>NC_071396.1:11591025-12805909 GCF_022682495.2 Desmodus rotundus | reverse complement strand
CCACACTTTGCTGTGGACTGAATGTTTGTGCCCCCGCCCCCCAAGTGCATATGTTGAAGCCCTACCTCCCAGTGTGAATACCTTTAGAGAAGGTGCCTCTAAGGAGGTAACGAAGTGAGGTCCTAAGCCCTGATCCGATAGAACTGGTGTCCTTATAAGATAAGACTTCAGAGAGCGTGCTCTCTCTCAGGCGTGCGCTGGAAGGAAAGGCCATGTGAGGACACAGCACAAAGGCAGCCCCAGGGGAGTCGAAAAGACAGTTCTTGTCAGAAATCAAATGGGCTCGAACCTTGATCTTGAACTTACAGGCCCCAGAACTCTTAAACAACAGAAAGAGATAAAGTTCTGTTGTTTAAGCCACGCAGGCTAGGGTGTTTTGTTATACCAGCCTGAGCTAAGGAAACCTACTGTATCGATGTTTAACAGCAACTTCCCAAACAGCAGGAATGAGGATTTTGTTTCCTCCACGCCCCAGAGCAACACTCTCTGAGGCTGGTTGCCTCAGAAATGCATTATGAATACAATAACGGTTTAAAAACCACTCACCACAACACCCACGATTTTCTACCAGCATCGAGAGTGTGATAAGCCAAGGCATCACTTTTACAGGCTAATGAATTTTTCTCCTTATCTTATTAAAAAGGAGACTGTAGAATGCTCATGATTTCTTCACTCACTAGTAAAAATTGTCAATAGCAATTCAAGTACTATAACTCCTTTTGGAGAACTAGAAACACAAGTAAAATATCTCCTGCAATGCTCATTCATATACACAAGTGTGCTAAAAATACTACTAAGAATTTCTGTTGCAATTTTTATATAAATAACAGACGTGATTCTATGCCAATTCACCAAGACATTAACAAACTTTGGACAGTGCACTTTGGGTTTAGAGAATATTCAATCATAAAGTCAC
Organism: Desmodus rotundus; assembly: GCF_022682495.2. NCBI lineage: Eukaryota > Metazoa > Chordata > Mammalia > Chiroptera > Phyllostomidae > Desmodus > Desmodus rotundus. The sequence continues at coordinate 12,804,993 of NC_071396.1, read as the reverse complement.
AGAATTGCAAAATCATAGAAGTATGAAAAATAGGAAAGGAAAACATTTAAAGACACAGGAGGCAAAGGAAGTGATTTTAAATGGATTGCTCTGGGAGACTGCCCCCCCTACAAACAGGCCGCCTCAATCACTTAGGTGGCTGCCGTATTCCAAATGCCGTAACCCCAGCATCTCAAGAGCAAAACAGGGAAGGAGCCCAAGGTGCACCCTGCAGGTTTTGGTGTTTGTAAGCACTGCGTCACTCCGTGGTTTTAAGGCAAAATGAAACGCTATCACATGCTGCTTTTAAAGACCAACAGCCAGGATAAAAATTCTCAGGCACAGCACAGGCAAGATACTGTTGATTGTGTGTATCCCTGAGAACAGTATAATTCTTTCCTTCTTTCCTTCTCTTTACAAGAACTTTCTTTAACAGCACTGACAGGTGACAAAGAAGGGGAAATATGGCGCCAAGTTTAAAGTCGAGATCTGTTTTTTTTGGTGTGGGACCTAATTTATTTCAAGAAATGTACATTAAGTATAACTCCCGTACGATTAATGGTCTCAAAGGAGAGGTAATATAGACTAGTCCTGAGATGCTTAGCTCTGGAGTCCAAAAGACCTGAATTCCAGGGCCAGCTCACACGTACTGTGAGGCCTTGGCCAAGTTAACTAACCTCTCTGACTGGTTTCCTCAAAATAATACCTCATTAGGTTGATGTGAGGATTAAATAAAATCATGTTAAATAAAATAGTGCATACAAAGCATGACACAGAGCCTTGCACAATTTTAAAAGCTTAATATAAACTTCAAAGAGTAGGATTATGCTAAGTGAAATAAGCCAGACGGTGAGGGACAAATACCATATGATCTCACCTTTAACTGGAACATAATCAATAGAAGAAAAAAGGAAACAAAATATAACCAGAGACATTGAAGTTAAGAACAATCTAACAGTAGCCAGAGGGGAGTGGGGAGGGGACACTGAGGAGAGGGGATTACAGAAACTACTATAAAGGACACATGGACAAAATCAAGGGGGAGGGTGGAGGTGGGGAAGGGAGGGGGGTTCAGCTGGGGTGGGGTGGAGGGATGGGGAGAAAAGGCATACAACTGTAACTGAATAATAATAAAAATTTAAAAAATAAAATAAAATAAAATAAAAATTTTAAAAAAGAGTAGGAAGAAAGGAGTTGCTGCAGCACAGAATTAGTTTCCAGTGTGAAACACACTGATTTAAATTAATATTCAACAAGACTAAATAAAACATACCAAAGCTTTCTCTGTCCTACAAAAAAAATGGATGATAAAAAATAATAAGCAATAATAGAAGATAGTCGAGGTCATAAAGTTCAACTCGTTCTTCATCCATCACTTGTCTCTAACTACTTTCTGGAAGGATCACGGTATTGCAAGGGTCCGAGGCTAAAGCAGAGCAGGAAGAAGGCAGGAGAAAACAACGTGGGAGCTGAAACAATCTCAGAGAAGTGTGGCAACATCTCCCTCAGAGAATCAGCAAAGATAACCGTGCACCACTCAGAAGGTAAGCTCTCAATATGGGGTGACGCCTGGTTTGAGATATCATTCTACCCACACCCCACATCCTGAATAACCCTGATGAGTTGAAAGAAACTGCGAGAAAGGGGGAGAAAGCACGCTTCATAACTCATTCTGGATACCACTGCTTTTGCACGCAAGAGGTTAAGTGGCTTGGTACCAACTAGAGAAAGACGATCCATCCATCAGCTCTCCATGGAGGCTGCAACAGATACTGGCCTTGAAATTGGTGCAGGGCCCTTTTGCCATGGTCTGAGGTTTCGGCTTTCAGATTCCTCCTCCTGGATCATTCACAATCTGTTATCATTGGCTGGACCCACCAATAACTGTTCTGCCTAAAGCCATCACCACAAATTAGGGTTAAAAATGCCAGGACACTAGGCTAGTGGGTGAAAAAAGAATCAACATCTTTCCTCATGACTAACCTTGAGTGGCCTTAAGTTGTTTAAGCTTTTTGGTTTCTATAGAAAGATGTTGCATTTTTAGAACATCCTGAGGCACGAAAACTAGTTATACGTTTAAAAAGGAAGAAAATTTTAAACACATTTATTAAATGTAAATAATGGGAGAATGTGGCTCTGAGAAGAATGAGACAAAAACATCAATCTGTCAAAATCAAGAGGATCTGGGGGCGGCGAAGTCTTGCCCTGAGCAGAAAGCCTGCGAGGCCTTCACGGGTCCCAGTCTCTGTCCAGCCACTGCCAGTTCTGTGCCACTGGGAACATCACGAATTTCTTCAAGCCTCAGCCTCCTCACCCACAAAAACAATACAAAATTTTAAATGCGAAATAGTAAGTTGTTATTTTACTCTGGAAAAATGAAGAAGGTTACATTTGTTTGAAGACCGTAAGAACTTCCATTTGCACATGATTGAATGTATATAAGTGTGTGTTTTACGCCCAGATTCACATTCCATCCACTTCTTTAGTAACTGTTACTAGAAAATAAAATCGGAAATTACGGCACCTCTCAATGTTAACATGTACTATTGTTTAGTCAGAACTGCAAAAGGGCTGGGGAAAATCACATTAATAACCATTGCATATTCTTTAAAAGAGTAGATATTAGGCTACACTGATTTAAATTCAGTTATTAATACATTAAAGGGTGAATCTGAGATTACCTCTCTCTTGAGGGAAGGAGGAAAATAAATCTTACGGAGATCGACATTTGCTTGGCGAGAGTAAGGCACCCATGGCTTTTACGAAGGTAGAATGTGAAGTCGAAACGAAAGGGCACGGTGACAAAGGATGCCCTTCAACTGACCATGGAGGCTTCCCATGTAACAACTACAGGAAGTCTCTAGGAGTGCTAATACGTAGAACTAGGTTAAGGAGACAACGTGCTGAGAAACTGAGAGGTGGTATTATTTCTTTATTCTACGTTCTAGAAGCCCAATGAAATGTGTTAAACAAAAATATTTCTTACTAGAAATATTCTTAGCTTATACTTATCTTCGTATCTCACGTACCACCTCTAGTTAAGAGAACCCACCACTGCAGCAGCTGACGAATGGGAGATAACTTGAGAGTCGCGTCGCTAACAGTACAGAAACGTCTGAAGGAAGTGAAATGGACACATGAGGAAGAAGAAATGTGAAGAGTAAATTAACACTGAAAACACAGTAAGACCACACAGACACAGGAATAACGAATGAAAAGATCTGCCCAAAAGATAAGTTACCAACTATATGGAGCTTTAAATGGGCCTACACCCATTTATATACCTTCAGAACATGTTTATTTGTGAGATATTTTTCAATGTGCTGTCAGGCAAAAATCTAGGCCATACAACATTCTGGACAAGGTGCCTGAACAGGAAGCAAAGGGCAGCCTGAGCCGTGGCCTCGTGGTCTGACCCGCTGCATAGAGACAGCAAAGCCCACCGTCCCGTTTGTCTTTCCACATTTCTCCCCAGGCTTCCTTCCCACCACATAAACCAGCTTCAAGCCAACCGCTAGTCACAACCAACCAAAAAAAGCAGGAAGGGCTTGCACTCACATTAGACACATCCCTAGTGGCTCTCTCCAGCTTTCCCAGTGCTCCCAGGAGGAGGCAGCCAGCAGTACCGCAGCAGACCTGCTGCCCCGTCACAAGCAGTTCTTCCAAACCTGGGACAGCGACCACGGCACTGACTCTTAGCTCTGCGGCTACTCCCCTTTCCTTCCTTAATTCTAGGCCGCCTTCTCTTTCCTTCAGGCCTCCGTGTCCCCTTTCAAACTTGCCCTTCTATTCAAGGAAGGAAAATTTACCAAAATGGGAGAGACAACAGAGCGTCCGAAATCATGCTCCCCAAATCCTGGAGAACAAAACAGATACAAATTTATCACCTATGTCTCCCTGCCACACACAGGAAAACGAGAGACGTATGTTTCCATGGACTCTCTAGAGCTGTACGGGTTCCTGACTCCACCTGGAAATGTAAGAGAGACCTGTGCAACCAACAGCGCTGTATCAGGAAAGTTAGAAGCTTTGTTCTCCTCTAGGTTGTTATTTGAAGGAAGTATCATGTGGGTCTACACACTTCCTAAGGGGAAAAAGATAAACCCTTGTTGAGCATCTATTATGCCACAGTGTTTCGTTCATTATCCCTTGAATGGATGTGCGAAGCACAGACAGCTAGAGCTGTGCTATTTACATTTTAAATTAAATAAGTTAAAAATGTACTACTTCAGTCGCATTCACCACATCTCAAGTGCTCGAGAGATGCCATGGGGCTAGTGACTACCACAGAGATGCAGAACGCCTCCGTCATCACGGGAAATCCCGTTGGACCTTTCCCCTCGCTGACGATTTTCCACAGCAACACCTGTCGAGTTACCCTGGGTCCCTCTGCACGGGACGATGAACAGCAGAACCCCGCAGCTCCCTACTTCCACCACCGCAACTGTCTACGCTATACGCAGCCTGCGGAGAGCGCAAGTCTTTCGCCTCGAACTGCATCCTGACCTCTCCTGAATATCTGCCGAAGTTTGGATTTTTAAAAAAGACATAAAATTGTTGCACGTATGAGACCATGCTGTAGTTTCCTGGAAGTTCATTGGCCCTTATGAAGTGTGGCTCCCAGGGCAGCGGCAGAAGTAAAGTTGAGGTTGCTAAGGTTTTGCTTCAGCCCAGGAGATGGAAAGGACATTTGTAACTATGAAGTAAGAAAGAGTTAATAACTTAGAGGTTTTAAAAATATGTTAATGGAATGTAAAGAACATTTTTTAATGAGTGTAGTATCACTATCGAACCCAAACACGTTCTACTTGAAATAGCGCTCAATTTCAGAGATCGGTTTCCTTTAAAGGCCAATAGCAGTGCTGCAGCCGTGGCCCACACGGGGCTCCGTGACAACAGGTAAATCTTCACAAACGCGCAAGCCCATCTGCACTGTTACAGTGGCCTGCAAGGTAATGCATCATTCTGTCAGTTGCATGGGGACACTCACATCCTACCCTCCAAAGCCCCAAATGGCCCAGGAATTCCTAGACCGCATGACATACAGCTCGAGAGAAAACATACAGAGAGAAAAACAAAAACTAAAAATTATCATAGCTCACTCGTCCCCTACATTTTACCTTCTGTGGCTCAGACTTGCCCTCCACAGACAAAGAACGCCCTCACTAGGTTATTACACTGCAGGCCACTGGAAGGCATCATCCCGGGCCTGGGCTGTTACAGCGGGTCACTGCTTCCTCCCCACAGCAGGCCGGGAAGCTCTAGAAACCCTCTCATTTTGCCGGATTTTTAACCAGAGGATTCAGAGCCTTTGTTCATATCAGCTGTTGGCTGCCTGTGATAATCGGCTATTTTTTACCCTGAAAGAATGGGGAAGGTTTTCTCAGGGTGATTTACTGTCCTACAGAGGACAACACTGTCTTAAAAGCTAGAGAAAATAAATGTTATTGTCATTTCTGTATTTTTAAAAAAGCTTCCCTGAAATATCAGTGATATTCAAAAGACATTTACTTCGTATTATTTATAAGCCAAGTGTTCTCACACCTTCGCAGTTCCTTCAGCCCAGGCAGGGGGGACGCTCCTCCTGGACGCACCTGACATGACCTCCTGGCTGCTTCCGGATCTGCTGTCCTGACCGATCGATGCTGGTGCAGGGCTCGCTGCTAAATATTCTCAAAATCCCTCCCGCCACCGGCACTGAAGCCTGCCTTTTATTTTTCATTGTGTAACAAAGACAGTAAATGTCCAGCTCCCAAGGTCAATTGCCGCCCTGTTTACATGTGTAATTCTAACCCAAATTAAATGAATGGGAAGTCCACTTAAAAGAAAAGCTTGAATGCATGCACTCTTTGGCCACTACCCAGGGAATCATGACTTTGTGCCATGACTTTTCAGGATAATCTCTAATGATTTAGATTATCCTGAAAAATCACAAAGGCAACGTACAGAGACAGGCAATTCTAAGGCAAGGGTGCAAGTCCTTACAAAGTGTGTGTTCTTTTCCAATTTTATTTTTGGCAATTCTTGACTGTAATTACAACAGAACATTCTCTATGGAAAAACAAAAACTATTTATATAACACTTTGGTTACCAACATTTAAAAGCAATAGTACTGCTCAGTAGAGAAGCTCAAGCAACTTAAAAAATTAATTAAAACTTTTATAGAGAGAGCCGGGCAAAGACACCCCAGCAGCAACCAGCTCTTGGTGTCGGACACCATTCTCCAGTAAAGGAAATCAGGGCTCCTGGCAGAAACGGCTGATTCTAGGAACAGAGGAGGAACTGTGTAAGCCTGGAGCATTCTGTAGTGGCAGAAAGTCAGAAGTGCTGAAAACACTGAAGATGATGGGCTATGACAAAGGGACACCGGAGCCGACGGGAAGAGTTCCCGAGGGCCAAGGCTGGAGCACCCTGAGCAACAACACAAGGAAAGCAGCATCAGACCAAAGCCCAGAGTATAAAATAAATATCCACAAGTCCATACCGATATAAATAAATGCCCAATTCATCCATTAACTCGCTAGTTAGTTAACTAATTTTAGCGAGGAGAGACAAATCTGCTATGCATCAGAGGCCCAAATAATGGCCATCAATACTATTCCTTCATGGAGGTGGACTATAGCTCCCTGCTGCTGACATGTGGGTCGCACGTAGCGACTTCCTTTCAAAGGAGACAGTATGGAAGAGGGGGAGAGAGTAAGTATGCGGTGGAGAAACTTCACAAACACCCCCTCAGCCAGGAGATCAAGATCAACCCCAGCAGTAAGTCACGTGGCCAGTGCATGCCCCTCCTATGATGTGATGGAAATGTCACTTCACCTCTGTGGGCTTCCTCTGAGAAACCCCACACTCCACTCTCACCATGAGAAAACTTCAGACAAATCTCACTTTCCGTCCATGTAAGGGACATTCTATGAAATGCCAGGGCTCCTAAAAACTGGCCGTATCATCAAAAACCACGCCTAGGAAACCGTCACAGAGGAGCTGAGTCAACATGAGGACTAAGGATGACGCGGTACCCCGCATGGAATCCCGGTACAGAAAAAGGGCACTAGGTACAAGGTAAGGAAATCTGAGTGAAGTGTGAACTTAGTGAACAACAGCGCGTCAACACTGGCTCACTGATAGCACCAAATGTAGCACTCGAATGTGAAGTGCCACCAGGAGGGAAAACTGCGCGACACACAGGGGAACTCTGAACTACCTCCACAATTCTACTCTAAACCTGAGCTGTCCTAAAACTCAAAGTTTAAGAATTTATAAGATCCTTCCAGTACTCAGTCATCTTACCTACCATTTTTGGTTTGTTTCTGAAACGTTGGTTTGCGTGTCCGACGTTGTCACTGTGCTGAATGAAGGGTGTGGACCTGGCTTACCTGTCCACGTCGATTTTTACTGGCTGTGCTTGCCCTGCACACAGAACACAGCAACTGTGGGCTCAACCGGATTTCCGTTCTATTCAGCACAGTCTCTGCTTTTCCAACGAGAGAAAATACGACAAGTAAGGCCCCGTCAGTGATGGCTTATCGCAGGGCGGCTGTGCAGAGCCACACCTAGGCCAGCGTGTGGCTCTAAACAACATCGGGAATGAGCCTTTGGCAACCGGTCCCACTTGCAGTCAAGGCCAGTTCTTTCCCAAGAACAGCTGTAACCAGCAATGTGATTAATGCCTCTGAGCGAAGCGCGGGGCTGATTTCCGGGGCTGTCAGCAGATTCACGTGGTGTGAACACTACCTGTTTACTCCTAATATTCAGAGGAGGCTAGAGAAGCCCTATTTTCTTTCCATAAGCAAAGCTTGTAAGAAAAAGGAGCAAAATGAATTTGATGAAAATATCTGAAGATGCTTTTAATAAAAAAATAGCCAGGGTATAATAGTGTTATTTGTTTGTTTTTTTAAAAAGCTTGCATGTAAGGCTTATAAGATTTACAACTTCTTCCCTACCAATGAATGCTTCTCAAATGAATATTCGTGCACACTTGCCGAGGTTTCTTACCATCTAAGAGTCATTAAAGGCTTGTCACCTTGGTCCAACAGTGCCTGTGGCACTTCCAAATTATTAGATCTCAGCCTACGGCTTTGAATGCTGCAATAGCAACGTAAAACAGAGACACAAACACCGTTATGAATAATCCAAGGTCACAATTTCTAGCCAAAGCTCAAAATTTTCTAGTGTCACCTACTTTTTAATATGAACCTATTAAGACTTTTTCCTTGACCAGACTAAATGAATAAAAAGATGACATTAAGTGAAATAAATGGAAAGCCTGAGAGTACTAAGTCACTAATGGGAAGAAAGGGTTTCTTTTTATTTTAAAACTTCTGACTTAACTTTGTTAGCATTAGATTACCTGTCACTGCACCTCATACTGAGTTTACTTTGTGATCAGGCCTCAGGCTGAGCTCCACGCAAGCTACTGAGATGGGGCCGAATGCCCCCTGCGAAGCCCCTGACCCAAGAGCCCAGAGAGGTGGGAAACCTGCTCCGTTTCCCACTCCAGCACTGAGCACCAGATGGGCAGACAGGAAGGCCACCAGTAAACAGATGAATGTACCTGCCTGTGAAATTATCCCCAATTGAGTGCACGTGTCAGGGGACTTCGGGTCCAAGCAACACAAACGACCCTGCTCATTTCAGTTTTGTGTGTGGTTTTTTTTCAGCATGTATCTAGGGGACCAGGACAGCTGAGGGCTGTACAAGGCACCAACTACTGCCCCGTCCTTCCCTTGGGGCACGATTCTACACATTTGCCGTATCGTGTCACTGAGCCCGAGACTCAGAAGAGCACATCTGATTGGCTGGCCTGGGTTGTATGTTCACCAGGGAATCTTGATTGACAATGATACTATGCTTTTACCCAAAGGTGGAATCCAAGTTATCAAAGCGAACGACGGAGGTACGGACACTGGGCAGGCGTGAGCAGACACATGCACTACGACAGAGAGGGAGAAGGGAGGGGACAGCCAGCTAATCCCCAGGGTCTGTGGCAGGCCCCTTGCTCTCCATGCATCTGACGGGCCTCTCCGCGCGGCCTCATGAGGCCGGCGCCCTCAGCCCTGTCTCACTGGGGTTGGAACTGGAGCTCACAGAGTTCACGCTTCTGTGCTGCAGTCACACGAGACGAAATGAAGGCCTTTCTATTCTCTTCTGCTCCCCATGGAAACAGAAGCTTCTTATCAAAGTGTCAAGATGTGAAACATCAAATTCATTTCGAGTTTCCGAAATGCAACTCTTGAGAACAACTATCCTTGATGATAAGGGCTTCCTAGCCTCACATTATCCAAGTTTTTTTCACATAATGAATGCAGAGTTACACTCCTCTATTCATTCAATAAAAACCTATTATTTGCTTATTTATAAGCCTGTAGTTTCCATGGCTAATGGCAGAATGTGGCAATACCAAGGTAAAAGATACAATTCTTAGGAAAAAAGTTAATGAATCTGCTCTTCTCTGCACGCTCAGAATGCCCTTCCAACTACTTCCACCAGGCATTAGACGTTCTGGTAACACGAATGCCAGGTGGTACTATAAACACATAAGCAAAAGCCACCAGTCCCTGGAGGCAAATAGTCAGCCCTGTTAACAGCGGGCCGGGTTGGCAGCAGGGGCATTTTTCCCACTGGTGCGAGCCCGGCATTTCTCCACCACACGGAACATGTGCATCCACCCCTGGGTCAGCTGAAGCACACACGTGCAATTCAGTGTATTATTTGGGTCACTATACCTGTAACCTAAGCAGATGGCACACGCCTTTTATGTGGAATATTTAATGAGGCCATCAGGAATGCGGCGGCACCAGCTGGTACGGCCTGCTGACCTCGGTAAAGGAGGAGACATCAGCAAAATGGCGAAGACCGTGTTCAAACAAAACCCAGAAACGGAGCCTGTTTGTGAAGGAGTCAGCTGCTCTCACCTGGCCACACTGCAAGCTGAGAAATGTCAGCCTAAGCCTAGTGATCTGGCTCCTATCCCTCACCTCCAGGCGCTCTGGATTTATTAAAACTATTTTTAAATGATTTACGCTGATAGATACATAGGCAAAGCTCTGGGAATACGTACTTCAAAGTAGTAATGATTGCTGTTTCTAGATGCTGAGCTTATGGCGGTTTTTACTTTCTATTTCTTACCAGGTTTTCTACAATGTACCTTTATGATTTAAAGTATTTTGAGTAAAAAAAATAAAAAACAAAACACAATGACCTACACATCTATGCCTTTTTATTTAGTATCTCAGTTCCTGAAACACTGCCACATTAACCCATTTCTCCTTAAAAATGAAAACCTCTGTCCTCTCACATTTAGGCAGCTTTTCACTTTTCGTACCCGCCCTACCTAACTGGCCTGTGAAGGCCTCTCGTATCCTAGTGCTCAGCTCCTCCAGCCCAGCCCCGGCCGCCTCCTGCTGCCGACCCCAGGCTGGCCCCCGCCCTGCCTGGAAGCACAGTCAGCCCCCTCCTTCTCCTCACAGGCTTTCCCAAAGACGCCTCCTCCCCTCTGACCCCCGGCCTCTTTTTAGTAAGACTCTCAAGATGTGTAGCGTTAAATTCACGCACAGTCGCAGAAATGCGAGCGCTTCTCAAAAACAACAGCTGATAACAAGAACTTCTCGCCCTCGTAGACTTAACACAACACAGTCCAAAGCCTTTTCCATTCAATAAATGCATGACCCTTGCTCATATATAAACCTATCGTCTCCGTGGCTGGTGACAAATATGTTGACACTACGCTGACAAATCCGATCCAATGCTCCTCACCCTCTTCACATAGAAAGCAAAGGCTGGCCACCAAGGCCTCCCCAGGCTTTCCTCTGCGTTTCCAGAGAGAACCCTGTGAGCCGGGGCTGATTCCCTCTCACTGAAAATTCAGTTACATTCCTTCATTAAACATCCAGTGAGCTTCGCGGCAGAAGTGTACAAAGTACTGGGGATCTTTCTAGAGGACAGCCAGAGGTCCTGCCCGCTCAGAGCCAACGCCTCTGCTGCCGAGTGCGCCCTCTCCTTGGCCTGCTTCCCGGGACCCCCGCATTCATCTGCTCAGGCTGCCGTAACAGAGTACCGCAGACGGAATGAGTTAAAGAAAACGTAGCTCCTCCCAGCTCTGGGGGCCCGGGTCTGAGATCAAGGTGTTGGCAGGCTCGGTTTCCCCTGAGGCCTCTCTGCTCGGCTTGTAGACGGCAGTCTTCTTGCTGGGGATCCCCTGGCCACCCTCTGTGTGTGCCCTACCTGGTGTCTCGCCCTCTTTTATCAGAACACCAGTCATTTCAGGCGAGGCCTTTACCCGAAAGGCCTCGTTTTAAATCAATTACCCCTTAAAGACCTCATCTCCAAATAAGCTTACACTGTGAGGTAACTGGGGGTGGAGACCTCAACATATAAACTTTGGAGGAATATAATTGGGCCCATCACCCATCTTCCCCTCTTCCCCTCGCACCCCCTGCTCACTTGGTCCTGGCTCTTCGTTCTCAGTAAATTGCATTCTCACATCCTTTTCATACTTAAATGCCAGCGAGCCACCCCTCGCCCCTAGCTTCCCCCATTCCACCTGGATGCTTCCCTTAACAGCCGAGATGTGGAAAGACCCTGACTCGAGGCTCCCATCCAAACTGGAGGGCAGATGACCGGTGGGCCGGGGGAAAGCCAGAGGACACCAGTCCCATCTCAAGGTGGCAACCACAGCCCACTGCCAGCTAACTCCAGTCACGTGTGAACACTGTTCTTCTGACTTCCAAGAGAACCTAGAAATATATTTATGGAAAATCTCTCAAGTTTTATATGCCAACCACAAAAACAAACAGAAAACTCTAGGTGGGCCAAATAAAATAGGTCTGTAATCTCCTTTCCCTCTTCCCTAATTTTTTCTACTGCTTTTCCTACAATCTCTCGCTTTCCCCATTTCCTGCCACATGTTTTTCACATTTCTGAAGTCAGGCTTCTTAGCGCGTACTCCTTTCCCCACACTCCACAGAAACAGCTAGTCCTAAAGTCCCCACGGCTTACCTGTCATCCTCCCATCGCAAATATGAGCTCCCTGAAGACAAATAGTGTGCATTTTATCTCTGTGTTTCAAATGCTTAGCACTGTGTCCAGCATGGAGAGTGGACTCAATAAACGACTGCGGAATAAATGATGGGCTTATCTCTTTAGAACGACCCAAATGCACCGAAGGAAGTGTCAATCAAAGAATCGCACCTTGCATAATTTTGTAAAGGCTGCCACGTATTTAATGCATCTATCTGCCTCACTGTTTGAGCAAGATCCCTATCACGTCATATATACGCTCCTACACGGCCCAGGAATTTAAATCCCCACTATCCTTCCAAATGGAAAACTTAGCTCCTTAAAAGGAAAATTCTGACATAATTCTATCTAATTTATTCAAAAGGTCATTTATCCACATGCTTAGCATTTTGGAACACAGTCAAGCATTGAGTTAAAAATGTCTATGATTGTCAAAGGGAATGGGTAATGCTCATTAATTTGACTCATACAGGAACCCTGCAGGCCTTCATTCAGAATTTACTGGCTTTTAATTTTCAGAAATAATTGTAGTTGGAGGGGAAAGATGTCTGGTCAGAAGTATCCGGCCAACATTTACCAGCCACACACAAGATGTAAACTGAGTAGCATCGTACGGAAGGTTCCGGTGGTACAAAAAGCCACACAGAACCAACAGAGGAAAACTGCGCAGAACCGTATGCTTGAAAGATTGCAAGCGGTATTTTTCTCAGGCTACAAATGCAAAACAAGCAAAATCAATAACCAATTTTATTTCCAGATTTTTATCACGGTAGTGCATAAAGACAATTTGGGCCCTACCTGAACAGAACTCCAAACTCAGCATCTTCCCAGACAGGTGAATTTGTCATTCTGCCCAATACATAACTATTCATGGAGTGGCAGAGAGAGCACTTCCCATTCCATGCTTTAAAAAAACTCAGAAAAGGTTGGGGAAAGTTTAAACCTTAGCTGCTTTAGAAAAAAGCATATTATATTTTAATACAGTTTTAGAAACTCTATGATTCGGCTGACTTAACAACTATAAAAAGCCAAATTCATAGTAATATAATCCACTTTAATTTTTCAATTCAATTCGCAGGAGCAGTGATTTGCCAAAAGTGCTGGCAGACGCAGACGCTTTCTAAAGAAACCAGATTGCGTTCCCCAAACATTTCGTCACCGGTCCTTGGCAGGGAAAGCCCTTCTGGGCCCCAGCACCTAAAATGAGCACAATGAGGCAATGGGCATGCACAGGTAATGGACACTGGACATAAAAGTTAGATTTGAAATATCTGCCACACCCAGGCTAGGTGAATACAGGTTTACCTAAAACATCACAAAAATCTGAATTCCTGGGTACAAGCCATTCATGTATTTCTCTTCTGTTTTACATTCTTCTTCACCGCCATCGGATTCTCATTTCTTGCTTAAGAAAGCTTTTCACTTCAGAAATGCTTTGGGGGTTGAGAGGCACTTTTGAACTCCACCTGCCCTTCAACCTCAAGCTCCTGCGGGAATCACACTGTAAGACTAAGACGAGGACTGGGCACTCACGGGCCAGGGACGCAACATGCTTGGGGGCTATGGTTTTGCATCAACTGCTCAAGTTAAAGAAGACATGCAAACGACCTCCGATGATACAGAAGTAAATTTGCATCCTCAAATTTTTAAAAATGAAGAGTGACAGAAAAGTATGTCTCTGTCTGGAGGAATGAGCCCCTAGGGGGAAAAGTTGGTGAAAATGACGAGACGCCAGGTAAATGAAAGCCCTTTTGGCTTCAAATATGAGGAAGATAAGGAAAATAGTGAGGAGACAAAAGACAAGTCACATATCTCTTTAAAATGTCAAAGATGGTGCTTAAATTGGCCCTTGCGGAAAAAGGAACGTAAAACAGAAAGCACAGCATGAACCCATGAAAACTACAAGCTTTGGGGTCAGAGGCACATTCCTCTGGAGGTACACGGGACATCACCTGAAAATGATTTGCTGCGACTATTTTAAGAAGACTTCTGCTTTGCATTCTCAATGAAATATTTAAAAGGTGGCTCGGAAAAGAACAAGAAACAAGGAAGAATACAATAGGAAAAGTTAACAGGCTGAGATGTAAAGGGAGATGGCTAAGGTTTTTTAAATAAACGGAAATTTAAAATCCATAGCCAAGTCAATAAAGAGCAAAATCAACAATGAAGAACATCAATTCTGAAGAGCAGAAGACGAGTCTGAGAAACACCCCGAGCCGTGAGCACAGCACGCAGACCACAGGACCACAGGGAGTGACCTGCAAGAAAGCCAAAGCCGGCCTGCCACCCACTTTGCTTGTTTTTCATGTCTGGTGAGGTAAAAATGATTTTCTTACGCATGAACATTTGTAATTAATTAATGATAAGGAACTTCCAATCCTAACTAGGCAAAAAGCTACCGCTCCCAAAAAGTGTTCTAATATTCTCATGAATAGATCTGTATTTCCAAACAGAAAATACAAATCTCTACTCAATAATAATAATCATTATTATATTTTGAATTGCATTAATAAAAATTTTGTAGAAATTTGTGATCTGTACTGTTATGTGAGTAGCTACATTATGTCCTCAATTTTACCTCCTGGTCACAAGGCATAAAATATCTACTATCTGGCTCTTCACAGAGAGTTTCCCGACCTCTGCTTCAGAGGAGGGAGATGCTAGGAAAATACAATGGCCGTGAGGCCCGGGGGAGATACCCAGCCGATGAACGGCTGTTTCCAAAGAGGAGTTGAAGCAAGGGGAAGTTATAAACAAAGACACAATTCAAGAACATTTTTTGATCTAAACAAATATCTAAATCTGACATCAAAGGGGATTTCAGAATTTTAGGCACAAGTAACTCAAATGGACTCACACCTGAATAAACGTTAGCTGAATTTTTTAATTTGGGGGATGGGGAAAAAAATTCTGACAGCATATAGGCAGGGTTGGAGTGGGGAGGAGAGCACAGGAGTGCAGGTCCCCTATGGAGAGACAAAACTCCAGCTGGCCTCTAAACAGTGAGTAACACCAAGACGAGGTATTACATTTCTCTTTAGGAACAAAGGTTGTAACTCAAGAATCTCACATAGAACTAAATTGATATTTGATGCCCAAAAGTCATAGAGACGCTCAATAGGCAAAGGTTCGGAAAATTTACCACCCACTGCGAAGTTTCTAAAGTGTGTGTGAGTGTGTTTTCCAGGCCAGCAGAGGCCGTGAGGTAGGGGTGTAATGTTCCAGAGCGTGGACTACGGACAGAGTCATGAATTGGTCCGGAGTGCCAGCTCTGGACGATCTGTGACCATGGACGAGTTATTTCAGCTCTTGGTGCCTCCATTTCTTCATCTGTACAGGGAGGATACTGATGGAATCTACCTGGGGACAGCATGGAGAAGATCGAACCCGCGTCAGCTCGTCTAAGGAGCTGCACACAGTGCCCGCAGCACTTAGTAGGTACTCAGGGAACGCCGGCTGCTGTTGGGACTGAGTAGTCTGCTAACTACCAGATGAAAAGACACTGCGAACCGAGGGAAAACTGGGACGGATGTAAGAGAACAACAATAAAAAAAGAAACTGAGAGCCAGAAAGATCGGGAGTCTCAAGCAGTGTTGCATCTAGAGGATGATCAAAAAAACATGGTAAAGTAAAAGCCAATTCTGGAAGGAAAAAATACTTAACAAAAAACTAAAATCCACTCGTGATCCACAGTTTTAGATGACTAAATTTTAGAAACTGGGGGCAGAGAGGTCAAAGCATATTGTTTTTTTAAATATAAATCACACATATAAATTTAGTTCTTGGATTTCAGAATTAAATTTGACATCCGAGCATAGGAGAACATGAAAGCAAACGAAAGAGTTCATGTTGCGTTAGTTAGCAAGGAAACACTGAATACAGGAAACAGAGACACCCATCAATCGCTAAAATAAATGTGAATTATTTTAACTCTCCTTAACTGGAACCCAAAAGAACTTAAAACAGAAAGATTAAAAATTAAAGGGAAGGCCAAGGTAGGCAAACAAAACCAGAACAAAAGCAGGTTTTTTAAATTGTTCTAGATTTCTAAAGTGTACGTTTTATAATCACGGAGAAAAACCACAGTATTTTAAAACTAAGTGCCCAGTACCAGAATATAGCTCTTAATTTTGTTCCTGTTTTTCACTGTGGCACAAATGACACGTAACGTTACATGACATTAGTTTCAGGTGTGCACAGGATGACTCGATGTTTCTATATATTGTGAGACGGTCACCACCATAAGTCTAGCCAACATCTGTCACTACACATAGTCACAGTTTTTTTCTTGTGATGAGGACATGTAAGGTGTACTGCCTTAGCACCTTTCCAACACGCCACACAGTATTATCACCCACATCACCAAGCTGCACACCACACCCCATAGCTTACGTATTTGAGAACTGGGAATTTATGCCGCTTGAGCCCCTCAGCCCATCTCCCCCAACCCCCAATCTGTTCTCTGTATCTCTGCAGCTGTCATCCTTCCTATCAACTCTATTTCAATTCAAATTTCTGTTTTGAGTGCTATTAATTATGCTTGTACATTTAGGGAAACGTCGAGGCCTTTTTAAAAAACAACACAAGCACAATATTAAAAACAGAAGATGGAACTTGAATAACTTAGAGAACAAGAAACATGTCATTGTCAAGTTCTCTGAGAGAAGTGATCCATAACTGCACCGCACCTACTTGTGAAGTCAGTACCACCATCTCCCTTCAGTGCAGCTAACCCTGTGCACACCGCAACCCCCCCACCCCGTGACAGCGGTCCCACAAGAGTGCCCCAGGTGGCTCCCCACCGAAGCTGAGTCCTTTGTCCTTCAGGCGCCGAAAGGAAACATACACCCAGCTACTTGGGAGCTGTCATGGTTTATTAGAAAAATTATTGTTTCCCCATACATCTGTGACTTCGAAAGTCTTAGGAGACTTGAAGCATTCTTAAAGGTAATACTGCCTGTATCTTTGTGTAATGGCTTTTTACCTAGATGAATATCTCCCGAGCAAGAAAATATAAAAAAAGATCAATTCAGTACACAGAAATCCTGGCGACAAGGAATTTTAACAAGCATCTAGTCTATAAAGTAAGATTATACGTTTTTGTTTTGTGACATAAGATAATGCTAGAACGACTGTTACCTTGACCCCATAGGCTCGCTGAAAGCACAGCTATCTCTCCCTGTGTTCACTTTTTGTTTCTGCAACAGAACGGCTTCAAGAGCCTTTGGAATACCAGCAACTTAAACGAGCAGAGTTGGAGGGGCCCAGGCACGGTGAACTAGGCAGAGACTAGCTCACTGACTATTTTATGTAGCCAAGCATGTTACCAGGAAGCTGATATGACTGTAAAATGTCCGTAGACACTATTAAGCTAAAATGAGCCTAAGCCTGTGGATAGCTCCCTTTTTACTAACACTTCACTGATAACAGAGTTAAATATTCTGAATGGTTCATTGCCAAGGGATTACTGCGCACTTCCCCAGGACTCAGTCATTTATGTCTTTCACCTTATAACTCCTCAAAACCTTGCTGCTTGTCGTATTCTAAACACTGAATTCCTGGATGCAAATACACAGGCCCTATTAGCGTTAATGGAAGTTTTAGATTTGCACCAAGGCAAGCGCACACGTCTAGAAGCCTGCTCCCTGCCACTTACAGGCAATCACGTGGCATTTTCTCTTGTGGACAAAATAAAAATGCATTGCTACTTACGTGGAACCATTCAGGTGTTACATGCACTTCTCTAACACCCAAGAATGCATTAGCCAAAAGCGACTAAAGCCGTTTTTTGACTCATCATCATTCAAGCTGAATTAATAATATTAAACAGCATGTGGGATGAGGGGAAGCACAGCACAGAGCAACATTAAAACCCCTTTCCACTCAAGCATAATTCACTTTGATCTTTACTACTTGATTCAGCTAAAGGTCAAACCATATACGATGGTTTAGATTCAGAAAATGCATTATTTCGCTGCTGAGTATGGTCGGAATTGAGGACAACTAATTTAAAAATGGAAGCAATTTGGAAAATATAAATGTAATGAAAAATGTCTCCATTTTAAAGTATATAAATTAAGCTCTACTATTGGTTACTGCCAATGTTTTAAACCTCCCCACTAGTACTGGCAATGCTGTTAGTGTAAGTTAATTTTCTTCCTATTGTGCTGTATGCATTCAATGAAGACCATTCCGGTGAGGGACCAGGAACAAGGGCAGAAATGTTAGTGATGATAAATTACAGACCTTAATAACTTTTGAACGGTTAGTCATCTATAAGTCATTCAGCTTGATAAATGAGTCGTTAAGGAACCACACGAACTAATAAGAACCATGTGTTAGTCTGTACTGCTACAAGGCATGAGGGCAAGATACCAAACACGGTCCAACCAAGACCAAAATTGGGATTTGAAGCATCTGTAGCTGGAGAAAGAAAAAGAATTATCTTACTAGAAGACTCTAAAAGCACTAATTACTCATTAATTTATGCGTACAACTTAGAAGCACACCAGGTTTTATTAAAGAATTGACCAGATTCACAACTGATAGAGCGCTGAAAGGTTATCGGCTTGGGGGGACAAAGCGGGTTCAGGTACTTGCTCATTCATTCGTTTCCTGCTTTCAGTGAAAGGCAGTTTAAAAATTCAGTCTTTAGGGTGTGTGCTGCAGGTGATTCGGCTCAGGCTTGCGCTTGGGTGAGGCACAAGCAGCGATGGGGGACTGCCCCTCGACATCCTCCTCAGGGCTATTCACAGAGCAAGTTCTCGAAGGAACCCAAAAGAGCCTGACTCTGCTGAATCGAAAGCAGCTCTAGTGTGGAGAGACTCAGGAATGAAGCTGGAAGAGGCACAGACTGAACAAATGAAGCCACGGCCAGCAGTTTCCCCGTTACCAAATTAAAATTGGCAAAGTGATGGCATCTTCACCAACCCACCCACGCCGGTGTTTCTCAGAGGGGTCCTCCTACCCCAGTACCAGACCCACCCAGGCAGCTTGTGTAAAATGCACTACGGTGAGGGGATCACCAGGAATGGGGCTGTCCAGGAGGTTCTCGGTGCCCCAAAGCTTGAGAGCGACAGTCTTGGGAGGAGCCTCCAGGGCCCTCTCTACAGGGACCTCTAAATTCTCACCGACACGCCTGCACTGCATGAGTCAGCAGCGCCAGACACACCAGACTCTTAGGAGCAGCCAGGCCTCAATACTGGCTAAATAGCCGTGTGAACGTGCACCTGAATGACTGGATAAGTGCATGCATGGGAAAGTAACGGTATTTCTGAAATAAAAAAGGAATTCTGATGCCTTCGGGTTCCTTTAGAGCTGGCTCTACAAATCCATCCATACTTCTCTGAAAGTGCTCCACATTTTTCAGGGTATATATCTGACAGTGTGACCTTAACTTCCTGAAGAATGATCTTAGAAAACTGTGAGGAGGGCAGACAAGCAGGGCTCTGACTCGGATTTCGCGGAAGCATCACAGAGCTGCGCTGCTTCCCACCCTGCGGTGTGCTGCCGACATCACCACTGTCCCCCGGCACATCCGCTGGGAAAGCCGTTGCTTAGCAACAGCAATCGATGCTGTATTTCCTCTTCACCATTTTCCTGAAGATTGAGACACTGCTCCCATGTATTATTTTAAAACACCTTGTGTTTCACTGATCTAACAGGTCTGTTATTTTTCTATAATGAAAAAACAATTATGCACCAATCGGCACAAGAATCCAAGAAAGAAGAGTAAGAGAAGGTCATATAACAGGGTGTCTGGAACCTGTTTGCTGGGGAAAATTCTTTGACAGCTCATTGACTTTAGTTGCTATACCCTTTCATTCTGCCATTTTAGAATTGATTTCTGCTACCTCATGGGAGATGAAAGCCATTAGCATGAATTATCATTCTAAATGCAAATCCACAAGGTACCGCCATAAAACACAAAAAGCAAGTGATCTTCAAAAACTGGTTTAATACACATCTCACATCTCTGTGAAGGCTCATGTCTTGGTTACATTCTTACTATCCACTGGCAGCAACATTTGCCAGTATCTCTCCCCTGATAGTATAAGGCAGGATTCTTTCGGATGGCCAGGGCTTGCCATCTCAACTACTTAGAGCTTCTGATATAATTTACAAGCTAAAGTGCATACACAATAACAACATTCGGGAGGAGGGGGATAAAAATTCTAAATACACCATTACATCCTACCAATGAATGAAATCTTCATACGAAAATAAGAACGGGAGCCAGGAACTTTATGTGCCACTTTCCAATAAAAAGAGTTGATACTTGCTTAAAGCATACACACAGATACGTTCAGAAGGGCTGGAATCCATCTAGGTGGGTATTGTGTGATAATGACTTTCCATGTTTATCGAGCACCTACTATGTACAAAGTTCCACAGGCTGCATAAAGATGAGTAAAAGGTGATCCCTGTACAATCTTGTGGTAGAAACAGTCACAGCGATAAGCAATACAGAAGAATGTAGACACTACCTCAGGTGTTTCTTCAGTTGTAACCAACGTCACAGTGAATGTGGTTTGTATCTGCAGCACAGACTGGATGAGTCAGAGCCCAGAGCCTTTGTCTGTCGTGACAGCACTCGGTGCTGGTGAGGAGGCAGCGGTAAGACACAAACACCATCGCGCACCACATGCCTTTCAGGAAAACACTGGCAGTGAGTAACACAGCTATTAAAACTGTGCACATTTAAATGTTTGATACAGTAACTTATAGCGAAGGAACTATTTTAAGGAAATAATCAGAGATGACAACAAAATATATTTATTTCCACTAAATTAAAATAGTAAATACTTAAATACCCAAATTAGAAAAATAATTAAATGAAAAATGATGCAGCTATATGATGAGTACTAGTTAAGTATTTTTAAAGAATATTTTATGAAAAGAAATGCTCTTACAATGTCAAAAAGAAAAACAATAAAACAAAATAACCAATACAAATGCACAGAAAACATAGTAGAGGAAATACCAAAATATTAATATTAGGGGTGATTTTTATTTTTCTTTACTTTTTCTGGGCCTGTCTAGTGTATTTATATTGACTATTACATATTTTATGATCAGAAAAATGTCCTAATAAATAAAATGTATCAGACCTTATTTAAACCACTGTTAACAGATTTTTTAATTTCTGCACAGAATTTCAGCCCTTACTGGTCTCCTCAGCACTGACAAACTGAGTGATAGCGAAGTTTCACAAGTATTTTTAGATCAACACTTTTGCGTTTTCATAAATACCTGATGAATTTAGTCAGTACCTTCACAGAGGACAGTTATAATAAAAGCATATAATTTAATCTAAAGGAAGGTATTCTTCATTGAACAACTCAACAAACCTGCACCACGCACAGGGCACACACACACGGACAGGACGCTCGGTAGGTTAGGGACAGAGTACAGTACGGGCGCTCCTCTGATGACCTTCCAGGAGACCCAGGGCCTGCAGGTACGCATTTGCCTCATATCGGAGCACACTATCTGCACACAAAACGTGTTTCTTGGACCATCGGGGCAGGCGGCCGTGCTACCTACAGCTGCTCCCTCCCTGCCACTAGAGAGACTGAAGGTCCGTGGTAAGGAGAAATCAACAGAATTAAAAGATCCTTGTCAATGGAAGTTAGTATTTCTTTCACTCTTCCTCTAAATTTTGTATTATATATATGCACATACACAAGATTTCATATATTCTTTTTCCTCAGTGACTATGGGTGCTGACAAAATCAGTTTTCCAAGTCCCCAAACTGAGGGGCAGACCTTCAATGCTTACACCAGCAGAGAACAATTAACACCTCCACCATCAAAGGGGGAAACTGGCGTTTGGGCAGTAAAATAACTTGGCCAGGGTGCCCCAGCTATTAAGAAGACAAAATAAAACCTAGGTCCGTTTACCTCCGAAGTGCACGCTCCTTCCATTCACCACTTGTGACTGGGTGAATGGGTAAGAGGAAGATGTCCACTTCAAAGGAACAACATGGGCAAAACAGGGAGGCAGAAATGGGCAGGACCCTCGCAGGCCCCCCACTCCCTAGCCTGCGAGACCAAGAGCAGGGAAACCCTCGCTTTCTGGCCTGCATCAGACCTGCCTGGTCTACACATGTCCAGGCCAGGACAGTGGCCCTGTTCAGGGTCCAGATCAGTCCTACCCTGAGGGTCCCCCCATCCCAGCGTGATAATCTTCCCATAATCCCTGGGACTATGGGAACATCTGTAATGGCCACTGGCTTTTAGTAAACCCATTTTAAATCTACCTACAAACAAAGTACTTCTCCTATCCAGCTGCTGCTTCTTAATTAATCCAGTTCCTCTTCCTTCAGGAAGTGCCCTGAGGTAGTACCCTGGGTATCCTGTCTTCTCAAGCACTGCTGTCCAGGGCTCTGCAGAACTGGCTCCCATAACCTGCCTTGTTCGGCAGCTGTCCTAAAACAAGGCACCCCCACCCCGCCTTCTAACACTAGGAGGCAAAAGATGAAATTAATTGGTTATGATTTAATCTTCTAGTACTGAGTTAAATACATATTTTCCTTCTCCCCACCTTCCAGAATCAGCCAGATTTTTTTTAAGTGCTAGTATTGACCTAAATGGAACACAGTCATCATAATTCCAAGTTGTGAATAATGACGCTGAAAAGAGACCTTGAAATCCAGAGATTAGATTTCACATGCTAGGTCTCTAATCGGTAGGGAGGTGATATACTTTATAAAAGATTTCTGTGGTAAAAGCATGCAAGGTGGACCAAGAAGGAAAAAGACAAGTGTCAAATGTCATAGCAATCCAACTCCGGAGTGTCCATTCTGTGCTAGAAAGATAACCCAAACATGGCAAGAAACCTCAAAGGAAAACAGGCAGAAAGCTCACTTAACTGGACCTGAAGTAAAATAAAGGGAAAAAAATAAGTTTTGAAACCATGTTAAAGTTTATAATATCAGCTTATTTATGATAGGATAAAATATATTAAGGAGTTGTTCAAGATAAAAACCAAGAAGTCAAATAATTAGCATGCGAAGGAAATAAATAAACACACGCTAAATATGCCCCCAGTAAGCAGGGCTAAGATGAAACCTGTTCCAGACCATTGGGCTGCCATGCAAAGAGACGGTTCCATTCTACCCAGTGTTTTCCATAGTGGTCACTGAAAATATTTTTAAAGACTTCCAAAGACAGCTGCTGGAATATTTCACTCTGAAAGTCAAGAAACAGAACATCCTAATTACTAAGGAGTTAAATTAAAAAACAAAGAGGGATGGAGAAAAGTCATTTTACAGCTAAACTAGCTGAACTCCCCAAATTACATGCCCATGTTTCTGTCAGCAGGACGATAAAATCATATGTATACATTCCGTGATCAAAGTCACTTTCCCAGTACCTGGTAAGTTAAAATTCATGCATCTACCTTATTTTCTTCCTCTGTTTTCCAGACGTTTACCTCTCTAAAGAATGCTTCTGCTGAGCTTTCTATTTTTTACTCACTCAAATTAAAATGCAATGATTCACCAGTTATTACAACAACAGCCATACACACGCTGAAGTGAAGCTCGTGATTATAATCTGCACAATTACGGACTGCTAGCGAGCATGCCTTACAGTGTTTGCAAAAGCGGCTTCATTTCAGATGGCGATCAGGACAGTAATAAGACAATCTCTTCACTAAATACATCTTTGTTTGCATGGTCTACATATGTTGTCATGGGGCAGGTGCAGGGAAATATCAAATATAAACATTTAAAATCCTACTGAGCTGCTGTGAAGTCAGTGGCAAAGAAAACATGAGGCTTCACGTGTGTAGCTAAAAACATAAATAACTTTGAAATCATCAAAAAAAGAAGTACATCCATATTTCTTACTCGATGCTTATTATTAGTCAAAAGCAATGTATTTTCATAATCCTGAGCCATGTTAAAAGTATGTCAAGCAACATTAAATTCATCAAGTCTTAAGGAAAGTTATCAATAGTAAGCAGTAACACTAGGTCAGCTTTGAATTTAAGAAGAAATCCTGACCCTCCTGCCTTCTCCCCACAAAGTAACTTGGACCCCTCTTCATCTGCCTCTTTCTCTGTCCTTGTTCATGCAGCTGGATTGACCAACAGCAGGACACAACAGGGCTCAGCAGAGTTCAGCTGGCCAAAGTCAAGTCCAAAAACAAAGCAGCATTGTTCTATAAAACCAAATGTCATCTTTTAAAAAATAAAGGATGCCCAAGGGTAGAATCCTGGGTGAGGTCAGTCCCCTTCCTTGGCAAACTTAAAACATATAACCGTGTGGATGAAAGTCAATGAGCCAAGCACCTTTGTGTCTTGTGCTTGAGAGATACGATTCTTTAAACGGGACATAGAAATGTATTTTCAATTAAATTACAGTAAGTCTTCACTTAATGTCATTGACAGGTCCTGTGACTTTAAGTGAAACATGTAATGAAACAAACTTGACCACAGGCTAACGGACATAAACAAGAGTTAAGTTGCAATGGCATCTCATCAACATTACAACACTATTCAAGGATCTGCTGTCTAGTCCTTTCTCTTCACACCCATGTAGTCAGCAACTCACAAGGGAAGTGAATGGGGAGCAAAAGACAGAGCACTGCTGGCTACTGGGAAGAACAAAGTCAAGGGCAAAGTCAGGATGAACACATCTTCAGTCCAGACCTCAAAGAATTTCAAAAGAGTAGAAGCTTACGGTTTTAAAAAACATCATACATAAAACAAAGAAACAAAGACTAGTGAGCAAAACCCAACAGAAATATCCTATAACCAAATCAAACTCACAGAGGTCTCAAAATATGAATTGTCAGAATTTAAAGTAAATGTTTAATATGCTTTTAAAAAAGAGATCAGAAATATGAGGAAAATAAAGAAAAATTTTTAATGTTTTAACCAAAAACCCCTTCTAGAACTGCAAAATGCAGTTATACTTCAAAATTCAGCAACGATCCTTAAATCCTACAGTGTCACATGTCGGTGAAGATTTTAGACAACGAGAACTCTGATGCGCAAACGGTTGGTGTAAATACACAGCCCCGTGGAAAACAATTTGACATTATCTAGTGGAGCCGAGATCAGCACAGTCATGGCCCAATAATTCCATTAAAGTTATAAACCCTGGAAAACTCCTGCACATGTTCAACAGGCAGTGACTCCATGAGTGTTCCCAGCAATGAAGTGTTGTAACAGTTAAAAACAGAAAGCAAATAAACTATGATGTATTCACATAATAGAAAACTACACAGCAGAGAAATTGAATGAGATACATCACTATAGATAAGTCTTAGAATACCAGGTCCAAAAGGAAGTAGAAAAAAATAAGCATAATCTGACTTCATTTAAATAAAGTTAAAAATATATCAAACTAATCTTACCTTTTGCAACAGCATGGATGGACCTGGAGAGTATTATGTTAAGTGAAATACGTCAAGCAGAGAAAGACAAATACCATATGATTTCACTTATATGTGGAATCTAATGAACAAAATAAATAAACAAACAAAATAGCAACAGACTCACAGATACAGAAAACAGATTGAAGGCTGTTAGAGGGGAGGGAAGTTGAGGGGGGAAGGGTGAAAAAGGTAAAGGGATTAAGAAAAAAAACTCTCATAGACACAGACAACAGTATGTATGGTGATGACCAGGGGCACAGGGGGTGGGGGCAGACACAGGAGGGTGAAGGGGGAGAAGTGGTGACAGAAGTAGACCTGACTTGGGGTGGTGAGCACACAATACAATATACAGATGATGTGTTACAGGACCGTACCCCTGAAACCTATGTAATTGTATTAACCAAAGTCATCCCAATAAATTTAATAACAATTGTTAAAAATAAAATTATATATATATACACGTATGTATATACATACATATACACACACACACAAAATCAAACACTGACTGCAACACATATGTGGCAATATTCTCTTTCTTGGGCTGTTTGATGGCTATACAAGTTTTTGTTTACTGTTACACATGCTTATACTTATGTTATAAACATTTTTCCTATGTGTTCAGTGATAAAAATTATTTAGCAAAACAAAAAAGCAGTACTGTGCATGGATATCCTAGCCCGAAGCAGAAAGGTGGTGAGTATGCTCGTTCCGCAGGCAAGAAACGTGCCTTAGGAAAAACAAGACTAGCAACATCCAGATGATCGTAGCAGAACATCCGTGTGCTGCAAGAATCTGCGGTGGGAGGAAAATGACCAATCTTCAAGTGAGCCCGTTCTCATGGAGCAGCGACAGCCTTCCTTGAACGCTGAGGGACTGTCAAGCCGAACTGCAATACAGGCTGGGCTTCAGCTAACTAATTAGTGATTTCTTCCCCTCCCACTATTCTGTCCATTCAATTCCAAGTCTAATGATATCTGCAAGTGCAAGTTTTGGCATTTCCTATACTGTCCTAAACCCAGTCTTAACTTCATATGGTACAAATGTTATGTTTTCCCAGGCTGCTATTACCTCTTTCCACATCTGTTGACTAGGACATGTCACAGTCTGCGTTATGCAGTCTCATCGTCGTAATTCACGTTTGAGCTGAGTCTGCCATCGGGACTGTGATGTGTTGGCTACCAGCTGAACAGATGGATAGCTTTTCTTCAGTAGGAATATTTGCCAACAACCAGAAGGGTGTGAAACTCGTTCTCAAAGAAACCCAAACATATCCACGAGGAGTCTAACAAATAATTCAAATATCCACTGTTGCAGTTAGAAGTCTTTGCAGAATCATACCATATATTCAGAAATCTTGGTATAGGATGAGAGTTAATTTTAAAAAACACGTTGGTAACGGTAAATTAATGCTACTAATAATCATAACAGAGCTTGGAATTTGTATGGGTATTATGTTCACATTCATCTGATTCTCATAATGCTACAAGACAGATACTGAGGCAGTATCATGCTGACTGTATGACAGAGACTGAAGCACAGGGAGACGCCCAGCTTACCATCGAAAACGGACTGATCTCAGAAATCAGACCTGGGATTTGAGCCCTTCGGTGCCTCCTCAGCTGCAAAACTTTGAGCAAATAACTGATTCCTCAGAGTGCCCACCCCTTCATTTATAAACAGGCACAATGACACCTAATTCCTGATGTTCCTCTGAGAATTACATGAAATTTTTAAAAGTTCCTAACGAGTACCTGTCATAGACTAAGTCCTTGATAAATAAATCCTTCCTTAATCAATGAAGTCTCAGTTGACAAACAAAAAGTCAAAATTTCCATGTTTACTCTCTTCCAAGGGAGTCAGAGATGACAGAGGTTCAGGGCAAGAGGAAAGATCATACCTAAAACGTGACTATAAACTGGAGACTGCCAGGGACTCGAAACAGTATACAGTCACGCTTCGGTGGCTTCTCAAAGACATCGTGAAGGAACCCACAGATTCTAATGAGTGGGTAATTAAGGCGTTCAGAAGGAACAGAACCACCCTATAATAATACGTATGATTCATGTGGTACTCACTGCATATGCTCTAATGTAGTAGACATCTAGTAGATCTTTCCTACAGAGCAAAAGAATATTCATTCTCCATGTCACATACTGACACCCAGGCATTCACTCACAAACTCCCTGTTTCTGATACTGGTGACCTAGAGATTCCTCCCTGGAACTTCAAGCAAACACCTCTCTGCCCAATTCCTCTGGTTCCTGACAGGGGAAGAGGGCGGGGTCCCTGCAGGAGAGAGTCTCCTGTAGCCAGGGAGGAGCAGCAAAGTGGGCACCAGGGGCTGCGGATACCTATCCACCCACAATGTGCTCATCAGGCAAAGAAGACAGATTTTTTAAATTTTCAGAAAAACTTAGAAACTGCACTAACGTCATTTACAGACCAAGAAGAGCAATTTAGTGACCTGAAATAATTTCCGCAAATAAAGCTCCATATTCTTTTTAGACCCCATGAATAATGACTATCATTCTAAATCTTCAATTAGTTCATTAATTTAAAAGTTAAATTCACTATATAAATAAATGATGTTAGAACATCCCCTACTAAATTATCTTTGCTTATATACAAAAATTCTACACTATCTTTTTTCTGCTTCTCAGCTTATCATCCTGCTAAAATTCTTTGATTATAATTGCTCCTTATCCAACTCACAGAAATGCGCAAAGTTAAACAACACACATTTCAAGCATTTTGAGCTTTTCAAAATGGCATGTTGTTGCAAATTTTTCATCACCTGTGCCCACCTAACAACAAACTTATACATATCTTCAGGCCAAAAAATCTGGGCCTTGTGGGTTTTTCCAGTTATTCAAACCGCTGAATGCCAAAAATGAGGCATTAACTTCAGAGTCACTGTCCAAACATATTCAAAATTTTCAATATACTAGAATTTAAGCACTAATCTGCAGAATGCCTTAGGAATTTTTAACTTGATAATTCATCAAAACCTTAAGAATCAAGGCTTTCCCACATGGTCTTGCCAGAGGCCTGTGCACACTGTGGGGAATGTGTTACCTATTTCCAGTGGTTCCCAATGACCAATTCATTAATTCTCACTCTGCTTATGATTTGTGCATATCAATCCCCCCCCCTTTTTTTTAACAAGTAGGGAAACCAAGTTTAAAAGAAAAAGAATGGGTCATTTCCCTCTAACTCACAAACACACACACCCCGGGAAGACTTAAAGCACTTTGCATGAACACATTCAATACAACAACAGGCTAACACCAATTTTTTAATAGCTGTATAAAGAAACCATAACCTAAGGAAAGGAAGGAAGAACACAGGGAACCAGGAGGTAGGCTGGCACACAAAATGGCAAAGGCAGGTCGCAGATTTGGAGAAACCCAACGACAGATCCGAGACACCATATAGAAGTTTCATGGCAGAGCTGGGAATAGCTTCGGTGTTCATGCAGAATACATCCTCACTACTGTACTGTTTGGCTCATTTTTATCATTAAACAATAATATTGCGATCCTTGTGTCTCTCTTGATTAAGACATTCCTCCACAGCAGCATTATCCTATGTGTAACTTCCTGCAGTGACAGAAATGGTAGTCACGAGCCACGCGTGGCTACTGGACACTTGAAATATGGTTAGTGCAACTGAAAAAGCTAGTTTTTCATTAGGTTTTATTTTAATTGATTTAAGATGAAGTAGTTCTAGTGCATAGGTGTATGTATGTAAATTTCTCATGATAGTATCTTTCTCAGTTACTCAGCTCTCTAACTCAGACAGAACTATTTTTAATGAGGTACATTTTCACCTAAACACTTTAATTAAACTCCTCACCAATACATTTTATTCAAGAGAATTTTTCAGATCATGGATTCAGTATTCTCTTGCCCAGGGAGTTTCCTCGGTCGTCACTAGGCACACTGTTGCCCTCACATTCTGGTTTTCATTCACTCCTGAAAGCAGTGTCATTCTCTTAAACTGTCCGTCACTCTTACTCTCTCTCTCCGGCTGGCACTCCACTTTCAAAGAGGTAAATTTCACTCCCGTTTCCTGATTTTCTGACAGGGCTTGTGGACACACGCAGAGTGTAATCAAGATGCTGTCCAGGACACAGCTTCTGAAATCACTGGGCAGTTGACATAACATCAGCAATACATGGATTTAATTAAATAAGTAAATATATATGCCTACAACAGGGAACGGTGTAACATACAAAATGCAGCTGATATTTTCAGAGTGATCAGACAAGCGTCAACAGTTCCAAACTCCACACTAAAAACTGGGTGTTGGTGATTACAAGGTACACACACACACACACACTCACACTGATATACAGTACTGCTTTAAGAAAGTACTGCTTTAAATTGCAAGGGGAAAATGCATCAACATCAGAGAATACGACATTTTGTAATATCCGAGAGATAACATCCCTTACATTTCAAAACTGCCTTAGTCGTCTGGAGCGCCAGTTGTTCATCAGATACAGCACAAAAGCATGGCATGAATGACAATTACTGCTTGGGATACAAATCTGGACAGATCACATACAAAATCCAATACCAGTCAACTTCCCATAGCAAATCAATTTTTCGAAATGAAGGGTACCCTCAATGTTTATTTTGTGTTAAGGATGGAAAATCAAATGAAAGGGGAACGATGACATTAAAATCTGTATGCCCTAGTTTAGTTTCTCCTTGGGAGAAGTGAGCAGATTTTAATAAATTTAACCTAATTTTGCTATGGCAACAGTTGTATCACTTGAGATTATACCCTAGGAGAAACACAGTATTTCCTCTCTTCTTCTAGCACTTTGATCTCCTCATAGTTTGACTTAAAAGCCATAGTTTATGCCAATGAGAAATATACATAGATATATATGGAAATACATCTATACCCATCAATACAGATCTCTATATATGAATATACAGAGAGAGACAGAGGGAAATTTAGGAATGATTGGAACATTTACATTTATAATACACCCAACACACACCTTTTCCTTTGGAGGCTCTTTTGTGACTTGAAGCTTCCTCAGTGGTTAAGGGGTTAATGAATGAAATGGATCACTGGACTGAAAATAAAAATCACTATTAAAAAAATGCTGCGCCGAGAGAATTAGGCACTACATAATACTGTAACCACTGAGAATTCTCAACAGTAAAATAAAGCCTTGTAGTCCCTGCATTTTCATTAGTTCTCCAGTAGCGCTGGATGCAGTGTGAATTACAATGAGGCTCGAAGCAATGGCTGCCCCCGCTCAGAGCAGGCGCCACGCGGAGGGAAAGCACCCCTTCAACTCACACTGGGACTCACTGGCCTATCGCACCGCTGTGTGTTTTAAATTTTAATACCTTAAAATAGCTCATTGTAACAGCATATTACATTTAACTTTGCAAGCTAATAAATGCCAGTGAACCATGCTGCATTGTAAATGTTAATTTAAAAATAGAGAATTCTATAAATCAGTTAAAACTTGTGCAAGAAACCTTTGTAACGACACAATTTGGAGTTAGACTTGTTTAAACTATGTGTCTATTTAAACACATGCAAAAGGAACACAGAGAATGACTAAAACCCATGCAGGTTATTGCCTAAGAGACGATTTCGGTTCAAACGGAGAAAACAGGCAGGTGGGGAGGGGTGTTGCAGAGATGAACGGAGTACTGCACAGTCAATCGTAACACTGAACCTGATCTGGCAGCACCGACATATTTCACTTTGCACTAGGTTCCTATTCTCTTAGTTCTAAAAATAGTGGCTCTTTTGAACTACTAACTTGGAAAAAATAAGAAGTCAAATATCTCATTACCAAATGTGCTCTTAAGTGTGAGGCTGAGGCAGAAAGTACGCCATCAATAGAAGAAGAAATAAGGACCGACAATACTTTTTACCCATTGTAACTGGAAAGTGCCGTAAGTCCTTCAGAGCTTCTAATCAACCTATATTTAATCCTCCCCAGTTCACTAAAATTGAAGAATTAGTGTCAATTTCTACTAGCACATGAATAACACCATCTTCAAGCTAGATGGTGATACCATTCCTATATATGTTATTAAAAAGTGTTACTCACTGAGGAGGGTGCAGAATTAAAAAACACAGTCCCTGCTGTCCAGTTACTTATAATCTGGTTAGGGACACATAACCACAGGCACTGTATCGGTGAGTTAAAGGCAGTGCGGCCCTCAGGCCCTGGGGACACTCACATCTCCAGGGAGCCATCGCCAGCCCAGGGACGGCGTGGGGCTCACGGCAATGCCACTTGCTCTCCGAGCGTCCCCTGCCCAGGGTGCCACAGGCCTCACACTGTCCTAGAAGCTCCACTTGAATTTCCCTTCGAGAGCAAATCCCTAACCTGTGGTCAGGGAAATGCCGAGGGAGGAGTGCTGGGAGCCACTGCGAGGGGCTCACAAATGCTTACGAGCTCCTGCCTCTGTCCGCAGCTGCGCTGCCGGACTTGGGAGCCTGAGCCTGCACACTTGCAGTGGGCCTCATACAACCGAGGAACTGAACTGTGTGTTTCTTTTAACGGGGTTAAAGTTAAACAGCCACATGTGGCTAGTGGCCACAATAATAGAAGCAAGATAAAAAGCATTTTCATCCTCACAGAAAGTTTTACGGGACAGCCCTGCTCTATAAGCTAAACTAGGGGTTTACGATACTTGGACACATTCCTGAAAAATCTCATGCTGGGTGAAATCTTGCACTGTGAGGGGTTATAAGGCAGAACACTTGAAACCTATATAATATTGTAACCAGAGTCCTAACAAAAAACCTAACAAAAAAATACTAGCACCATTAAAATAAGACATTAATTTCTTAATAAAGAAATACTGCAGTAAGTACACAACAGAACTTTTAAAGGAAAGGTAAAGGCAGCTTGCAAAGGTAACCTTGCAAGAAGGTTAAATTACGTAACTGCACCAACTCGGGGCAAAACTGTGAGCAAACCAGGCAAAGAACCACAGGTGAAGGGGCCTCAGGGTCACGACTGCGTCCTCCACACTGACTGGGCTGTGACCCCAGGTTACTGAGCTCTGGTTCAGCTGCCACTACTGGGTGACAAATACCATTAAGATGTCAAGGAAAATTGCTCATAAACCAGAGAGACTGTGCATTCATTCGTTATCATCCCCCTATTTATCAAGTGAATGTGAGTTAATTCGTGTAACAGGAATAGTAACAGAAAAGACTGCATTTGTCACACAAGTTCTTTTTCTGGTGCCCTTGCACTACCTGGAGTACACTGGCCTCAGTGCCTCATGTCGCTCTGCAGAAACCGTACTCACTGTCCGTGGCTTTGCTCAGCTGTCCCCTCCTGTATGGAAGCCTTTCTTATTCCTCTGCACCCCCCAAGACGTCACAGGCACAGACCACTTTTTCCCTGAAGATGCTTTTATTCACACTTTTCATAACATTTAACACACTCCTATATTTGTCACTATTTATCGCTGGTGTTCTACCGTAACTACTATCAGGGGTGGCTTAGGAGGGCTGACAGAAATCTGGAGGAGGCTACAATTTCCCAAGCCTTGGTCACACACATGGCCACTGCCTGGAGTTTAGTCCTGACTGCCTCTGCCGCTTGCTTTCTGGCTGACGTTGGGCGAGTCTTCCCCTCCTCGGGGCTTCCGACAGCCTCATGCCTGACCTTCTCTTCTATGAGTGGTAGAACTGTAGAATCGATAGGAAGTTTTGCAAGCTGCTGCTCAACCCACTGAGCCACACCAGCCAGGGCTCTGATGGGTATCATTCCAGTTTTAAATAATGTAATCTCTGTTTCCTGATTTTTGTTATAGTGTTATTTCACATGGTCAGGGTTTATTTATAAGCCATTAAATTCTTTTTCATACTTAGATCTCAGTCCTCTGTGCTTTCTCAATAGTTGGTTTTAGGAGACAAAAAAAACCGGTAGACAGGATTTACAATTTTATAATTAAATGAATATTATTAACCACAGAACTAAGTATTGTGGATAGACCCCCCCAAAGTGGAGATGCAGTCCTGTATCACTGAGCATCTCCTATTTGAGAAAAATGTCCCAAGCAGCAAAGCCAAAAGGATTCAATTTTTTACCTTTTTCATTCCTTTCCTTTATTTCACCTGCAACTCTTTCTTACATCTCAATTCTTCTTTCTCTTGATTCCTTTATCATTTCAGGGAAGTAATGTCCCAAATATTTTTTCATATAGGAAGCTTGGATAATAAATAGGTCATATATATGCATATTTGAATATATTTTTATTGTTGCCTTCTCACTTAGCAAATACTTCTGGTTACATGAGGTTTTTGATTCAAAGTTATTTTCTCTCCAAACTCTGAAAGTACTGCTCCATTATCTACTAAAATCCAGTGCGGCTTATGAGAAATGTGATTTTTCATCTAGTTCTTGTTCCTTTTGTAACTTATTTTTTTCTCTTTGGAAATAGGTAGGTGTGTATGTATTTTTAATCCATGAAGTTCTGAGAACAGGAAACGCTGAGTATAAGATTCTTCTTTTTTATCTGACTCAACACATAAAGGGTCTTTTCAATCGGAGGCTGCTGTGGCTTTTTCAGCTTTGTGAAGAATTCTTCTATGACATCATTGATTATTTCCTCCCCTCTGCTTTGACATTACCTGCTTCTGGAAATCCTAAAGATGTTGACATTCCTAGATATTAATCTTTTATTTCCCAAATTGTTCATTACTTAGGCTTTTTTTCCCCATACATGTTCTGGGAGCTTTCCTGAACTTTACTATCAAAATCAGTCTTTGGCCATATTTATTGCCTTAGTTGACCCATATACTATTTTTTTAAAAATCATATTGTAATTCTTGGAAAAATATGTAACTATTTTAATATTCTTTTCATTTCTACTTGGAAAGCTGGTAAAGAAAGAATTCTTAGTT
This sequence comes from Desmodus rotundus, assembly GCF_022682495.2. NCBI lineage: Eukaryota > Metazoa > Chordata > Mammalia > Chiroptera > Phyllostomidae > Desmodus > Desmodus rotundus. The sequence goes on along the minus strand of NC_071396.1, from coordinate 12,770,693 downwards.
CATAGAAAATGAACACAACAAATTAAGAGTTATGTCCAAAGGAAACAATACTTTAGAGATTTTTAAAATTTTTTTTCCCTTATTTGGAGGTAAAAGATGATTTTTTTAATGTAAAGCCAACCAAATCCAAATCTAACGTGAAATACAACCTAAAATATAGCCTATCATCAGTAAAGCCTTCATACCCCAAACATGCATATTTTCTGGGCAGTCAGATTTAAAACCTGTGTCCACACAACCACAGACCCAACCAGCCACTGTGACAAATTCTGCCTCGCCCTGTGCTTCAGGAGGAAAATTAAGAGAAAAAAAAAGAAAGAAAAATATACATAAAGAGTCCCTGCTAATTTAATTTCCATGTTTAAAAATATCTTATTTTAGTGTCATCTCATTACACATAAGAAACACTAGCTCAAAATACTTCCCTCTTTTTCTTTATTGAACTCTGCACCACACTATAGAAAGAGTTAGCTACAGCTCGTGAATCAGCCATCATCACTCTTCCCCCACTCCGAAAGAGTCCAAGGACACTTCTATGCAAATTCATTGCACTTTTCACTTCCTTGAGTGACCTCATTTTTAAATGCATCTTGGGACTGTCTGTGCACATATTAGAAGTTTTAATTCTGGGGTGACGACACTTCATTGGAGAGAATGAAGCTTCTACTTAGGAATGTGACAAAGTCCTGACTCTCTGGATCATTTCCCGCTGCCCATCCCCCTCACCTGTTTTGGTTAATGTTACCTTGTACATAGGATTTAATTCATGCAAAAAAGCAAATCGAAAGCACCAGGGGTCTACACAATCATCATGTATTTTCACATTTTTAAATGGCTTATTATCAATGGCCAATAGCTTTAAAGCCTACTCGATCCGATGTGGAAAGGCACTCTCTTGGTCAGGAATGGCAGACGTAAAATATACACCCTAAGAGCAGGTCTTCTGTCCATACAATCACAATTCTCTTTGCTTCATATTTTCAGTCCTATAAAAAGGGACAGGACGCATTTCTAGTACTGCTTTTACTGGATTTGTCCACAGTGTTTTCTATTGCCTGCTATAAGTCTTCTTTTATTGTCTACTGACGATAGTTTTCTGCAGAGAAAAAAATATTTCAGTTCTAATACAAAGTGGGTTTACAGGGACTCCATCTAAAGCTTATTCATGACATATTCCGGACACACACAAAAGTGATATCTCACTGATCTTCAATATGCTGAGGTTTGAAGTTTCTGTAATTTTACTGTCGGGCCGGGCAATGCATTCATCTCTGTGTGGCAGGCTGCCTTTCAGGCATCGTTAATGTTTTAGATTTTCATAAATTCTGCTCCGACCAAACAGACCAAGGACTAGAAGTCTCTAAAGTTCCTGGTGGAATTAAGCAGCTACTAGCTTTTATTTTTCCTTGCCTTTCATCTCCAAACAAAGTAAAGTATAAAGAATAAAACTTGAGAACAAAAATACTTTGGAACATGCTGGGATATATAGTTTCTGCCAAACTGAGAAAGGAGTAGACACGCAACACGCTCAGGATAATCTCCCACCCCCACCCCCGGCCCCACCACCAACCCTCCAAAGGGACAGAGAAGTGAAATAGAATTTACAAATTTACTCAATTTATTCAATTTACAAATAAAAACAAAAGTTAAAATACCCCATCAAAACAATGGAGACTTTTATCTAAGAAATTAAATCATTAGAGTTCAAGTAGAAAATGCTCAAAAAATGTTGTGATGGTGAATGAGCCTTAAGACACTTCTGTATCACTCTTGGCTGAAGACCTATGTCCCTGAATTAACATTTATTCCACAGCAACGAACCATTGAGGGCCTGCTTTCTCAAGATTACAAACGTGATATTTTTCATGCTCAAGCTTTGCTATGAACACTCCAAACTATATGAAAAGCTATAGCTACACTTTTTTTTAATTCTGCAAATGCAAGTTTAATAAGAATGCAACACAGAAGGCCAAGGTCTCAGTCAATTGCTAACTCAGCCATGTTTTCCAGGACATTCATTTGTTTTCAGTGATGATAATAATAAAATTATTTTTTAAATTTACTCATTTATTTGTTTTTTATCTGCTTACCTAATTATATTTATGCTCCAGTTTTTCCCATGCAGGGTTTCAGAAAGCTTACATATGTAAAATCACATATGATACGTTCAAAATATCCAAGACAAGGAAAACAGAATTTAAACAGGAAACCAAAACCACAAGAAACCCCAAAGCTCAAAGACGTGGCATCGTAACTCACGGAGTATGTCATAGTTCTGATGAACTGAGATGGTCCCTGTTACCAGTGACCCCACTTCCTGTCCAGCTGCTAGGAAACTCACGGCGAAGGTCCGTATCCAATTACTATGACTTTCCTTAGTCAAAAAAAAAATGTTTAACCGAATCTCCCTTTCCCCTTTCCTACCTGGCTTTTGTCTTTGCCCTTGGGGTAATACCCGTGATTTTATCATACCTGCAGGTTCACTACACGTTAGAAAGGAGGGGCCTGAACCCAGCGCTCGCCTCCCCTAATGCCAATGTCACACCCTGGCTGTGAGCCTGTGTGGACCTCCATTCTGTGCAGCAGCCTGACAGCTGGCGCTCAGTGCTTGCCAGGGGTGGAGACGTGCAAAAGGTCCTAGGCCCAGGTGCCAATGCCTCACCCCTGACCCCATTCCAGGGCCCTTTGTCTTGATAGCTCCCTTTTCCTGAAACAAGTAAAAGAGCAAATGCCATAAAACTGGCATTACTCTTTTTACTGTTTGACTTCTCACAAACATCACAGTATTAAAGTCCTCTGAGTGTTTTCTTGCAGCTAGCAGATAGGCAGTCCACTTATAAGACCTGGAGAATTCCAGGGCACGACCGAATCAATAAATGGTCATTGTCAGAATAATTCAATTCTCAGTTCAACCCACCATTAATTGCCATCTCTTCAGAGAGACGCACAATTGAGTCTGGTGGGGTGGGGTGGGGTGGAGCAGAGAGAAGAGGTGAATGCACAAAGCTGAGTACGTAAGGGAGAATACCGAGGGCTAGATCAGACGATTAACATGTTGTGGGAACGCAGGAGATTGCTGTGATTCCGACTCCATGTCATAAAGGAAGGAGACTCTAAGCCGCTGTAAGGAGATTCTGACGGGTAGAAAGGACAAAAGCAAAAGGAACATCATCGACACGGGGGTGGGGAATGAACAGGCCCTGGTACATGAAGCAGTCACGTCGTAAAATAACTGCCTTGGTTTAACCAACTCCCCTTTCCTGGAAATGTGCACCAATGCTTACTCTCAGGTCCGTGGTCCTGCTGGTTGGTTGATGCCTGCCCCGAACTCCCAAAGAGGTTCCCGTTCTAAGGCACAAAGATGTGAAACAAAGACACTCGGAGACGGGAAATCGGTGGAGTCGTCACATCTAAGGTAGCGTTCTAGGGGATGAGCGGGTCTACAAGACAAGTTCTTCAAGGAATTCCTTTGATCTTATAAAATAATTCAGGGACCAGCCAACCAATTCCCCTTTTACTGAAGCTAGCCAGAGGTGGTTTCTATTGCTCTCAACACAAAGTCTCTTAGTTAACAGACTACACTGGGGACATGTTGGTGGCTGCAGAGGAAGGAGAGTGAAGTCATGTGGTAGGAACTGCTTGGGGCCTTGAACGTGGGCTCAAGGTGCACCATTACACCTACAGGGCGGGACTGACCTCTGGTTTTATGAGCTAAGTCTCAACGTAAGAGGGATCCAAGAACACGGGGCATTCGGTTTCACTAAATCTAGAGTATCCATCTTGACTGCAACAAAACAAAACGAACAAACAAAAAACCCCTTGTATCTCTTTTTAACTGAAATTCAAGGGCGCCAGACTAGACCAGCGCAATTCTGGAACGATCCCCATCACACTGCACTGTCGGGAAGATATATTCAAACTTCCCTTTCCGACTCAGTTCCCTTTCCCATTCCCCTTCCTTTTTCCTTTACTTCTCTCTCCCCTTCCCTTCATGGACTGAAACATCTTCTAAGTTTCAGTAAGCTTTCTGATTTAAAAGAATAGTGTTGCATCCTCCTATATCACAAAAAAATCGCTTCCTTGATTTACATTCTAAGACCAGGATTTTTATAAATGAGAACTTTCTTCTGGTCTGACATACACATGGAAATTTATACACACCGAGGTCCTGTCTAATGAAGTCATTACTGGGACCATTCTGTAAAAAGAGAGAAATAATGGCCATCTCTCCCTCTGATTATGTTTGCTTATCACAAAATCTATAATTTGCATCAAAGATTTACTCCAGGGAAGTCTGTGGCCATGAAGCACGGCTGACCCAGGTCACGTGGGAAACAACTACTGATAGAGCATGTCAAAAAGAGCAAGCAATTCAAGAGATGATAACACCCGAGAGGTCACCAAAAGAATGAAAATTGGGGACTGGGAGGTGACAGCAGAGTTACTATGCTTCTCTTACCAGTTTACCCAAATGAGGAAAGAGTCAAAGGTCCAGCTTCATCCCTGACAAGATAACGCGGTGATGAGCTTTTGAGAAAATGTAAGGGACTAGACTGAACTGCAAAACAATCTTTTTCACTATGCAGGTAACAAATGGCTAAATAATTAGAGAATGGGAGGGTTTCTGTTTACTAACCTAAGGGATTTAGGGCTTCACCTTCTTAAGATCACATCAGCACCTGTGCCCAGTAGGAACTACAAACACACTGCCGTACAGCGCTCCGATTCTGGCTGGAGCATTAATGCTGATGAGATATTCTGAAACGTGATATGAAATCAAAGTAATTTATTTCCCAATAGCTTAAAAATGGTCAATTAAAAAAAGGCAACAAATCAGGGTGTGGTAGTTACCTGAGACAGAGTCTGGGTAGGGATGAAATTGGGTAAACAGGTATTTTTGATTCTTTCTAATACAATTACCTTCTGGATGTTGGCACCCAGGGCGATACGGGTGAAACCAGGCTCAGAGTAGCATATTCAAAATGAATATGCCAAGAACCAAGCAGCCACCAGCAAAGGAGGACATGAGACCGAGACCAGGACCAAGACTCCAGTTAGCTAGGACATGTGAACTTGAAGAAGCCCCATTGGTTTAGTCCAAGATGCTGATTCCCTAATAACCCTGGCACTTAGTGCAAAAAAGGCACGCCTCCAGCTGACCTGCCCTGACATACAATTATGATCAGCTACCTTTTTATACAAAACATATTTACCATTATAAAGATATTCAAATATACAGTTGACCTTGAACAATGTGGGGGTGAGGAGGCGCCAACTCCTATGCAGTTGAAAATCCACGCATAACTTGAGTTGGTCTATACAGATTTCCGACCCTGGATCAAAAATACTGTGTTTGGTGCACAGCTGGTTGAATCAGCTGATGGGAAACGCAGGGATATTAGAGGGTTGACAATAAATTTATTGAAAAAAATTCTCATATAAGTGGATCCACACAGCTGAACCCCACATTGTCCAAAGATCAACAGTACTTATCATGTGTAATGTACAAATAAAGGACAACAGAGCATTTTAAGTATATTTTTTAGATTTTCTTGTTTAATAGCATTCTTTATACTGAATAAAGCTTATTGATATAAACGGTAGCCATGGAAATGTGCTTATTACATTAAAGTGGACATTGCCCTAGTTTTCAAATGAGATTCTACCTGGAGTATAAATATATATTTTTCTCCTGGAGAGTCCAATTAAGTCTAGTTGAGTAGCCAGGCTTCCTATCACAGTAGAAAGGGCATCAATCCCAAGTAATGAGGTTTCCAAAGTGGAGTCATTATTGTGAGTGGAAAAGTCCAACAGACACTGAGTATTACTCCAGAGCAAGGGTAACTTACGAAGGGCAAATGACTCATTCTATGAGATGTGTATGCATTTGTTACGACCAAAGAAGCTTGAAGGTTCGTATTCATAAAGGAATTACATCAAATACAAGAGTACCACCTACTAGGTACTTTATAACATGCATTAATAGTGCACCCGTGATTTTATTTAATCCCAACAGCCTGATGAAGTTGCTATTTTTAGCATCTTCATTTTCTAGGTGTGGAAAACCAAGGCACAGACAAGATGGCCAAACCACACAGGGTTTCTGCTAAAATTCAAACTGAAAATGTCCGATTCCAACATTTACACTGTGGAACATGATTACGTTATCTCAAACAGGAGTGAAGGCGTTTAAATTCCGATTCTTCAGATAATCAAAATGTTTGTGAGGAGGAAACAACACTCAGCAGATCAGTCGGTTACAGACAGTAAAATACTCATTCAATGGATGAGTATTTTATGGATCCGCAGACCAAATGCTATCTTGTAAACACTGCCCTCATCAGGCCCGAAGATTACAGAGCTGTGAGCTCACCAGCCCGGGTCTGAATCCCAGCTGCTACCCCACTGTGTCAGCTGGGCTCTGTGACTTTGCCCTGAGCCCCCAAGGAACCGCACAAAAAAAATGAGCTGCCCAGTTTAACAAATGGCCAGGCACTGGATTCAAGCAGGTAATGGCACTTCGAGGGGCATGTGCAGCTTGGGAGGAAATATTTCGGGCCCCAGAACTCCAACTTTATGTATTAAAAATTCAACTTTCATTTTGGGATTGAACATGAGACCTTATGTTTAACAAAACGCTTCTTAAAGAAAATAAAAACTACCATAACACTCTCTTTTATTTTCTCTCTTAGTGTCACCTAATTTCTTCGCCAAAATAAATTCCCCTAGAGGGTCACGACGTGTGGTTTGAGGTAGTACCACAGTCTAGGTGATTACTTCCAGGACTGGGTCACTGCTGTGGGTAGCAGCCGCCTAAAAACTGCGGTATGTGTGCGTGAGTGACAGGAACATGGCACGCCCCCTCCTGCTCCAACCATCCTGTCCCTCAGCACCAAAACGCCGGCCACCAACTTGCAGAAACCCCAAGGTGCAGGAAGAGGGTCATTGAGCTGACATAGGGCTTGGGTCTCAGTTGAAATAGTTTATGGGGAACCAGGGTATCTCTTTTGAGAACAGGTTTGGAAGTAAAAGATTAAACTATTGCGTCATTGATGAGCTGTTTGGGGTGAACTGTTTCACAGAACTGAAAAACCACCACTAGAAAGTGAGGCTGGGGCCAGTAAAACAGAAATGGATGATTTAACGATTCTACCCTGCCTTTCTCTGCCCGCACCATCAAATCATGCCTTCTGACCAATGTAACACACACGGGAAAAGTCTGCTCACAAAACAGATGCTGGGCTCTGGACACAGTGATTTGGGGATTTGGAAAAAAAAAATTCGCAAGATTTAAAATCCTCCAGTCTCATCCAAAAATTGATATGATATTCTTTCCAAACACAGAGACAACGTTTCATTGGAAAGTAACTTTTACCAAATCAGTACACATAAACTAATTCATCTTGGTCTGGAAACTTAACTTCAATTCTTCCACTCGTTCATAAAGATGCCTCTTCTGCATGGTTTTCCTGCTACAATTTCGCCTGAGTCACGTGTCCCGCCATCAGCTATTCATCAGTAAATAAATACTTCTTTTCCTAAATCTAGCTGCTCCTGAGCTTCCTTGTGTTTCTGTGCTCGCCCTTGCAGTCGGCGCTGAAAGCCAGGATTGCAGACACCTACCACTTCCTCTGGGCAAGACACATTGCCAATTTGGCCTCTTACTCCTCATCTGAAGAATGAGGAAACCATCCCCGATTCATAGCGTTGTTCTGAGGGTCAACTGAGATTATGAACAAGATGTGAAAATTATGAAGTGCAATGAAAACAGAGAATGATGGCGGCAATATTGTCGTTTGATAGTCCACAGAAAATGTGGAAAACACATAAAATGAACATGAATTTTTTTCCAGGTTTTAACTCATAAAAAAAAATGCCCAGCATGGACCCTATATAGTAACTATTTATTTTTAATTTCCTAAATGCACTGGAAAGACTATATCTGAAAAATAGATTCTATAAAAATCTGCATTTCAAGATATGTTTGGAAATCATGGTACAGCATGATAAAGCAGTTTTACCTAAGCAATAACAAAACACAGCTTCTTTTTCACCTCTAAAAAAATTACGTATTTATGTGTTCCAAACGTAATTCTTCTTATCAGCTCATAAGACAAGGTCACATTACGTCCTGCTCCCTCACCTTTCACTTCAATATCAGCTTTTGCAACTGTTTCTTAGATACGATGTTCTATGAGCTCTCAAGTTATTTCCACCTCAGATAAGTGATCTTGTCCTTTTTCATACTAAGCTTTGTCTCTTTTCTGCTGAGAGCGATTCCCCAAGGAGTCCAGTCTGCGCTACGCTAGCTTGCTCTCACACTGAGTCACCTTGGTGTGATACCGGTATGGAGTCTGTTAATACACTGAAGTGCTCTCAGGGTAGTTTCAAATGCAGCCCCTTCCCTCTTCCTCTCTTCCTTCATCATCCCACCAACGCCGCTTTCCCCTTTCTCTTTCTCTCTTAATACATGCCTGCAAAATTATCTCAAAACTCTTACTCTGAAATCTAAAGTTTAAAAATGGACTTCTCAATAGCCCTATGTTCCTTCCTCCTCCTCTTCCATCCTAACACTGTCTTCACCACACATTTGGCTACACCACCTCGCCTGCTCTCCTGCTGTGTCGACTGACACTCCTCGGAGATCTCCTTCTCACGGTGCACTAGTCACACCTTCCACTGTCTCCTGACACATTTGACTGCGTGCTGTATCTACTCAAAAGAACAGCAACCGAGCTCAGAACACTATTTTCAGCGCCTGCGGAACTACAGCACACGACGCGGACAGTTCTTCACATAAGCTCGGTGTAAAGACAGATAATATTCACACTTCGTGAGAGAGTATTTTATCCTGAAAAATAAATCCCCACCAGCCCAGACACACAAACGTTTATTGAAAAGTAGTAAGACATCATTACATTTATAAAGCACCTTGAATAATCCAAAAGGAGCTCACTGATAACTTCAGAAACAGTCAGTCCGCTTGTAACACCGCCAGAATGGCAGCAAAGTATCCTGTGTCTACTGACTCAGAAGCTCAATCCCAGCTGAAGGTCCATCTCTAACAGCTATGGTCATGCATTTAGAATTCTACCAAACAAAACAGGGAAAAGTAAGTTTGATATAAAGATGACTATGAAACTTTGGACGTAAGTACAATTCCCCTAATGGCACCACAAGCAAAAGCAACAAAAGCAAAAATACGCAAGTGGGACTTCATCAGAGTAAAAAGCTTCAGCACCATAAAGGAAGATACCAACAAAATGAAAACGCAACCTATGAAATGGGAGAAGAGATATGCAAATCATGTATCTTTTAAGGAGTTAATATCTAAAATATATAAAGAATTCATACAACTCCATAGCAAAAAAAAGGGGGGGATGCAGAGGTTCTGAACATTCTGCCAGTGAAGACACAAGTGGCCAACAGGTGCATGAACAGGTACCCGACATCACCAAGCACCAGGGAAACACAAATCAAAACCTCAAGGAGCTACCACTTCACACCTGCTAAAAGTGGCCATTATCAAAAACATAGGAAACACGTGTTGGTAAGAATGTGGAGAAAAAGGAACCCTGGTGCACTGTTGGTGGGAATGTAAATTGGTGCGGCCAATTGAAAACAGCATGGAGCTTCCTAAAAAATTAGTCATGAAACTACCATACAGCCCAGCATTTCCACCTCTAGGTGTTTACGTGACGACAACGGAAACACTAACTTGAAAACTGTATCACCCTCGTGCACACCGCAGCACTGTGTGCAGCAGCCGAGATGCGGAAGCATCCCAAGTGCCCGCTGACAGATCGATGGGCCACAGAAGTACGGCAGAGACGCTAGCTCATCTTCCCCGTTTAGAGAGAGCGCGATTTCAGCTTTGGTCCTCCCTTCCATTAATGAGTGTTCCTTAAGCGCTTTCTGCATGCACAGGCCCTATGCTCATATACAATGGAATGTTATTTGGCCATAAAAAAGGAAGAAAATCTTGCCATTTGCAACAACATGGATGAACTTTACAGCATTATGCTAAGTGAAATAAGTCAGACAGAAAGATAAATACTGTATGATCTCACTTATATCTTTAAAAAATTAAAACCAAGCCTACAGATTAAAAAATCAAATCGGTGGTTGCCAGAGGCAAGGACAAAATGCAGGGAGAGGGTCAAAGGTACGAAATTCCAGTTACAATATAAGTCAAGGGGATGTAATATACAGCATGGTGACTATAGTCAGTAATACCATGTTGCACATTTGAACTTGCTAAGAGAGTAAATCTTAAAGGTTCTCTCACAAGAAAAAGAATGTGTAACTGTGTAGAGTGATGAACGTTACCTAGACTTATCATGGTGATCATTTTGCAATATACAGAAATATCAAATCAGTATGTTGCACACTTGAAATTAAAAGTTACGTGTCAATTATACCTCAATTTTTTTAAAGTCCCCATTGTTAAATGATATCTAACAGCTTTAAGAGATCAATAAACTAAAATGAAAACCTGAAAGCCAGCTACCTTAAGCTCTTCGAAAACTCAAGTACACCCTACATATAGGTTTGGAAATTCATTTGAGATGTGACTCCCTAATACAAAGAAGCTCAAGAGGTAGAACCAACAGAAATCTGTGTGGGAGGCAGGTGGGCAGTCTGTTTGAGCTGGAGGTGGGATCTGGGTGTGGGGGTGGACTGGCGGTGCTTCACAGGCAAACAATTTTTTCTGACAAGGGGAAGTGACAGAGCAGCCTTCACATGGCGGTGTCCTCTGTGGGAAACCCATGGGTGAGGTGTAGAGATAAAACACCGCCCACAGGGGGCTCTGAGCCCGGGGCTCATCTCAGGTACAACAGCACCCAGCCCGCATCCCCACCGGGTGCCTCAAACAGCGGGCTCTTTCGGCGGGTTCTGAACGGCCGCCCTGTTTCTGTTCCTCTGCACCACCGTAGGTCTGATCGCGCACATGGGATGTATAGTGAGAACGTAAGATAACACCCAAGTAGTGTTTGCAGAGTGCCGGGCACAGTTCCAGGTATTCTACATCAGACAGGCGCTACTGCTACAGCCATTTTTTCAGATAAAGAAACTCAAACAGAGATTAGGAGCGTGGCCCCACAGCTAGTGACAGGATCGAATCATACATACAGCTGCATCAACTCGAAAATAAAATAAATGTTTTCTCTATTATAGACTTTGCTTCAATTCTGCTCTAAGTAGTACATTCTATTGTTTCAGATTCATTCCTGTTACTGAAAGCAGCTTTCTCTTCAGATTCAACTATGGCAAGATTTTATTGCACATGTACATATTGAACTTATCACTGGGTACAAAGCACCTGGTTCAAATGACACCTGCCTTGGTTACTGCAAAGAATGTAGTATATGAGATACAGGTACTTTTTCATAAATATTTCCTTCACGGGAGACACAAAGACATAGTTTCCAAGAATCTGTGGATTTCAGTTACAGATTGTGTCTGAAATAGGCACATGCATGCATGATATAAATCATATTTAGGTATGTACTAGCAGAACAAAGCCTATTAATCTATAGTAAATAAACACACACACCATTCTATTACTCCATAGAGAAGTTATCAAGCTGACAATATTTTTTTCATTAAACACTGAATCACTGTGACCTGCCAGCGGCATGAAATAAATTAATATTTAATATTTAATACTGTGTGATGGCAATACTAAACCTAATGTGTATTTTAAATTTTATGTTATGTGACATTTGAATTTTAACTCAGAAGTATTTCTAAAAGAGTTGATAATGGGTGCCTGAAAAGTAGTAATTTTAATAAATGTTTCTAGCTTTTTAATGCCACCTTATAGTCGCAGCTTTTCACCCTTTAATGACGATTCAAATCCAATTTCAGGAAATGGGGGTTTGGGCACTGAAGACAATGATAAACCTTCAAACAAAGGCATTCAAAAACACAGAAAGGTCATTACCATAAACCATGGGATGTAGATGGTTTTACACAAAATGATCAGTGTCGAGCTCCGATTTTTAAAAATGGCTAACTCTGAAGTCAGCCAAAGCACAAAACACGCTATTAAAACATGAATTAACTTTAAAAGGCGAAACACAGCTTTGCAGCTAAGATACTTCACACTAGCAATCTTTCACAGACACAGCAAGAGGGACTAAAACAAACCAGTTCCCTGGTGTCTGGGAGGAAAAACTGACTGTCCCGTCTTCCTGTGAGGCGAGAGAGGAAACAGCTCTTTAGAATGAGTGGCACTCTGTACAGACGGGCGAAAGAGCAGCCTGTGTCGAAGATACATTGCGTCCCTTTGGTGTCGCTCGGCTTTACGTCTCAAGATTAGTCCATTTCCAATCAGGAGAGGGAAATGCAATGAATTTGTTAATAATAATCATACTGTGTGTAGAAGTGATTGAAAAATAAGCTGCTGACATTTCAATACCTACATATTTCTGTCTGTGTCCAAAGTTCTATCCAGTGAGATCCTGCTGATGCTTTTGTTCACTTCCCATGACCTCACTGTTATAGAGGGGCAACTGAATGTAAAAGTATTTGATGGTATTAAGCAATAACTTTGTGAAGACTTTCCTCTCAAAGAAAGAGAATTAACTATGAGGGCAGAAGCAGGGGAGCGTGGGGTATGTTTGCATATGCGTGTTTTCTTCTTAGACTTAAAAGCCCTTTGGATTATTACTGTGGCTCAGACAGAATTTTAAAGCAAACACAAAGATATGACAACTCCGGCCCAACTTCACAGTGCACGGAGAAGTCCCTGCTCTAACCCTTGAGAACAGGGATGATGTGTTATTTACTTTTCACTACGTGACTAACAATTATTAGCCACCTAGTCTGTGCCAGACACGATCCTGGGCTTAATCGCATATTTCAACTCATTTAATCTTGACAACCATCCCTCTGATGTGCATTTTATGGCCTTTATTTCAGATGAAGAAACAAACTTAGAGACATTAACTAATATGCCCAGTGAGAGAGACCACAATTTCAACGCCGGCCTGCCTTTCAGTCAATAAATGCTTCTTAGGTGCGGTCGGCGTGCAGCAGGCCCCAGGCCCAGCACGGTGTCTACCCGAGGCGCCCCTTGTCTTTACTGCCCCGCACAGCCAGGCCCGGCTCCAGCACAGGGCGCAGGCCGCATCAGGCTCTCAACGGAGGTTCACTGGATTATCTGGTTATTCTTTTCTACAAAATAAACATTTAGACAGATATTTCGCTCCAGGTTTATATTATCTTAGAGCATCTTGAAATTCAACACTAAACATATATTTGAAAACTAATTTTTAAAAGGAAAATTATTTCACTGACTGTGGGCATCCAGAAAGCCCATGTCCAGGGACAAACACCTGCATGTCAAACTAACACGACTATAGATTCGAAGTGTGATATAATACGCACATTCCTTCCACCCAGTGTGCAAACAAGCCGTCACACACACTGTTTCAACAGCCTGTGATACGATGCCCAATTCAATCACAATCGTCTCCGGGGCAGGGTCCTCTAACGCATTTGCGTGGACTCAAGGCCAAAAAAGCAACAAAATGAACCCATGTGGGGCAAAGACTGATGCGTGGACTACTCCGCAGTCGGGTTCCAGTGGGTTTGGCTGCTCCCTCTGCCCCCGAAGACGGCCTCAGCCTGGGCAAGTTACTTCACTTCTCTGTGCCTCGGTCACTGCGTTGTAAATGCAGAGGACTATAACCACACCCGAGCCTACACTGCAGAGATTATTGTGAGCGCTAAAGGGCATGACACATAAAACAGCACATGCTGAAGTCTTCAAAACTTAGCACAGGCCCACAGCTCATTAAATGTTAGCTTTATGCTGGAGTAGGAATTAGGGAGGCTGGGAAAATAGACGCTGACCACCTTCCTTCTACTCTCTGGCCTTTACACCTTCTCGATATACAGAAAAACACTTCTCCTGAATCAGCTGATCTTCATAACATAGGATCCCAGAAAACTCGCCTGTATTTTTCTTAATTTAAAAGCATCCTGCTTAAAACACACACTTTTTCATATTATCATTCAAAATAACTGCTTATGATATAATTTAATAGTAAAAATGGGAAAACTACTGATTTAGTTCTGTATGATTCATATACCCTCAACAAATCATGCCTTTTCATCCTAAAAAGAAAATACCAATTCTTTCCAAAGGCATGATCACCGCTGATAAATACTGATAAATCTCAACATTTAAAAAAGTATGTCTCAGAAAAAGAAATTAACTACTTATTTACATCTTAAATAAAAATGTATAAGACTGTATCTGCTCTAAATAATTGTATTTCTCCTAATTAGGTGGTACACGATTAATCTTTTATCTTCAAATTACTGTAAGCCAAGTTCATTACTTAGATATAAGACACCTATACAATCAACAGACCTATCAAGCTTTCAATTTCTGACTCAAAAGACCACATTACGTCAGATAACACTAGAAAAGTTTTGTTTTATAAATCTATAGCCTATATATTGATTGGTATGAGAAAACTCAGGTTTCGAATACAGGCTTCTGATGGAAGCCGAAGAGTTAGGGGGGTGGGGGAAAAAACATTTCCTTTTAGTAGCAAAACCAACTGTATCTTAACCAATAGCTCTCGTTTTATTCTGTCACTTGGTTATTTATCTCCTTTTTCTCGATTGTTCTGGATTCAATAATTCCACACTGTCACCCTCCCGAGGGTCTATTTTAAGGATCGTTTTGAATAAGCAGCAGTAGACTGGAGCAAAGCACGAGCTACTGCAGGCTAAAAACTAATATTGTAACCTCCAAAAAACTGTCCAACAGGATGCTCCGTGAAGACCAGCAATTGTCCTGAGGTAGTACAGAAAGAAAATGAAGCAATTACAAAAGAAATCGACCCCCCCCACCCCCGCCGCCTTCACCTTCCACACTGCACAGGTCTTCACTGGCGATGACTCAGACCAAGGCCCCTGGTCAGCGTAGAGTGTTTACACAGCTCTCTCTTTTTAGAATGAACTCGTTTCATGACTGTGAACCAGCGGAAAGAAACAAGACACAGACTCTAGGGAGCCTGCAGCCACTGTCCTTCCAGAACACATCGTTGGAAGACGACAGCCCTTGGGATATGTGCGCGTCCGCACGCCGTGACAGAAGCGTGAAACGGCGAGGGAAAGCCAACCAGCCAGCAGGAGGAGCAGACAGGTCAGGAACGTGGTGGCGGGCAGTGACCACCAGGCCAAAACAGACGAGCTCCCTGCCCAGCCCGTGTGGGATCCTGAGAGGGTGAGGGAGGCAGGATCACTCCCACATCCTTACACCGACAATCTTCCAGTTAATAAAAAAAAAGAAATCCCCTCCCCTCCAACCCCGCTGTCCACCGGTACTGGGTTTGAGAATTTTCTGTTCTTCATTAACTAATCTTTACACAAATGTTTTCAACACTTAAGGTCCACATGGTTGCTATTTATTAAAAAAATAATAATAAAAACAGATGCAACTGGCTCATCTCATAGAATTTTCAGCTTATTCCTCAAGACACCACTAAGGAATCACACAAATCCCCAGGAGTAATCACTTCATGTCGATTTTCTTACTATAAATATAATATTGACATTTCCTATGCAGATAGTGATGAAGGTTAGTTTATCTCTACAGCCAGCTAGCAGAAAAATAGTCATAAATTAAAGTATTATGTTATAAAGCGTGTCAAGTAACTAAGATCAGAGAAATACATAGCATATGTCCAGCTTTCTTCCAGCCCATGTCAATGCAACACAGTCAGTGAGGGAAGTAAGCCTGGCTGCGAGTCACTCGCCGTCAGGACAGAGGACAGGGAACAGGTGGTCTAACCCACCGACTTGCCCCAGTTCATCTCCTGTCACTAATGCTCATCACCCATTGAAAATGGTTACAGATTTCCATCTGAGTTTCTGGCAATTCTCTGCTATAGCTTGCAACAACAGCAAAAAAAAGCTTGTATTTGGGCTATACTATATTTCAGTTTCTATTCTCACTCCATTTGAAGAAGTAAAAAAAAAAAAATACTATATGCTTGCAACATAAACTGGTATTCAACTGACCCCTGCTGGCCTCATCTTTTCTGTCTCTGCATTTATCAGATGCTGCAACACCCAACCGCACCTGAGAGCTGGACCTGCACTTGCCCCGCCTGCCACAGCAAAAGCATGACGCGGGAAAAAGGTGGTTACGCCCACCACTGCGCGTGGAAGAACACCTTCCATCCTCAGAGCTTCGACTCTTATACTTGCAAAGACCCAGCCATTAAAATCACACTGCTATTCCACAGATGCATTTCCTGGAGTCTATGATTTTATTCTAAAAATCAATGTATTCAACAAACATTTCCAGATTTCGCAGAGACCACAGAGAAGAGGCTTAGGATTATGGCCCCTGCCCTCCAGGGCCTCACGGGCAGTTACGAGTCGTGGACAAGACACACTGGGGAATCAAATTCAGGCACAAGACTGGACCCCACGAAGGTGAGAGGAAAGCAGGGCTCCCTTACAGTTAGCCGTACACCCTGCCTCACGGGCCTCAGTTCACCTGAGATTCTCCTCGGAATGACCCAGGGGCGGGGGATGTATGGGGATAAATGGTAATGGGGAAAATACAATAAAAACAATGGGGTCTCCTCCGTCTTCACGAACCCACTGTTCTTCGTGAACGGGGTCAGCTGCCATGCATCGGTGACCGTGTATGTGTCAGGGACTGGCTGCTTTTGGACACCGTCACGTTCACCCTGCTTGACAACTCTGTGAGGACGGTGTTTCCACGCTCGCTTCTCGAGTGAGGAAAGCCCTGTTCTGACCGACAGCACGGCACTACAGCATTCTTCTTTTAAGACAACGTTGCTCCTCTATAAGAGAGCGAGCATCTTAAGCACAGGGATAATGTCATTGTCACCTTTGTATCCCGACAGCCTAGCACATCCCCAATACCTGGCACACGGCGGGTACTCAAAAAGTGTCTGCAGAATATATAAATGGATAGATTATTGAACAGATATAGCTTCTAAATTCATGCTATGTGCACGACCTGTGCTTGAGCACTGAGGAAGTAGTGGAGGAAAAGGGGAAGAAAAGTTCTGATTCCTAAACGCACATATCCATATTTAACTATGACAAGTATGACATGGGCCAGACTTGAGCAAACAGAATACTGTGGAAATACAGCTTAACACCAGTGCGTTGAAAACCAAGTAGGAAATGACCCCTACATCAGAGGACAATGACGCACACAGGTGTCACACACACAGGGCTGGACTGCACTGGAACCAGAAACCTATTAATAAGAGGAAGGGGCAGGGGGGAAGAGGGGAGGAAGAGGGGAGGGAGGGGGGGAGGGGGAGAGAGAAAGAGAGAGAGAGAAAGGGTCATAAAAACAAACATAATGTAGAGCCCCATAATTTCTGTACGTTCCCCAAAAGCCAATGTATTTTTCTTTTCCTGACTTCCCCTTACTTTTTAATAATCTCTTTTCTTGCCACTGCAGACAGATGAAGATAAATGAAGTACAGTAGTTAAACTTCTTTGTTTGGATACAAATGACCTTTTGTAGCGACATTATTGTTATGTAAGCACTTTTAATATCGCTTCTAGCAGATGAGACTTCTGCTTCAAACATATGGTATGGAAAAAAATGAGAAAACTGTATTCGTGACTAAAATAACTCAAGAGTCAACAAAAACTGCCTATCAAAGATTACAAATGAACCTTGTTTGTTGTGGCTGTTAATTACTAAGATAAAGCTGACAATCCGGTCTCCCTCCCCGAGCAGGAATGAGTAAGCCCAGACTGTCACAACTGCCCGTCCATTCTCTGTTGTCCCAACCTAACCCAGACCACGGCTGCCACATCATGCCTTTAGAGGGATGGAAACTTAACCTTCTTTCCCTGCGCCCTCCCTGGTGCAGCAAGACCATGAGACACGAGAGATGGGGTTGTTCTGCTCAGCAATGGCCACATGAAAAACCTAAAGCTCACTAAGGAAGAGGTAGCCCCACAGAAAACTAAGCAGCGGTCAAGCTTCTAGGCTCTACACACAGACTGCCTGGGTTCAGACTGAAGTCCTACAATTGTAATCTTGGGCGAGTACCCACATTTCTAAATCAAATACGCTGGGTCCGCCTCAGTCAGGAAACCGAGCTGTCACAGGCCAGGAGCTCTGTGTGCTACCTGGACCCTCAGGGTCCCGTCCCCAGGGGCTGCTGCCATTCCTGCTATCCCTATGTAACTTCATCCCAGAGTCTCAGCAAAACCTCAGAACCTTCCTCGAGCTAAACTGGGTTTTAAATGTGTTAAATGAGTCCATCTTGCCTTCTTTCCTCCCTTCCCCCTTCCTGCCAATACTCCTCATGGCAGGAAAGCTTCCTTTGCTCATACGTAAATGAAGCTCCCATTCACGTGTACTGGCGCACTTGTGAATGCCTTATTTTGGTAACCACAGGTCTCAAATTAACCAACGTGGCCAAAATTTCAAACAGTCTGCTCCACTGATCCCTCGATGACACTTTCTTCTGTGAGACCAGAAAAACATGTAATTGCTGTACCTGCGACATCAAAAGCACAGGGTCATTTGTGCAAGAACTTCCAGCACCCCCAGCAATCCACCAGGATCCATTTGCTGCTCCGTCAGAATTTACATCTCCCACTCTGCACACTAGGCAGTCGTAAACAAAGACGGCAGCACAGTCCAGATTTCAGACCCCATGGCAACTGCGACCTACTCACGACCTTCAGACCCGCCATTCATAGCAGTCCAGCTCGCAGTAAGGGATTGAGAAATTAGAAAAGGAGGTATTTCCATCAGATAATGTTAAGTGTTCACATTTTATGCATCAATATCCAAGTAAAATAGCAAACCCAGGGGTAGAAAAACTACACATTGTAAGTTGCTCTTGAAAAAAGACCATGACTATTTCTCAGAAATGAAGCCTTGCTGGAGAGGGGCATTCCTGTCACCTGCAGCCTCAACCAGCCCTTAGGGTGCTATCGGGAGCGTCATCTGACATACAGGGCTGTCAGGTGCTGCGTATCTGTGCTGCTTTAGCTGTTACACTAAGATTTCCCAGCAGACAAGTGCCGCGGGGTCTCCGCATCCTGCATCTGGTCCTGTGCCGCAGATGCAGAACAAAGGACGCGGCCCCTGAGAAGTCTTCCCCCTTTCCTTTTACTGCCTGTAGCACTTCCACCATTACCTTCCCAGGGTGGCCTGGTCTACACGGTGACTTCTCCCACATCATGAAACTGCAGCACAATTTCCACCCTCTGAGGCTTCTGACCCTAAGGCAATGCCCCACCCCACAAAAAGCTTAATAACAAAACCTCTCCGTCTGCACTTGCCAGCACTTCCTTATTCTGACAATCACAAAGCCTCTTATAAGCAAGTATTTTACCCAGGCTTGGGAAGTCCAAATTTATTTAAAATTTGCCATATATAAAATTTGCCATATAAATTATTTCCTCAAGCTTTTGCTCAATGGAAACTTTTGGGCATGATTTAAAAAAAAAAAAACGACCGAAGTACTGTACTCACATTCTGAGAAAATTCGTGCTTTTCTACTAACCCCTTCAATGACTGGGGGGGATCTTTAGTTTTGAAATGGGTATGTAATAATAATTCACCAAAGTAACCGAATACAAGGGCGCTGCTCTTGCTCATCTCTGCGTGTTCAGCAGCGAGCACAGGGCCTGGCACGTACTCGACACTCGGTGCTTGTTGACTGAGAGAATAGATTTGCTGCCTCTCCGGCGTTTGATCAGCAGACTTCTTAAATTCTGAATTCAAATGCAGAAATTTGCTCCCACTGACTTTACTATAAAAGTAGAGTTGAGTATCTTTAGAAGACATCTGACCCCCAAACACAATACAATCAAAGTGACATTTTAAAAACTAACAATCATTTTAGATAGAACTTCCTAAATACTAACTGATAAGAAAATTATTAATAAAGACAATCCCCAAAAGTCTGATATTAAAAATACAAAGCTACTCTTAACTTAGAATGTATTTTTTCATATAAATGGTGTCTTGAATGATTAAGTCAGATGAGCTAAAGAATTCAACTTGCAAGTTTAATTTTTTATCTGTTAACTCAGGAGGCCAGGAGAACTGATCTCTTGGGTCAAACAGGCCTGAAGTAAAACAGAATTAGTTGAAGTTTCAGTCCCAGCATTTGCTAAGTGACCTTAGACACATTGTACCAAACCTCAGTTACCACACCTCTCAGACGGAGATACGAACACTAATTTCTGGGACTGTTATTCCTGAAATGTATTACTTAGCTGTGCTTTTTCTGTTTCCTTACACCCATCCTGCCTGCATTCTGCCAGAGGCCTCTATCTGCCTAAGGGCTACGTGAGGCTGTTGAAACAGGGACTGTAAGTAGAAAGAGGCCAATGTTCAGTTATGGCACCAGAAACAATTCTTTTAAGTCAAAAGCAAGACGACATTCTTGAAAGCCAAGTCTTGTGGAGAGAAAACGTGTTTTCTAAGTCCCCCCAACATCAGCTTTAACAATCAGGGACGTGGAAGGCAGAGGACCTCAGCCCTGGTAGTGACCTGCTGCCCACAGCACAGCTGCAAGCCAGAATCACCTGGGAGCCTCTGGGACATCTGGATGCCTGGCCCCGCCCCAGACATTCGGATTGGTCTGGGGGAGGCACTAGTCATTTTCTACAGCGCCATCAGGTAATTCTAATGTGTATCTGCACTTCCAACAACAGCTCTAAGAGAAACTTCCCATTTGGCTCAAAACTGTAATGAGCACTAAACAGGAAGCAAAACCAATGGTGGCTCCCTGGCCCCCTACAGCCATGTACAAAATGAGCAGGCGACCCTGAACTTCGCTGTAACCCAGAGGGGTGGGGTGCGGGCAGGGACAGGTTGGTGGAAGTAGGAGACTAAGGCCAGGGCAGAGGGATCACAGGAACAAGACTGATACAGCACCTGGGGCAGAAAGGAGATGGACCACAGGCCAGCCTCGCTCCCGCTGCCACAGACAGCACGTGACAATGCAAACAAAGGCTTGAACACTTACCAGAAAGAAGCTGAGCCACCCCAGGAAACCTGAACGAGAAGCAACAGCGGCACACACACTGGCAAGTTCCCAGGCCTCACCTTCCGCTCTCCCCACCTGGGTGGATGTGGAGGCCTTGGTGAGGGATAGTTCAGTTATAGAATATGAAGAAGCCATTTTATTCAAATTATCCAAAACAGGAAAACAGGAAAAGGTGAGACAGCCACATGTCATCCTTTTAACAGGCTGGCCCAAGGTTCATTTAATTCCTTAGAAGAATGTCCCAGAGTTTGACTGCTAGGTACTGACCCGCTAGAATGCAGGCCCTGGCCCTCCAGGCCAGCTTGCAGTTTCTGTCCCCCAGAAAGGGTAACCCTGAACGTGGTGGGTTTACTGCCTGCAAAGCATTACCAGTTTTACCTCCCACCTAGCAATCTTATTCTCACTTTTTTAAATACCTAAACGCTCTTGTAACCAGAATTAACCCTTACTGGCTCCCTCATTAATACACTAATAAATCATTGACACAGTTCATTCCGTATTGCTAAAGAGTCACGTTCTAACTTCTGAGAATTATACTTTGATACTGTATTTTCTTTGCAGACCCACTGACGCCAATCAAAACTGGGTATTGTACAAGATAATTCAAGTAAAGTGCTTAGCAAAGTGCATCTACACAGTAAATTCTCAGTATACATGTTATTTATTATTCATAGGTGCTAATGGCTAGAGGGGATTTTACCAGGCCCTTGGCCGTGGCCATGGGCACACGAACAGAGGTCCACAGCAGTCAACCAAGGTTAGTAGTTACAGGGAAGGCCCTTCAGTAGGGGGCCATTTGCAAACACTATGAATAGGGGAGCCACTCTGCTCAAAATAATTCCCCCACTCTCAATGCAGACGACGAGAATCACTCGTGTGTCTATCACAGTAAGGGTGTGGGCCTATGGGGAGAAAGCTATCATAACCTAGCAAAAGCAAGAACACCGATCTAAAAGAAGCCCTCCCTTTGGGGACCAAAAGTGAGCTCCCCCAGCTTTAAAGCAGGGCTGTCCAACCAACCCGCAGCCCAGGATGACAATGAATGTGGCCCAACACAAAATCGTAAATGCACTTAAAACATTAGTGACTTTTATTACTAAGCTTTATACTAAGTTTTATTGCATAGATATGTATATTTTCTATGTTAGTGATCACAAACTTGGGAACTGCTCGACGATTTTAAAATATTATCGAAAAGAGGCTGCTGCATAATTAAGGTTATTATGTAAGGACTTTTTTGCTTATCTGTGGAGGCGGACATCACGAAAATTATGCACAGACCTTTTTCCCCCTCATCAGTGTACGTTAGTGTTTGTGTATTTAACGTGGAGCCCAAGACAACTCTTCTTCTTCCAGTGTGGCCCAGAGACGCGAAAAGGTTGGGCTCCCCTGCTTTGGAGGGATGTTTGGATGATATTCAAAACTTATGTGGTTGACATGCTAGAGGGGAAAAAAGGGATACAATAAAAAGTTACCATGTGCACAGAGAGACAACTAGTCACGGAAGGGAGCAAAAGCTATCAAGAAAGAAAATATATGGCTAATTTCTTAAACTGTAAACTCGGTAGGTGTGATTCCTCCCTAGAAGTTTCTTCACAGATGAAGTGCACATGTGACACCAGTAACGGGCCTAACTTCAAAACTGGGGTGTAGGAAACTTCAGGGCTTGGCTTTGGCCTCGAGGGTGAGAGTCTCGGACACATCGACATACTGTCAAGGCCACAGCCATTTGGCGATCCTTCATGTCACTGCTTTCCTTTCAAGTGTCTTTCCTTTCAAGTGTCTTGAGTTTAGGCTTCCAAATATCAATAAGCAATAGCATGGCTGACAGGCAAGACAGAAAGAATAAAATAGCACATGAGCCTCAGGAAAGGAAGAGAAAAAACTCTGTATTCTTTTTTCTCACTTGATTTCTTTTTCCCTTGCCCAACCAAGGGGAAATAACCTAACTTTATTCTGAAGCAAACACATGTAATTAGACATGCAATCTTCACAGTTTACCACACTAACGTCTCCATCATCAGCTACTCGGTCATCAAATACAAAGCAGGAGAAAATAAGGTAATCATTACTAAACAAGTTTCAGAGCCTGTTTCCCAGGCAATTTAAAGCAGGCAATGTTCTACACATTAAAATAATTTATAATTTCCCCTGTTTACTCACTAAGACCATTCCTGTTACCTTGTAACGGTACAATGAAACAAGTTTTTACTCTAAGTACAACAGAAAATACGTAGGTTAAAAAAGTTAAGAAAGAAAAAGATTCAGAAATATTGGCATTTCCGTATCCTACAGAATACGGTCAAGATGAGCATCAGCTACAAATTCTGTGTACCAGTTGCTAACAAATTAGGGAAATGTTTCCCTTTGGTTTCTTTTCTGACTACTTGTAAAATAATATTCACACACAAATTTGCAATTCAAATTCAGCGTCTTACGAGTACATTGTGCAGACCACGCTCTGAGAAGGCAGAGAGCGAGCTGGAAGGTGCATGGAAAGTGTGATTTGTTGCTGGCTTTTAGCCAGAAACACTAGACCAAATGTTTAGAGACCGTGAGGCACCTAAGCAAGACT
Source organism: Desmodus rotundus (assembly GCF_022682495.2). Lineage (NCBI taxonomy): Eukaryota > Metazoa > Chordata > Mammalia > Chiroptera > Phyllostomidae > Desmodus > Desmodus rotundus. Next base: position 12,747,071 of record NC_071396.1, on the reverse strand, counting down.
GGTGCGCATCTGGACTTTGCAATTCTTGTTGCTGTTTTATGTGAACCTCCAAATAAAGGGCCAAGTAAATTTGAAATTCAAAGGACCAAGTAAATCTAAAAAACTTTTTTTTTAATGGGACAGAAAAGGAAGCAATTTGAAGGCCCTTTTGAGAATATTTGTCACAGTGGTGACAAGAAGTCCCAGTGATTTAAACAACACTAATAACCATATGTCTGGACCTATGTTCAGCTGTAATTTACACATTAGTATAGGCTTTTATTTTCATACTTGAGAAAACATGCCAAGTATTCAGTATTTATTACCATAGTTAACATGCAGAATGAGAAACCTAATTACAATAGAAAAAAGAAAATACTGGCCTTGGGAAAAATGAATTTGATGATCATACAGGTAGGCCGTAAAGGAGTCATTTCTCCCTCCCACAACCAATCCAATACGTCTGTATCTTAAACTTCACGTATCTGTAACTGTCACATATGAAAACAGGTATGACCACTGGATGGGCAAATACCTTGTGAACAAAAGCCCACTCCAACACACCAGTCACTCTGGCACAGCGCAGCACCGTGTTCTGTCGCCAGAAGCTGTAGTAAACCACGTGGCACAGTGAAAGGCATGACTGATGGCAGGCTTTCCGTAAACGAAGTACGGGGCACAGGCACTGCCAACCTATTACTTGGCAGTATCCGGGGTGGAAAGGTCATGCTGCAGTGGAAGCCTTGGCAACAGAAGCAGCGACACCTGCTGAGCAAATGGCAGAAGGAGATTAGGCAGGGAGCTCCGGGGATGTTGAAAACAAAAGGGACAAAGTCAATAGATAACTGTCTTCAGGAAAATACACTTAGTTGATATTAAGTGTTACGATTGAAAACTGAGGCAAGAGTGGACCGGTCGGCAGAGGACCATCGCACATGACGCAGAGGAAGGCAAAGAAGGACAGCCCGAACCACTACCTCGGTGGGCAGACGCCCGTGTCCCTCATGCGTCTGTGCTATGAAAGCGCTGCAGACAAATGAGGTCACGTACGGTGCCGTGCTATGCGTGGTGGTGATTACCAGCCGATGTGCAGGTCCTCATGAAGAAGGGACTGTGAATCCCGAAACTCTATCTTATCACTCCTGAAAGAAAGGTACGGGTCTGTGACCTGATGGAACACCTCATGGGAAGGCCCTGCCCTGGCAGGTCATGTCTGAGCCGCGTTGGCTGTGAAATTTATACAACCAATCACTCTTCTTCTGCCTCATCTATATGGACCTACATACTCTCCCCAGACCTCTTGGAGCCTTCTGAAGTCTGATTTCACGTAAGTGTGGTCAGTGTATACTTTTTCCTAAACTGATTTATTTTAAGCCACTATCAGTAGGTGGGGTTCAAATTAGGGGACTGTGACGGCGAAGGAGAATGATGTACACATTGGCACATACACACCTGCTGTCATTTTTGAGGACATGGGGCAATCTGAGGCCCTCCTAGCAGGAAATTTTGTAGCCTAATAGTACTGTGGCTAACATTACAGGACCACGACTGTCACATCTGAAAAAAATAAGCCAATAGCTAATAATGTTTATACAGAGACTATAACCAAATACAAGTGGATGGCATAAAGGGCACTCCGTAACTTGCACTCAAAGACTCTAAGATGGACAAGTAATAGTCTGCCTTGAAGTTTGCACCTGGTGTAATGCCTGTGGCACCTAAGGTGTCCATGTCAAGCTGTATTTGCCCAGAACTTCAGAGTAATATGTCTTGTGCTTTTTTTTAAGTATCAATAAAGGCTCATCGAATGGAATAGTCTCTAGGCCTTAATAACAAAGTTATCTTGATGATTAAATAAATGTTTAATAAAATACTGTATACACTTGCAGGAGGAATTCATGTACCTTCTCAAGGACCTGACACCCATCAGCTGCAGAGACCACCTTACTGAACTTTTTGCACGCCAGAGCCTGGCATACCATATTCACTCAGTAAGGTCTGATGAAGGCCTGATGAATGAGCCATTGCGAAGAAAATTACAGAAACAACTAGAATCTACCCTGCCGCAGAATTAGTCATTTCTAATTTCTGGACGAGTCCAGATTCAGTTTAACTACAAATGGCGAATTTTACCAAGGGCAGACTACCATTTCCTGGAAGTATTCTGTTCAGTATTCAGTTATTGAACAAATATCCAGGGCCTACTACGTGCCAGCCACCATGGCAGGCTCAAGAATTAGTGGGGAAACACTGGCAGTAGAAACAGACAGCTCTGGTTCCGAGTCCATCCAGACATCTAGTAGTTGTGTGACCTGAGCAAATCAATTAAATGCTCTCTGCTTATAAGTGTCTTCGTTTAAAAGTAAATAAATTTCCCAGGGTTAAATAAAATAATACATAATCCTAATACAGGGTGAGGCAAAAATAGGTTCACAGTTGTTCTTACGGTAAACAATACAATTAATAAATAACAATACAAGAATAAGCTGTGTTTCATGTACTCACCACTATAAACCTAATTTCCCCCTACCCTGTACAATGTATACCTATTAGTTAGTTATTCCTGTTATCGACTATGAATAAAACCAGTAATAAATAACATTTCATGTATTGTTTTATGAAAACAAACCACGAGACAAGACAGACAGGAACTGAACTCCAACTTGTAATTTTTAGAACCAGACCCAGGGAACCTCAGCAATGCCCCCCAGACATCTCATGCGGTTGCGGGCAGCAAATACAAGACTGCAGTTCTCTCTACTTAGTGTCTCTCACAAAGGTCATTGGCACTTAACCGTAGAAGACCCCACACCAAAGAGAGGGACTACAGCTGAGAAAGCAGAGGTCTTCCTTACACAGCAGCTGAGGGGTTGACAAGCCAACAAAGAGCTCACACTGTTTTCTTACTAAAGAGTGACGGTTTTCGCACTGGATGCAGGGTAAGGCCAACCATAAGAGGCAGCATCAAGTTTTCACAGTCGGGGAAAGATTCTCAATGTCAAAAGTTTTGCTTGAACAAGAAGATTCAAAATATTAACACTGTTGAGTTGCCATGGTAACAATCTATCTGCAATCACGATGCTGGTGGTATTGTGATATGTTTCTCTCAAGGAAAAGTAAACGAGATGTAGTCAAGGAATTTAATAAAAGGATCTGCTTGACCAAAAGCCGAGATATGACCGGCTTTAGACAACATGCCAGGATTCAAATACACAGCAGAAGACCCTCCGGTTACGATACTAGTTCCACCAACAAAATTAAAAGGTTCTGACCTTGACGCTAATACAAGGTACAGTCACACGATCTGGAAAACTCGATTCCCGGAGCAAGAAAAATAAATTGCTAAACAACCGAGATGACAGCCACGGAACAAGAAAGCCAGAATTCATCAAAAGGAGAACACAGTCAGTCCCCAGAGGAAGTATGAATTATAAAGACAAAATTTCTCATAGCAAGCTCAAAGGTTTCATTTCAGTGTTCTGCTTTCTCTGTGTGTGTGTGTGTGTGTGTGTGTGTGTGCTCGCGCGTGCGCGTGTAGGGGGAGGGGATGGACTCCAGGACATCCTTGTATGATTTAACCTTCTTGTTTTATCTAGAAAACGTCAGGAGGACACATTCAAAATAAACTGATGCTGAACAAAAAGGGAAGGGCATTGCTGTTCCCAGTCAGACGGTTCTGAAGTCCAGACACGCAGCCTGCTCGCATGGACAGGCAGCCTGCTTGCGTGGACAGGAACCGGTCCCGCAGAGCCACCCATCATGGCTGTGGACACCCTGCACACCTTCTCTCCTGTGAGGCTTTTCTGGTGCTTGGTTCTCGACGGGAACATTTTCCTCTCAAGTGGAGCTGGACACAAGTCATTTCCCTGTGTAGTGATTTTATACAGCAGCACATGCATGCTCCATGTCCTCAAAGGCAACGAGAATAAAAACTGCGCTCCCTCCACTTCAACAATAAATTGGCTTTGTGAGAAAATACCAACGTCCACGAGAGAGGAAATGTTTTTCCTCACTGGCCAATTCTTTCCTTAACACAGACTGGCAGCGCAGGTTTCTATATAAATAACTTTATTTTAATAATATGTATCTATATTACATATCAAATATATATTTGTGTTTATGCTATTATACATTTTACAAAGGTATTTATGTATAAAATTAACTAGTTTATTTTCAGAAATACATTCCTGAAAATTATGTGTTAATCAAATTTTCTATATAACAAGTCAAGCTTTCCTCCTACTTTTCAATATAAAATGATAAAACTGTCCCCCACCCCCCTGAAAAGAATTGGCTGAAGACATTTTTTTAAATCATAGTTAAGATTATAGCAAATCTCATAAAATCATATACTGTACGCTCAAACTACATAAAACCCCTTCTTACCTAAAAGAAACAACAGCATTTGTTTTTAAAGTCAAGAACTAGAATATACTCTCGTACTGGGAAGCAGCAACCCTTTTTTTTTCGATTTTGTTGTCCTAGCAGTATAAATACATTTCTCCACAAAAATGCTTTCTCATGCATCAAATGTCAAAAATTGATTTATTTTTCTGATGCATAAATACCATAGACCCACTCCATCAATCAGAGGATGCTGTAAATATATCTGGAATTAGTAATGTGTTTTAATTAAAAGATTTTCCTCCCACGACTTCCATTTCAGTCCTCGATAGGTGCCTCTATCCCTCCTTGTGTCGCAGACAATGATGTCCGTACTCTAAAGGCAGACAGCCTTACTTTTTGGTTCCTGCTAATCTTGAATTTAATTGCTAGTGTTATTTATGAAATACAATTGTAGGAGAGTTTTTCAGTATGATGAGTACTCCATCATCTTTCATTTTTAAGAGATGCTTAATATGAAGAGGGATGAGGCAGGACAGTTGCTCCTTCCACATCTTCTAGAAAGACAATTAACAACATCGGCTTTTCCCCTTGTCTATTTAAACCTGCAGGTTCGGAGACAATTTTGTCCACAGCCAAAGAGAGATAAGAAGGATCTTCTAGGAGGAAGAGGATTCATAAAAGGCCAGAACACGCTACTGAGGTAAAAATAATAATTAGCAGCCAGTGCTAACAAGCACTACAAAGGTAGTAAATTGAAAAGAAAAAAAAAAAAAAACCCTGAACACTGACTAGTGATCTTTTTTTTCTATAACCAAAAAGCATAGTAAAGCTTACAAACTCAGCTAATGCCTAATGAGTTGATTTAAATTCAAAGTACTTGGATGTTCAAAAAAAATAAAAGCTTTTTATAGTACAGAAGGCTCTCTTGTGTTTGCAATACAATTTCAGATACATAGGAGTTGCCACAAATTTGTTCCAAGTATTTCTTTGTGATTTTGCTCTAAAAGTAAAAGACACACCTCCACCAGGTTACACCCTTCCAGACCTAAGGGCTTCAGGAATCAGGCTGCACACACAAGTATCATTACGTGGTGACGGTGACTAGGCCATCAAGGGTACACAGCACTCCCTGTCTACTACACTCGGCTACGCAAAGAAGAAAGAAGCATCTCTGCCTTTTAAAGACAGAGAACATATTTAGGTCTCCTTGAATTGCCGTGGCCTCAAAAATCTCACAGGGGAAAAGAGCCGAAGTCTTAAGGTTTCAACATGAGAAATTTCAAGACTGAAAACCCAACGGAATCTAATAACCAAAGAAAATTAAAATTACGAAGACATATTCCTTACAGCAGTTAGAAGATTGACAAGGATTTAAAAAAACAATATCATCTCATGCTAATGAGGCTGTAAGAAAACACTGCACTCATGTGGTGGTGGTGGAGTTTAACTTCATGGACAGGGTGGGGCAAAGGGGGTTTACCGCTGTGAGTACACAAACCACGGAGCCCGTCCTTTCAGTATTTTCCACCTGAACAACTGCACACCGACTTTGGCTCCACCTGTAAATTAGAGTACAACGTCCACAAATACAGAAATGCAAGATCTGCCTCAGCAATTTCATTTCTATTAGGTTCTCCCACGCATGGGTAGCTAGGCATATATTTGGGATTTTTTAATGTCTGTGTCTTCTAGGTGTGAAGACCATGAGCTCTGAAGTCAAAGATACCTGGGTTAGGGGCCCAAATCTGCCACTGACTAGCTCTGTGACTTTAGGCAGGTTCCGCCACCCTTCCAAGCCTCAGTTTATCTCCTCCAATACAGGGATAATAATGGTACTTACACCATAAAAGTCTTGCATATAAAAGATAATATACACAAAGCACAGTGTCTAGCATATGGCCAATATTCAATTTTGGCTGTGACCCTTCCTAAAGCATACCAAGTTGTTTTTTTCATTAGGGATTACAAAGACCTCAGGAAATCAAAGCCTGAATTTTATTGCAAACAAATAGAAACAAAAGATATTAATTTCAGATTGGATAACAGAAATGGAGTTCATTTTCTTTTTATAATAATGCTACCCATCCTCAAGACAGTTTGAGCTTCCCAAAGACATAAATCCTCCCTGATTAGCAATACCAATCCTGACTTTGCTACAGGTATCAAAACAATAGCAGTTCTAAAATATACACAGAAAACTTAATGAAGCACAAAACCCAAATCTGCCTATTAAACATAAAAGAGAACTTGGAAAGCCTTATGAACAAACAAACTCCAAGAGATAGTGAAAAGCACATGCATTTCCTCCATTCAATAGATTGCAATCAACAAACGTTACTAAGCAATTCATTGCCCTCAAGAATATCCAGGTTTACTCCAGAAGCCAAGATAAACCAAGTAATAGCGATACGGAAATTACCGAGTTCCACAGAAGTGATAGCATACTTCCTGCTTTTCAGATGTGAGTACCAGAAACAAGACGTTCACAAATCAAGATTCATTCATCTAGCAAGTCTGAAATAATGAAGCCATGTTTGAATAAGCTGAATGCATGAACTTTGTGCTCTCAAGAGCCTACTTTATGAAAAATATTACATTATGTGCTATATATGGGAACACACTAATATTTCTGACATCTCCCAAGCTTAACCACCCAGCTAGGGAGCTAACTACACACATACTTATCGGGAATTCATCGAGGGCAACTGATTTTTATCTTCCTATTCCCATCCCCTCGCACAATGCCTGCAACAGCACTGGCACTGAAGGAATGTCTGATAAATAATTGAATAAACAAATGACTGACTATAATAGAAAGCAGAATATTGGATGGCCATCTGATAATCCGTATTAAAGAAGTTTAGCAGAGGAGCACAGCATTTCCAATAGGGTAAGCAAAGGAGAGGAAGGTGTATGTTGTATTTGTCATCCAGTATTCATTCTCCACATTCCTCTGGTAACCACCTCTTCCCCATTATCTGTCTCCCTGCTCTCTTGCAGCTAATGCCAAGGGTGGACACGTGACCCAGGCTTAGCAAATAGAAACACTGCTGGCCCCTGGCTATGGCAAATGGTTCAAACATGCATTCCTGACCCAAGCCATGCATATTAGATATAATCACAGCTAACCTTGAGAACTTTGCTTAAAGCAACCAAAAAGACAGCTCTTTTTCATGCTCGATTTGGAGCTTCCAGGATGAAAACTCAGAGACTCTGACCACTGTCTTGTGTCTTGGCCCCACAGGAGGAGAGCCTGTCTGAGAGCGGACGCATCTCAGGGAAAGAGAGTCTAGCGAAGGAGGAAGACCGGAACCTGATGGCATCGTGTGTCCCGCTGGAGTCAGCAATGCTGAAAAGAGGCACTTTTCAATTCCCAGCCAACAGATCCCTTTTTCGTTGTTGTTTTGCTTCATTCGATATCAGGCTGGATTTTTTGTTATGTGAAACTCTTCAGAGTTTTCATGCAAAGATGGATCTAGAATTCATCACTGGAGAATGTGGAAGGTTTTCAATAGGGAGGAGATTCCAGGTGGAAAGAACTGCATAACAATAAGGTGGAGTAAAGAAACAGAAAACTACTTCTGTTACAATGATAAAAAGAAAAAGTCTATAGCTCAAATGTAAACTTAGATGGAATCTGAGAGACTGGGTTGGGGTGAGCTGAGTGGGCTGGGTATAGCAAAACTGGGCTGCTCACACCTCCCCAAAAGGAGTAGCTGCTGCCCAGCGCAAGCAAATTGCTGCCATGTGGGCGCTAACCCAGAGAAGGCACATCTCCCAATTTTTTCAGCAAAAGGATTAAATAGACATTAAAAGTGTTGTGAAGAATTAACATCAAAAAGATGAACTGATAGCAATGGACAGACCAAATAAACATGTCTGTGGACAGGAACCAGCAGATGGTTGGTTTGTGACTCAGAGGTTTACTCAAATGACCAAGAAAGTAAACTCAAACCCATATAAAAATTGGACCCGAGTAAAGAACATCACCTTTGCCAATGTGGGTGGACGTCGTCCAATCCACTGAGGGCATGAGTAGAACAAAAAGGCAGAGGAGGGGCCAGTGTGCTCTCTCTGCTTGAGTTGAGACACCCACCTTCTCCTGCCCTTGGACATCTGGTTCTTGGGTCTTCGACTCAGACCAGGACTTCACCACTGGACCCCTCATCCTCAGGCCTTTAAGCTTGGACTTTCGCCATCGGCTCCCCTGTTTCTCAGGCCTCAGACTAAGGCTGAATTATGCCACTCGCTTGCCTGATCCTCCAGCTTACAGAAAGCAGATTGTGGGGACTCTCAGCCCCCATAATTGCATAAGTCAATTCTTCTAATAAATCTCTTCATACATACATATGTTTTTTCTGGAGAACCCAGTGATATAAGGAACGAGGGCAGATAATTTATAAAAATAGTTTTTATAATAAATGTATTGAGAGTGATTTTAAAGTGATTTTTGTAGAAGGAAACAAATTATTATGTTCATATTCTATAGACTGGAATCCAGTTGGAAATAACAAGTTCAGGATCTGCAGTGACAGTCTACTAACTTAAAAATAAAATATTACATCACAAATGTATCCTTCAAAGCATATTAAACCAACAAACACTTGGCATGAAACAAAGCATAATAATCTTACTGGTAAATGAAATCCCATGTCACGTACAGAGTATTAAAGGACGGTTCTAATATATTTCAGATGATACTAGTAACTAAGAAAACAAACCATAATATAAAACACATTTGAATGAATTTCTATAGAGAGTATACAAAAGAAACACTATAGTAAAAATCTGTACAAAGCAGGCAGCAAACTATAATGAATTTGAAAAAATTTCTATAAGAGTTCACTATAATACATATAGAAATAGATTTCAGTATTTAAAAAAAACTAGTTCAAAGCGTACAGAAAAATAATGATTTGAAAAAATTTCACTTTACATAAAAAGCACATTTCTCTGAATGTTAGTACTGACAACACCTGAAATATGATAAAAACAGACTTTAATGAACACATATGCAAAAAAAATAGTGAGAAAAAAGTACATAAAGGTTGTTTTACCTTCACCCTCAAAACCAAGTCAGTCACGGCCAGAAGCCTGCAAGCCCCCACCCAGCAAGCTGCTGGAGTCGGCAGCGCTCTCTTCCTCCCCAGCACTCAGTCACCTTGGCCAGTCAGCACCGCCTTGCAAACACAGGTTTTCCCCGCTACCCGAAAGCAGAGAATTCCTATGAAACCTTTCATAAGCCAAAATGACACAAATTGCAAAAAAGCCATTTCCACTAATTTATATGGAAACGGTTTGAGAGTTCTCAGACCCACAACTCAATGCATGTACAAGGTCTTTAATTCATTCACAACTGAAACGATTAATTACATCTAGCTATACACTAAGTGAGTGTAACAACCTTAGGAGCTCTCTTAGGCTCACGTGATAATTTAGGCTGCAGCTTGCTAACGGAGCACAAAGTGGAGATAAAGTACAGAAGCTCAGACACAGTTCAAAGTCGTGGCAGCTTGATGCTGAGATGTGGGGTGCAGTTCCCTGGCAAGGAGTTGGCAGGGCCACTCTCGCTGCTAGGGGTGAGCGCTGCAGATATAAGGGCTTACGGCAAAACAAATGCTGAAAACTATATTTTGCCTTTTGCCCTTTTTTTCAGTAAGATCAAAAATCCTCTTTGGATTTCTTCCACTACAGGAAAACAGGTACTAATGTTGGTCTTTTGAAAAAGCAGTGGTGTAACGCAAACTTTCAAAAAGTGGGGGATACCAGCCAGCCCTACATTAGAGCATGGTCACTGTAGAAATCTGTGACATTAAACCTGAACTTTATTTTCCTTCAATGCCTCTGCTGCTTTTGAGCCACAGGCTACAAATTAACATCCTTATATTGAAATAACAGATGAATAGCCTTGTGATACATCTCTGTAGGTTGAGGCTTGTTTGGCTTTAAAAAACTACCAATGAAATAGGACACTTTTCGTCTTAGTCGAAAATTTGTACTTTCCTGGGCTCCACCCCTTAGAGCAGCTTCGTTCCAGCTCACCCCAGAACCACTAGCGTCCATCTGCGAGGGCTTGAATCCCTACAACAGCATACCAGACGCGGGATAAATTCTGACACAGTTCTCTGGGGTAGGGAACGTTTGCAACTTTACAGAAATACCCACGGTCTAACATAACTCGCTTTTCCCTAGGTTGCCTCAAGCTTATATGAGAAGGTATCTTAAATCTCTCACAATAATTGCTGAATCCACAAGGGTCTTTCAGAGCTCATATTTTGCGAAGCACAAATTTCATTTACTGAAAAAAATACTAAAAGAGTCTGTTTCACATTTTATTCTGATCTTGTAAGATACAGACTTGCCTCAAGAAAAATGTCAAACAACAAATTAATAGAATTACATAAAAATTCATTTCAGCACAAGTCTCGGGATAAGAACTTCCCTGTTATCTTGAATTCAACACAAACTGTACTTTTAACATAAAATATTAGGGGCTATGGTAATTTCATAGCTTTATCACATTAGAAAATTATTTAATGGTCAACTCAGACTGCTTCCATTTTATAATATGCAGATATGGTCTACTTTCTCATAAATATGCTAAGAAATGAATATTAGGGAGATGATAAAGGAAATAAGTCTATTTGAAGAAGATCATTTAAAACAACAGATAAGCTTCCATGGTCACACTTAGAAGGAAAATTCTAACTGAAGTTTGACTTCCTATTAATTACCCCAGAATTTTTAATTAGAAAATCTAATCTGAGGGATCAAAACTACTATAAAGTCTCTTTCTTTAAAAAAATATACAAAGTTAGCATGTCCAATGACAGTTCCCCCGACTTAACGATGGTCAACCTACTCTTTTTTGACTTTCCAATGATTTGAAATTGGTATGCATTCAGTAGAAAACATACTTTGAATTTTGAGTTTTGATCTTTCCCTGGGCCAGTGAAATGCAGTATGATACTCTCTGATGCTGGACAGCAGCAGCAAGGTGATTCAACCCAACTGTAGGCTAACGTAAGCATTCTGGGCACATTTAAGGTAGCTGAGAACGAGCTACGATGTTCGGCAGGTCAGGTGTATTGAACACCTTTCCAAGTTCCAGTATTTTCGACTTCTGACGGCTTCATCAGGACGTAACCCCATCCTAAGTCGAGGAACATCTTCATTATCTTGTCTTAGTGAATGAGGATGACATTCAACAGCCCAACTTCTATAAACCACTCCTGATAGCCAATGGCAGCATTTAGCCATGACAAACAAATTATTAAAGTTCTCATTCCCTTCAAGCTAGTAAAGAGCTAGACTTGAAAGGGGAGCCAGGTACCGCACTGATTTGGGGAACCCACTCAGTGGTACCACACAATATATTCTGCACCTGCCTTCACTGCAGATCAAAATTGAAGGTTTATCCAAATTTCTGTGCAATTACTTTTTCTTTAAAATATTTTTTAAAAATGTAAGCTGAGACATGAAAAGTTACTGTTTTAATGCTCGTGAATAAAACTATATTCCCTATACATGAACAGAAACGTTTATGGCCACTTAAGCAGCTCTCTATTCAAAACTGCACAATTTGGTTTCCGTCTCCTACACATCACCTGCTGGTAAGTGGATACTTTAACAGCAAGACGGAGCCACTAACAGGTAGGGCTTTCCACAGGATAATCACTTGAGTTGGTGCCTTAATACTTAAGCAATCACACAACATACATAAAAACAAACCTTCACTTCCAATTTACTAAGGCCTAAAGTACTCCCAGTATTAGACATGTACGCCAGTTTTTAAGGTTAATACTGTAAAGTTACGCTTTACCAAGGACAGAGGAGACCATTTCAGTGGTCCTCTTCCTCATCTGACTGCTTCATCATAGGACACAACACAGTCACCAACTTTGCCAAATCCACCATCACCGGGACTTTGTAGCCCCTCGTGAAACACTTCAAATTGTACTGGCTGATTTTCGGACCGATGGGCTAACATACCAAATCAAATAGCAGTAATTTTGAGTTCTTATATGGTGGGGGGCAATGTTTTTCCTAAGAATGAAAAAGGATAACGCAGCTTTTCATTAGGAGCAATATATTCTGAGAAGCAACTATTATTTTGGTAAAAATACCAAAAGCCTAATAACTCAGCTTCTATTCTTGAGCGGAAAAATGAAAGTCTTCATATTTCCATTCCACACGAAAAATAAAAATGGCCCCAGGGACTTTCTAACTTGCTAAAATTCAGTGCTAAATGTATCCCCTCTAACATCTCTGCGCTTTTGTGTTGGCCACATCCTGTCTGAATCTCTTCTCTCCTGGATCCCAAACTCCTGAGGCCACAGCTCCTACTTTTCCTCTGTCTTTTTATAGGTCCTTCTCAGTTTATTCAGAAAACGAAAAGCAAAATGAAGAAACAGAAGCCCTGAGCCGAACTTCCCACTTGAAAACCTTCTCATGCGTGCGAGGTGCCCATCAGGGTGAGGAGGGGCAAGTGGCATGTGGAGGCCCCTGTGTAGGGAAGTAAGACTCGTTGGACTGACCTCGGGCACAAGTTTCAAGGAAAATCTCTCTTTTTCTTCATTGTGGTCCTTTTCATTGAATGTACTGGGGTGACACTGGTTAATAAAATTATATAGGTCTCAGGTGCACAATTCTGTAACACGTCATCTGGATATTGCACTGTGTGTTCACCACCCCATTAAATCAACTGCTCCAGCCCAGAAATGGTCACATTCATTAAATGTAAACCAGGAGCAAAAAAACGTCTGGATTGCTTCCTCCTTTGGCATCCAGAGTCACAGCGATCTAATTCTTAGTTCTAGGGTCCCCGATGGCCTATTTGGAACAGTGGCTCCTTAATTCTAGAAGTCAGCACTGACTCTTCTACCTAGTATGCCTTTCATAAAGGCCCACATCTAACGGTGTCCCACCCAAAACCTCCATCACAAGACTGCTTATCATAGCATCACACTCTGCTGCAGGACATTCTGAGCACCTACACTGTAACAATTTTAGCATGTACAATTAAAAAAGAAAGAGTAAGACATAGTGCTGCTTTCAAGGAACTTTCAATATCATTATATATTTGTATTTCTACATATATTTTTGTCTCCTGCCAGATGGGGCAGAAAATATCCTTTTTCCACATAGTGCTATGGACAATCGACACAAATTTGTTGAGCTCAAATTTATTCAGCTGTTTCTTTTTGATCTAAAATATCCAAGAGCCCCACTGCTCTGTTTTGACCCTGCTTCCCCACTTCTCCACTGTGCTCCAGAAGGGAGCTTAGGAAGCGCAACTCAACCCAACACCCCCTTCTTTATTGCCAACACATAAGACTAAAATCAGAGTGACATGCAGCATACGGGGCTGGGGAAGAGCATCCTCCTGGCCAACTACAACAGCAGTGTCTGGAAAAACTGCCCCCAGACTGACAAATTCAAAATGACGATAGCAAGGACTCTTAAAAGGAGGAATGGTTCACATTTAAAATTTATTGATAGCACAAAAGCACTCTAGAATTTTATGTCCAATGTACTGAACAGAAAGCAGCTGTTAGGCAAAGGACGATTAAATGACTTCAATGTGAAAGAATTAATCACATTTTCTTATCCTTGGGATTCTGCTCTCACTTGAAAATAAAAATGGGAAGAACTAGGTCAACATTCGAAAAAGCAACATAAAAATAAGCACCCAAATTAGTATTGATCTAGAAAAGTGTAAATTACTTATTTGCCTAAGATTTAAAAGCTTAATTACACCAAAAGGTTTTTCAAGGTATTCATTATCTATTAATATAACCAATAAAGCAACAAAGTTGTTTCTAAAATCAGTATTTGTAAATTGTTCCAAAATATTTAATGTTAACAAGTATAGTGGCCTGAACTCTTCATCTGGGCTTCCCATTTCACTGAATAAGCTCAAATTCCGGTAGAACAATGTACTTACCGAAACATGTTGCCACATTACAACACGAACGGAAAGTCAAAGTATAAAACATATGCAGATTAAAATGCAAGAATTGGCCCTTGGATTACCATTCTTCTCTGGTCGGGCCAGTTCATCACAAAAGGAAGCAAGATAGCCCAAAGCTCCACTAGGCCTAATACATCAGCACTGAACTGAATGGCTTCCTGGAGATAAATGGCAGAGTGCACGCTGCCCACATTTCCTCAACTTACCAGGGGGAAATGAGCAACATTTTATTTTGCTTCTCATGATCTGTGGCTACTGAGGTCAATCTAAAAATCTGTTGAAGTTACTGGGCTTTCAAATTCTACTTAGAAAAGCCCATGCTGGACTGCGGAATAGGTATTTCACGTGGAAATGGCCCCAGGGATAGTAATTAGGTTGTGGAAAAGAGAACGCCATTTGCTGAGTGGCTCCATGGTCAAGAGGCGGGGTTGAGAAGCCAACCCCGCCGCACCGCGCCTGCGCACTACAATTTAGCAAGGCCAATCCCACCCCGCTCTGGAAATGTAAGTGTGATAGGCCCCAAGAATTTGGAGAAGGTTGTCAAGGAAATGATTAGCTCTGAAAATGAGGGGGAGGGGATGCAGATTAATTCATCACAAATGTATCCTGCTTTAGGGAAAAAACAGGCACAATATGTGGAAATCCAGGTTTTTAAAACAGAGCAGTGAGCTTACCAAAATAAATCTTCCCCCCAAAAAAGATTCATAATAGGACTCTCCAGATTTTCCTAGTTCATGCAACCTGATATATTATTTATAGAAGTTAAATTCACAAGCAAGACTTTTAGGAGAAAGCATTCCATATGATACACCTATAATAAACATCCCTATGTTTATTATTGTGCTATAATTAGCAGTAATTAGTAACTTGGCAGCTTTTTCAGATCATCTTGTTCAAAACCCATGAATCCTTTGATTCTTCACAGAGTGGACCAGAATGATCAGAGACAAAATGACCTAAACAGAGAGAATGACACAAATGGATGGGAGGAAAGGTTTCCGAACACCTGGCTGCGGGATGCTGCCATCAGCTGCTCGATTCTGGTGGATGGGAGCTCTCGGCTGTTCCCTTTGGTGATAACCTGGCCAGCTCGTGACACCAGTACCTGGCTAGAGGGACAAAATAATAGAAGTGCCCGATCTCATTTTTTTAATCTGCTGTTAGTTTATACTTCCACTCTCCCATTCCTGCCATAGTGGGACATGCCTCAGGGAATTGAGAAAGGCTTCCTTTTTAAAAAGGGGGCATTTGAAGTGAATCCTGAAGAATAAAAAATGAATTTGCCAGGGAGGATGGAAGAACTGTATGTGCCAAGTTCGGGATCAGGAAAGGAATGGACCATTCAGGAAATGAAAACAGCGAGGTTTTGGAGTTCTCTGAATCCTGCTCAGCTAATGCTGGTAACTATGAGTAAATATATGGATGCGGAAAATACTTTTCTACTCCACTACTCTGTAAGATAATAATTTTTAATTATAGAACATAATGCCTCACTTCCACAAAATGCAAAGAACTTTGCAAGCTTCTCTTTGCTGACTTGGAGGAGATAAGAAATGACAAAGATCATCCAAACCTCACTGATATGAAAAAATATTTTCAGCACAAAAAAAATAAATTACCCCTGTAGCAATCATCACCGCCCTACAGAAAGGCTAGAAGCCTGCCTGAAAACCATTGGCAAACCACGTGAAAATCTTCCAGCAATGGATTTCCAAAGTCTGATCACATCTGTGTAATTGTTTGATTATCAAACCCAGCAATGTTGATAAAGCAGAAGCCCACTCAGTGACCGCTGATGATTATCATTCAAAGTCAAACTTCAGCTGTCAAATCAGAACGACATACATGGAAGCACACTACCGTAGGGTGAGGCACAGGCACACCATGATTTCCACCTCTCCGCTTACACACTACACACACACACAGCAGCCACAACCAGGCCTTGCTAACTCGTCACTCTCCTTCTGTGTTCCCAAATACACAGGCAGCTTTACAAATTGGCTAAAAAATAATTCTTTCCCCTGTCAAAATAATTCCCTGTCCAATGACAGTACCTGGCCTTCCTCCATTCATTACTACCGTCACAGCAACAATGTTTCAGGTATCACCAGGATTCGATAGTTTAAACAGACACACTGACAATGCAATAATGTGAAGGAGTAACAATATAACAAGTGACAATGAATCCCTGCAACGTTACACCCCTGAAGTTACAGTCTATCCAAGCTATCATCCCACTCCAGGAGAGGAGCATGGGATGAGGCTTGCTGGGTCCTCAAATGTCATATTTTCAAACCTTGACTTTAAACTATTGGCAGAAGGAATATTAAGACATTTTTACACAGGGGGTTCAAATGATCACATCTGCTTTTTAAAATATACGTAGATATAGTGGCAGTATATACAAATGAGTTAAGGTCCAGGGAAAGAGTGAGGGGCAAAGAGATTAGGCAGGATAAAAAGGGCCTGAATTAGGCCAGTGACAAAAAGAATATAAAAAGAAAAGAAGAGAGTTAAGCGACATCTGAAAAGCAGCATGAGCAGGGCAGAGAAGGAAAGCGAGAGGGAAGAAATCAGAGGTGCCCCTGAGGTTGCCGGTGTGGCTGAGTCGGAGTGATGCCAGGAGAAGAGAGAAAAGGTGGAGGGCACCGCATCTTACAGAGGAAAAGACGGAGGTTAAGTGTTGTACATGATGAATCTGAAGTTAAAGCAGGTCATGCCAATGACAGCTGTTAATAGTAAGTAGAAAATATGGGATTGGAGACGAGAAGAAAGCAAGGCTGAAGATGAAGCATAGAGTATCCTCAGGAAACAGGCGGGCAAGTTAAGCCATTGTGGTGGAATACTGTCATTCCACAGGCTAAAAAACAAAAGAACCAGCAAATATAATTTTTAAATAAAATGGTAAGAAAGGCAAAAGAGAATCCAGGGCCGGTCATGCCACAGAAGCCAATTAAAAGATTTTTCTAAAGGTTGAACAGTATCACACTTTAAGATCGGTACACTTGAGGTTTCACAGGTAGTGTTCTATGGAAACCTGGACACATGGAAAACAAGAAAACCCACAGACACATCCCACCACAGAAGGTTTCAGAAGCACCAAAACAATATACTACCAACTTCTGCTATGAACCTGAAACAATAAGAGCCTCTGAAAGGCTGTGAAGGACAAAACCTGTCCCAGGACATCAGCCACCAAGTCACAGGGGACGCCCCAGATACCGCGTTGGCTGTTAGTTCGACAAAAGGCTGCCACCCATGGGGGTTAGGAGGGTGGAAAAGGAAGTGCTATAAATGGGTATTCTTAATCCCGATCCTAATGAAACAGCTCTGCGTTAACTGTGCCTTGATAAATTTTTCATATAAGCATCAAAACTAAAACCAAATATCAACTAAAACATGAAACAGGGCCCACAATTGCCAAGTTCAGTCACGTGAAGTTCCAATACTTTGCTGCTACTTGACAAATATTTGTTCAAAAATAATATTCCTAAATTATTTGCCGGTATCATTAACATCAGGTAAAAATTTAAGATCAAATAAATACCTATATAAGAAAGAGAGATTCCAATGAGGTCAGAGGGTTTCTTTTCTATACTGCACATATACTCTATTGCATTATAAAATGTCTTAATCTGCAAATGCAGTATTTATAGACTCATCGGGGGAAAAGCACATCCAATAATAGATGGAAAACAAGACAGACCCAAACTGAAGGCTCTTGAATAATTAATGTTTTAATATTCAGTACCTCAAGGTTGTTGAATCCAGATTTCAAAAAGCAGTTGGCTCCATGCAAATTCCATTCCAACCGTCTTTATTTCCACATAGAATGAACTGCAGCATCAGTTTAGAATCATTTGATAGGAAGCCCCCCTCCTTTCACCCACCCTGCCAGCACTTTAGATGTGAACGGATGAGGAAGAGAGGTGTGCACAGGCGTGCCGCAGCACCTGTGTGAAGGATAACAAGTGTCCTGATTAAATAAGGTGAAGCGCTGCCCATAGCAGTACTTGAGCATTAGTGATAGAAATCTTATCAAATATTGTCATTTCTCACACTCTGAATTTTTCTCCTAAGGCTTATAATCATTCATAATTAGAGCTCCAATCAGAACTAACACAACACAGAATGCAGTAAGGTGGGATGGGAAAAAATCTCTGAAATCAACAGAGCCAAGTTGAAGCTCTGGCTCCTTTATTTAAATCATGAGACCTTAAGCATGTCCTCACCTGCAAAAGGAAATATCGACAATAATGCAAAGGACTATTATAGGAGATAATGTTATATTTGTTATCTTGTGAGTAAAAAATATAACATTAAAACTGGGGCAGTGCACGAGGAAACTTGTGATAAACCCTTCAACTATCCCCTGATCTACTGATGAAAGACAAACGCCAGTGTCTGACACCCACTGGCTTCCTGGCTGCGGATGAGACAAAAAGAAACGAGAAACCGAAGACAAATCCACACTGGCCAGTACACAATGCAGCAGTTCTGCTTATAGCTGAGAGTCTATTTGAAAGGAGGGTATGCAGCTGGTTCGGAAAGCCACTATCATTGAAACACAGCCTTAGAGAATCTCTCAGATTGAAACCCGTCATTATAGAGACAAATCTAATGTAGTTTCAAATGCTGATAATAGTAATCCTATGGTGTAATTTATTCCTAATTTTCTGGCTTTATACTGTTAACCTTCAATATAAGAAATAGAGGAGGGTGTGGGAAATGAGGAGGTATTGATCCAAGGGTACATACTTCCAGCTGTAAGATGAGTAAGTTCTGGAAATCTATTGGACAATATGGTCATTAGAGCTAATGACAATGTACTACATACTTAAAAGTTGCTACGTGAGTAGATCTTAAATGTTCTCACCACACAAATAAAGAAATGGCACTTATGTGACGTGGTGAAGGTATTAGCTAACACTATAGTCAGAATCCTTTTGCAACATATAGGTGTATCAAATCAACACACTGTATACCTTAAACTTATGCATTGCATGTCAATTACATCTCAATAAAGCTGGAAAAGCACATAAGAAATAGATATTGCCAAAAGTTGTTTGTAATGCTAAGTTCTGTTTGCTTATCACATTTTCACTTCAATTTAGAAGCTAGTTCTTGAACAGTTGGGGCATCAACTAAAAGAAAGAGCATCAGAATGAGCTCAAAAGACCTAAATTTTGCATTTTTCTTGTCACCAGATGACTACTAAACCTTGTCTGAGCCACAACTGATGCATTCTGAGAAGAGGAGGAGGAGGCTATGGAATGGAATAGTGTCTGTGATCCTTCAGCCCTAAAACTGCATGTTTCTACCATGCTTCAGAAAGGAACTGGAGAATGTGACTCGTCACAAAGTTTACAATCTCAGTAGGACCATGGGAGATGAGGATGTAGAACTAACAAGAGAGAATACTCACGGTTTCCAATCACTACTGATTTACAACAGGGAAAGACCAACCCTAGTTAGGTGGATTTCACCAGAGATTTGAGCTGAAACTTTAAGATTAAGCAGGACCTGGATGAAAGATGGGGGAAAATACACTACGGACTTCCATGGTGTATCTGCCATGGATCCACAAACTCAAAGTGCACGTTACATACCATTTAGCCCTACCTTATTACACTCATGGAGATCACTCCTCTTGGCATGGGAGACTGCCCCTGAATGATGCTCTTCCCAGCACATCCTTGAACCGCTCTAATGGTGAAGTTCTTCCAAATACTGAGTCATAATCCACTGGCTTAAAGTGACAGGGCTTTCTACCCTTCCTTCCTTCCTCAAGCTTTATAAATGAGCACCCATGTAAATCGTCTCTTCACACATGTGACACTAGGTACTGAAAATAAAATTTTAATGAAAACCGAGGCTTATAGATGGTAGGAGGCTATTTTCTCTCCGATCAGGACACATTTTTTTTTAAATCTGGCCTACAGAATCCATCTCCAAATTCATTCACCTGCTTACCTTTATAACGTATCAAGTTACTTTATTTTCCACACCAAATAACAATGTCTAATTTCTGTCATCAAAAAAAATCATCGTTTCTCCCTGTTACAAAATTTAACAGAGAGGTTTCATAATTTTTACTGCTATTACTATTATACCTCTTCAACATTTTATTTGTTTCCTCAGAGGTCCTTCTCATTCAAACAGAAATAGTCAAACCACCGTGTGAAGTCGACCCCATAATCTAAGAAAGAGATCTGAAGAATCAAACAAACACCTTCTGAACCTGAGTTATGCAGCCAAACTAATTCTACTAGAAAACGGTATCATTACGTTTCATTTCAAGGCAAAACAACAACACACAACACTTGCAATTAAGAAAAACAAAAAAACAGGAATGATAATGTAAGACATTAATAAAATATGCATTTTCTTCTACTTGACTATTTTATTTCTTCCTCATCATAAGTGAAATTCTCTATGTCTGCTACTGTATTACTGAATTAAAACATTTCCAAGTTACTGATTAAATATGTTCTTGGCGTGGAAAAGCAAGCTCAGGAAACAATCACTGTCCACACGGTGTGTCCCCAGTGTGACCGGCAACACCAGACTGCAGAACGAATGGTTTGTTAGAAGGTGGTGGACAAACCATTTCCTATCCTATTTTTTTAATTAGAGAAGCATCTGACAGTATAATCCGTTTCCTACTGAGCACAAAAAAAGTAAAAAAGCCTTCGGCTTAGAAATTATAACTTACGGGTGGGCAAACGATGGCCCCTAGGCTCACCCTGATCCACCAGCTGCTTCTGCACAACAGCCTGTGAGCTAAGAATGTGTTCTTACGTTTGTAAACAGTTGGGAGAAAAATAAAAAGAATGATAGGTAAGCATGAGTGAGAATTATAGGGAAAGCAGTGCTCGGTGTCTATAAACGAAGTTTTATTGGAACAGCCACACCTTGTCAGAAGCTGTGTCTATTGGAACACAGCTTATATATCGTCCACGGAAGCTGCTGGCTCTCAGGGCAGAGGTTAAGAAGCGGCCACAGGGACCGTAAGCAGCCCTCTCACCGCGCAATACAAACCACCATGATGCGGTAATAATTCACTTCGGTCTCCTGGCCTACACAGCCTAAAATATTGACTAAATGGGCTTTTACGGAAAAGGTTTCCTAGCTCTGGAATAATTAATGTAATGACCCCCCATTTCCTGAAGAACTGAGGAGAACGTCAGCCTTCTCAGAGGTATCAACTAACTTGCTAAACTTCTTCAATTTTACCATGATAAAGACTTCTTTCTACACAGTCCGGTATACCTACAGTAATGTGCTCATTTCTGAATGTATTTAACAAAGTGTACTCCATAAAACTGAAAAGGCACAGTTTTCGTGGAGCTCAAAATAAATAACATACAATTCCTGGCTCTAAGAGAGTCACATTCTAGTAGGGAGACAGAGTACGCTAGTAGAGGGTTTCATCACTAACGGGAAGGCAGGAGCAATGAAAGTAACCGCCACCACACTTCACAATGACGTACTGTCATTTCAAAACATCACCTCTATCTGAATTAGTGGCAAGGTATACACTCGAATAGGTAAGGCAACAAGGCTTGACAAACATGTTTATCCATCAGTAGTTTTAATCAAAGCATTAGCCTTATATAAGTAATTAACCTTGACCAACACAGGTATAAATAAAAACGTTGATTAAGAATTTACTAATTATCCTTCCAACTTCAGAAGTTAGCTGGCATCTGGCCTTTAACTATGATAAATATACACCAACCCATCACAGGTTATTTACACATAAATGAGGAGAAATATTAACTGAATGGCTAAAAATGAAGAACACAGTAAATAGCTATCATTATTAAAACACAGGACTTGTTTCGTTTAGAAAGCCCAGGTGTCCTACAAATGTCACTTAACTTAGAAGAACATTTCTGAGAATAATTGTCTCTGGAATCTACTCGGAGAGTCAATCTATTGTAATAAGGAAAAAGCATGTAAATCATAAATGCATCAGCATTTCATAATTAGAATGCCAGGATCTGCATGCAGTTAAGCATCTTGGCTGTCTGCCTGCTTTACGTAAAACCAGAAGACAGGGACAATCCCAACAGCTAAGTCTCTAGCAGCTGTTCTGAGCAGACGAGAGTGATGCTCACCCAGCGGCTACCCCCAAACACACAGACACATGCACCCCAGTGATTGGAGGTTAGCTCTCCTGGTGTGTCTGCTCGCTTTTAGTACTAAATATTTAATGGCGTATTTTTCCTTAATGGAACCCAGACACATCTGATCAGTCACTGGGATCATTCAGTAATGTAGTCAAAGTTACCATACTGCCATTTCACATCAAGTTTGTAATTAGATAATTCATCACTTTACTAATTCAAAAGACTGCTTTCTTTACTACTGTGTAGCATGCTACGGTGGTGAAGCCCAACTAAACTGAGCAACAAAAAGCTCTAAAATTTGGTCTTACATGAACTTGAAACCCTCAAGGGGCAAATATACACACAACCCCTGACCTTTCCAAACAACAAAGGTAACATTCTTCCCACAAATTAGCCTACCAGCAACTCTGAAGTAATAAATTACCAGCATATCCAGAATGAGAGGGCCAACCGAGCTGAAACCTGAAAATTTAAAACTTAATATATCGTGAACAACTTGTTATTGTTTCTTACTGAGGTGTACCATTCCTCAGCAAACAGAAAGGACAAAACATGGTTATTTAGTAATTTTCCCTCCATGCTGATAAATACACACTAGTAAAATTATGAAGTTATGGCACAGAATCCCTCAGATTATCTATTAACACTCTACGTATCGAATGGCACATACCAGCCAAATGCAAGTATCTAATCTTGAATATAATCATTATTCTTTTGTCTCATTTCTAACATACCTCAGTGAAAAAATACTGTTTCTATTTCTTTTCATATTATGAATTAGCAAGATTCTTGTTTCAACACATTCTCCATTGTTTCACTAATGAAAAAGAATTCTCCAGTAAAAGAAATTTACTAAGAATTAAACTGAATGTAAAATTTAAGTATTATAGTACAAAAAACACCTTCTAAAATCCTCACTTTCTGAGCTATACAATCACACTGTATATTGCAAACCAGCTGCCACTGATAGCATTAAAAACTAGAGTTTGGAAAGGCAAGTTCTAGAGGTCACAGACGTGCCCTAAGGAGTAAAAATAACATGCTACCAGGAGAATTATTATTTTGTTTGAAAAGGGAGGGAACATCTTCTCAAACAGATGTGGAATTTGTAATTGAAAAATTCTCTGGCAATTGTACAATTTTATGAAGTTAAAAAGTACTTTGCCGAGCTCTGGAAACACTAACGATGACATATTTTGTGTCCAGGAAGGTCACTTTTATTCTTGCTGCTTCCAATTTACTATCTGTTTTTGAAACATTTTATGCAACTAGTTCATTTTCTGCTTTCTTTTCCTGATCATATCACATTTCTAGTCTACCAAATGCATTTTTAGAAAAGGAAGTTATAAGTCTGGAAAAAAATAGTTAAGTACATTTTTCTAAAACTTATATCCTGTGCATAGAGAATAAGCTCACCACAGGGCTCCTGTCATTAAGTTTAGGTTATTAATAACCATTACCAATTATCTACATACGTTCTGAAGGATGCAAAAGAGAAATACTATACATTCCTCATGATTTCAGTGTATTATAACATGACAACTGAATGACTTTTAGATTTAATTCCATCTTAAGATGCATGTGTGAGAAACATTTCATTCATTAGAGAAAGCTTATTTTTACATTTCCTTCATTGACTACTCAGAAATCATGGAGTTGTTATGAATGCAGCAATGAGTATAAGATTTCTGTCCACAATAGCTGCAGGCTGAAACCAAGCCAGTTACTACAGGAAAGGTACTCTTTCCTGTTTGCAAAACTCCTTCTTAAACAAGAGGTAATTCTCAGTATCTCGAGAGACACCAGCCCTGGGCACAGATGTAAGCACCTGAGACTCGGGTTTATAATGAGCTGCAGACTGCCTTCGCTACGGCAGCACAGAGGGACGGGAACAGAGCTGGGGGCGGCAGGCTGCAGCAGCAGTGGGAGACACTCTAAGTGCTTTTATCTGCACAGTCTGACATGATTCTTATTATTCCCATTCACAGACGAGGAGATTGCGGTTGAGAGAATTTCATTGACTTGTCTGAGAACAAGACATAGCATGACTTAACCATCATGCTATTCGGTGTCCCATTTAAATTTGTCCTCCATCGTCTTCTCCAATTTTATCTTTATTATGACTCATATATGCATTTTCTGTATTTGTAGGAAATGTTAGAACTCAATCAGTAAACTGAACCACCGCAACTGTCATGCCAAAATAAACCCAGTTTGAAATCCACCGGGAAACTGTGTGTGAAGACAGAGGCGGGGAATAAAAACTGTGGGATGGAAGGAACAGGGGCTTGCGGAGACGCGTGTCTTCTCTTCCCTAATTAATGCAACAAAGAGACGGCAGAGGTGAACTTGCCTGCTCTTTTGCATGAACACGTAAATAATTGCATGTCTCCTGTGAACAAGTACCTGCAACGCACCCCCTACCCTTCCGCCACCTTCATTAGTGTCAGTGGCAAGCACCACTTTCCTCGTGCCTCACAGCTCTATTTCCATTCAGCCGCACGTCCCCAAGTAATGTACAATCTGAAACACACACGCGCGTGCACACAAACGGCTGTGCAAACGAGGCTTGAAGCAAATCACTTCAGGCTGTCCCTCCAACCAGATCGTCTCTCTGCAGCAGCCCCCCCAGAAATCCTGGAGGGACTACTATCACCCTCACAAATTTTGTTACCAAAACGCAAAACAGCATTTTAAACATCAGTGAACATACTTAGGTCAGTAATAGGAACACTGATAAAAGTAATACCCGTTCCAGTATAAGTAATGCATTCTTTCATTCTTTACGCATTAAGGTAGGAGAGTGATATATGACATGATTTTCACGATCGACAACAAAATGAAGAGCGCAGGGTTGATTTATGGCATTAGCAACGATACCAAACCTCACACTTACTTTTGCAAAGGCTTCAAAAATGTCAAAGGCAGGCAGCAGCTGAGAAACGTCCTGTATTTCTTCTCTCATGAAATGTTGAAATGTCATCGCAAGTTGCCTGATGCCCTCTTTCTTCTCTTCAGTCAGTTTGCTAATGTCTTTGTGAAAGAGAAAATAAACAGCACAATCGCACAGTGAACTTTTAACGGGCAATCTTCAGGTGTTCAAAGGTAACTGTTACAGTAGGTATTTCCTGCCTGGATTCCATTCCAACAGAGGGCAAACATGTATCTTTTTAGTTTCTGACAACTACAAACCACGATGCATACATTAGCAATTAAATTCTGCAAAAAGTTTATCTACGAGATCGAAAATCTATCAAAACAAAATAAATACACGTACAGATGAAAAAACATTTACAAAACCAGTAAAGATATGTATTACCAGATTTTCTACATCATCCTGTACGTATATTCTAACCATGATAATAAATGCTTATTAAGTCAGTGAATGTAAGCAGACTTTTCCATGAAACAACTTACAACCAGGTCATGACTGAGAAGCAGCAGCATCTCACAGGAAAGAAAAAAAAAAAACCCTGAAAATGAGAACTAAAAAGTTAAGCTAAAGTTCAAATGGGTAAAATTTATCATTAGAAAGTATATCAACAAGAATACATGGATCAATCAAAGAAATCTCAGCTTCCAAGTTATTTCCTGGTTGAATAAATAAGATATGCTGTTGCTTCAACCAAAACTGAAGAAGAAATTTCACCTTTTTCATTTGTTTAAATACATTTTATTGATTATGCTATTACAGTTGTCTCTCTCCACCAGGCACCCCCATTCCCTATCACGATCCCCCCCCCTTAGTTCATGCCCATGGATCATGCATATAAGTTTTTTGGCTTCTCCATTTCCTATACTGTTCTTAACCTCCTCCTGTCTATTTTGTACCTACCGGTTTGTGCTTCGTAATCCCTGCACCTTTTCCCCATCCTCCCCCTTCTCCCTCCCAAACGATAAGCCTCCAAATGATCTCCACCTTGTCTATGATTCTGTTCCTGATCCAACAGTGGAGGGGATGAAGCCAAGAATCAGATCAATATTTGGAACACAAGGAAGAACAAAGCATTCAATCAGAACAACAAGAATTGTTTTTAAAAATGAGAATAGACTAAGGAACCCCTGGGACAACTTCAAACGTAACAACATCCAAATCATGGGGGTGCCAGAAGGAGAAGAGGGGGAGCAAGAAATTGAAAACTTACCTGAAGAAATACTGAAAGCAAACTTCCCTAATTTGGTGAAGGAAATAGACATACAAGTCCAGGAAGCACAGAGTCCCAAACAAAGATGGACACAAACAGGAACTCACACACCAGGTCACATCATAATTAAACTGCCAAAGATTAAAGATAAGCAGAGACTCTTAAAAGCAGCAAAAGAAGAGCAGGGAGTTGCCTACAAAGGAGTTCCCAAAAGACTGTCAGCTGATTTCTCAAAGGAAACTCTGCAGGCTAGAAGGGGCTGGCAAGAAGTATTCAAAGTGACGAAAAGCAAGGACCTACAACCTAGAGGACTCTATCCAGCAAAGCTATCATCTAGAATGGAAGGGCAGATAAAGTGCTTCCCAAAGTAAAAATAAAGGAATTCATCATGAATGAGCCATTATTACATGAAATACTAAAGGGAATCATGTAAGAAAAAGAAGATCAAAAGTTCACCTTTTAAAAAAACTCAGTTTAATTTATACCACAAAAAGGTGGTAAGGCTAAGAGTGCACAATTCAATTAACACTGTTTGAGAGCATTTCACTTAAGGCGGCCTGTACCACACCGCAGCTGAAAGGGCTGATGTTAATAGTGAAGCTCACCGCAAGAGATGTTAATTACCGAGCAGTAACATGTCAAGAACAAAATGACTAATTAGGTCTCTATTAGAACTTGAAAAGACATATCAGTTGAACCACACAGCATAACTCTGTTGCTCATGTCAGGTCTACACATTTTCTGTAAATTACTTGTTCAACAGAACAAATAACGCTATGACTTTTTTCTTCTTCTTTCTTAAATTGTGGTAAAATATACAAAACATAAAATTCACCATCGCGACCATTTTTAAGGGTGCAGTTCAGTAGTATCACACACACGCACACTGTGAGGCAAACATCCCCACGGTCCCATCTCTGTGACACTTTTCATCTCGTAAAACTGTGACTCAATAACCACTAAACAGTAACTTCCCAGTCGCCTCCCCTCAGCCCCTGGTAACCACCATTTTACTTCCTGTCTTTATGATTTTGGCCACTCTAAGTACTTCATACAAGTGGAATT
Source organism: Desmodus rotundus (assembly GCF_022682495.2). Lineage (NCBI taxonomy): Eukaryota > Metazoa > Chordata > Mammalia > Chiroptera > Phyllostomidae > Desmodus > Desmodus rotundus. Next base: position 12,719,427 of record NC_071396.1, on the reverse strand, counting down.
ATACAGTACTTGTCTTTTTGTGATTAGCTTACTTCCTTATAAGCAAAATGTCATCAAGGTTCGCCCATGTTGCAGCATATGTCAGAATCGCCTTCCTTTTTAAGGGTGAGTAATATTCCACTGTGTATATACAACACATTTGGCTTATCCATTCATCCATCATTGGACACTTGGGCTGCTTCTGTGTTTTAGCTATCGTGAATAAAACTGCTATAAATACGAATACTCGCTTTCAATTCTTGTGAGTGGATAGCCAGAATCCAGGGTCACATGGCAATTCTATTTTTAATTTTTTGAGGCACTTCCATACTGTTGGCCACAGCAGCCATATCATTCTACATTCCTACCAACAGTGCCCAAGGGTTCCAATTTCTCCTCCTCCTCCCCAACACTTGCTGTTTTCTCTTTGTTTGGGTAGTTGTCCTCCTAATGGGTGTGAGATGGTCATCTCGCTGTCGTTCTGATTTGCATCTCTCTAACGATGGGTGAGTCTTAAGTAGTAACTTACTGTCACTGGCACTTAGGATCCGATAGCCGTAAGCCCACACTAGATTTGTTTCCACCCAGGAATGTAAACTGTGCAGCAAATTCAGTCTATGAGCTCTGCCTGCGTTGGGTGGAAGCCATTCACAACCTGCTAGCGAAGAGGATCTGTGCCAATATGAAAGAAATATAAACCCTACGTTTACTTAACGCTCAGATTTGGAAAGCCCTTCACTGTTCCCACATAGCGGGGCCACCACCAGGGGTTCGGAAGAAGAACACAGCTCCGGGCTGCCAGGGGCCTCAGTCACCTGTGCTGCTCCTCTCCTCATCAGCTAAAGGACCAGTGACCCTGAAAGCTCCCTGCGACACCACAACCCCACCCCGCTCACATCCCTCCTCCCCGGCACCAGAAAGAAACCAAGAGCGGGAAGAAGAGAGTAAGAGAGGGAACAACAGGGAAAAAATTATTGTGTCAACTGGACTAGTGATAACACTCCCCTCGCTGCCTAACCTGGCACTTTACAAACTCCCACACGACCAGAGCTACCTCGGAATACGTTAAATAAGCTAATGTGAGATTTTCCTCACCTAACAGAGAGACTGAAAAAACAAAGCAATTCACCAGCTCAGCAAATCGATGACGGGGAATTTTTTTTTAGACGCTGGTAGACAATCACTTACTTGATTCCAGATCATAAAATGAGTAAAGTTTCTCCGATTCAGAGGGGGTTTCTTCCATCTGTGAAGTAAAGGGAAAAACACCAAAAACCATTTCAAGTTTTCCAATATTTAAAGGAATATGTTTGAGTACCTTTAGACATTGAAATGAAAGCCTATTTAAAAAAACAAAATTCTATACAGTATATTCCTTCTCTTCATCACTTTGAGTTGAACTAATCAGTAACAACTTTAAAAGCTGCGACAATCACCTTATAATTTCCAAATGCAAAATTCTTTTCCAAGTTTTCATACTTTTGTATTTTTCCCCAGCTCTACCCACACAACTTGTGTCACTGTTAGGATTTTATTTAAAATTACCATAAAAAGCAAAGATGATGAATGAAAATAATAATTTATTACAAACTGGACGACCTGGGGCAAGTTACTTAAACTTGAGTCCAGAGGAGTCGACTTCCTTATTTGGAACAAAGTCCTACCAATAGCACCTGATCGCTGGGCTGTCCTGGGAAGGTGAGGTACCTCAGTAAAGCAATGGCCCCAGGGCCTGGAAATAGTAAGTGCTCAACAGAAGTAACTACCGTTCCAATTGCTTTCTGTTACATTCTTATCGGTAGAGCAGGGGCGGGGACTGAGAGCTAGGACCTTAGGTGATTCGGAAGCAACCCATTTCTGCCCCAACCGTGGTTCTCTATCTTTGCACTATGAATAAAGTAGAAAAATGTTCACATTCAAATATAACAGTCACTGTACTTTTCATATCCAGCGGTTAAAGTAATGCTGAAAGACAGAGTTGCTGTGAATGTATTAATGCTTTGAAATACATGTGTATTTTTTAGTTGAACACAATGCACACATTTGAAAACAGTCGTAAGTACGTGTGTTGTATATTCGGTCCAAAGACAATGAAGATCATTTTTTTAATTAAAATTACATATAACACTATTACTTTTGGGGATGTAATCATAATTTTACATTCTTTTTTTTAAGATTTTTTTTTCTTAAGATTTTATTTTATTTTTTTTAGAGAGAGGGGAAGGGCGGGAGAAAGGGAGAGAAACATCAATGTGTGGTTGCCTCTCATGTGGCCCCCACTGTGGACCTGGCCCACAACCCAGGCACGTGCCCTGACTGGGAATTGAACCAGTGACCCTTTGGTTCGCAGCCCTCACTCAATCCACTGAGCTACACCAGCCAGGGCATACTTTTATACTCTTAAAAACCCCTATAACATTTTATAGCCAAAAAGAAGTCAATAAAAAAAAAACAGGACAGGAGACAGCTGGCGCCTGCAATTATTTGAGAAAGAGATATGCATGTTCAAGCCTGACCCCAAAATATGGAAGGGGTCACCAGCGGCGGATTTCACAGAATCCACTAGCTGTTTTAGCAGAGCAAGGAAAAGAACTGCAGAGACAATTTCACTGAATCTTGACTGTAAGTAAAAAAGGAAGTACTCTTCCATGGAAGATTAATTATCATCAAATTGAAATCTCAGTTGAAGGGGCAGCAAAAAAAAAAACATTGAATGCATGCCCTGTGCATTAGTTCTGTACAGTACAAAAGTAATCAAGGCAATGTAACAGGCGTTACTAACATCTCATGCCACAGAGGACCTTGTGTCCCCAGTCCCCGCAGAGGACACACGGGGCCTTCGGACAGGGGCCGTGCGCGCTGTCGCCGCCCCTGATGCCTGGACTGACAGGGACACGGCACGCATTGTCTCCCGCACTCCCTGGAATAATCCACCTCCTGCCTCTACACGGGTTTCAGTTCAGCCTCAAATAAGACGGCACGTGCAACCGCGAGTGCTCTGGTTCAGTTAAAACCCGAGAATATTTCACAGGTTCCACACTCACCAGTTTGATGACAACTCTGCCAAGGAGTCGGACAGAATCTGGAGGATACCTGGGTTTGCAGCTTTTAAGGCATTTGCACTCCCGCTTGTGGTCCGGCCACGCTTTCTTCTGTTAAGACAAGGGTGGGGAGGGCATACAAGGCGTAAAACTTTAACTTTCACTTACACTGGTATGGATCGTTGAGAGTTACCAACATTAATTAAATTTCAACAGCCTAAATATAACTGCAAAATGAAAACTGAAAGCAGTGTCTTAACACCTTTAATGATCCAGGGTTCAGCCTTCGCTGGGTATGCGGCGTTACCAGGCGTGGGCACTGACAGCCTCCGCCTCACTTCTGTCCTTTCATTTGCCCCCATCCCCGTTATTGCCTGGCTGGTGGAGTCTAAAGAATCATCAGGACTGACTAAAGAATTTATAAGACAGTCTGTTAGCTGATTAGATAGGATTCAATAATAGACAGTGATTTCGAGTGCAAAAAGAAGATGCACTCCACATTAGAAAATAAAACACGTGGTTCAGGGCAGAGCGCCTTCTGAATGTCTCTGCTGCTCCAGCGAGCAGAGGCCTATCAGGAGGGCTACACGTGACACAAAATACAAAAAACCCTTTTCGTTTTTGAAGAGCACGTGGAAAAGGGGTTACTAGCTAAAATGACCAAATGTCCAGCTTTCCCAGGACTGTCTTATTTATGTTGCCCTGGCCTAATTATTAACAGTGCCCCCTTTCATTCAGAAAAGGGTAGCCTGGATGATAAATTATAAGGTCACTGAACCCAGGATCCTAGCCATGTGCTGCTGTGGCTGAGAGACCAGAGAGCCAATTCACTGGCCTTGAGACACCAGGGATATGAGGGCTGAAGGGAAGGACATGCACGCTCTCAGTCGTGCGTCAGAAATGCCACGCCTCCCCTCATGTAGGTTGCTCCCATATGAAATAAAACCCAGGGTATCTCATATGTATCCCTGGGGAGTGAGAGACAGCGAGACCAAATGCCCAGCCTGTTTTAGCCCATCCCTGCAAGACCTGGTACTCACAACACTTCGTATTTAAGAAATTGTAAGTCTGCTTCCCAACTTCTGGACCTATAAACCCCCCTGGAAGGAACTCTCTGTTTTCCACTTATGCACAAACCTGCAGCACAACCAAAAATGCTAAAAGAGCTGCAGTGACTTTGAAACCGTGACTCAGATTCAAGTTCAAGCCAGCATTTTGCTCAGAAAGACTACCCGCATCGAGTGGTTGTGTGGAGGGGTGGTTGTCTGCCACCACTTTCTAAATAACCAAATTCTGGAGACACTATTTACTAGGGATACATCACCTCTTTCATCAGCCCTATTCATGGTTACCCCACTTCTTTCCTTCACATCCACTACAGCAATATTCTTAATGTGATGCTTATAATCTTTTTTTTTTTTTTTTAGTATTTATCCTTCTCACGTCTAAATAAGACTGAGCTGGTGAAGATGTGTATGAAATATGGTTGTTAACATTAGAAACAGAAAAATGTTAAAATTATGAAAAAAGTCAGACAGCATGTACTTAACATTCTACAGTGTGTCAGGCACGTGACTAAGCAATTAAAAAAGAATATTTCATTTTTCACAATAATCCGAATGGTAGATCCTAACAGTAAAGATGAAGAAAGTAAAGCTCACCAGCTGGGATCAACTCGACTAAGCTATGGAAATCCAAAAGGGGAGAGTAGGAATTCTTAGTATGCTAAACATGAGCGCGCAATAATTACCGTGTTCTGTGCCCCATTTATTTGAGTTGCCTTAGAGGCGAGGAAAAATAAATAAATAAATAAATAAAGGCATAATGGCTTATATAAATCTCATCTGACAAAAAAGAAAAACACACAGCTTTACCAAGTATGGAATCACAGGAGGAATTTATTCCAAGAACGCTAATCAACACACTGGACAATGTCCTCGACAAGTATAATGGCCTTTCTTAGAGCTCCTTCTAATGTCCGTACTCACTAAAAGGCACAATATTAAAATACAACTCAGTGGGGAAAAATGTTTCTATTGTTCAGGGGGCTAGCCTTGGAATAGCAATTAGCAATTACCAAGCTCCCTAAAAAAATGTGGTTTCATTGTCAAATTAAATCTGAAAAACACAACACAGTGCAGACTCTGCTTAACGATTCAGAATAGTATGTTTAAGCTCCCTAGAAGTTCTAAAAAAAAAAAAAAAAAAAAAAAAAAGCTCTGCGTTAAAGAAACGTGTATATATCAGTTAACGCAAAGACTCCCAGAATTATAGTTGCCATCCTTTGGGAAGTGAGGTTGGTACACACCGACTCAGATGTACACACACTTTCTTTCCTTCCTCTGGTCTTTGAATGAGTGTGAGTTAAGCAGACAAGTTCATGATCATTTGCACTGAGAGGAAACCAGAGTGTTGATATTTTTTTTATTGTTTGTGAAGGCAGAACCAGAACTCCGGGGAGAAAGTTTTCACAGCCTGAGAGGCACCCCAGTGGACCGGCTGTGTGGGCAGCGTGAACCATGCAGCACCCCGTGTCTCCGAGAAAGCCCCTCTGGCTCTGCTCACAGCCGGCCTCCATGTCTGGCTGAAACAGGGCAAACCTACTAAAACAAGGCTGAGATGTAAAGCAGATCTTAATCAATATCTATCTCAGCTACAGCAGCTCAGTCACAACTCCTTTATTAAAACTCCAGTTTGGAGCAGCTCAGTTTACCACAGTGAAGTGATGAACCCCTAGGCAATGACCCAATTGATCTGCTGGATGACATAATTTAAACACTCAAATTGTTAGAATTCTTATCAAAAGCAATTTATGACTTTAACATAATTAACATTGAGCTTTCATTTCTCAACAGTAATTGGAAACTAGACAATATGTTTCTTAAGGCTATCCCTAGGTCACTGCATAAAAACGTCAGACAACATATTTATCTTCCCATTTGCTTCAGCAAGAAAGATACTCATTCTTTTCATCTAAAAGCCAAGTCAGATCTATACAAATATTACAAGAGATCACAGCACTTGAAACTGTTCTGTACTACAGTGTCAGCTTTACAGCTTACTTCATTTCTTACCGTGATATTAAAATCTATGTCTTTAAAACATTAACTGTGAGGACTTATAGTTCAGCTTCACCCATCACTTCTTAATAAGGCTTACTAATGGAAGCATACCAGAAAAGGCTTACAACAACGTATTTTAAGTAATTACATTTGACTGTGAAGCAAAACCCCAGAACCACACAAAAACATTAGGCATTGTCTTCACTCTGCGAACTTTAACCTTGGCCTAGACCTCAATGGCACCTTATACCAGAACATGAAATCTCCCAGCTCCTCAAACAACCTTCCTGATTTACTTTTTCCTCTTTTCTTCCATTACCACAAGTCCAGGAAGTAATCAAGATTTGGTTCACAATACTGTTGTAATGTTTACTGTTCTCACAGTTGAAAATTGACAATCATGTACAATAAGTGCAAATTAGCATGAAAGACAAAGGAAATGGAAATACTACGCTAAGAAACGAAGACAATAGGATACAAGAGTTTTAGCTGGAAAAAAAGGAAATAAAGACATCTCTGACTCAATTCCATGCATAACTCAAAAACAACATCAAAATCTACACACAGAATTTCCACATGTGTCACAGCACTTACTGATTCAGAACCAGTGGCTGCCGATAGGCGCAGTCCTGAGGGCTCTCTGAAAAATGTATAGGGATGTTTTGACAGCAGTGCCGGGGGACCAGAGATGCCAGGCACCCTCTGCAGGACAGGTCCCTACAATGACAATTGTTCCAAATCCCACAGGACTCTTCAATGCCCACTCAGCCTTTCTATAAAGGTGACAAGCTTCTAAACCTCCCTTCATGTGTAGAAACAAAAAGCTCATTTTTACGTATTCTTAATAGCACCGAATTTTCTAGGTGAATCAAGGGAAGACTGTTGGAAGCACTCTAGCTCAAGTTATTCAATATTTCATAAAAGCATGTCATGAAAGGCAACACCATTTACAGTGTCTGCATCACTAATAAAACACGTTTTCTGATCTGCGTTTTGTACTTCCCTTCTCACAGCGTCTGTGTGCAGGTGCACGGACATGACTTCTTCACTGTCTTCTGGGCCAGTCACGCCTGAGCATTCACCCACTAAAATACATGTTATTTAGGTACAGGCTGTTGTAGGTGTCTTCCTCCTTTATGTTCCAGTTATGGCATTACACTGACACTTAATTCTGAAAATATGTACATAGGTAGATTGTATTATCTGTGAAAACTTCATTTCAAGATAGTAGAGAGTACAATAAAAATTAGTCACAGAAAGGTGACGCTGGGTCTGAGAGAGCTGAAAATCCCAGGTCTAGAGTAAAGCTACACAGTTACACACACCGTAGCCATACATAAAAATATTTTTTAAAATGCACAGCCTGGGACCCACCCCAGGAACTCTGACAGCACCAATGAGACGGGATTAGGCATCTCAGGGATTCCATTTGAGCTAAGGTTGAAAACCACTGCGTCAGGCTAAATGAAAAAGGAGGTCATTATATATGCTAAACAGATGAAACAACAAAACACTATTCTATACTCATTATTAAACTACTGCCCTATAGAATAACATTTTATACTATTGGTGAGGAAAGTGTTTCTAAGCAGGACATAAAATCCAGAAATCATAAAGGAAAAGATGTACATATTAAACTACATAAAAATAAATTACTTTTGTACATCAGGAGAAAACCTAATGCCACAAACAAGGTTGAAAGAGTATAAACCAGAAAAACAAAATCTAAAACATATGTAGACAATGTTAAATGCCTCTAAAATACAAGGAGGTCTTACAAAATAATTAAGAAAATAATATTTCCATTTTAAGAAGAGAAAAATGTATAGGACATAAATAGGAAATTCATGCCTAAAAAAGAAAAACCAATAAACAGAAAATACAAACCACACTAATGATCAAAGAAAAACTAACAGAAATTAGATCATTAGTTCAGCAAAGCTGAATGAAACTAACAGTATTTAGAAGTGTCCCAGAGTACAGGGAAATGGGGACTATGGGCTCATCGGTAGAACTGTTTCTCCTAATTTCTGATGGGTTTTGGTAATGAATATCAAAAATTTTACTGTGCAGATGGCTGGCACAGAAGTAACATTTATAATGCAATTTAATCCTAACAAATTTGAATGATACACAGAAGTTTGAGAATGCTCAAGGTAACTTTGTTTAACATACTAAAAAATTGGTCATAATTTTTCCAACTTTTCCTAAAAGAGAAAGCTATTTTTGCCTTTCCCTTTTTACTTTCCCAATACTGGTTGAATCACTACAAATATTATGTATTATATTTATAAATATAAGCAAATATAATTACCCTACGTCTAGTAACTGTGATTTGGGGACAAGCATTTTTGTATGGGAGAGAAAGCAAAATTACTGCTTAATAAACACTTAACTTTTTAATGTTTATTTTGGAAAGTCTGTAACTCAAAGAATAGTTAACTGTATTAATATTTAAATGTTCAAAACCTGCTGCAGTAGATTCCTTTGGTAACGTCAATGAACTCTTCTGTGATGCAAAAACTCATTCAGTAAACTTCGATCAGAGCTCTATTTACGTCTGGTTTCCCTAAATAAGTGTACTACTAATTACATGCATCTTGCATGCCGCAGGTGTTCAACACATATAATTCATTCTAAAACTAGTACCGTTTAGGAGATCTAATTTGCTATATATTTATCATTGATTATTTGAAATTAAGGCCATCCAAAAAGAAAAAAGGACCGTGGAGCCCCTGACAATTATTTTTTCACCAGTGTGTTGAGATCGTGATTGCTTGACTGCAACAGAAACAGAAGATTAATTTACCTCTTCATTCCAACTCAAAAGAACCTTTGTGCTATTAACGTAACATTTCCCTCCTACCGTGGATACAGAATCACTACAGCTCAATAAGCCAGTTAAATGCCGTTAAACACTGGGTTTTGGATGGAGTAAATACTCACTTTTGAGCGGCTTATTCTTGTGTAGGATGAAATACGGGAAGGGTGAACACATACTGAGCCTGGGTTGGGTACAACACATCTAATTCATGACCTGGGCTCTGCAGATGTTTCTTCAGTAAGAGGAATGATCTCAGTGGTCTCTAAGGCAGCCTCTCAATGATGAAATCTGGAATTCTGTAACACCAATTCCTAACAAATATCTGAATTATGTCAACATAGGTTTGAAACCTGCCCACGTTAGGTTTACATGAAATTGAAAATTTGAAATAGTATTTTCCTCAGACCTTGGGTCACTAAGGATGAAGAAATGGCTTAAAATACCTTAAAAATTTGTTTTAAGCCAGCTTATTCAACAATTCCATTTGTAATTAATAATGAGCAATTATTAATAGTTAATAACTGACTTTTTTTACCGCATATGCAAGACTCACTCCACTCATCTACAGAGGTTTCCTACAGGCAAAACTGAAAGAGAGTCGAGTTGCCATGCAATTTATAGGGGGGAAAAAAGCCCAAGAGGCTTCCATTCCCTTATAGACTACTTAACAGCAAATAAGCAGTATCTCCTTTATGCCTCAAACGTAATCCAATATTGGATTACAGGCTGACGGAAGATCTGAAAAGCCACAATCTGGGAAAAGGAAACTGGAAAGCTAGGCCGGTTGTCTAACCAGCTGCAGATGACTGACAGGTACTGATTAAAATCTTGCATAAAATCTCCTTAGAGCGTGCTGGAGACCTAGTGATGGACGTTAGACTTGCCACTTCAGAAGCTTACGGAATGCTTTATCCGATGTAGAACAACAGCACCTTCACACTAGCCTTCATCAAATCAGACAGACTGGACCAGATATGAAAATGGAGTGAGGCGGGAGGATGGTTATAAGGCGTGAAGTTGACAGAAGAAAAGAAACAAGAATAAGTTATTACTTCTTTCTAAGTAAAATGGGAATTACCGTCTCCTGGTTACTGGAGAAGTCACATAATAAATCAGAACATCAGTGCCCCAAAGGCAGTCAGTCATCACCTAGAGCACGGTGCAGGTCAAATCCGTTCTGCCACTTGTTTTCTTAAAGTCTGACCGAAACAGCCACACGGCTTACACTCACTCATTTCATACCACAGCAGAGTTGACGAAAAATCTTATGGCCCACAAAGTCTAAAACATTTATTATCCAGCCCTCCACGGAAAGTTTCCCAACCACTCCAATCTAGCGAGAGATCAAGGCAAGTGGGAATGACGTCACTGATATATTTTATTTTAGCTGGAAGAGCAAAATGAATCCTTCGCATCTATGGACTTCCAATCTTCTCTGAAAGAGCCTTCCAGGCCAGATTAGTTTAACGTCAATGCCGGGTTCTAGTTGAACATGGGAGGTGAGGCACATATGCACTGTCTCCCCAACACGAGTAGCTATCAAGTTTTCAACTCCTGAAGTGAACTAGAAGGGCCATCAATGGATGAGAGGCTGAACCTTATTTCTGTAGGTCGGAAAGTGGGGACGAAAGGACAGACCGCGGACGCAGGGCGGAAGAGGCCACCTCAAAGGGCAGGGGCCTTGGAAGCCCAGTGCTCAGGAGAAAGGAGGGCTAGAGAAGGAGGCTGGAGAATCACTAATGTACCAACACCCACCGGAGTAGATGGGATCACTCACCAGGCAAATGGCGAGCGGGGAAAGAAAAGCTCAGCTCCCCAGACATTTTTGGAACTCCAAGACGTAAACGTGATCAAATAATTTTAACCTTTATACAATCTTCCCATTTTGTTTACAATTAGATATGAAGCCAACTTCTCCATGGAACATCCTGCGTGTCCTATCAGCCTGGAGCCTGGCACACAGCTATTTATGAGATACACAAAAGGCTTGGCTTTCTTCATTATCACCACTTTGGGTGCGATATTCTAGAAAGCAAATTACTAACTCACCCTGTTAAGGGCTTACTCGTGTGAAATTCATCAAAAATGAATCAAATCATTCTACAACTAAGCATAAAATATGAACTCAAAAATATGATTCACATTTTTAAAGAGGCCTATAATTATCAGCATAAAAGAGCCTCTCAGCTAATATAGTACTTTTTAAAAGTATATAAACTGCAATTTGATACAGTACCCAGCTGCTTATGTTGCTCAGCAATTAATTCAATTAGATATGTGCATATTATCAATCACATTAAATTCAGCCAAGGTGAAATAATAATTTGTGAATTTATCAGAAATCAATTTACATGCTATCAATATTGCAAATTTTAAGAATGCTTTTTTGGAAGAAAACTGCTCCATCCCTTTGATCTCCTAATCATCAGTAATGTTCTGATCGTGCCAATAGAGAAATAAGACTGGCTCCCGTATATAACCCCTCTATACATCACATGGTACCACATAACAAGGTACACACGGAGGAGTACAAAGCCACTGATGAGAAAACATTCTGGCCGGTAGCAGAAACGGTGCTATACACAGAGGTAGGTCCCTGTACGTGTGAGCCACATTGGAAGCACCGCCTGACAGGCTGGTGCATACGCTCACTCACAAAACAAGCAGAGATTTCCCCTGCAAAAGGAAGTAGGAATGGTGGAAAGCAGCTGGGGGACTTTGACTTTTTACTCTGTATTGTCTTATGTCGTGTTGATTGTATAATGAAAACGCAGCCTTATATTGCATATGCTTAAAAAAAAATATGAAAACCGACGGTACTGACACCATCCTCATGGGCACAAGGGACATCACACTGCAACCCCTCAGGAGCCTCTCATAAACGACTCACTGATGCCACGGCCCCACACGGCAAGTGCTAAGCGAGGGAACCAAATTTATGTCTGCCTAGGGGAAACACATCACACATTTATTTTATGCTACAAACCCACATCCTCCATACCCGTTTCCAGTCCAAGTGCTTTTGCCTCCTGTTCGTTACTGTTCAGTCTGTCGGTTTAATTTTGGACTGCTTGGAAGGTATCCCCAGTAATTACAATATTCAGTGCTGGACCTTAAGGTTGAGCTAAATAGAGCCATTTAAATGCATATGTTCCGGCCAATCTTTGACTCCCATCCCGCCTCTACACACCACCTCCCCCGCACACATGCGAGCACACGCGCTAGCTCGTGTTGTGTTGTATCTCTCACCACACTAGCTCACCTCCCATTACCGCCTACACATATCTGATGGCGCCATCATTATCGATGCTACAGCAGACAGCTAGTATCTGTGGCAAAACCACGTGGACTGTAATGAATCACAATGACGTGTCCCCCCCCACACTCCCTCCACTCATTCTAATCAGATAATGGCGGGTTTTCCCTCCATTGTACTGCGAAAGGAGAAAGTAACATGGGGGGAAACAGTCATAAAAATAGGCGGAAATAAAAGTAAATGTGTAGGACTTGAGAACAGACAGGAAGGCCATCTAATAGACTTGGGACAGGTAACATTAATTCATGGCTGATATATGTAGTCTTACCTTGAAGTCCCCTGAAACTTGCAGGTCTGTTTCAAATGAACAGAAGAGCTACAACATCGCCATAAAACAGTCTTTCTAGAGTGTATTTTGTACAAAAAAGGATGGGTTTATTTTCATTTTTTCTTTTTGCTATTACTATTGCTAATGATCTTACCTAAATCGGGTATCTTTCTGTGACAGAATTTTCGGTTCACAAAATGAGGTAAAAATAACTTAATTATTTTTCACATTCCCTATTTTTGCTAGGAAAGTGTTGTTTCTAACCTTTTATTTTCATATTTTCTGTTTTGTGTTTCCTGGGGACAGAGTTAGCCTTATTAAAAATAAAATGAAACCAAAAGCCAGGAAATAAAGAAGACCAAAGAAAAAGGAAAATGAAACCTAATTAGGATGTTAGAGCAAGAATAAAATTCAGGATTAGAAGAGAAATCAGAAGTCTAAATTCTGACTTCCTGGCTTCTTTCCCAAACTGCAGAGCCTACTAGCTCTAGCGCATTTGGTAAGTTTCCTGCTATTCCGTACCTCAGTTTCCTTATTAGTAATGTAAGCACAATAATAGTGCCTAACCCTGTCAAGATTCCTGTAAAAGTAAAGAGAATCAAACAGTGCCTGGTACATCGCAATGTCTAATGAATAATAGTGTTTATTAGTAGCACATCTGAGAAAACTGAGGCCCAGAAAGTTTAAATGTTTTCTCCAGGATAATTTAACTTGCTAATGGCAGAATCCTCATTAAAATTTGGTTCCTCTGACTTTTTGGTATGTTTTGGCTTCTTTTCCATTCACGTCACTCTATTTGTAGCTTGGAGAAACTATTTTCAGGAGAGAGAGTGAGAAAGCAGAAAGTCCCTTAGTAAGCAAGGCCTAGATCTTAAAGAAGGAAAAACAGCAGCTTGAGGGAGGAGGCAGTGCAGACACTGAAAACACGCAAGACCCCTCAAACCAAGACACAAAAAGGAATGGGTGCAGGGCGGGGTGCAAGGGGCACAGACAGAAAACTTCCAATTAGACTTTTTTTTTCCCAATTAGACTTTTTATTATGACACAATTCATTAGAGCGTAATTGCATTTATTAGATGATTAATCAGAAGGTTAGAAGTAAAGGTCACGTTGAGTGCTAATCACACATCCTTTGGAGGCTTTCAAATGTGTTAACAGCAGTACTCACACAGACTGCCAGTTGTTGCAAATTAGCTCAGACTCTTGAAAGGCAGCTTGGTGTCATCTTTAAAAATTCAAAATGCATGTATCCTTGTACTAATCAATACAGCTGAGGAGAAATCATCCTCTAGTTAATCTGTGGGAGTGTGCAAAAATGTGCACAGAAGGATGTCCAGTGCATTTAATGGCAATGCAGAGTATTGGGAGATATTTCAGCATTCATTAATGGGGAAATCCTGTCTGTGGCATGTTCTTAATGGAAAAAGTGAAATGCTACCAAAAGTTCCTCTAGAAAGATTATTAAATGAAAAACAAAATCAAGGTACATGAGAATTTGTGCCAGAATAACCTTTAGGGGTTATTTAAATAACGGATTTACATATATGACTATATTTACACAATAAAGCAGAAAACAGCTGCAAAGACACATGAGAAACTTCACAGTAGTTACTGCTGGGGGACAGGCCTGAGGTCAGGGGGATGAGAGGATGGAAAAAAGGAAAAATTTACTTTTCTTTCATGATATATGTGTCATATGTATAACTTTACATATATATTATACTTTACCATATGCATATATTATTTTAAGACTGAAAGAAAATGAGTTAAAATAAGGCACATACTGGGAAGAAACAGAAATAGGTGAACAGGGGAATAGGTGAGGCATGATGGAAGACGAAGTGAGAGTCAGAGCACTTGAAGGTGGCGCTTACAGCCGAAGGGTCTCACCTGGCACTTGGCACTGCAGTACTTGGCCACTCGGCACTGAGAGCATCGCATCAGCTTTTCCTTCCTGTGAAAAAATAAACTTCAGGTTAGGAACCGAGAACCACATCTGGGTGAAGAAAGGACGCATAAGCCAGCATACTGACACCAACAGGTTCTGCTCACTCCCTCTGTGTGGTTCCTTAAGCTTTTTGCACTGATGAACATTTCACCTTCAACATGAGACGCGTACATAATAGTGTTCTTTTTGAAATTGTGGCTAAAATGTATGTAACACAAAATTTACCACTTTAACCATTTTTAAGTGTACGCTTCAGTGTATTAAAAAGATAATTCAAGGAACAAAATGGAATTGTTTAAGCTAAGCCCCGCACCAAATGGAGACTTAACTTAATTACTGCTTTTCTCTTTGGGGTAATAGCGTGTTCGTAAGGTGTCCTGCAGAGAAAACACTTGGGTAGCAGTGAGAGAGGAAAGAACAGTATCAAAAACAGAGCCACCAGACAGTTCCTGAAAACATTCTTCCTTTAGAAAAAAGAAGTAGCATATCAATTCCAATGGAATAATAAACCCACATTTTCTTTTTAAAAAAAGGCATCAGAAATGTAATCCTAAAAAAAAAAAAAAGTTCAAGAGCTAGGTGACTCATTTTAAGATACTGTTATGTTTAAGAAAATGACCATTCATTTCTTCATCCAACAATTACTTATTAAGCCAGACACCACGAAGGGCGGGTGGGGGGGTGAGCACTGAACAAGACAGAAATCGCCCTGGCCTTCACGACGCTTAGACTAGCAGGGAAATAATTTAATAAGAAACTAAAACATAATGAGAAGTACTTTTTACAAATGATCCTTATAGCTACACCAGCAACCAATTGCACTTCAACATTTCATTTCATTTCAAATACGTGAGGGATTCAGACAGTTCTAAGAAACAGTAACATGGTTGGCATCGGTCGCTAACTACGCTGCTTTTTGACTTCCAGTAGTTTGATACTCTGTAGTTTCCTCGCCATTTCCAAAAAAATCAATTCTTGCCCCTTTCAGGCTACTGCAGTTGAAATAAAAAAACTTAAGATGGTTTAAGTAAAAAACTGCCCTGGAAAGCAGTATTAGCCACGTGATAAAAGACCCAATGCATGTTATTTAATTATCCTAGACACACACCAAAAAAGGCCTACGAATTATATGGTATCCAAGCATGTGTTCTTTTGAAAACAATATTCACATGGAAAGAAATTATTTCCTCCACTGTCTTGTTCAGAAACACTTGGAATTCATAAATTTCCCAAAATCTGAAACTGATAAATCAAAAGGAACTAGTGAATAAATACAACATTAACTTTTAAAAAAATGTTTGGGGCAGCTGAACATTATCACAGTGTGTTAAAACTCATTTTTCCTTAGATTAATTTAATGGTCCTTTTCAAAGTAAAGCTTGCTTGGAATGCTAAAAGAAATACTTTGAAGTAACCAAAGAGAGTAATTAAAATGGAAAACATGGAGAAACAATTAAACTCTAACAAGGTATTTGACAATCATATAAAGTTTTAAAACATCCCAGTAACAATGTTTTTAAAGTCAAGTAACTCAAATGCTATTGTAAGATTACTGTTATAACATATTCTAGCCTAGTAGGAGAAGAACCTCTCTAAACAGTACATACTACCTCCATCATTTTTTTTCCAACAGAATGGGAAAAAAAAAAAACAGAACTGCAATATTTTATAGTAATCACAGAAACATTAATTCAATCTATATGGGGTTAACACACCAAAATACAAAATACAATAAATATCAAAATACGGATCTGGCTTATTTATCTTAATGAATAAATTCAAGATTAGATTTGCTGGTTACATATCTTCCAAATGTATGAACTGCCAAAATAAGACGTGAAGCAAATCTGTTCAAAACCAGTCAAACTGAGTCTCGATCTGCTGAAATGATTAACAAAGCCGTCTTGAAGAGGATCCCACATCTGAGCACGTGATACCTTTGTGATTTCAGGGCACAAATCCCTCTATCCATCAAGCTAAATGGAAGGTTAGAGAGGTTAATAGAGACAGAGTATCTGTAACAGACTTCTGCATTTCATTCCCCACTCAATATACTCCAATGGCCATTGAGCTATTTGGAATGTTCTCACGAATCAATGCTGCCTTTTCTCACTCTCCAGACAGAGGCGAGAAACCCCTGCGTGAGGAGGCAGTAGAGCTTACCTCTGCAAATCCCCATCAAGCTGATCTGGTGGCTGAGTCTACGTGAGGCTTCGTGAACAATTAAAGTGCAGGCACCACTTTAATTAGAGACTCAAACGGCCCTGCTAAGCACCTAAATAAAACATGAACAAGCGCAACAGCCACCTGCAAAGAGCAACGCCGATTTTCCAGCCTCCGTTTACCCGGAGATTTTTCTCTATTCAGCTGCACAATCATTTAGGCTTTATGAGATCTGGGCTAGCAGTAGCAGTCAGTAATTCACAATCATGAATATAAACTTTAAATTATGTACTTACATTCTATTATGGATTGCACTTGTATCAGTCAAAAACGTTACAGACTGAATAAACCAAGTTCTCTCATTTGCTAGGCTGCCACCCCATTCTATCCTCATTCTCATTAAAGAAAGAAAAGCCTCGTATTGCAAATTGCTGAAAAGTCAGGGTCAACTCATTCTATTTATGGCTGATTACGGGTGATCCTGAGACTACATGCCTTTGTGGTTCACCGCTGGCAGAAGGAAAAGTGCTAGGAGAGTAGGACCACAGAGATGGTTAGATGAGTCGCAGCCCAAGTCCGAATGCAGGGTCAGAGGATTTGTGTCGGAGAGCAATATGCAGGGGCCCCGAACACGAACCTCTTTGTTTGCTTGCCTTCATTTATCTGCCTTGAATTCACATCTCCCTGGTGCTACGTTTACGTTGTCCTTTTAAGTGGCGGAGCCCACCTGTCATCTCCTCTGTCTGTACTGTTTCCCTCCTTAGAGTCATGTAACCTTGACTGTCCATCACTCCCTTGTATAGAGGGTGTAAAGGACTTAGGTCAGAAACACTCAGGTCGAACATTTGGCTCCATCTCTTACCAGCTGCGCAATCTTGGCAAAGTCCCTTTTCCCCTGCGTCCATTTCTTCACTTATTAAACAGAGATAATCAAAGCTCCCACTGTCGGGAGAATTAAATGCAATGGCCCATGTGACAGCTCCAGGTATCCAAGAAACACTACAGGGGACGTCAGTGCCCTTCCCTCCTCCCCATTTTAACTGTGCCCTATATTCCTGATCCCTCTTCCTACCGGTCCCTCCTTCTGGGATGTCAATGACCTCTGCCCTGTCCTTGCCGTCTTCCAACAGTAATGCAGCCGAAGGTACAGTCCACTGAGAGAACAGTGAACTGGGAAACAGCCCGGAAGCCCACTGACAGGAGAATGACCACGTAAGGTGTGGTGTGTTCCGTACAGCGGAATATCGCAGAGCAGTCAAAATAAACGAACTACAGCCACATGCATTAACACAGATGCATCTTGAAAATGTAAAACATTGGGTATAAAAAAATCCCATCAGACTATTCAGCAATAATACCATTTTATAAAGCTCAAAAGGAGGACGAAATAAATTAAGTGTAAGCACGCACCCACTAGGCACTGAAACGTCTCACACACCCTGATCCAAGGTCAGCGGTTTCACCCAAATTCACTCATGTTTGGATACACACCTGAACTGGAATGAATACGGCTACATACATGGACACAGCAAACACAAACAACCGACTTCTGCCTGGGGCTGTTGATCTTTTAAAACTACACAAAGCCAGCCACATGTGCTAGCCTTCCCTGACCTATCTTGAATTCAAACCACGACGGTGGCTGTGGACGGACATGCTGCTCTCTGATGTAAAACTGCTCCGCGCACCGTGGCAGCCACAGCTGTCAAGGGCAGCGGCATTTCGTTCCTGCGTGTTGAGCCTCCACTCAAGATCCCATCTGTGCTGACTTCAGGCTGAAGGGAATAAATCTCCTCCAGCCTGAAAACTGAAACATATGCCGCCATAATTAAAGGTGTCTTGAGCCAGTGCAGCCGGCCCGGGAGTACTGAAGCCGGTGACCTCTGAGCACGCCAGAGGACTTCACAAGGGGCACCCGCCTGCTGGACAAAGATGCTTCTGAAGACATGGCGCTGAGGCCTCCACATTCTGAATGCGTTATTTCTATACCTTACAGTAGGCTCTGGCTCCCGCTGGAACGCGGAGGGGCGGCTTTGAAAACCCAGGAGGCGGAAAAGCCAGCAAGGCTGCAGTGTGTAGGTGCCCCTTTACTTCCCTGGACCTGTGCTCACCAACACTAACCACGTGTTTCCATTTCTATTTAAACTAACTAAAAGCCAATCCCGTTTTAGAATCAACTAACTCCCTCAGTCACACTAGCCACATTTCAAGTGCTCAATAGCAACATATGTTTTAGTGCCTGGTTACCATATTGGACACAGCAAATAGGGAGTATTTCCATCACCATGGAAAGTGCTTTGGGACAAACCTGATGGGGACACCAAGCCGCCGTTAGAGGAAAACCCAAACCCACACCAGGTTGCAGAAGGTAAAAATCCTGGAGTCAACCAGGAATGTCCGAGATCAGTCACCCAGCACACTGATCTGAAATTATTCCCAGGCTCGGGCTGTTGAGGCTCCTGTCCAGTGGAAGTGGTATCTTCGCTTGCCCGTGTCCTTGCTCAGTGCTGCCCAGTGACTAACGAGTGGACTCTGGACTTCAGCGATGTGAGTCTGACTCACTAACTGCGACGATCGAGTAAATTCCTCCACCTGTCTCATGGTTCCATTTGTAAAAATAGGGATAGTACGAGAAACGACTTCCCAGGTTTGTTTAAAAAATAAATAATAACTACTTGTAAAGCTAGTAGTAACCATGCTTGGCACATATTAAGAGCTCTGTAATTATTAGCTATTAACCATATTATCCCTGCCAAAAGCAAGGTAAAGGAAAGAACGACGAATTTTAGCCATTAAAGTCTATTCAGAACTCTGGTAAACATTTGCTACGAGACAAAATCAAAATTCATAATCTTTTCCACTTTCCGCACTGTATATTTATAATAAATCATTTCCTGCCTCGCCTTTAGAAAACCTGTTCACTATTCTCACAAGTCTCCCTTGCACACCATCTGCACAGAGCTGTGTGTCAAAACCCCTCACGCCAAGGCCACACGGTAGGCAACTCAATGTGCCGACCCGGCCTCAGATGAGGAGGCGGAGGCCCGAGTGGTGGAGAAGCTGACATCAGTGGCTGTGGCTGGGTCGGAATGCAGGCAGCGTGGATCTCCTGGCCCTTATGCAATGTTATCTCCGCGTGCTGCCATCTCTCTTCCAAAACAAGCTAAACACTCCCAAGCTATCTGTTGGGTAACAGTGTTAGAAACAGCTTATCTGAGGGGCTTGGCGATGACAGGCGAAGGGGAAGTTCCCTGCCATGTGCGTGCGACCTGGCAGTAATCTCTGTGCTGTCTTCTACAGCCGCCGGCAGACGTGGATGGGAGCACGCTCTGCTTCCCAGAGGAGCTGGCACCCTCCTGGGAAGTGGGGTAGGAACGGGTGAGGGTGGTTTGGTTTCACAGGGACCGGGGTGTGTCACCGGCATTCTCTCTGAAGGAGACGAGGGTGTTCACACACAGCAGTATGTGTCACAACACCACACAGCTTCCAAATGCCCAATCAGCTCTTAATTCTTAATATGTTTAGGACTAGTACAAATTCCTTTTCACATATAAGCAAAAGTAATCCTTATGTTCTTTTAGAATATTGAACATATGCTGAATTTGCGAGGGTTGCGACACTAGGTAAATCGAAGGAAATGGAACTCTTTTGTCCAAGCCTTCGCCAGGACTTGTTTCGTCAGTTCAGGTGATAATGTAAGCAAATGCTATTCGAATCACAGCACAACACACTTCTATCAGCTTCCAGTAGAGCTGCACGTTTACAGTAATTCTTCACCACGAATTCTAGCAGTGCTAACCATTCACGTTTGGTAACACACACTCTTTTATGAGCTTTCCCTTTTTCCTCTATATCATCATCAGGGCATTTTATTGATCTATTGAAATTGTGCGCATAAGTACTTATTAATATAACTACTAGCTAAGAGTGTTTTCTTCGGGATCGTGTGTATGTGTCTGCTTCAACATAATGTTTATAAAAAGGAGGCATCGTGCCTCACCAGGCTGTTGCTCTGTGGAAATAACTGGTGAGCCACGGAAGGACCTCCCGTGATGCCACCTTGCTGTTCTCTCGTCAACATTTCACTCTACAGGAAAACCAGAGCTGCGGGTCCCCCGGCACCAGCTCTCCGACTGCCCAGGACGGATAAATGGAAGGAAAAAGGGAAGAGTTCTCCACAGAGTTCTGGACCCTTCCTATCCTACACGGTACCCTGAATCAAGTCCTTGAGGATGAAAAGAAGCCACTATCCCTCCTTCTATTATCACTACCCCACCCCCACTGAGTCAACTACCTTTATCAGCACCTCCCCAAAAGGAGACAGAAAAGGACCAGGATCTTAGGTGGATCACCATCAGACCATCCCAAACCTCTCAGCACCTTGCTTGACCCACCCAGTAAATGAGAGTGACTTTCACGATCCCTCGGGCAGTTCCTAGAGCACTCAGCTCTCAGCCTGAATGTAGTTTCAGTATGTTGCTGATGTTTCCCTCAGCAAATCAAGGACAAAGCACAGGAGTCCAGTCTCATCTCCCTGACCTGGGTGGCCCATCCTTTAAGTTCCTTACCCTCAGAGCTTCTAATGAGAACAAAACTACATTGTCCGTTCTTTCACTTTCTAATTACTCCTTAGATAGAAAACTTTAAAGCTCTTTAATACTTACTCTCTTTTCAATACCTGCTATTTATTTCCTGTAATTCAGCCAAAAAAAATGGAGCAAGCATTAAAAAAACAACAGTAGATTCCAATAAAACTAAACAAAACACGTTGAATAACAGCTACTGAAAGTGTTATAAAAGAATACTAGTGGATTTTTTTTTCAGGGAATTTTTAATTTTCAGCATTAACTAAGAACCAGAAATAAAGGAAGAAGAGAATAATATGATGGCAGTTTTCAAATTTTGCTGTGTACCACATCTTCCCAATTACCTGATAAGGAAGGTCACCCACAATTTACAGTTGAAGAAATCAATACAGAGAGGCGAGAGAGTTTGTTCAAGGTCATACAGAAAGCCGCCTCCACACCCCGGTGCTAGGATAATAAACCGTATCTGTCAAATTCCACCGCATCACATTGCCTCTCGACATTATTAGAATTATTATACTAGCGCTAGCAGCATACCCAAAACTGTGCTAAGTATCTCATCTAACCTTCGTAATAATACTACGAGGCAAGCAGCAGAGTCAACACCATTTTACAAACAAGAAAGCTAGAGAAAATAAGTTTGGCTGCCCCACGTCGCAGAGTAAATCGTGCAGCTGATGTGCAAGCCCAGCCGGTCCGACTCCAGAACCTGCGTTCTTCATCACGAGGCCGTATTCTCTGCCAGGGCCACTACTCACTGTAAATAGCTCATTGTCACCGGCAAAGATGACTGATGAAATTACAGCAGTTCTATTCCCAACGGAACCGTTTATTTATTTTAACAGTAGCCATTTTCATAAAGATGCACTAACAAACCAGAGTGAGAATTTTTTAGGCCCTAACTTATTAAAACTCAAAAAAAACATAACCATTAACTTTAAGAATTAAACATCCTCTTTTGATGTACTAATGTAAATACTGAACATTAAGCGATTAAAGAATAATTTCCTGTAATTGCTATTTACAGGCGGAAAGGGAGAGGGGATATTTAATGGTGTAGCAGAAAACTGTCTCCCTGTATCATCTGCCCAGGTGGAAACCCATTTTTCTCCTTGGACTCCAGGCCCCTCTACCTGAAGAATGGGCAGAGAGAAGAGGCTGTCAAACGCAAAACAGTCTTTGGAGAGGGAATAGCACGGCTGAGTTACCACACACTGTCATGTCCAAACGAAGTCAGCAGTGAGATATGTGAAGGATCTATTCATGTATTAGAGGAAGGCAAAGTTCTAAATAAATTAATTTGAATGACATTTAAAGATTGTTCTTGGAAAATATGTAAGGAAAAACTAAAAAAAAAAAAAAACAACCATTATCATTATCTGGTAAGTTAACAAAGGCCTGAAGCAAGACCAGATATCCCAACTCAGTCAGGTGGGACTCAGGGAAGAATCCAGCCAAGAACGGAGCCACTGTGTTCTCCACACAGGTTAAGGGTGAGCGCCAGTTTGCTAGAAGACCCAAAACGTGTGCTGCCATGTAAGTAGTTCTCATTGCCAGCCGTCTGCAGGTTTTTAATACATATGCAGACAAAATACGTACATATACACTCTCACATATATTCACAGATCACACAAATATAGGAATGAAAATATACGCATATATCTGGATCAGGTAAACCACACCTGAAACCTGGATCCAGGTTTCTGACACCACGATGAGCAAATCCTGATGAGCGGCACAGCATTTGTTACAATGTGCTGTCTTAATGGACGGCTGACCACTTAGGTCTGGGGGTATTTCATACTATACGAATGAGGATAATATCCAAAAGAGAACAATATAACTAGTAACCCCTTGGAACTGTTAACACAGATAAGCTCTTAGTAATTGTTGACCAAAAATTCCCATGACAGTTTTTTTTAAGAATTTATTTATTATTAGAAAGAGTAAAAGCGGGGGAGAAAAAAAGGGAAAGAAACATCCATATGCGGTTGCCTCTCGCACGTCCCCCATTGGGGACCTGGCCCACAACCCAGGCATGTACCCTGACTGGGAATCAAACCAGTGACCCTTTGGTTCGCAGGCTGGCACTCAATCCACTGAGCCGCAGCAGCAGCCAGGGCCTGTGACAGTTTTTAAGTGACCTTTTCTTCTCTGAACTCAGATAGTATTTGTTGTCTCTAGGCCTAGGATTCCAAATGGGAAGAGAGAGCATGGTGTTGTGGGCCCTCCCCTTCTCTTCTAATATAACTGCGATAATAATATATAAAATGCATTTAGTACTTAGAATGTTCTAGATCGTTGTAGATGCTTTCCATACTCCACCCATTATTTTTAGTTCTTGCAAGAACCCCATTATTAATCCCATTTGCTGGCAAGAAAATTGACCTGGAGTTTAGGTAAAGAGCCTCCAGTCATATCTGGAACCCTGGTTCCCAGCAACAACAACAACAACAAAAAAGTCTTTGCTCACTTTTTTTCCCCCTATTTGGGTTTAGTTTAAGATTTAATTTGGAGAAAAAAAGGGTACCTCTATTTAAAATAAAAATATTGAACCACTACCCTTGCTATCATTTTTACTGTGACCCTTACCCATAGTTTAATTCTATTGATATGTTGTTGTTGAACTTCCTGCATGTTTCTGATAAACGTACTTATGTCTCGAACTGCGTCCATTCAGGTGTGACTTCCCACAGGTGAGCTCTCTAGGCTGGAAGGTCCTTATATTTCTTTGTATCTCCTACGTGGCACCCAGTGAGGTACCGTCACATGTAAATTTTTCAGCAAGTCAACTTGGTTTAACTGGTTAAATAAACCCATATTTTTTTTTTGTCCTGGGAAAAACAACTTGGTATAAAACATGCTACCGATAATAATGAACGATTTGAGAACTTCGTATGAGCAGCAGTTCTGCCACACCCCATCCCAACTTTCTTACCCATACAGTGACACCTACCGACTTATCAGCTGGAACAAAAAAGAAAGTTGTAAGCTATAAACCAGGAGAACATGTGTTCCCTGCAGAGTGGCTTCTGTGTTCTACTTATCCTTTTTTTGACTTAGCATTCAAATCTACATTCTTACTTGATTAATATTCACCACCACTGCTTGTGTGCGCAGAGCACATGAAAAATGAGACCTCCGTGCCAGGATAACTTGCAAGAAATTACTATTCATCAGCACGAATCAACAAGCCCACAATTATAACAGTCTCCACTGGGAATATATTTTTTAAAGCTGTTACTAAGGTCATATCAAAGAAAAAGGAGGAAAATAAAGAATTTATTTTTTTCATTGAAAACCATACAAATGTTTCAAGAGAAAATTAGTATGACTATCCAAGATCAAAAACTAATAGATAAAGTTCTGATATTTATTACAACTTGGATGAACCTTGCAAATTCTAGGCCAAGTGAAGTAAGACAGACACGAAAGGACAATATGGTATGATTCCAATACATGAAATATCTAGAACAGGCAAATTCAGAGAGACAGAACGTAGATTAGGGATCACCAGGGGCTGAGGGGAGGAGGAAATGAGAATTTGCTGCTTAATGGTTAGAGAATGTGTGTCTGGGAGAAACAACCCAAGGAGCACCACCATGAGTGGAATGAGCAGAAAAGCAGCTCGCCAGCAGCAACCATGTTAAGTGGACAGAAAATCAGGACATAGGAAAACGGTGTTTAAGAAAAACAGGAAGCCCTGAAATATTTCACAGCAAGGTGGAATAAGAACCAAAACATGTCACCTGGGATCTAGGTTGTTGACGGCAGGGGGAAAGCAGTGTGAGTACAGCGACAGGAACGGGGGTGAGTACGTTCAGGGAGGTCAGAGAAGACTGCCCTTGAGCTGAGCTGAAGTGCCCCAAATGGCCAGGGCCAGTCGCCAGGTGGAAGGAAAGGAAACTACCTGCAGTGTTGGGCTGGATCCAACTCCAAGATGTTTATCATAAACTTTAAAATAAAAAAAAAAAAGCTGTGAAGCACATGTAAAAAGATTTTCTATTCTTTTGGGGGGGGGGGAATAAAGTTGTTTATTACTTAAATATTATAAAAATTACACAGAGACCCTATATCATAGGTTAATTTATACTGTGTATTTTCTGCCATAGTAGTCTATTTTCATTATAGCAATTAACATTTATAATTAAATATTTGTTTACTTATTTATTATATGTCACATCTCAGAACAAACTGCTTGTTCTGTAAATTTCTTTTTAATCTTTACTGTATTTTTTTTCATTACCATTTAGTCCCCAAAAAGATCTTCAAATTTAACAAATATAACTAATTTGTAACTTTGAGCAAACTAATCTTTTATTTTAATTACAATGCTAACTTTTGGGGGAGAATAAGTCAATCAAAAATCTGGAAAATACACACCGAGCAGACATCAGTGAGAAGGTCACGTCAATGACATTGTGCCTTTTGTACGACTGCTTCCTAAAAGAAGCCAATTTATGTATATCCGCTACATAAATTACTCTCCAATTCCGCTACAATCTGTGTCAGCTGACTCCAGGCAATTAACCCCAAAAAATTCAACTTCATTTTGACTCAGTTCCTCTTTTCTTAAAAAGGACTTAATATTTTATAATAGGAACCATTAAATTTTTCAAAATTTTCTGTACTTCCTGGAATTGAGAAAATTGGTCACTACCTTCAAACCCACACTTCTGGCTGTACGGTGGGAGGAAAAAAAAACAGCACAATATATGTACGTTTTTGACCTCACTGCATAACTGCAGCTGCAACACAAAATGATACAAAAGTTATGTCAAACTGAGATTGGACTAAAGTGTTAAAGTACTACTACCTCTTCTAACACTTTCTGCAAGGAAACTGGAAGAACCATTTATGACCAACTGCATGTACATAAAAGAAGTAGCAGTTAGGACACCCTACAAAACACAGACACAATTTCTAATTATATCCATTCATTCTTTTTAATTCCTCGAGAGTGATTACATATTTAACTTGGCTATCTTCAAAAAATTAAGTTGCTTTAATGAAAGTATTGTAGATAGCTACACCACCATACATCAATTAGAAAGTTAATCATTCTCCTTGTTGTTGCAAAAAGATTTTAAAGGAGGTGGGGAGGTGGTAGCATTTGGTGATTTTTAAGAAGTTAATTGGAGGGCATCGAGTAAGAGAGATCATCCAGGAAAGAAAGTTTATCAAAAACTCAAAATATGTAATCTGTGCAAAGTCAAGAAACAGCCAGAGATTCTCTTTAACGAGTTTAATCACGCTCACTTGAGAAGATTTCCCTTCATTGTGTCCAGGTGAGTTTCCAAAATGCGATGAGACTTCACCATATGACGAAAATGACTGCTCAAGAATTTTTCTTAGATTATTTCTAAGAGACAAAAGGCAACAAATTCATAACCTATGACTAACAAAGCTCAAAATTAGCTCAAATATATTACAAATTAAACTGTAAATATGCAAGTTTCACATAATAGAATCCATGAGATTACCAATCAGCAAGTAAATCATGAGCTGCAACTGTAACATACATTTCCCTACCGCCTAGATGCATGAATAATAAAGCAATTTATTTCTATGAATGGGTACTCCATCTTCAAATGTAAACTCATTATGGTTTTATGTGAGCAAATGTGTCACCACTAGCGTTCAGTATTAGAAGTGACTTTCAAAACATACACACAGCCTCGCTTCCACTGTCTTGCTGGCCTTCCCGACTGTCACTTTACACACACTTTATGCCACCCTTCCACTACCTTCAAAGACCAGCTTAGGTTTCCCACACACTCCTCTCAAGACAATTCAGCCCACACAATAAAACAGCACTGGGCCTCCGCTGTATTTCACAACCTCGTTTAGTTCAGAATCAATGAAGTAAGGTGTATAAAAGTGGACTTTGCACAGTCTGCCAAAGGGAGACATTTAATAAACACTTGGAATCTGAATTCAGCACGACCCCTCTGACACCAAAACATTAAGAAGCAGAAGATTCACGTTTAAAATCCAATTAGACCAAGGTCACAGCGATGGCATAAGGGCAAAGGGACCACGTCTGGAACGGAGAGTGGGAAGAAGCAGAAGAACTGGCCCTCACTGTGTAATTGCCGATGAGACACAGAGGAATGTAACGGGTTCCCAGGCCTCTCATCCTTCAGCCATCCATACTGCGTGTTCATTCCGCGGAAGGAAAAAGACAAGGGCACTCGCTTGGTCTTGGCTGCCTAACTGATGGCCGACTGTTTCCTAAATCATCTTCCTACTCTGAAGTCAGCCTTCGAATTTATAATGATCCTGCTGTATGCCTTCACAGTCTCCATCACAAAACATTCAAGAGTCTTTTTTTACATGACTTTTCATTGTTTGAGTTACCACAATTACCCCCCGATACATATTTACTAATGTGATAAGAACCAAACCAAGGATCTAGATAAACGGATGCTTCATATTTGTCCCCAAATGGCTTTTTACCTAGAGTCAAATGGATGAGCTTTGGTGAAATCTAATTATTTGAAATTATTGCAAAATGTGTACATATACCTTTGTCTACAAAGACAGTCCAAAGAGATTTCATAAGTTATTTTCTTATTCCATGGATAGACTGGGGAATATATAAAACAAAGCGGCAGAATTTTAAGTGAAGGTATTTTATTTATATTCCACAGTTTCTTGGATGAGAGTTATATGTTAAGCCAAGAGGTATTCTGAACAACTGTAATACTAGACAATGTACATCCAGGACAAGAATTACTGATTACTGCTCTTCTCTAAGTTAGGAAAACCATCAGGAATTATTGAGAATTCCAAATGGCTTCAATGGGACTGGGGTATAGGCAGAGGAAGAGTAATAGTGCTGATATTCTAAATAATAGAAGAATTCCAGGCAGAAGGTACAAGGAAAGTGGAGAAAAAAATGCTCAATAAAACCACACTGATTCAAATGTCCCCCAGGACACTGAACTTTTACTACAGTTTTTTCTCTATTTTCCAAATAAGTCCAAGTTCATCAGGGGAGAGACCAACCTTAATAGTCTTTGTACCACGGGTCCCGCTCAGCACCTGTTACAGAGTTGTTACTCAACGTTTCATGAATCAATAATGCAAATAATAGTAGGAAGTAGGTGACAAGTTTTTTAATTTTTTAAGCTTGAAGCTTTTAGTAATAGCTACGTGTTCAAATTTCCTTCATACCCACTTGAGAGATTAAATATAAATGCCCTAAAATATTACAGAGAAAATGTATTTATGAAACCTTATCCCTTGTTTTAATAAAACTATATAACAATAGTAGGGTGCTGAAAAAGAACCTAATCTTCCTAAACTGAACTAAAACTCCCAGATCTAAATCTCCAGCAATTGGAGGTAGGAGTTCGGTTTTCACAAACCGACTCAGGAGTTAGCCAACAGAGAAAGAGAGAAAGAGAGAGAGAGAGAGAGAGAGAGAGAGATTTAAAAGACTACTATTTTTCCCTTTAACTTTTTATTTTTAAATAATTTTAAACCTACAGAAAAGTAGCAATAGTACAGAGAATTCCCAACTACTTTTTGCCCAGCTTCCCCTAATGTTAACATCTTACTTAACTGTACTATGACTATCAGAACTAAGAAACATCAATGCAATACTATAACTGCAGATTTCATCCAAATGAATTTTTCCATGAACACCTGTCCTCTGTCCAGGATTCTACAGCACACTCAGGTGCCCTGCCTCCTTTGTCTCCTCCAATCTGTGACAATCCCTCCCCTCCCCTTGCCTTTGACACCTGGTATTTTTGAAGAGTACTGGTAAAGTAGTTGAGGCCCATCTGTTTTCTCAGGATGAGACCGAGGTGATGCATTTGGGCAAGAATACCACGAAGGTGATGTGCTCTTCTCTTGAAGAAGGTGGTATCTGCCAGTTCATTCGCTATGAAGTTACTCTCTTTCCCTAGTAATTTCGGAGACAGACTCTGAGATTCTGCAAATATCTTGTTTCTTCTCAGACTTTCATCAACTAATTTTAGCATCCATCACTGGATCTCGCCAATAGTAATTATTACAGGTGTTCTGTGAGTTTCCATTTCACTCGTTCCTCCTACATTTATAATTCAGAGTCGTCTGTGTGCTACCTCCCCGTTTATTTATTCCTTTAATTATCTATTTATATCAGCATGAGCTCATAGATTTTTATTTTACTCTATGAGTTATACCCCAAAAGTAATTAGGACATTTTGTTGCTCAAACTGTTCTTGCTTTGGCCACCGAGAGGCCTTTCAGGTTGGCTCCTGTGACTCTGAACATGCCCCAGTTCTTTAAGAACTTCCTTACTTCTGAATGGGCTTGGGGGGGAATTGGGGGTGGGGGGTTGGGGAGAAAGAACTTCCTTAGTTCTGGTGCCACAAGATGGTCCAGCCTCATCTTGTATTTTCTCTACCCCAGTCCTAGACTCACCCACTTCTCCAAGGAACACTGGTTTCTTTTACTGGAAAACGGTACTTAGAAACAAGATACAGGAACCAGGTGTACTCATTGCCACTGGTGTATCTCTCTTTCCAGACCCCCTCAGCAGACAGAGACCAGAAATACATGTATGTACACTAACCGATGCACACATACACCTACCTTTATTTCTGTGTCTATTTACGTATGTCGCTGAAATACTCAGAATGAATTAACACTGACGTTTCTAGTTGTGATGCAGCCCCATAAGGTTCAATCTGCCCTATCGCCTTACCCTACGGGAATTTCCCCTGAAATTTCTCCGACAGTCAGAAACCAGGCTCTTGTTGTCTGCTGCACCCATTTTTTCAACCCTGGTAAACGTGTAGTTTCGGAAGACTCCATACCTTCCTGAAAAGAACAAATTAGTAACTGGAGTCCAGTCCTTGTATGCACTCTTGTTTGTCCTTAGCCTTACCGTGTGCAGTCAAAATTCTACTTTCTAACATTAATTAGGCTAGTTCTATTCATCCCCACTCCCTTCAATGATGTTATTTATCTGTAATACAGTTAGGTTCTCCGTAAATTTGTATTCCCCTCACATCCTGGTCGTTGGAGATTTTTTAATTTCCATAGAGGAAAATTCACTCTTTGAGGTACACAGTGGTGTGGGTTTGGGTAAGTGCGGATCCATGTATCCACAGCCAAGGTCACGACACAGAACAGCTTCGTTACCCCCCAACTTCCCTTAGGTTGCCCCCTTGGAATCAACCCCCACCATCCCCAACCCTGGTAACCCCTGATCTGTTTTCACTCCCTATAGTTTTGCTTTTCCCAGTTTAATTGTTTAGTGGTTTGCAGTATTCCAATAGTATTTATGTTAGAACTGTTGATACTGCTCCACAGCTATTAGATGCTCTTTTCTGTGGTTTTTTCCCCTACTCTTTGTTCTCTTGTTCACTTTTTCCCCTTTTTTGGTAATTTCTATTGACCAATTCTCAAGTTCACTAATTCTTTCTTGTGTCAGAATTACAGATAAGCCCACCAAAGGCATTCTTCATTTCTACTACTTTTTCTCACTTCTAATATACTATTTAACTCTCTTTTGTAGTCTCTACTCTGCTGTTAAAACTACCCTTCTACGTCACCATGCTGTTAACCTTTTTCATTGGGGCTTTAATATAGTAATCATAGTTATTTTAAATTTTCTACCAGATAGTTCCACTATCTGTGTCATATCTGAATCTGATCTGTTGATTGCTTTGTCTCTGGGCAATATGTTGGGTTGTTTATTGCCTTTCCAAATGCCTCCCATTTTTTTGCTGAAAGCTGCACATCTTGTGAGGGACAGTAGAGACTGAGTTCATAGCTTTTATGCCTAGAAACGAGCACACCTTTTCTTCTGCTGTGCCTTTAGGGCGGGGGGTTAAAGTAACCCATCAGAAGTCAAGCTGACTGACGGTCATTACGGAGATGGTTAGTTACCCTCCACGCACCACGTCTTCAAACTCCTCTGCTGGTAACTTGGGTTTAGAGAGGAGCCTGGCTCGCCAAGGTTTCTTCTCACTGTCTGCTGTCAACTCGGCTCCGGGTCTTCCCTTTGGGCTGCAGCTCACAGAGGGTCTGTTGGCAGGGTCTGACCCTTCTACCAGCACTATCCACTGTGACCTGATGTCTACCCCTCTGGGGACAAGAGACAAGAACTGGGAGTTTGTTGTTCTGATTAAGCATCCACCTTAGACAGTCACTGTGTCCCTGGGTCTCAGGGATGTGGCCTTCTGAATGCCCCTGCCCCTTATCCAGCTGTGGTTCTGGACCCAACATGCCCCCCAAGAACAGATTTGATGCTATTCCCTGCCCCCAGGTGCAATGGGTTTCTGCCACTGCCCTCCAGGCAACAGTGATTTTTCCGCCCTTCCCCCTGCTTGCAGGCAGTAGAGGACAGAGAGACCCGGAGGAAGGTCCTGGCAGAAGTCCCTGCTCCATCAGTAGCAGGCGCTCTTCTTCTCCAGCCCTGAACCGAAGGGTGCTTTTCTCAGGAGTGTCACTTGTTCTTTTGGGGGGAAGACTTAGAAGGCTTTGCAGAGAAAAAGCCTACAGGTAGTAAGTAAACTCTCCTTATAGGTGCAGCCTCCAAGGACTTCATATTCTCTTGCTAGCCACGTTCAGCATCCATCAATTTCTTCAACTATTCTAGCTACACTCTTACCGGTGCTCAGCACATCTGCCCCAGGTAAGCGAGTGCTCATGTCTCTCTCTACAGGCACCTGTTCCTCCTTAGTCCTCAAGCTATCAGGGCGCCCTGTGACCTGAGCTCTCTCATGGGTTCAAAACAAGAGTCAGAAACTTGCATTTTTTCAAGCTTTCGTTTGCTTGTTTAGTCCTGGTTTTAAGGGTAGAAGCAATGTTCTCTTTGCACCACAATACTGTGTTTATTAATGGCTGAACGTGTTTGCTAAAAGACTATGAAACAAATTTAAAGCTTATTAAAAAGTCAACTTAAAAGCAACATTCCAAATTAACATACTCTAATATAATTTTTAGTCTTAAAACCTAATTAGAGAGTTTTTGCTGTTCATTGATGTGATTTTTTCCAGCTGTTGTGATATCAAGAAAAGTCTCATTATTTCCTAACAAGAAAATGAATTCAAAACTAAATTGCAATAATGCACTTAGACATAAACTACACTGAGAATTCAGACTAATAAAAACACATAACAGCTGATAATGATTTCTTAAAAGTATTTAGTTTGCATTTGACAGAATGCTTTGAGAACACCAATTACGTGTTCATAGCCCCCATAACTTTGTTTTACAAAATATTTCCTCCAATCTCTTGGTCGATTACCACAGGGTTAAAAGCTGTCTTAAAATCAAAGATCAAACAGAGGGAAAAAAAAGATCTGGTAATTCACTATAGCAGTTCATTGATCTTTCCCATCTGCTATGTGAAAGGAGCTGTATGTTATATTTGAAAAGAGAAAATCTTTTTAACTAAAACTGACAGTAAACTGATTCTGGCACACACCCAGAAGAAATTTTTCTATATGAAAGCCAACTCCCTTTTGCCAAAATATAAACATGTCAACAATAGAAAAATAAAATCGAGGCAGTAAAGTCCTTTTATTTATATCTTTCTTCCTGTAAATATATCACATGATCAGATTTCTATTACAAAACCACACAGTAGATGAATTTTTAACCATCAAGAGAACTTCATAAGCACAAGCTTATGGGTGAATGATGAGAGACAGCTGGAGCAAGACAGTGAAAAATGTAGTTAACTCAGACGCAGAGACATGACTTGCCTGGCACAGGCCAGCGATTCACGAGCTTCCCTGGACTTTCCTTTATGTAAAAACCTAGAGGCCCTATCTTCACCTTGGAAACAAATCAAGGAAGTTGCAGAAGACGAACAATATGGCACATTTTTTTAGAACAGAGAAGAAAGCACTTTTTATCTTCTGAGACAAATGCTCACAGGCCTGCCTACAATTATGGCCTTTAGAACCCATCAGAGGATTCTAGCATGGGGTCTGATTCTTTCCTTGGTGCCCTCACCTTCTCTCTCCTCGCGGTTACTGAACTGTGCGAGGAGAGAGGAGCTCGGCTGGTGAGAGTGTCATCCCAATGCGCCAAGGTTGCAGGTTCGATCTCCAGTCAGACACGAACAAGAATCAACCAATAAACAAGTGGGACAACAAACTGACCTCTCTCTCTCTCTCCCTCCCTCTCTTTCTCTCTGTTTCATCCATAATTGTTTCTAAAAAATCTACTTTGTTTCACAAATTGAAGATCGTACTACTACAGAGAATTGAAGACGCAACCTCAATTCCATTTTACTTCAAAATTCAATTTTTATTTCATAAATTCAAGAGGAATGTTCTTGTGATACAGTGCCCCCAAAATTCATGTACTATTTAGAAGGGAAGACACATTCATTAATAAATAAGAAGCTCTGCAATACTTTCAACACAAAAGGGAGAAGGCACATGGGGTGCTAATAGCATTATGGTGTTCAGTTTGTAAAAATTCATCAACCTATAACTTTTATGTGCTTTTATATATGTATGAAACTTATATGCTTTTATATGTTTTTGTATATATTAAATATATAAACATATAATTTATGTGTGTATAATAGTTCAATTTAAAAGTTTTTAAAAAATCAATAGGTTTATAAACAAATTCTTTGTATGAGTGTTTGAGGATTTTTTAATTTTACTTTTCAATTAAAGTTTCCATTCAACATTATTTTCTATCAGTTTCAGGTAGAAACCACAGTGGTCCCCCCAATATTTCAGGTATCCACCTGGCGGCCTACACAGTTATTATAATATTATTCACTATGCTCCTTGTGCTGTACTTTACATCCCTACTTTGTAACTACCCATTAGTGTTTCTAATCCCTCCACCTTTCTAACCCAGTTCCCCAACCTCCCTCCCCTCTGGCATCCAATATTCCATTCTCTGTATCTGTGACTCTGTTTCTATGTTGTTTGTTTATTTATTTTGCTCTTTAGATCCCACAAGTAAGTGAAATCATTTGGTATTTTTCATTCTCTGCCTGGCTTATTTCAAATCACATAATACCTTCTAGGTGCACCATGCTGTCATAAATGGTAAGATTTCATTCTTTTTTATGGCCAACTAATAATTCTACTGTATAATGTACCACAGCTTTTTTATCCACTCTTCTATGGATGGGCACTTGCATTCCTTCCCTATCTGGGCTATTGTAAATAATGCTGCAGTGAAATGTGGGTGCGCATGCTCGAATTAGTGTTTTGGGTTTCTTCGGCTATATACCCAGAAGCAGAATCGCTGGGTCAAAAGGCGGTTCCATTTTTAATTTTTTTTTAATCTTGGAATATTTATTTTTTTTATTTTTTTTCAGTTGCAATTGTCTGCATTTTCTCCCCATCCCTCCACCCCACGCCAGCCAGTCCCACCTCCCTCCCCCACGTCTACCCTCCCCCTTGATTTTGTCCTTGTGTCCTTTATAGTAGCTCCTATAGACCCCTCTTCCCACTATTTTAAGGAACCTCCACGCTGCTTTCCACAGTGGCTGCACCAATCTGCACAAACAGTGCACTGGGGTTCCCTTTTCTCTACATCCTTGCCAACACTTGCTGGTGTTTGGAAGAGTATATTGTTGCTGCTGATTTGTTTTTTGGATAGGTTTATTTTCTAATTCTAAATTATTATCTTCAAATTAAAAAAAAAATCTTTACTGGCCCTATGGTTTTATTCAGCAAGTCATCTCCACAAATGACACGTGGCAGTTTTGACATACTTCATGTAGGTCTCTCTCTCTCTCTCTCTCTCTCTCTCTCTCTCACACACACACACACACACACACACACACAATGTTTAAGACCCTCTCGATGGGCAATACCGAATAGAACTCTCTGCAATAGTGGAAATGTTCTATAGCAAACTCCTAACACTTTCTCCTTAGTCAACCTAAAGCTGAGCTTCGTCTTTGTTAAGTCACAGAGCCTTCGGAAATACCTGACTCCCCGTGGCGCCTACAGCCACCAGAAGCGAAGATCACTGGAGGCTTCCACCCCGTATTTGAAAACCATCCTCTGTTTCATTGGTAACAAAACACTAAAATAAGTAAGTCTATAAATTTAAGACTAAAATAAATTAAAACCCCCTAGAGAAACCACTAAAAAAGAACAGCTCCCACTAATTATATGCAGACAGGCTGTGGTATGTACACAGAAAACAAAAGACCTCTTTCACATGGGAAATTAATTGATAGTTAAGGCCTGAATATGTTAAGTAAGGCTGTAAATCACGACATCCAGTAAGATCATTCTGCAGTGAAATCTCAGAATGGTAAAGTTTTCCCATGGAACGATAGCTAAGAAACATCTGTCTAAATCAGTATGTGCCAAACTATGTTTTAAGGAATAATAGCATAGTGCAAGAAGTTAAATGAGCTGCCAAAAGAGTGCTTCATGGTTAAGCTGGGAAATGCTAGGCTAAGGAGAAACAAAATAGCTTGTCTTGGGAAGATTTTTACATGTCTTTTAATAAGCTAATGAAATCTCTAAGAGGGAGATTATAGGAAGTTTATGAAACCTATCTGACCAATTATCACGGAAAATAAAGGTCTAATCAGTATTTTTCCAATTTGCCTGGCTGTAAGAATCAAATCATCTGTGGTGTTTGTCAAATACATGTATTTCCAGGCCTGGAGGTCCTGGTTTAACAGGCCTGGGGCAAGGAATCTTTCTACGGGTAGATCTAATGGTCCAGAGCAAGATTAGGAAACACTGGCCCGGTTCATGCAGAGGATCCAAAAAAATCTAAACAATGTATACACATACAAACTTACACTGACCTTTACACATATGTGCAACCAAAGTGCAGGGAAAAAAAACAAAATAAAAGGTGTTGACAAGAATGTGGAGGATTGGAAGGAACCCTAACACACTGTTAATAGGAGTGTAAAATGGTACAGACACTGGAAAACAGTATGGCAGTTCCTCAGAACCCTAAAAGTGGAACCACCACACGATCCAGCAATTACATTTCTGGATACATTAGCAAAATAATTTAAAGTGGGGTGTTGAACAGATATTTGTACGCCCATGTTCATAGCTGTATTATACACAACAGCCAAAAGGTGGAAGCAATTCAAGTGTCCATCTACAGATGAATGAGTGGGCAGACAAAACGTTGTGCATGTATTGTAATATTATTCTTTAAAAAGGAAGGAAATTATGACACACACTACAATAGGAATGAACCTTGAGGACACCACGCTAAGGGAAAAATGGCAGTCACAAGCAGGAAAAGTTCTACGATTCCATTTACAACACGCATGGAGAGGAGTCAAACTGACAAGAGACAAAGACGGAAAAGGGTGGTAGAGTTACTGCTAACGGATACAAAGTTTCAGATTCGCAGGCTGAGGACAATTCTCCAAACGGATGGTGGGGACGACTGCACAACAGTGTGGATGTACTGACCGCCACTCAACCATATGCTTAAAAACGGCTGCTAAATTAGAAGTTATGTGTATTTTACCGTAGTTTAAAAAAGGAAAAAAAGACATTGGAACTGGCTGGTTCCACAGGTGAGATTAGTGTTCCAGGCAGTCTAGAGCCTCCTGATGGCTGGGCCATTGTCACTGCCACCACACCCTGCCAGTAAGGACTGCCAGCCAGCCAGGTGTGGTCCGAACATGAAGTCCCAAGTCCCTCATATCCCAGGTGCAAGAAGAAGATTTCATTTTCTCTACTTCCGCTAATTTGGAACCGGTAATAATCCAAAGAAAGTCAGTCCACCAAATGATCTAACCATACAGAAAGTGTTTACTGATGATAAACAGAACATGTGTGCCTTACATAAGAATCAAATTTCTTCAGGACTTCCAGCACATTTATCATGCTTCTAGTCTCAGAGTCCACAACTACCATTTCCTGAATTATACTATGGAAATAAAAAGCAAAGGTTGACTTTTCCCTTGAATTTAATATCTCCATACATGTAAGTTATTCCAACAACAATGTACAGTCTGCCACTGTTACCGAGTCCAGTTTCTATTTTATTGAAGACCCACTAACAAGTGCTGGCAATGAAGTGGTGATGTTGTATATTCTAAAATTTAATATCTTTACATGAAAACAGTGATTACTACTTTCTGCTTTTTGTGTTAAACTTTGAGAGAAATTTTATCACCATACGCTCAATAAGGGTCTTATCCTCTTTTAACCCAAATATAATAACATAAGAAATAAAAATTTGATTGGCAGATCATTTATTATTATCTTAGACAAGTAAAAACCTAATTTAAAAAATGTTCAAAAAGTCAAATAGATTTGGGAGAAACTGATGATGATCAGCCATCCTCTGATTCTCCATTTTTCCCACCAATACCCTCAGTGCCTCGAACACAGTGTCAGCCATGCAGCCGCTACACAAACGGATTCCATCCCCAAAATGGGAGTCCTCACGTCACCCTCTGACTGAAACACGTTAAACATTATCTCTCCAGGCAGCCATGACAGTTCTCAACAGCATTCTTGAAGGGGGGGGGGGGGAAAAAAAAAAAAACCTTTGCTCAGATAAATAGTCATGTTTGTAAGGGTTTTTTTCATTGTAAATTTTTTTTGAACCAAGAAAATAAATGTGTCACACAAAAAAGGCAACCCCTATTAAATCAATATACATATACACAATTTTATTTTTCAAGACCTGGGATACAGTTTTGTAATTTAGTTTCATCACTCAATAGGATTATTTGCCCCATGTCACTAAATTTCATTGAAAATAAACATCAATAAAAGATACCTACCACTTAAATATATTTTAAAAGATACCTATCCCTTCTCTACCACAAGCACTTTCCATAAATTCCTTTATCCTCACAAAATACCTGTAAAGACATCATCACGCTCACTATACTAATGAACAAACTGGTGTTAATATATTTAATGCTATTTAGAGTCACTCCCAAATAATTATGATACTACTTTTTTTTTATTACAAAGTCAAATTTATAGAAGCATTTTCAGGCAGAACATAGGGTTGTAGGAACTCTCTCCTCGAATCAACAAGCACGTGTCTATGAAGAAAAAGAGTTTGCGGGAGCAAAAACTAAATTAAATGTACAAACATATTTAAGGTGAGGTTGAAAACCTCAACTCTGATGTGACTGAAAAGGAAGGTCTCATGTCTGACTACCAGATAGGAGCTTGGAACTCAAAGAAGCTGCAGCTTTCAGAGAAAAAGTCACCAAATCCCTTTCATAATTACGGGGCTGGAGCTCTCACCCCCAACCATCTTTCTGAATGTCTTGCACACCCCTTCCTTAAATCTCCTTCAGGGACTTCTACTTTATTAATGTCCCAAATACCTTTGTTTCAAGGTCACATTACCTACAGGCCAAAGTCAGGGTTCGAAACAATGCTGCAGAACCTGTGATCAGAGTCGCTCCAAGTTTTCTCATTTCACCTGCAAGAGAATCCCATGGGGAAAGTCCCACCGGTCCATGGAAGCACATGGAAGCTAATCTAAGACCAGTAAATTGATGTTACTTGTTACTAACAATTTTTATTTAAGAATTGGCTGGGTCTCTCCTTTTCCACTCTCACCAGAACTTTAAAATCTTCAAAACCTAGTGGCTCAACAGAAGCACTGATTTCAATTCACAAAGACAAAGACTGGCTTCTCATTTTCCCTAAATTAACAGCACTGACATCTCAGGGTTGAAGTGATGCATTTTATCTAAAGATGACATCTTTTGCCATCCCCTTTTTGCAAACAAGCAAACTTGGGCACACTTGCCCAACAACTTGCACAGCTGATCAGAGTCAGAGCCAGAATTTGAACCCAGGTAGCCTGGCTGTAGATGCCCCAGTTTTCACCCCTGTGCAACCTACAGTGAGTCACCTACAGTGATGCAGGTGACCTACAGTGATACAGTCACCTACAGTGAGTCAAACAGACTACAGAAGCTGACTTTGTACTTTCGCTTCAGAATGAATTAAAGCTGCGTTTCCATGCACCCTCACTCGATTGTAACATAGGAAACAAAATCTGAGGAAGTAATTCGTGGAGTGGTGGGGAGGATCCCATGAGCTCGCACACACAAGGCATTTCTCGTGGCACGCAACCACACACTATACAAGTCGGCTGATGTTCCTTTTTATTTCACTTCTTTCTCTGGAGTGTCTTTGATGCACATGTTTCCACTCATTCAGTCACAAGCACAAAATGCCTACCATGTGACAGGCTCCATGGAAAGCACGGAAGACTCCCAGATGATACATCCTCTCGGGCTCTCCAAGCGCAGCGGAGGAATCCGATGGATACACCACCACGCACTGCATTCTACGGTAAGTGCCATGGTACGTAACCGCGGTGGGGGCACAGGGGGTATCTGAGTCATACAGTGACGTGCCCTTTCCTCAGGTGAGACAGTAACGTAATAATCCATTAGAGCTAGAGCACAGGACACAAAAATAATGCACCCTTACGGAAGATTTTTCGAGAAGTAAAAAGAGTAAGAGTGGCCACACAGGAAATGAGAAAAGGAAAATCTTATGATAAAGAAATGTATTGATGTGGAACTGAAGACCAGTTGGAGGTTAAATTAAAAAAATATTTTTTTGAACTGGGGATTGAACTAGGCCGGAGTGTCAGAGCTTCCAAACGAATGCACACTACGGCTCACTGGAGAAGCAGAGCCGTTAAAGCGCACTCAGAGCTTTGTGAGACGAGGCAGGGGTGGGTGGGTGGATGGTCTCAGGAGGCAAACTCAGGAAGGAACCTAATGCCTTGGGAAGGAAGGTGAGTTTTCCCACTCACTGCACCTACCCACTGCATCCCCCCAACTAGCCTCAGGATGCCTCTCCACCCTCCGGGATCCCCGCCTGCCAATGTCCCACAGTCCCAAAGCGCTGCAGGGACTCGCTCCACACTTGAAGCTCTACTGTGTTTAAAATGCTCTTGTTTAAATGAAAAACCTGTGGCAGCTCTATTGTGGGTTTTGTGGATTCCTTGTATTGTTTTTGTTTTTTACTTGCTTACTCCTTACATTAAAACTTTGGTTCACATATTTTGGCATAACTTCCTCTGAAAAATTTGCTCAACTTCCTCTTACCAATCAGCCCTACTGGTTTCATCGAGGAGTAAGATTATAATAAATGCTAAACTCTTTTTAATACCTGTGAGTATTAATACCTTTGAGTATTTGTTCTCAAACTGGACATTTCTCCATCTATTATACTACAAGTACAGTATCACATTCACCAACTTCTCCACAAAGCTTTTTGTAAAAACAATGTTATTTATTTTTAGACAGAGGGGAAGGAAGGGAGAGAATCATTAATGTGTGGTTGCCTCTTGTGCACCCCTGCTGGGGACCTGGCCCGCAACCCAGGCATGTGCCCCGACTGAGAATTGAACCAGAAACCCTTTGGTTCGCAGGCCAGAGCTCAATCCACTGAGCCGCACCAGCCGGGGCTTTTATCATAAATTTAATGGAGGCAGGAGATATAAAATTTTCAGCTTAGTATTTATGTATATTTTTTCCCAACTTTATTGAGGTATAATGACAAATAAAACTACATATTGAGGGTCTACAAGATGATGATTTAATGTACTTACACATGGAGAAATGATCACCTCAACAAGGCCAATTAACACATCCCTCACCTCACATAGTCACCTTCTTTTCTGCGGTGAGAACATTTAAGATCGACTCTCTTGGCAAAATTCAAGTGTACCGTACGTCACTGTCAATCACCGCGTTGTGCATTAGATCCCCGAAAGTCACTCCTCTCGTCGGAAACTCGTCCTGTCTGACCGACACCTCCCACCTCCCCACCTCCCCACCTCCCCGCCCCTCAGCCCCTGGCAGCCACCACTCTACCCCCTGGTTCTGTGAGTTTGGCTTTGTTTAGATTTCGCATACAAATGAGATCATGTAGTATTTGGCTTTCCATGTCTGGCTTGTACGTCTCAGCCTAGGCTCATCAATGTGGTCTCAAAGGCAAGATTTCCTTCTTTTTTCATGGCTGAGTAATATTTTCATGTGTACACCCCCCCCCCCAATACCACGGTGCGCATGTATTTTAAATGCATTAGTGCTGCAATCCTGGAAGCTACAGATGTCCCTCATTCACTCTATGAAGTGTGTCCACCAAACAATCAAATTCCTGGCCTGTCCTCCCCGTCAAATCAATAAACCGCATCACTTACTCTGTCAAGAAAGCCTGACTTCATTTCCAGTCCCAATAAACGTGCTGATCTGCCTTCCCTATGAACCCCCACAACCACCAAGCCCAACGCTGAACGAGAGAAGGCATGGAATCCTGCATTGCATCTGTTGCCAACACTCGACAGCGTTGTGCCCCATCTACGATTCCGCCCGAAGCTCTCTTTGCTTCGCTATTTATACATTCCCACACAGGCGCTGAGAATTCTTAAATGCTTCCTTTCCAGGGTGAACCTGACAGAGGTTTTCCTCCCTGAGACAAACTGTTCAAAAATTCATGCCAGGGGAGACCATGATGGACCAGCAAGAGGGAGAAAAGCAATCTATGAGTGGAAGGGTAGGAGAGGAGAACCAGCCAGCCGCAGTGCTCTCGGGCAGCCCATTTCGGGAAAGTAAATACATACACGGACCGTCTAACTAATGTTAGAACCACGTCTGCACGCCAAACCCCTGGCACGTCTGCATGAGACCCCAGGCGTGCGTACACTCCAGCGTGAAGACTACAAATCTAAGGAATAGCTCCGGGGCTGAACTCCGAGTTGAAAGCCAGGCACACACACTGCAAAACCCACCAATCCTAGCGTCCTAAGCACGGAGGCAGCATCAAGACGCAGGGCAACAGGGTGAAAGCTACGGGACGTGTGAGTTCAGCACAGGCGTGCAGAGCTTGGGCTCTGGAATCACCAAGCCCAGGGCTTGGAGTCTAGCTCTGCCACTTATGAACCATGCGACTCCGAAAAAAATCCTTTATCTTCTGTTTTTGTCAGCTTTATTGAGATACAATTGACATGCATCATTATATGAATTTAAGTTATACGACATGATGACTTAATATGTGTACTCACTGGGAAATGGTCACCACAGTAGGGCCAGTTACATCCATCTCCTCATGCAGGTACAACTTGTGTGCGTGTGGCAAGAACTGTTCAGACCGACTCTATCTCAGCAACTTCCAAATACACGATGCAGTGCTCTTAACTACAGCGCCGTGAGGAGAACACTAGGCTTTGTGCCTGCAACTCTACCGAACTCCCTTATTAGTTCTAACAGCGTTTTAGTGGAGTCTTTAGGATTTTCTGCATATAAGAACGCGTCATCGGCAAACAGGGACAAGGTGACTCCCTCCCTTGGGGGTCACACGCCTTTTCTTTCTCTTCTTGCCTGACTGCTCTGGCAGGACTTGCCACCCTGTGTTGAAAAGCAGAGGTGAGAGTGGGCATTTTCTTGTTCCTGATCTTGGAGGAAAAGCTTTCAACCTTTCACCACTGAGCTCAGCATACACCCACCAGCAAATGCGATACATCACATTAACAGAATGGAAGAAAAGATCATATGATAATCTCAATAGATGCACAAAATACACTGACAAGATTCAACATTCGCTCGTGATAAAAACGCTCAACAAACTGGGTAAAGAAGGGACGTT
This sequence comes from Desmodus rotundus, assembly GCF_022682495.2. Taxonomy (NCBI): domain Eukaryota; kingdom Metazoa; phylum Chordata; class Mammalia; order Chiroptera; family Phyllostomidae; genus Desmodus; species Desmodus rotundus. The sequence goes on along the minus strand of NC_071396.1, from coordinate 12,676,668 downwards.
CCTCAACACAAAAAAGGCCACATATGGCAAGTCCTTTACCTCCTTAAGGCTCGGTGTCCTCACCTATAAAATGGGACTGCATGTGAGGATGTCGTGGTGGTGGTGATGATGCTGATGATGCTGATGATATGAAAATGATGTTGTAAGTGACTGTGCTTCACTAATCGTTATGGGGATTATAAGTGGGATAACATGAGGCACTTAGCACAAAACCTAGCACGTAGCAAACATCCAATAAACGCCAACAGCCAGCAGTTCAGACTATGAAGAAGAGCATTAAGTCAATTCAGACAAAACGGAGACATTATTTTCAATTACGAGCCTGCCCCATACTTCTAAAATTGCCTTCCATGAATCGCGCCCCAATCAGCAAACAGGTTAGGGAGAACATGAGAATTTTCCCTCCTTACTATTGGCCTAAGGGATAAACAGCACCAATAAGATTCTGCTGTTTTTTTAAGCCACTCTTACATCTTTATCTGAATTTCAAATTATGTTTAAGGCGCACGTGACTGACTTGCCAACAACGAAAATGAGCTGAAGAGAGCTGAGTTAGAAAACCCCCACAGGTGTTAAGACGTAGTCTTTTGCAAACCAAAAGATTAGAAATTTAATTTGTGCAAGTATGAAGGGGACTTCCAGACTGGGAGAGCTAAGTGCAGATAAGAACTTAATTTGCCAGTATGACCCAGACTTCATTCCACGAACATTCTCACTTCTGAAATGGGCCTGGAGCTTTGCCTTTGAGTGGACATCCAAAAGAAGGGGGAAAAAAAGAAAGTAAGTCCTAGAAATGAAGGGATTAACTTAATGACTCGTAAAAAAGGCAGGCATTACTACACACATTAAGATTGAACCACACAGGAATGTATAACCAATGAACTGCCCCACAGACCAAGTTCATTCGGGACCAAAAGCAGTTAATTCCATTTCATACTTTTTAAAACTTTACTAGAACTGGTTTGCTTTTCTCTCTTTACCTCCCCATAAGGTAAAGCAGAAGACCCAGGATGTAATCATACCAATGGCCTCTAAGCACTAAGACCAAATGGTGAGATACTGAAGAGGGTACCGCGTAGCCTCCCAATGCTCTTGTGAGGCAGAACCTAGGTCACTACCGGGCAAACGATGAAACAGCCCATCACAACGGGAGCAAATAGCAAGGAAGCACAAAACAGGGCATCCCAACCCCACTACACTCACAAGATGATGGGTTACCTCACGTGTCCAAAAGAAAACTCTAGGAATAATTCTATTTCTATGATAACAAAAGGCGTGACAGTTTATTATATACAAATAACATAATCCTTCAAAGAACATCAAAAATAAAAAGGCCATATTACCCAATAAATTCTTTGATCTGGGAGAGAAGATGTACTAATCTTTAGTAAATGGAACTTTAACGTTTGAGATACTATCTAAGAGGCGCTGTTTTCCTAAGCCCGATCGAGCTAGCTCTTTGAGCTAGTAACAGGATCGCTGGCTATGAAAGGTCCCATTGCTAAAAATCCAATTAAAACTTATCTCTGGTTTAGATTGGCACCATACGGGGATAAATGTTATGGACGCCTGTAAGGTGAGGCATCTGATGACACTGCATTATTAAAAGGAACTTTCCATTTCTTCAGGGACACGGTAATTTAGAAATGGCATCTGAGCTGCCTGCATCACATCACGACTTAGAGCAAGCGCTTTACTGTAAGGCAGCTACATAGCTTTCAAGAAGCAATTCCAAACCCTGTAAATGAAAATTAAAAATGTTAAATGTATTATTATTACCATTATAACATTTCCTTTGGAAACTAGATTTAATTGTAACGTAATATGTGATGTTTTGCCTTTTTCTGAGAAATTGGTCCCATTAACTTTCTTAATGCCAAGTAACAAAAATGCAGTATAAAAAAAAAAAAAGACTATCTGTAAAACCAATACCGTAACACAAACACTGATTTGCATCAAAAGGGAAAAGTTGATTATTGGCTATAAAAAAAAAGCCAGGGGAAATTTTCAGTCTTATGACAAGAGAGCAATACTAGAAACACCTGATTTTTGGAAACAAACTGGCCCTCCCTAGCTCCTCCCGTAACACAAGAGAAAGAGAGGGGCACTGACCCACTCCCAGGCCACGTACCTGCAGTTGTTTCCCTTGTCTCTTAAGATTGATTCTCGCAATACAAGGACGACTCTTTCCAATATTTCTCTGTCGGCCTTACAGGCCACAGAACACGCACCGAAGGAGAGCCAGAAGGACGCGCGCACCTCATAAATCACGGTGGGCAGGTCAGCTTCATGCTCAGTCAGTTCTTCATTCAATTCCCCCCGCCCCCTCCGGGGCAGCCTCGTGTCCTCTGGGGAATTAATTGCCACGTAATCATCGCTCGGATTACTGAGCTCCACTCTTTCACATCCAGCTTTTTAAGAGAACGGTTTTCCTCCCACTTTTTCCAAATAGAAAAGTTGAGGGGAAAAAATACAGTGATCATGAATAAACCCTTCCTTCCCCTCTAGATTCAACATTTGCCAACAATTTGCCATGGCTGCTTCATCTCTCCACACAGGCACCAGTGTGTGTGTGTTCCTTTGCTCCTTCCTTCGAAAAGTGCAGAAACCATAACTCATCCCTAAAACCTTCAGCATGTGATTCCTAAAAATAACATCTCTTATATGGTCAAACTATTATCCTATCCAAGAAAACAAATAATAATTACATCACAGTGTCTAACATGCCGTCTGTGTTCAAGTATCTCCTGTTGGTGAAAGAATGTTGCAACTTCTCCCTTCAACATGGATCAAATCTAAATCCATGTATCACAATTAGTAATTATGTCTCCTTAGTTCCCTCTAGACAACAGTTCTCTCTCACACACACACATACACACTCACACTCACACACGCACAGCTTTTTACAACAACGATCTTTTGAAAAGTCCCAGAAAATTGTCTTATTAAATGTCATGCACTTTGAACTTAAGTGGCTGTTTACCCCCTGGGACCATTTCCCTCGCTTCTCTACCCCCTGTGCCTCCTAAAACCTTGAATTTTGGTGCAGGCTTGATTAGATTTAAGTTAAATAATTTTGCAAGAATACTTCAAAATGGCAATTTTCTATCGTCTCATTGCACATATAAGCTAATTACTAAAATTCTGTAGCACACCAAAAAATATATTTTTACCAATCTGCCAAAAATAGGTTTAGTTTTGATTTGTTCACACTGGACAGCTAGTGCTGTGTTGGCTGTTGTTACTTTTTTAGTTGCAATCAAAGGGAAAGGAGGTCAGTGCCCCAGACGAAAGAGTCAGGTGTTGCGTGTTTTAAACATTCCTCAGGACACCAGTTGAAAATCGCCGGTCTGTACTCATGAGAAGACATTCTTCTGTAAGGTAGAGTTCCACTTTCCATTTTTCTCTCTCCTCCCCCTCCTCTGCCTCGCTGCCCTTTCTGAGTACCCTTACGGACTAATGGGCTTTTACTCATTCAAAACGTTACAATCAACTGGAGTTATTATTCTTTCTTAATACTCAAATTGTCCCAAATTTAACAATTAGGAGCTTCTTTAAGCTGCTGTTTTTTAAACCTCGGTTTTAATACAATGTGATTAAAGTCATCTCCTTTGTAAAAGGTTACTTCTCAACTGAAGAAAATCACCCACTTATTCATTTAATCAACTCAAAAATGTCTGCTAAGCACTGACGATGTGCCAGGTGCTTTCTTAGGTGTTGGGAATGTATTAATGACCAACAGAGCCCCTACTACGGTGGGGCTGACGTTCTACTTCACGGAGACACATAACAGACAGAGGAATAATTAAGTAGTAAGTTAGACGGTGATAAATGCTTAGAAGAAAAATGGAGCGGTGTGGAGGGCGCAGAACAATAGATAGAGAGTTAGTATTTGAGATAGGGCAGAGGGGGCCTCTGATGAGATGACACTGGGCAGAGGCCCAAGTGAACCTGAGGAAGAGCATGTAGCATCTGCAAGATGAGAACCCAGGCGAGGGGAAGGAGCTAAGGCCCTTCTTGGAGTGTTTAGGAAACGGCGACGGGGTAACACGCCTGCAGTGCAGTTATGATCATGGGAAGAGACAACATCGGAGAAGAATGGATCTGAACATCCTCCAACACCCGGTATGCAAATGTGGTTTGCTTTTGTGTTGTAGTTGTAAAGTAACAATTTCTCCAGCAGGGTCTCAGCATGGGTGGAATGGCAGCCCTAAGAAGATATGAGCGTGTCCATGCCCCAGGAACTTATAAATGTGTCCTTATTCGGAAAAGGATGTGTGCAGATGTAGCTAAGGTAAGGATCTCAGAGGAGGTCATCCTGGATTATCTGGGCGGGCCCTCAGTCTAGGGACAGCCGCCCTCTCTTTATAAGAGGCGGAAGAGAAGACACAGAGAGCCAGCGCACTACATGAAGATGGAGACTGAGGCTGGAGTTACGAAAGCACAAGCCAGGGAGCACCTCGCCACTACTGAACACTAGCGAAAGGTAGACCTTAATAACTGAGCCCGCAAATTCAGTTAATATTAAGAAATAAAACTGATCAATAGATTCAAAGCAATCCCCATCAAAACCCCAGTAGGCTTTTTAAACAGCAATCGACAAACTCATTATAAAGTTGGTATGGAAAAGCCAAGGGCCTAAAACAGGCACAGCAGCTTTTACAAGGAGCAAACTCGGGGGCGCGCATTACCTGACGTCAAGGCCTGCTTTAACGCCAGAGTCATCGAGCTGGTACGGCATCAACATGATGGCAGACGCATGCACGAGTGGGGCAGAACAGGGTGTCCAAAAACAGGCTCTCACACACCATCAACTGGCTTTCTGCAAAGGTGCTATACTGGATTGAGCAGTATGTCCCCAAAATCCATGTCTGCCCTGCACCTCAGAATGTGACTCCATGTGGAGACAGTGTCTTTGCTGATGTCCTTAGTTAAGATGAGGTTCTACCAACCGGATCAGGCGGGCCCCACGTCCAGGGACCGGTGTCATGAGAAGAGAGCCCAGAAAGGACATACAGGAAGACAGCCATGTGACGTCGAAGTCAGAGACTGGAGTCACGCAACTACAAGGCAAGAATGACAAGGGCTGACGGGAGCCACCAGCAGACAACCCGAGGGAGGGTTCTCCAGCACGGCCTTTACCTCATACCAGAAAGTCCCACCCACACCTTGATTTCAGACCTCCAGACTGGGAGAAGAAACTTCTCTTGTAAGCCACCAAATTATAATTGTTCAGGAGCCCCAGGAAACTAACACAGTTCTTGTTGTGGTTGGTTGGCTTGTTGGCTGGCTGGTTTTTGCTAAGGTGAAGTCCACATAACAAGAAGTTCACCCAATCGTGGGTTTCATAGTCCAACGGGCCTGGATCCCACCCATGGACTACCGCTTCCTGCACCTGCCAGAGCGAGTTGCCAATCTGGGCTCGTTTCCTGACCTACGAAGTGGAAGAGTCTACGCGGCCTTGTGGCCATCAGGCTTCCTTGCCAAAAGCAGCGCTTCTCCACTGGGGCCTGCCTCAGAGCCGCCTGCAGGGCTCGTGAAAACTTCAGCTGCTGGGTCCCCTTCCCAGAGTTTCTGATTTGGTGGGTCTGGGGGTGGGCGGGCAGCCTGACACTCTCTGTACGGCTAACGTGATGCCAAATCTGCCGCTCCTGAGACCACACTTCGAGGGCCAATGCACAGAGCTTGGTGGGGAGGGCCCTACTTTGGAACCAGAGAAACCGGGGTTTCAAAATCTGACTCCTACAATCTTGAATAGCAGTTTCCTCACTGAACAGCAGCTTCAGCACTGAAGCATGGAACCTACAGCTATAGGTTTGGAAGTAACTGTTTAAGTTTTTTTAGGAGGAGTGTAGAGCCAAGTCCTCCACTTTAGAAGAGCGAGCATGGGCATGCCAGCACGGATGCACGCACTGTTTCGACTACAAGTGACAGAAACCAACACCGGTTCATGAAAAGTCTCCTGGGCAAACCAAAGTACATCCAGGACTAACCCTGAACGTATAAATAACAACTCAAGAACCCAAGTGACTACTTCAGGAAAGGCTTGGTTTGATCATCTCCATTTTTCTCCCAGCTGGCTTTCTCTGCCTACTCGGCCTGCACACGGCCACTGGAAACGGGCAGCCCCAGATGGCACTGGTCTATCCTGATGGGAATGGGGGTTCCACAGGCGTATGCACTTGTTAAAACTGGTCTAAAGATGCACTTCACACAGCGCAGTCCACTGCACGCACTGGGCCTCTCTTCGTGTCTATCTTCTTCTTTGAATTGTGACATATCAAAGACAGAAAGGGACGGAAAATCAACTCTGAGCCCCCAGCACAAGCACAGTGCCCAGCGTGCAGCCAAGTCTCGATAAATGTTTCATTAATAAACCAAGGTAGACAAAGTTAAGAATTGGAGAAATTTTACTTAAGATTCATTCTGAAAAATGTGCTAAAAGTTTTCATTTGAATTAATTATATTTCAGTGAATTAATATAAACAGATTTAAATTTTACTTATTATAAAGAGAATATTTATAAGCAAGCAATTAGTGTCTTAATCACGGTGCAAACTGATCTGGATACGTGACCCTACCACCACCTAGTGGACAGAAATGTGTATTACCATATTTGGAAACTGCTAAAAAAAGACAAAGAATCTCCAAATGATGGGCCGTGGGCAAACACGTCCACACACACTCAGCAGGCACCTGTTTGGTTCCGAAACTGCACCGGGTTCCATGAGGACAGGCACCGCTCACGCCTGTTATGAGCGCTGCCGTACCGCCACAGTGACAGAGCACTTCGCTGGCTTTCAACAAAAATGTGTGACCTGATGGACTGGATTCCGGGATTCAGAGGAGCCGGAGATGTGACCTTCAGGAGAGACGTTCAGCCTCCAAAACCAACAGGATTTTATCCAGACGATGAGATACTATTCAGTGCTTAAAAATGAGCTATCAGGCCATGAAAAGATATGGGGAGACCTTAAATACACATTAGTAAGGGAAAGAAGCCAATCTGAAAAGGCCTCAACACTACATGATTCCAACTGTAGGACACTGTGGAAAGGCAACACTCTGGAGACAGTCGAAGGATCAGGGGCCGCCCCGGGCTGTGGGGACGGGAAGGCGAATGGGCGGAGCACAGCATTCTCAGGGCAGTGGGGCTACGCGGTGTGATGCTATCGTACTTACACAGTGGATGTCATTACACGTTTGTCGAAATCCGTAGCAGGGCATGGCCCACGGATGCGGACAACAATGATGGGGGCTGAGGAAGGAGGGGACAGAGTGGGGCCAGGTGCAGGTGGGAAAACGGGGGCGGGGGGTAGAGGGAACCACTGTAATAGCATAAACAATTAAAAAATGTTTAAAACATAGCATGTACATTTTTTTTTTAAAAGCCCACCCTGACTGGTGTGGCTCAGTGGGTTGGCTGTCATCCCACAAACCTAAAGGTCACCAGTTCGACTCCCAGTCAGAGCACACGCCTGGGCTGCGGGCCAGGCCCCCATGTGGGGCGTGCGGGAGGCAACAGATCAATGTGTCTCTCACACACCAATGTTTCTCTCCCTCTCTTTCTCCTTCCCCCTCTCTCTAAAAATAAATACAACAAAGTACTTTTTCAAAACCCACAGCAAGTGCAATACAAAGTCAATGACCACAACTGAACCCTCAAGTAAACTAGACGCCCTGAGAGACAGCAAGGTGCCCCTGTAGGTTCGCCCATTGGAACCAATGCCCCGCTCTGGCGGGGGGTGTTGGCGGTGGGGGAGGCCATTCCTGTGTATGGCGCACATGTGAACTTTGCTCCTCCGCCCAATTTTGCTGTGAATCTAAAACTGGTCTCACCAAAAAAGTCTATTTTTTAAAAATCAGAATTTTTTACTCTGACTTTACTCAAATAAGCAAATGCACATCTAATGAGTACATAAAAGTATGATGCTGTTTATTTTGTATGACACTATTTTTAAACAGCTAAGTAAATGCTCAATAAATGTTATTTCCTCACTTCCCTGGCACAACCCCGACCCAAAGAGCTAACATCAAGTAGCTCTACACAAGCCACTGTTTCACCTATAAAATTAAGACAGCGAGACTAGATCTCTTACTGCCCTTCCTAATTTAACATCCTTCTCATTGCAAAAGAAGAAATAATACAATTTAAACTTCTCTAGGGTATAGAGAAAGGGACACTGTCAGACCCAGTATCACAGTGACACCAAAAACTGATGGAGAACACATTAAAAATTACTGTCACGGCTCTGCTGAATGCCAACGCAGAAACTTCACAAGTGATACAAGAACGCCTCGGACGTGCGCTAAAGGAAAGACAAGCTATGAGCACAAACTGTTCATTCCAACGATGCACGGGCAGTTTAAAAGTAGGAAATTTACTCACAGTAATATAAGCCGGTCAAAAAAAATTAATGACCATCTGACTATATGTCAGAAAAGCCTATGACAAAATTTAAAGCCACTCCTGATCTTTAATCCTGAGCAAAATAGTGACAGATGACTATTTACTTAATATAATTGAAAAATGCAAAATTTGATATCAGTCCACAACTTTCTAATGTTTTATCAGAACCATTACGGAAATACTAAAACAATGAACCATGAGAAGCATTTCAGGAACATTTCTGTTGAAGTCTCGAAGGCACAAAGAAAGTGCACCGTTACTTTTTAACATTGATCTAGAAGGACTAGCCAATGCAAGTAAAAAGAAGTTATTTATCGAACATTTTCATGGTGCCTACTCTGGTCAGACGTTGGTCTGAGGACTTCGGAAACATGAAATCACGAATTCACATAATCTCCCTGACAACCCTGTGAGGTGGTGCCGTGAGCCCACTTTAAAGACGGGGAGCTGGGGGCACAGGGAACATAACCTGCCCAAAGCCACGCAGCTACCCAGTCAGTGGGGACGCAAGGAGACCCAGGTGGCAGTGGCTCCGGAGCCCACGCTGCAGCTCCGCCGCTGTGCTGCATGAAAGTGCACCGCGAAGGCAGGCAGAGACCCCCCCAGGCACGGCTGGCAGCACTGTGGCCGGACAGCCCAAGGGGGGTGGGGAGCTGAAATGCTGTTGGAAGGGAAGATGTAGTGGAGTTGCTGATTACAAAATAACATAAAAAATCAAGTAAAAGTCAATAATATCTCTACATGTTAACAACAAAAGCTTAGAAAATATTTTTTTTAATCCTCACTGGAGGACATGTTTTTTATTGATTTTAGAGAGAAAGAAACAGCAATGTGAGAGAGAAGCATCAGTTGTCCCGCACCACCCCCGAATGCACCCTACCCGATAATGGAACCCACAGCCTGGGTACACGCCCCCACCGGGAATAGAACCCACAACCGTCTGGTGTACTGGACAATTCTCCAATCGACTAAGCCACCTGGCCAGGCCAGAAAATACATTTTTTTAACAAAGATGCCATTTATACTGGTGACCAAAAGAGCTAACTGAAAATAAAAAGAAATGCTCCTATTTGAATAAAAATCTGCAACTCATTTTATCAGTGAAAATACACAGTTCCTATTCAAATAAAAATGTACAGCTCTGTGACTATAAAGTCCAAATTTATAGGAAGTGAGGTATTCAAAGGACTGATTCAAAGGCTCAAGCTCCCTAAGTCCAGTTGCCAGAGCAGGAAGCAAACCAATCCCAAAAAGGCCCATTCCCACCCCCACCCCCCCATCTACCTGGATCAGGTAAGCAAGTGAGCTTTGTCAAGTAATCTATTTTGCCCGATCACTGGACAAATTTAATCCCCTTTGTTACCAGGCCAAGAGCACAGTCAGGATACAGAGTAGCTTTTCCACAAAGTATTCCTAAACCTCAACTGGGCTCATACAACAGTCCACATCTTCACTATGCAAGCAAGCACCACCTCTGAACCACGTGGGGGAGGGAATCTGGTAGAACAAGTATATCTTCTCATGGATGCCGACTCAAGTTAAAGACCTGGACTCGGGCCGAGCAGTCAACGCCAGACGAAGACGGCTGCCACAGACTGGCCCGCTCATGTTAGGGTGCCTGTGAGTGTCTGCAAACTCAAAGGGGGTCTGGGGGGTTTGGCTGCAAATAAAGGCCAAAGACTTATTCGTGGGTCTCTGGGTTTGTAAACTGGGAACACAGCGAGGTCATACGCAGAGTGTTCCAGAGAAGAAAGAAAAGCTAGGAGTACTTACAGTAAAAAGTACATTCTTGAAAAGAATCAGCCCCGAATTCTTAGCCTCTGGACTGGTCCACGATGGTAACCGTCTACCTGACCGACCAGCGGTCTGGATGACGGACGTCAGGTGGCCTGGATACGTGAACATTCTGTCCTTTGTGCTTTGGTGGGTAATCGGAGGGTTATCAGGAGGTTGCACGTACACCCGGGCATTAACACAGATCCCGAAAGTCTGAAAGTCTAAATTCCCAGGCTAGTTCAAGCAAGAAGACAGTTTTCCTCCGACCTCAGCCTACTTGCCTGTAGTAACTTAACAGCTTGACTATAGTGACTCTATTCTATTTCTTCATGCTATTTCCCACGAGAAAATTGTTCACACTACAAAAAGAGAAATTCTGAATAAATACAGAGAGATGGGCTTCCTAAAAAGTAAGGATCATTCAACTATGAAATGAGTTAAGGAGGGCAACTGGGGTTCCCTCTAGGAAATATTTTTGTAGGACAGATAGGCGTCCATAAAAAAACTTATGCATCAAGGTAGGGGGAAATGCTTTCACTGTGAAGATTAGCACCATAACTAATCAGCCAGTCAAGCAACCAATCAACAATTTATAAAGTCCCTACTATGTGCACAACTCTGCAGCAGTTACAACAAAATGTAAGCTGCGGTTCCATCCACAGAAATATTCACTATGTGGATGGGGAGATAAACACATGAAGAAAAGACAAAGCAACACATAACATGAATGAGGCAGGTTAATAATGGAAGAACTTCTCTCTCTACTTTCCCATGTATGTTTCAGGAATAAGAATGCAAGAAGCAGTCAATCAGAACAGAATTTTATTTCCTCTAACTTTTTAATACCGAAACGATTTGAAGCTTTTTAAATATACATAGGTATATAGCAACAGTAATAACTAATCAGAGGTTACTGAAAACACATGAAAACCTCAAAGAAAACTCAGTAATATTTATACTCCTTTCCTTAAAGTGTATTTTCCAGTCAGTTTAACTAACCATTACTATACACAAGCCATGGTCCTAATCTCCTAATGAATGAGCCAAAATGAAACTGATGAAAACACTCAGAGAACTATACAGACAACAACAGGACTCACGCAAGTTCTGGGGCAGCTCTTCAACAGTGAAAGAACTGGGGACTGAGCTTCTTACATCTGCAACTTAAAATAATCACGTTCAGCTGTGTAGTCACCTCTGCGTACATTGCTACAATAAAAGCCACATATCCTCCCATCCCTGCGATAACTCACTTTATAACACCACAAACCTACAATTGAGGACATGCAGGTGATAGGCGACATTAATTCGATTCAACGAATATTTTCTCAGTTACAATAATACTACGCTCAGTGACAGAAATGTGAAAAAGTTGAACAAGACGTGGATGCAGTTTGCTCTTGCTGCTGTTTTTAATTACCGATAAAGTCCAAGACCTTGAAGTCATGTTCCGGAATTCTTCTCTTAATTTGAGGGGTGGGAAAAAAAAAGTGTGCCTTTAAAAAGTTAGGTTCCTTGAAACAGTCCTGTTTTTCCAATCATTACCTGCCTAACTAAGAGGCAAGAGAGCTGGAAAACTGTTGCACTTCCCTTGTAAGAGGGGAATGGAATATGAATTGGAAATATAAATTATCACAAAGAAATTTTATTAATACAAGATCTATCACACAAAGCAAAATATAACCCAGCTAATTTCTCACTGTGCTACTACCAAGAATAAAGAGGTTTCCAAGTAAGAAATGTGCTCTATTAAAAGCTTCTGGGACCCTAGCCTCCAAGTCCTGTAGAAAAGCAGATATGGCCACGAGGTGAAAATGCTAGGAAGCGAGAGAATGCCTTCTTTACAATTTGCGGCTCGGTTATTACCCATGATAAATTGATAGCCATTCATTAACTTGGAGAGCAATAGACAACTGGCAGGCTATTTCATGCCTCAAAGAATTTATGGCAAAAATGACAGGTGACTTTAGATTCAGAAAATAAAACAGACTCTTAGAAATTGTTACTTGCATGCATTCTTCTTTTAAATAAACTTGGCGGCAGATATAGGTATTTGCTGCTGATAAGAATTAAAGTTGGTGATTTTCTACATCAATGATAAAAGGATTAATCTGTATCAGTTCCATCAGTCTGTCAATCAACAATACACGGTACATGTGAATCAGGCATTTAAAGTATATCCTGATATATAATCCACTCTAGGTCATAAGTGGGAAGGATTATGCAAAATATACATCAAAAACCTAAATGTAAAGAGGTACAATTAAGATTTAGGGGTTATGTTGGCAGGTTCTCCTTAGCTGGCACCTCCCTGCGCCCACCACAATGTGGGTGCCTCCTAATGAGGGTTTTTGTTTGATTCTATTTTCTTCTAATTCTCCCTGTTCCCAAACTGATCTGCAGCGAAGGCATCAGCTATCACCTACGCTCCGCTATCTCTAGGGAAACTTCCCTCCTGGATGAGTGATTGTCAACCCTGGCTGCGCATCAGCATCACGTCAGGTGCTTTGAAAACATACCAGTGAATCCCAGGTTAATTACAATACATCAGAATCTCCCTGGGCAGCACCAGGCATGGCTCTGTTGTCATTCAGCTTCCCTGATGGGCAGTCAAGGTCCAGACCTACTGCTCCTGTGCATCTGTCACTCCAGCCCTCTCCTGCTCGTCAGCACCTCCAACTTCTCTCCTACCTGAGACCCTCACCGCCCAGCACTGTGAGAAGCATCGACACCTCCTCTTCCATAGCTGATGTTAAGCAGTCCTTCCTGCTCACTTCTACGCGAGTCTGTCCCTGCTTCCATGACCACATTCACCACCATTTATTGTCCCTGATGGTGTATGAGTCTATCTCCCCCATAAGGGCTGGGGATTTTTCCACTTTAGTATCCAAAGCACCTGCAGACTAAGAAATTCCTACAGTCGGGCTTCAGATGTAAGCACTAGACTGGAAAAGTGGAGACAAGGCTAAGGGATGATCAATCAGGTAGACACAGGAAGGGGGATGCAGCTCATCTGCCTCCGCCCTGGACGCTGACTGAACCAGACTGGTTACATCGGACCCTGCACTGGAGCACACAGTCCTGAGAAGTCTACCTCCCCAAGGGATTGATATAGCAAATTTAATTTTTTTTTACCCTCACTGTTACTACGGCTTTTAGGTAGAGGCTCCATCATCTTTTGCCTAGACCTTTAAAAGAGCACCTTAATTAATGTCCATGTGCCCTGCCATTCCAGGCTAGGACAGACCAGAGTTACCTGTAAGAGAACAAGTCTCTTCTCCGTACCCCTGCGTTGAAGTTCTCACGCAGCTCTCAGAGACTGAAGTCTAAATTCTCGCTGGGGCCCATCAGGCCTCCCAGCCAGGCTCTCCCCAACCCCTTCTGCTGTCCCCCACCATAAGCAACCCCACACTCACACTCAACCGCTCTCCATCAGCTCACAGCGTGGGCCCCACGTACACGAGCGGCTCTTACAGTAAAAATGCCCACTCCATTACCCACCCATTATCCAAACTTTACAAACCCTGTAAAAATCAGCTGAAATGCTGCCCCCTTTCCATGATGCTACGATGAACCCCGCATTCATCTACTGATTCTTTCTGAAAGTCTTTCTGGAATTCCTACTCTGTGACGGGCATTAGTATAAACATTCCTACAGTACTTCATTCAAACTTGAGTTCTCACAGTTAAAAAGTATTTTAAAACATTGGTCAATTTATCTTCTCCATCTGTCTATGCATTTCCTGAAGATAAGAGCCATTATTCTGGTCCAGCTCCCTTGCTCTGCTGACTTGGGTCCAGAAGGGGCCCAGGATGCCAGGAACTGCCTAGTAGTCTCCCCTGAGGGCGCTGGGTCAGGCTGCAAGGGCTGTTATTGGAACGGTGGCCTGAGCTCACACGGAGAATACAGTGCACCAAACTGAGGAAGGGTCAACGCCAGTCTTCATCCCAGAAGAGAAGGCTAGAGCAAACAGCAGCAAGGCGGGCAGAGATGACACTGAGGTAGGAAACACTGAAGACTGGTTTTGAACTAACACCAGGAACAAAGCCTTGATATATTTTTCTGAATCATGGCCATAACCTTCAAGGGACAGAAGGATTCTAAATACATTATATCCATCTTCATGACAATCCTACAGCCTAACCTAGTATTAAGAATGCATGCGGCGTAAGTATGCTGAATTAACATTTTTGCAAGCAATGACTACACATACACGTGTGTGCGTGATGTATATTCATTTGACCCAGAAGGTGAAACAAAGCCATTAGAAACACTGAATTTTAGAGCAGGACCTCAGAGAAGATCTAATCTAAAAGTAGTGAGTTGAGATACACCTAGCATACAATACATATCAAGACTAATTTATTCTACCCTATACAAGTCACAAGCAATACTAAAGCATGGTCTGAAATTTGGACATAAATTAGCTGTCATGTGGACTGCATCAGAGGAAACCATTCTGTGTGTGGTGGGGGGCGGGGGGTTGGGGCAGCCAAGCCAAGAGCAGCAGAGATGAAAAAAACACAGGATACCACACTTGGGCTCTTAAAGGCTTTCCAGGCCCTGGTTTCAATCCCTGCCCACGTTGCAAGATGTAGCCCTGCCTTCAGTTCTGTGAGACATACATTCTGAATCCTTCTAAAATATACTTCTCAATTTAAGCTGCCTCTAGTTGTTGGTCTGTGTTATCCAAAAACGAAAATCGTCGACCAAACATAAATACCAGAAGGACTTGGCCTCTGCTGCCTGGCTTACACCCAAGAACCTCTTTGCCAAAACATCTACTCCTTTGATGCCTATTTCATTTCATACTCCTCTTTCCAACCACCAATCCGTTCAATAGCATCTAGGGGCACCTACTTCATGCCAGGCACTGCTAGCCCCTGCCAACAGAAAGATGATGAAATCAGTCTCTGTACTCAAGTTCAGAATCTAGTACAGTACATTTTCCCGAATGTGAATCATGATCAATTTGCAAAATCAGTGTAGTCAGTCCCAAAAAACACGTTTTGAAATTTGAGATATAAAAGAATAAAAATAGCCCTGGCTGGTGTAGCTCAGTGGATTGAGTGCCAGCCTGCATAGCAAGGGGTCACTGGTTCAATTCCCAGTCAGGGCACATGCCTGGTTATGGGCCAGGTTCCCCAGTTGGGGGCATGAGAGAGGTAATCAACTGATGTATCTCTCCCACAGTGATCTTTCTCTCTGTCTCTTTCTCCCTCCCTAACCCACCCCCAGCTAAGAAGTAGATAAATAAAATCTTTTTTAAAAAGAATAAAAATAGAGTGCATTACAAGAAGTAGTGGTTAAATATTGTTTTCTCTAACTTCTGTTTCAGTTACAAGGGTGTGTATTGGGTAGCAACAGAGCACGTATTTCTTACTGTGAGTCGCGAACGGTTGGAAAAATACCAGTGGGTCCCTATTTCCTAATCATCTCAACGAATGCCAAAGAGGAGAATGGTCAAAAAAGTTGTGCCTTAGAGAATCCATCAGTGCTTTAATTAATTTTTTAAAAATAGTAATTTTAATTGGCATATCCGTCGTTTGTGCTGATTTCACAAGCTCTTTAAAACAGTGACTGGTTTGCATCAAGCATATTAAACATTCCTTCTTGTTTAGCTTTAATTAGCTAAGTAAATCCTTTTCTCTTTGCCTTAACAGTACAAAGAAAGTTCAAATCAGCACATCAGAATTATTATAAACTCTTAATTAGCTAGGTACAAATGTAGTAAGTTCCTGCCACACGTACAATGAAATACTGGCCAGGCAAAGCCCATCACCCTCGGGGGAACCATCAGGGCACGAGAGTGGCAAGTCGGCCTGAGTGAAGACGTCCATGAGGCAGACGAGAGCCGTGTTCGAGGAAGTAAGTCAAAAGCGGATTGTGATTCTAAACTATTCAAGGTCACTTCTGAAAACCAGTGATTGAAGAGAATGCAAGAATAACACACTGAGTAAGCCTATAGCATTTTCTGGTATTTCTTATATTTTCCAAGTGTCTTGTGTCTAAGAATCTGATTTCACCTCAAGGAAAACGAATTCAAACATATTTATGCTCTAATGTAAAGAGTGCTAATCTCCAACAGATAGCGGAAGTTGTGTGACTCTTGGTTAGTCAGCAAGAATGTTTCCTGAATGCCAAGGACAGGCTGCCCCAGGTATTACGCAGAACACCATAAATACTGTGAGTTGTCATGAAATACTAATGTGTTAAAATCCATCATAAAAACCCAGGGCAGTTTTAGTAGCAGAAAATGATCTTATCGCAAGCATGTTTCTGTAGAAAAAGCTACCATACAGCCCTGGCTGGTGTGGCTCAGCGGACTGAGTGCCGGCCTGCCAAGGCAAGGGTCGCTGGTTCAGCCCCCAGTCAGGCCACAGGCCTGGGTCCCCGGTGTGGGGGCGCACGAGAGGCAACCACACACTGATGTTTCTCTCCCTCTCTCCCTCCCTTCCCCTCCCTCTAAAAATAAATTAATATTTAAAAAAAAAAAGAAAAGAAAAACCACCATACAAAAGCATGGCAGTCAATTTTCATGTTTTTTCAAAAGCATGCATTTACTACTTACTCATCCATTTTATTAGGAAAAACATCTAACTGAAGGTTAAGAACCACATACGTGAAAGAATCAAAAGTGAGGAAACGCATTTATAAGCTGTTTTTCCTGACACAGAGTGAACACTGCCAGTCCTCGGTTTCCACAGCGGCACACAGTTCCAGCTCGTGTTCAGGTCCACGCATTCACTCTCATTCAGCCTAAGTTAATTGTGTGTCCACCCAATTCCAGGGGCCCAAAGATGAAAGCACTCACAGTTTAGAAAAGGAACATAAACCCAACTGTAATTTGATTTGGAAAGGACGACAGGGTCGGGGCCTAGTACAGTGCAGTATGGGCGGAGAGAGCCAGGGAGGCTCCCGAGAGAGGCGCATCTGAAAGAAAGGGTGGGCGGGGCCCGGTAAGAGTGTGCGTGGACACATGGGAAACCTCGTGTTCTGAGTACAGCCGTGGGGAGAGCCATCAACCTGCTGGGTTTCAAGGAACACCCTGTAAAATACGCAGCTTGCGTTCTTCAAATATATTAGCATCATAAAATTATTAATGTCACAAAAGACTAAAAAAGGCTGAGAAACGATTCCAGGTTAAAGAACACTAGAGGGTAATGGCAACTCTATGTAACGTGTGACCCGACACTAGATCTTGGACTGAAAGGGAAAAAATGCAACAAATGGCATTATTGGAATAATTGACAAAATTGGAAACGTGGATGGACTACAGGTACAAGTATTGTGTGAACTGTAAATTCCCTGGATGTAATCAAGTGTACAGCGGTTACTTTGTTCTTAGAAAACACACACTAAGGTATTAAGAAAGGGACATATATACGTGGTCTACTCTCGAATGGTTTTGAACAAAATAAAGTTTGTGTGTAGATAGGGAAAAATCAATATGATAAAGCTAATATGGCAAAATTAAAATTTGCTAAATATGGGTAAATGGCATATGAAAGTTCTGTGCTATTCCTTCAAGTTTCTATAATTTATCCCAATATAAAGTATTTTTTAGTGGTTTGACCAATTTTGAAATATATTTAAAAATAAGAATGCATTTACACCTGTTTCATTTCAATGATAATTAGCAAGCTAACAAAATATACTTTCCAACGGAAAAGATCTAAAAGTAATCAACATAATACAAATTGTAGGCAAATATTTTATGAGAGGATTAAAGCATCAGCTCGCACGGCAGTTACGCACTGGTGCTCAGCTTAGTTTTCCACTGGATTTCATTTCGGGCTTGTCCGGGATCCCCTGAGTAAAATTAGAACACTTTATCTCCTATCTATAAATAGATTATTACATTTCGGTAGAAAGAAGTTCTATAAAAATGTAGGAAGATTGCTCCTAAAATCAACTGGATTAAGAATTGCGAGGCATCAATTTGGCTCCTCATCTCATTAGGCTTTAAGAGCTAATTAGTGGGGGGTGCAATTCAAATGCAGAAAGTGGGGGGCATTCGGACCCATCTTAGGAAACAAAAACCTAAAGAAGGTGCTAGTCTCCCTATGAATGACTCTGTAACAAGTATGAAAGCACCCAACACACACTGGATTTTAGTGTTTCAATGATTCCTGATGTTCTCTGAAGTAATAAAAATATGGGGAAAATAAAAATTAAAGATTACTTACCCAGAGCCTCAGAAAAACACACACATTTCTACAAACCCACTCACCTAGAGAGAGCCCACTCGGAAAATGCCAGGTGTCATTACAATAGCCAGAGACTTTCTTCACCCTGGTGACAAAGAACCCAGAAAAGTGGCAGGCAGCCCTTCCTTCAACTTAGCACATAGATATTCCTCCACAATGGGCTGAAGCACATTTTATTTTGTTTTCCAATTTTTCATCAAAGTAACGGATAGCTATGGTTAGAAAGTCGAAGGCTACCCAGAGGCTCCCCCAAAGACCATGTGCAATCGTTTCACTTTGGCAGTCTTCTGGCAGTCACCCCCACTTTTCTAAGTGGACTTTTCCCACTAGTTCTTCATGGATGACCTCAAAGTGTCTGCCAGACATGAGCTGTTAGGACATGATGCTTCAGTGAACTTACACTTCCCATGAACACCCCTCTCTCTTCCTCTTATACGTGTCACAATTTTAGCTCTTCTGTTGGTTACTTTTAAGACGTACTTGCAGTTTCATTTTTTGTTCTATTAGCTACAAACTATCTTGACTTCTCCTTCCCTAAGTAACGTCAGAACCGGTACCCATTCTTCTACATCTCCTCCCAGCTCTGTCAACTATACTATCTTTTTCCCATTATCGAGATTTAAGATTCACATTCCATTGTCCCGCCATCAATAAATAAGTCTTCCATGCAGTGGCTGTCAGCAGCAATGGCTCTTAAGCTGCACTGTGCAGCAGAGTCACCGCCTGGAGAACTTGTTGGAACACAGACTGATGGACCTCACCCAGTGAGCTGCTGATCCAGTACGTCTGGGGTGTGGCCGGAGACTTTGCATTTTTAACAACTTCCCAAGATGCCTTAGTGCATGTAGTTTTGTTGGACCATTTCATCTCTTAAAATACACACACCCCCTTCATCCAAGCAAAGATATGTGCATGCATACACACAAGCATGCATGGCTATGGATATATTCATGTGTGTACACACGGCTATATGCATGTGTGGTGCGTGTGTAGGTGTGTCTACTCGGATGAAGTTGTCTGCAGTGAAAAGAGAAATGTGTAAATTCAATTACACTTGAAGAAACAGCAGACAGGACTTGACATTCACTTGAATGTAGAGAGTGAGACAGTTCCCTTGAAGATTTTCCCTGTTTTCAACAGCTTGATAACGGTTAAAGATTCATATGAGACTACCTGGTCCACCTGGTCTTCTCAGATGAATCTTTTTCCTTCCCTCACGTAGTAGGTATCTTAATTTTTTAGTTAATCTTTTCACACGGCTTAGGTTCTGGCAATAAGGAAAACCAGTAAACTAAGTCTAATTCATTTTTTATGGAGATAAGTAGTAATTTAGCAGTTTGGATTCAGAATATATTTAGAGTGAGTCTGATTTATTATGGTATTATTTACTACATCTTTTTTTTTTCCACTGGAAAAAGTACTTTGGCTCCTTATTACTTTTGCTGATGGGAATTCTGTTCATCTCAAAGAAGAAATCTTTCATGACTAGCTCTATAAATTACCGCTCTAGGCTTATTTCAGAACTATTTTTCTGAAAACATTGTTTTACAAGTTCAGTTGCTTCTAGCTAGGATATTACTGACTTCTTAATAGGTCTTGTAGGGCTTGAAAATGACTTTTTACGTAGTGAAGTCTCCCCCCACCCCCCATAGCAGACAGACACTCTGCACTGGCAATCCAAAAGCCATTTGTGACTAACATGATTGGTGACTCTGGGAAGCTGGACACACACAGGGCCCAGTGCCTTCGCAGTCCTTTCTGGGGCAGCTCCTCCATGTCTAAACTTCAGAGGCGCAGGTTCTGCCCTCAGGGGAAGGCCTCTGGTTGTCCAGCTGGCAAGAGACTAAGTTTGCTTCTGTTGCCTAATTCTGTGGAAGCCAACTGCTGTCATACATGGAAGCCATGTTTTCCAAGTGCTCTATCACTAGGAAAGCTAAAATTCTGATCCTCAAAAGCAAAATAAAAAATCTGCATGGCCCCTCAAACTCACCACAACTTAGGCCTACCAAAAGTTCCCAAACACTTATTTTTAACCTGTTTTTTTAACCTAACCCAGTTGGGCCTAAATTTTGTATTTACAAAAGCCATGCAATTATACCAACATTTTTCGTAACAAGATTCTGAACCACTCTGCTCTGCTGCCCAAGAAGCGCTAAGAAGAGGTTGACATTTAACTAAGGACCTAGCAAACTCAGCAACAAGGAATTTATATCCTAAATTCAAGTACTAAACCAAGGTGCTGTTTTCAAGCTATGTGAAGAGTTTCAAACTACAAGAAGTTCAAGACCCACCTAAAATACACTTCATTTGTGCAATGTCTTTTTTTCCCTACACTCACGACAAAAACCAATCTCTCCTTATTCCCATGCAAATATAAGGAAGAAAAACAACTTTTTTTTTTCCCTTGGGGGTAGAGTGGAGGAAGCAGACAAGCTTTTCAACTTGGCATTTGACTGAAAAATTACATGTAAAAACAGACACATCATTAAGTCTCAAAACTCTTTGACTATTCAATTCTCAAATATGCTGCAAAAAGCGACAAAAGACAGCTTGTCTCTAGATTACTCCAGCTCAGCAGCTTTTTAAAGGAGGGATTACATAAAGAAATTGTTCCAACTAGTCATACTTCTGTATTAAAGACAACATGAATTGAAACAGATTTGCTTGTCTGAATCTAGACCAATGTTAAAATATGGTTAATTGCTAAATACTTAAACTTCATTTCTCTTTCCCAAAGTGAGTGTTTCTAAAAATGATCTTGTACAGTCTCTTTTGACGATTCAGAGTTTTACTTGTTTACACATTCTTTTTCTTTTTATGTGATACTCGAATAAATACAATCAAGGAATTTATAAGATTTTGAAATTAAAACTTAACTCTTATTGACCAAATTAACTCTATAAATTTTTCTCCAGTAGGTACCATACTTATTAAAAATCCCACATTCTAAAATCATCTCTCAATGTGAATATATTCTAATGCTATTTTTGAAACCTAGAGAAACTACCTGATGAAAAAGAAGGGGACTACTGTTTACGGCACACCTACCAGAAAGGAGGCACACACTTGGCAGCCAGCCCTGGGCTGACATTCTGGGCTGACCTTGACCCTAGTAACTGTGTAACCAATGGGCAGGTTTATCTAAATTTCTACATCATTAATTCTTTGTTTTGCATGTAGTGAATACTCAATTACATTGTTATTATTATTGCAACAGATATTATAGAACTCTTTTAATAAATGAGAAAATTAAATTCATGACATTTATGCAACTGCTGAAGGTGCCACAGTAACTAAAAAGCTGGGACAAGTCCAGCTGCATCTGCCTCTCCAGCCCAGGACTTCTCTGACCCATACGGCCCTGCATTTCTAATGTGTCCTTATAAACACAGTAACTTAGGGTACTATGAGAAACAAGTGTTGATCTAAGTTCAGGTGTAGGGATATCAAAGCTGTCTATTTCTCAGTAGGGGACATGTCCAGTAACGTCCTGAAAAACCACTGGTCAGGGACAAAGAGAAGGAAGCACTGTTGCCCTGGCTGGTGTGGCTCAGTGGATTGAGCACCAGCCTGCAAACTAAAGGGTCGCCACTTTGATGCCCAGTCAGGGCACATGCCTGGGTCCCCGGTGTGGGGGGCGCACAAGAGGCAACCACACACTGATGTTTCTCTCCCTTTCTTTCTCCTTCCTTTCCCTCTGTCTAAAAATAAATAAATAAAATCTTGAAAGAAAGAAAGAAAGAAAACATTGCCCTACAAGCAACAGTGGACCAGGGAACCTCTAAGATGCCCAGAGATCTATGGTTTTAAGTAGACTTCCCAAAGGAATAAATGAGTTATCCCAAATCTCACGATTTTTTCTGACTTACACCGCATGTTCCTACACTACCAGGCTGATCTCAATGCCCCTCTCATGAACCCAAACAGAACCCAGTTGCACCCTTGGAAAGGATTTACTGCTCACAGCAACAAATTGCGTTTCTACTGCGCCCAGATGACTTCTTTTTTTAATGCTCCTTTTTAAGTCACCAAAGTTAAGGTAAGCAAAGGATTTCCCCCTTGATGATATGTACACCTCAGCTGATGTGCTTTCACATTAAACTAAGAATTACACTGTTGATAAGTCACTGAAATCTGGCGTTCTCGTCAAGCATTCACATTAATTCAAGCAAAACATTAAAGAGCATCACCTAATGAGTCACACTGCAATGAAAAGAACCGCCGTTAAGACTCCCGGAGCACCAGCGTATCACAAGTTATCATTCACAGCCTGGAAATCACGTTTTAAGACTAACATCAAAATACTTACCTGAACCCCCACAGGTGCCCTGTTTTTCCCTTAAGCACACGCTGACCAAAGCACACTGTATGCAAATGCAAGGGCCTCTTTCTCTGAAGAAACTGAAGAACTTTTTTGGAAGAACAGTCACTAAGTTATCTCTACTGCTGACCTAAAAGCTTAGGGACCATTTACGGGGACGGGGGGCTGTGTAATAGTGTAATTCTGCTCTCTCATACAGCTGTGACTCTCACATCCGCTTTCTCACAGGAGCATGGATGGATTAAGAGGGTACAACATAGGGAAAAAAACAGCAATGAACATCCACAGAAAACACAGTGATTGGGTGTTGGGAGATCTGGACAGCTATGTGCAAAAAAATGAAACTCGATCACCAACTTACACCATACACAAAAATAAATTCAAGGTGGGTAAAAGACTTAAATATAAGTCGTGACACCATAAAAGTCCCAGCGGAAAACATTGGCAGGAAAATCTCAGACATTCTACACAGCAACATCCTCATAGACACGTCCCCTAAAGCAAGGGACATAATGGAAAGAATAAACAAATGGGACCTCATCAAAATAAAAAGCTTCTGCAGGGCTAAAGAAAACAGAATTAAAATGAAAAGAACCAACAGTATGGGAAAATATATTTGCCAATGAAACCTCAGACAAGGGTCCGATCTCCAAAATACATAAAGAACTCACACAACTCTACTCCAGGAAGACAAACAACCCAATTAAAAAATGGGCAAAGGACTTGAACAGATACTTCTCCAAGGAAGACATACAGAGGGCCCAGAGACATATGATAAGATGCTCAGCATCACTAGCCATCAGAGAGATGCAAATTAAAACCACAATGAGGTACCACATCACACCAGTCAGAGTGGCCAACATAAACAAATCAACAAACAAATGTTGGAGAGGATGCGGAGAAAAAGGAACCCTAGTGCACTGTTGGTGGAAATCTAGACTTGTGTGGCCACTGTGGAAAACAGTATGGAATTTACTCAGAAAACTCAAAGTGGAACTACCCATTGGCCCAACAATTCCGCTGCTGGGATTATACCTAAGAATCCTGAAACACCAATCCCAAAGAACCTATGCACCCCAATGATCATAGTAGCACAATTTACAATAGCCAAGTACTGGAAGCAACCTAAGTGCCCATCAACAAATGAGTGGATCCAAAAACTATGGTATATTTACACAATGGAATTCTACACAGCTGGGAGAAAGAAGGAGCTTATACTCTCTCCAACACCATGGATGGAACTGGAGAGCATTATGCTAAGTGAAATAAGCCAGGCGGTGAGGGACAAACACCGTATGATCTTACCTTTAACGGGAACATAATCAACAGAAGAAAAAATCAAACAAAATATAACCAGAGACATTGAAGTTCAGAACAACTAACAATAGCCAGAGGGGACGGGGGAAGGGATAGTGGGGAGAAGGGTTTTTAGGAACTACTATAAAGGACACATGGACAAAACCAAGGGGGAGGGTGGAGGCAGGGGAGGGAGGTGGGTTTGGCTGGGGTGGGGTGGAGGGGTGGGGAGAAAATGCAGACAACTGTAAAAATAAATAAATAAATAAATAAATAAATTCATAGGAGAAAAAAAAGAAAACACAGTAATTGGTACCTCTCCTTTCTCTCTCTCTCTCTCTCTCTCTCTCCCCCCCCCTCTCTCTTCCCCCACCCTTTTATCTACTCTGCTGTTTGGGGCCTTTCTGATAAAAGGAAAGAATCTCAATGCAATCCAAGCAGATTTATGATTAGTTCCAAGTAATGTTTCATAATTTAGTAAGTCTGCCATTGTTTTCTCACAATTTTGACAGATGTCAGTCACAAAAATTTTTAAAGATACTGAAGAACAAAAATATACATAACTTTAAATCTCAAAATTATTGTATTAGCTACATATTACCAAAGAGGGTTTTATATACTAAATCTTGTCTCAACTTTTTTAACCTGAAACATGTTATTTTATTATCAACTTTGCTGTATCACGGAATGTAAAGTTACTGTTAACATCTGACAAGTTTCCCAGAGGAATGGAAAGTTAATTACTAGTAAAGATCATGGGCTCTGAATTCAGGTAGAATCAGCGAGTCACAACCTACCTAAATTCCAGGTTCCTTCCCTATAAAGTGGGAATAACGACAAGACCTCCAGAGGTTCTGTGAGATTACAAGATGGCGCACGTTAAGCCTTTGGCACGTTCCTGACACAGATCAAGTTCTCCGTAAGTGTAAACTATCATCTTCCTCCATACTGACTGCTGTTATCATTGCTACTTAGTTATCAAAAACAAGCACCATCCCGGACACTGCCCTGGATGCTGCTTTATCATGTTTCTCACTTATTCCTTTCAGCGATCCTGGAAGGTGGGTGTAGTATTATGATTATTAACCACATTTTATCAATGAGTAAACTAGGTTCAGCTAGTAATTTTCCAGTTTCACACCATCAGTAAATGGCATAACCATAATCTGACAACAAAGCTCCTTAACAAACACGATGTTACTATTAACAGGCTCAGATTATTCCCAAAGGGGTAATAACGGATTCATTACCCAAAAGACGTAATAGGTGTTATTCATCCAACTACACTAACTTCTGAATATTTTAGCCAAAAAGAGGAAAACCGAAAACCCAACTCCAACTGTTGGTTTATTAATTTATCTTTCATTTCTAAGACTTTATTTCAGGGGTGAGGGTGGGTATGACAATACACTGTATTTACATAATGCTTTGGTGTAAATTACTAATTTGATCTTCACTACAACCCCACAGACAGAGGCAGGAGTTACCAGCTCTATTCTGTAGACGAGAAAAATGAAAGGTCACAAATCTGACAAATCTGGGAAGAAGGACTTAAACCCAGCTCTTCCTGTCCCAGTACCAGGCTGTCTTTCACTACATCACACAGACAAACAGATGACTGAGTAGGTACTAATAAAAACTGATCTTTAAAAAAGTACTATCTCCCCCCCACACACAAACAAAGGTATCCACACATCATCCTCATTCTCCCCAATGATCAAGGCCTTAGGGACAAAGCAATGTCGCAGTTCTCCAAAATACAACATTTGAGGAAAGGAAAACAGATTTAGAGGAGCTTAACACTGTTCAGTAGAAGGGCTACAGGGCCTAAAAGGAAGGCAGAGGATCAATCAGTCTCCAAGATAACAAAAAGAAATAAAATCATCTACCTGTTCTAAAAGAAAACGTGGCCAAAAACTATACCGAGGGACTTAATGTCCACAGGGAAGAAAACTTGAGGACTGGGATACATTGGTGACACTGCAAGACCCAGTTCCTGCATCCGGAGCTTCCGGGGGACACAGAAAACCATTTAATAAGTACTGGTTCGAGTAGGAAAGTAAAATACAACATCGGAAGTCGGATGAAAGCTGCAGGCTATGCGTGCATGGAGGAGAACACCGCTCTGAACAAACAAGGGATAACCAAATAATTTGTTCACTGACAGAAAGAAAAAGGGCATAAAATAGAATATGCCCCTGAACGCTAGAAAAATAATTACACGAGGTGTCAGACTGCTGTAGAAAACCCTCCTCGGTGTCTAACCTGCTTCACTTACTCGTCTTTTACCATCTACCGCACACGGCAGCCGCGGCAACCAGCCGCCCTCTCAACAAATCGATCTTCCACAGTGCGCTGCTCATTAAATCCTGCTCATTGAGGGTCAGGCCCCAAATTATAATCGAATCAATTTATTTGATCTGTGACTAATAATTAATGATTAAATACAGTTATTACATAAATGGTTTCATTCAAAATAAGCCTGGACATTTTAAGACATACTTCTATAATCATCTGCCAGCTTGAGTTATATGTCTTGACTGAAACCAACAGAAGAAAGATCTTGCTACAGATTTCTGATAAAAAAGGTCAAGTTCAGGAAATTCAGCCAGAAAGTAAAATTAAGACCGAAGCAAGGTTAACTAAGAAAAAGTATGAGCTCAGAAAAAATAATAAAGACTCTAATCAGGCTGTTACTGAGAACTGCTACAAATATTCACATTTAAGTAATTCAAGTAATATTTATTGGGCCCTAGTGAAAGTCGAGAATCATACATCACTTTGGAAGTGGATGACCTCAGACTAAAGTACTATGAACTTAGAGCGGATATGGTTACGATAGTTCCTTCTTACAAAGTGCTTAAGAAACAAAGGCAGGCAAAATACTTAGTAGGCTATGAGACACTGAAAAATAATGCTGGCTGGGTCCCAGCGCCAAAGATTCTCATTCCACAGATCCTGCAGCCTGGGTATCAGGGTTTTTACAGCTCCCCAGGAGGTTCCAACGTGCAGCCGGAGTTGGGAATTACTATCCACGGTAATGCCCAACAGACCCGAGGAACTACTGAGGCAAAGGCTAAAAAAAAATAAAAAATAAAAAACTGTCAAGAAGACCAAACAGGATTCCCAGGTATAGTGAGAGTAATGAAAGCAATTAAGGAGTCACTGCATTTAACGAAGGATACGCAGAGCCCAGATGGGATGGTAAGATGGGTTTGGATGCCTGGGAAACAATGGTCAGCTGGTAAAGACGATATTCTGCATTAGCAAAACCGTCCAGTAGGAGATTTGCAGTCCCCTGAGGCTGGCTCCATAATAACTACACCTACCACCACAAATAGGTATGATTGTGTACAGCCTGTTGTAATTGTGTGCAAATAGAGGTGATTCCGCCAAGCTGCTTTTGCTACCTAGTGTTCCCACACTGCCATCTAGTGGGTCAGGATGGCAAGGAGCCCATTTGAACTGGAAGTGAATTCTGGGTGGCTCTGAACTCATTTGGTTGCAAGGCAGTTGGTAAAGAGCCCAAATGCAAGGGTTTGAGCCTTATGTTCTCCTCTGTTTATTTAGAGTAGAAGAGGCTTAAGGTGCAGGGCTTCTTTTGAGGTTGATTCAACTGTTCTGACATTGGTCATAGCGACACATAATGTTTTGAATGTATTCAATGCCACTGAACACTTAAAAATGGATAAAATGGTAAATTTTGGTATTTTCTGTCATTTTAAAAGGGTGAATGGTGTGGTACAGTCCGTGCCACTGAATAACAGGGATAAGTTCTGAGACATGCGTCATCATCAGGCTCTTCTGTCCTGAGAACGCCACAGAGCGCACTCACGCGCACCGTCGCCCCAGCCGGCCACCGGCCGCGCACCCGGGCCTCGTGGGCAGCCCAGTGCTCCTGGGCCACAAGCCTGCACGGCCTGCGGCTGCAGTAAAGGACACAAGAGTAAATCGACACAAGGCAAAACGATGCCATCGGGGAGACATGGCACACACGACACAGGAGCCCACTTGGACTGCGTCTGCTGGTGTTCATGTGGGAGGCTACAGGGATAAGGTTGGCACAGATTCTGGAATACAGAAGGCCCTGACAGTCAGGCCAAAGAATTCGAACTTTATTTAGTACGTGTTGAGGAGACTGTAAAGATTTTTGAGCAGCAGTGTAGAATGTACAAAATTATGGAAGGTTAATGCAAAAATGCTGATTGGTGTGGATTTTGTGATTGGAGAGAGATGTGGGAAGACTGGAGGGGAGGATTCCAGGTGAGAGAACAGTTAGTTCACTCCGGCTGTAAAGTGATGAAAGCCTGAGTTAGGAGGTGGCAGGGGCCTGGGAAAGAAAATGAGGCCTTTTGATGGAACTGACTGGGTTATGGGGTGGGGAGGGGGGTGAGAGGCGAATGCAGGGTCTCGAGCTCCGTGTACTGGAACCAGGGTGGTGTGACTGCTGGTTGAAGTCATTGGTGTGGGCGAGATCACCAAGTAACCAACTGTGCAACAGAAGTTAGTGCCAGTGAGGACCACGCTTAACAGGAGTCACTTCTCAGGGTTGGGAGGCAAGAGAAGGCATTTTAGTAAGTTAATAGTTCCTTTTTCGGCCTAGGTTTCACTGGCTAGGTGAACAGGGTAAATCATTTAATTTTGAGTCTCAGTGTTACCTTTTTTGAAATGAATGGGGCTTGGAATGAAGAGATTGAATGATTAATGATGCCCTTTTTAAACTTTCTACAGTCCTGGAGGTCACATCTGTATTTGCGCCACCGCCTCCTTTCTTGTAGTAACAGTTTTATTGAGATACAATTCATACCTATGCAGTCGTGTGCCACATAACTGATGTTTTGACCCGTGGTGGACTACACACACATCGAGATCCCATAAGATAATGATGGAGCTGAGAGGAGATTCCTGCTGCATAGTGACGTCACAGCGGTCCTACCACAGTGCATTGCTCGTGTGTGTGTGTGTGTGTGTGTGCGCGTGTGTGTGTGTGTGGTGATGGTGTGACCCATCCTCCTGCGCTGCCAGTCCCATCAACTCGTAGCACACAAACTTACCTACAGCACATAACATCTGACCGTGGTACTACACAACCATACCACTGGCCTGTGTGTTTACCGTACCATACTTTGTTATTTTAGCGAGCCCTTTTTACTTAAAAAAGAAGTGGGCTCGGAAACAGCGCGCTGCGTTACACCAGCAGCAGCCTCGCGTGTCGTGTGTGCCATGTCCCCCGATGTCATCGCCGGGTTACACCGGCAGCACCGGCAGCAGTGCTGCACATGTCCCAATGCGCAGCCGCTCTTGAGAACCAATGACTCAAAGGAGAACCTCTCTAAAGGGCCGTTCTGAAGCAGAGACAATGGGAAAAAAGTCCCAGGAAGAAGGCAAATTGTTTTTTCTTATTAATTTGTGAATGATGTTTACAGACGAAGGGTGTGTGCCCCTATGTTACAACGTTTTCCTGCATTTCATGCCTCCTCCACAAACAGCTCTTGATGTACAGATGTCTTCTCGCTTCTACGAAGTTTTATCCGTCCATGTATCGACCTATCTTCTCCCTCTTGTGTGGTTTCTCTTTTTATTTTTGCCTGAAAGGCTAACAACAACAGAGGACCTTCTGACATTATGATTCTCAACCAAAGTAATGAATTAAAAGTAGGTATTAACATCAAATTTTAAATGTCTTAGATGTTTAAAATTAAACATGAATAAGTCATGTGCAAAACAGTAAACTGGCAACAAGTTAGCTTTTTTTTTTTTTAAGATTTTATTTATTTATAGAGGAAGTGAAAGGGAAGGAGAAAGAGAGGGAGAGGAACATAAATGTGTGGTTGCCTCTCACATGCCCCCTACTGGGGACCTGGCCTGCAACCCAGGCATGTGCCCTGACTGGGAATTGAACCGGTGACCCTTTGGTTTGCAGCCTGTGCTCAATCCACTGAGCTACACCAGCCAGGGCGACACAAGTTAGCTTTAAAAAGGAAACTTTCCTGATTTTACTATAAGTGAACAAGTAAAATAATAATAATCGCCTTACTTGTCCATTTTTATTTAAAAATCAAACGTCTAAGGTGTTTTATCACATGGGTTACATGTGTCTGTTCAGGAATATAACTGCGTCTCTGGAAAGCAACCATTTGAGCGCTATTATTAGAATGAGATACATAGTAAGATTACCCCACAGTCACACTGATTATTTTCTCCCTACCATGTAATTATTACGGCAAAAACTAGGGGGATTAAATCGTTTGCACAAAATCTTTTACAGTAATAAATCCCATTGTAAGTAGTTTAACAGGCTGAGCTCTCCCCCTAGCTCATCGCGGATTCAGATGTGACCACCGGCCTCAGACACGAGTGTTGACTCCTAATGCAACAACATGGTCGTTATTAGTAAGGCACTGACAGCAATCCGACCCATGCTCTTTCATGATGGTGAGCTTTGGAGATATTGATGACAAAACTGGACTTGTTTGCATCTTTTATAGACTTGAAAACAAAAGTTACGATAAATGTCAGAGGTTGAGGACACTTTGGAAAGGAGGTTCACACAGAGATACTAAGTTTTGATAGCTGAAAACCAAGTCACCATTCTGAAAAATGCTTGCATGCTTTTCACCACATTGACCACCAGAGGGAGCACCATGTCCAATTAAGACGATGGGAAACTCCCAAAAGGAAATGAGAAATCCTGTAAAACCTGATCTGCAAAAGTTTTAAATGCAGCATGTACAGAATGAAATGTAAAATCAAATCATAGGCTCCCCAAAAGATCTCAAGGGAAATATTTATAAAATAACTGGGCTGCTGAGAACTTTAAGCTTGGAAGTACTTACAGAAATTAGTTTAACATAAATAAATACAAATTCTGCAGATATCCTGACATCATCTACAGAAAGTTTTATGCTGACTCAGTAAGTCTGCATTGCTAGCAAGCCCCCAGCTGACAAGGATGCTGCTGACTCACAGACCACACTTGGAGTAGCAAGAACTAAATGACAATGTCAACTGAATTTCCAAACTACATGTTTAGCCATTACATAAAATTAGCAAACTAACTGGTAGGAAGAAGAACCCCAAATAACAGATGCAAACAGGAGGGCACATACCCATGAAACTGGAAGCCTTGAACTTCTAAATTCTGATGACTGGCCTCTACCAGTGAAAGCACTCTGCAGGGGCAGGTCCCCCTCTGCCTGAGGAGCCTGAAACGGCCTCCCACCTGTTACAGGTGCCTCGCCGGGGACCACTGACCCACCACAGCCCTCGCCACCTCTCCGTGTTTCCAGATCTATGACCAGACTCAAGGTCTGGCAGGCCCCAAAGGGTAAACCCCTGAGGAGGTGCAGTATACACAGAAAGAACTGCAAGATTCTGCCCCCTTTCTAGCCCCAAAACTTGCGGAACATGTATGGGAAAGGATACTGAAAGTGCTGGAACGCTGGATGAGGGGGGAGGATAATGCTGGACGAAGCTCAATTTGTTGATGTAGGTGCTGAGCAGACTGCGGATTCAACAGCTTGGCTCAAGGAGCTGGGAACAGCTGTAACACAGCCTGGTTGGTTGACTGAAAACCGGACTTAAAAGTGACCAACACTAAACGAAGCTGAAATGTGAGAGCCTCTTTGCTGTGCTGAGGAGGAAGATATTTGATGGATTAACGAGAAGAGAACACAGAGTGACTTTTTTCTAAGACTACTTAAGCCACCCCTTAACCAGGCCCCTGGGAAGATCCAGAAAATGTCCCGTTCACCAAGCAACGAGAAACACACTCCTGCGAGGAGCCCCGGCCTCCCCAAAGGATCCTGTGGTGGCCATGCGCCAAGGACCAGAAATAGAAGTCCTAACTCCTGCCATCACGCTGGCTCCTGAGTTTGGTGGGGGATGGCGGAATCCCAGGGCGGCAGGGACCAGCGCAGTGGGAGCACCTGATCACCAAAGACAAGGTGGGAGTGGGCACCGTGATGGCAGCCAAGGCAGTAACCGGAAAACATGCAGAGATCTTTGATGTTGGCTAGTGAATCACAGTGTGCCTAGAACCGAAACAGATGAGCAATCTACTAAAGTCTTACTTGATTAATATTAGTGGGAAAGCTCTAGGCCTGGGAAACAGAAGTACGACTTAAATCACCAAAAGCATAAAGAGTTGTAGACCCTCCACCAATTCTCGGATTTGGGCCACTTCACAGACCTAATCTAAGGTCAGGTCCCCTGAGGAAAACTCTACCACAGAGCCAAATATGGATACTCTGAATCTCCCTCCTGGGCTTTCCAAAAAGAGGTCTTTTTTTTTTACAAAAATGTCTTGGCACTGGAGAAGAAGACATAACCAAACTTTGGGAGGATTATTGGACATTGGCACAGAACTACGGTTAATTCTTGAAGACCCAAATCGCATGCGTTCCGACTCTCAGAAATAGCTTATGGAATTCGGGAGATAATGGGTTTGGGGCTCAGATTCTTTAGGGCCACCATACAATGCAGAGTAGGCCCCCAAATCCACCTGGAGGGTCTCTTCTCCAGTTCCAGAACACACAGTTGGAATGGACATCCTCAGCAACTGTCAGAATCCCCTGCCCTGTCTCCTCCCCCACAAAGCAACGGCTGTGAGCGTAAAAAAGCCGGAGTCAGAGCCCCTGGAACGGCCTGTGCCCACCTAAACCCAGTCTGCGTTTCCGGGGGGTTAGGTGAGGTGTGCACAGCTGACAAGAGATGAACTGTGGTGGCTTCTGGAGTGTGTCAACACATGCGCTGGACGTGCATTCCCCCAAATCCCCTCACCGTGTGACTCCAGGTTCAGGTAGACACAAGAGTCGTGGGTGAGATCGCAAGGCAGAAGTGAAGCAACTACCACTGTGTCCGAAGGTGTGTGCGGGGGGCTGGGCACTGCCACAGCCTGTGAACACCATCACTGCCATCTGCGGCTGCACCTCCACTCCGCCACAGCTCCCACAGTATCTCTTCCCCAACCTCCTCCCAAGTCACAGACAGTTCTGTGGCAAAGGGCACAAGCAATTCCTTCAAATCGTCAGTGTCATGGAAAGGGAAGGCGGGACAGACGCAGGTTCCGAGTTGTCCTTGTTAGTTCCAAGCGGATGCCAACCTGGTCTTGCTTCCCCCACCTGACATCCAGATGACCTTTCTGGCATCCCTCAGCAGAGAGGCCTATAGGCCGACCGCACTCCCAGAGTCAACAGCACCTCTACCAAAGCCCAAATATGCAAGGTCTAATCTCTAACACCCTTGCCCTTTGTCACGCAATGATTCCACCTCCCTGATCGAGCCCTAACTGATTCAAGCCCACTGATGAAAATTTCACTACATTGAAGCACAGATTTATTTTAATGATGCTCTTTACCTAAGCCAACAAACCTGAAATACAAGGAAATTTATATCAACTTGGTTCTACAGTCCCCCTTAAGTAAATTTATGGTGGAATTTTAGTTAAGTCTAGAGGGAAAACATCGTATCACTCTACACAGATGATGAAAATGCCTTCTGCAGAACTCAACACCTGTTATTAATTTAAACTCTTGAGAACATAGAAATGGAGGGACACTTCCTTAAAGTGATAAAATATATGTACCTCAGTCCTAAAACAGCATCTTAATAAGGAAAACCTAGAGGCCAGGAACAAGACAAGAATGCCCACTATCTCCACTACTATTTAACGCTGTCCGGGGGTATTTCTCAAAGTGATTAGCCTAGAAATTGAACACTTAGAGGCATAAAAATGGAAAAAGAAACAAAACCATGTATTTGAAGATGAGCTACGAGTATGGCTACAAATTAACTTTCCTGCAGTTCTCTACAACTGAAACATGAGGTCTGGGGCAGAAACGGACAGAGCAATGGAATGGAGTAGCGAGTCCAGAGTGAGAGCCGACGGGTGTGTATCTGGAATGATCACTGAAGCAACTAAGGGGGATACAGCTTTTAAATGAACGGTAATGGGACAACCAGACAGCCACCTGGAGAAAGATACAGTCCGGTGCACTCCCTATGCTGTAGACGTGGAATAAACTCTAAGTCAATCGGAGTGTGAGATGCGAAGATTTAAAGAACACATGTTCTAGAAGGACACGTGGGTGAAGCACCCCGTCCTGAGCAAAGTTAAAAGACAACCTGGGAGAAAATATCGTCAGTGTTTATCAAAGATAAACAGCTACTACCTCTACGATACAACAAAATGTTTCAAATTTGAAGGGAAAAAGCCAAAAATCTTATAGTAAAAAAAACGGGCAAAAGGTACATACAGATAATTAACAAAAACATATGAATATGAGCTTTAAACATACATAAAGGCGTTAAACTTGACTCATGATGCAATTTAAATGCAAAGTAAAACTGGGACAACATACCACCTCTCCCCCATCAGACCAGCAAGAATTCACAAGGCTGGTCACGTGCTCAGTCCGCCACGCTGAGGGGAACAGGCACCGTATACACTGCTGGTCCCACACAGGTATTCACGCTTCGGTCAGCCTCCCACCTCTTGGAATCTGCCCTGAAGATACACCTGCAACAACACGGGGAGGGAGGGGCCATACAGTGCAAGGGGGAGGGGGGAGAAGCCATACAGTGCAAGGTAATTTATTAAAGCATTATTCAAAATTGTAAAATACTGGATATTACCTAAGTGCCCAAGCATAGGAAATCAGAAACTATGGTACACGTAAACAAAAATAGAGTATTATGAGGTTATTAAAAATCAGAAAGATCTCTATAAACTGCTATGTAGTGATTTCTGGTAGGTATTGTAAGTGAAAAATTCAAGTGCAAAAAAGCAAATACAATACGCTGCCTTTTGTCTGTGAAGGG
This sequence comes from Desmodus rotundus, assembly GCF_022682495.2. Lineage (NCBI taxonomy): Eukaryota > Metazoa > Chordata > Mammalia > Chiroptera > Phyllostomidae > Desmodus > Desmodus rotundus. The sequence goes on along the minus strand of NC_071396.1, from coordinate 12,641,833 downwards.
AATATAAAAATACACATGTATACGTATTTGATTATCTTCACAGAAGAAAAAAAAGAGCGAAGATACACCAGGAAAGAATTAATTCGGTCACCTACAAGGAGTGGGGATGGGGACACCATGGACATGGGAGAGGCTGCTGACACTTCTATCTTTTTTTACAGTTTTGAGTTTGAGAAGCACGTTCAAAATATAAGATTAAATCAAAAAGGGCGGAGGAGAAAAGTCTAAAACTGAACGCAAAGGGAAACGAACTCAGCTGCACTTCTAACGAATACCAATAAACACACTGAAGGGGAACAAGAGAGAGAATACAAAATGAGCACAGCACTGACCTACCTGCTCTGTCTTTGGCGGGGGTAGAGAGACCGGGGGAAACTGCAGGCAAATTCTGTACTGTTTCAACCAGGGTTTTTCTTTGTAATCATGTGGGCAAAGCAAGTCTGAAACAGTTTCAGTAACACACAGGGCTGAACAAATGAGTACATGGGTTGATGCTGTTGAGGGCCCGGGTTCTCCCCGAGGCAGAAGTTATGACAGGCAATTATGAAATCGGGGCAGGCAAGAAAGAACACGGAGGAGACAAATCTGCCTTGAAAGTATTGGTGAGAACTCGTGACTTGGAAATTACGTGTATGTCCACGTATACGTACGCATGTGTGCATGTACCTGCATACTCTGTAACTTTGTTAAAAGGGTCGAAGGGCAAAGACATCCTAGCAGCAATGAGCATACTTAGTGCTCAGATCTCGGGCGCTAACACCACTCCTCACTAAGGGAACCAGGAATCTGCAAAGAAACACCGATTCCTTGCCCTGGCTGGTGTGGTTTAGCAGACTGAGCACCAGCCTGTGAGCCCAAAAGGTCACCAGTCTGATTCCCAGTCGGGGAACACGCCTGGGTTGCAGGCCAGGTCCCCATTTGGGGGCATGTGAGAAAAAGTGTGAGAGAGAGAGAGGGATGGATGTCTCTCTTCCTTTCTCCTTCCCTTCCCCTCTAAAAATAAATAAAATCTTTAAAAACAACACTGCTTGCAGAGTTGGGACAGGACAGGTTTAGGATAAGCCTGGAACATCCACTATACCATAAAGGGAGTTTTTAAAAAAAAGATGGGGGCATATCACAAGGACACAGAAACAACCTTGAAAGGTTTCGTACCTAAAAACAAGACAAAATCATCTGGGACAATTTGAGTACCAAAATAAGCAGGGACATAATTAATAATGAACAACTGAAAAATGGAAATTCATGAGTCCATACTAATAATAGATAAATGATGAGGGAGAAGGACAGGCTCTCGTTTATAGCAAAATGCTGAGCTGAACACCACATGGTGAGTGTGGGGAGTCTACAGTTGGGAAAATCAACAGTTTGCAACCATTACACAGTCAAGAAGGAATCATCCATGGACGCTAAATCCAGAAGAAAATCTTAATGAGCAGAGTATTTCCAAAGTGGGAAAATGTTTCCCCACCTACTACCAGCTGGGGGGAGGGGAAATAGAGCAGAGAAGAACAACTGGGACAACAGCTCACTAGGTGATCACAATCAACACCAACTATGAAAAGCAGCTGGATACCTTGAGCTGCCAGGTGTGACACCCTGAGGGTACATCACCCACGCAGCATCCCCCTGAGGGTGCGTCACCCATGCAGCATCCCAGCTGAGACTGCATAACCTGAATCCAACCATGAGAAAATGTAAGCTCACAATAAGAAATGTCCTACTTTCTAAAAAGGAAAAACTGTCACTGTTAAACATGACAAAAAAAATATTTATGGAAATGTTCTAGATTTGGAAAGACCAATGATATACTTGACCCTCGACTGGACCCTGTAACTAAAGGAAAGATCTATGCTACAAAGCGCATTATTGGGCCGTTCGATGAAACTGAAGTACAGAGAGTGAAGTGCTGCACGAACGTTACACTTACTGTGGCTGACACGTGTGACTCCCTAGTCTTCGGGTGGGCTCACCAAAGTACGGAGGGGCACGGGACAAGGCACGTGGAACTCACGTCCTCAGGGCAATGAGGGCCCAGGGAGGAAGGTGCGAATGATAAAGCAAATGAGGTGAAGTGTTAATAGTTTAATCTGGGTAAAGTGTGCAAATTTTCTGTACTAGTCTCATTCTTGCAACTTTTCTGTAAATTTGAAGTTATTTCCAAATAAAAGTTTTAAAATTTTTAAAAACTGTGGTAGGAAGAGGTTAAATTCCTTTTCCAATCAAGGTAGCCAGAGAAATACATAAGTATAGTTGCCCCTTGAACAAAGCGGGGGTTAGGTGCACCAACACCCCACACAGTCGAAAATCCACACATAACTTTTGACTGCCCAAAAACTTAAGTACTAATAGCCTTACTGATATTATGAACAGTTGATTAACACATACTTTATATGTTATATGCATTACATACTATATTCTTATTACAAAAAGTAAGCTAGAAAAAAGAAAATGCTGTTAAGAAAATCATAAGGAAGAGAAAATACATGTACAGTACTGTACATATTTATTTAAAAATCTGCATATAAGTGGGCCCACACAGTTCCACCTGTACTGTTTAAGGGTCCATTGTATTTCAAACACCAAAATGATGGTAAGCCTAACAGTAAATGTTCAAAATGACCTTAAAATAACTCTGGGTTCTAATTTCATATAATATTCTCCACACATAGAATGGAAACTAAATTCCAGTCCATCACACGGTAATAGAGATGTGTACTTAGGAAGCATTTCAACAGCGGGTTATGTATGCGTAGTCCCTAGTTCCTTCCCAGCACGTCCGGTGCTGTTTCAGAATGCTGTGCTGTCCATTTGGCAGGTGCGTCCTGAGTACTTACAGTAGGCTACGTCACTTCTCTTAACCCTGCTAAGTCTCGGCTACTCGGCTACTCATGTCTGGCCCGCAGACCAGCAGCAGTAGCATCACCCAGGAGCTTGTAAAAAATGCGCAACGTCACGCCCAACCAAACCTTACTAAGTCAGAACCTACACTTGAGTGAGATCTTCAGGTGACTTACATGCACATTAAAGTTCAAGAAGAGCTGCTCTGAGTGACTCAACAGAGGTTTGTTTCTAGCTCCCACCCAATCCGATGCATGTAAGGTGACTCTCCAGAGCAGCTGGCCTCCACGCTGAGAATCATGCCATCTTGCTTCTCCATCTCAACTCACGGCCTCCACAGGCATTGAAGCAAGGTGAGAGAGAGCAGGGAAGACAGCGTGGGTTATTTGGTGGTAGGTGCAGAAATGGCTTGGATAACTTCATAACCTCCAGCCCACACTCCACCAACCAAAACTGAGTCGCAGGGCCCCAATCCAACTGCCAGGAGGCTGAGACGTAGCCCTCTCGTGCGCCCACTATTGGGAGGAAAATGAGTAAGGTTACTAATGAACACTCTGGTTATCTCAGAAATACCAAGAAAAAGTTGAGTAACCAGGCGAGAGCCAAGGCAGAGCAGGAAAATTATGGGGTCCATCGACAAGAGTTCTAGCGCTCTCTCCCCAAATTCTACAGCCAATGGCCAGCCAGTGAACTGGCTCACCTTCCACCCAGAGGTTAGCACTGGATCGAATCAGATGCCAGGTCAAAGAAAGGCAGGCATAACCTGGCAAGCGTTTCACAGCTACCTCCATCCCCAGCAGCACACACCCCTTTATAAATTCCAAATGAAACAAAACCTAAGAAAGACTTTCTCAAAGTTTATTAAAATCTGTAAGTACAAAGAAATGATACAAGCTTGGTTGGGGAGAAATCCAAAATATAAAGTACAAAGGGATAGCTTCCCTCCTCCAAATCCCATCCTCCAGAAATAATCACATCAGAACTCGGGGATGTGCTTCCAGACCATTTCTATACACACGAGTACATCAATAAGCACACAAGGTTTCATTTAAAATACACACATTGTTCTACAACTTCATTCACCCAGCAGGGGGTGTGGCCATCCATTCACACCTGTACCAGCAGATCCCCTTCAGCCTTAACAGCCAGGTATCCTGAAATACGGCTGCACCATAATTTAACAAGTCTCCCCTTTCAGTGGGCGTTACAATTCGCCCCTTTTTTAATTACCAAAAGGCTATGCTAAGTATCCCTGTGCATCCACTGTCATTTGTATTTCCATCGGAATCCCAAAAGTAGAATCCAGAAAGCACAGCGCTCGATTCTGGAAGGGACGGACCCACCGCCCTCCAAAGGAGCAGCACCAGTCTGGCTCCTACAGAAGCGTGCGATGCTCTGCGGCCCACGTCGGCGCTTACAAGGAACTCAACACACGCTTTTTTAGGGTTGTTTTTTTATAAGAATTAAGTGCAGTAGTACACAAGGGAAGGCACTTAAAATCAGGCCTGGCATTGCTGAGTAAATGACAGTCGCTATTAGCTATTGATGATACTATTCAGTCGTCACTCTTCGTGGTAACAAGTAAATGAGAAGAGGCTCCCGTACTTCCCCTCGACATTCCAGGTTAATCACTACGCCTCCAACGACGACGGTGTCTGTTAAGAGCAGGCAAACCACAGGCACTAGCCCTTTGCTTCAATTCTCCTGTGGGAAGGTCAGAGGCAGCCCTGTGAGGGACACCCCAGCTCTCTAGAAGATTTTCAGGAGGTCTCACAGGGGGTAGTAACAGGCAGAGAAGACAAACCCAAGTGCAGGAGAAAAATGAGCGTTCCCATGAGGACAAGTCAATGATCCCTCTATTACGAATGAGTCTAAACTTAAACCCAGACAGCCATTGGCTGTGGGTCCCAAAGGCATGCCTGCATTCGGGGAACTCGGGTGCCTTACCACGGGTGGCACACGGGGCGCTCTGGACCAGCATATGCCACACGGCCAAGGTGGAGGGCATCTGTGCTGCTGAGTTCCAGGCACCAGCCTCCATCCCTGTCCCCGGGTGGCTCCGTTCTTGAGCCCTCTGAGCAAGCACCAGGTTTCTGAAGAACAACAACTTACTGCTATTCACACAAAGCAGGTGGTCCTCTCTGATTAGGAACGTCCTCTGCTGTGGCATTCGCCAAATGTTCCCAGGCTCAGGTCTCTGCCATACAGCCCTTCCCCAACCTCTTTGCAGAAGAAAAGGAAGCAGCAAAAGAAACAGGGATTACAACTCCCACTTAAAGAGAAAAATGGGAGTCATATCCATAGAGCCCTTTCCCAAGCCACCATCTAATCCACCCTTCCTCTTAATGTTATTCCGAGTCCTTAGCCGTTGCCCAAGAATCTGCAAATCCTGACTTCAAGCCAACCCTCAAGGTCCCAGCCTTTGGGAGGACTTTCCTCGCCCCTCCACCTTCAGTTGCTCCCACCTCAAGAAGAATCTGTAACACAGCAGCGGTTCGTTTGCAGCCGGTGCTCACATACTTCACAAAATCAACTGGAAACCCGAAGAATGCTCTTTATCTATTATTTGAGCAGAGGTAAGCGCCTCCCTGTCCCCACGTGGCTCTTTCTACCTAGCCCTTAAACCCTGGGTTAGGCAGGCACGTGAGAATTCTGCCTTGGTTGAAACAATCCACTCCAACACCTAACATTCTTGGTAACTTCACTTACTTAGAAAAGTCATCCAACACCTAAGCCCCTCAGTTTCCTGATCATTTCAGCCGTCTTTCTCATTCCCACCTCAGCTGCTGTCATACCCCGGACCCTGTTGTGCCAGCACAGACACTACTTCTACAGTAAATATATGTCAGCTCCCCCCATTCTCAGTCACCCCATCGCTTCTTCGATGACAGCACCAGGTCCTCTAAGCCACTGATTCTACCACTTTTACACACCATCACCTTCCTCATAACCTCAGTCCCAGCTAAGAAATCATGGTCCGTGATTACACCCTCCCTAGCCTACAATTTCAACTTCCTTCTCGCCTTCTCTATCCACGGCACTAACCTGGTAACCCCAATTCTCACAGTCCAGCGGCTGCCACTGGGAGAGAATAGAGCACTAGTGTGCTACCTGCTGTCACTTTAAATGAACGAACACAACTCTTCTCAGCGAGTCTTCAGGCTCAGGCTTCTGCCTCACCACCCTTAAGTGGACCCTCAGCGCTTCCCAGCAATCCTACCACATTGCACTAGGCGAGTCCTCTTCTCTCCTAGCATACTTCAAACCTTCTCTTCCCTAAGCCTGAGTCACTCAGCAACCACTTCCCAAGTGTCCCCAAACCTTTCAAGCACTGCCGTTGCCTCCTCTGGCACCTCTCCTTCTCGCCCCAGTAGGTGTTCCCTCCTGCCTCCACCCAGGCTCAGTCCTTGGCCAAGATGGATTACAGCATCTCACCAGTGCTTTTTCCCCCTACGTTGCCTGGTCACCTCCACCCACGCTGTAACTCAAAGGTAGCTGCTTATATTCTGTAACTGATCTCACCTGTCTCGTGAGCGTGGTGCTGGTTTTCTACAATTAAGCTAATCTTCATCATGAATACTCACCCTAGTAAACAGTCACAAACTTAAAATTTTCCAAATAACATATCAGTCTCTTCCGGTTAATATTCAGACATGCAAGTTTAACTCTTTACCAGAACTGGCACAAATACTGGCTTTCAGGTAAATTTTTCTCCATACGGGACTTATGGGACATTCTTAAGGTGGGAGGAGAACCCTGGATCTTGGTGTCCCTGTGGGTCCACACTGGTCTCTGCTGCGAGGAGGTGATTAGGTCCCCTGGCTGGACTGCTGTCATCCCATCCCTCTCAGGATGTCACGGTGGCTCCCATCTCTGGCATCCATGGTCCTCACCTTCAGTCTAGAGTCACACAATCGTGACGCCTGCTGCTGATCCAACAGGCCTCTAGCTCCTCCGCACCCCTCACCGTGGTATGAAGCATTTCAGAATGCCCTGCTACCAGGGGTTCACCCACCCTTCCACTTCCCTCTTCCACTGCTGTGCTCTCACCCCCAGAGCAGGCACAGCGCCAGCCGACACGGCTCTCTCCTCTCAAGATTCCAAATAAGGAGCAGAGTCAAAGACCTTCTACTTTTTCTGTCCCCTCAAACCATTAAACGCGCTCACCTCAACCCCAGAACTTTGGCCAGACAGAGTAGGTCAGAACATATATTTCTCACAGTCTGTTTTCCCTACGTCGGTTCCCCGTTCTCCCCACAACCCACCAGAGCTGAAAAAGATGGACTCTCCACTCCCCGTTCACCCTCCTTGCTCCTGGGAGGCACCAAGCCTTGATTCGGCCTTAATGACAGAAGAAATATCCTCTCTATCCTACGGAAGAAACTATCATTAGAGTTTTCAGAGGAAGCTCTTGATATGGAAACTGCAGGCAATTTGGAAGTTTAGAAAACCGAAAACAATCATACAGTGCCTTAGTAATTCCCCCAAAATATTACCCCTTCGCGACTTCGACAGAGCTTCCTGTGTGCCCAGCTAGTCTGGGGTTCCTCCCTCCCTCCCTGAGTGGGGATAAAAGAATACCCCTGAGCGGGGACAGGGGACCTTACAATGGAAGCTTATGGGTTACATTTGCCAAAACAAACAGGAAACCCAAATAACCCCTCTGTCAATGTTTTGAGCTTCTTCAAATTAAAAACATGTGCAACAGCAGAAAAAGGATAATATAAATTATTTCAGGTAATGATTTAATTATCATTTAATCTTTCTCCAATTTACATAATTCATTTTCTTTTCCAACCACATGGAAAACAAGAAGCCAGTCCTTAATGACAGGGGGGAGAAAAGGCAAGAAAAGCCATGAGGCAGGTTCAAGTTTCTCTTTAATAAAAATAAACATGCAAGACCGACAGACACCAGCACGGTGATGACCAGAGGGGAAGAGGGTTGGGGGACGTAGAAGGTATAGGACGGATAAATGGAGATGGAAGGAGACTTGACTTACGGTGGTGAACACACAATACAAGATGATGTATTACACAACTGTGCACCTGAAACCCATTCAATTTTATTAACTAACCTCACCTCAATAAATTCAATAAAAACGTAAAAACAAGTACATAAATAAATACATGTGAGAACTAAAGCACAAATCAAAACACCCCAAGGCCCAAGGAAACCAGGCAGATTCACACAGCAATAAATCCTCTGGAGACTAACGAAGTAATTGTAACAAATATCTGTTCTTTCATATTCTTTACCTGGATCTCCCTTCTCCCCCACCATGGGACTGTTGTAAACTGTTACAAACTCACATCGTCATTCCGTTTCTTGATTCAAAAGAAAGGCAGTAGAAGGGCAAGGACAGCTAGAGGACAAATCGGCCAGACGTTCGTAATACAGACTGAGTGTACCATGTGCCCGGCATGGGGGCTATAAAAATTTCAAGATGCAATCTCTGCTCTCAAGAAGTTCAAAACTGATGATGGCTAAAGAAGCAAATTTTACTTACAAGGTGACGAGTAACAGCAGAAACTGTACCCCATAATAACAGACTTTCAGAAATGGTAGAAAACTGCAGGAAACAACGCATTGAAGTTTGATTTCTCTAACATGATTTGAGGGCTGCAGTGATTCCCAGCTGGGCACTTCAGAAACCCAACCACTGAAGATGAACTGTTCAACAGAACACCTACTGCCACAGAGCAAGTAAATTGTAGCCTGCCAATCCAAAAGTGCAAATATAGTTTTTGTGTAAAGTACTAATAAACAAGCATTTGTTAGTCAGTATAAAAAATCCATTTACTTGCTTCAGTTTGCTTTGGATGCTTGGCATTTACTTATATCCCCTTTCCTATATGTTTGATGGTCTTTCCACCATGTGAGTATCGGTGGGAAGTAGATCCTCTCCTTTCTTAAAAGCCAAAAAGGCCAAACACTCACCTTCCCTTGCAGCTAGGGTACAGGCAGTGACCCTAAGCTCAACCTACACAAAGCACCCACTGAGGACCCTGAATCAGAAGCTAGTATCACAAAGAAGCCAGGTGGAGAAAGCAGTAACTAGTGTCCCCAGCCGCCGCTGCAGAGGAAGTGGCAGCAAGAGACGCAGTGGCAGCATCTAGTGTCATAGTGTTGGTGACACAGGCTGCAGAACCCAGTCTTTCCAGACAGCATCAAAAATGACATACTCACAGGTCCCAACCCAAGTACTTCCAAAGCACCATTCTGACTGTGGAACTTGGTTCCTGCCCATTTTCAGAGCTGCGCCTCCTCCAGACTTGACTTTAAAGCAATGTGGAGAACTCTTCTGTATTCTTCCATGAAGTGCTTTTTTTTGTTCTTTGCTTATCTCATTACAGTTCTTGCTAATAAGAAAAATGAGCAATAGACAGCAGTGATGAAAAAATATGGTAAATCAAGAAAGATACCACCCACAAACAGCTGGATGTGTGCAGTCAGTTTTGGAAAATGGATAATTCCACGTCCTATGATTCGAGTCCAGCTCTGACAATTCATGGAGTAATTTGTCATCAAGTCTTCATTCCAAACTTTTTCTATTCCCATTACTAAATAACTTGGCAGTCTGGTTTCATTGCAAGATGATCCACATCTTCTCCATCAATTAATACCATAGGAAACAGCCAGTTCTCTGCCTTCGACTACATTCAAACTGCAGACACAGCCCCAAAGGATTGACGAGAATGAAGACCGCAGCTTTCTCTAATTTCTTGAGTGATAATCAAAGACCTACAACTGCCAATGTCGGGATTCAGGGAAAAGTCAAGTCTTGAAAGGAATCGATGGCTTTCAACCGCACAGTTTACAAACATTTCAAAGTATTCTCTCAACAGATTTTTGCTGTTGTTGCTGTTATGGTTACTTCAGGAAACACGAGATACAATTACTATTTGGTAACTTTAAAATACAAAAAAAATAAGTAAATTCCTCAATTATGAATCCAATAAGGGCATAGTAAGATTAATGGTCCAGCTACTGATCTGAGCTTTGCACTTACCTCCTCACCTCCACTCACCCAAATCCCAGGCTAATGGGGTCTGGAAGAGCAGTGATGGGAAAAAGAAAAAAAAAAAATCATCCAGCCCATCTCAAACGGAGCTCTTCTCCTAAGGATGTAATAGGAGCTCAATAATATTTGTTGCTTGAACATAATTCCTATGACTGTGCATATATATTACATATTTCTATAAATCGCTTTCACATAACATTTTTCATTGGCTCAGGGCTTCCAGGCTTATAAAACACTTTCGCATGAATTCTCACATCTAGGTTAGCCTTCCCTGCACAGCCTTTACACGCAAAGCACACCCCGGAACTCAGTAACCTAGGCTCCCACGGCACAGTGTTGCCTGTCTATTTCAGCACTTTGCATACACTGAAATTACCTACGTCTCTCGTTTATTTACTCCTTAACGAGTCTTAAGAATGTCCAGTTCATCTTCAGGCAAACCACAGAAAGTGTCCCCTAAATACAAGATTCTTCCGCCTCCTGCAAGCCAGGTCCTCTCCCAGCCGAGCATCAGCTGGGAGCCTGATTTACACCATCCCCCGCCAATTATGATTTCCACGGCCACACTAATTAAGCACGCCGCACAAGGCACGGACTTTTGTTCCCCAGCGCGTTTATCCCCGGCCCAAAGCTTCCCCTTAAGTCTGTCTCACTGGCTCCCCCCAATTCCTACAGCAGCCCAAGGGCTGTGGGTGTTAGCAGCTCCAGCTCCACCCTGCAGGGACCGTGCCTGGGTTGGCCCCAACACCCTCGCCCCCGCCCGGCAGCCCAGGGGGTGGCCTGGCGGAGTCCCTCAGCCGCGACGCGTCCCCACGACCCGCACCAGAGGAGCGCGGGGCTGGACTCCTCCGCAGCACCGACGAGCTCCGGTGCAGCCACGGCCAGGTGGAGTCGCGCGGCCAGCTGTACCGCGGACACCACCGATGGGATTCAGGTGGGCGAGGGCGCTCCGTACGTACCCGAGGAGGCAGCGGTCGCAGACGACTCCGCGACTCCCCTTGCACACCGTGTACGCCAGGGGATCGGAGCGGAAGAGCAGCTCCCCAGGGCGCAGCGGTGCCAGAGCGCGGAGCCCGTTTCCCCTGTCGGTGGTGCTGAACTTTTCCACCTTCAGCGGCTCCATCCTGCCGCACTCTTCACCTCGGACCGCAGCCGCGTCCCGCTGCTGGTTCCTCGCGGGCTGCCGGGAGCCGCGCGCCTGCGCCCTGCGCGCACACGTAGGCCGAGGGGCGGGGCGGGAGGGGCCTCTGAGCATGCGCAGACGGCGTCCCGAAGCGAGCGGGCAGCCGCGGAGTGAGCGGGACTCAGGCGCTCCGGTCCGACTCGCGGGGCCGCTGGAGTCCCCGGCAACTCTGCGAGAAGAGGCGATAGTTTTCCCGCTCCAGTATTTTCTTATGACAGTTTTATTGCAGACTAAAAGTTGAGAAAACAACGCGATGAACGCCTTTATACTTTTCACCAAAATCAAACAATTCTTGGTATTTTGCCATTTCTGCGCATTCTCTCCGTGAGTCTGCAGGTATGTATGCATATATGTGTATTGTTTGAACCACTTGAAAGTAAATTGTTGTGTCGTTGGGCCATTGAAAAGTAAGTTGCAGACACAACATTTCACAACTAATACTTTTACATCATAATTTTTTTAAGTAATAACATTCTTTTATTCAACAAATAATTACTGGGCACTCACTCGATGTCAGGATCTGTGCGAGGCACTGCGAATATGATGAAAAAGAGGAAACAATTCCTGACCTCGGGGAATTTATAGTGGAAGCGGTGTTGGGGGGGGCGGGGAGAGGCAGCTAAGGGGGCAAAAGAACAAAAACTACAAAACAATTCCAGCGTGGTGTGTCGTTGCGTATCTCAGAAGTTTGTTCCAGTATATTGCCAGGAACTGTCAATTATACAGTTTCTGTATACTGTATAAAAGTCAATATACTTTTCTGTAATTTGTTGTTTCACTCACTTGTTGATGACGTTTGTTGTGCAGAATATTTCCTAATTAAATACTGTAATATACATTTCCTCACATGAGAACATCCTATAAAACTGCAAAAATCATCACATATGAAAAGTTATTCTATACTAGCAAGCAAAACCCATATTCACTTTAAGATTGGCTTTTGTAACATTTTTTAAAAACCAGGACCCAATCGAAGATCCATTTTCTTTCTCATGACATTGACATTTTTTTTTTTAGTTGAACTCTTAAAAGTCCAAGCTAGGAGTCTTATAAAATGTTCTACATTCTGTATTTGTCTGTTTTCTCATGGTGTCATTTAACTTGTTCCTCCATTCCCTGTATTTCCTGTAAACTGCAGGCTAGATCTGGACATTAGAGGCTTGATTTGATCCAACTGTTTGGCAAAAACATTTTGCAACTTATTCTGTTCACTTATGATCACATCACATCAATCTTGAATGTGCATAATGTCCCACTATTAATCAAACTAAGCTGATTAGTTGGTTAAAGTGGTGGTTGCTGGAAGTCTTTGTTAGAAAAGCCCCTTGTACCTTTGCAATTACTAAGCACTCTCTGGGGGGATGCTCTGGTGCTGATTCCCACACCTGTATTACGTACATAATAATACAACATAATGCAATACTCATAACGTCCTATAATGAGAATGGCATGTTCAGTAACAGAGGCTTTAGGTTCTTTTTCTTAGTAAAAGAGACTCATTTAACTATTGTGAAATGGGCAGTCCTGCTTTCCAGAATTCTTAAATGATAAACTACAAGTATCAGGTTCTAGATTTCCTATACAAAGACTGCTCAGAAAACATAAAGATGACTGATTGACTATTTTTTAAGGTTGCCTGGGAGGGACCACACTACTGGTTAGATTTATCATACCAACAGAAGCCCAGAATTCCTAGGCTCTTTGTCCTATTCTGCACTCAATAAATTGGGGGGAGGTTTCTTCTGTACGAAAACAGTAGATGGAGTGTATTTTAAAGAGAACGGGAGGGTGTTACCAGAATTCGTGACACATGGAGTTCAGAGGTTTCTATACCATAAATAACATGGGAATCCTGGGTAGGATCCTAAAACTGACCATCTTTTTCCAAATCTTGGTGAAGATTTGATGTTTTCAATGAAAATCCTTACTAACTGGATTACAGTTAGCTCTCACCAGGAATCTAAATTGAATTTCTAAAGTACACAAAAATCAATGCTTTCTCACCCTATTGGTTCCATTACTTTCATATCCTTGCTTTTAATGAGCAAATTAAAACCAAGCACATAGAATGTTGTGCCCAATTCCCCATAAACTCTAATTGAAGGTTTAACATACTATTTTATTAGCAAGAGGTAAATTAAGTAGTCGCTATAAATGTGTAATACAGAATTACCCAGCAGTTTTAGTAATAAACCAAATGAAATTTTAATCAAGAATCACTGGATTATTTTAAGTCTGTCATATGTCTCATCGGGTAACTAGAATTGCTATCTCAAGCCTTAGAATGGTGCAGATAATATACTGACAGAGTATGGAACAACAACAACAAAAAAAAAACGTTTTATTTTTTTATTAATCCAAAGGTGCAGGCTTGGGGCTTGGAGGTCACTAACCAGAGTCATCACTTAGGGAGTGAATGTGCTGATTTCTGTTCGTTACATTCAGCAGAGTCCCTGTGGTAATGTAGGAATGGGAAGCTATTGATGAGTGCCCTTAAGGTAGTATTTGCATGAGGGTTCTTGGTTGAAAGTGATAGAATTCCATCCCAAACTAGTTTTAACAAAAACAGAAATTGGCTTCAGGCATTTGCTTGGCTCTGGACAGTGTTTGACTTAGGGTGTGGTTAGAGCCAGGGGCTGAAACGTTATCAGAATGTGTCTCCCTGCTTCCTTGTCTTAGCTCTGCTTTCTCTACGTGGACCTCTCTCCAGAAGATTTTCCTTACATGGGGGGCAGGAGAAATCTTCCTCCCTCTAGGAGATGCACTTTTGATAATAAATTGCCAGATGAGTATAGAATATCACAGGTAGGGCCACATAGTCAAAGCCTTTTCATTCTGCACACGCAAAACCAAGCCCCAGGTAATTAACCTGCTAAATACCATTTGCAGTTTAGTGATGAAAGAATAGATGGTGACATTCCATAGTAACACAGAACTTTTCTCTACCCGAATGGACAGCATGCCTGTTTTGATGCCAATCACCTTCTGAACTCAGACTGCATCCTTAGACATTGTAGAGAAAGTTATGAAACTTAAATACCACCAAGAGCGCCTCCTGTTGTTGGTAATTCACGCTCTTCACTCTCCTAGCCATCTTCAGTCACTGTGAACTTACCTAGAGCTGACTGTATGGGCAACTGTTTCACTCTTCTAGTGTGAATACTTTTCTTCAGTTACCCAGCCATGCTCCCAATATTCCATTCGAACATTTTGCTAATAAGCTCATCAGGTTTTGGGGGGATTCAAAAAGACCAGACGAGTATCTGTTATCGTCAGCCACCAGCAAAAATAAAAGGCCCCTTGGCAAAATACCTGTGCAAGTGCTTAACCCTGAACTGCCTGGCACCGGTCTGGACAGACCTTCTCATCACCAAGAATCACCCCCTCTGGCACCTTGATTCCAGCGTGGAAAGGACTTCAAACTGGCTCTCTAGCACTTGCTTCAACATTTCAACCACTTTCTTCCTGTTCTTTCACATTCCCTGACTGCTGGATGAGTTTGGGTCTGCAGGGAAGCAGATGCTGAGACAGGGTTAGATACCTGAAAGGTTTTTCGGGAAGGAAGCAGAAGGCATGGCGTTCTGATTGGAAGTCTGATACTGTGGAAAGAGAAAGGTGGGACAGGACGTCCTGGGCCACAGTGGAATTCCAAGGAGGGTTTAGTCACACCAGCAGGGAGTCCTTGAGCCAGAATTGCCTGTGGGAGTTATGTCTGTCACCAGACAAGCCTGCCTTCCCCTCCCAAACCCACCCCTCAAACACACAGCTATTAACTGTTCCAGTAGAACTCAAAATTAGGTCCACTTGAGATTAACACCTTTTCTTAGATGCCACAGTCAGGAGCCTGCCCTCCGCACCTCCGGTGCTTCATCATTGCCAGGGAACCACCTGTAGTAAGTGCGACCTGGGCATAAACAGTGGTGGGCTCGGGGAAGAAGCTGGAGATGTCCGCTCTCCCCAACAGGAGATGCAGCCACACCCCACGGCCTTCAGGAAGCATCCCTCCCATCTGAAAGACGTTCAATGTCAGACTAATGTCTCACTCTGCTAGTAATGGAAACCCCTCCGTGCACAGACCTGAAGGCTCATCTCCTTCATACGTAACTTGTATTCATCTAAGCGTCCACATTCTCCTTGGCTCCTGTCCTAAAATGACTGAATAGTATAAAATGCTGCCACTATAAATTTGGTCTCTATCCTTAGCTAGACCCTCCTTAACTCCATTTCTCCCTTAACTCCCAGAGCAGCTAACAAATCTGTTAAGTCCCCTCTTCCACTTTGTCTGAAGTGACACTGCCTGTATCTCCGAGCATTTACCACTTGTAAGGCGTTAATTCATATTTATATCAGAATCCACACTCAACTCCTTTTATCTAGGCTAAGAGCAAAATGTGCTGCTCTGGTTTTTGAAGCCCATTCCCTTTTTGAAAAGCCGTCAATTAATCCCTGTGAACTATATTTAAAATGTTTCTGAGCTGACATTCTTGTAACCTAGTAACAGAAATTTAGGCTTAAAGCATAGGACTAGGAAAGAAACAGGGAGAGAAGTCAGACTAAATGACACTATGAAGATTAGACAAGATTATGTAAGGGCAGGAATTATAAAAGAAAGAAGAGGATTCAGTTTCCAACCAGATTGATTTGTAAACCAATGACAATAGAAGGGAAGTCAGACAGTTACTAATATGCCTTAGATATTATGAAGTGCTACAACAGCAAACAAATTAATTCAGGAGATTAGGTATTCTCAGCTAAAATCCAGTAGCTTCTTCAATGATCTATGAAAATATTCTCAGCTAAAATCCAGTAGCTTCTTCAATGATCTATGAAAATATTCTCAGCTAAAATCCAGTAGCTTCTTCAATGATCTATGAAAATATTCTTAATTTCATTTCAGTTCAGGTAAAGGTCTAACTTCAGATAAACTTTCTTGATAGAACAAAAATGCAAGAGACTTTTGAATAACAGACTGAATTATTCAGTGTACATTGACTATACGTGACAATTTAAAATGAGTAAGTTAGGGTCAACTTTATGTTTCATTAGAGAGAAAAAAATCACAAAATCTTATTTAAAATATTTTAATTTCTAAAAATGTTTAAACCATAATAAAATTTATTTCATTGCACAGTATTTGCAAATACTTTCAACAAACTGAAAAGTAAAACAAACCACTTAAATCAGTTGTATTTACTTTCTAAGCTTAAAACTGTACAAACTCTTTGCCCCCCTGGAGGATGCAAAAATTAACAGTGAAAGTGGAATATTTAAATTAATGCAATGTAAGTATTTGGCTAAAAGGATTTTTAAAACTAAATTTCATCGGGTAACTCCATACAACTGCTGGCATGTTGACAGTAGATAGAATTTAAAACAAAACAAATCTGAGCTGATCAAATCCACAGTTAAGGGAAGTTCTTATTTTATTCTATTGGGAATAAAATAGCAGCCATTGTTTTACCCAATGTCCTAATGGTATAACCTCAGAAGAAATGATCTGCCTTGTTTTTGCAAAACAAGAACAGCTACCTTCTGTTGAAAGGATGTGAGCTTTTCCAACTTAGCTCTTTTTCACTTGTGTCGTAACTTCCAAATAAAATGAATGGCTTCAGCGACTGTCTTGGCGGTCCTGTTCCTGTTCCCTACACAATGACGTCTTCCATGAAGTCGTCATACAGCCACTTACAGGAATAATCTTTGGAACGTTCTATGGCTTCGAAGAGGCGTTTAAAGTCTGAAGGATACATATCTGTTACTTTTGTTGTTCTTTTTTGTTTTATTTTCTTCAGTATATCCACTGCATCCACTGTACTCAATGAACTGCAAAAAAAATTCCAAGTACATTTCTTAAATTCTTTTCCATAACTCTCAGTTAACAGTGATAAAAGGTAGCTTGTAAGCTCAATGTAAAATGCCTAACATATATCATTAATCTTATTTAGCTTAAAAGCTTGCATATAACGTATATCTTTGTTTATTCCTCAATTTTCACAGCTGACCTATAATGAAAAGAACAGATGTAGGTGTTAACATGTTCTAATCAATTCCTACACAAAACTCCGGTTTAACATTGCCCTTTGAAAAAAGTCTTGTCTACCTCTTTCATCTTTTAATTCTCTTTACAAAAATAGTCTTTGACTCCATTTAGGTTCATATAAAAGTTCAGTACGTTCAAACAGCAGAAACTGCTGTGTTGCAGTTTTCAAAGAGGAAACAATCTTTCACATTTTTATGTAACAATTACTGGTGAATATATTATAAAGCGAAAAACTACCTTAGGTATTAGCCTAAGTGAGCCTCTGACAATAACAGGCAAGCAACTGCAAACAAAACATTTTGGTAGAAAACACTTCCAATACTTTCTGATTTTGAATGGAATCCTTGTCACAGATAGAAACATGCTTCCAATTCACAGAGATCTCAAAGGGAATTTTTTGTATTTTGTGCCACAGCTTACCAAATTTATTCCTTAATTCCCTATATTGTTGATAGTTTCTCTCAAAGCCACCACTACCACAAGGGAACAAGATAAAATAGGGGATTATTTTTACTGGTCTATTGCCACATTAGTATTTATTTTTACATAAATTTTGTTCAACCAACAGCTCATTCAGTTATTTATTTGACGACGATCAAATTAATTTAAAGGATTACTTTAACATTTTGTTCATCTGCTGACAATACTGACTATGGGGCTGCTGATTACAAAATGTCACGCGCAACTCACAAAACTGTACACATCAGCCCCATAAAAAACTATACTTACGTAGATACGAAGTAGCTATAATTTTATGAAGCTTTACATGAAAAAAAGCTTTGGTCCAGGGCCGGAAAACTAGGGTGGCACAATGACGCATCCCTACTTTGGTTAGGAAATGAACCAATAAGGAAGGACACTGACACTGGATATGCCCCCAGTAATGCTAACTTTCTCCACCCCGCCAGTGGCAAGCAGCTAGTTCTTCATGAAGGTTATCAGGTATTCTCAGCTAAATCTGACAAAGATAAAAACAAATTGTAGCCTTCTTGTTTGTTTTTTCAAAGATGGGGGGGGCGCAGAATTAAACTTAGGAGATTATGTGAAAAACACAATCACACTTTTCTGAAAATGTGCACCACGCAAAATTAAGTATTGGATTGGCCAAAAAGTCCATTACGTTTTTTCCGTATGATGGCTCTAGTGGTGCTTAGTTGTCTTTAATGTCATTTGAGACAATTTTGTTAGATTGTATTTTGACAGCTGTCATGCCAGTGTGCGTTAAAAAAAAGGACTTACCAAAATTGAATTTTTGTGCAGATGTTTTAATATTGACGATGGAAGAAGAAACGCAACATTTTCAGTGTATTATGCTTTAAGTATTTCAAGAAAGGTAAAAACGCAAGTGAAACAGGAGGAAAGATTTTTGCAGTATATGGAGAAGGTGCTGTGACTGATGGAACATGTCAAAAGTACTTTGTGAAGTTTCTTGGTGCTACTGACATTTTGGCCACACAGTTCTCTGCTGTGGGGCTGTCTTATGCATTGGAAGATGTTTAGCAGCACCCCTGGTCTCTGCCCACTAGAAGCCAATAGCAGGAGATAGCCGACATACTCAAAATATCCAAGTGAATAAAGTTGTTGGTGAAAATGAAAAACGTGTCATTTATTTTATGGAAAAACCATACACACTTTTTGGCCAACCCACTATTTTGAAGAAATAGATGAGTGGAAACATGGTACTTCACTGTTAAGCAAGAATATACAAGATATAAAAAAAGGACCTCTAACATGAAAGTATAATTCCCACATTAAATTGCTACTTTTATACTTGCTTTCATTCTTCTCACTTACTGTAACTGGTGTATCAGCTTGGCGTTGCGCTTCAGAAAACAATGCTTTAGCATGTGAAAAAATACATCATAGTTCACAGGTGTTAAATTTTGTGTAAATAAATTTCTACGAGGAGTGAATTGAGTAAAACACAGGTTTTGTTGTGTTGTTTGTTCTAATGATTCCTGGAAAGTAAGAAAAATAAATTGTGTTAGTCATAAAATATTGGCGGAGCGAGACATCGTTCACTTACTCATTCAAGTTATCTGTTGGAAAAGGCAATCACCATAGACCTTGAGTGTCCCTGTATGTTCTTATCAGCTGTGCCAAGAATGCAAAGCCCTCACAGCTCTCTACCTGGCCGTTTCTTAGGGTGGTCTGCAGTGAGTCACCTTGCGGGATGACCTCTCTCTCTCCAGCACAAAAAGTAGGCTTGCTTAGTGTTTGCTATAAAAGGGGTGGGTTCCCCAGCTCCACTTTGTTCCTCAGCTGCAACGCAAACCCTGTGAATGCACGCCATCCAACTGCACCACACACTGCTCTGCGGGACTCGAAGGCAAGTAAAACCCTGAGTCTGGTCCAGGAGTCTGTGTCTCTAGACACCACCCATAAAGTCACAGCTTATTACCTTTTAAATTGGGTAAAGTCAAACCCAAACATGACACTAACATGAAGTGAGTCTCTTCTGTATTTGAAGCACAACACCACATCCAAAGAATAAAAAAAATACTATGGACATATAATTTTTAATTGGATAATTTTTTTTTAAATATGGGCTTAGCAACCTATGGTCCATGGCCTGCCTCTTTTTGTAGTCTGGGGCTAAGAACAGTTTTCACATTTGTAAAGGATTGTTTTGTTTTCTTTAAAAAAAAAAAGTGAACACTAAAGAACACGTGACAGAGACTGTTACGTGGCCTGGAAGCATAAAGTATTTACCAACTGGCCCTTTACAGAAAAAGTTTGCCAACCTGCTCCAATATACAGTATCACACAGATTAAAGGAAAACTGTGTATGATTTAAGTTTGAGGCATTTTTCCCCTAAAATTATTCCTCAGAAAAGAGGGAGCCTTATGTTTCTTTAGGACATCTTGCACATTAGGTGTGACCACTTACATGCTTTATTTTATATATGTTTAAATACAAATATCTAATACTTAAAATATACATTATTTTATATGTATTTAAATGTAAGTCCTATTTGTGGAAAATATAGTAGTCCCCCTAAAATTATAATCAATCCTAGTTCCTAGTTTTCGATGTCTACAGTTTAAGGAATTGGTAAAAACGACGGCAATGAAATTCAAAAATATTTAGTAATTATTAATTTAGCAACACGGATAATACAATTTCAAGTATTGTATGTCGTTGTTGACAAGTTTTTGAAGATACTTTAAAAAGCAACCTGGTAAATGACGTTAAAGATATACATTTATCTGATAAACAGGGAAGAAAAACTTTCCCAATGTTAAATGAGTACTTATTTGTAATTTGGGAGACAAGGTTCCAATGACAGCATAAAAACATGGCTTGCAAAGTGTGAAATCTCAAACTTGGGTGGAAACGGTGATGTGCTCTAAAAAACTGTCAAATGTCTCAAAGTGCTTCTGTAGCTATTATTAACACATTGCCATCAAAGGTACATGTGAAATAAATGATAAAGTTCTCTCATGAAATATGAGATTTGGTTATTCCATCTTTACCCCTAAAAGTTTATATATTTAAGTTGGCCAAAAACTTTTTAGCTTTTGTTCTTGTCATTAAGAAAAATAAGATAATGTCTTCTACACAGAGTTGTTCATTTTGACTTTTCGATAAACCCCTAATAACATCCAGACAAAATGTGTAACCCTATTCGACTGTGCTTCTGAAGAGTGAAACAGAACTGAAATCACAACAGTCCAACAGTGACTGGTCACTCTAAGGTCAGACCATTTCCAAATGGATAATTTCCTTTTTTTATTCAGTGGCAAGAGTGAGGAAATCAAGAGGTAAGCAAATGAGAACTTCAGACTGAGTTGGCAGGCTGGGATTGGGGCATCATTAGCATTGAATCCTAACATGGAGCTTTGTAAGGAAGTTCAAAAATTGTTTTTGAAACTTCAGCTACTTTATTACAATTTCACTACAAGTACCCTAATATAAATTAAATGGAGGATTGCTTTATAACATCATCTTTTGAAAAACATGAATAAAAATAAAGCCCAACCTCCTGGCTAAGAAACAGACGTACCTATGCACCTGTTGGTAAATTCAACCATTATGAGTAGCAATGTTACAAATTTCTGATTAATTAGTGAGATATAAAATTTTGTTTTTAGTTTACCAAATTAGATGAATAGTAAAATGATTACGTTTCCAAATCTGGGATGTAGCTTCATTTCGAGAGGGAGGAAAATGGAAGTCAGATTCTGTTAGGTCTACTACCATGTTCACCCTCTGTATACATACCTGGAAAATACCATTCCTCCAAAATAATTTGAATTTATTAAAAGCAGTAAGATATCTTTAAAGCACATTTCCAGATATTCTGAAGTTAAAAAATTGCAATAAATACAGAACATCAAATGATCTTAAAGAAAACCAAGGATGTCCCTTCCACTCAGAGGGAAGGCGGAGAGGCGTTTAATCGCTCTTACCCTGCACTCGGGCTTTTCCAGTTGCCCGCCTCCGGTGTACTTGTCAAACGACGACCAAGGCTCCTAGAGCAAGTGAGACAGACATTTCCGTCAGTGCTCCTCAGTCGAAGGGCCCCACATCACGGCTGCCTTTAAAAAGGTCTGCCCACGTAACAGAATGAACCCTAGTCACCAATCTAGCTGGTTTAAAGAAAAACAACGTGTAACAGTTAAATCATTTCTCTCTCTCTCTTTTTTTTGGATAAAGAAAAGGGAAATCAAAGGTCTGTCCCAATATTGGTAACTCTGTTACTTAGAAAAAAGAAAGTTACCCTTAATGTGATTACACAAATAGGTTCTCAAATTATAATTTAAATAACCAACATTTCAATAGAAGAGTCACAGTCAGCTTAGGGGTTATCAGATCAATTCTGAGGATATTTTTGTTCTAAGCTAGTGGAAAAGCCTAGTATTCAAACTCATTTGAATATGTTGGGACATATAAGGAAATACAAAAATAAAGATACTTGTGTCAATTTTTAAAAAGATCATTACTTTTTTGTATCTAACTTTCATATATGCAATTTTACATGTGAAGCAATTTTTATTATAAAAATATATATATACACCGATTAAATTCCAAAATAAGAGTGAGTTAAACCAGCATCTGACACAGACATAAAGACTAAAACTTACAATATTGGACATAGGTTTGAAAGGGTATTGGCAAAATGGCTATTACTAACCACAGTGGCAAGTGAAGTGGAGTAAAAAATGCAACTGTTGCTCAGCTGTGAAACTGCTAGCAGTGTCAGCCTGCAAACCAAAAGGTCACCAGTTCGATTCCCAGTCAGGGCACTTGCCTGGGTTGGGGGCCAGGTCCCCAGTTCGGGGCACACAAGAGGTAACTAATCGAGATCTCTTGCACGGATGTTTCTCTTCCTTTCTCCCTCCCTTCCCCTCAAGTAAATAAAATCTTTAAATATATATATGCATATATATATATGTGGTATGAACACATACTATATAAAAACCACTTGATACGCTACTAAAATGAATATGCAAATTATGGTATGAAAGAAATAACATCTATCACTTCTTTCTTACACTGTAGCACTCTGCTATTAAATATGGTAGCCACTAATCACCATGGCTATTGAACACTTGAAATGAGTCTAGTCTGAATTGAAATGTTGTAAAATACCCCCTGGATTTCCAAGGAGTAGTACACACACAAAAACAAAAATTATGTAATAACTAATTCTAGCCCTGGCCAGTGTGGCTCAGTGGTCTGAGCACTGGCCTGCGAACCAAAGGGTCGCCAGTCTGATCCCCAGTCAGGGCACATGCCAGTAGCGGGTGCACGAGAGGCAGCCACACATTGATGTTTCTCTTCCTCTCTTCCTCCATTCCCCCTCTCTGAAAATAAAAAAAAAATCTTTAAAAAAAAATTATGTAATAACTAATTCTAAAATACTGATTACACACTAAAAGGACAATATTTTGAATTGAGGTTAAATAAAATATTAACATTAATTTCACCTGTTTCTTTTTTTAATTTTTATAATGTAGCTGCTAAAAAATGTAAAATTGCGTAGGAAATGTAGAAGCCAAGGAGCTTATATGTATGACCCATACACATGAACTATAGGGGGGAATGTGGGAGGGAGGGGGTGGGCAGGATGGAGTGGAGTGAAGGGGGGGAAATGGGACAACTGTAATAGCATAATCAATAAATATATTTTAAAAAATGTAAAATTGCATATGTGGCTTGTATTATGTTTCTATTGGACAACTCTGATTTTGCCTAAGGACATAAAGAATGGGAGAGAATGGTCTATAATAAAGTAGTAAATAGCCATTAAAAACTTAAAATGTTCAGTGACAATATAAGGGAAAAAAACTTGTAATTACGCATTAGCTATTAAATGAAAAAATAAAATTAAAATAATGGAATTTCCACTATATAAAGAAAAACCATCATAAGAAAAATAGCAGACAAAATATATGCCTCAAACATCAGTAGTGGCCTCTAGGTGGTAGAAAGGTAGGAAATTTTCTTCAATTCTTTTATATCTTACATTTTTACGACGAACACGTGCTATTTTAGTATTCCGAGAAAAACAAGTAAATACTGACAAAAACGACAGCACTAAGGTACCTGGCCCTACCATATTCCACGGTTGGGAAAAACAATCAATTTACTGCTGAACTTTTCGCCTCTCTGACACAACAAGGCCCTGCTGGGACTTACAGGGGCTCACTTACCCTGTGCAGCAGCCTAACCTCACAAGCCACTTGCCACAGCACGCTTAAGGCTTGGTACAGGCTTCCACTCTGCGGGCCCGCCGTGATCTTCTAGGAAGAGGGAAACAGAAGGTGCTTGTTATACAATCCATCAGAACCGAAGGTGGTCTTTCTAGAAATTAGGGGAAATTAAAATTGAATGCAAAATCTTAGCTGTTACCATTTCAAACAAGAGACAGGCCTTTTAAACGTTCATGTACACTTAAAACAGAAATTATTCAAGAGTGATCTCCTTTAACTGTATCTAACCCATCAGGGCAAAACCTCATTAAAGAAAAATTAAACAAAAATGGGTCATTTCTGTGGAGAGGGACACAGTGTATTAGAAATATGTGCCCGGTAGTCTATCCAGTTCTGAGTCAGAACGGTCTAGGCTGACACCTGAAAGGTAAGAGGTCACCTCAGAGAGAGGAAACGACAGGCAAGAGCATCACGGTGGGAAAACAACACAGTAACACCTTCCCAGCAGCACGACGAAACCTGACAACGCGCCTGCTATTTCTCCTCCTTTCACTCTTTCATTACTTACTGTGTGCACGGCTTCAAGGTTCGGAGCCCCCGCGCTCCTTCCACAGACAGTGACCACTCACTCACTACCTGGGTTTGGCGAATAAAGCATCCCTTCATTCCCTGCCCTCTATCCTAACCCACGGCTCTGTTACAGACAAGTGAGCATCTCCTGCTATATCGCATTGAAAGACTGATGACAGGAGGCATTCTGGGCAGAAAAGAAACATCACTCTCAAAGCAGTATCAAGGACATTATTAAGGAGGACCTTCCGATCCGCACATTAAAAGTAGAGTCTAAAGCTCTAAAGATTGCACAGAAAAACTGTTAGGATGAAGGAATTCAGCAAAGTTACAGGCTACAAAATTAACACACAATAATCAGTTATATTTTTATATGTTAACAATGAACAATCTGAAAAGGAAATTAAGAAAGCAATTCCACTTACACTGAAAGCTACAAAACATTGCTGTAAGAAATTAAACAAGTAAATAAAAAGACATCCTGTGCTCATGATGGAGAGACTTAATATTGTTAAGCTGTCAGTACTATCCAAGTGATCAACAAATGGAATGCGATCCCTTTCAAAATCCCAAAGTTTTTTCTTTCCAAAAATTAAAAATTCATCTTAAAATTTACATGGAACCTTGAGAGACACCAAATAGCCTAAACAATCTTTAGAAAGAACAAAATTGGAGGACTCACAATTCCTGATTTCAAAACTTACTACAAAGTTACAATAATCGCTGGGGGAAGGGGGAATCTAAGGAGACTAAAAGGTAACATAAAATAGTAACTAAAGATTAAATTGAAAATTAAAAATTAAAAAAGGAAACTTACAGCAATCAAAGTAGTGTGGCACTGGCATATAGACAACATACAGAACAATGAAATAAAATAGAGTGTTCAGAAAGAGACTCCCATGCACATACATGACATCACATGATGTCATCAAGTAATTTTTCAACAAGGGCCAATGGGAAAGGACAGTCTTTCGACAAAAGTACTAGGAAAACTGCATATCCACATGCAAAACAATAAGGCTGGACCCTCCCCTAACATCACATAAGAAAAAGTGATTCAAAATGGACCAAAGACCTCAGCATAAGAGCTCAAACTATAGAACTTTCAGGAGGAAACACCGGGGAAAAGCTTCGTGACATTGGATTTGGCAATGATTTCTGAGACGACACCAAGGCACAGGCAACAACAACAAAAAGACAAATTGGACATCCTCAAAATTAAAAACTTTAGGACTCAAAAGGTACCATAACAATGTAAAAAGGCAACCCATTAAAGGGGAGAAAATATTTGCAAATCGCATACCTGGAAAGGGATTAATATTGAGATTATAAAACTCTTGTAATTCAAAAACAAAAAATAGACAACACAATTAATTCCTCCAAAGAAGATACACAAATGATCTACAACGACATAAAAGATGCTCATCATCACTAATCATTTAGGAAAATAGAAATTCAAAACCACCATGAGATACCACTTTAAACCATTAGGATGGGTATTATCAAAAAAAAAAAAAAAAAGAACAAAAACAAGAAACAAGCATTGGAGACAATGTGGAGAAATCGGAACGCCTGTGTATTGCTGGTGGGAATGTAAAACAGGGCAGCCACTGTGGAAAACAGTCTGGTGGTTCCTCAAAAGATAAAAATAGAATTAGTGTTCGATCCAGCAGCTTCACTTCGGGATCTATACCAAACAGGATGGAAAGCAGGGACTCAGAGATACCTGCACACTGATGTTCATAGCGGCAGCATTCCTAATAACCAAAAAGTGGCAGCGACCCAAGTGTCTACAGACAGGTAAGGGATAAACAAAAGGTGGTGTATATTGTACAATGGAATAAAATTCAGCCTCAAAAAGGAATAAAATTCCGATACATGCTACAACTTGAATGAACCCTGAAGACATTCTGCTGAGTGAAATACGCCAGACACAAAGTGAAATACTGTATAAATGTACTTCCATGAAGCACCCAGAATAGTCAAACTCGTAGAGACAGGATGTAGAACGACAGTGGGAGCTCAGGGGAGGGCAAGATGCGGCCTTAGTGTTTCGTGGGTACAGAGTTCCAGCAGACAGTGATGCACACGTTCTGAGCAGACAGAGACAGTGGTGACACGGCTGCACCACAATGTAAATGCACTTAATGCCACTGAACTGTCCACTTAAAAAGACTGACAGCGGTAAGTTTTATGTCATGGTTCCAAATGAAAGTCACAAGGATTAAGTCTAGAGAAAAATCACAGAACTCTTTCAAGACAAAAACACCAGTCAGGTACTTATTGATAACCCACCTGGCAGTCCGTTTCTTTCATAAAAAAATTTAGTTCTACGCGTCCATATCTATATAGAGAAGTACAGGAATATATGTCATGTAAAAATTTCCAAATCATCTTCTTCTCATTTTTGGCTGGGAACACTCCAACTACTTTTAAAGGAATACCTGTTAAAACAAGCAAAAATATTTGAGTAAATACTTTACACTTTCTCCTGGGATCATATTTTATTGAGCCAAACTAGGTTAACAGACTATATTAATTTCATTTCAATCAAAACTGAGCCTCAACATGTTTCCTTGACATAAAACTTGGCCTCCTCACAACTGCTCGGATTACTTGTGTCCAGGTGTGAGGGGAAGGCAAGATTCAACTTAGGAGCATCTGCCCATAAATTATATAATATAAACTGCACGCAAATCTCATCAATACACCATTGGTGCACTGCTAGAGAAAGCTGGCAAATTGGAAGGTATTTTTGCTTTAGTGAATGACAAAAATTACCTTTTGACCAAGGAAGTGTCTCTATCGCCAAATCCCGCAGAAGCACCCGTGAATCCACAGTGGGTTTTACTGCTCCAAAACTTCGAGGGTCCAGCTTAAAGAAGTCACAGTGGACCACGTGTAGTTTTCCATCCAGCTTTTTTCCTAGGGACTAAAGAGAAGCAGAGATAAAATGTTAAGAAATTTCAGTATTATGAAAAGTGTTTATAATAATTCAAAGATCTACTTCAAAAAATAATTATCATAAATATTACCACTTCAGTAAAGATTAGTAAAGAAAACATGACTAATATATCCTAAAACTTAGAGAGTTAATACAAATCAATTAACGCCTGAAAAATAATGGAAGTACAACTATCCTAATGAGAAAAAGCCCAAAAAACAAACAAAACACCTTGAACAAATCTTCCTTATCCTTTTACTTTCTTTACTTTATTCTCAATGGCATCATCAGCTGTTTGAAAAGTTCCTTCGCATGAGTCCAATTTCTCAGTAGTGGCTGCCTGGGGCATTAGGCGAACATTCTGAGAACACATCTGGGCTCGGAGAGCTGTGATCCATCTACTGGTCATGGAAAGATGTTTCACAGTCGACAAAAACAAGAAAAATATTAAAGTGAAAGGCAGTTGATTCAAGAGAGTATTCCTTTTTTTCTTGAAGAGTTTAGTTAGTCCTTCACCTAATAAACTTAGCTCACTGTGTAGGTCACAGTCCATTTTCCACCTAATTTTTCATTTGCTTTTTCTAAAGACAGACAAGTCTAGGAGAAAAGCTCCCTGTCCACTGGAAGAGGTCCAATACACCTCCATCTGCTCACCTTGCAGTAGTACTGGAGAACTTAGTAGTGAGAGCAAGCATTAGCTACAGACTTCCATAAACTTAATTTGAAGTTACAAGAAATCAATGAAGAGAGGGCAATATGCTTAGATGTGCATATTTAGGTTCTCATGCACAGAAACTTCTATAGGTACTTATCAAGGTTTTGACAAATTTGCAACTTAAAAGTTATAAATTAAAAATCTAATTTTCTTAAGCATGCTAAGTTCAAACTATAAAGAGTATTCAATTTCTAAATCTACTACATTTCAATGATCACTTTCAAAAGGATCCTGGAAAAAGACCAGTGGAAGGAACACACTGGGGGTGGAAATCATGCATTTTCGGTCTCGTAAACATTGAGATGCCTGATGTTGTGGTCCAATGGGAGGTGCCAGGTAGGAAGTTGTAAACCTCAACAGGGAGGTCAGGACAGCGGTCCAGGCTGAAGATACAAATCTGTGAGTACGTGGCTTGCTGAAGCCAGGACTGCAGATGAGATCTCTGGGGACAAGTACACAGGACTATGCCTGAGGACGGAGTAACTGCAGAGTCTCATGACAAGAAGCTGAGACTAAACCAAAAACAAAGAAGAAAACCAGGAAAGCTAAAGAAAAAGAACATTCATGTAATACTTACCTTAAAAACGATTAAACTCTTACAAATTATTCTATGTGTACAGCAATAAAATAATCTCACAAATTACTCAAGAATTATATTTTAATTTTTCTAACAGGAAAGCTGATGAATTTTAGTTTGATGGGAATGGAAAAAGAATGTATACTTTATGACTTTACACATTTTTGATGTAGCACCTATCATTGACTATTCAATAATTCAAACACAGTAACAGCCAAAACTCCAGAATAAATTCATATATTAGTGAAATCACATTTTGGAACTCAACTTGATTGCATTTAAGATTCAAAATCAGGAAGTGAAAAGGTCAGGAAAAATAAGTAACCACTGATTTCTACTAGTCATTACGTTAGGCACTTTAGTTTATCTTATTTAAATTGCATCAAGATCCTTAATAGGTGGGCATTAACATAGCTATTTTACGTATGGGATAACCAAGTCTCAGACAGTTTAAATTACTTGCTTGCCCAAGGGTCTTAAAGGTGGGAAGCCCTGGGGCTGAGGCTCAGCCTGGTTTGAAAAGACGGTGCTCTAACCCCGCTGAAATAAGAGGCAGTTCACCACAGAAGCTGATGTCTCTTCAACTGAACATTCACAGCTAAGTGCTGGCACGATAGTAGTTTTCACAATTCAAATGGGGTATACCATGGTTATCTGGGAACACAGTCTGTAGCATGCATATCTCTATATCAGAGAGAGAGGAAAACAAACTGCGCCTATCGGAAACACTATTAATGTGGAGTCCCAAGAATTTTACCGGGGCAATGGGGAGGGAGGAAGTCTAAAGTTAGATAAAAACCCAAAGTCAAGCATCATCCTTTAAAGTCCTTTCAGGCTTTAGGAGCACCCTAGAGAGCCTCATGGAGGCTACAAGCATCGTCTGCTAAGGGCACCTCTGTGACACCCCACGCAAAGGTTTTATTTCGATGGTTTCTTCTCTCTTATTCTGGAAAATACATGAATTCACACAAAACTTTATTGCAATGGCTTTCCACTTCACCTTAACAATAGTTAATAAGTACTAGAGGCTGAGTTCAAGCTACTGCTGGGCTGAGAAAGGACTGGGGAGTTAGAAGAAAATAAAAACCTTAACTGAAGCAAAAACTTGTAGGCCTTTTTTAAAGATCGAGATAAAAGGTATCTTGTTTTTAATTTCCAAGTTGAAATTACAGATGGCTCTGTGTACTGAATCGCATTTCATGATCTTGAATTTTTGGACAGTTTTGTATTATTTTTCTCTTCACGTTTCTGAAATTCCAGCAGACTTTTAATGAATTAAATAACCTGGCTAAAACCCTGACTTCTTTTCAAAGAAGTCCATTATAGAATAACAATCTAATGCACATAGTTTTATTAATAAATAAACAAACAGCTGGATTTGGTGGACATTATCCTAACTTTCTGTTATCATCCTGCACTTCTACAATTTACATGACTTTAGGAAGTTGTCATAGAAAAGTGTTAGTGTCCTAAACTGAATGTAGAGATTCATAAAAGAAGAGAGACTGAAATTCATGCAAGGATTTTCCACTTTACTGTTATGTAATCTTGTCTGCTACAAAGCAGAATTCACTCAAAAATCCATCTGAATAGTGCCCACACTCCATGCAACTGTATCTGACCAACCAAACCTTTCTTGCCCCAGTGCCACTAACTCCACAGTTAACACAGTCCCATTAATTCTCTTAGCACTCCAATTAGATTCTAAGCTTGCAGAAAGCAGGGGCACAGTATAGCACAGCCTACTAAGACCAGGAAACAAGCCTAGAAATACCAGTTATACACTTTGGTCAAAGTCACTCAACTAGTCTGTAGCAGAGCTAGAAGCAGAAAAGAAGTCTCAGAACTCCAATCTTTTAGCCATTCAACAATCATTGATAGAACGTTCTAGTCACTGGGGATGACAACATATTTAAGACATGGACGCTAAAAGTGATTCTAGAAAAATAAATTGTGTGCTTAAATTTACTTCCCTAAACCACTGCAATGGGAACTGATGGAACAGTACGTTATTTTTAGAAGCTACAAATAAACTTTCAGAGCCCTGGCCAGATAGCTCAGTTGGTTGACCGTCGTTCTGATTCGCCAAGGCTGCAGGTTCACTTCCCGTCAAGGGCACACACAAGAATCAGCCAATGAATGCGTAAGTAATTGGACCGACAAATCAATGTTTCTCTCTCTCTCTCTCTCTCTCTCTCTCACATCAATTAATCAATAAATAATTATTTTAAAAATATACCTCCAAATGTGGAATAAAAGTTTTGTCACTTTCAAGGGCAATCACTCTGGCACCTCCTTGAATTAATGCTTGAGTCAGGACTCCAGGACCTAGTATGTTAACAGAACAAAAAAATTATTTACAAAAGAAACAATTTCTTTCAATACCAAAAGAGTCGTTTTACATGAATTTTCTAATTTTAATTTTTAAAAAATTTGTAAGTCCTCACCTGAAGACATTTCTTCCATTGCTTTTAGAAAGGGAAAGAGAGAAATATCGATGTGAGAGAGAAACATCAATTGGTTGCCTCCAGTACAAGTTCCAACTGGGGACAGAACCACAACCAAGTATGTGCCCTGACCCAGGATTGAACTGGCAACCTTTAGCTTTACAGGATGATGCTGGAACCAACTGAGCCACACTAGCCAGGGCTGTACCTGTAACTCTTACAAATATCCCCAAAGTCAATATTACACTCCTTACTTACATATATGGAATGGAGATTACAGCTAACCACTGGACTCCAACTTCACAACCGGCTCAGGGGTGCTGCTTGGCTTTGAATCCATTCCATCAAAGACTACCAAACCTGTGCACTAGCCGCGTTTCACTCCGTCTCAGGAAAAAAAATGTTGCCTCCAGCCTACCATTTAATCATGCACTATTCGAAACAGAACTGACTCCTCATGATAGGAAAAGGTGTTTTAAATAAAAGTTTTATTTTTGCCCTGGCTGGTGTGGCTCAGTGGATTGAGTGCTGGCCTGTGAACAAAAGGGTCACGGGGTTCAGTTCCCAGTCTGGGCACATGCCTGGGTTTGGGGCCAGGTCCCCAATAGGGGGCGCTTGAGAAGCAACCACACATTGATGTTTCTCTCTCTCCCCTCCCCTATCTCTACAGGTAAACAAAATCTTTTTTAAAAAGTTATTTTTTACATATCTGGTGTTCTCAGCATCCTGCTAATGGTCTAAAGGAGATTCACGGAAAGGTAAAACAGAAGTCCTTTTTTGGGCGAGTGGATTGCAACTTATCTCGGAGAGACGACGGAAAACAGCATATTCTATCAAAATACTGTGTGAAGTGCACACTGCCACAGAAATATTTTGTAGTATCCTGATAAACACTGACCATATAGGCTACCTAAAGGAAGGGGCCATGTCTTCTACGGCAACTTAAGGATGGTCAATAGAAGTTTGCAAAAGTTATGAACATCCAAAAAAAAAAAGGCAGTCCAAAACGGACTCACCAGGATTGCATTCCAGGATAAGCTTGCACGGGTCGTCTTCTTTCAGCAAGAACTGCACCACGGTCTCAGCCAGTCTTGGACTGGTTAGGTAACGCTTGGACTCTAAGCCGCACTTGGACCGCCGCGAGGGCAATTCTCTGAAATCCTGACCCGGCAACAGCTGCGGCTGGAAGTCAGCCAAACCACGGCGGTTCCTCGCCGGGACGTCCTTCCACCTCGCCGCCCCGGACCTCCAAATGCAAAAGCGACCAGCACCGGAAGAAGCTGACAGCGTCAGCCGGGGAGGAAGCCCGGCCACTGGAACCCACATCCTTACCCTCCAGGGTTGTCCCTAAGTCATCCAGAACGTCAAAAAGTCGACGAGCGCCAGACAGAGAACACCACGTGCAACATCTCCCCACCACCTGATTAGATGAGGGGGAGAGGGGAGGAGAGGCAAACACCGCAAGCTACGCATGCGAACGGCCCCTCCCATTTGCTTACCATCACTTCCGTTTCCGGTCAGGTGCTAACGCTGGAGGACTGTGAGTGGACCGATGAGGAGATGGAACGTCCAGGCTGTGTACTCTATGGTTGTCCGCCCTCTGCGCTTCCTCTCTAGCCGCTCGCGCTCTATGCTCCGCGGTCGCCGGCTGCCCAGCCGGGAGGGGTGCGCAGAGGGAGGCGGGGCGAGAAGGCAGAGGTGTCTCCTCTACGGGAGCGGCGGGAGACCTGAGCAAGATCTGTGACAGCTCGTCGGCCGCCATGTCAGCGAGTAGGGCTGCAGACAGCCCCGCAGCCCAGCGGTAGCCCTCCTTTCGCCTGCAGTTCCCAGGTGAGAAGAGGGAGAGCGGGATGCAGGGAACCGACCAGCTTACGGCTGGGGTGCAAAGCCTCTAGGAGCCCCTCGCTCCTCCCCTTGCGCCTTCCTCCAGCTGCGCCTCCTCTGCCCTCTGGGTGAGGTGTAGCCCCGTTTCCCCACCTCCGCCCCCTCTCCGTTCCCTTGTTTTCTTCTCTCGCCTGTGTGGTCTGTTCCTGCGCATCGCGCCAATTTCTGCCTCCCTAGGGGACGAGCGCCAGAAGTCTTCCTCCCCACACTCCCCCCAAGGAGCCTGCAGCTTTCCCCCGTGCCTCTTATTGCTTCCATCCTGCAGCCCACAGCCCGGCTGGCTCCCCACCCTGGAGCATGGTTTCTGGTTTCCTGCTTACCTGTCCCCCTCCCAGCACTCTGGTTGTCGAGAACCACCTGGTGTCTCCCCTCCCTTCCCCCTCTGGGTCAATATTTCCTTAATTTTTAATTTGCGTGTTGAAGAGATTTAAAGTTAAGATTGGAAAAACATGCGATTTAAAAGCTTAAAATTCCGTTCTAAGCTTAAAAAGATTATGACCTTAGGATGCTTATTTTGTTCCCTGTGTAAACTTAGTCAAACATACTGTACTGTGGAATGCAATTTAAAAGACCAGTTCCAAACACTAAAAATAGGATGCTCTAATGGAAAATTTGGCAGTCTTTTTACCCACTGGGTAATGTTAGAGGACTCAGTTCTTTGCAAGTGATTTCAGTGTTTAAGGATTATACTTAGAGCTTTACCCATTACCCTTTCCACCAAGGAAGGAAATGCAGCCAAGCTACTCCCTATTTTAAAATATGTGCAATCCTTTCTGCTTACTGTATTGGGAGTCTAATTGAGTTTGGCATTTAAATACACAAGGAAAAGGTATTTAAGGAATGTATCATCTAGCAAACAGAAGTCTGAAGATTATACTCAGCTGACAAATATCAAATGGATAAATAATTGACAGTCAACTATGGCCTTTTTTTGGACTATAAATTTGTTAGGACACCATAGAAAGTATCTAACCAACTGTCATGGAAGCCCTGGGGACTCATTGATCTTAATTTCCCTAATCTTTTTTATGGACGGTATTCCCACTGACAATTTTCTAGTAGTAACTTTTGTATCCTCTGAATACCTGAATACCATCCTTTACTGAACTTTCTTCTCTCTCCCCTTTAAAGATATTTCATAGATTCAGAAACACATTGATTCCCACCCCCCTCCACCCCCCAGAGCCCTGGAGGCCTAAATATTTTTGAATCAAAGCAGAATGATGTCTTCTAGTAGAGGAAGATCTGATTCACTCATAGGACCCTGTATTCTTGAATTTCTCACTTCAGAAAATACTTACTTTAAAATATGCTTTTTTCTTCATTTAACAGTAATCATGCCTTCTATAAACCTCATTGGCTACAATATTGCCACTGCAGAAAGCTTAAAATAATGCTTTTTTATTTCATATTTTTGGATCAAAAGTAGCCTACGCGGCCCTAGAGAAACTTATGTAGTTATTTTCTTTTGGTTTTGGAAAAGAGAATTAGGTTATGATCATTATTTCCATGTTACAGTGCTAATAACTGGTTTGTGATTGAAGATGTTGTAATAGTAGAGAATCTTAAGCATTTTGTTCCTGTGGTCTCAGGTCCTGGAAATGAAGTAAATGTCCTTTTTACTTTAAAGATGAACCTCATAATCAGCTTTTAGACCTACTCTATTAGAAAAACTTGGTTTGTGTATTAACATCTTCACTTTCTTAAGAGGTGTGGTTTTTTACATCCTGTACTATTTTTGCTTTTTTGAGGTAATCTTTCTTTCAAATGGTGTCAAGGCTAAGAGATCCTGCTGGTTATTTTTACACTCTTCCTCAGTTATTTTTATTACTATCTCAACATAATTGGTAGAGAAGGGGAAATACTGCTTTTTCTTCCGACTTTTAAATGACGTTTGTATATAATTGGGAAATGCCAAATGACAGTCGTTGTTTGCTGTCATGATGGAAAGCTACACACGCAATTTAAAGTTTGCTAATTGCATTAACAGAAAAAAAAGTGGAATTAATTTTCACTAATATATTTGATTTAAATCTATATATCGTTTTAATATGTAATCAATTTTAAAAGTTAATGTGGTAATTGTATGTTCTCTCATACTAAACCTATGAAATCTGCTGTGTGTTTTAACTGTAAGAACATCTGAATTCAGACTAGCCTCATTTCAAGTGCTCAGGAGCTGCATGTCACTAATGGCTAGGACCCCATTGGACAGCACATTTCTCTAGGATTACTGTGTGATTCTTAAAATGTCTTGCCCTGAGAGTCGGGTAAATTCTATGGGGTAAATTTTAAAATCCTTTTCCTAAAGTGCCGCCATATTCAATCGGAAAATGTCTATCCAGGAAGAAGGTTCCAAGAAGTCTCTTCCTCTTGGTGTTGACTGTGTTAACAAAGGAGGGTAAACAGGTGTGCACCTCATGTCTAGTGAGGGTCATAAGATGACAGCGTGCTCAGTCATTTCCTGAGGTGTCATCGTTACATTCATTTGCATCTGTATGTCAACAATGTATCGAGGCCTTTGGCTACTGTATCCATCAGTATTGAGTTAAGGACCTACAGAAAGGTTGAACTTCATGGTAAACAGGTAGAGTACCTGCTGTTGTAAACTCTTCTGAATCGAGTTCAGGTATGGCTGAGAGTTTTGTAAATGTGCCTCTGTATATGATGTGTTCCTTACCAAAGAAAAGATAAAATCTTGAGCAAAATTTAAAGAAGAAGAGGATAGGGCTTTTGGCTGTAAAACTGTGCCCCTGACTAGTAGCAAAAGAGTTACATGTGTATGGTGGTTTAAGGGAAATTTAAAAGGAAATAGGCAGTTTTTATAGAAAGCTACTAACATATTGGCAAGATGGGTGCTTTAAGTTGTTTTTGCACCAGAGGTGGTGATTTGCGTGGAAATGTCTCCTTTTCAGAGCTGTTAAAACTAAAGGTAACCCTGCCACTAACCAACCTCAGTGGGGATCAGTAGGGACCCATCACGGTTCACATTTTGACCCCTGTACTCTAATAAACTTTCCTAAGTATTACTTTAGCTGCACTGTTTTACATCTATATTTAATGTCAAATTTCATCTGAAGGCCTAATTAGTATTCAGTGTAATTTAATAGAAGAAACATTCCCCTCCCCAACCTTTGTGGTATAAAGAAGTCTTAAGCTACCTCAGTAAACAGACTTCCTCTGTGAAGTCGAGTCATTACAGGCGGGGCGCAGTGTGGGCAGTGTGCGCAGTGTTAAAGGGTCACAGACAGAATTGGGGAAGTGGGCGGTCACTGCGTGTGGTTAGTTATTTGAGGAAGAATAATTGATAGTCTAGCAATTTTCCATTTTTTTAAAGATTCTATTTATTTATTTTTAGAGAGAGGGGAAGGGAGGGAGAAAGAGAGAGAGAAACATCATTGTGTCGTTTCCTCTCACACGCCCCCTACTGGGGACCTGGCCTGCAACCCAGGCATGTGCCCTGGAATCGAACCTGGGACCCTTTGGCTCACAGGCTGGCATTCAGTCCACTCCGCCACACCAGCCAAGGCCAATTTTCAAGTAAAAAAAAAAAAATCCCAATACAATTTAAGTGGCCTCTACAAGGGTGATATTTTACCCTTGTACAATATTCCTCACTCTCTACAAGGGTGAGAAATTAAGCACTCAATATGCCTGTGTCTTAATACTGTTATGGAACCTGCTCTCCACTTTGGAGCCCTTAGGATTCACATGAATACAGGCTTTTCTTTATTTAGGAATCATTTTCCTGAGGGGAATTATATTTCCTTTAACCAGGGAATACTTTTGTCTTTCATGCATCTGAAGTAATTCATATATAATATTATTTAAAGACATATATCATTAGTCAGCCATATCTCCATGAATGATAAAAATCATGTCTGAAAAAGGAACAGCATTTAAAAATTCTGATTCTTAAAATAACTTGAGATTTCCCACATTGTTGTGTCACCGTTTTGAGATTCTGCTCTTTAACACATCTGGAGACGGAAACTTGTTGCCACTATACCAGTCCTCCCAGCCATCCCTTAGGACTTCCTGTTTTCATCACCATGAGCATCATTAGCCATGTAGAAAGGAAACTGCATGTGTGTCTATGAGAACACTGACAAATTATGATACCTTCCCTTTTAGAAAGAATTCTGGAGCAGCAAATGACACATGTAGTCACCTTTGTTGACATTTGGGCATTTGACACTTTAATTAACAGTACCTAGGAGATTTTAGGAATTGACAATATTTTGTAATTGTCATACCTATTAAATGCTTTCATGACAATACTTAGCCTGTTTTTTCCTGGAAAAGTAATACCAGATTAAATAAATACTTTTTTTTTCCTATGTGAGCCTCATTTTGCAAACCCAGTGAATTAGGTGGCTATGGTTTTATATTTTGAGTGAAGGTAAAAACAGTTTAAAATAATTTGTATATTATAGATTTTAAAATAATTTATTTAAAAATACGTGGGCTTTATCGTAAGGTAAAGAATGCTATTCCTGCATATTTGTGAGGATACCACTTATATTTGCGAAAATGTATTTAATTTACTGAAGCCTAGCAGAGTTGTGTTTACCTTATGAAGCACCAAAGATTACCTTAGATTTTTTTTTTTCATTTGTGGACAATGAAAACTTTTTATTTAAATCAGGTCTTAAAAGGATTCATACCAAGTAAATGACATAATTTCTTCCCTCAAGGTCAACTTGGATGAAAAGAGGAGTGAAGTTTGTAGAAACTATGATAATTAGAAAATTTTGAAATTTAGTTTCCTGGAAAAGAGTTTATGTATACTCATTTGTGATTTTTTAATCCAAATTCAGTCATCGGGCTTTATTTTCTTTAACAATGTACAAGTCATCACTAGGTTCCTTTTGCCCCAACAGTTTTTTACAATTTTGTTGTGGAGATTTTTGCCACGCCAATTAAAGTTCTGTCTCTAGCATTGGGTAGCTACTATAAACAGCCAAAATTATAAGCGATGTCGTGTGACTTCCTTATCTTAATCATATTGTAAATGTTTTGTAACTAAGAAAAGATGGTTTGTCTTATAAGTCTTACACTTGAACTTTAGTTTTAAAAATGATCTTCTGGGTGCTATACCCACCAAAGCTCATACTGTCACCAGCCAGAGAAACATCTATCTCAAATTCATCTAAAATTTTTTTTAAAAAATGTTTTTAAGTACTTCATTCCAGGGATAGTTCTTATTCTATCAACTGGCCTCTTGGGTGATTTTCAATGTGTGTATTTGGATGCCCACAGGCTTTTTGTCCTTTCTCAGTGTTATATTGGGGGAAACCTAGGGATTCCCTAGTGAACCCAGCAGGGCTTTGGCCTTTGTGTGTATGGCTTGCCTTCCCTGAAAGCCTCAAAGATTATACCTATGTGTGCAAAAAACTGATGAACAAAAGTTCTGCTTCAGGAACTCTTATCTAGGCCGAGTAAACAGGTATTCTAAGAACATCAGTCTTATATTGGGTTGGCCAAAAACTCCATTACGGTTTTTTTATACGATGTCTCTGGTAGTGCTTACTTGTCTTTAACTTCATTCAAAACAATTTTGTTAGGTTATGTTGTGACAGCTGTCATATCAGCGTGCATTTTTTAAAAACATCAAAATTGGTGAATTTTTGTATAGCCATTTTAATATTGAAGATGGAAGAAATACACATTTTTGGCATATTATGCTTTATTATTTCAAGAAAGGTAAAAACGCAGCTGAAATGCAAAAAAATTAAAAGATCTGTGCAGTGTTTGGAGAAGGTGCTATGACTGATTGAACATGTCAAAAGCGGTTTGCGAACTTCCGTGCTGGAAATTTCTGGCTGGATGATGCTCCGTGGGTCAGGTAGACCAGTTGAAGTCGATAGCAATCAAATCGAGACATTAACTGAGAGTAATCAATGTTATACTACGTGGGCGATATACTCACAATATCCAAATCAATAAAATTATTGGTGAAAATGAAAAAAGCATGTCTTTTATTTTATGGAAAAAACTAAACGAACTTTTTGGCCAACCCAATAACTAAAGCGTCCACGCATTTGTGTCATAGTTTGTATAAACCGTGTATTTTGTACCACCTTTGCTGGAGTTTCCATTTGCTCTAGCTCCTCACGTTATGTGAAGGGATATCCAGAACACCCTATAGCTTATTCTACATTCTCCTAACCTTTATTTTTTTCCCCTTTTTCTTCTTCTGTCATCCTTGGAAAGCTAAAAAGTCAGGACAGGACATGGTTTAATTATAAACTTGAAGGAAGTGTAGTAATACAAGTCTTATGCCTTCCCTCTTTCCTCTCCTTCCTTTTCTATTACAAAAGTAATAATGCGCCAAAGAGGCGGGGATAGGTCAATAAATTTTAACTTGAGGAAAACAGGGTTATTCCAGAATTCCTGGTTTTTGTATAATGAAAATTGAATCGGAAAATAGGAGTCGGAATCTATTGAATCTCTCCCATCCTACTTAGGATTCCCGACGGATTTGCCGGGAAGAAACTTTGAGTTCCAGGAAGCTTTGAATGCACAGATACTGGGCTGCACTAGACCGTATTTAATAGGGTCTCCTTTGCTCATGTGTGTTTTCTTAGGGACTCTCTGCCACTGAAAGGAAACATCTTTGTGCAAAAGTCGGGTTCTACCAGCAGTCTTCCAAGCATTAGAAGTTCTCCTCCTCTGGGATACCTTTTCTTTTTCTCTATAGGTTTATCTTTGTCTTAGAATTTCTAGGCGAGCATTGAACTGCCCTCTCTGGAATATTTTTCTTTTCCCCAAACCCCATCAGACTACATCTCTGGAATGACTAAGTACAAAAAAGGCGTATTTATTTTTACACCTGCCTCTCTTCCTGTTTTTCTGTTAACTTCGTGTGCTAGAGATACGGATCTCTCACTGTTATATCAGCTCTCAGGATAAGGGTTGATGTCGCAAACATTTAGATATTTTATTGTAGGCGTGGAAAACAGTAGCTACCCTATTTGACAAGAATAAAAAGTATAATTTCTTGGGAATCATCAGACTTTTTTCACTGGGTGCCCAAAAATAAGCTGTGAGGGATCCCTAAGCCCCCTGAAATAACATTTATAACTTAGTGGTAGCATCTGTGTATTTTTCTAAGGAGGGAATTCCTAGCTTTCATCAGATTCTTCAAAAACCCTCCCTTCTACAAGAAAAGATAGAAACCACTGAATGAATTTAGTTATAAATCTCTAACTCTTATTGGCAGCTATAGTTTTGTAAAGATCCTTTATATGAGCTTCATTTTAGTAGTGATTTTTTTTATTTAAAGATAATTTAATAGGTTATTTGATAAGAAAGGGCATAGTGATTCTTTTTTAAAAAAACTAATCTTCCTTAAATATCTTACCCTATATTTTTCATGCATTTAGCAGTTACTCTTTTTATTTCTTTAATACCCTATAGGATATTTTGGTGGATTGCTTTTTTTTTTTTATCATTTGTTTGCCCTCTGTACATATTATGGGTAGATAATTCTTAGGTTGAATTTTTCCTGGAAAACCAGAGAGTAGTTCCCATGGTAGTAAAGGAGACCTATGCTTTATAAAGATGCCCTACCCAGCGAGAGGAATGAGTCCACAGGTAGGTTGGTTGATTACATAGACAGGCTCCCGGATGAAGTGGAAGAGGGTGAGAACGTAGGTGCAGGTAGAAATACTACCCTTGAACAGCAGATAGAGACATTCTTCTCCTGAGATAAGAAGGGGGAGAGACTGGTTTCCAACCAACATCTGATAAGCTCTGTTCACTTGTGGCCCAGGTGAGACAGCTGAGCTAGAGCAGGGAAAGGGACTGGAGGCCAGGGATAAAGGGCCGGGATAGCTTTAGAGGCTGTGGTCCTGGGAGCTCTACGAGGAGGGATGCCCGGCCAGCACTGAGGGTCCACCTGAGACTAGTGGGTGCTGCTTTTTATAGAGTTAACAGTCTGCACAGTTGTGATTTTCTTCAGCAGTAGATAGCAGTTGGGGTGTAAGAGCAGAGAAAGTGGTTAGGTCGATCAGTTCTGTAGTTTTACAGGTGGGTGCAGGAGAAGTATAAGAGGGCTAAGGAAGTAGCTAGAGATGATACATAGATTCAGAGCTAGATAGGAAAGAAAGTAATGCCAGGAGGTGGCTGACTGATGGGGGGGGGCGGGGGAAGCAGGTGGTGTTACAAGCCAGGGCTGGTTTTTGTATTAATTCTCAGCTGAGGAAAGCATTTCTATGAACCCCCAAACCTCAAGGTTAATAGGCTCATGGTTACAAATTCTAAGGGAAGCCCCTCTCTTCAAGAAAGTCCAGGCAGAGAGAAAAATGTATCCCTTTGCTACTGGACGATTCCCCTCCCCTCAAATCCGTTCTTTTGGGGAACAGATCTGCAAGGGCCCTGGTTATATGTGAAGCTCTAAGTTCCAACCCCCCATTCAGCTTCCTTGACTCAGTCTCAAGGCCCCGTTCTCCGTCCCAGTGTGGCAGTTAAAATCCAAGCCCATTAACCCTGCCCCCAGCCTCTTCTCCTAAGACAGCTGTTGATGATATATAATATTTATTGAGCATTTAATGCAGGCGGAGTACTGTGCTAACACTTTATATATCCTATTTCATTCTCTTAGCAACTCGACTGTTTCCCCCCACCTTGCTGATGAGGAAATGGAGATAAGTAACTTGCTTAAGGTTTCCTAGCAATAAGTAGCAGCCCTGAGATTGGAACCCAGGTCCGCATGAACGTGGAGTGTGCACTGTTAATTCCCATGCACGGCCACTCCATACAGCTTCTTCCTGCTCCCTGGGTTAGTGCTAGCTGCACGGTCACTCAAGCATTGTCTGTTAAATAAACACACTCTCCTCCAGTGTTTTAGGTGGTTGTGGGAAACCCTGAGAACAAGTACGTATGTGGTGGATTTCTAAGAGTTGAGCTAACACTGGATGGCAGTTCCCATCATGTTTCATACCTGAAGTACAGCAGTAAAGCGTCTGTGTTACTATTTGTGAAATCAGAAATTTTGTAGCGAAGACAAGGTGCAGGGGATGCAGCTGTTCAATAGCTGTCGTATCTGTCACCTCCTGGAGAAGAATCTGAAAGCTAGTGGAGCGCACACATACAGACCTTCCCGGGCAACAAGGCATCGTGAATAAATATTTAACGGAAAAAGCAAAGAGGAAGAATAAAAGCTGACAGGGATCTGCAAAGTCACTGGAGGATAAATGCACATTTTCTGGTAACATCAGTTCACTCCAAAAATTGGGGAAGGAAGGTAGATATTATTCTTATGTTAAAACAGATGCTGTAGAGCAGGGTAAAAAAAGGAAACAAAAATTCCAAGAAATATTTAGTTTCAATAAATGACTTAATAGAATGCTGAAGTTTGTTGTTAAGGGCAACCATAACAGAGTATGAGAAAAACAAATATTTATACAATGTTTGTTCTGTGCCATGCATATATTAACTCTTTTACCCTCACAGTCGCATTAGGTGGTTATTATTAGCACCACCATTTAATGGATAAGCAAAATGAGACATTGATTGATAGGTGAAGCAACTCATCCAAAAGTCGAGCAGCTGTCAGATCGGGCCCCAGACTGAGGGCGCCTGGCCCCAGAGCCTCCGCTATCTCTGATGGCCACACACAAGGTGGAATTTGAGCTCTGTGATGAAGAGTTTGGACAAGCGAGGAAAAGGAGGAAAGGAAATCGCAAGGCTCTTTCTTACTGGCCTGAGAAAAGTCCCACCAAAGTTTGAGGCAATGGCTAATGCAGAATCTACCCTAAAACATGTCAAAGACTTATGTTTTTAAAAGAAATAAGCACTGTAGTTTTCAAAATATCTAGTGGACACTGTCTGGTGCCTGCTTATTTATTGCTGTAGTCTTTTTCACAAGTCATTTCAGACATGCATTTTATTTGCCAAGGGGCTGGAGCAAAAGAACGTGTGTCACTTCCTTTGCAGCCCTCACCACAGCGGAGCCCTAGGCTCACCGTAGTGCTTAATAAGTGCTTGTTCAATTAAACCTTAGTCTCTCTCTCACTACCTTTTACCTAAGGAAACAGATTTAGAAAAAATGGTTACATGACTTCAGATAATGTTTCAAACTTACTTAACAAAATCCCGTAAGTATTATCTGGTCGGAAACAGAAATAGAGGGGAAATTCCAAAGCAAAGAGTATTTTTGTCTTTGAAAGATTAAATATATAACAAGTCAGCAAAATCCAGAAAAAAGAAGCATGAATTAGTAAAACAGGCCCCGAGACGGGTGAGAAGGTTTAGAAAGAGAACTGGAATGAGGAGGTGAAGGTAAGAGGGGAACGAGGCTGTATAAGCAGGTAGCACGGGGTAGGGGGATAGGAAAAGATGCAGGATAGATTTTAAAATACATTATTAATGTTGAAGATTATAAATAAAACCTTGTCACTAATTTATCTAAAAGAAAATATTCTAAAAATAAGGGAATCCCTTTTAAAGGTGGCCAGAAAAAATAAGAAATTAGAGAAATATGAAGCTTTGGGGGATGATGTTTTAAGATGGCTTCGAGCTTATGGAGAAATTGCAGAAGTAGTATGAAGAGCTGTCCTGCGTCCCTTACATAGACTCACTGAGTTGTCACAGCTCATCCCTTCGCTCCGTCGTGTGTTCTGCCACTCCCTCTGTGTGTGAGCATTTATGTGTGTGGGGGGGGGGGGGTTACACAATTACACGCACAGGGACTCTCTCTGGCCCATCTTAGAGTTCCCTGCAGATGAGTCTTTTACTCTTAAATGTATCAGAGGGTGGATTTCCTAAGAAGAAGGACATCCTCTTAGCCACAGTGCAGTTATGAAAATCAGGAAATTTTAATGTTGGTATAATACTGCTATCTATTTTGTAGCTTATATTCAAATTTTCAGGACTATTTTTATATAATGGTAGCATTGTAAAATACTAAAAAGCCTGTCGGGGGGAGGGGGCTGAGAATCACCTAAAGTACAAAAGGGCCTACAGGCAGAAGTAGGTAAGGGCTACATAAAAAGTAGCAATAGCAGAAGACTGTCCTTGTGGGACTTCCAGGGAAAATCCTCATAAAACAGCATGTCCCCTTTTATCAGCTTGCTCCGTTTTTAAGAGCTGTTTTTCTCTTGCAGTCCCAAGAAGACATTGTATTTTACAGCTTTACGTTTCTCACAAGCTTTCACAAAACGACGTTAATGAATGTGGCCTTCAGTCTGTTCAATGATAAACTGTTCCTTGTGACTTTGAAGAAACGTTACTCAGCCCTTGGTTGATTCCCTTTAACAGCAGCTGCTTTGTTCTGTTCCTCCCTGTGTCCGAGCCAGTTCCTGGAGTAGAAGGGAGAAATATTTGACAGGTGAAATGTAGGAGATACCTGCTCATGTCATAAGGAAAAGTATTTTTCGCTGTGTACTGTTTCTCATCATTTTAATGATATCCAGTATAATTAATATCTTTTGAACTTGTAGAGTTTTTTGGTTAAAATTTAAAAGAGAATCATAAACTTTGTACTTATTAGTTCGCATCATTTTAATGGTATCCAGTATAATTTGATACCTTTTGAATTTGTAGAGGTGTTTTTTGGTTGCAACTTGAAAGATAATTGTAAACCTTTGTTTTGTACATCTCAGTCAAGGATGAAATTCTTAGAAGTACTCCTTATTTTTAGTGCGATGAAACTTTTAGATACATATGCTATGAATTAACAAACGTCCTGACTTCACACAGCAAA
The DNA here is from genome assembly GCF_022682495.2 of Desmodus rotundus. Lineage (NCBI taxonomy): Eukaryota > Metazoa > Chordata > Mammalia > Chiroptera > Phyllostomidae > Desmodus > Desmodus rotundus. The sequence continues at coordinate 12,597,241 of NC_071396.1, read as the reverse complement.
TAACAACCTTTACAAAAACCAAAAGGCTTAATTTAAGCACAACTTTGCTCTGGCCATTTGTCTCTTATCCACCGTCTCCCACTGTGGTCTCTACTGCCACCGACAACTGGAGGAAGGAGGGACCGGTCTCTGGGGATGATGGACAGGCAGGAGCGAAGCTGTGACTCTGAAGAAGGTACCTAGTTAAGGGAGTGATCCCTCCTCCTGTGTCCTCCCTTCCAGTACACTGCTACCTCCGAGGCCGTGGAGTTGAAGTCCCAGAGGCATCCTGGCTTCTTTACAGTCCCCCACCTTTCACATCCAGACGGTGGTCCAGACTGTGCATTCTACCTCCAGCATCTTCCCGTTTGTATTCCCACCGCCGTCATCCTACTTGGGGGCCTCATCTGTCTCTCGTCTCCCTCTCTGACCCACCATGTGTGTCACCATCCGGTTCGTCTGCCCAAACACGGTTCTGATGACCCGGCCCCTCACTCACAGGCCGTTTGTGGCCTCTCAGTCCCACCCCTAATCTAGACCAGTGTGGCTCAGACTGTGCCCTTTGGTCCAGTGACATCCACCTGTTTGCTGCCTGTCTGCAGGGAAGTTACAGAAATTGAAAGTGTTCGGAAACTTCCATGACATTTCCACAAAGTGCTTTTATTTGAATGTAGTAATTTTAAACATCAGGTGTGTGTCTCCTTGTTTCTAGTAAAAGATTCATGGCCTGCTGGAAGAAAAAAAGTTGGTCTCCCACACCAGGTGGTATGAGAATCACTGGTTTGAATTCCTCTCTCATCATGATACACCTGCGCCTCGATTGATCCATCTCTCCGCTCACTACCTTCCAACAACACTTCCTTTCCAAAGTCCAGCCATTTGCTGTTCTTAACACACACCCTGTGCTTGGTCACCTTTTATGCTGCTCGCGTTAGTTTCTTCTCTCGAAAGTGCAAGTAGAGTGGAAGGACCGTCATACCAGCTGAGGGCTGGGTTACACGGTGTTCCTCTGCCCTGTCCTCCCTCTGCCATGTGAGCCCTCCCAGCTGGTGGTGTGGCCCAGAGGTGAGGGTGGACAGGGCAGCTCGACAGAGCGAAGGTGCCTGGAGCCACCACTCGCGTGCCTTGTGGGAGCGATGCAGGGACGAGGCCACCTGACTGGTGCAGCTGGCCACCTGCTCACGTGATGAGTAGCTGTGCATTTCATCTGTGTTTCCCAGGAAGGGGTGTGCAGGTCTAGAATGGGTGTCACCTGTGGGTGGCTGACTTAATAACTCACAGATATCCATATGAATATTTGGTGTCTCCTACATGGTGTCATACGTATTTGCTGGCCTTTGGTTCTTTCATTCCTTCCCGGCTGTGGTTGGCACGTGCATGCCCTATTTTTTAATCTCTAACACGTCGAACTGTTTGACTCTATTCTTAGTGTCATCTCCCTTCCTTCTTTGTTTCTATAATACTATCTTCTGTAATAGAATTGAATATTCTTAAATATTCACACATCACATCCTCCCCTACAAGTAAAAGTCATTTTCTTCTGAATTCTCAAAGAACTTGCCTGCTATTTATCACATTTTTATCTATAGCAAAAGTTTGGGGGGAAGAAGGAAAGCTAGGACAGGGTTTTTAGCCATTTCTAGGAGAGTACAAACTCTTAAGGGCAGGTTGTGTCTCGTCTCTTTCCCCTGTATCTAGTAATTAGATCTTAATCACAGTAGACAGTTGTGATTGATTACATTAACATCAGGCTAGCTCAGCACTCTGCGTCTGAGGTCAGAGTTCAGTCTCCATGTGGGGATTTATTGGCTTGGTTTCCTGTCCTCATACTAACCCTTTAATGCTGGCCAAAAGTGTGCTTTTGATTCCAGAGAGCACTGGGTGAAAAACAAAGAATTAGCACCTGTATTGTGCCAATAGTTCAGAACTAGTATTCCCCTGGGTGTAGGGCAGGAGCATCATGTTCCCATTCAAAGGACAACCTCGTATCATTGTTTTTCAAGATAAGGAAGGTGGGCAGTGAACTGGGACCCAAGGAAATGTGTGAGTTTGCCGGCAGCTATACTTTTTAAGTAGGTAACAAGTGTCGCAGCTCACATAACAATGAACTAGAAAGTGATACTTGTTTTAGACTTGAAACAGTGAAAGACAACAAAGAACTTGGGAACTGATAACTAGAATCATCAAATGTTAAAGTTAGGAGGAATGGTTGAGGGAATTTAGATCCTAGGAAATGAATCATAACAGAACTCAGGTTTTCTGATTTAAAATACGGTGCTATCACTTTTTAAAATAAAATCCTGGTATACATTTCAGTACAATTACAACGTAGATCGGGAGTTTAAGAATTCGTTTTTCTTACGTGAAATAAACCAGAAGCAAGGATTTTACAGAGTGCATTCAGCAGGAGTGAGAAGAATGGCAGAGCTGTGCAGAATAAAGAACAGGAGTTCACATAGAAATTGGTAGTGAAATAGACTGAAGAAATCTCTTTCCATTGCAGTGAGATAATTCTAGCATATCTATCAATGCTTAGTCCTCATGTATAAGGTTAGAGTAAAAGAGTCACCTTTGGCTCTGACTGGTATGGCTCAGTGGATTGAGCATGGGCCTGCGAACCAAAGGGTCACCAGTTCGATTCCCAGTCAGGACACATGCCTGGGTTGCAGGCCAGGTCCCCAGCTGGGGTGCATGAGAGGCAACCACACGTTGATGTTTCTCTCTCTCTCTTGCTCCTTCCCTCCCCCTCTCTCTAGAAATAAATGAATAAAAACTTTTAAAAAAAAGAGTCTCCTTTGGGGAGGCAGGGGCTCGCACCGTGTGACTATTTAAAGACAGTGTATGTGGCCAAGCAGAATGGAGAAGATGGATTTATAGTGGAACTAACTTCAGTGGGCCCTCAACAGCATCTCCACAATAACCCACTGGCTGTTTGATGCCTTCTGGATGCTTCCCAAGCCCCTCCTCCCAATAGCCCCTCCCACCTTCGGCAGATGCCCTCCTCCCTGTGTCCTAGAGAGAGAGAGATCCAGAAAGAAAGACTCTGCAGCCTAACTCCAAGCACGCCCCTCCCCCAGGGTGAGGCCTGTCCGTGGTCGTCTGTGGGCTGTGTCCTGGGTGCTGCCCCACCTCCTCAGTCTTTGCCCCCTCAGTTGTTTAGTGCTGTCTCACCTGTTGTCCTTAGCTCCTCCCTCTCAGCTGCCCTTTTCCTTTCCTGTGAGCATCCTCTCTGTCATCCTGGAGAAGGGAGAAGCAGCCTCTCTTTACAAAGAGGCTGAAAGATCAACACAAGTGATCTTTCTAATACGTAAACCTGACCACGTCGCTCTGATTAAAAATCTTTCTGAGGGTCCCTTCAGGTACATTTAACGATCCCCACTAATGATTCATGGTTTGGAGCTATAGTTTTATTACAGCTGCTAGCCAACATTTTTGTCTCGCTGTCTCTCCCCTATAAGTACAGCACAGTATCTATTCATGTGTTAGCAGTTAAATGCAGTGGAATTTTTTCTGTTAATTGGAGTATAATTCCATGCTATCCATTGCTATCATCGAGTTCAATGTTAATTCTGTCTTTAGTCTTAGTAACTACGAATGAACCGTGGAGACTCAAGGGTAGCACTTACTTATTAAACATTGAGATAAATAAACAAGATGTAAACAGCTGGATCTTTTAGTAACGTATCAGCTCTTAACTTACCCAAGACTTATAGATCAGACGTATAGATCGGCGTGCTTGCATAAGAGAAAGTATTGGATTATTGTCTTACATACGCATTACTTTAGTTAGAACTTAGAAGTTTAGGGACATAAGTTCTCATTCAGGCTAGTATTTATTCTAAAACTACGGCGGAGAAAACATTCATAAATCAGTGTGAGATAAGAAGAGATATCGTAGATGAAGATTTCTTCGTGATAGTGAAGTGTGCTTAGCCAGGCCCAGTGCCTATCGGTGATTGGATTTAAAGGTAGGAAATAAGAGTTTAGGAAAGTTACTCTTTTTGGTTTTCCCCCTAGCAACTCATTTAAATGAAGTTGTGTTAATTGATTAAGGAGTCATTAGACACTGTTTTGAATGAATTCAGGAATTACCTTACACTCATTTCAGCCTGGTGGGGGTGGCTCAGTTAGTTGGAGCCTCTTCCCGTAGACCGAAAGGTCACAGGTTTGATTCCCAGTCAGGTTACATAACCAGATTGCAGATTTGATTCCCATTTGGGGGTGTACAAGCAGACAACCAGTCGATGTTTCTCTCCCCCTCTCTCTCGCTCACTTTGACTCTCGCTCTCTCTCTCCCTCTCTGTTCCTCTCTCTCCTTCTCTGTCCCTCTCTGTCCCTCTCCCTCGCTCTATCCCCCTCTCTCCCTCTCTCTCCCTCTCCTATTCTCTTAAAAGTCAAATCTCATAATTAGATGAAAGAGCAAAATTAACTACTTGCTTTTGACACTGTATTATCAAAGTAGTTCTTTGAAATTTTCTCTCCTACTTAAGGCCTTGAACATTTTAATGATAGCTAATTTAAAGTTCTGCTAATTTAAAGTTCTCCAATGTACGGATCTCCTATGAGTCTATTTCTGTTAACTACTTTTCCTCCCAGCGTTTTGTCAAATCTTAATCTCTTACATGCCTGGTTATTTTGTATTACATATCGGTCATTATGGATGAAAAACACGTGCAGATAATTTAAGCTGTTACTGGATTCCTTCTTTCAGAGAGAATTTGTGTTGCCAGCAGGCAGCCAAGTTAGCGCAGCTCACCTTCCTTCATCCAGAGCTGAAGACGATTCTCCTGGGCCTCAGTCCCCTGTGCGGGCTGGTCTAGTTCAGGCGCATCGGTTCTCCTATGCAGAGGAGAGGGAGTAGCCCGTTCAGGTGCCACCTGAAAGCCTCCGGCTTCCCGCTTCTTGGCAGGCCCTGAACTCCAGTGTTCCCGCCAGCTCTGGAAGTCCGCTAAGAACTCTGCTCAGCTCTTCTGGCCTCTCCATGGAAACTTTCTGCCAGCCTTTCTAATTGTCATCATCAGAAAGACTGATCTAAAATAAGCCAGTCAGTCCTTGCTAGAGGTGGAATTCTTTCATCCTTTCTTCATGTTTATTTTTACATGTTTAAAAAGGAGTATACACCTGTATATTAGTACAGCATGCGTGTCCATAGTTTATGAACAAATACACATACAGTGATACGGAGTCACACCTTTGCTCGTTCGGGGCACTCCATCAACGTTTGAGGCTTGCACTTTATCTCCCCTTCTCTAGCTGCGGTGTTTGTTCTGTAAATACCTGTGATCTGCCCAGTGGAGATTATTCTTTGTGTGCAAGGGGACGTGTCCAGTATTTGATGGTTTCTAACAGGGGTGTTACGTAGATTAATGTATAAACCTAAAAAAAAAAAAAAAACTGAGTTGTCACGTTTAAGGACTACAGCAAATAAATAATCTTACTACTGGGTTTTATTGTATTTTTTCTCAACCTGTTTTCTAAACTCTATATGTCTGAAAAACATTTCAAGATACTAGAATTTGTGTTGCTTCCTCCTTTTGAAGCTAGCAGTTTGAGGTGTATAAAATGCACATGTGAGAATGGTTGATTTCTTTTTAATTTTTATAAAAATTAGAGTGGTTAAGGATATTCAAGTGGTTAAGGATATAGGCTCTGGAGTCAGGTTCTCTGATTCTGCATTCTGACTTTGCTGTGTGCTAGCTGTGTGACCTTGGCCTATTTATTTAATCTCTCTGTGCCTTCCCTGTAATATGGATGTAATTATAGAGCTACTTTGGTATGACCTGTATGAAGATAAAATTTTATATATATAAATATCTGGTAAGTATTCAGTAACTGTTGATAGTAATTAGCTGTTTATTCAGATAATAGTAACTATTTTGTCAGGCCTCTTAAGGAAAAGTTCTAAGAAACCATTTGGTCACTATATTAGCAAAAATTAGTAAAATATATAATTTTATGTATATATTCAATGATTAAAGTGTAGACTGCTTAGCAAAGTGCTCAGAGTTTAAAAATCAGTTAAGACAGTTTTCATGAAGATACATATGTAGCTCTAAACATAATTTTTGTTTTAAAAAGGTTGGTTATAGTGTGAACCAAAAAGTGTTTTCAAGTTCTTACATCCTGCTGCTCTGGCTTCAACGTGTGGTTGCAATATGTTTTATAACAAAGAAGCATTTAACACCAAATGAGCACAACTTCTGTGTGAGCCTAGGGAAATGACTCCTTCCTCTACCCCTTTTCGTGTGTGGTATTTATTTACTCTGTGAAACTGAAGAAAATGCTTGTGTTGCTAACTGACAGTGTCATGTGCTAGGAGTTGCCCACCCTTGATCTTCAGGTGATCGAGAGGTCCATTCCTAAGAACATTTTAAATCATGAAGTCAATCACCCTAAAGTAGGCACATTTTCTAATTAACGATTAAGTGAAAGAAAATAGTTAGAAATTGTTTCATAAAATGCTTCCCTGCATGTCCAAAGATGTCCTTGAGCTCCTGCCGGTGTGTGGAGTTGTGTCTGTTCTGCCCTGTGAGTGAGCCTGGTGCTGTAGGTCTGTGTAAGAGACGGGGGAAGGGGCAATGGCTTTTCTGCAGGGCTTGGGTACACCTGCGGTGGGGCTGGTGACCTGTCCTCTGCACCTACGTAATTGATTTTTGAACTCAGAGCTCTGTGGATGAGTAAGTGATCTTGAACTGAGCCCCGCTTTGAAGGGAGGACTGGGGAGAATGAAACAAGTTAGGCTTCTTCTTTGCCCTCGCTTTATCTGCCCCAAGGTTGTTTGGGGCTTCTGAGTCACATAGTTTCAGTTGGTTTTTGTTGTTGTTTTTTTTTCCTCCTATTTTAAGAGTGTCTTCTCTGCATATATAAAAGTTCCGTTGGTTGTTTTCTCCCTTAGAATCATTGCCTTCATATTTGACTATCATCGATCATTTATTTTTGTTTTTCCTTTTATGTTCTTGTAGTTTTGTTATAAATTTTTCACATTTCTAGCCTTCTCATCCTATGGCGTAACTTTCCTGTGATGTCTTTTTTCTGTATTAAGAACAAATTCCTCGGTAGGAAATTGAAGTATGAGAAAGAATGGAGGAGGCAGTCTCACTAATTATACTTGCTGCTTGGTGTCTTATGTAGTGCCAGGAACACCTTGAATATGAAGAAGTACCAGAAACGGGATGGAGTGGTCCTGGGGTTTCCATCCTGACCGTAGGATATAATTAAGTATTTGCAGGCTAAATAGAAAAGCATTTAGTATTCATTTCCTTTCGTAAGTATTTACTTTCTTGGATTGTAGTAACATTGCTGTCTGCAGCCAGGAAGTGCCTACAGCATAACTTACATTAGCAAGAAAGAACCTCCAACGGAGTGACTCACCACATGCCACAGCCTGGGGGGATGGGGTGCCCTCACGGCAGTGTGGGGAGCAGCATTCATCTCACAGTGCGTGTGGGGTGCCGTGAGCCTCATAGGGAATTCTGTGCCTTAGTAACTGTGTTAAATCACTTTTTAAATGGTGGAATTAATGTTAATGATAAGGTGTATTTAAATAGACAAAAATATTATTTCAATATATAATCAGTATTTAAATTTATTAATCAGCTCTTTTACATTCTTGGTCTTCATAGTAAATCTCTGAAATATGGTGTGTATTTTACAAGTATAGCACAACTCAATTTGGATCCACTTTTTATTGAAAATGCTTGATCTGTATTTAGATTTCCTAAAACTGATAGGTGAAAGAGCAGAATTATATACCCAATTTGATCCAAATATACATGTTTTTCTTTAGAATTGATAGGTTTTCAATTGAAATTTAATAAAAATAAAAACTCAGTTCTCCGGTCAGTCTTACTGTCCACATTTCAAGTCCTCTGGAGACGTTTGCGGGTAGTAGCCGCCATAAAGGGTGGCAGCGTAGGCCCAGAATGTATCAGGTAAGAGACCTTGAATAAAGGTTAATGATTTCGCTGAATTTTAATGTGAGAGGAACCGTATAAGTCAGCCATAATTATTATGTTATGTGGGCAACATTTTAAGTGAAGTTTATATCTGAATTTCGCCTGGTCCGCTTCATTTCCAGAAAGCGTTTTGAAGATCATTGCAAACCTCTGCGGTCCGCAGGTGGTGGTCCTCAGGCTGCCTTGCAAACATTGCCGTGGGCAGTGTGGGGTATGAAGTCAGCACAGAAGCTGTTGACCAGCATTTTTTAAAAATGCAAAAGTTTCGACCAGAGTGGAGAGTGTGTCAGAGTGCTTCCTGCGTCTTAGGTTTCAAGGCACCTTCTATCAGTTGTATACAAGTGTTTGTGTATGGGGGGGGGGGGGGGCGGGGTCTCATGAAAAGATGAACTTCTTACTGCCAACCGCCAGTTTCTGAGAATCATTCTTCTGAGGCATACGTTTGGTTGCTGGTATACGAATTATTGCACATTCACCAAATACTACATATGCCTAAACAATATGTTAATCCTAAGACTGTTTAGCAATGAGACATGAGTGGTATTGCACGTGTCTAGTTAGTAAGATGGGAGAATGTGAAGTGGTAAGTAATGACCATAATAAACACAATAGTAATAAATGCAAACCCAATAACGTGGGTGTGGCGACTTTCTCCCTCAATTCTGAGTCGACTGTGAGCAGCCACATTTGCATTTAGGGTTAACAGAACACCTAACTGATCTGTAATGGTCTCCCTCTAAATTTCGGTTTGACTGGAAATTTTCAAATTTAAACTTGGGATTTCATCTACCGAACCTAGGGTTCTTTCAAAAGTAAAAATACAGTATTTAGGCCTAATTTGTATGAATTACAGAAACATGGCACACACAATCTCCTTAAAGCATTTGAATAAAGTAATTGAGTAATACTCTATATTTAACTATTTGTACATTTCTCAATTTTAGTAACTCCTGATGTTTATAATTTCATCAGATATTCATTAAGATGTATAAAAAATGAAATCAAGTCAACCTTGGGTCAGTCCCAGAAATCTACAGTTTTTGTTACTCTGATAACTCTGATATCTAAGGAAAGCTTTTGTTAAGTTTTGTGGTTTTTCAAATTTTGTTATCAGCCTGTCTCCAATACGTATGCCTGACATTCTTCAGCCGCACGGAGCCAACATGTCAAATAGCTTTTATACAGTGGACATATTTGGAATGCTGTTTCACCACAGAGGGTGGAAACCTGGGCAGCACTCACGGTCATGCTTTTAAAAGGCAAAATAAGCCAGAATCAGTGCTGCACAGTGACTCTGCAGTCTTTTTTGTGCGAACTGGTTATAGACACAGGGACTCTTACAGAATAGCAGCAAATAACCTTGAGTGCGATTTCAACTGTACTTCTAACTCCAGGTCCTACGCTACATTAGCATATTTTTAAATACTGTGTATCAGCAGGGTCTCTTTCTCTGGGAGAGTCTGCCTTGCCCAAGGACTTTCTTACGATGAGATACAGGTGTTCCAGAACATCACCCTTTTTATGGTTTGTCATATTTTTCATACTATTTTCATACATGTTTTTTTTAAATGCTGGTAAAAATGTTGGTGTAGCACTGAGGGAGAGGAAAGGAGGAGAAAGAAGAGACAGTAATAATAACTATAACTGTTTCCAAAGCAATAGGACTATACTGATTAGAAATCCCATTAAGAAAGTTATCCCATTGCTTTAATTAAAATGTTCCAATTGAAATGTGTTAGGAATACAACAAATACTGTATACTAGGTTGCTTTACCTCTCAGAGTAGGGGCGGGGAGAGGATGGGGACCCATGGGCCTGCCTTTCTCCCTTTCAGAGAGGAACGACGGAAGAAAATTGGTTCCCTCACTCATTCATATATTGATAAGTGTCGATTGTGAAGAACAAAAATTAGCTGTGGCTGGTTGTGGATATTCAAATGGCTTACATCCAGTAGGACACATATGCAAAAATATGCGACAGAAGGCAGTCCTCGGGAAGGACTCTGTGTGGGGGACAGACTGCCACAGGGGTTTATTACGGGTCGTTTAGAATGGAGAAGTCAGGGTGAGCAAACCGGAGCGATTTCTGAGCCCTGACCTGAAGAACTGGTAGATGTCGTCTAGGAACAATTATAAGACCCTTGGAAAGACCCTAAGAGTCAGTATTAAAAAGTAGTTTACAGAGTTACCTTTTGAGAACTAAACTAACTGTGTCATTACAAAATGATAGGCAAAATGTCTTGAAGCCCCAAGGAAGGAACGCCTGCTTTACTGGTCAGTGTACTAGTGTTTTGGGGTTTTTTTAACAGTTCTCAACAGAAGATAGGCTGTATAGGAAGTGGGGTAGTGTGTGAATCCCGCACTTGCCAGGGAAAGAGAGAACTTCCGGGAGCTTGAACTTCTCGGTCATTGGAGACGTGTCCTCTGCGGGAGGGCGGAGACGCTCCATTGGTGTACGTGCCTCGGTGGGAGGGATATACCCTTTCATTTACTTTCTCCCCGCTGTCCGTAGGGCACAGTGATCAAGAGTTCGGTCTCAGGGTCATAACCCATTCAAGTTCTGTCTCCAAACTTGGTAGCTCTGTGACACTTGACAAGGTCTGATGCCTGGTCTCTTCATGAGTATAATGGGACTAAAATTACCTCTGCTGAGCAGTTGTGAGAATTGAATGGGAGTGTTGGTCTGGAGTTTCTCGCAGGGCCCAGCACACGACTCTCAGCAAAGCTGCGAATATGATCTGTAATTTTATCCTTACCAAGGAGCCTTCATCACTCACCTCTGGATGTCTGAATCATCTGAAATAGGGGTGCAGGACAGACGCCCAAGCATTCCGGAAAGTAACTCAGCTATCCCCGTCATAAATTACAACTTCGCAGCGTTCTCAAATGGTGCTGGTTATCATCAATAACTAACCATTCCTGGATGTGAGGGCCATCCGGGCGCGACATCTGTCACCCCATCAATCGCCAGGGTTGCACGGCTGATCTGGCTGGCTAGGCAGGTGTGCCCTTCCTCCCACACCCATCCACGTGCGTCCCTCCTGAAGCTGCGCACTCAGTCGAAGAAGACTACCTTTCCAAGGAGAGGAGAGGCCCGGCCTTGGGTCAAGGGTATACCAGTAGCTGCGCTCCCCTGCTAGAACCTCCAAACAAGCTCTCAAAAACTAATCATTCCATTCCTGGGAGGTTCGGCAACCCGCTGTCTCAGAACCTACAGTAAGGCTGCGGACCTGCTCAAGTAAACCTACCAGTGTTTCACACCATCCCAGAGATTATTTCGGAAGTAATAATGGCTGACTCATTGAGTGTTTGCTGTGGGCCAAGCACTGTGCTAAGTGCTTTACCTGCCGTGTTGGCTAAGCCTCAAAAATGACTCTTCGGGGTAGGTATTAAAATTCTCCACGTTTACACACCAGCAAAGTAAAGCTTGGACCTGCTGGGTGACTTCCTGAGGCCGCACCCAGCTCTTCCCCGGCAGAGGCAGAGTCTGAGCCAGGCCGCCTCCGCCCGCCCTGGCCTCGGTGCAGCTCTGCACCAGACCCAGACCAGGAGGGCCTGGTTTCAGATCCAGTTCCACTTCTTTCCAGGAACAGCATCCGAAACCAGTGGCTTTTGCCTCTTCGAGCCTCAGAGCTTTCATCTAAAACACAGAATGAATACGTCCGATGTAGGCCTGTTGGGAGGATTTGAAACAGGAGCCAAAGTACCGGGCACGGTTTCTCATGCATGGAAGTGACTCCGATGACGTGATTGTTACAGTTTGGGGCTCTCTAGATGCCTTTCTATTTCCCGTGTCCCCTTGGCATGCGACCTCAGCATCTCCTTAAGTAAATGGAAACCTTTATACTTTTCAGCTGCAAATACATGCAGAACGTGACTTGATTATTTAAATTAGAAAGTAACTGAGGCTGTTACCTGTTTTAAGGGCTGGCGTTTGTCCCACACGGCCATATAAATTTATTTTTACTATTTTTATTGTGATAAAATATACATAACAGAAAGAAAAGGAAAAAAATTAATAGGAAAATATATATAACATAAAATACGCCATTTTTAACAGTTACTACGTGTACAGTTAAGTGGCATTAATTACATGCACACTGTGGTGTGGCCGTCACCACTGTTTCCCGATCTTTTTCATCGCCCTGAGGCAAAAGTCTGCCACCATTAAGCAGGGACTCCCTTTCCCCCTGCCCTCAGCTCCTGGTAACTTCTAACCCATCTTCTGTCTTTACGAATTGGCCTATTCTAGATATTTCCTGTGCGTGCAATCATACAACATTTTCCTCCTGTGTCTTGGCCTGTTTCACGTAGCATAACGTTTTCAGAGTTCGTCCCTGCCGTGGCATTTATCAGCACCTCATTCCCCCTTGGGGCTGAACAATGTTTCATTGCACGAATATGCCACATTTTGTTTTCCTGTTCGTTCATTAATGGACTTTTGAGTCGTCTCCGCTATTTTCGCCACATACACTTTAAAAGTGTTTGAGTTTGAAATTCCGCATGATAGTGATGTTGAAGACCTCATTAAAATAACGACTTCTTAAATTAAAAGTTATACCCTATTTAGAATTTCTTTTAGGTCTACACTAAGGTATGCCAGTCAAGTTAAAGAAATGATTGTACTTTTTATATTACATAGTTATCAGTAGAGACATGTAGGATATATTTTAAGGAAGATGATGCCAGCCAGATTTAGTAGATATTTTTATGTTTGCCAAGCAGTGCTTTCATGTCTCTGAATCAAATAAAAGTTTTGTAGTTGCAAAATGTGTTGGAAGCGCATGATACAATCAGTATGGAGTTGATGCCGTATCTCATACTTCCTTTGCCTGTTTTTGAAGAATTGTACTTTACGTGTCTAAAGAGTAAGCATTTCTGTTTATTAATTAGAAGAATTTTTAAAGTTCTATTATTTAGGTTTTTCGAGAATTACTGGAATATATTTGATTCAAACCCAAAATAATGCTTGGCAAGCATAAAAATAAATCTAAATCTGGTTGGCATCATTTCCCTTAAAATGTAATGTGCTGTTTTGAACAGGGGATAAAACGTGACTCATAAAGGGCTTGTAATCTGTTTTGTAGGTCTTTAAAATGTTAGCAGGAACCTTGGAACATACTTAGAGTTTTTCAAATTTTAACTAGATAGCCTAAAACTAATCATGGCCTTTTTTTTTTTTTTTTAATTGTATAAAAGGAATTTGCTGAGAATTCTAAGGTACTTTTCCAGGGCTTATTTTCAGGAAGTAAAAGACATAATGAGAATATAGTATAAACATATGCAACCTGAATTTTCCCCCCACATGCCCTTTAAATATATATTTAAATATTTCCATTTGCAAATATTTCTGGTGTTTGGCCAGATAAGGACCTAAACAGCTGAGTTTCACTTGTCTGGTTAAGGGTCCAAGTCTGATATGAGTGGTTGATTTTAGATTGAAATTACCTCCTTTACCCAGTAATCTCTTTCACTGAGGCAGCAGTCCCAACGTTTTGCCAGTGACAATCACCTAGAGAACTGAAAAGTACATACCCTCTGGGCTTGATGCACCGGGGTTCTGATTTAGTAGATTTAGTGTAGAATTTGACAAGCTCCCCAGGTAAGAAACATGTAGCTAGGGTTGAAAACCACTGTGTTCAAATGAGAAGTAGGTGAGGTGAGGTGGGGTGGGCTTGCAAAGTGGGGAAGAGGCAGCAGGAATGAGCTTCCGCGCTTACCGACAACCCAAGAAAACAGGGAAATGAAAGCTCCCTGAGCATCCAGAGTTTAGAAAATGAAGTCCCTTTTCTCTTTTTGCCGTTGTAGACATGGAAGGACTTCAATGAGACGTAAATGCTCCAACAAGAGATGCTCTAATGGACGACGGTGAGACGCCTGCATATGATCTTCAGATAGAGCCACAAGATGGCTGTCGCCCTGGGGACAGTGTGGAAAGTGTGGTGACGCGCTTGCCTTCTGCATCGGACGAGAATGAAAACCAGCTTGACAGGGACGGGCACGACCGTCTGACCAGTAGTAGCAGCACAATGGGGAGACCTGAAGTGACTGAGCAGGACAGTCTCAACAATAACGACAGCTGCCCCCCAAGCTGCGAGGTGGCTGCAAGCGGGAACTCAGAAAACACTCCTTGTGAAGGCCCCAGAGGTGGGCAGGGCTGCTTGGAGAAGGACAACAAAATACCTGGAAAACGGAGTTCAAGAAGCAAAGGAGTCACTGCTAGGAAGACACCCCCAGGTACTTTTTTTTTTTAATTACTGTTTATGCTATCGCTTAAAAGTAAATCTTCCTCCCACCCCATACTGTGGGTTCTGCCCTGCATCTTGCTTTTCTTCTCTTATTCCGGAGCTTATCACAGGTCCAGCTGTGCGATATGCCACGCATGTGACATGTGTCCATAGCGTTCCACTGCGTGGCTGTGCCATCGTCTATTGACATGCTCTGTACACGTCATCGCTGTGACTTTGATCTTTAACCTCTGAGTTTATGGTGCTTATACAGTCTTACTCAGCCTCTTTATAGAATCTTTGTCTTGCACCCGACAGGTGAATAATGGACATTAACATGTAATGTCGAATAAGATGTCAAGCTTTAATTATCTGTAATCACTTTGGCTACAAAGTAATTCAGAGTATGTTTTATTGGGTATGTGGTTTGGCAGTTAGCGTTTCGGTCTATGGACAGTTTTGCCTGAATGGCAGGGCCGCCTTGGGAAAAGGCAGCCTCTGGTCATTTTTGATCAGAAACACGGGGCAGGGCATTCAGTGCATCCTACCCTGGGCCTCCTTAGTACAGCACCACTTCACCCGAGCACCGGGCTCCAGCCAGTGAAGCGCTGTCTCCCCTCATCTTCTGTTCTCTTCTGCTGCTTTGGCTGATTACACATCCAGTCAGTCCGTCCATAGCTTGATTTTATTTGTATTTTTTTATTCGGAGTAAAAGATGAAACTTTCCAGTTTCTACAAATCAATCCTTCTTTATTCTATAAAGCAACTCAATAACTTTTTAATGTAACTCATACTTTGACTTTCCAGTTAATTAATCCCTTTGCCCTTGATTTTCCTTAGTAGGCTTAAAAGCAAATGGAAATATTTTTGGCAAGAGATATGAAAGCATTTTTCTGAAAGATCTAAATTAGCAGATGATATATACAGTACTATTTGTGTATAAATTGATTTAGTCTTTATAGTTCAAGGGCAATTTGTGCCTCTCTGACCTGATCACGTGATGTTTTTAAGACCCGAGACCTAGTTACATATGTATAAGGGTCAGTGATAGCGTCCAGATTACGACTCCTTGTATTCCTCCCTTCCTTGACCTTATTCCAGTTTCCCACGGTGTGACCATATGATTTAAAGTTATTCATACTTACTACCAGTGAGCAGGTACATGTAGAATTGCCCTCCCCATATTAATGCATTTGATTAACATGATTTCTAAAGCTCAGGTATAGTCTTTATACAGATTATTTTTTAAACTTGTTTTATGCATCTCATATAAAATGAGTTTCAGAGTGTAAGAAACTGAATTAAGAGTTGTGAAACCTAAGTTTAAATCTCACTTCTGGTTCTAGGCCACTTGGTGGGGGCCTAATTATTATTCTGTACTTCAGTTTCCTCATCTGCATAATGATGGTGTCCATCTACATGTATCTATAAAATGCCTTTCTGAGCAGTGAATTTCTTAGATTTCTGAGTAGAAATGGCATAGTCTACACTCGATTAAAGTTTGGTGATTCACCTCCACCGTATCTGTAAGTTGTTTACATGTAAGGGGTACATTTTTACTTGCACTTCAAGTTTTGCTAAATTAAAAGAAGTCTGGGTGGGCAGAAGAATTTTAAGCTGAATGAAAGGATTTTTTTGAAGCTGGAATTATCCCCTTGTGACCAGACAGGGACCTAGAATGGGAAGCCTTAGGATTGCCTGCAAGCTTTCCTCGGTTTACCCTGAGAGATCCCTGAAGCCTGTCCTCTGTCCGTCTGCACCGATCACCAGCCCTAAGCGATCCCGTCTCCCTGCGCTCGCTCTGGTTGGCCCGTTGCCCTCCATCTCCAGGGCCGTGGTTGGGCATCGTGATCTTCAGCTGGAGTCCTGCAAGAGCCCCTAAAGGTGTCTCCCACCCTGTTTCTCCAGAACCCATCCTGTCTAAACCAGCAAAGCAGACAGTTTGTGCTAGGCGTGGGCGTATTTGCTCTTCTCTTTACTGTGAGATGTTTTTTTTTAATTATTTTACTGTTGTTCAGGTACAGTTGTCTGCATTTCCCCCCCACCACGCCCCCCACCCCCTAGCCATCTCCATCTCCCTCCCCTGATTCCACGCCCCCTTGGTTTTATCCCTGTGTCCTTTACAGTTGTTCCTGAAAACCCTTCCCCCTTCCCCCATTATCCCCTCCCACCTCCCCTCTGACTGTGAGATTTTAAGATCCTAAGTAAGTGCAGTTTCAAAATTTTGCAGATGAATATTTTTTTAACAACAATAGTTTCTAAAATATGAAATGATATATAAACAGGACATTCAGTCCCAAACCAAAAATGTTTGTGGTAGATAAGGGTTCTCTCAATACATTTTTAGAAACATATAGTAAAGTAAATTTATTCACTCTTATGCTCCTTTACCTAGTGTATAATTTATAGTGCTTTTTCGGCATCCCAAAGCTAGTACTGTAAAAAACAAAAAAATAGAGCAGTAGCATTTATTAGGAGACATGTCATTATTTATAGGTTCTCTTAAGACAACATGTCTATAAACCTGCTAAAACCTTGAACTTGGCCTCACATAAGTCCAGTCGTCATGACATTATGAGCTTTTTTTTTTTCCTTGAGAGAATTGAATCCCCTTCATGTAATGCGGGGTTACAGGCTGCATTACATCAAGTTCTCATTGGCATAGTTTCAGGTAAGTAATATTCCAAGAATTAACGAACATTAGCCTATCAATTCACGTGCCATAGAATTCACCCACGTAAAACGTACAATGCAGTGACTTTTAGCAGATCCAAAAAGCTGTGCAACCATCACCCCAGTCCGTTTTAGGACGCTTTCATCACCACACACAGAAACCCGTACCTGCTAGCGGCCCCTCTCGTCCCCCTCAGCCATCCCAGCTCTGGGCAACCACCGATCCACTTCCTTCCTCTTTAGACTTGCCTGCTCTGCACATTTCATGTAAACAGAACCGTGCAGCGTATGGTCTTTTACGACTGGCCTCTTTCACTCAGCATAATGCTTTCAAGATTCGCCCATGTCGTCGTGTGCAGCGGTACATCATTCTTTCCGTGGTCAAATAGTCCATTGCGTGCACGTAACCCACTTCATTTATTCATTTGTCCGGTGCTGGGTATTTGGGCTAGCTCTACTTTTTGGCTGTTATGAATAATGCTCCTAGAACAACTGTGTACAAGTTTTTGTGGGGACATATGTTTTCATTTGAGGGGGGTTATGTATGCACAGAAGCAGAGTTACTGGATCATAAAGTAACTCACTTTTTGAAGGACCTGTCCAACTATTTTCAAAAATGGCTGCACCGTTGTCCATTCCCACCAGCAATATATGAAGGTTATAATTTCTCCACATTTCTCCATTACTTGATAATATCTGACTCTCTCGGTTATAGCCACAGTTTCTTTTTTATTTACATGTAATTTGCATGCCATAAAATTCACCTTTATAGAGTGTACAGTGTAGTGGTTTTAGTATGTTCACAAAGTTGCACAACCATCTAATTCTAGAACAGTTCATCCCCGCAAAACAGAAACCCTGAACCCATTAGCAGTCACTCCCCACTTTTCCCCCCGCCCCATCCCCCGACAACAGCTGGGGCATCAGTTTTGCAAGGTTATAAGATACGAGTTCAGATTAAGTGCCTGATGGTTGGCAAACAACACACTTCACTCACTTAGTCACCATAGTATCTAAACATTTGACAGAACAGTTCAGCCAATGGCAGGAAGCCAAAGAGAGGCAGCAGATGGAAACTGAAAAAGGAAGACCCGTCCACACGGACTTTGCCACGGACTATTCAGAGCCCAGACTTGTTCCACTGGAGTCCTTCCCAATGTGGCCACTGGGAGGTGACAAAGAGGGTCTGAAGGCTGGAGGAAGACAAACCTTGGCAATGGATTCATATCCTACAGTCAGGCTTGGGTAGTGAGAAGAACAAAGACCGGTTTTGAATAGTGGCTCTACCTGTTCCTACCTCTGTGACCCTAGAAAAGTAGTAACTCGTTTCCCCAGCCTCTTTCCTCTCTGTGGGAGTGCAGACCCTACCTGTCTTGCGGCATTGTCCTTAAAATGCGCAATCGCGAATGCGAAGCACTCGGCAAAGTGCCCAGTGGAAAATAGGTGGTTGTCATCTGTATATGTGTCCCCAGATTTTTAAGTGGCATGGCGAGGAGCAGCATTCAGCAAAATTAAGAAGTTTGTTTCATGTGATTCTAAATCCATCTTACCTCTTTTGTCAGTATCTTCTGGGATCTTTGTAATATGCACTTTTTAGATTTACCTATCCCTGCCCTTCTCTCCCCTAGAGGGTATTCCTAAAAACATGTTTTCAGTGCCCGCTAGTCATGCCCACTGGTGTGCTAACTGATATCTGAATTAATAACTGGTAACGCTGTACGTCTGAATCCTCAAGGCGATTTGCATTTTCCTTACTGGCTTCTACCGTAGAACCTTTCTAGGCGGCCTTAAATATATGCCTTTCTATTTGTTAGAGATGGAAAATATTTACATGTTCAGGCTTATAGGAAGATCATATAATTTATATATGGTTACATAAAATTTGATAATTTTATTCATCTTGGAGAGCCAAGCAATATTTATATGCTAGCTGATGAATTCAGTGTGCTTGGAATGAACTGGAAAATATGGTAAAAATGTAGCCATTTGGATATTAGGAAAGCTGTTAGTGTACACCTAGTGGGAAAACAATTATTAATTGCATTTGAAACTTTAATATGCCAGTTGCCTATAGACCTGGATAAGAAGTTTAAAAATTAGCAGAATAAATTGCATGTGTAGGGAAATCCCTTGCATATTTTTAATATGTAGTAAAACATGTTAAAGTGTAAAATGTCCAATCACACCCCTAAGAGGAAACTTGGGGAATCCAAACATCGGTGCTAGTTGGCATATACAAAGTCTAAATCCCAGCGATGTTAATATGTACTAATTGTACCTTCAGTATGAATTAGGAGCAACCGGGAGCATACTCTAGAAAGTGGTAGAACTTGGAATAGCTCCAAGTGCTGTGGTTTAAAAAAAAACAAAGGTGTCACTGCCCACGGAATGACCTGCTTTTGCAACCTGAGAACCCATGGACACAGTGTCCAGCACAGGAACTGCATAAACCGTGTATTAACACTTGTTTCTGACCCATCTCCTGGAATTATAGCCAAGGTGTGCATCAGCGTGAACGGGTAAGACGGTGTGAGGGATTCAGGTATGCAGTGGCTCAGGGATGCATAACGTGAAATCACAGACATGAAGGCATTTTGTGCTGTTTTTTTTTATTGCAGTAGAGTATGTACATAAATTTGCCAGTTTAAGTGTACAGTTCAGTGATACTTATTACACATTGTATAACCACCACCACTGTCTACTTCCAAAACTTTTATCACCCCAAACGGACACTCTGGAAGCATTAAGCAACAAACTCTCCGTCTTCCTCCTTAACCCCCCAAAACCTCTGTTCTCCTTCTGTCTACATGAATTTGCCTGTCCTAGACACTTCACGTAAGTGGACTCAGAGGATATCTGTCCTTTTGTGCCCGGCTTTTTCACTTCGGATGTCTTCAGGGTCCGTCCGTGCCGCAGTCTGTGTATGATGAGGGGCTGACCGGTCTGGCCAGAGCCGCGGGTTTGTTTAGAAGGCAGTAGACGCGGGGCTCTGGACACAGGTGTGGCAAGCCCCCCGGACTACTGGGGAAGAGCCTTTCTGAGGCAGACCCGCCAAAGGCCTGAGCAGAGCCCGACACTCTATCAATTTGAATGTGAAAATTAGAACCGATACTGAGGTTTTAGCGAAGGTGGAAGTTATCATGAATAATGGCTAATTTTTTATAATCTTGTGCATCATTTCAGGAGCTGTGGGCCAAGCATTTATTTACTAGTGATTTTTTTTTTCTTTTTAGAAGCTTGTATTACTGAACTTCTTCTTATTAGGAAAAATGTTTCTGTGGCCATTAGCTCTGACATGTCTGCCCTTCTGGGTCCCAGAAGTAGTTCTAAAGTTAACAGACCAGAGTTTACTAGAGGGACAGTTAACCTCCGTAGCCAACGATTTCATAGGACAAACGCATTTGTCTTCCATTCAGTTCTGTCTCATTTGGGGCAAGTTTGGACTTCAGATTATAACCAATCCATTTTTTCCTTTGGGAGAATCAAGTTTTTGGTCAGGTTTTAACCTGCCTACTTTTATTTAGATCTCATTTTATTAATACGTTTAATTATAATCCTGCAAAAATTGGTTTATGTATGTGCTAACAGAAGCAATCAAATGTCAGCACAGTCTTAATCAGGATATTAACTGTGGTTTCGGGGGGCAGGGGGTTGTCATATAATTAGTTTTATTTGTAACTTTTATTGTTAACAGACATAATTTTTTAAGGTGTTCCACCATGATGGAAATTTATCCTAACATAGGCATTTTATTTACTTCTGTAAGGACTTGCTTCCCGAGACGCCACACCCTTCGTACAAGAAAACGTGCTGGGTGCAGCCACATGCGCTGGTGGTGCCGAAGAGTCTGCTGCCAGAAATGCTAACGATCCACCGGAAGCCCCGAAGCGGGCTTTGCAAGCCCTGTTCTCACTCATACGAGGGGAAGTTGAGCAGCTGGACTCCAGAGCACTCCCCCTTTGCCTGCATCAGGTACTACGCCAAACCCTTCGCGTCCTGCCTCACTAAAATCCGGGGACCCGTGTTAGTGATGACCTAAAGTCCAGTCCTGGAGATCGATTCTACCCCCCCCCCATGTCGTGAGTGAGCCCAGGAAAAGGGGGCCCTGGGCAAGGGGGTGCTGGGAAATTTGAATTACTGGCTAGTGGCCACCGTGGATAATCGATCTGTACTTCAAGTAGTTGCTAACTTCTTTTATTTAGTGAATAAGCTCAGGTGGAAGAGGGTATGGGGGGTGGGGGGGCTGAATAGTAATGGAAAAAGTGCAATTAAAATATTGTTAAAATAATAATAAAAAATAAAATAAAATGAAAGTATGGGCTTCGGTTTTATATCTCAGAGGGCAGGGGGTGGGGAGTAAAGGGGGCCAAGTATATGGTGATGGAAGATGATGTGACTTTGGGTGGTGAGCACACAATGCAGTATACAGCTCATGCGTCATAGGAATGTACACTTAAATCCTATACAACCCTATGAAACAATGACAGCCCGATACATTTAATTTTGTTTTATAAAGTGTGGGCTTTGACTGTACCACTGACAAGCTGAGGGGCTTTCAGTGTCTTCTGGAAAGTTGTACAGAGGTAAATGAGATAATGCGTGTAAAAGCATTTAATGTGGTGCTGGGTGCACAGTAAATTCAGATAAATACCAAGCATCATAACTCTATTCTCACTGTCACCAATTCAAAGATTGCCAGTTCGAATGAGGGCCACGGATTAGCAAAGACACTGAAGCTTGTGGTAAACTGAGGCATCAGGGCAACGGAAGCCAGGCAATGGCCGCCCTCCTCAGCCCAAGAATACAAAAACCCTCCTACCTCCCCAGGGAGACACAAATCAGGGAGAGGGGAAGTGACACTTCTTTTATTTCAGTAGTTCCCGGCACCCCGCCCTGCACCTTTCACCTGGACTCACCAGTTGTTGACCTTTCGCCAAATTTTTGCCCTCTGCCCCCACATATTTCCCATGGAAACACTCCTCCCCCACGACCAAATGCATTCAGCAAGTCTTAAAGATCTGCTTCAGAATAATGTCCAGGATCAGGCCTCTTCTTACACCTTCATTGCCCCTCTCTGAGTACAGGACCCCGTCGAATCTCACCTGTGTCCCTGCAGTAAACGCTAGCTGGAAACCTCTCTGCTCTCACGCTTACCTCCATTTAGTTTTTCCTCCACACAGCAGCCACTGGGGTGCAGACAAAATGCCAGTCAGGTCACATTACTCCTCTGCTCACAGCCCTGCAGTGGCTGCCCTTCTCATTCACAGTAGAAGCCAGAATCCTTGTCATGGCCTGCAAGACCCTATGTGATCCGGCTGTTAGCTCGTAGACCTTCGTCCCTAAAACTCCCCTGCCAATCCACTCCCTTCCAGGTGCACTGGCCTCCTAGCCCTTCCTCAGACAGACCAAGAATGTTCCTACTTCAGGACCTTTGGTCTCTCCTTTCTACCCTTTCTCAGGAAGCTGCTGCAGAATGTGCTCCACCCAAACAAGGGGGTAAACCAAGGAATAGGGAGATGTGAGATACAGGCAGCTGGGGATGCTGCCCAGGAGAGAGGCAAAGGGAATCTCCAGGTGAACGGAGATTCTAAGATGACAACTATGTACCAAGGAGGAGAGGGCAATCAGCCCTGTCTAGAGCAGATCAGCCGAATCTGATCTGATAAAACACAAGCAGAATCTTGGAAATCAGTTGATTCTTGCTGAAGTCCTCAGAGTAGAAAATATGGATTCAAACTTTAGATTAAACTAAAAATTTCCAGAACGGTGACATCTACATTGCTCATGGAAAAGTGTTATATCTATAGAATAAACTTTATGTGAGGCCTATATTTTCCTTTAAAAGCATGCTGTTTCCACTGTGGAATTTGGAAACGCCATTCCTCTCATTCCTAGTTTATAGGTTTGACAAATAGCTTATTGTTCTTTGCATTGGCAGCTACCTGGAAATGGAGATACCGGTCTGTAAGTGGGACACCTTTTTTTTACTACAGATTTAGTACGAGTCGGGAGGCTGTTTTAAAAATGTAAAGTGCTTACATGAAATATTCTAAATATAACAACAGTTTGTGCAGATATTTCTCAGAAAATAGAACCATAAAAGGTTCTGTTTATAAATAAATTTCTAAATAAAAAATCAAAGTTTTTAGAATCAAAGAATTTTTCCATTGAAAAATTGAATGCCTTAGAATGAACCTGCTAGGCGATAAGCCTGAACAGGGACGAGCCCTGACTCTGGACGCCCCCCTCCAGTGCCCTTTGTATTGTGTAGCACGTTGCTTAGATTCCAGACATCGTAGCTCAACCCTTAGCATGTGGCCCGGCCTTCTCCATAACATCGAAACTGAACCAAAATTGACGATAAACAAAGTCATTCTCATACTCATGGTGTGTCTTTATAAGCCTCTGTAATATTTGCCTCATTCTTTAGAGTTCTGACTTGTAAACGCTGATGAGTCAGTAAAGTTTGCTTCGCCTGGAAATAGCACAGGAAGAATGAGGCGGCACGAAGACCGGACAGTGTCTGTTTGCCTCGCTTGACAAAAGTGACTTCGGAGTGTGTCCTGTGCCTCTAGTCAGACTTCTTGTGAACTGGGAAATGCAGTTTTAAAGTTTTCTTAGTTTGATATTAAAGACTTGCAGAGTTTCAAGGTCTTGATTTCTCCCCAACTTGACTTTTCATCCAAACATTAATTTAATGTATTGTTTTTCTTATTTATTTTTAACAGATGGCTGAGTCCTATTTTGAGGAGGAGGACTGTATCCTTTTCTGAATTCCAGGAAGAAATTCACAGAACTCTTAGAAAACTGGCCATTTTTTAAAATTAAGATTTACATACAATAAAAATGTATAGATCTGTCAGTTTCAATGGGTAATCACCTCAGAAGGTGAGATGTAGGGAATTTCTATCACTCCAGAAAGTTCTCTAGGACTCACCAAGTTTAGCCTTCAATAAATGAGCCCTGACTTCACCGGAATCTAAATATTTGTGTGTTTCGGGAGTGGGGGAGCACATTGCTGAAAACTGTAGTTTAAGACTCTGCTGGGTTTTCTTCCTTCTGAACTAAGCAGAGGTACAAGTCAGCTCTCATCCTCACGGTGGAGCCTGTCGGGCACACAGCCCATGGTGCACTCGCAACCGTCTTACATCTGCCTGCAAAGGGAATCCGGTCGCCTTTGTCACTCCCAATAAACAGGATAAATGGCAAGGGAGGCCATATGGTAACTTTTGTGTATGAAAGATCCTTCCCTCCGTTTTTCAGTTTCCCTTTTTAAATATGACTCTTGTTTTTGAGGGATGGCCCAATATATATACTGTCTAGAAAGAATGTATCATCAACGCCCGTTTTTCCCCATTTGGGTGGCTTTTTTTTCCCTCCTAACCTTGTTGACTTCCACCACAGCTTGGAGCAGGTTGAGAGATAGGTAATTATCACCCTGAACTCCATCGAGGAAGCCAGCGACGTCTTCAGTTTCTTACTAAGTATGTAGAAAGCCCAATTCTGGTGGAAATGAAGCTAGAATGCCTGCCTTTTTTTTTTTTTCCAGCTAGAGAAGAGTCTGATGTAGCACAGTGCTGACCAGCATCATCACTTCTGCGAGCTTCTTAGAAATGAAAATTCATGGGCCTGAGAATCAGAATTTCTGGAGCTCAGATCCATGAATCTATATTTTAGCAAATTTGTCAGATAATTATGTTTAGTCAAGGGAGAAATATTGGTATACTTTAAGTCATGGGCAGAGGACAATGGAATTAATTGTCCCTGCTTCTTCCTGGCCTATTTTGTGATCCCTGGCGTGTCTTTAAGTCTACAAATGAGAGAGAGAACTGAACCTCTAAGTGATCTTGTGACAGACAAAAAGCTAAACAGTGGGTTTTTCTCTTCCTTCTTTCTGGGTCAACATTTAGAACATGGCCCAAAGGAAGGTAGACAGTTGGGCAATTTATCGTGACCTCATCTGATGCTAAATATGTAATGCAGATGGAGATGGCAGAAGTGTATAAGAATATCTACAAAAAGGTGGAATCATGTAATTATGAAAATTATTGTGGCAAGTTCATTGATGTTTTGCAAAAGGTCCATATAATATTTGGCTCTGCCCTTGTTGGGTATGTGAGCCTTTGGTTTTGTGGGAGAAAAGCATTCAGTGAGAAATCAGTAAAGCATCAAGGTGAGTTGAAATCACAGACAGGTTGCCATTAGGGTAACAGTTGCTTGACAGAAAGTAATTTAAAGAAACAGATTGCAGAATTCCACATGGGTCCCATCTCCACTTAAGTTTAATGGACTGCCAGACATACATTAGCAAGCAGGCATTCCTGGAGCATTAAATTTTTCTTTGAATTTCTACTGTTTGGTTATAGAATGGAGCCCAAGTAGCTATTGCATAATATGCTACATTAAAATGTACCTACTTCAAAACCAAGAAACTAAGATTTGTTTAAATTTAAAAATATTTCAAGTCCTCTCATTTTTTAGAATGCTTCAGATTTCTCTCTATATATAGGAGATTCTTCAAGTATAGGACTTAAGCAAATAGTCTGGATTTCTATTTTCCTCAAGCTTTCTATTCAGACGAAAAAGCGATGAAATTCATACAGCTCGAACGACTGTATCATGAGCAATTGCTGGCAAATCTCTCTGCCATTCAAGAACAATGGGGTGAGTACAGACTAACACAGAATTCGGCATTATGTATCAGTTACCTAACAAGCTGCTATCTAAAAAGTTAACATATTTGACTGGGATTTGTAAATCAGGAAACAACTGTTTCTCTTATCAAGTTAATGTTGCAAAGAAAGTAGCATTTTTAACACAAGTCGATTGTGAGAAGAATCTCTCTTTGTATTTTGTTCATCGTGTCAATGCCAAGAAGAGAACTCTTGCAACTTTTTGCATTTCTTCTGATCCCTTTGCTTGCCCTAAGGGTTAACTTAGTCTCTGAGGTGATATTTACTTATATTGAAAAGTTATTACTTAGCTATTTCTAACCGTGTTGACTTTTGAGTTGTTTGAGAAGATAATTTTGCTTGCCAGTCTTTATCAGGAGTGCCAGTTAACTGGTTTTTCCCTCCTAAATATGATTTGTAATAGTGACTAACAAAAATATTTTACATCTAGAAACAAAATGGAAAACGGCGCAGCCACACGCACTTATGTCTGCAAGGAATTCAGAAAAGGGATTTAATGGTGACGATTTTGAACGGCTTACTAAATTTTGCACAACACATCAAGAGTAAGTATTCCAGAATTTGGTTAGAGGAGCGTGGATTAGAATATTGAAGAGCCATCGTAGCATTGAATATTTGAAATACAGGATCCATTTCTTTATTTGTTTTGTTAATGTTTTCAACTGGAGAAATTGAACCAGAAAAAATAAAATGATCGGGTTCCTTTCCCAGCTTTTGTCTGTCTCTTACACTGAGCTCAGTAAAACGTCAACTTCACATAGGTTCAGAGTAACTTTTAATTAGAGAATTTTAAATATAACCTCTAATTTTGATCTCCGGTGAAGAGATTAGGCAATTCAGGTGGAACAAAATTGTGTTTTAGGGCTTTTTAGTATAGTTTTTTTTTGCCAATGTGTGTATATTATAGTAAAAAACACATTTTAAAGAGTAATCTAATAGTGGAAATCAAATACAGTAGGATATTTAACCAAAATACTGCAGAAGGAAAATTACATTTACCAGATAATTTTAAATGGCTTGATTTGTACCCAAGAGTTGGAGCTTTAAAACTAAATTATGATAATAATAAGGCATTTAAATATGTTTTTAACTCATAAGTCCAGACTTAGAATTGGGAAGGCGAGGGGCACGGCACTGATAAAACCGGGGCGGATCTGGGATGTAAAGCATGGTCCTCAGTGCAGAAGCCGAAAGCCTGTCCTGTTTGGTGTTGGTTGGCATGGTCACAGCTGCCTGTGCAGCCGCCACCCTGACCGAGATGCAGAGCAGTCCAGCCCCTGGAAGGCTCCCTCAGGCCCGTACACGGCAGCGCCCAAGCCCCAGAGTGACCCCTGTCTCAGTTCTGTGAAGGTGTGTTTGTCCGTTCTGTGGTCTCACACACACGTAATCACACAGACGGCAGATTTTTGTATTTAGCTTCTTCTGCCCATCATTATGTCTGTGTTACGTGTTATTGCATGTGATGGCAATTTCTTCTCTTTTATTCCCGTGTGCCTTCATGATACTATTGTAGCAATTCATGTATCCCTGATAGACATTTGGATTGTTTCTGGTTTCCAATGGCTATGAACATTTGTGAATAAAATGGCTATGAATAAAATGGCTATGAACATTTGTGTTCATGCCTGTTGGTGGATATATACATTGTGTTAAACCGGGTCTTCCCTAAAATGCATTTAAAAATAACTATTTTTATCTGTGTCCATGGATAATGCCAATGAAGTTATCTTCTACTATAATCTATTTTAGGTTATAATGACAAACTAAAATTTCAAAAATACATATGTGTTAAATACTCTTTATGTACATAATTAGCAAAAGAGTAAGTTGTACTTTCTGGATCTTGGCATTTCCAGCTCAGTCGGGAGATTTCGGCAGTAACTGGCTCTCCGAGGCGCACGAGGTGGCTGTCCTGTGCACTCTGGGAGCCAGTGGTCGTGTTTCGATAGTGGAGGTGCCCCGGGCTAATATTAGAACCTGAGAAGCCGTGATTTTTTTTTACAGCCATTTCAGTGGCATTGGTTTGGAAGCTTATCACTGCTGCAGTTTGTTTGGGTTTTTTTTTAATTCTTTTTTCTCTCTTTTTTTCCCTACAGTCCTCTTTCATCCAAATGTAAGGTAAGGGATCATTTCATTGAAAGTATTTACAGGAAAAATGTGAAGTGTCAGATGTCTTTGGTATGAACTCTTTTAGAAAATAAACCTTTCTCAAGTTATTTTCACCTTCTAATTCAATGTGATAGTTTCCCCCAAAGTTTTTTTTTTTTTAATTTAACTTTTAGATAGCAGCTGTAGAAAAGTCCCTGGGAAGGAAATGCATTGTGCCATCAATTGCATCTGAAGACCCAAAGCAAAGTGGAGCTCCAGCCAAAGAGCCGGGTATGTTTTGAAGTTAGAGAGGACTGTAAGAGAGACCTGCCTCTCATAATAGTTTACAAATGTTACATCTGAAATGCTGTATTTACTTTTTTTTTTTTTTGGTACGTACCTTTTCCAGACAAATAGCAAAGTGAGATTTTTTTTTTTAAGTATTATATAACTCTATGTTTAGGTATCTAGTAGTAGAAATTATTAAATCTCAATTCTTATAAGAACATAAAGTTATTTCCGTGTTTTCAAGGGTTGTGTGTATCTAACACAGCGTGACAAGACTGTAAAACGTGCTCTGAAATAGAATTGGTTTTAGTGTATTTAACACATTGTTTTCTATAGTAAACCAACATTTACTATACAGACTTGACCAGAAATTTGTTCTGTATATCTGACTATTTAGAAGCTCTGTAGCTTGATAATTTATTCATAGCAGTTGATTCTCTCCCCTTTTATATTGACTAACATTTGTGTGTGTGTGTGTGTTTCTAAAGCATTTATCGTATATCTTGTACCACTTTGTGTCTTATGTCAAAAGTTAAAGATTTTTATAAACTATTTTTCACATTAGTAATGTGTGTTCATTATAAAAACTTTAGAAAATAAAGATAAATGATTACATGTTAGGGTGTTTACTTTTCCTGATATATGAT
Organism: Desmodus rotundus; assembly: GCF_022682495.2. NCBI lineage: Eukaryota > Metazoa > Chordata > Mammalia > Chiroptera > Phyllostomidae > Desmodus > Desmodus rotundus. The sequence goes on along the minus strand of NC_071396.1, from coordinate 12,568,692 downwards.
TTTAGTACTAATTTATATTCCCGGGATTTATGTCCCTGAGCCCTGGTATTAAACAAAGCAGCATCAGGTATTTTACCTGAGTTGCCTGAGAGATAAAATGAGGATGAGGATGAGGATGCCTACCATTTAATTTTCCTTTTTCTTTTTATAAAATCCTTTCCCCCACTTTCTAAATTTTCCTTCATCTCCTTTATTTTTATGAGGCAAATTTAGGATTCCGCTTTAAGTCAGTCCTACTATGTACTGTTCTTCCTGGCTCCTCTGTTCCAGTCATTTTTATACTGGAAATCAAAGTAAAATGAGCTTCACAAAAATCTGAAAGAGAGAAAAAGTCACAAAATGGCCACTGGTGTGGGCGTGGACGAGCCTGCGGGCGGTGCGCATTGGGAAGAGCGCTGTTACAGGATGATTAATTAAACTTGACACTTGGTACTGGTGGCTTGCCCAGCCCCAGCTTGGCACTGGTGGGAGCTTGGCCTCTGCTGTAAAAGATGTTTCAGACGGGAAAACTGAGACTCCTCATGTCAGTCCCTTGCTTGATCCTTTGATTCACAGCTAGAACCTGCGTCTTCTGATTTCTGATTAAAATACAGCATGCTTCTCACTGATAACCATCTTACGGGGGGAGTGTGGACTCAATCCTGGGGCAAGAAATCTTGCCAAGTCTGATAAAACAGTATCTTTAAAAGAAAAATGTCCCAGAATTAGTCTCCTCAGTTTGGTTATTCTGTGAATAGATACACAGACATGTAAGAATGTGAGAAGAAGAAATACGAAAATATTACTTTAAATGATTTGAATCAAATACATTATTCCTGTTTTGCTTCATATTTCCCCATTTCTGATAATGTAAGGCATGTAGTACAATCTAGATTTTCCTTTCCCTTGTCTCTCTCTCTACATTCCCTCATCCTAAGCCTCTTACGTAATATGTAACATGTGTGGTGTTAAAGCCGGTTTCTGGAGCCAAACTTCTCAGGTTTGAATTCAGCCTCCACCACTTAAAGCTGTGTGCTCTTAGGCAAGTCACCTAACTTCTCTGAGCCTCCATTCCCACAGCTCCAAAATCAATGGTACTTAATTCTTGGGTTCTTGTGAGGATTGTGTTAATAGTTTCAGGGTAAGAGTTTGGAGCAGTACCAGGCCCAAAGTAAGGGCTGAATACTCTCTCACTGCCCTCACCCCTCCACCCCCTCCTCCTCGCACTGTCTCTGCCCTCCAATACCAGCATTCGGTGCACGTTTTCTGGGCATGAATCTCCCATGAGGAAAGTCTTCAAGTACTTTACATGGTATCTCATATGTCGTCTGTCCCTCTTAACAGCCAGTCTAAGCTAGGCTGGGTCATTTGAAGAAACTCAGGGAAGCTAAGTGACTTATGCAGGAACAGAACTAATTAGAGCTCAAAGCCAAACCCTGGTTTCCTGAACCTGAAGCCCATGCATTCTTATTAATTCATATTTTTAAGGAATATGTTATATGTAAAAGTAATATGTTACACACATGATAAGAAATGATAACAAACTGAAGGCCTATGAACCTAACACCCAGGTAAGGACAAATTATTGTCAGTGCTGTGGTAACTACCTTCGTGTCCCTGCCTTCACCCCACCCCTGATGGAACCATTATCCTGAGTTTTGTATTTATCATTTTCCCCATTTTTCATAGGCTTTGTTGGCATACAATTTCCTTGCAGTAAAATGTACCCATTGTAAGTGTGTGATTTGGAGAGTTTTTACAAATGCGTACTCTCACTTAACCACTAGCCTTTCATTGCCGAAGAGCTAAGTAACAGAAACCCCTGTTAATATGAACAGAAGCACTAAGAAGAATAAGTTTTATGTTATAATACATACCTATAGAAAATTTAGAAAATATTTTGAATTCATGAAAATATGTGGACACAGCGAATCACACATTTACCCCCACTTTTTCCCGCAACGCCATTAAAACATCAGAACGGGATTCTTAGAAGGCCAAAACCCACACGGACAGGACTGGCAAGGACATAGCAGCAGATGTGACGCTCAGAAAAATGTGGAAGCTGGAGCGCAGGTGGCTGGGTGGCACCTGGCTTAGTGCACCAGAAAAAGCTGGACGCCCTGTGTCAACACAGAAAGTGCTGGTTCCTGCCTGGAGAGGTCTGGGCCTGGGGTCACCAAGGGCACCACTGAAGTCGAGGGTGTGGGGTCGGACGGGAAACAGGAGGCAGGGCTGAAAGACTGCGCAAGAAGCGCTGAGACCTTGCCATTCCCTCTGTCCCAAGCAGGAGGCTGAAGGTGTATTTTGTAGAGAACATGAAATAGACGCCTCGAGGACTCAGGGGTCATGCACAAGTCAAGGAAAGGGGTATTGTAGAGAAAGTGAGCATCGAGTGAAAATCTCTGGACCGAGTGGTGAGACCATGAGCCTCTTCTCTGCAGTTAGCATTTACAATTGTGGCATCTATATCTCTTTTTCCCTCTCTGGGAAACTATAGGAGATTAACACCTCCGGCCCCTCTTTGCCCCAGAGTGAGAACGAGTCCCGGAGAAGGCTTGCCTTTCACTGCAGAGCTGCTTGTTGCCTCCTTTAAAACAACCTCAGATAGAAAAGGTGGGGACCAGATCGGGCAGACAAACCAAAAGAAACTCAACGGAAACAGAAGGCAGAGAACAGATGAAAACTTTTTAAAAATGAGTGATCATCACAGAGATTAGAGAAAATATTGTACATGTGAAAACAAGAATAAGATGCTGTTTTCTAGAAAAGGAACATTCAGTGAACTAGAGAAATGTCCTTAAAAATTAAAAAGTGTGCTGGCCAACATAAAAATTAATGAGAAGAACTGAAGGATGAAATCAAGGCAGTGTCCTAAAAAGCTGGTCCAAAGACAAAGAGACAAGAGTATGACAGAAAAGGTAGATGATCAGTCCGTACGTCCCAAAATCCTTACGGGCATCCTAAAGGGAGAGAACAGAAAAGGGAAAGGGGCAATTTATCAAAAGAAAAAAAAAAAAGACAAGGAAACTTCCCAGAATTGAAAGTCATGAGTTTCAAGACTAAAAGTCCCACCAAGTAACCAGCACAAAGCATGAAAAGCTTGATGAAGTTTCAGGACATCAGATACAAAGAAAAGAATCCAAATCCTCCGGGAAGAAAATGTAGGTTACAAGGGGCGGGTATGCAGAATGGTTGATAAACTTTACATTCCTACTAGAAGCTGGTCACAGTGCAGGAGCACCTTCCAAATTGTTAGAGAAAATGATTCCTGACCTAGAAAACCTTACCCACGTTTTTAGGGGTCAAGGAACAAGGACTTTTCAGATGTGAAGGATCCTAAAAAGTTTACCTGCCATGTACCTTTTCTTAGGAAATGTTCCACCAAGAGAGAATAAACCAAGAGGAAGAGCTGGGATCCAGAAAGCAAGGTCTCCCACATAGAGCAAAGGGGGTTCCTGGGATGACCCGGAAGGGAAATTACCTGGGTACCAGTCCTGGAGGGCAGCTGCAGGTCAGGGGCTTTCAAAAAGCATGTGTTTTCAAGCTGGTCGATTATCTGCTGGCCTTCATTGTACATCTGTCAGAGTTTAAAGATACTTCCGTAGAGACTTTTTTTTCTAATGAAGAAATGAGTCAGTTATTAACACCAAGAAAAATAAAGTATAAATGAGAAAGAAAAATGTCTCTGTATCCAGGGTGGGCCAGTGTGAGTCACACTGAACAAAGCCACAGTAAGGTAAACATTTCAATGTTGGATTGCCCCGAAGTGTGTTGAATTGTAATGGGAAGCTAGAGGCAGGGAAATAATACATCCTTTCAGTGGTTTACGATATTGTGGGGTCACGCCCGTCACTTACATGTCCTTTCTCTTCCCCCTTGTACAGAGTGTTCTTTCGAATCTTAAAACCACTTGTTTTTCTTCATCTTCAGAGAGTGAAACTCGTCCTGGCATGGACCCAAGTACAGAAAGCCAGCCTGGAGGAGAGGCCCCGGACAGCAGCCCCTGCAACAGTCCCTCAGCCCGGCCAGCAGATCCCTCGGGCCTTCCTGTAACTGCAGGGAGGGACCACACAGCGGAGCCACTCGGCTGCGCGGAGGAGGCCACCAGGGAGCTCTACGCCCAGCCCTCGGAGACAGCTGGGAGCTGCTGCGGGCCACACTCAGAGTGTGCTTGTGAGGGTGGCAGAAGCTCGCCGCTGGCTCAGACAGACGCCTGCCAAGATGTGGCGGAAATAGAGGGCACCGCCAAAGACCCTCAGGTGGTACTTTCCAGAGAGTCGGGGACAGAGCCATTGGTTTTACCGGGCTGCAACCACAGACCTCCTGCATTGTGTCCTGAGGGTAAACATTCACAGACTCAAAGAAAGGAGCTCCATCTGCCACTTCAAGATGCTGCTTCTGAGGCGTGGACCTCAGACCAGCCCGAGCACAATGAATTGAACGAGCCGCAGCAACCCGATCCCAGGGGCAGGGATGGAAAATCGCCGCAGGGGCAGGCCGGCTTGGAGGGCTCCGACACTGTGCCTTGTGGGGATGCCGACGGGTCTGACTTAAGAGAGGGGCCTTCGGAGGTGTATATGGCCCCGGAGGGGCTGGGAGAGCAGGGCGACCAAGTCAGTAAAGAAACAGAGGACTATCTGAACAGCCTTTTAGAAGGATGCATAAAAGATGCTGAAGATTCTCTTCCATATGAAGAGGAGGATTCTGATCTCCTGCAAGACCTTTCCCCTGACGAGGCATCTTACAGTCTACAGGAGCCCCTGCCTGCTGATGAGAGCTACCTTTCCCTCGATGACCTTGCAAAAAGGATAGAGATTGCAGAGGTAACGTTGCGATTTGCTGCATAAATACTCTGAAAAGTAGAATGAGGTGCAAAAAGCCAAATGTGCTAAAGACTGCCTAGCTTTTATCGATTTCCCCTGGTCTCGCCCACTGAGGGAAAAATTTAATTGACGTAAACTTTAAATCATTAGGGGTTTTACTTATTTTAGTCATGGTGTTTATGCTTCAGGAAGTTAAACTGCATGCCTCCAGAGAGAATTATTACGATCCCCGTTTTCTTATGTTCCTGTGTCTTTTATTTGGCAGTCGTAGGAGTTGTGATCGGGATTAGTCACTTTCTTGTGGGGAAATCTCCTTCTTCTTCTCATACACCTAGGAGATAAAATAGAATATGTGTTCTCTGTTTCTTCCTGTTATTAATGTATTTTTAATTCTTTGGAACAGTATAACAGAATGAAGGAAACACTTTAAAATACAGTAAGACTAGGAGATACTGGATGGACTTTTAAGCCCTTAAAGTGGATGCTGTGAGTGTTCTCATTCTTACAGTATTAATTTATAAGCTCTGGATTTGAACACACAGTACTTAACTACTTGGCTAAAACAAATATTTTACATCAAAGTTTTAAAGTTTCTCTAAAAAGTAGTGAGGCTAATCAAAACCCCAAAAAAATAAAAAGGAGGAGAGGATCAAGATAGCCACACTCCTTCGTTCGATAATACAGTTGTTTGGAGTTCAGGGGGGAAGAGAGAAGAGGTCCTTCAGGAAGGCTCTCCCATGCATCAGGTGCTGAGGACACAGTGAGGGATCAGATGAAGTTCCCGGGCCTGGAGCTCTCTGCTGCCACATCCGCTCATTTTACCAGCTTTGTGCTGGAACAGTTTCTGTGCTTCCATTCTGGTGTGAGTACAAGACACAGAACATAATTTCTTAACAACTGAGTGTCTCATGAGCTGCATTTTCCACGCCCTCAGGAACTGCTGTGGCTCATAAACCCCCCCTTCCCCCGCCACGCCGAACCGTCCCATTGGGTCCTCCGTTTTCCCCCCAAACCTCACTTCCCCTGCCAGTGACTCTGCCCCTCACAGGTGTCCTCGCTGCCGGTCACTCTTTCTGCCTCTGTGTTGCTGATGGAATGCAACGGCATGCTCCTTCTTTGCCAGTTTTCCCCTTTTTCCTGTTTCTCTGCTTTCATTTCCGTGCCGCTTCTGCACTGCTCAGGTCTGGCTTCAGGTGGATTCGGCTTGGACGACCCCCCCCCCCCCCAGTGGAAGCGTTTGTTGTGTTTCTTAGACAATTAGATTCACCCCACACAATGAAATAACGCACGCACAGTCTCACAGAGAACTGGGAGTGTCTGCACTAGTGGGATTCGCGTTAATGGAAAGGGTCTAGGTCTGGGAAGCATTTTCGATTACAGGAATAATTTTGCTAAGCGAAATGACAGCTTGGTCTCTGACACATCGCTGTTCTTGTGTAGAAGAGAGGATGACACAGTCATCAAAAGTATAATCTCCACCTCTCCGCTGTTTTAAAAAAGCATCGGAAACATTTATGCTCTTTTCGTAAAAATTGTTAAAAGCATATCACGTGTGCAGTGTCGGTGAGTTTAAGAGACTCACTCATTTTTTTCTCTCACTCAGTAATCTTACGTCACTCCTCTGTGGGGTACCACCACAGTAGACAAGGAAGCTGCAGGAAGGAAGCCTACGGTCTTAACAGACGTCTGACCCCAGGTCTCACCTGTCCACTGAGTTTGAGTTTCCCAGGTGTGGGGGAAAGATGCAGTTTCATCGCCATGCCCGTAATATATTTTAATGTCAGGGCCAAACCCCCTAACTGAGGAACCTGTTAATGCCGATAAATCATGGACTTGCCTGGTGCTGAGGCCTGGGAGGGTTGCCTCATCTTCCTTTTCAATCCGTCCGTTGTCCTTAGCACCGAACCCTGGGGGAAGAAATACGCTGTACAAGTTCAAGGTGCATCGTGATCCAATCCCACACTGCTAATTAAGATCCCTTCAGCTGATGATAAATTGTTACGTGGGGGAGGGGTGAAGGAGTTGTTGTGTTTTCTAAATAAATGGCACTCAGACATTGGGTGAGCTTTACTGAAATAAGTCTGTTAACTTTGAAAGCAATCACATTCACAGCTTGGTGCGCAGACCTGATACGCCTCATGAAAACAAACCACTCTCTTCATTAACACATACGTGTGTAATCTATTTGCAGAGATGTCATATGTTCAGAAAACTATATTAAATGCTGCACATCCAAGTAAGTTTAATTTTTAGAAATAATTCATGACACAAAAGCTGAGGAAGTAGCCTGTTTGCTACTGCCTGGTTCTTCTGCACGCTTGTCATCTGACAAGGGGCAAAATATGTCCCCTGCCTGCAGTCTAAATTGACAACATTTACTTAGGTAGCTCAAGTCTGCCTTCTTCACAGAACAGGCGAGGACATAACCTAAAACTCTCTGAGAGGGAGAAAGATGACAGCCTGGGATTGCTCTTGGTTTTGTCTTCAAAGAAGCTTTTGATCGAAGTGACTCCTGTGGCGTCCATCTCTGTCTCTTGGCCAGGCCACTGAGGTCAGGGAAGTCAAGTCGCACGCAGACTCGTCACCGTGGGGTACCCTCACCATGGTAAGACTGGACGCTAGGCCTACGCAGCAGTGTTGAATGAGGCCTTGAAGGTAGCTGTTCTGTGGGTCTCGGCCAACGGAGGCTCTTAGAAACACTGCAGATGAGCGCAACACCCCCGAGGTCTGGGTCTCACACACACAGTTGGTGTAAACTTCTCCTGTAAACTTTCATTTGCATGTCTGTCTCTCCCCGTGAGTCCTTTGGGCTCCAGGATGAAGGCTGCACTCCATGCACTTCAGCACTTGGTGACCTGGCCCACTCTGCCTGTCCAGGGTCCCCTCCTGCTGTTCCTTTGTCCTCCGCCTGCTCACCAGTCAGACTGGCCTCCTCGCAGCCTCCCAGACACACCTTGCCTGCCGTCACCTCTGAACTTCACCCTCTGTGTCACGCTGCTCCGAGTGACGAACCTCGTTGGCATACATTTACTTCCTCCCAGCCCTCAGGACCTAGCACGTGCCTTTTTAGCCCGTAGAGTGCCAAGCCCAGCACTGGCTCGTGAGCAACCCTCAGTAAATGCTGACTGCTGCCGCTATGGAGCCGCTGGTGATCGCTGAGTTCTGTGATGTTTATTCTTTCCCTGCTGCTCCTCTGAACTTCACGTGAGGGAGGGGCTTCGGCATCGTTCTCCCATAGTCCCGTCTTGCTGTCATCTTCCCCTGTTGTTGTAGGACACACACACACACACACACACACACACACACACAGCGCTAAACTCCAAACTCCTCGGGGGGGTAGGGGGGGATCCTTTTCAACCTTTTTGTATTCTCAACAAAGCCAACACAGACTTTACGGGCTATTGAAAATAACAGCCACCTCTACACAGTAAGACTTTAAAAAATGTTCTTAGGCAGAGTTCACTTTGAAAAGGAAATAACCTTTAAGGGGAAAAGCTGTGTTATTCAAATAAATATAGGTAGGTGCTGTCTATACGTAAACTGCTTCTCTGTGTAGTCATTTACTCTTTGGCACATTTATTGAGCACCTGTTGTATCCGAGGACACTCGGGAGCACAGAGCAAGTTCTTGTTCTCATGAGGCTCGTGCTGTAGAGGGAGAGACACATAATAACAAGTTCACATAAGATGAACAGTATAGTTTCTTATATCAGTAAGGGCTATGAGAAGCCTCAGCAGGAAGAGGGGATGTAGAGACTGAACGATGGAGGATGGGGAAGAATGGGCTGTCTCTTTTGTAGGCAATGGGAGTTCAGCATGGGGGTGGGGGGCGTACAGCTGGAGCACAGTGAGCAAGGAGGTGGTGGCAGGTTGAGGGAGAAGAGGTGAGCTAGAGCTACTGCCTGAAGGGCCTGGTGGGGTCAGGGTGAGAAACTGGGACAAAATTCAAACAGTGGAAAGCCAGGATTTTGAGCTGGAGAGTCAGGTGGCTTGCTTTGTTTCCTAGCTGCTCCGTGGAGAGAGCAGACTGCAGGGAGGCAGGGCCCAAAGGAAGAAGACCAATCGGGTTACTGCAGCTATTCAGGTGAAAATAACACAGGACAGGGTTCAGGTAGTAGCAGTGTGTGTGTGAAGATGTGTTTTGGAAGGAGGGACAGATAGGACGTGCTGATGGATTAGAGTTGGGGTTTGGTGGTGAAGACCAGGTTTGAGGGGAAGAGAATCGAGAGTTCTGTTTTGGAATCTACCTGTTGATACAGTTTACCGGGGGCTAAAAAGTGGGATGGCATCTTGACATTTGTTACCATTTCTTTTCCTGTTTTGTCTGTATTATATCGTCCCTTTAAACAAACAAAAACACGAGGCAGTGCCAACTTTAGACACATAGATACATTATAAAACTCCTATTTTTATCTTAAGCAAACCTTTCTCTTTTTAAATCTTTCAAAACTTCAGCATTTACGTGCTTCGTCGTCATTCGCTACTTTTTCGCGCTCTGCACGTGCAGAGTTGTATCGTGCAGGGCACAGCGCCCTGGCAATGAACGTGGTCTTTCTGGGAGGTGGCATTGCTCCATGTGGCTCCTCCCGGGCTCCTCCCGAGCTCCCGCTGCGACTTGTGGTATTAACTTACTATAGTAGTAACCATGGTATCAGTCCACCTTCTGGTTAATTGAATGACACAAAAGATCTTCCACCTAACCCTCATCTCCCCCATGTCTCTGTATTGATGGATTTAGCCGTTAGGTTAAGTATGTGTTAGTCGAGGTGATGTATAAGACACAGATTTGTTACTAGAGGTGTTCGCTACTTTGAAAAGACAAAACACACATACTAGGTTTGATATAGCAGGACACTAAAAGTGTTTTAATAAACTTCTTCGGGTGCCATTGGTTGACAGGATTATGTCGGTTTCAAGTGTACAGTGTTATAATATATCATCTGTATGTTGCACTGTGTACTCATCACCCAAAATGCAGCCTCCCCGTGTCTCCACCTATTTGGCCCTTTTTACCCTCTTCTAACTCCCCCACCTCCCTTCCCCTCTGGGAACTGCCTTACTGTTTTTGTGCCCATGAGTTTTTTGTTTGTTTGTTTGTTTGTTTCGGTTGTTCATTGGGTGCTTTCATTGTATATCCCACATACGAGTGAAACCATCTGACTCTTGTGCTTTTCCGTCACAAATGCAGGGTGGCCATTTGTGACAACGTGCACGGATCTTGAAAGTACGCAGCATGCTGAGCAAACTAAGTCAGACAAAATAGGCAAAACGTTAATAGTCGTGGAAACTGAGATCTTCACATTAGGAAAATGGCAAGAGGTTTAATCCTGAGTCTATATTCAAACTTTGCCAGGAGCTGGTGCTGGCAAAGGTTAAGCATATTACTTAAACTTTCTAAGCTTGGCATCGGCATCTGGAAAACAGGGCAGGTAGTGCCTGCATGAGAGAGTCACAAAGATTGAATATGACATATCGTGTAAATGTCTTCACATGAAGCATGCAGAGCAACTAAATTGTAGGTCTTCTTATAGAGCCCGTGTCCACTATCACTTGTCCCTTCGGTGAAGAGTAATGGTGGCAGGTCTGACGCGTGCCTCCCCAGAGGGGCTGACGGCACTGAAACTGTGATGTGCTAATATGAAATATGACTTATGAATGTTAATTCTCACGTTAGTTGGAAACCAAACGTGTTCGTGTTCGAAATTTACCAGCCTTGAGGTTCTGGATTGAGTAAAGCCTACGTCATTAAAAGAAATTATTTGGTATCTATCTTTTTTTTTTAATTTTGTGAGGAGCTAGTTCTGACGTCAGAGACCTCTGCATGTTTACTTTGTCACAGTAGGATTTCCTGTGCGCGAAGGATGGCAAAGTAACTTTGTCTTTATGAGCAGTTCATTCTTCAGATGCTGTTCAAGATGATCGTTGGCGTTTGAGGGGAAGTACCGAGTAGCTATTTACTTGCAGATGCAGAGGACTAGGCCAGAGGGATGTTCTGTTGCTGCTGCTGAATTTTGCACGTTTTCATAGAGTACCCAGTAACAATTAAGTTAATTACAGCCTTAACATTCTTTTAGTTCATAATGGAAGGGCTTGGTATATTTTGTTTCGGTAGCAGAGAAATTTAGCAATTTAAGTGGAAAGCCAAATGTAGTTTATAAAGCTTTATTTTCTGAGAGTTAGATTCTTTTAACCTTTTACTATCAATATTTTAAGTAGTTTGGCAGAGATACGCTTCTGTGTGCCCTAAATCATCTTCCCACCCTACTTAGAAAGACTTGGCAGACAGTCTTTTGAGTGAGACCCCAAACTAGTACTGCGACTTTATTATTGTGGCTTACTTCCCTTCTACCGTAGAATTAAGGAAAACTCTACCACAGTCATTTCTTAAACTGTTTATGCTTGACTGCCTTGGTGAGGTAAGTAGGAATTTCTGTCCTTGAGGTAGGTTCTGAGACATCTGCCCAAAACTCTTGCCAGAGCAAAAAGGCCACACCCACCTGTCCCCCAAGAGACTCTCCCTCAGCCAGCATCTCCGGCACCTGAGTTTGGCAGCACCATCCGGCTCTGCAACTGTTGGCTGCAGGGCCAGAGGGCAGTTAGAAAAGAGGCAGAGAGACCTAGAGAAGATACCTGAGCAAGCCTGGAAGGGAATGCTGGGAAAGGGCACACTGTCCCGCCCACAGTGGGGCAGGCCCTGACGAAACAACAGGCTTTTGGTTTTGGTGGGGGAGAAAAAGGAGAAACAACAGGCTTTTGGTTTTGGTGGGGGAGAAAAAGGAAAAGAAAACGTAGCATGCGGTTAGATTTTTAGCCAAGAATGAAGGGTTAATGGGGGAGAGTGTCCAAATGTTAGCCCATCCCACCCAATGTAGTTTCTCCTATTCTACTTCTTCCCTCTTTCAAAAAGTTGCCGAAGTTCATTGCCACCCGTAGTAAATAAGGTGGGGCCACTTGGGAAGGCTCGTATCCCTTGGCTGCGTGGCATTCAGAGCCAAACACCCCAGACTAGGCCAAGCAGGAGCTAAGGTAGGGCCCTAACAGCTGCCGCACTAGGACTAGCTTGTCCATCTTGGAAGCACATTCTGTGTCTTTGCAGATGATTTCCAAAGTTCTTCTCAGTCTTTCAACATTCATTTATTCATATTTGCAATGTCTTGTGATTGATGACTTGGAGCTGTGACTTGAATTTACAGAGTCAAAGTTCACATCACAAAGATACGCAGTTAACAGTGCCGCCGTTCCGGGGCCCATTCTCAGGCTGTTTATTTATTCTAAGTAGTTAAAGCAACTTGAAAATGCCTGTGGTATGTAAATTCACTGTTGGTAAATGTACCACTTTTATTTCACAGAGAAAACAGTGTACTAGAACCTCACTTTTTTACAGTTACTAAAAATAAAAAGCATCCTCTATAGGAGTAATGTATTGGTTGAGTTAATTTTGATTTTCCATATCTTGCTCGTAAGGAAGTTACTAGGACTTACTCCCCTTTCGGTCTGAGCAGGGTGCTGGTAAAATCATTTTTCTTTGTTGTGTGAAGGGGCCCTTTAACGCTGTTACTCTCTAAAGCAAGATTGGCTGTTTGTTCTTTGCATACCTGTACTCACCACTTTAATGCCACCAAAGTAGTTTTCTCAGAAGAAGGACATCATCTGAAATTATGTAGGAACTATGTAATTCCTATAAAAAGAATAAATTGCTAACATTGATTTTTTTTTTGAGATAATGGTTTCTATAGACCCATGTTCAGGAAGGCCCTGTAAAAGACCATATCGAGTAATTTTTTGGCCCTAAAAGCCTTGAGTTATAAAAAGAACTAATAGAATCTGTAATATTTATGCACTGCGCATTATCAGAGGTGGCTGGCTGGACCTGGAGATCATGTTAGATATTTGTGCCGTTGGAGGGCTAAATGACATTGCCAGCCCTCCTTAGCTTTCAGTGGTCTGCCTGACAGCAGCAAGTCACTGACACCTACAGTGTTAGGCCCACAATGCCCGCCTGTGTCATCACCTGTGGCCAAGCAGGCAGCTCGCTAGTCAGCATCTGTGAACCGGCCCGCTGCTGAGGCTGCCCTGTAAGGCCTCCTGCTCCCCTGCCTGGCTCCACCAAGGGCCCTGTTCTCATTCTCCCTACGCCTTGGCGTCTTTTCCCTCCTGAATGGCAAGGGTTTTTGTTTTGTCTTTGTTTGTAGTAAGGGGTGGGGCGGAGGCAGGAGAGAGGAATCCCAAGTGAAAACTGGAAGGAAACAGAAAGGGGTCCAGGCGGGGAGGCCAAAGAGATAGATGCTGGACAGCCAGTAGTAAATATTTTAGACTCTTTGGTCTGTTGAAACTGCTCGGTTCTGCCATTGTAGCCCAAAAGCAGCTATACACAATATGTAAATGAGTGGGTTTAGCTTTGTTCCAATTAAATTTTATTAAATTAACATGGGCAGGAGGTCTTTGGCCTACTGACCCAGAGTTTGCCAACCTGTGCGTTCGTACTACCAAGTCCTGTGTCCCTGGTAAACTGGCTCTGATACTTCCAGAAGGGAAGTCCTAAAGCATCTTGAGTGGTCAAGCATTCCTTAGTAAATGCATTGTTTCTCGGGGGAACTGAGGACAACACCGATTTTGCTGTTAAAAGTTGGTATCAGCCCTGACTGGTGTGGCTCAGTGGACTGAGCACTGGCCTGCGAACAGAAAGGTTACTACTGGTTGGTTTCCATTCAGGGCACAGGCCTGGGTTGCAGGCCAGGTCCCCAGTTGGGGGGCGTGTGAGAGGCAATCAATCAATGCTTCTCTCCCTCTCTTTTGCCCTCCCTTCCCCTCTCTCTGAAAATAAATAAATGAAATCTTTTTTTTAAAAAAAGTTGGTGTCAAATATATTTTAAGTCTTGCATATTTATTTCTTTAAAGTTGCTGATGAATGACAAGATCAGTGGTAGATTATGGGCTTCTGTTATAAAGCCAAGCCCAGCACCAGTAATTAAGCAAAGAGGGGTCGTGAGTGATCATTTCACGGATTATTTCACAGGGAAACGGAGCAGCAAAGCAAGGCAGTAAAAGGAGGCCTGATTCTGAGCCCACTGCCCTCTGTCACACCCTGTTACCATGTTAACATACCACTGATCCTCCCCACCGTAATTTAACGAACGCTCCTTCATAACCCCTGACAGGTGACTCCTGCTGAAGGACTGGTCTCTATATTAAAGAAGAGGAGTGATGCTGTGGGAGACCACCCTGCCCAGATGCAGCAGAAACCATCCAAGCGAAGAGTGAGATTCCAAGAAATAGACGACCACCTGGATCAAGGTGAGTGAGTGCCCTGCTCGGCACTGGGGCTGACGCAGGCTCGACTCTTGGCGTTCGCTGAGGCATGCATTGGTGTACAGTAAAAGGTAACAGACTTTGTAAAAGAACATGTGGACCTGGTGGTGGTTGTTTTTTTTATCTTCTGTAAAGAAGCACAGAATTGAACTACCTTCAGTTCTTAAATAATTCCGAAGCATTTTGTCCACTCAAGTAAGTGAGCAAATTGCAAAATTCAGCTCACAGCCTTCCTATCCCACAGGCAGTCCTCAATGTTCAGAACTGATTTCGATTTCCTTGTTTAGTGTTCTGTTTTGTTTTGGGTTTATCTGTTGTTGTTATTTTTAGTGAGTCTGCTATCTTTGTCTTCCTTCCAGAAGCAGTTAATACTCCTATTTTGTAGGTGTGGAAAATATTTACAGATTACAAGTGTATTCTCTCCGGTGATTTCTTGGCTCTATAGAAGGAGGAGTCTCTTAAGAGCAGCGATTTAACACTGCTGCTGTTGTTTGCCTCTCCTCCTGGGCCTGTGCAGGAGGTGGTTGCTGGGTTTATCTAAGGCCTAGGTAAATAAGGAGTGGGAATAGAGCCAAAAACCTGTGAGTGTGCTTCTGGTGTTTATAGAATAACAGTGTAAGCACATGGATGTGCTTTCTAAGTATGACATGAAGTGACGGAGGTTTCTAAGTGTTTACCACTGCAAAGCTGGTAGGGGCCTTGGAAATAACCTCCACCCTCACGTCCCCGCTGCACCTTGCTTATAACTCTCACATTCTTCCCCAGAGAAAATGCTTGCTTCTTTGCTTGCACTAATGGGCCCTGGATCGTCGCTCACCAGGAGGAACCCTGGGTTTAGAGCCGACAGGCTCCTTTCACTTAGTAGCCATACTTTCACTTATCTGAAACCAAGACACTTAACTTGTGCCCAGTAGCCACGTGGTCCTCGCGGCTTCCCCAGTGGACAGCGCAGCTCTCCACGCTGTTTCAGGACACATGGATAAGACATGGATGTGTTTGAAGTACTTCATGTAGATTTTGCATGTAAATATATGACTATGAAGAAAAATATGGGAAGATACATAGACTATTTACACAGATAGGCGATGGTAGGGATTCATGCCAAAAGAAGGAAAAGACGGTGAAAATACTGACCTGACAAAACACGCAACTGATATGATCATATTTATTCACTCGTGTAAAAATGTAGTTGTGTATATACATATAAAGTATTAAATCTGTTCAACTTAAAATCTGCTAAACTGTATACATTTGTAAACCACAGCACACTATGATAAGGGAGCCCTGTTTATGGAAAAGCCCGGAACCATTTCTGTTTGGTACGGAAGGATGCACACCAGAATTAGCCGTGTTTGCCCCCGGGGTTGTCCACGAGCGTGTCTTTGTGGTAACTAACAAGTAGGTCCTGGTGGAGTCATAGGTGCGCTGGCTTTCTGCGCCTGACACCTGTCCCCAGGGGACTGCTGGTGAGACGTGCGCTCATCTTGTCGGTGAGCAGGCAGTGGGTGCCCGGTTTCCCTGGTGCGTCGGTTTAACCTCCCTCTGTTCTCATGCTTGCAGATGAAGTCGGAGGGGGCTCCTGCATTTTACTGGTCTTGCTGTGCATAGCCACGGTGTTCCTCAGCGTCGGGGGAACTGCGCTGTACTGCGCGTTCGGCGACATGGAGTCGCCTGTTTGCACGGACTTTGCAGACAACGTGGACTTCTATTACACTAAGCTCCTGCAGGGAATGGCGGGACTGAAACATTGGGTCTACCTCTCCTAGCAGCGTTCAAGAGGGACAGGCGTGCTGGCGGTAAGAGTCAGAGAGCAGAACTTCCTCATCAGCTTTTATTTTAGGAGTTGTGTGATGTGTGTCCCCTCCCCGGCAGTGAGGAACCGTGGACATCAGAAACAGCAACTTGCAATGGCATTGCAGAGGGACTCAGAATCCCCCACGCGGTGAAGCGGGGTTTGAGCTCAGCACTGTGGATGGCAGAACGATCTCTGGAGAGCTGTCCCCTCCCTCCTCGCTGCTTCCTGGTGTGATGAGCTGCACTAGGCGGAACCAGACAGGGCAGTGATGGAGCCACACCATTTTTAGCTTGCTTTTCAAGCTAATAGTCAAGGACACTCTTGGTTTACATTGGTCCAAACACATTGCTTCCGGCCATCAGGCAATAAGTTTGTGTATGATCAAAAGGAGTTACCTATGGTTTCGATGTCCTTAGGTCAACCTTGGGAGCGATGTAATTTAGGCTTGATGCATTACTTCCAGGTTCTGTTCTCCATTTGTGGAATGGCCATCTGTGTGTGTGTGTGTGCATGCGTGTGTGTTTCAGACAGTTACTCATGAGCAAACACCCAACACGAAGTAACAAACGTGATCTTTATTCTTTTAACTCCACTATAGACGTGCAGGCACAAATCTTTAAAGACGGTTTAACTGTGGAACAAGTGAGTTGTAGAAATCTTGGCCGGGAAATGAGAAGCTGTGACAGATCTGGGATAGTGAACTTGATTGACTAGCCAGAAATGAATCACAGGCCTATAGGTAAAGTGAAAGAGCTCCCTCTGCGTGTCAGGCAACCATCTCTTTCACGGATCCGGTGCTTCCTGAGGTACGATGGATGCCGGACTCAATTCAGAGAACACTTATTGAGCGCCTGTTGTGTTCTGAGAAGCAAAGAACTGAAATACAAAGATAAACAAGGTATTAGTTCCTGCTCTGGATGTTTAATTCTGGACTTACGCTAAAAAAAATACTTCGGCAAATGAAATTAAGTCGCCGTATATAATTCAGTATTAACAGGTCACGCATTCGGATGTTTGGGTGTGTATTCATGTCACGGGCTTGATTTAGACCTCTTATGGGGTCATCAGTGAAAATCCAATCATGTCTTAAACAAGCAAATGTCTGATAAAATTTCGCTTAAATCTGTCAGTTAGGTGGCATTTCCTTTTCTAAGGTCTAACATTTAGGAAGCCTTGGTTTGGCTTTTTTATATCATTGGCAGCATTTTAAAAGAAACAAAACACATGAATTATAGTTTTTTAGCAAGTGATCATTATTTCATGTTTTTCTGTCAGAATCATTTGAAAGAAAAGGGAGAAATTACTTTCTAGTTGTTACTGGCTGGTACAGTACCTCCCTTTGTGTTTCTGCTTATTTATTTAGATTACATGAATTTTAAAGGGCTTTTTCTATGTGTTGAAAGTGTGTTGCGGAGCATGCGTTTGGTTATCCCAATGTAGATATTTAATTACCATGTACTCAGCATTTTGATTCTCTATCAATTCAGGTCCTCATGTTTTTAGGCTTGTTTATTTTTAAACTGATGTTTTATTTTCACTTCTAATACTATCTGATTTGTCTCATGTCACCATAAACTGTAATATTTTCCAGGACTATAGATCAAAGATATTTATTTAGGAGTGTACAAGATACTGAAATTTAGATTCCTTATACTTAAGGCTGATTTTATTAGAAGATTATTTTAATTCTATTATAAATTTTAAGAATTTGTACTCAAAGTGTATGTAAAATATGTAGATGTCGACGGTACTCCTCTGTGGTTTCTATAAAAGACATTCACCACGTCTGCTGGGAGGGGCATCGCAGACCAACCTCTCCATTTCACCCTCTGGTTTCTAGTCATGGGAATTTGGTGAGTCTGATTCCTGCCACTTGTATGTCAAGGTAAATCAAAACTTCCCTCCTGTTCTTCTCCCCCTTTTAGGTCGCCGTCAAAGTCCCTAGTAAACCGTAGTGTCCTCTTTGCCTAGAGGCCACCAGATCCACCACTTCTGACACGGAGGGTCCCCCTGGACACTGAGCTGGAAGGATTGAGGGAATCCCTTGGTCCTCGGGGCCCGGTTGAGTCTCAGAAGGACCATGTGTGACCTCACCACTTCCCAGGGAGGGCGAGGTGAGCTCAGGAGCATATGGATGTCTTGACTTACAATAGGCATGAACATCCCAGCTAGAAAGAGAAGGTCAACATTTTAAGAATGTAATAGTCATTTACCGCATGCATTGGAGTAATTCCATCTGGTGATGAAAGAATTGTCATCTCGCACATTAAAAATTCACCCAGCTTCACTATAATGTAACTCTTTCTGCCATGTGGAAGTTCTTAAAACAGTCTGTGACTAGTCTTCCTTCAGAACTGTATTTGAGGGTAACAGGTCAAGCTTGCAATTTAAGATCAACACCAGCAAAGTGTCTCAGAGAGTTTATTTGAATCCTTGGTGCTGAGAAAAACTGCTTTAAAGTGAAAGTCAGATACTTTCAGAAGTCGGTCTGGCCCCACAGGCAGATAGCCATCTATTTTGGGAAGTCAAATAGACGCCTGGTAAAGGCCCCCCTGCTTCTGAAACACCTCCCCTGTCTGCCCGACATAATAACTGGAATTTGCTCTAAAAATTCATCCCTTTTAGATTTAAAAATCAGAACCCCCTAAGAGGTTTCCTTTATTAGGCAGTGGATTTGTGTATCATGCTGAGAGGACTTGAAATTTGAAGATAGGCCTTATTTTGGAAGAACAGACTTGAATTGGGTCTTACAGGAGGCTAGAGGTGGCACGGCCAGTAGCGCTCTGGGAATGTCCCCTTGGGAATAAAATATCCCCCTGGGAATAAAATAGATCGCGGCCTTTACCTCACGTAACTCCTAAAAATTAACTGGAGAAAATGAATCTAATGTAAAGCTGAAACTTCTAAAAGAAAACAGGAGAAAATGTTTGCAACCTATGGGTAAGCAAAAATAACTCATAATACAAAATACACCAACCATAAAAGAAAAGAAATTGATTAACTAGACTTCAGAAACTTGTGCTCTTTGAAAAACAGGTTAGGAAAATTAATAAGCAAGCTGAAGATTAGAAAAATTATTCATTTAATGTGCTTAACAAATAAATGTGTGTATATATATGAGTATACACACATACCTATATATGATTCTCCTTGACTTATGGTGGGTTTATATTGCAAGAAACCCATCATATGTTGGAAACCTCCTATGTTGGAAATGCATTTGATACTACACCGGAGTATCAGCGGTTTACCCTCACAATTGTGTGCCTGGCTGCCGCTGCCCAGCATCACGAGGGAGTATTGTAGGGAGCATCACTAGCCCCCAAAGGATCAAATCCAAAATCTAAACTGCCGTTTCTCCTGAATGCATATCGCTTTCACACCGTCACACAGTCAGAAAAATCAGAAGTCGAACTATCGTGAAGTCGGGGACCATCTCTATATAATACCAAAGAATTACAAGGAAGCTACCAAAGTTAACACATGAATTCAGCAAATTTGTAGGGTACAAGGTGAACACACAGAAATCAGTTGTTTCTAAACAGCAACTAACATTCTGGAAAGGAAATTACGAAGGCAATTTCATTTACAATAGTACCTGAAAGCATAAAATACCTAGGAGTAAATTTAACGAAGGAGAAGTCTTGTACCCTGAAAACTAGGAAACATTGCTGAAGGAAATTAAAGAGATCTGAATAAGTGGAAAACTATCCTGTGTTCATGGACAGGAAGACAGTGCGGGGGTGGCAAAAGTAGGTTTACAGTCGTGAGTACGCAAAACAGTTTATTCTTATATTATTATTTCTTAATCATTGTAATATTTTTCCATACAGACAACTGTAAATCTGTTGCCCCACCTTTGACTGTTGAAATGTCAGTCCTCCCCAAAGAGATCTATAGGTTCAAGCAGTCCCTATCAAAATTCCAATAACCTTTTGTTCTATGTGCAGAAATGGAAAAACTGATTATCACATTTATATAGCATTACAAGGGACCTAAGTAGCCAAAACAGTCTTGAGAAAAGAGAGGCAGAATTGAGGGACTTACATTTCTCAATATCAAAAGTTACTACAAAGCTACAGTGGTCAAAACTGTGATACTAGAGTAAAGACAGACAGACAGACCAATGGAATAGAATTAAGAGTCCACAGTGAAGCCCATACATTCTTTGGCTGTTTGGTTTTTGATGAGGGTGTCAGGTATATTCAATGGGGAAAGAATACTCTTTTTAAACAAAGGGTTCGTGGACACCTGGCTTTCCATGTGCAAAAGAATGAAATTGAACCCCTGCCTCACACCTTACACAAAAGTTAATGCAAAATGGGTTGAAGACCTAAGTATTAACTAAATCCGTAATAAAGCTCTTAGAAGAAAACATTAGGGTAAATCTTCATGACTATGGATTTGGCAATGAATTCTTAGCTAGGACACCAAAAATACAAGCAACAAGAGAAAAAACAGATAAAATAGACTATCAAAACTTTTTTAAAATTATGAATCAAAGGAAACTATCAAGAAAATAAAAAGACAACTCACAGAATGGGAGAAAATACTTGCAAATTAAACCTCTGATAAGGGTTTAGTATCCAGACTATACAAAGATCTTCTAGAACTTAACAAAAAGAACCCAGTGCAAAAATGTGCGAAGGACTTAGGTACACATTTCTCCAAAGAAGATACGCAAAGTTTTGAAAATGTAGTGTGATGGTGTTGGTTACACAACACTGCGAATGTCCTTAATGCCACTACCTTGTACACTTAACAGTGGCTGCCCTGACCCGTGTGGCTCGGCTGGTTGGACATTGTCCCACAAAGCAAAAGGCTGCTGGTTCGATTCCTGGTCAGGGCACCTGCCTGGGCTGGGGGTTCGGTCCCTGAACAGGGTGCCTACGAAAAGCAACAGATAGATGTTTCCTTCTCACATTGATATTTCTCACCCTCTCTTCCTCCCTTCTTCTCTCTCGAAAAATAAGTAAATAAAATCTTTTTTAATGGTTAAAATGGCAACTTTTATGTTCCACATATTTTATCACATAAGTGTGCACATAGGCAAAACAACCGACACTTCCAAGTGTTGGTGAGGATATGGAACAACGAAACTCATACACAACTAGCGAGAATATGAAATGACACCACCACGCCGGAGAGCAGCTTGGAAGTTTCTTAGAAATGTAAGTACTCATCCACTGCATGACCCAGAAACTCCACACCTGACTTTATCCGTAATAGTCAAAAAATGGAAACACCCGACTCCCCTCATTATTTCAATAAATGCCTATTCAATAAAAGAGAACGAACTGTGGATACACAGTGACATGAATTAATCTCAATCACTCTGAGTGAAAGAAACCAGAAGCAAAAGAGTCCATATTGTATGTTTCCGTTTATAGAAAATGTTAGAAAGACAGACTCATTTATGGTGACAGAAGCAGACAGTGATCCCCTGAGGGGCGAAGGATGGTGGGAGAACGGTCGTGAGCAATTTCTGGGATTGACAGCGACGGATCTTGATTGTAGTCGTGAATTCATGGGTAAATACATCTTCAAAATGCGTCGAGTCGTGCACTTTATTGAGATGCAGTTGTGTACAGAAATTATACCTCAATAAAATTGTTATTTTAAAAAAAGAGTTCAGCTTGTAGCTTCATGATATCTCGAGGGATTAAGCGGGGCAAGGGAATCCCTAATGTGTATCACAATACTTCATTCCTTTTCACTGTTGTTGCTCAATTTGTTAGGAAAAAACGGTGGCCTCCAAGCCCCTCGTTCGTACGTGACGACTACTCAGCTAGCTACTGAACAGCGTGTTGCAATAAGGTAACTCGGTCCCAAATGCCTCCATTTCAGTCCTGATTTTGTTCACGGCTTTCTCATCCCTCTAGATCCTTCTGAAATGTTGAGATGGAGATTTAAATCTATGCTGTTTTTTTTCCACTCAGTGCAGCCATCCAAATTCCAAACCCAATCTAATTATAGATACTCTGTAAGGACAACCTGATCTCCTTCTGGCAAGAATGCATTGATCAAAAGTGAGGTTTTGTGATGTTTATTGCTTTTCGTGATTGCCTCAGATCAAGGGTCAGGAAGGAGATACGCACTTAGGGAGCAGAGCAGGCTCACATGGCTCATTGAAATGACGACAGCCCATAAATGGCTGGTTCTTGTTTTCCAAGTACAAGACTGGGGGTTGGTGAGATCTGAACAAACCAAGCAAAGAAGAGGAAAAAAAAATCCTTGCCTAAGCTTCTGGTCTGGATAGGAATTTGGTCTACACGTGACTGTAAATATAGTCAGTTTGCTTCCCCCACCCCCTTCATTTTTTTCTTTATTGGAAGAACAAAATTATTGGGATAGGAGGAGTAGTTCGGTTGGCCCTGGAGAGAAGACCGCGGATGAAGGGCAGTTTGGTGGTGCAGCGGAGCCACAGAAGAGGGGCAGCCCCTGCCACGGGAATCCTGCCGATGGGCCAGGTCACATGAACCAGCAGGTCGTCGGCCTCCTCTTGACACTTCAGCTTTCTCATCTGCATAATTTAAGACAACTTGAAAACTTTAAAATCTGCTGGTTCTTTGATTATCCAAAAGCATTCTACTTCCATCATTGAGAAAAGACAACTTAGATTTCTGTATTCGGTAAGTCAACCAATACTAGTTGGATTAGGTCAGATGGGAGTTCTTTGAAGCTGTTTGTGAAGGTAAGAGGTGGAATATACTCATGCATCCCCTGGGCCCAAAGGCCCTGCTTGAGGAAGAGACTGCCACAGGTGGTCCGTTTTACAGGGGACCTGGGAGAGGGCCTGTTCCCTGCAAATGAAGAGCCACCCAGCAGATCTCATGCAAACATGGCCTGGCTGTTTAACATCGTGTCCTTTTAGATTTGCTGGGAAGTCAGACACTTGTCTAGTTGGCTCTGCTGTGTCAGAAGTGAAGCTGGGGTCCCACGAGTTTCGGCGACCCTCTTAAGGTCAAGATCAGCAGAGGCAGTGCAAGGGTTTCCACTTCTAAACAAGAAGCTGGCCATAGCTATGGGCGACTTCTCCCAGGGTTGACACTGTGTCCTCTTACTGCTCTTCTGTTACCTGCCACTTCGTCACCTGCATCGCTGCTACACTGGGTCTTACATGCGGAAAAGACAGCAGAAGCCATTCATATCTGCAAGCCACAGGCACAGGGGCAGTTGGTGTGTAGCATCCTGTGCTTCTGCAAGGGACCCTGGGCGGCCCCAGGAGGGAGGCAAAGGGCTTCCCTGGCCAACCCTGGACACACCCTTGATGCCTAAGAACCAGATAAAATATAGCATGCCCAGTTATTGCGTGAGACATACTTACACTAAAAAATAATACTTGATGTTTACCTGAAGTCCACATTTAACTAGGTATCCTATATTTTTCTTGCTAAATCTGCCGGTCTTGTGACACAGACTGCTGAAGACCAGCGGCGGTGGGGTTGGGGTGGGGACACTCATCAGGACGAGAGAAGCAGTAGGGATTAGACATGCAAGGAGCTCTGGAGAGCACTTCAGCTCCCCTTTCTGCACTTCCTAAGCAGCTGCCCTGTCCTGTGTCTGTAAACTGAAGACTTAGCTTCAGAACTGCTGGGAGACCCATGCGTCTGCAAAGGGGCAGAATGTGGCCAGAACTCGTTGGCATTTCTGGTACTTAAAATTGTGCATCACTGGCATTTAAAAATGTTTTTACTGCCCTGGCTGGTGTGGCTCAGTGGATTGAACACCAGCCTGCAAACCAAAGGGTCGCAAGTTCGATTCCCAGTCAGCGCACATACCTGGGTTGCAGGCTGGGTCCCCGGTAGGGGATGCACAAGAGGCAACCACAATTGATGTTTCTCTCCTTCTCTTTCTCCCTCCCTTCCCTTCTCTAAAAATAAATAAAATCTTTGAAAAAGTGTTTTTACTCTTTCACAAAAGTAAGAATGTAATCAGAGCTTAGAATGCCATGCAGAACATTCATGTAATGCATCCCCTGTGTGCCATGTGTCCCCAAGTGTCCAGCACACTCCAGATGCGCATTCGCAAAGTTGCGTTGTCCTCCCGGTTTTCAGAGAGGGCCTGAAATAACCAGCTAACAGCACGGTTATGAGACAGGGCCTGCAGTACCCATCTTGTTTAGCTCGTAGGTCACCCAGCCTTCATTCAGACCTTGTTCCAGAGAGAAGGGTGCTGGCTGAGCCCTGCTGAAACTAAATTATTCACCTCCTCCTCTGTGATAAAAGATGGCTTTTTAGTTTTGTGTGTGTTCCTAGGCTCAGCCTTCGATTGCCACTGCTTTTCCCCAGCAACTGACAGCCTCTCTGCCTTCTTCTTCCCAATCCGTGAGACCAGTCGCTCATGATGAGAGCTTCCCTCTTCTCAGTCTGACCTCCTCAGGACAGCAGCCCCTATATCCTGTTAAAAATGATTGCTTGTAAATAGAAGTGCATTAGGATTAGCTGTGGCCTGAATCCATCTGGTCTCTTCCTTTCTGCTCAGAGTGATGAATTGGCAAAAGGGCAGAAGAGGAGGGTCAGGGAGCAGGCGAGGCTGGCCCCGCAGAGCCACAGCCAGCTGGCGCAGAGGCCAGGCGCCTGGTGCAGACTGAGCTCCGTGTGTCCTGGGAAGCGCCCTCTCCTGACCTCCCCGGCACTGGACATTCCAATGTGGGAAACAGAAAATGCCACGTCTGCCTGCAGAGCATCCTGGGTTTGTCAGAGGGAAAAAGCAAGTACGAATTGAGGGGAAAGCAATAAAAGATCATAGAATTGTAGAAATCACGCATGTTGATGAGAGTGTGCATGTCATTCTTTTTTCCCATCTAGCTAGGGGCTGCTCAGCCTAGCAAGGCATTAATACTTCAGAGATCAATGACTTAAATAACAAAGACTGTCAACAGAAAACATTGCAATGGTAAACAAACAAATCGCGCAAGCCTGAGAGAGATTCCTGATGCCAGCTTTGAGCTTTAGTGCTTCCCTGCCACGTGAGCTCATAAATACCCCTCTGACACCACCGTTTTTTCACACCCAGCCTCTGGGCTACTTGGGTCTCTTTCCCCAGTGACTGAAAAGAGCTCAAATAAAACATCTTCTAGACTTCACCAGGTCCGATTCTCAGAGCATTATTAGGTTCTGCGCAACCTAAGAAGAGACACAGGGACATTTCCAAACTAGGCAAAGGCAAAACTTTGAGGCCTGTTCATCCAGATTCAAGACAGTTTCTATTTTTAAAAGGCTCACATCAGAGTTAAGTTCAGGTTCTGTTCTCAAAGCTGGGAGTGTCTGCTGGTTGCCATGACTACCCTCAGCCTCTAGGGTAATACCAAAACAAAAGCCTGATGACTTGGTGATTTTACCTTTATTGTGTGGTCAGATTATAGCTGATTAAAAGAAAGTGCTTAGTCCCCTCCACTGCTGTCTCTTGTGTCTTCAGTTTTAATTTGTGAGGTAGGTGGATGAACAAGAGGCAAAGGGAGGACTCCCCTCTCACTGTGCTGAGCTCAGGTTCACCCTACAGATGCATTCTTCTAGCGGGTGAGATGCCTGTGAGTGACCCTAGGCGGGCCATGGGGATTCCTGGGGGCAGTTGCTCCAAATAGCTCCACTGTTGTTTCATAAATAAGCTCTGGGGCAGGCTCACTTTTTTTCCCTCCAGAGAAGAGATTACTAAAACCAGCATATGGGTCACAGGCTGTGGGTTTCAGGGTTGGGGAAGAGGACACAGGTGTATGTCTCTCAGGGTGCCAAGTTCAGCTCCCAAATCTTTGGTAGGCCCTCTGCTGTCTCCTGGCTTTCCTCTCTGCTCCCCTGGGAAGGAGACCTCCTGGGAAGGTTGTGCCGGATGATGGCGCCATCACACGAGGCACTGCACACCTGGATGAGCACCTGTGACGTCCCCCTTCTCACAACTTGCCTGAAACAAGCCTGCCAGATGCTTGGCTGGAAAATCCCTAGGCATCTACTCTGGCTGGTGTTGCTCAGTGGATTGAGCACACAGGCCTGCAAACCAAAGGGTTGCTGGTTCAATCCCCAGTTGAGGTACATGCCTGGGTTGCAGGCCTAGTTGCCAGTTGGGGGCATGCTAGAGGCAAACAGTTGATATTTCTTTTGCACATTGAAGTTTCTCCCTCCCTTCCCCTCTAAAAATAAATAACATTTCAAAAAATTATTTAAAAACTCATGACTGGACAGTGTGTCACTAAGGGCAACAATAAGGTTTTGTACCTCCCTGTTCTACTACAGGGCCTGCTTCATCCTACATTCAGTGTCTACAGTTTTTAATTGGAGGAAGAGAGCCAACTTTTACTGAGCACCTATTATGTGCCAGGCACTCTGGGAGGTGCTTGCATGCATGTCTAATGACTTGGGTGGCAGGATGGCGGAAGAGCCATGGGCAAGAGCTGTAGTATCAGAAAGACCTGGACTCACATCCTAGTTTTCCCACTTACTACTAGCTGTGTGTCACTCAGCTTGTTACTTAACCTCTCTGAACCTGTTCCCTTATCTGTAGAATAGGAATTATAATAAATCACCTCCTAACACTGTTATGAGGATTCAATTAGGTCATACTCAGGAGACATTCAATAAAGGATAGCCGTTAATGTTGTTGTTAGTTGTAGTAGCCACAGAATCGCTCTGTGATCCTGGGAGCATTTTCTACGACAGAACATTGTTACAGGGAAAGTCCAGGTCCTGAAAGGAATAGTTCCAGGATTTATAAGCCTGAACATACTGGCCCCTCACATACTGGCTGGATCCATGAAAGTGCCAACATCTGAGTGTCCCTGCTTGGTGCATGGCCTGGAAATTTGTTTATTCTGTGCTTAGTGCTGGGCACAGTGCTAGACAACATGACCTTGAACTTATGAAGCTGTCGTAGAGACGAGGCCAACAAATAGAACATTTGCAAGCAAAACAAAACAGAATATATCGTTAAACTGTGTACCTGGCAGAAGTGCTGGCTGAGTTAAGAGGGAAAAGTAACAGTGAGTGAGCATCCACTATGTGCTCGGCCCAGGGATGAAAACACACACGTTACCTGAGTTTTCACGAACCCTGTGAGGCAGATTTCGTGTCCTCATTTTAGTGATGAAGACACTCCGACCCACTGAGATTCACTGACTTCCAAGGACACACGATTAGTAAGCGGCTGAGCCAGAGCTTGAATGCAGGTCTTCTGGCTCCCAAACCCGGCAGAGCACCTCCTCCCACATGAACGCAAACGTCCTCGCCAACTTCTAGAAGAGGAAACTGAAGTCGGAGACATTCAGGGACGTGGCCAAGGCCACTGGAGGAGCTGCTGGACTTAAACACGGGTCTCAGCTTTCCCCTCCCCCCTTACAGCCAGCCCTGGCTCGCTCATTATTCCACAGGGGGGCAAACCCATGTGGGGCATCTGAAGGATGTGGGGTCCACACACAGACACCTACTGGGCCTCCCAAGCAGAGCCAGTCCCTCGTTTCACAGATGAAAGTGTGGCCCGGAGCAGCTCAGGCCGCTCCTTCCGCTGTCAGCCCCACTCTCCCACCTTGGCTCAGCGGCCCCGCACCCGAAAGCCCCTGTTTCCCCACCTGCACGTACAACCTACTTCTTCCTCAAGACCTCCCCCTTGAAGTCCCTCATTCTTCCCAACCCAGCTCCACTTGTGGGCCTGGTCGCTGCTGAGAGAGCATCTGTAAGTGGTCGGGTGCTATTGTTAATTAATTATTACCAGTTTCCACGTATTGGTTCCCGGTAGCACTTAGCAAATGTTTGTTTGAAGAGACGGAAAAATCGATGGATAAACTGGGACACTAAAGGGGAGCCAGGTGGGGATGTGCCGGGTGCTTAGATGAGGAGGGTGGCCTCTCAGCAGCACCACCTGGTGGGACCCCAGAGGAACCTCATCGGGCTGGGCTTAGGGGTGCTGGTCCTGGCGTGACTGGGGAGGAGGGGAACAGAGCCTGCTGCTTGGCAAACCTCTCCTGGGGTCTTGTCTGTTTCTCCTGTGTACCTTATGGAGGTGCCCAGCCTCACTCCCGCCCCCTGGGAATGTAGAAGTCCTGTGGAAAATCAAATGGCAACCACACCAGCAGGAGGTGTTACAGCCAGTAGACAGACGGGAGATCTCTGGACGAGACTGAGACAAAAGCCTCCACATTTCTCACCCAGGGTGAGTGAAGGTGGGTGCAGAGCCATGCACAGTGGTGGTCCCCACACCCATGAACCCGCCCGCCCCGCCTGCTCCACACCCTTCAGGGATGGGAGAGGAGGAGGAGGAGGCCCTGGCAAGGATGGTGAGGGCCCAAGGACAGGCAGACACAGCAGCCCTGAGGAGGAGGGAGACAGGACTAAGCCCCCTTCTACGCAGTGAAGAGCAGTGAAGAGCCGAGAAGCCATGTGGGGAAGTCCCTCCCTCACCCACCCCCAGGGACATCTCTTGAATTCTTGTTAGGTCACTGTTCTAGGATTCTTCACTTCTAGGATTTTGTCTGTTTTTTGTCTTAATGGTTTCCATTTCTTCGTTAAAAGTCTCGTTTTGTTCCCGTATTGTTTTCCTAATTTCGTTCAGCTGTCTGTGTGTTCTTGTAGTTCGCTGGTCACCTTGCCTGCCAGGTCAGTTACGAAGCTTGGTCAATTTGCTTGGGTGCTGTCTCGCTTCCCCAATTCTTCGTGAACTTGGATCCTTGCACGTGTGCCTATGCATTTGAGGACGTCATCTCCCCTTCTCGGTTTCACAGGTTTGTTTCGGCAGGGAAAGACATTCGCCAGTCGGCTCGGTTTTGTGTTTGGGATGGGTCAGCTGGTAGCATCCACAGGCAGGTGGTGGGGCTTTCTATAGGGGTCCCTGGTTGGGCAAGGCCACTGCCTGGGCTCTGTAATCCCCCTTGGTCAAGCGAGGTCGCAGGCTGTGTTCCCAGGCATAGCTCTGGTTGGACTCCACTGCAGGGCAGGGCTGTGGGCCGAGCTCTGCAGTCGCTCCAGGAGGGGTAGGGTCTCGGACTTGCCCCCAGACTGGGTGAAGAGGCTGGCTGCACTGTTCAGGTTGGGTGGGGCCGCAGGCCGGGCTTTCTGAGCAGGGAGGCCATTGGCCCCACTGCTGGGCAAGATTGCTGGCTGGGCTTCATGGTCTGGTTGGGCCCCCACCTGTACCCCACAGTTGGGAGGGGCCGGAGACTGGGCTCAGTGGTCACACAGGGTCACTGTCTGGGCTCCCTGCTCAGGTGGGGCCAGAGGCCGTGCAGACAGCAGAACCGGGCTACTGGCTTGGCCCCCTGCCTGGGTGGACCAGGGGATGTGCTTCGTGTCTGCCGGGTGTCTGCAGCCGTGCTTCCAGAGGGGCAAGACTGGGGGCTCTGCTGAGCAGTTAGAGGGAGCTCTGAATCTGCTCCCCTGAATACGGCCGTAGAACAGGCTCCAGAATTTGTATGGCCTCTGGACAAGGGACCCAAATCAGGCAGAACTTCCAAGGGAGCTCCCTGCCCAGAGAGGCCACTGGCTCAGCTCTGCAGATGGGCAGATACACTGGCCTGGATGTCTACTCGGGCACCTTCGATCCAACACTGTAAGCCCCGCCCTCCTCCTCCAGCTGTCTGCTCCTCTGTGATCCCCAAGAGTGAAACCTGACTGAGGCTCAAAGGACCCGTGCCACAACACTGGGACGTCTGGATGTCCCCCGTGGGCTCTGTTTTTCCCTCCTGAGAATCCACAGGCCCGGGGGGCCCTCTCGGTGCTGTGCTGGGCTGACCTGAGGAGGCGATGTGGGCCGAGCGTAGCCGCCCTTCTTCCTTCTCTCCTGTGGTTCCTCTCCGTCTCTGTGGTTCAGGGGCTGCCTCAGCCTCACTCCCAGGTTCTGTGGTTTTCACAATGGTGTCTTCGAAAATAGCATAGCTGCTAGTTGTCTTGTGTGGGGGGCTGAAGTGGGGAGCAACCTAGGTCCCCACCTTGCTGCTGTTACAAAACAGACCCGGGGTAGGGTGAACGATATACTATTACCGAATGGACCCACCCTTGTGCTCTGGGGGTCCCCCACCCTGTACTAGGTTCGCCTTGCCCACTGCCAGGGAAAGACGTCTCTCAATGCCAGAGATTGGTGAAAAGGAAAGGGATTATTTATTTTAAGAGTTATGCAAACTTAAGGGTAATGAATACCCACAAATGCACAGTCCTTCCTTCCCCTTCTGGCCAGTCCAGGGTACTGTATCTCAGAAAAAGAAATAGAAGTCCGTGGTTCTTCTCTGCCCAAGCTGCGTAGTCCCCAAAAGACTGGCATGGTTGCCTTGCCTAGGTTTAAATCCCCTCTGCCGCATCATTTCCGACTCCTCCCACAGTTGGCCACAGCTGCCAGCATTCCTGTATTTTCCAGCTTTACTGGGCTGCCATAGTAAGACTGGGCAGGTGTGGCCCTGTGGTGTGGAGCCAATCTTCTCCAAGCTCCTACGCAGACTCTGCAACCAAGGGGAGTTGCCTCCCAGTTACGTCATGGGTTGAAGTCACTCCCATCCCCCCCTCAAAGCATGGCCACAGCTGTTTAACATATCTATGAAACCAGTTAAAGGTTATAGATATGTTAAACGACCTTTCTAGAGGTTATCTGCAAAACTGTTGCTATTCAAAACAACTCTCAATGGCCCTGCTCCATGCATCCCATCCCCCAGCTCAGACTTGTGGGGGTGAGGACATCCTATATATATTTTTTCTTTTCTAATATTTCCTGGACACCGAGCTCTGGACCCCATTACAAATCCCTATTTGGGGACCCCCTTGGCTGCACCCTGTTACACTGCCATCACTCCTCCTGATGTTTACTCATCCTTACTTAGCTCACATATACAAACGGGTGTTTTCAGTCCAAGTTGGATGTTTGGGTCTCAAGATAATGCATTTGATGGTGGCTTACCGGGATCTTGCCAGTTACCATCAGTTTCTCTGCCTTGATTCTGGAGTAGGGCTGGACAGATAGACAATTTGTAGGACACAGGTCTGGTAGAAAGGTATCCCCCGAGGAGAATGGCACTTACTCATTATTATGAAGCCCGCGTATACTCCTGGCAGGGCATTCAGAACTCATTCTTACCTGCTGATGACCAAGGCCACACTCAAGGGCTAAATGATGATGCAAATATTTCTCTGCTGTTCCCTGTAGGTAACCTTCCACCCTGTGTTCAGACCACGGGGTTGAGGGGGGGGGGGGGGCGTACCTTGAAGCCCTTCTTCCTTTTCTTCTCTCTCCTCTGTACCATTCCAGCTCCACCTCCCACAACCTCCTACATTCAAGACACTCCATGATCCTAGGTACTTGATGGGTTAAAGGGACTTTGAGAATCCTCCCTGTTTATGCCCAAGCCATGGCCTCTATTGTAAGAATAAAATGTAATAGGCATACTCTCTCCCAGGGAGAACTGGCCCTTCTCCCCAGGAGATTAGTACTTTTACTATTTAACTCTTCCTCTGTGGGGAACTGGCCCTTTTCCCAGAGGGACCTGTTGGTTAGCTAAGTCACACAAGGCCCTTGGCGCGTAGCCATTTTTGTCTAAAACATATTTAACTACAGCCCCCAAAGTGAGACTTTGGAATCTCCCCCAAGGAAAGGACGCTTCGCTTGGAACTTTCCCAGTCGGACCCCAAATGCTGTCTCCGGGATTCCCCAGTGTCTCTGTTCAGATGTTGGTGAACTCCCGTCTGGTGATGTATGATCTCGATTCTTGCTTTCGCTTTGCTCTCGCTTAATGAAGTGCTTAGTTATTCATATTTGACTTGGGGTGTTTCTTGTCTGTGAATCCGAACCTCCAAATGAAGTGGCCAGGATCTCGTACGTGCCCCTTAAGGCACAGTACTTCAGAGAGGAGACAAGCACAAAGAAGACAAACAAACCTCTTCCACATTAATATTGATTGCTTAATATTACTAAGTGTCTTTACAGGATTTCACAATGCTAGGAGACTCCCTTCCCCCTGGGGTGAGGACAGGGCAGGCCAGCATGTGACATGACAAATGGACAGGCCCAGGGGAAGCGTCTGTAACAAAAATGGCAACTGTGGCTTCAGTGTCTACATTGTATTCCTACCTCCCATAAGCTTCCTTTACTTAAAAAAACTAGGGGAATTCGCTAGCGAGACTCTTACACTTGATACATGTTTCTGCTGGTCTAAAGTTGCTGATGTTTATGTTCATGAGAATGCTCTCAGGAAGAGGGTGAAACTCAGATTCGGTTCGTCATCTGAGTGATTCCCACAAGACTCAAACACAGCTTAGGCTAAGGCTGTGGTGTGCAGAGACACTATTTATAGCCAGAGCAGTAGGCGGCCTTGCTATCAGAATGCTTTCATCCTGGGAGCACACATGCCCATCAAAACCTGCAGCTCTGCGGCAAGAGGAACGGGAGAGCACCATCTAGCGGCCAACAACAGGACTGTTTCCGAGGAAACCTCTGGGTAATGCAGTCAAGGCCCATTTCTCACAGACGTTGACAGCCAGAAAGAGACTACAGGCCTTGGAAATAAAACTCAGAGTGTTAAAGCACAGTGCATGGGGCTTAGACGTGTGTGAACAGAGGTCGGAGTATCCACACCACAAGGCTGTTTGCTAATGAAACGAGACATTTCCTTTGTATATGAAGAGTTTAGTGTTCATAAAACAACACTGGCGACTGAGTCACTGTCGTTAATTTAAGAATCCCAGCCCCCATGTATGGGACATATATGCCAATGTATTTATCACTTTGTTGGATACGTTATATCATCTTTATTTATGATTATGGAACATTTATTGTTTGAAATGTTCCAGTTTACAGTAATGGTGGGTTGTTTTCTTACTAGAATTTAGGGAAGACCTTGGAGAAAACAAGGTCATTTGGATTCCGAGAAAATGTAAACTATAGAAAAAATTAATGAAAACTATTTTGGAAATAAAGTTTACATTTGTGTACGGGCACAAATGGGGGGGGAGAGAGAGGGAGAAAGAAAGAGAGCAAAGACAAAGGTCTAAAAATCAGCAAAACTCACCATTTCCTGGAATGTTCGTCAGTGTCAGATAAATGTTAGAGAGTCTAAAAGTACCTCCGGAGGGGCCATGGCGAGCCTGGGTCTCGATGAGAGCAAACCCGGATTCCTCATGCGTGTGCTTATGTCCTTGGCAGGCAGAAATGAGAAACATCTTCAAGCAACCAAAACACAGTCTCCCTGATGTCTCTGAGTCACCCCCCCCCCATGTGGATGGGCGGCTCACACGTGCACAGAACAGATGGCAGACCAGGAAGAGTGAGTCTGACAGCTAGATGTGGGCAGGTGGTTAGCTAGAGTCAACATGGCTAAATATGTATTATTAGACATGACATGTGACTCCTCCTTACTCATTTTCAGAATATTTTAATTTTCATGACAAATTTATCCAGATTAGAAGAAATAACCACTACAGTTGGGGTGCAAAGATGTTTTAACTTTTGATACCAATAGGTATCCTGGATTATTTTCAAGTCATCCCAGACATCATATCGTTTTATCTGTAAAAACAAACAAAAACCTTACTATGTATCTCTAAAAGATAAGAATTTAAAAATTTTAACCACGAGACCATTATCACAGCTAAGAAAAATAATATTAACCCTGTAACAGCACCAAATACTTAGTGTTCAAGTTCCCCCAATTAGCTTGTCATTTTTTTCAAACCTCACATTTTTAGTAAATTTTAAATATACGTTCATTTCAATAAATGTTGATGGACTCGATATTTGTACGGCAAAAAGCAACAACAACAACAACAAAACAAACAACGAATCTTAGGTCAAAAGTGTGGCATGGCATGCTTGGGTACTGTCTGCTTCCGACATTGTTATTAACTAAACTCTACACTTTATTCGGATTTTACCACTTTTCTCTGATGTCCTTTTTCTGTTCACGGCTCCTACATTACACTTAGTCCTACTAGGCCCCTCCGGTCTGTGACAGTTTCTCAGACTGTCCTTGTTTCTGATGCCATTGGCAGTCCAAGGAGTATACGGGTCAGGCACTTTGTAGAATATTCCCCATAGACGGAGGTTATGAGTTCTGGGGAGGAAGACCACAGAGATCGTGTCATTCGTATCACATCATCTCAAGGTTACGTGCAATCAACACGGCTTATCAAAGATGACGTTCACCTTGATCATTTGGCTGAAGTGGTGTTTACCAGGTTTCTCGACTGTGAGTTTATCCCCTCCCCGCTCTTATCATAGTCTACTCTTCGAAAGCAAGTCGCCAGGCAGAGCCTATATTCAAAGGATAGTTGAACTCCTCTCCCGGGGGCGGCTCTGCACCGGGAGATTTGTCTCTTATGTCAGAGCTGAGCTGGGCCGCCGACGGCGCGGACGGTGGGCGGCCGTCAGCTCCCGCTGGGCCTGGAGGCTGGCTCGTAGCCGGGGCCAAAGCGCTAGGCCGTGCGGACGGCTCCGGCGCAGCCGCGGCGCGGAGCGGCGTGGGCGTGGCCTGGGCTCCGAGGCGCGTGCGCGCGGAGCGTCGGGAGCGCGGCGCGCAGGCAGCGGCGGGGGCGGTTGTTGTGCCCGGTAAAGGGGTCGCTGCCGGAAGCGCAGGCGCCGTGGACGCAGGCCGCCCGGGGCCTCGGCTGGCTGTGCGCTCGTCATGGCGACCAAGCACAGGCCGTTCCACCTGGTGGTGTTCGGCGCCTCTGGCTTCACCGGCCAGTTCGTGACCGAGGAGGTGGCCCGGGAGCAGGCGGACGTGCCGGGGGGCTCCCGCCTGCCCTGGGCCGTGGCGGGCCGTTCGCGGGAGAAGCTGCAGCAAGTGCTGGAGAGGGCTGCCCTGAAGCTGGGTAAAGGGGGCGCGGCGGGGCGGGCGCCGACGCTGGGGGCGCCCGTCGCCTGGAGGGAGTGTCTCCCCCTGGGGGCGGCGCTGGGGCTCCCCGAGCCCCGCTGGAGGACCGGCCGGGGACAGCGTCGCTTCGTGCAGTGTCGTGGCTTTGTTCTACTCCCCACGTTCAAAAATAAAATTTCTCAACGCCCTTTGAATTTCTCCCTTAGTTTGGGGAGCCCCACTGGCGAGATAGTCGACAACTTTAGTTGGGTTTTTTTTGTTCCGCCACACTCCAGAGCACTGGTGCAGCGGGAGGCTTCTCGATATTTGGTCTCATAGAAAAGTACACTATTGGTTTCTTGAGGTTATATTCTCCCTTCGACTCGTGTTTGGGAGGCGGGAGAGAAAGCTTAAGAGTTGTACTGGGGACTTGGTTGTGGCTTAAAAAGATTTTTTTTTCTCGTTAAGATTCTTCCAGCAAGCTTGCTCTTTATTTACCCACCTCCCACCCCTTGCCGCAAAGTTCGTGTTTGGGCGTTTGCGTGTTCTTTCAGCGTCCATGCCACCGATCTGTATTGAGTGGTCGTCTCTAGGCCAGGTCTTGTTCCCAGCGCCGGGGTGCAGATGTGGGGGCGAGAGACAGACACACAGACCCTGCCCTCCTGGTGGCGGAGTCGTCTGATTTAGGGCTTAGTCGCCTTTAAATTAGGCTTTTTCCACCCTTGAGTCGCCCGAGGCAGGCAAGTAGCACCGGTGAGAGTTCTGGGGCAGCTTTTTCTGCACCAGATTTTTCTATTCAGTTTTCATCTCACTTCCCCATCATTCCACGCAGAGCTCTCTTTCTGGTGGGACGCAGCATCTATTTCGTTGGTGGTTTTGTGCACAAGATACCCCGCGGGCTGGACTCTCCTCCAACTCCCCACCCTGCTACTACCGGGTGTAGGATCTTGACCAAAGAGCTCTTTGGCCTTTCTTTACTTTTCCAAAAGAAGTAACTCCACTATTAAAATGTATACTTCCATTTCTTTTTCCCGTTCAGTAAGACTGTACCGGCATAACCTAGTTACCTGCCTTTTGCACGGCCATATACCCAGATCAGGTTATTCTGGGGAGTTCACCCTGACCTACCAAAACCTGCATTATTCTCTTGATTCAGTGAACTCCAGTTGTTTCCGTTTCATGAGACTTAGTGTCCTTACCTAGACTTTTCGTTTTACCTGAGTCCTTTTCTCATTACGTTGCTATTAACAACTCGTTTCTCTCCACATAATTGTATCATCGTGTAATTGTTTAGTAGCCTCTGAGAAACTTTTTATGATACAATTCTTGGCAGAGAGGAAGTCAGGACAATCGTCTTATTCAGAATCTGCACTTTTGTAAAGTTGTCTTTCAGACATTACTTCTGTGAGGTTTTTTTAAGGTTAGTAATGTTTTTAATCACCCTTAGTATTAGTGCCCTTTTCCTCATAACCTTTTCCTTTTTTTATTACCTGGTTAAAAACAGTTTTCTCTTTTGTTTGAGAGCTTGCAGGATTTTGCTGGCACTGGTTACTATAAAAAGAAGATCTGGAAGATCTAATACTGTATCGGGATTCACTTAAAATGATTTACTTCTTATTTCAGGAAAACCGACTCTGTCATCTGAAGTTGAAATCATAATTTGTGATATCACTAATCCAGCCTCACTTGATGAAATGGCCAAACAGGCAGCAGTTGTCCTCAATTGCGTAGGACCAGTAAGTAATCGGCCCTTTGTATCGGAACAAACAGTCTTTCATCTCTAGCAGAATCTCGTATTTTATGTTCCAGAGGAACATAGAGCTGGAGACAGAACAATTCGTCCAGGGCCTTTCCCCTGGTTTTACTTTACGGGGTTCTCGCTTCTTGTGATTAGCGAATTGGATCTGACCAAAATCGCCTGAGGGAGGGAGTAGCAGACTCTCTGACACCACACTCAGGGATCTCGTGCTAGCTCGTTTGCTGTGTTTATTTTTCCCTGCAGTAATTGCCAAGCTTTTTTTTTTCCTTTACTGTATGCCCCTTATGTAAAAAGAAAAAATTGTGAACGTGTATCCCTAATATACTTTTTATTTGTACATTATTTTTCTGTATTACTGTGCAAATATATTTGTTAAAAACGTACAAAAATAGAGATTAAAAAAGGACGTGTTCACTTATTCAGTATTTATTCAATATTTGTTATACAGGAGCAGGCAAAGTAGGTTTACGATAATTAATAAATTAATAATACAAGAATAAACTGTATACTCTCAACTGTAAACCTGCTTTTGCCCAGCCCTCTGTGTAAACTGCATTAGTCTAGGTGCCTGGGACCTAACGGTGAACAAGATAGAACCTCTCCTGGAGCTTACAGCCCAGTGGGGGAGACAAAAAAATAAGGTTAGAATAGTAGCTAGTGGCAAGTGCTTTGAGAAAAAGAAAGCAGAGTAAGGAGATGGACACATAAGTCTCTATTCGATGCATGGTCAGGGAAGATCTCCGTGAGGAGCTGACACTTACCTGGGGACCTGGAAAGCAAGGGAGTAAACCACGCGAGGTCTGAGGCGGAGGGTGACCCGGGGAAGAGCAGGTGCAAAGGTCCTGAGGCAGGTACAAAGGTCCCGTGGTGAGCGTGTGCATGGCAAGACTGAAGAATGTGAGAGAGGCCACTGTGGCTGGGCAGTGAGCAGGGCAGAGAGGTACCCAGGGGTCGTAGGCTCGGACAGGTCAGGGTTTGGATTTTCTTCTAAACGTGGTAGTCATTGGGTGGCTGGAAACGAGGGGACGACTTCCGAGAGGAAACACAGATGGCAGGGGAGTAGCAGAGGTGTGAGCAGTGGGCGAGTACAGACTATGTTTTGAAAGGACAACCACCAGCTATTTCTCTTGCACCTACTGGATGTGAAAGAGACATTTCTGGCCTGTGTAACGGTGAGCGTGGGTGACCTCTCCCAGTCCGAGGAAGCCGTCACAATGGGTAAAACGTTTGAACATGAAGCATCTGGAAAATTGTTGGTAATTGAAAATGTGAAAGCAGGAAGGTTTTTTGATTGTTATCAAGTAAAAATGTGTTTAAATTACTGTTTTTTAGATTTATCTCATTCTTAACTAGCTTAGATTCTGTGGTCCTCTGCTTGAATTACTCTAAAATATACACCCTCTGCCTGCTCCTTTGCCGTCCCCTCCCCAGGACTCTGGGGAAACCCAGCCCTGGTTATTCCAGCTCTCTGCTTGCTCTTTACCGGAAAGTGAGTAGCCCGGCGTGGCCGGAGAAAAGCGCATCCCTATGCAGACGGGTCCCACTTTAAATATGTGACTGCACACCTCACATGGGGCTGCTCCGATTCCCTAGGCTGTCACTCTCTCCCACTCGGAAGCGGCAGCTTCACACCTTCTTTTTCCTCACACTTGTAGCATCTTCTCTGTCATTTCTCACTGTTACGTGGCGGTTTTTATTTTATCTCAAATTTTTATTGAATGTAGTGGGGTGACACTGGTTAATAAAATTCTGTAAGTCTCGAGGGTGCATCTCTATACTGCATCATTGTACACTGTATGGTGTGCTCACCACCCAAGTCACGTCTCCTTCCATCCCCATTTCCCCTCCCTTCCGCTCTTCCACTGCCCCACCCCCCCCACCCCCCCCACCCCCGGACGTCGCCACACTGTTGTGTCTGTATGAGTTTCGTTTTTTCATTGTTATCACACTTTTGTTTTTGTGGGTTTTTGTTATTGTATTGTATTTTTTTCCCATTACCGTTTATCCCCCTTGTCCCCGACTCCCCAACAGTCACCACACTGTTGTCCATGTCCATGCAATTATTATTACTACTTTTTTTACTATGAAAATAGAAGCTGTCGGAACAGATAAAATTCAGTTTGATAGCATGGCAATCAGGGTCCTTCCTTGTATGTTCCACGCGTTGCTGTTTCAGACTCATCGCTTACTGCTCCGCTCTCAACTACCCTGTGCTTCAGGTTCCCTGAACAGCCCCCTTTCTCACGCCTTTGCATGTCCTTTATCTGGGTTTTGTTTGTTTGTTTTTAGCAAGTCCTTACTCTTCTTCAGAATTTAGCACAAACGAATCACTTGTATAAAATGTCCCATTTTGTCCTCAGCGGTAAGGACACATTTCTCTGTAATTCACTCCTGTGAGAGTTGGTATATTATAGATACATTATGTTCTCAATCGATCTTTAGGCAACTTTATTAATATTTGATTTCTTAGTGACCAAGACAGTACTTCCAAAACTGAGTGGCATTTCATTCATTTAAGCTCGCTGAGTAAGACTACACTGTTTTCTTTATTCCCCCAGTATCGATTTTATGGAGAACCTGTAGTAAAAGCATGTATTGAGAATGGAGCTAGCTGTGTTGACATCTGTGGAGAACCTCAGGTACGTAAAATGGGAAAGAAAACAGAAGACAGCGCAATTTCCTGTGAAAGTGGAAAATACTTAGTGCGGTGTTGCGGACATTGTAGCGGGTGACGTCTGCTCCCTGCCGGAGGGGCCCATGGACAGCTTCCAGGGGAGCACGAGGGCAAGGCCTTAGCTCCGGTGTTCTTGAATGTTCTTCCTCCGAACAATCTCATTCTTTCAGGCCCTTTATATGTAGGGTGTGCCGGCTTTTTTATGCCGCTGCATGCTGTAAATGGATTGATTAAAATAGTGCGCTACGAGTAATCCTCAGAGTCTTATTTTTGTAGCTTTCATTATAAATTCCCTTTTTAAAATCACACGTCTTTACAACATTACAGAAAAATTAATGGAAAATCTCCGTAACATAAAAAGTTTCATATGTTCACCTTCATTAGATGCTTGCCACATGCCTTAGAGTGTGCTAACTAAGCATTTTGTGTGACTTTTCAAACATTCCTATAAAGTAGGCATCGTCGTCTTCTCCCTTTTTATGATGAGGAAATTGAAGCTCGGAAAGGTTGGAAGACTTGTTCAAAGTCACGCAACTAGTAAACAGGAAAACTGGGGCTTGAATCGAGGTTTGCCTGCCTGACAGGTGATGTGTTAATGGCACTGAGCTGTGCCACCTCTTTTAAAGCTTTAACCTCGTATGTCCCTATAGTCTACTGACTTCTCTCATCAGTGTGCCAATAAAGTACCTACTTAGAGTTTATCGATTGGCAACACATATTGGAAAATACTAGGAAAGTACAAATTACCAAAATTTATTCATGAAGAGTTAGGAAACATGCATGAAACAAAAACCAATTCCTATCTTATTTAAAATACTCCAGAGCAAAGAAAATGGTGAAGAACTTATAAACTACCATAAAAGTAATAACCAAAACCTAATAAAGATCCAGAATATATAAAGAACTTTTATAAGTCATAATGCAAATTCAGATAATGCACTTAAAAATAGGCGAAGGGAGGAGAAGAGGCAAAGCTGTGCAGGAGAACTCCAGATAATTCGTGCAGCTACTCCGCCCTCCAGGACTGAGGTGTACCTCCCATCCTAAGTGTGCGCCCCAGAGTCCTTCCCTTCCAGAGAGTACCGTACGGAGAGGAGGGGCAGGAGGGGAACTTCAGCGTGGAGGAACCTGGAAAACACCACCTTAGCCAGGTATTCAAGGTCAACACCAGTGATGAACCACGTAGATAGTAGGCGGTATTGGTGGGATGTCATGAAATGGCACTCTGTATCCCCGTGGTCTTCCTTCCAAAACCTAGCGACCCCGGTCTCGTCATGAGAAAGACGTGATAAACTCCGGTGGAGGGGCGTTCTACAAAGCACCTGACCAGTACCCCTCAAAACGGTCAGGGTCATCCGCACAAGGAGAGTCTGAGGAACTGTCACAGTCAGAAGGCGTTTAAGGAGATGTGACAAATAATGTAACATGGTCTCCTGGACAGAGTCCTGGAACAGAAAAAGGACATTGGGTAAAAGCTAAGGAAACCTGAACAAAGTATGAACTAATAATGATAATGTGTCCGTTTTGTTTTATTAGTTTTAACAAATACTGCACGCACAGATACATGTCTGTGATGATGTCTGGATAATGTGATTTAGGGTAACTTTTTTTGCTTGCTTTGTATTGTTCTGTATTAGTAGGTATTTGTATGAGAAGTACTACTTTTGCCTTCACAAGACATTCTGAGACAGCGCAATGCTAGTGTGTCACTAAGTCAGACCAGCACCTGGCATGCGTGGTGAACGTTTGCGGAATGAGTGCAGACCATTTTGACAGTTCCTGTGCCGCCACAGAGCCGCACCGGTCAGCGCTCTCAGAGTTCAAGGGCTTTGTCTGTAGTCGCGTCGTATTGGTCGAGGTGTTTCTGCGTAGCTCTGATTCAGATCTTTTGTCCTGAATTTTTTCAGTTTCTGGAACTAATGTATTGGAAGTATCATGAAAAAGCTGCGGAAAAAGGGGTTTATATCATTGGAAGCAGTGGCTTTGACTCCATTCCGGCAGATCTGGGAGTAATATATACAAGCAATAAAATTAATGGTAATTATCGATCACTTGGCAATAATTGAACATACCAATAGAAAAGCTGCATATTTGCATATTTGCAGTTGTGTTGAACTAAAATCTGGTTGGGAAAAGAAACATAACTATAAATGGGTAATGTTAAGACATGTTTTGTTGTTAATATACCTATGCTTGTTATAAAATGCTAAATAAAATTGTAATAATGACTGTTTTAAAAGAATAATATATCAAAGCTGCGGTGTATTAGGAATTTACATTATCATCACATCGGACTACCAGAGGTGAACACTAAATGCCCATCTCAATAAGAGATTTGAAAATTCATGTCATTGATTGATTTCAAATTTTTAGAAATTGGAGGATAGAATACTTTCTTAACATAGCGAATGTCGGAGAGCGATAGCCAGCCTCATACTTAATGATGCAGCACTGGAACCATTCCCGATAAAGCAGAAACCATGAATTGAACATCTTTAAAACAATCTTTCAATCCATACTCCTGGTGTGTCCCTATTTATTTAAACAAGTCTTTTAAATCTGCAGAGTTTAGATGTTTTCTTCATGATAGTCCTACATATTTCATGTTGAGGTTATTCCCAAACATTTAGAAGTTTTTGTTACTTTGAATAGGTCCTTTTTTTCAATATTTATTTATTTATTTATTTTTAGAGAGGGGGGAAGGGAGGGAGAAAGAGAGGGAGAGAAACATTGATGTGAGAGAGAAACATCAACTGGTTGCCTCTCACATGCCCCCAACCTGGGACCTGGCCCACAACCCAGGCATGTGCCCTGACTGGGAATCGGTTTGTGGGACGATGCCCAACCCACTGAGCCATACCAGTCAGGGCTCTTTTTTTCTTCTTAAGGGAGAAACAATACT
Source organism: Desmodus rotundus (assembly GCF_022682495.2). Taxonomy (NCBI): domain Eukaryota; kingdom Metazoa; phylum Chordata; class Mammalia; order Chiroptera; family Phyllostomidae; genus Desmodus; species Desmodus rotundus. Next base: position 12,526,698 of record NC_071396.1, on the reverse strand, counting down.
TTGAGGTTTGTTTCAAAACGTTTTTCAGATACTAAACCCTAGGAGTCAGCATTTTAACAGTTACCCTAGCTGACTTTTGATGCAGGTGGTCCGCATTTTATCACACACTGCTTTAGTGGTCCCTGATCTTCCTGGGGTGTGGGTTAGGTCACAGAGCTGGATGCTCAGGCCATGCTCTCTTATCAGCCCTCCGAGTCATCTCCAGTGAGTCACTGAGATGACCTGCTCTGGTTTGTGTCGGTGGTCACACGAGTGGCATTTATGTGGCATTTAGTTCCCTTCTGCAGTGGCCTCACTGTTGATGACCCGGTGTGTCATCATCTCGCTCAGTGTCAACTTTGCTGAGCACCCATGTTTTACTGCCTCTTGGAATTAAACCTAGGGACATTGTCTCTTATGAGATTGATATATTTCAGTTTATCAGGTTTTTGAGAATTAGCCATCCCATTATGTATTTCTTCCGTCTTACTGCTCTGGAGAATTTCAAAGATTAATTAAATACTTAATCACTATACCTGTGTACTAGTCCTCATGGTTAATATAATTGATTTCTCACTGCCTTTTCTGGTTTTGGTTTTCTATTTTTATTTTACACTTCCATTTTTATTTTATTTCAACAGCCTTATTTTAAGTATTTTACATCACAAAGGCCATCTTGATAGGTTTTCTCTACATTCTTGTATGTAACTATGAATAAGTATTCTTCAAAGTTGTCATATTGGAAAACTAAGTAATTCCCATAGATGTAATTTTGATAACTGTGTCCTGCTGGCCTTCCAGAATGAGAGAGCAAAATTGCCTTATCAGAAGAGATTTTTTAGCATTAGTTTGAATACTAGAAAGTTCTGCTAGTTAGAGTTGATGCTAAACTACTCTTTCTGACAATTTACCTGGCTTCCGCTGCTTTTTAAAACTGTTTCCAAAAACATAATAAAACTTACCAGTATCGACTTTCCGACTATTCCGTGGTAGGCTTAGTAAAGGCAGCCCCTAAGGGAGTGGGAATAGGTCATTGTTGCTTGTCCCGGCGTAGTAGGTTCTGTCTGACTCTACTTTGACCACCTCCCTCCTCCTGCAGGTACCCTGACTGCAGTGGAAAGTTTCCTGACCATACATTCAGGACCCGAGGTTAGTTTTTCTGTTTGTCAAGTGTTTTCTAAGTTAATACTGAAAACATTTCGGAAATGATCCATGCCTCTTAGTGTATGAAAGCCACTGTGTTTAATTTTAAAAAATGAAGATACTAGATTGCTGAGGATTCTTTTGACTTAAGAATAAAATCTACTTTTAAAACAACTAAACAGTTCGTTATAGTGGAATGAATCACCGCGACCCTAACTGACGTTTCTGTCGTCGTTGCGCAATAGATGTTGTCAGCTGAGACCGTCACCACTCAGTGCAGAGTCGGCGCATTTCTGTTATGTGCCTGGCTTGCAGCCAGGTGCTTTCATGGCCATACAGGAGACGCGCGATGTAAATGTGATCTTCCTGAGCGGATAGTCTATTTGGGAACATGAGGTAGTTGCATTTCTGGGAAGAAACCACATTTTATGATAGTACTTTTATTGCCAGTAGTGCCTAACCCAATTCTGTGTCTTGTCTTGAGGCTTCCTGAGTACCTGTTCTCTTTTAAGAATATTCATTCAACAAGTATTGTGCAGTGGTGCGAGTCTACATAGTTGCTCAAGGTAGTGTGACACGTGAGTGAAGAGGATGCAAACCCTTCCCTTAGAGAGGTGGCGTCGCTCGGCAGGGGATAGGAAGCGGTGTTAGAGTGGTCCGATCAAATACTATCGGATTCCGGGAATGGAGAGCGGATGTGGCTGGGAGGCCAGAGATCAAGAATGCTTTGGAGAAGCTGGGATATGGACTGAGTTTTAAAGGCTGGTGCTGCAGAGATGTGGATAAAGGGAGAGGAAACAATGTAATAAAGACGACTGTGGGGAGCATGTGTAAGTACAAGTAATGGTTCTGTTCACCCGGATCGTGGGTTCAGATAAATGAACACAAAGAACTACATAAAACATACTAAAGTCTGTGCTTACAGAGAGTGTACACTAGAGAATCAGACTGAAGGGAAGGGAGAGTGGGCCTGAGTAATTAATTTGGCAATGCCTCATAGAGGCCTTAACTAAATTTAGCCTTAAAATGTGCCTTAAAATGTGGATAGCATTTGGAAGGTCAGAGGCAGCAACCTGACCAAAGACTCAGAAACAAGAACCAAAGGCCTGCTTGGAGCCCCGGGTAGCATGTGTTAGAAACCCAACTCGACAGGGTTAAACCAATAAAACAGGAAGGAATTTCTGGGTTCACGGAACCCAGCATCTACAAGCGAGTAGTCTGATTGGATCTAGATGTGAAATGGTATTATCAGGGCTCTATTTTCTCTTCCCTCTTTCTGTCTCTTCCATTTCTTCTGTGTTCCTCTGTGTAGGCTCTCGACAAGGCCGGGAAAGTGCTGGCAGCTCCCGGCACCTGTTGTTCTGAAGGTTCATGATTTCCCAGGAACAGCTGCCAGTTTGTATATCAAGTGATAGGAAAGGTTAGTCACGTAATGGGTCACTCGGCCATTCTTGAGCTGGTCATTGTGACCTGGAGTAATAGAGTGAGCAGATTTCCTGGGCCTGGGTCACGGGCCTCCAGAGGTGGGATCATAAGGTCAAGTCCACCTACACAACAGGGAGCAAGTACCAAAGAGGAAAGGGGGTTTTATAAACAGAAGATAGGGTACAGATTGGGGGGAGTTAATGCAGGACTGACAAAATTGTTGACTACGGGAGATAGTGAGAAAATCGGTAGAGCCAGAAAGGAGGCATTGTTTGAAAGAGCAGCAGGAACCCTGGCCGGTGTGTCTCTGTTGGTTGGAGCATTGTCCTCTAAACCGAAAGGTCACATGGTCAGCACACATGCCTAGGTTGTAGGTTCAGTCCCTCATTAGGGTGCGTATGAGAGGCAACCCATCCGTGTTTCCCTCCTCTCTCTCTCCCTCCCTTACCCTCTCTCTAAAATCAGTGAGCATGTACTTGGGTGAGGATAAAATAAAAAGAAAAAAGAAAGAAAATCTCTCTATATTTGTGTGTTAAGAACTATACTCCAAATTTATGTCATCAACCCAGACCTTTTTCCTCCACTCCTGACTTGGTACCTAAGTGCCCAGTCACACCCCCACTCAAACATTTGGTAGACACCTCCGCAACTGGCCGACCTCCTGCTTTCCCTTTCCGAGTGCACCCTCGCTGCAGCTTGTGTGTGCCAGTGTCAGGCGGTAGTGATGTGTCCCCCCAAATGTTAGGGCCCGACAGTGGAGTCATTGCTCTCTCCTCTCTCAGAAATCGTATCTGGTCTCTCGGAAATCTGCCTTAAAAATACGTCCAAATCTGACCACTGTTCACCGCTCCTCTTGCTGCCTCCTCTTCCTGTACAGTCCGTTCTCAACACAACAGCCAGGATGGTCCTTTTCAAAACATAACTCACATCATGTTCCTCCTCAGCTCCAGAGTCTCTCATTTCAATCAGAATCTCAAATAGGTTTTTATTTACTCGTTTTGTTGGTGTGCAGTTTGATGAGTTAATTCTAAAATGTGTATGGAACGCAGTGGGTAAGAATAGTAAAGACCTTCTGGAAGGAGAACAAGGTAGAGGGATGCTCTTGGTATCAAGATTAGTTACTAGGTCAGTGTGTTACATTGGCGGAGGGATATCAATAGGTCGGTGGGACACAGTCAAATGCTCAGCATAGTCTGTGCATATACGAACACCTTACTTATGTAAAGGGGCTTTTCGGGAGATGATGCTGGGACAGTTGGGTGTCTGTATGGATAAAAAATGGAATTGGACTCATACTTTGTACTGTGTACCAAATTCAAGTTTAGGTGGATTATAGACCTAAAGGCAAAGGCAAAATAGTAATGCTTTTAGATGTGTTATTTCATGGCCTCAGGGTCAGAAATGGCTTCTTTTTTTCCCCCCAGAAAATTTATTTTATTTTTATTGAGGTATAATTGGCATATTAGTTTCAGGTATACAGCATAATAATTCCACATTTGTATATGTTGCAAGATGATCATAATAAGACTAGTTAACATCTGTCACCATACGTACAGATTTTATTTTCTTGTGATGAGAACTTTTATGATTTTTTCTCTTAGCAACTTTTATATACGGATTGGTTTGGGTTGCCTTTCACGTGCCGTCTGCTGGGGTCCTGGCCTGCAACCCAGCCAAGTGCCTTGACTGGGAATTGAACTGGTGATCCTTTGGTTCACAGGCCAGCACTCAGTCCACTGAGCCACACCAGCCAGGACATCCCTGAAAGCCTTCTGAATCATCCGAGTAGTTTCCGTGGAGGAATGTTCAAGCTTAATACAAAATTTGATGCAGATTCGTTGCTGTCCTCACTTAGTCATTTTGAATGCGACAGCCACACAGTACACACGCTCACTTAACGGCATCTGCCGCCCCCACTGACTAGTGCAGTGAAGTTGTCATTGTTCACACGTGCACACTGCAGTCTGCTCTCCTTGGCTGTCAGGTTACCATTCTCGTTATATTAACAACGGCTGGACTTCTTCCACAGTCCGTGTACAATCAGTTAGTTGACTGAAAATGAAGAGAAACACAGTGGTTATTGAAAAGAGCCTAGATAATGGTAGGAGGGAAGAAGAAAGGGCACGTGTTGGTGTAAATATTGAGTGTGACCAGACTAACGAGTGTTATTGCTGCCCAGCTGGTCACGGAAATTCATCTCAAAATTATTAAATAAGGGATTATGCCTTGCAATAATTCAGGTAAAATGTTCTTTGTGCCAATTATATCCTACCTGGTTTTACATTTTAGTGTCTCTCAAGGCTTGTCTCTTTAACCGTTGAACTGCTTTGTTAGGGAGTGTGCATTCACGACGGCACCTGGAAGTCCGCAGTCTACGGTTTCGGAGACCAGAGGAGCTTGATGAAGCTACGGAAAGAGGCCAATCTGAAGCCTGTCCCAATCGTTGGTCCAAAATTAAAAAGAAGGTATATTAATTCAAAGCCTGTTCGCTAGTCTGTCTGGTCTCAGTGTTTTGTGTTGATCTGACTTAATAAGGTATGCTGGTAAGAAAAGCCTGGAGACTGTTTTGTAGTAAGTCCAGGAGTGTTTTCAAAGATAAATAAATTATAATTATTATGTTACCCTAAGCTTAAGTACTTTCATATATAATAGTACATTTGTACCCTTGGAAAAATGGATTTTTTTTACTTTTCACTATCAATATGAAAATTAAACTTCAATTTTGTGCAATAAAACCATCAGCTTAAAGTGTGATGATCTTATGTAGCTCAATCAATCAATACGTTCATAGCATTTATAGGTAAGAGCTCTGACCTCAGAGTTTAGCTGTTGAAATGAGTGTTCTTTTTATCATCGGCCGGTGAAATCGATGGGCTAAAGCACAGTGAAGTGTGAAGTGCCCATGGTGTGCAGAGTACTGCTCTGTTCACTTGTCACTTGTCCAGGGGCAGGTGTGGGGAACAGAGGACAAATACTGAGATGTTAAATAAGAGCAGACCTGCCATCTTCATTGTTATTACTGCCTCAAGCAAAGCTAACATTTTTATTCCGAAGTTTACCTGTTAAAATTGTGGTCACAGTAAATGGAGAACATGCAACATGGGTCTGTCTTGCAGGTGGCCGATTTCTTACTGCAGAGAACTCAGCAGCTACTCCATTCCTTTTTTGGGAGCAGATGTGTCTGTTGTGAAGCGAACTCAGCGTTACTTGCATGAAAATTTAGACCAATCCCCTGTAAGTGTATATGATTTATTTTTTAATAAAGAGTATTCTGCGTTCGTTTTACTTCCCCTAAAGTTTGATTAGGATTTTTGTGTTTATAAAGCGGGGGGAAAAAAAATAATGTGTGTTTCAGTTTCTGGAAGTATTCAGAGTCAGTAGTGTACAGCAGCCTCCCCCGTAATTTATGTCTGGCCCACTGACAGTCCCTGGGGTCAGAGTTGCAGCTGCTAGAATGCGCCTCCTGTTCTTGAGGGATGTACATGATTGCTCCCTCTGCTGAGACTTGAAGAGGAAACGATCTCAAGTTAAAAGATAAGAATATTGTCTTATAAAAGAGGTTGTAAGTGTAGTCTACATTCTATAATGTATAATTGCTACATTCAGGTATGTTATTCAACTTTTTAATAAAAATTTTATTTGTTTGTTTATTTATTTAGAGAGAGGGGAAGGCAAAAGAGGGAAACACCAATGTGTGGTTGCCTCTCACACGCCCCCTACTGGGGACCTGGCCCGAAACCCAGGCATGCGCTCTGACTGGGAATCAACCGGCAACCCTTTGGTTCACAGGCTATCGCTCAATCCACTGAGCTACACCAGCCAGAGCTATTACTGAACTTTTTATTTGTGGATTATGTGGACTTTTGTGTTCAAGTGAGAAAGCTAAATACTATTTGCAACAATTTCTTTTAAAAGTGTGCTCCCAGTGTCTGGTTTCTGAACAAGTTTTCAGGACGTAACATACTCGTGCAGTGGAAACTGCTTTTGTTCAATATTTATGACTACAGAGTAAGCTGTAAGTAGCTGACATTCCTATACAGCTTGTCCTCAAAAGGCGGGGGGCAGCATTCTGACTCGGTGTTCCCCACCTAGGTTCAGTATGCTGCGTACGTAACGATAGGGGGCATCGCCTCTGCCGTGAAGTTGGTGTTTGCAGGGCTGTTCTTTTTGTTCTTTGTGAAGTTTGGCATTGGAAGGCAACTTCTCATAAAAGTAAGTAGTATTTTTATGAAATCAGATCTAAAAGTATTTTCCATGAGTTTTAAAAAAATATCACTGAGCGGTTTTTTTTCCCCCCTTTAGTTCCCGTGGCTCTTCTCCTTCGGTTATTTTTCAAAACAAGGTCCAACACAAAAACAGGTAACTCATTCTTTTGTATCCAAGACTCTAAAATAATATTTTTCTGCATTTGGTTTTTACTTTTCCTCAGTGCATTGACAGTAACAGCTAAGACTTCATGGAGCACTTCCTGTGTATCAGACACTCTCTTACATTCTTTGCATAAACTAGATTCCTTAATTTTTTCAAACACCTCTAGAAGTGGGTATTATCTCCATTTTACAGATGAGGAAACTGAGGCACAGCGAGGTTAAAAACCTTGCCTGAGGTCCTATAGTGAATAAACAGCCAAGTCGGGGTGAGAAATCAGCCATCTGGCTCCACAAATTAAATTCTCTATTCCATTGAGATTTCAATTATTTTTACTCTTTCGTTTTTCTCCTCCTTTATTGCCTCTTCTTTACCTCCTCTTGTCCCCTCTCCTCAGGCTTCCCTTTCCCCTCTGCATATCCTGGATCCCCGTGGCAGATAAATGGAATTACCATTCATTGAATGTGCTCGACAACATGCCTTCATTTTGGACCATTTGGTTTTCAGACCCCAAGTCAGGCCTTGGGCCGGTTTGCCTTCATCTCCTTTACACTGGGCTCTGCCGGAAGGGGGTGGTGATTCCACTGCTGAGAGGTGACAGCACCCCACATTCACACTTCCCCTCACTGGAGCTTCCCCTCGCCGGAGCTCACTGCATCTCACTGCATCGCCTGCAGATCCTTTACGTTTCAGCAGTCCTCTCTCCACCTGCCCTCGGGGGCTGTTTTCAAATCTGCACCCACCCCCCTGCTGTCTCCCATCTGCAGTAGTCTCAAGTCCCACTTCACTCTTGGAACGGGGGTCCACTGTGGTGTGCCCCTCGGATTCCTGTTCTCGGACGTCGCCCTTGCTCCCCCCTCACCTCTTTCCCGCTCCCGAAGAGTCCCGCCTCCTGTGCTCTACAGCGCACACACTGCCTGTGCTGCAGGCACAGGGTCAAGTGTTCTACAGCCACCTCGGTGAGGGTGCTCTCCCCCCTTTGCCATTTAGGAACAAGAGAGGGTGCAGTCTGCCTGGGTCCCATAGCCGGAGGCCGGTGGCTCCTAGATTCCAAGCAGCCTGAGTCTTCAGGACCACTGCTCCTTGAGAGTAGGTTCCCCCTGACCTCGAGGTCATTTCTTCCTTTCCTCTCCTGCGCATGCTCCTGCTGTCTCCCCACAGGTGCTTCCATCTTGTCCTGCACACAGGCCAGTGTCCCTCCCCCCCTGAAAAAGGCCTCAGCTCTTCCTTCACCCTGCAGTGTTCCTTGCTAAAGTCACCATATTCTAGTTACATCTCAGTGCCTAACGTAGTGTCTAACCTTTAGTTGATACTTAATAATGATTTATTGACCATGACTGAATTCTTGTTATTTCTAAATTTAGTGGTTGTGATAGATGCCCGGGTAAGTCTTCTAAAATTTAATTTTTCAAATTGAATGTTTACATCTCTAAACAGAGCAATTCTGTATCTGTGCCTCAAGCCCGTATTGTCATTATTTGCTGTTTCTGTCTTGTCACCTCAGACATACATTGAAAACCAGATTACCTTATTCTATCACCCGAAGATAAAAACTGCCAGCAGCTTTTGCCCTGAAATTGCCTGTTTTAGTGGCGCTGTCCTTCCTTAAGCCACAACATAAGACTTGTCTCTAGCTCCCCCCTCCCCGTGCCCCGTTTCTCGCCACCTCCCTTCCTCCAGCATTGCCCCCAGTCATCAGCACAGTGTCTCCAGCCCCGGCTGGGCAGCTCAGTTGGTTACAGCGTCGTCATTGTGCCACAGTGGCAGGTTCGATCCCTGGTCAGGGCATGCACAAGAGTCAGTCAGCGAGCGCACGAATAAGTGGGAAGACAAATCGATGTCTCTCTCTCAAATCAATTTTTAAAAAAGACTTGCAAAAAAAAATAAAAATAAAAAAAGACTTGCCTCTTCAAAGGATTAATTTTTGCTTGATGCTTAAAGGATAACATGATATTCTGGTAGCTAGAAAATTGATATTTTTATCGATTGAAAATGTCTCCCTTGAAGTAAAGTAATAGGTTAGATTGTGTTCAGGGGAAATGACGTGTCTCTTGAATAAACTCTGCTTTCTTTTTCTCAGATCGATGCCTCCTCATTTACAATGACGTTCTTCGGCCAAGGCTACAGCCAAGGCTCTGGTCCCGATACGAGCAAACCCAACATCAGAATTTGTACTCAGGTGAAAGGACCAGGTATCTCACAGATGACTCAGGGTGCTGGGCAGTTGTACATTGTCTTAGGCTGTAAGGCGGAATGCTCTTCTTTTCAAAGTGTTCCTGTTGTAGAAGTACTTGGGCACAGTTTGTTTAAGTATTACTGATAAGTGATTCTGTCAGGAAAAGGGTTTAATTTACTGGTGTATTCCTCCCTCCGTCTTTCTTTTTTGGCATGATTCAGTAGTTCCTAATGGCGGATTTTAATATTAAAAAGACAGGGGCTGCTGGCACTTACTCATTTGATCCAAGGTTTCTTTGGAGTCTCGATTACCCTGACGTTGTTTATTGAGTGGGTGTGCACTTGTGCATTTTTCTGCAGAGGGCAAAAGCTTTTGATGGGTTGTTAAAAGGAACTGTCGTCCAGAAAGCTAGAACTTTCTAGAACTTTCAATGGAAAATTTAAAGAACTATACAGACGGTCCCACTCGTGAACTACAACGTTAGTTCAGTAACCGTCACCCCGGTAGGCGCCGGGGGTGGTTTTGCAGTTTGAATCAAGCGAGACGGCAAAGATGTCCCTGCCTCTTGTCTTTTTTTCAGATTTCCACCTGGATTATTAAGATAAATTGACTGTGTTTTTACTATTTGACAGAAGTGTAAACACACTAATGTCCACTTTAAAGTTACTTCCTCTTGAAATTAGACTCCTTTTAAAGTTACTCAGCATTTTTCTTTAAGAAATTGAGTCTTTTTTAAAGAGAAGTTTAGTGTATTAATGGAGAAACTGGGTGCAGTAAGAGCTGCCAGGGTGCACTTCTGGCTCAGCCACTGGCTGACAGGTGAGTTTGGACTGGTCCCTTCACCTGTCTATGCCTCGGTTTCCTTATCTGTAAAACGGGGATCGAAGTAGTGCTAACCTCATGTAATTCCTGGGGGAATTAAATGCGTTTAGTACATTTAAAGCACTTAATACAATTCCTGACACTTCATATGTGCGGTATATGTTATTTCTGGCATTAAGCAAACAGTATTTATGGCAATAGTCCTGTGTACCTAGAGTTCGATGTAAAACCTGCTGTTCGGTTGTTGGGTGCTGTGGAACGCACACTTGATGAACGCATTCCTTTCCTTGTTCTCCACAGAGGCTGGCTACGTGGCGACCCCCATAGCCATGGTCCAGGCGGCCATGACTCTCCTGAATGACGCCTCTGACCTTCCCAGGGCGTAAGTCTCCTTTCTTCTGATTCGAGGGTCTCTTTTTCCTCTGTTATGTTTTAGCATGTTTCAGTTAGATTTTCAGGCGTTGGGTCTGCACATAAGCATTTATAGCCTCTTTGAAACGAGGATAGAGGTAAATTAAAATTGTGAGGGAGACCATTTCATACGGGACTCTGGGAGCAGAGGCGAGAGGAGACAGAGCAGTTTGGGCCGTGCACTCTGACCTGGGCTCCCTGGGCCCTGGCGCCTGCGTGGACTGGGTCATGGCATCCTGGCTGGACAATCACCGGGGGGACAGTGGTACTGGAGCCGTGAGCTGTTCCCTGCACGTAGCCACCTTCACAAGTGAACGTGGGCCCTTAGGCTTAGAAATAAGTACATTTGGGTATGGCCTGAAACAGTATTAAGTAGTAAACATAAAAATTGTATAAAGTGAAACCTAATTAAGTTTTTTCAAATACTTTATTCCTTTGAAAATATTTAGCATTTACATTTAGCCATTATATTTAAGGAAACTTCTCCCACTCAGTTTAAGTTTATGCTTTGTTAATAACCGGTTACCTAAACCTGTTTCACTCAGGCCTTTATTCATTCCCCCTGATCGGAGGGCTGTCTGTATGAACAGCAGCGGCTGCTCGCGTTGGTGACCTCCGTGTGCCGCGCAGCAGTCGCTCCGGTCGCTGAACGCCGCAGTGCTGGGCACCAGTCCCCCTGAGTAGTAGCTGCCTGCTCGTTTGGCTGGCTTTAGGGATGGAACTAAACTAGTCCACAGTAGGATCAAAAGAATCAGGTTTTCCTGGGTCTGTAGTGATTTGGCAGCCGGTCCCCCAGCACATCACTGAGTCCCCCAGCATGTCACTGCGGCAGAGGGAGGGAAGGGCTGGAGCTGGGCTTAGTGCACTGTCGTGTCTTCTTACTGTCTTACAGGGGCGGGGTCTTCACGCCTGGAGCTGCGTTCTCCAGGACAAAGCTGATTGACAGGCTCCACCGGCGTGGCATTGAATTTAGTGTCATTAGCAGCTCTGAAGTCTAAACGTTTGAAGAATTAACCAGTCATAAAGTGCATGAATTAACAACTTTTTATCTGATATTTGAAATTCTTCTATAAGCCTGTCTGTATGGAAGAGATCATCACATCTAAAATATGTACACATTAAAAGCAGGAAATTATACTAGCTTACCCTAAATTTCAAATCTTACCTGTCTTGTGATTTTATTGCTTGTGAGAGAGAACTAATATTTGACCGACCTTTTCATCGAAGAATTCACGGCCAGTTTTTGTAAGTGAGCGGGCAGGTCCGAGGGTGGGGTGGTGCCTCTGCCTGTGCCGCTGACGGATTCCAGACGGGGCGCCAGGCTGCCTTCCTGGCTGTGTTGTCCAGGGGGTCTTACTCTGCAGCGAGCTTCTCTGCGTACGTGTGGGCCTTTGTGAGATGAAACTGCCCTTTTTGCCATTTTACTTAGTTTTTCACCCGTCTACACTGGTTGCTTTTGGACTTAACCTCTGTTGAGTAATAAAGGATTGCCAGTTGAGTGGTGGTTTTGTGTTTGACTTGCCTGGTATCTGGGTAGCGGTAGAAATGCGCTTCCTGTGCGCTGCTGCCAGTTGAGCTTGTTCGTTTTCCCTGGTTTGGTGCCTGTGATTAGTTTTAAGGGTACAGTCGGTAAGTTTCTGTTGATTTCCTCTGCCTAGGCAGAATTTTTCACTGATTTACGTTTTGTACTTTAACCATGTTTTCCTCTACAGGCCTAACACAAGGCACTTTTCCTTTTGAGCTGAGCTCGTGATCAACACATCCATGGTGTCCCTGCCTTTCAGTCACGTAAGGGGGGCAGCCACTGCCTTTATGGGATTTCTACACTAGGACGAGAAGCGTGACGTAGGCAGGAACATACTTGTGTTGGGAGTCCCTTCTGTGCTACCTGCAGAGAAGAAAGAGGGTCTCTAACTTGAAGAGGGAGGTTCCTGGTGGTGGTACTGTTCATCCCAACTTTGCTCCCTCTGCCCAGGGATCTGGTCTCAGCTGTGTCCTAATCTGGGGGACCTTAGAAAAGGGTTTATCACCTCTAAAGTTAGGAGGATGCGCAGAAGCACCAGATCTGGTGACTAGCTGCAGAATCACAAGCAGTTTGCATTCAGGGTGGCGCTTAGGAATGTGGGGCTTGGAGCTGCGTTTGGGAGCCGCTGAGTGAGGCTGCAGGTGTCAAAATGCTCTTTGTAGTTTTGCCCGGTGTGCTCTTCTGCTCGGTGTCAACACTGGTGTGTGGCAGCTGGTGGCACTGTGTCCTCTGGCTGGAGATACAAGTGTGTCTCGTTCTAATGTTATTTTTATTTATTTTTTTAATTTTTATTTACTGATGTGAGAGATCAATTTATTGTTTTACTTATGCGTTCACTGGTTCATTCTTGTATGTGCCCGGATTGAGGATGGAACCTGCAACCTAGGCGTATTTGGCCGACGCTCTAACCAGCTGAGCTACCCAGCTAGGGCTTAGTTTTATTTTTAAACCCCCCACCCCCAAGGCTCTACCCACTCTCATTTGCAGAAAGGCAAGTAATACACTCTCTGTAAATTGTTCTCGAACTGTGAGGCTCAGTCCAGGAGGTGGTGGCCTCGCCACTCCTCTGCCTCCCGCAGAGGCTTTCTGGGATTCGACACTGCTTTGCTGATCCCTGGCCCTGCTGACCCCACGCGGCACTCTCCGCTTGGGCTCTAAGATTACAGGTTGTCTTTTGGTTCCTGTGTGTGTACTCAGTCAGGACCGGAGCCACAGGCAACACCCCAGCCTTTCCTGTAAGCTCCTGGGCCCTGGTATTAAACAGAACTCACCAGCCTAGATCCCCCCGCCTTCCCAGGGAGACTCCTTTTTGGGACCCTCGGTAACTTCTCCGAGCAATAGAGGTTCCATGTCATCTGATTTGATTTCCCTAACTTTGCTTCGGAGAGTGAGGATTGGGACTGTCACCTCTATTTTCTCCTTCCTGGCTTCCAACGCAAATCAAGTCTGCCTGGTCCCTGGGACAGTCCTGCGTGTTAAAGTGGCCGGCCATGTGGTTAGAACTGCAGTCCCTAGAGTCAGCCCCTGCTTCCTCACAGTGGCCTGCACACCCTCCTTTATTTAACCCTTAAAGCCTCAAAATGGGAGAAGTAATAGTGTGAAACTTAGGGTTATGGCGAGACTTAAATGAGCTATTCAATGTTTAGCACTTAGACAAAAGCCTCTGCACGGAATAAGCACTCCCTCAGTCTTGAGAGATTTCCTTACAGGCTTTCCCCAGACCACTGAGTGCCCTTTGCTCAGTTCTTCCTGGGACCGAGGCTACTTTGGGATTGACATGCCCCTGGCAGGGCTCACCAGCACTCTTGGTGTCTGCCACCCCAGAGCCCTGCCTTGAAGCCGTCGCCAGCTCGGACACTGGCGCTGCTCAGTCAGATACACCTGTGGGAGGAAAATGAGGGAGGGAGAATATGAAGTTTTTCAGAGCATGACACAGAACGAGGGCACGAGAGCACCACTGGCTGTATGTCCGACAGCAGGAAACTTCCCAGAAGGGTTTTATTTGAAGTTTTCAAACTGTTTACCATGAAAATTAATGACAAATGCCTATTTGCTTTTGTGTGCTGGGAACTACTATTCTGAGGGCTCTATATTACTGTACTGACTGTTACCATTCCCGTGTAACGTAAGGAAAGAGGCTTAGAGAGGCACATTTGCCTGGAACCACACAATTTCAAGTGATGGTTTAACCAGGGCTTGGCGTCTGAGCCAGAGCCCAGAATGCTAACCATTCACTTGGGATAGCTCCCACTCCACCTTCACCCTGGATAAGGACTCATGTTACATGGTTTTAAATCAAAATGAAGAAGAGTTTTGCTTAAAAATGGTAGAAGGAGTTGAGGAATGAATTAATGATTAATTACTTAATAAGTTGGGAATTGGGTTACATGTGTGAGTCCCCAATTCAGCTCTGACAGCCAAGTTCATTAAGCTTATTAGCTGCCCAAGTGACCTTAGGAACACAAAGCTCATTGTTCTCAGTTGGTGCATCGCATTATTCACTCTGTAATAAACATTCTCTCTTCTTCTTCACTATGAGAGCTACATCATTTTTCAGTTTCCACAAGCTGGATTCAAGTAGATCCCCGAAGTCCTGTAACATTTGTGACTGTTGGTGTACAAATGGTCGAAGCATTTGATCGTCTTCCTAAAAAAAATCAGCGAAGGGAGAAAAATGATAGTAGTAGGTTTACATCATTAGAGTAGAAATATTGTGTGCATTTGAGCGGGGTGCCAAGTAAGGCCTTTCTTCGGGCTAGAAAGTTGCATTTGAAGTCTCCAGCAGAGACAATAAGCCACCTGGCAGCGTGTTGGTTTCAGGAAGGCCACCTGAATGGCCCTTTAGTTACTACCAATAGGGAAAGTTGGTGAGATAATTCAGGTGTTCAGATTAGAATGGTGTACAGGGTGGGCAAAGGCAGGCTGACAGCTGTGAGTATGCAAAACAAAGCTTATTCTCGTGTTGTCTAATTGCTGTGTTGTTTTCCATACTAACACTTGTAAACCTACTGTGGCCCACCCTTATGTTCCTTGGACCATATGGAGTGGAGAGTCTCCCGCTGGCTCACACTTCAGGGTGTGTCCCGCTTACGCCTCTTTTGGAAGGCGGTGGTAGGGGCGGTCAGTGCACCTGTGTAAAGGGTTTCTGCAGTTTTCCAGCTGGTCCCTCACCCAGCCCACACAGCAGAAAGTGATCTGAGTGACCGTTTGCTCACCTCTCTCAAAAATGGTATGTAACTCGTACCGTTCTAAGTATGTCAGAAAGAAACTAATTCACTACACCCACTGGGTGCCTCCGTGAGGTGGTTTAAGGCAGGATCATCTAGGGGGCTTTTTAGGGCCCAGGTTCCAGGGCCCCACCCCGGAGATGCTGATTCAGGAGGTCAGGGGTGGGGCCCTGGAATGTGCAAGAGCCCAGATGATGCTGAAGCTGCTAGTTGGGGGCCACACTTTGATAGCCTCTGCCTTGGGGCGTTGGGGCTACGCTCTGCAGAAACCGGTTCACTCTGCGAGGAGCTGAACTACAGGCCTCTAAGGGAGATGCCTCCTTGACTTGCATTAGGGAACGGCAGGCCGTTTTTTAAACGGTCACACCAATTTATATTCCTTCCAGCAGCACGGGGGAGAATTGCTGCTGCTGCTTCATTTCTTCCCCCAAACTTGGTATTCTCACTTTTAAATCTTTGCTGTTCTGGTGGGTTTATAATAGTATGTCATCGTAGTTTCAATTAGCATTTCCCAAGCTATTAATGAGATTAATTAAGCACACTTTCATATATTTATTGGCTTGATTTCCCCTTTCGTGAAGTTCCTGTTCGAGTCCTTCGAGTTTTTTTTAAGTTGGGTTATCTTTGTTTTTTCTGGTTTGTAATTTATTTTGGATATTCGTTCATTATATGTTAAATGTGTTACAAATAAGCATTCCTATTCCTTTGACTTCATTTCGGTATCTGGACCAAACTTTACAATTTTAATGTAGGTGAGACTTTTCCCTTCAAGTTGGGTGCTTTTTGTGTCATGTTTAAGAAATCCTTGTCCGGAGGAGAACCAAGATGGCGGCGTAGGTGGACACACTGCGCCTCCTCGCCTCCTCGCACAACCAGAACTGACAGAGAATCGAGCAGCGGGGGGCACCGACACCAAGGAAATAGAAAATGGACATTCATCCAGACTGGTAGGAGGGGCGGAGACGGGCACCGGGGTGGAGAGGACTCGCGTGGCTGTGGCAGGACTGAGACTGGTGGAGTGTGGGACAAATGGCGCAGGCAGTCCGAGCACTAGCAGACCCTGCGGTCCCACATTTGCACAGATAAACCCAGAGGGCCGGACTCAGAGTGGCGGAGAACATAAACCCAGCGGGTAGCACCCTCTATCTGTGGGCACCACATTCGCCCACAGATAAACTGGACGAACGGAGAGGAGCGAAGCAGACCTCCCAACCCAGGGCTCCAGCTCGGGGAAATAAAGCCTCAAACCTCTGATTGAAAGCGCCCCTGGGGGTTGGGGCAGCAGCAGGAGAGACTCCCAGCCTCACAGGAGAGGTTGTTGGAGAGACCCACAGGGGCCTAGAGTGTGCACAGGCCCACCCACTCAGGAACCAGCACCAGAGGGGCCCAGTTTGATTGTGGGTATCAGAGTGAACGATTAAAATCCGGAGGAGAGTGAGGCAGGCGCCATTGCTCCCACTCGGCCCCTCCCCCACGTACAGCGTCACAGGACAGCGACCAGCGTTACCCCGCCCCGGTGAATACCTAAGGCTCCGCCCCTTAAAGTAACAGACGCACCAAGACAAAAAAAAAAAAAAAATGGCCCAAATGACAGAACACTTCAAAGCTCCAGAAAAAATACAACTAAGCGACGAAGAGATAGCCAACCTATCAGATGCACAGTTCAAAGCACTGGTTATCAATATGCTCACAGACTTGGTTGAATCTATTCGAAAAACAGATGAAAAAATGAAGCCTATGCTAAGAGAAACAATGGAAAATGTACAGGGAACCAATAGTGATGAGAAGGAAACTGGGACTCAAACCAATGGTGTGGACCAGAAGGAAGAAACAAACACCCAACCAGAAAAGAATGAAGAAACAGGAACTTGGAAAAATGAGGAGAGGCGTAGGAACCTCCAGGACACCTTGAAACATTCCAACATCCGAATTATAGGGGTGCCAGAAGGAGAAGAGGAAGAACAAAAAATTGAAAACTTATTTGAACAAATAATGCAGGAGAACTTCCCTAATCTGGCAAAGGAAATAGACTTCTGGGAAGTCCAGGAAGCTCAGAGAGTCCCAAAGAAGCTGGACCCAAGGAGGAACACACCAAGGCACATCATAATTACATTACCCAAGATTAAATGCAAGGACCTACATTCAAGATTACTGTATCCAGCAAAGCTATCACTTAGAATGGAAGGGAAGATAAAGTGCTTCTCAGATAAGGTCAAGTTAAAGAAGCTCATCATCACCAAACCCTTATTATATGAAATGTTCAAGGGAGTTACCTAAGAAAAAGAAGATCAAAAATAGGAACAGTAAAAATGACAGCAAACTCACAGTTATTAATGACCACACATAAAACAAAAAATGAGAGCAAACTAGGCAAACAACTAGAACATGAGGGTTGTCAATAAGGGAGTGGGAGGGGGAGAGGGGGGTAAAGGTATAGAGAATAAGTAGCATAGATGATAGGTGGAAAATAGACAAGGGGAGGGTAAAAATAGTGTAGGAAATGTAGAAGCCAAAGAACTTATGAGTACGACCCCTGGACATGAACTATGGGGGGGGGGGAATGTGGGAGGGAGGGGGGTGGGCAGGATGGAGTGGAGTGGGAGGGAATGGGACAACTGTAATAGCATAATCAATAAATATATTTTAAAAAAAAATAAAAAAAATAAAGAAACAAAAAAAAAAAAAAAAAAAAAAAAAAAAAAAAAGAAATCCTTGTCCACTGTGAGGTCATGAAGAGTCCCCTACATTAACTTCCAAAGAGCAATAGGGCTTTACCTTTCACATTTAGGCCTTTAATTCTCACCAAAATTGATTTCTGGGAATAGTTTTGGATAAGATTACAATTTTATTTTTCCTTGTACATATTCTTAATTCTTCTGGCACTGTTTATTGAAAAACCTTCCTTGCCACTCATTCGTGGCCCCACCCCGATTGTACGCGTGTAGCAAGTATCTGGCCCCGGGTGAATCTATTCCTGGGCCTCCTGGGCCTTTCCTTCGCTGATCTTGTCTCTAACGGGGCCACACCTTGCTATCTGTAATAGTAGGCCTACGTATCAGGCTGGGCAAGTCTTTCTGCCTTGTTTTTGGGTCTTGATCTTGCCTTGGCTTGTCTTTGCTTTTACACCTCCATCTAAATTACTATCAGCTTCCATTGCATTTGATTGGAATTCCATCAAGTCTCGGGGAGACTCGACAGATCTATAATAGCATGTTTTTCAGTCTGTTTAGATCTTTAACATCTCTCGAACAAGTTTTTAAATTTTCTGCATAGAAGTACATAGCTTTATAGGAGAACATAGGCTGAAGTATAACAGGCCCTCAAATAATGTCGATTACAATGTTATGTCATTGTAACGTTCATGAGATGCTACAGGAACTTAAGTCCTGGTTTCAGGATACGTTGCTTCATGTTACAGAACTTACAGTATTCAGAGAGGACTTAGTGTACTTCCTATATTCGATGCAATTATAAATGGGATCTTTTCTGAAAATGTTTTCTGCTTGGTGCTGTTATACTGTAACACAGTTAATTTTTTAAGTATTGATTTTTCTGTCCAGAAACTTTGTAATTCTATTTATCTATAAATTCTTTGGATTTTGTGTTCACATAAATATGTCACTGGGAATAACCAGCAGCTGGTGTAGTGGGAGAGTAGAGACGGTGCAGCCGCCCTGGCTGGGCTTGGAGGTCGGCACTGCTACTTAGGAGCTGCGTGTCTCTGCACCTCTCTGTGCCGTAGACCCATCGACTGTAAAATAGGGCCGACACTAGTACCTGCCTTATGGGGTGGCTGTGAGAATTGAGTCAGTGACTGGGAAACACTGAGTAGCAGACAAATGTATGCTATTGTTTTCCTCTCCAGCCGTTATACCTTGAATCTCTTGCCTTGCCGCACTGGCTAGAACCTAAAGGACAATGTCCACACAGGTGAAGGTGGCTGGCCTCCCTGACTTCTTCCTGAGGGGAAAGGTGGAGCTTCCAGTGGTTCGTTACCCTTGCGAAGTGTTTGTTTAAGATTGCCTTTATCAGATTAAGGAGTGTTCATTTTACTCCTGGTTTGCTTAGAGTTTTTACTGTGCAGGACACTGAATTTTATCACATGCTTTTCTCCATCTCTTGAAGGAGCCATGACTTTTTGCCGATAGTATTTAAACGTGATGAACCGTGTTGCTCCCAGGGCTCGATTACTTACGGGAGGCTCGTGACGCCTCAGTCTGAGGAGCTGCCCTCTCGCCACGGTCACACGCTGGTAGAACACCTTCAGAGCCTTGGCAAACTCTCGGTCACAGCCGGCCCGCCGGGCGCGCTCTCGGTCCGCCTCTGGCCACTGCGCTGTCTCCCCGGCTACCTTCAGGGCAGCGGAAGGCCCGAGTGCTGGGGTGGAGAGGAAAGTATCTGCTCGTGTGTGTATTTACCCAGGTGGCGTTCTCCCACATCAGCCTTTGTCAGGCACCGATCCGGACTGCCTTTTTTATGAAACAAATACAGGTTAACTGACTCAAAAGCTCACTCCTTAGAAAGACACATGGACATCGAAATGTAGGAGTTGGACAGAAGCTAACAGCCAAGTCTCGAGCGGCCTCTCACCTGGTTGACTGGAACCTGTTTTCTCAAGGGACTCTCGGAGAAACACGTTTTCCTCTCTGAGGGCCCTGTTAACGCTCCTGAGCAGCTCGGTCTCCTGTTCTAACTTGAGCAGCTTTAGATAGAGTTCTGATGTCTGGTTTGATGGAGTCTAGAAAAAACAGGTCACGCTAGGCAGGCTCTTCGGTTAGCCACCCTGTGGATTGTTTGCCTACCCCTGGAGCCTGGCAGTTTCTACCACCGCAGGAAAACTAGATGGGGTGGGGTGGGGGTCAGTGAGCAGGATTTAAGCCCCTCAGGGTGCAAGGAGTACATCCAGCCCACACTTGGTAAGGGGAAGGAACGTTGAGGATCCCAAGCAGCTGTCATCTGAGATTTTCTAGTCTGTGACGACATTTTAACGTCACATAAACGTACACACCTGGCCTATAGTCATCACAGTAGAAACGTTCTTGGTGTCCACCATGATGTGGCCTTCACCTGTGACCGTGAGGTCCTGCCGGGAGTATCGAAGTTCAGCACAGCCCTCTGCAGCGTGGGGGAGACACCATCAAGGAAAGAAGCGTCTCAGTTGTCCAGCCCAGACATGTGTGAGGAGGGGTCACACCACGTCGTCACCGGGGGACTAGAACACTGGGACCAGGGGAAGGTGGCTCTCAGCCACTATGGCGCAGACCTGACCACCCCTCCTCCACAGCCTTGGGTACACCGACGTGGCCTCCGATTCAGGAACGCCCATGCAGAAGAGGAAGTAAACTGGGTACCTTGAAGACCCCATAAGTCAACAATGAGAGCATTTGTCTGTAAATAATTCAGAAACTCCTGAGATGCGTTCAGGGCTGTAAATTGCTCAGACTCTTCAATTTGAGGGTTCACAGTTTTCCATACAGGCTTGGTATATAAAGTGTGTGGAAGATCGTAAATTCTGTACCTGAGAAAAGAACGTAAGACCAGAAGGGACACATCTGTAAGTAAAAGGGTCAGAGGAGCCTGCATTTACAGCCTGCACTGGTTAGGTGGTAAAAGACGACCCCCGAGCGAGTCTCCCGGCTGCCGCCTGCAGCTCCCAGCCATCCACACGAATGTCATCGCAACCGGGTAACATCAACCGTCTAACGAAACGGAAGGAGGACTCTGATAAATACTTCCTACTCAGGTAATCCAGGATTGAAATTCATTTTCCGTGTGAGGTGGTGGTTTGGTTTTCTTCAAAATCTCCCTTTCTTTATTGCTTTATCTTTTGATAATATCCTTTCAGGCTAATTAGTTTAAGCAGATCTGGTGCTGCTGACTTACTGTAATACAGTCCTTTCGTTTCCAAGCAAAAAACGAAACAGCCCTTCTACTTGGACAACATACTTTTCCTGCGTAGCCCTTCTGATCATTGGCATTTCTGACTCTGCCACTTCCGTCACTTAGCAGGATCCGTACATGTCGAGCACGGCCCACCAACCTGGAGGGACCTGTGGCTTTTCTCTATTCAACAGACGGGGGAAACAGTCATTTGGGGGTTGAGCAAGCAGGGAAACTTAAGAAAATTTCTCAATAAACTGATTTTTTAAAAACTTGAGGAAAGACTCCCTCCCCCAGGGCCCACAGAGTGGGTGGGTGGTGCACAGCAGCTCCATGGGGCAGGCTGGTACCCCATCTGAACGCCCCGCTCTGCGTCTTCCTTCAGCCACTTGGTGCCAAGGCACCGCACAATGTGGATCTGGAAGTCCATCCTCTTGCCCAGCAGCTCCAGAGGGTCAACAACCACGTCCTCCTCACCGCATGCTCTGGAAACGGAAGAGGTGAGCACTGATCACAGGTTAGCCTGTACCCGAGCAAGTCAGGGCTGTGACGTCAAAGGGGATTAATCACACTGACTCCTTAAGTGATGGCCAAGTTCACTGAAGGAAGGATAGGTAAATGTACCAGCTGCGGAATTCCTTCATTCAAGAGACACTTAACAAGGGCCCACTCTGTGATGGTACTTCCAGGTAAGAAAGAGACCTTCTTGAGGAGGAGGCGGGGATATAACAGCTTAGGCAATACGCACCCAGATGTGGGTGAAGATCTAGGGAGGTTCTAGGGAGGCTCCAACGGAGGGGGGGGGGCGTCTCCCTCATCCACCAAGCTCACAGCGTCTGACACTATAAACTAGAATGCCACCTTATTGCTCTGCGCCAGGAAATACAATGGTCAGTCAGCCTAGAAGCCTGAGGTAGTCAAGTGACCAGAAAGTTGCTTAGTCCTGGTAAAGACAATGAGCCAACGGCCAGCTGGGTCTCTGAGTCACAGGACCCTGTGAGTCTCTTGCTCCCTCCCTGCGCTTGTTGCCTCTTCACAAAGAGAAAGATCGCATTGGGTGGGTGAGGACCCTGGCGCCCCGACAAGAGCCCCGTGCCAGACACTCTTAAGAACCTTCATAAAAATGGCCTAAATTGCCTGTGGCCTAAAGAGAAAACAGATGAGACACCCTGAGAGGAAGACAAAGGTCACGGAGTAGAGAGTTCAGACACAGCCTGTGAGCACAGAAAGGGCTGATGACAGCACAGAGTGAGGCCAGGCAAGGAAACAAGGATGGCTCAGTCCCTACCTTGAGAAAAGGAACAAGAAAATAACCCGAGCCTGTGCCAAGGATGGGAAGGGGTGAGCTTTCTGCTTCTGGCTCGTGGCCCTCGCCAGCAGACGCGTGTGTGGGGAGCCTTCAGCATGGGAAAGAGTCCACCAGGTGCACGTGGTGGATGCCACACCTCATAGACGCCACACCTGGCTCCTGAACTCAGAGGGTGTGACAGGGAGCCAGCCCAGGCCTGTGGCTCCTATCCAAAGTTCCCCCTTCTCCTCCTGCCTCTTTGCAGGGGGTCCTCCTCATCCCTAAGGTCCCCCAGGACACTGCTGCACTGCTTAACTGCTGCTAGGCATGGATTTGAAATGTGCCAGGTCAGCTGATTTGGTTGCCATGGCAAATAGCAGATTTGATAAGGTCAAGTCATAAATGAATGAGCTCATTCATTCCTCTCCTAGATGACCTCTTTGGGGTACCAAGGTGACCAGCCCCTCCAGGAGCACTCAGGCTTGCTTGAGATTTCTCCAAGAGGCAGACCCAGAACTAGGCGAGGGGGAGAAGGAGATACCCACTGTCCCGTCGGGGAGCAGGGCCTCGCGTGGACATGCAGCACCGCCTCCTCCAGCCCGTCGCAGTTCAGAAACTCCACCTGCTCCTCGAGCTCCATGCAGTAGGCAAGCGATTGCAGCCAGACGTGAGCTGAGCCCAGGTGGATGGCCTCGATGGGGTCCCAGAAAGGGTCATCTTCCTGTGCTACGTGGCTGTCTTCCCCATCTAGAAAGCGCTGGTAAAGTTCCTCCATTAGGAATTTCCTATTGATAAACTTGGCTTTTGACCAAACCCACACCTGGAAACACAGAGGTAGGTCACCAGTATTTGATTTCACCTGCCGCTCTACCAATTCACTCCTATGATTCCGTCATGCTTCCCAGTATGCTCTCTCTGGTGGGCTGGGTTTGCGGTACCCAAGACCACAGAGCACTCTCACCGAACTCAGCTTTGGGGAGGTCCTTCGGGAGCACCACGTTCATCCCTGGCCTATGACACCAGCACTGCTGGCGGCCTGGAGCCCCGAAACGACTTGGCGGAGATGACGGAGTCAGAACTCTCCCAGGAGAAATGAAGGTTTGGTGCTCGTGGAACATAGAGTAATGGTCCTTAAATAAGTCCACATCAGCTTACATGGCAAAGGGGAATTAAGTTTGCTATTAACTGGCCTTCAAATAGGGAAATTAGCTTGTGTTATCCAGGTAGGCCCGATGTGATCCCATGGGCCTTACGTGGGGAAGAGGAAGCAGAAAAGAGGGTCCAAGGAAGGGCGATGTGGCAGACGCAGGGTCAGAGAGTGGAGGGAGTGGGCCCAGAGCCAAGGCGTGCTGGTGGCTTCTAGAAGCTTGAAAGACAAAGAGGCAGATTCTCCCTCTTGCCTCCAGAAAGCAAACCAGCCCAGCCAACACCTCGCTTTTAGCCCAGTGAGACCCGTGCTGGACCCCGAGCCTACAGAACTGTGTGAGCAGAGGGTCCGGGACAAAGGCCCACGCTGCCTGTCCCCGCCCCAGGAGAGGTGCGGGGCTCCTGTTTCAACACTGGCTACTGAGGGGGGACAAAAGCATAAGCCTCAGGATAAGGGATTCCAGTTAGATTTTTTGGACATTTCTTGACCATAAATGTCACGTCAGAAGCGGCTACCAGGTAAAACGTGCAATTCCTTCTCCGAGCGACGAAAAACAACAAGAAGTGGCAGGTAAGTCCTTCTTTCAAGTGCTAAGTGTCTTCCTAAATGGACCCCTCGGACTTCATCCTTTCTGTTCGCCTTGAGCGAGTGGAGAACACACGCTGCTCCCCGAGGCGTCATCACGGCCAAACGAGAACTTGGCCGGGCACGGAGCGCAGCCGGGATTCCCCGCGCAGTGGGCTCTTAAAGGCTAGAGCACGGATGATGGGCCCAGATACTGAAATTAGCCCACTGCCTCACTGCTTGTGGTATCAGACCACAGCCAGCCCTGTGACAGGTAAAACCGATGCTGTCCTGGGCAGGCCGGCTCTGCGGGATGGACGAGGACACCCATGCCCGAGGGCCTGAGGCCAGGCACACAGACTCCCTGGCTGGAAGTGGGAGCCAACAGCTGCCGGGCAGGGACTGCTGAAAAGGAACTTCAAGCTGGCAGCGTTTCCAGTTTGGAACACTCTCCCCAGCCCTCACAAGGCCCTGGCTTGCTCCTGAACTTGCACAATGGGTGACCAACAGTCACACCGAACCGCCTGGGGATGATGCTGTCTCCTCCCGGGAGCTGTGCTGTGGTGGCAGCCCGGCCCTGGGATCTCAGGGTGAACGTGTACAGCCCCGTCCACCAGCATTGCCACTGTGTGCACCTGGGACCCTCTGCTGCGCTCCTCCAGGCTTGCCTTTTACACACACACACACACACAAAACATCCCTAGAAACTACCAGAAGCTACTACCAGCCTTTCAGAGGACTCCTGTGGAAGGTGGGGCTTCTTTTGAGGGCAGGTCACTGGCACTTTTAGAAGGCAAAAACGGACAACCTTGAAGATGAAGTGTTGGGAGGTGGGGCCTTAGGTCATGGAGGTGGGGCCCTCATGGATTAGTGCCCTGGTGCAAGAGACCCCAAGGAACTCCCTGGGCCCTTCCACCACGTGAGGACATAGCGAGAAGATGGCCATTAGTGAACCAAGAAGAGGGTTCTCAGCAGATACTGTGTCAGCCTGTGAAGTCTTTCATCTTGGACTTCTCAGCCTCCAGACCTGTGAGAAATGTCTGTTGTTTGGGCCACTCAGTCTTTGGTGGTTTGCTAGGGAAGCCCGAACAGACCAAGACATGTCTTCCCTTTCCTCCATCCTGGGAGATGTAAAGGAGGCGCAGAAGGGAGGAAAGAGGAACATTCTCAGAAGTTTGGGCTCAGCGGTGGCCCTTCCTCAGGGTGCTCTGGGTGTGCTCACAACCAGGGGGACAGTGAAACTCCAGCGGTGACCCTGGGGGCCCCAGCGCCTGGCAGACACAAGTGTAAATCCCCCTGAACAGCATGGTGAGTACCCATGTATTTGCTATATAACATGGGCATACACATTTATAGTTTTTATGTTATATCTCACAGCTTCAAAAAGTTTTTAAAAGGTGATCTTGCTCTAGAAAAATTTGGCAACGTTAGGGCAATAAGCAGAAAAGCCAAACGCAGAGAAGCAAGTCATCCAATGACTGAGAAGTCCCCAGCCGTGGCCAGCCCTCCACAGGCACATTTGCCACAAGCTTCACTGCTAAGGAGGGTCGTGTGCACTGAGGATTTGGGAGGGAGCAGCCCACCCACAGGTCACCTGGGAACCAGGGGCACGTTCTCTGAGGGTGGGCTACGGAGTGAGCAGGCAGCTAGCGTGCTGCTCCAAAATCATCGCACACAGAAGGGACACCAGGAGATAGGCCCACTCTTTTCTGCTACGCAGAGGGAGAGGAGAGCGGGTCTTTAGTTCCCGAGAAGGCGTGGGACTGGGCCAGCCGGCAGAGGCGTGAGACAGCCTTTTCCGGATGCTTCCTGCAAGTGCAGGTTTTCCAGTGCTTCGGAACGGCAGGTCTCCCTCATGTGGACACGCATGTGCACACGCACATGTATGTGGACACTACTACCAGTCAGATGAACTTCAGCCTTACTCCTGGTACTAAAGCCCTTGAGTCAGGTAAAAAATAAACACAGTGCTCAACGTTGGTGGTTAGAGGAGATCCAGGACTGGGCGCTATGTGGGAGCGGGGCCCAGGAGGGGAGACTCTCCCAAGAATCTGTCCCCCATAATCCCGCCCCTTCTCCAGGTCTCCACAGGCTGCATCTGGTAAAGCTGACCTGGTCCCCAGAAAGCCCTTGGGGAGGCCCATGCCCACCCCCAGTGGCAGCCTCACCTCGTGAGTCCGCTGGTTGGTCACCGTCACCATGACCTCTTTTTGTAGGTCGTAGCCCCTGGAATCTGACGATGCCAAATTCTTCACTTTCAATTCCATTTTTAGTCCCTGGTAAGAGAAAGCACTTCTTACTAAGTGACTCTACGTTCACCAGGCCGTAGCATCTTTGCCAGTTGCTTTTCATTCTCTCCACACTCAGGCTTTCTGAAAGAAGATGGTCCAACTCTTGCTTCTTGGAATTCCCACCAAGTCCTACGACAAAGCGCTAGAACTCCCAGCAGTGCCCTGGAACTGACCCTGCAGGCCCTTCCAGAGTGGTGACATTCCTGACGGGTTTCCTCAGGGCTGGGGTCCTGCCACCAGGGAGCCGCCCCAGCCCGGTCTCCTCTGTGGCATAGGAGCCATCAGGACGCCAGTGCGGAGGCTCCGCTGGAGGACAGTCTGGGGTGGGGTGGCTGTGGCGAGCCCGTGTCAGTCTGTCCTGCTGCTGCAGTGGCTGTGCTCAGCCAGCCGTGGAAGGACGGACACTCGGGGCTGGGACTGGGGAGGCCAGGGTGTGGGCCTCTATCCTGTCCCTGGCTCACTGTGGGTTCTTGGCCACAGCCCCTCGCTTCTCCAGGCCTCCGTGTCCTCATCTGTCCCGTGAAGCCAGTTTGGGGCGGCAGGAGTGAGGGGGGTTGATCCTGTTCTCCGAGGTCCTTTCTGGAGCTGACATCGTTCCCTTTCCTAGCTCTTACCTTCTTCAGCTCTTCACTCATTTGATTTGCTTCTGCAACCAGCGGCATCAGTCTGAGGTAGTCCTGGAACGCGGCCAGGACGCTGGGGTCTGTGTGCCCGTCGCCCCCGTTTCTGGCGCCTGGGAACCAAGCGGAGCAGAGGTCAGAGCCAGTCTCTTGTTCTGGTATACTTTTCGGCCATGAGGAAACTGAGAGGCTCATTGGCTTATTCAGTCATTAATTTCATTGTTCATCAAATATCTGCATTTTTTAATTACCAGCATGTGATTAAAAAAAGAACTGAAGTGGGGAAAGACACACCACCTGGCTCTCACCTAAGTAATCGCTCATCCTGACCCATGCCTGTGGGCAGCTCGGGGACAGGAGGCCCTCTGCCTCCCCTCCAGTTCTTGGTTGCAGAGTCCTTGACCCCGGGTGGCCCCACAGGGTCCAGGGAGGCGGGGTGCAGGAGGTCGGCTAGAAGGGCGGTCTGGGGATTTACCCTGAAGCTGCCTGTTCTTACTTCTTCTATTCCATGTGGGGAGGCGGGGAGGGGAGTATGGAGACTGTGGGAGAAGCAGTCCCCCTGCCAGACCCAGCTTGACGCTGCCTAGGTCGGCACCTCTCAGCTCTTTAGGGACTCCCTGCTCATGACTTCATGCCACGTGCTCTCGGCCCTGAGGTCTGACTCCCCAGAACCTCCCACCGGCTGCTTTGTTGAGGACCTCACTGGGTGCTGAGCGCCTTTAGCCCAGGGTCTGGGGCCCGTTCAGCCTCCTTGCCCTGGGCTGGGAGGCAGGTGTGCAGTGAAGCCTGTAAATAAATAAACGAATTGGTGGCACATCCAGGCTTGGTACTGCTCAGTCTGATTTTGTCTTTGGTCAAGAACTTCAACAGAAAATGAGCAAGAAGATGAATTTCAAATCAATTTATTTTGTTAAAATTCTGAGGGGAAAAAAACTCTGTATGGGAAAGAGAGGAACTGTTTTGCACCAATGTGGGTGCGTCCCGCCACACTCCACCCACGGGCAAGTTCAGGCCTGGCTGGTGTGCCTTAAGAAAGCACCCTGCTGGCGCAGCACGGGAGGGAGGGCAGGGAGGGGAGGGCTCGAGAGCCACTATCAGAGCCGTGGGCAGAGCTGGTGGAGCTCCTGAATGCTTTTGTGTGGGAGGAATCCCAGATAATTGGTGGGGGTGGGGGGAGGGGAGAAGGGGGCATATTTGACTCGAAAACTGAGGGCTGTAATTTCTTCTAGGCTGGCGCCTGGATGTTGTCCATCACCAGCCCAGAGCAGGCTCCCAGTCAGCATCTCTAGCTGCCTGGCCACAGCCTCTGCAGGCCCGGAGGCCCCTGGGTGAGGCTGGGAGGTACGTGAGGACTTCCCAGCCAAGACGCAGCGGGACTGATGCCTGTGAGTCACATGACAACCACAGAAAAAAGGTTTCACATGCAGAGAGAGATGTCAAGAAAAATCATCCAAAACAGGGAAGTCAGACAAAAGAATGCCTGTCCCTTAAATGCCACAGAAGGGCCTTGTGTCCGGAGCCTCCAAGTGCCCCAGGGAGCATAGTATTGCATGCTCACTGCTCACTGTTGATTAGGGCCTGGACTCTGAGCGATAGACAGAAGACTGGCGAGTTAAAATGACCTTTGTCCAGGGGAATGTTACTGCCCGAAGCCCGTTAGTCAGCTTTGTCTCATTCAGCAGTCTCATTTCAGCATTCTTCCTCTGGGTGCTACACACCCGCTCCTCTCTACTCCTTTGGACCATCTTTACCCCCACCCCCATCGTGAGAGAAACAATTTAATGGATTAGGTCTTTGACATGCGCTCACTCTATATTTGTATGGAAATCGTATCTAACTTTCTAAACATTGCAGTTTGGCACAAACGCTTACACTAGGAAAAGCAGGGGGCAGACAGTGAAAGGCGTTACTTTCAGATCAGCCCATGGAAAATGCCGACATCAGGGCCCAGGGCTGCTCACCCAGCTTGTCCACACTCAGGCCCTCAGCGGCTGCTCTCTCCAGCTGGAAAAAGTCGTAATCAAACCGGCTCAGGTCCTCACTGCCTCGCTCTGAAGGGAACCCCACGTAGAGGTAGGCACTGTTGGATCCCAAAATAACACGGTCCTGGGGAGGAGAAGGTCAGCTCAGAGGGAGGATGCTCCGGGAGGGCCCCCAACTGTGGGAAGAGCCCCATTGATGAGGAGGGAAGGGGTGGCACCCTGCCTCTAGTTATTTCTTCCTTTATTCCACAGGGAGCACTCACTCTCCACCGGACACTGGGAATCTGTGGGCACTGAACGGACCCAGCCTCTCCCCTCCGGGACCTTGTAGGCTGGTGACATAGTAATCTGTAAGAGACGCTTGAAGGATAAGGGCAGTGCTTCTGCAGAGTGTGTGAGGGGCCCGATTTCCACTGAGCATTAGAGAAGAACTCTTCTGAGGTGTACTGTTTAAGGTGGGACTTCTAGGGTGGGAGTCTGGGGGAGGCAGAGAAGACTGCTGCAGAGCAGGGCCTGGGGTGTTTTGAGCAGCCAAAAGTGTGACCAGGGAAACCCATGCAGAGCGGTGAGGCTGGAGGAGGCGGGGAGAAGGGGCCACTCACCCAGGTGTCAAAAAAGGGCTGTGACCAAGGATTTCCAGAAGGAAGGGCCTAGTCCAATCTGCTCGTCTAAAAGACCCTCTAGCGGCAGCGTGGAGAAGGGGCGGGAAAGGGGACTGGGCTTGGGGAAGCTGGAGGAGCCCTGTGGGGCTGGGGACTCAGGCCAGGTAGCCGGTGGTAGGGAGGAGGTGGAAAGAGCCCGAAGTTTGCAAATCGCTGTGCAGCCCCTCTCAAGGGTGGGCTTTAAAAAACGTCTAAAATGTTATGTAATGCTGGAGTTGGGTGGGGTCTTGGTGACCATTTAATTTAGTTTACCCCTCTGTTTCGTAGGTGAGACCCAGCGAAGTGAGGTGGCTTCCCGAGAACACACAGCAAGTGCACATCAGATCTCCCAACGGCACAGCTGCGACCACCGCATCACCGTGCAGCCCCTCGCCTGCGCAGCCCCCACCCTCGCGCTCTCTCTGGTCCACCCTAGGGAATCCTGAGGCCGGACAGGGAAGTTTACCAAATGCTGCAGCTTCGTCTTCGCAGTGATGGGCACCCCGTTAACGACAACCTTGCAGTTGCTGTGAGGAGCGACTGTCACTTTACCATCCAAATTTGTGAAGGAAGCGTGTTTATCTGAAATTCTAAAAAGGCAAGAGTTTGTCTAACTGACCAAAAGAATGATGGTTTTAGTTAACAGTTTAGGGGGGTTCTTCTCCTTTGCACACGTAAGAGATTCCCCAGCTGCTGCAGAGGGGCCGGAGGCATTTGTGGGGCTCCTCTAGGTGGGGGTGGAGGAGTGACCCTGCACACAGAGCTGGGACACAGCCAAGCAATTCTTGTGTCAGTAGGACCAGTACCAGCTGCATGCTGACGGGTGCAAGGAGCCAGGGATAGGCGCAGGGGTCATGGCTAGGGTCCTCAGAAACTCACAGGCTGGAGGGCCTGAGTGGAGGGGAAATGAAAACAGACATTTCAGAAGAGTTGCTTGGGAAGGTGGCTGATAATGTGCCTTGCCCACGACAGGGGTGTGTAGATCTGAGTCGTTATTACACAAACCCAGCCTTCGTCTGTCACCAGGTCTGGGGCTGGATATTGTAACGTATCCAGGGGGTCAGGTGAGCTGCCCCTGAACGTCATCTGTGTGCCCCGAATGGCCAGCTTCCTAACTTTTGTAGATTGTTCCTGCGCTCCTTGGCTGTCATGGAATGTTCTGGATGTTGAATACATGTCCACCCATAGCCCTTGTTTGCTTGGGGCCCAGGGATCCTGCAGGAAAGGAATTCAGCTGCTCACAGACCTGCATGTTGGACTGGAGGCCCTCACAGAAAGTGGCCCGGAAGGGACACCAGGGGAACCCCCAGGAATAATCAGGAGAAGGGGCCTGGGGGCTGGCACTGCAGAGTGAGGCAGGGCCAACCTGCCCCTCAGTCAGTACTGACCCCCCACCCCTCAGGACCTGAGTGCTGTGGCTCAGGAGGGTTGGGGGGCTTAGGTACAGCGGGGGGGGGGGGTGTCAGGAAAACCTCTCTCTGGAAGAGCCGATCAAACCTATTGGCTAGAAATGTGGGTCCAGTCCAGGATGCAGTGGTCCCGAAAGTAGGAGACGGGGCCCCAGAGCAGAGGCCCCTCTAGAAGAGAAGACACAGAGGTGAGAGGCAGCTCTGAGCTTATGAAACCGGCCATAGGGCTCCACAGGGGACCCTGAGGGCGACCTTGGGGAGAGGTCACCTGCAAGTCAGAGCCCACTGGTCCGGGCCGCAAGTGCAAAGATCCGAGGATGCTTCTGCTTGTGGCAGTGGGCCTGTCCCTTTAACTCTCTTCATTTCCTGGCCAGATCTACTGTTGTCTTGTCCTGAAGAATTGTCACACGGAGTCTAGCAACTGACTTTCCCTTTTGTCCCAAGATCAGAGCCAAAAAACAAAGTGCAGCAGGAGGGATTTCAGTGAGAGAGCCAGAAAGCCTTCCCAACACTCCCTTCTGCAAGCACTGGACAGGGGCGGCGAGGAAGGGCTGAGGAGTGCTTGTTCTCCGTGGTCCAGCAGCCTTTGCGGCCTGGCCTGCTGGACACTAGGCACATTTTGAGAATGCCTCGGGTCTGAGTGGTCACAATTCTCTCAGGCCGAGTGGAGATGGTTCGTGTAAACTTACCCCAGACCTTGAAGAGTGATGGCATTTGAAGCAGCTCGACCGGCATCACTTGAACCTGCGAAGAGTTAGTACAACTTACTTTCAGACTTTTTTCAGGACTTGACCTTCAGGTAACGTGTCTGATGTTTGGGCAGTGCCATGTCCTCTCCAACAGGATCACCTGAAGGGATCTTCCCACTGGGATTTTTAATCAGAATGGTACTTGGACATCACCTTGCCTTTGGGATTATTGTACTCTCTGCCTTTTGAGTGCGTGTGGGATTCCTAAGTTTTTAGAAGTTCTACCTTCTTCATAGGAATTCTGGAGGAAGGAGCTGTTGAGCCCAGGCCTTAGGAGATGCCCTGAAGCCTGGCCATAGGGCAGGCCCTGGTCTGTGAGGCGCTGTCTCTGCTCAGTGCTGAAGGCACCACCTGGACCACCTGGGGGCTGGCCCCTCCCATCTGGCATGAGTCCCCTCCTGTCTTGGGTGCTCACAGGGCAGGGAAAGTTATATGTTATTATAATTCTGTTGCCGTCTTCCAATGGCTGAATGGATAAAATGTGGTACACACATACAACGAAATATTATTCAGCCTTAAAAAGGACGGAAATTCTGGCATGGGCTATAACCCGGGAGGATGTTCTGCTAAGTGAAGTAAGCCAGACACAGAAGGACAAATACCGTAACGCTCCACTTACAGGAGGCGCCAGAGCCGTCAGACTCACAGACACAGAAAGAAGGGTGGTGGCCGCCAGGGCTGGGGCGGAGAAACAGGAGTTAGAGTTTAGTGGGCAACCAGTTTCGGTTTGGGAAGAGAGGAAGTTCTGGAGAGGGATAGGGGTGATGGCTGCACAGCCATGTGAGTGTGCCCCTGAACTACATCCCTTACAATGGTGAACATGGTGAATCTGATGTTATGTATGTTTCACCAAAATGAGAAAGGAAAGGCATGCTCCTGGGGCCGGGCGCGGGAGCAGGACAGGGGTCTGGGTGAGTACCGGCCTGAATGAAGTACTTGAGGACCCCAGTGAGCTGCGGGTCCTCGTTGACGTTGAGGAGGTGGGGGAGCGTCTTCAGCATCTGCCGCTCCTGGAGGAGAAATGCAGAGGGCCCCCGTCAGCAGGCAGGGCCAGCACACTCAAGAGAGCAGCATTTCTTTCCTGTCCACTTCTCATCAAAGCCATCCGCCCGTGCATCCTGTCAAGTCACCTGGTGAAGCAAACGGAGGGGAGGGAAGCCGAGTGGGGCTGGGGGCTTCCCTGATCGCAGGGGTGGGACCCTCAGCAGGTGGTGGTCAGGGGCCTGAGTCCTCTGCTTGGGGCTGTTCCAAAGCGCAGCCAGTTCTTAGCTCGCTTCCCCTTCCCAGCTGTCCTCGCATTGTCCCCTCCACTTTGACTCGACCACCATTTCTTTCAGGCTCCTGGTGTCCCCGAGTGTCCTCGCTCTGGTACCCAACTTGGGTAATCCTTCCCCGGGACACCCCTAACCTGCTACCCACACCTCTTCCCCCAGTCCTGCTGGCCAGCTCAGATAAGCAGACGTTGCTGGCCATGTGGCAGTGGCCCTGCCCCCTCCCGGTGACCTCGGTGCACGTCATCCTTTACTGCGGCATTGAATCCTCTGTGGTGCGTACAGAGGATTGAACGACTGAACCGGAATAAACTACCCAGGCACAAGGACGGCTTCTAAATCTTGGGGTTCTGATAAAGAGTCAAGAGAGTAAAATGCTTCCCATTTTACTGTCCACACAGAACACAAAATCCTGTGTTTTTGCCTCTGACGACTCCTGACTCTTGCAGCTAGGAGTTGAAACCCCAGCTGCCCATTAGGTGGACTCTCACTTTAATAGCACATCTGGTTGCTGTGAGCACGCCATGTTATGCCCACCCCCCTAGACCCTTGGACCCTAATTGGCCTGGCCTCCTGATGCCACACCCTTTCCCCCTCTCCACTGCCACCACCAGAGGCTCACATCTGATCTGGGCTTTGGGAGCCTTTCAGAAGCCAGATCTGCCCCCTCCCACAACTCCCGAAGTGTCCCACATGCGGCCCACGACTTTGGGATTTGTTCAGAGCCTGTGGCTCTGGGGAGTGGGCTCACGGTGAGGGTGCGGTGCTGACGTGAGGCCAAGAGGGCCTGCCCCTGACCCACGTACGGAATTCCCATCGCAGCCCACTTCCGCTCTGTGGTGCCAGGAGAGGCAGCGCGGTTCGGGGGCACACCACGTGGTCCCAGAAGACAACTCGGTTTCCTCAAATTCTCCCCAAACTCTGTCAACAACCTTGAACTCTATCCCCAGCCTCACTCGTCTGTAGGCAGCAAGGCCTCTGCGCTTCCTTCCCTTTCATGCCCTGGCCTCCTCTCCCCTAACTCCGCTGAGAATACCTCTGTTAGTTGCATGTCCCATTGCACACATCGCCCACTCCCTGCAAATCACCCTACAGCTGCGCAGACACCCACGGGGTGCGCACGTGGCAGCGGCCTTCCGCAGGTGCAGGCGGCGAAGCTCACCTGGGCGAGGGCCACGTGGTGCTGCCGCCACTCCTCCCGCGCATGCGCCAGCTGCTGCGCCCAGGGAAGCTGCTGCAGTTCCGCGGACAGACAGGCGGGCGGCGCTGGAGGGAGGGAGGCAGGGAGGTGCTTAGCCGCAGGTTGGGGACGGTGAGGCTACAGTAAGTCTCGTTCGTTCTCGGGCGGAACGCGAGATTCTCGGCGGGAGCGGGCCGAACTGCGCAGACGTGTGAGGAAGACACGGCTTGGTAAGTTCTGCAAACTGCTATCAGCTTCTAGTGCAGAGGGAACTAGAGCAAGGCGACCCTCGTAGGGGGAGGCGTGAAGCTCCACGTTCTGCTCTCATTCCTGTCGGCGTGTGGAAGTGTTTCTCTTGTTCCCGTGGTTACGGGAATTGACCCTACGGTTTTCGCTGAGTCTGTGTCTGTGCTTGTGAACAACGCATTAGATGCTGTCCTTGGGTCAAGCACATGGAGGTTTCGAGGGTACAGAGGTCCGTGACCAAGCGCAGCCGTGCCTGGGCCGGGCTGGGCACCCACTCGAACTTACTAGGAGCTTTGTTGGGGCCGAAGTCTTAGTGAGTCGGGGCCCACAGGTGTGCCGGGGCGGGCAGCGGGGGTGGCGCCCTGCCCTGGGAACTGGATGTGGAAGCCGCACTGGGTGCGGGGACGGGGGCGCGCTCTGTGTGCAGGACCGTGTTGGGTCGGTTGGTCGGTGGCGCTGCCGCTACCTGAGAGTCCCCGTGGGGCGAGGGAGCCCCGCTCGGGGAGTGGGCTAGGTCCCGAGGGCAGGATGGTGTCTGTGGGCCTGCGCACTGGGCAGGAGAGGTTTTGGACTCATGGGAACACTGTTGTAATGCGGAACGCTTTTACCGAGTTTACTTTGTGTTATATTTTGCCTTTTCTAAGTCATTAATGGGCCTAAGGCTAGATGTACCTCCATGCTTCCAAACTCAGAAAACCGGGGACTCAACTCGCGGCGGGGGTTCGCGCTGATTGCACAGAAGAGTCACCTGGGGCACATGAAGGCGGGCTGTTGGCCAGTCACCAGGTGGCTCCAATGCGCAGCCTGGGGGAGGGCCCCGCTGCTGATTCTTACTGAGCTTCAAACATCACCTGGCACATCACGGAACAGGAGGCCATCAACAGAACAGTCATCACATGACCTCGGTCCAGCTGTGCGGAGGGCAAAATAGTCCTAGTAGAAACGATGGACTCAAAAATGGGGATGAGCCCTGGCTGGTGGGGCTCAGTGGATTGAGCGCTGGCCTTCGAACCAAGGGGTCCCCGGTTCAATTTCCAGTCAGGGCACATGGCTGGGTTGGGACCGGGTCCCCAGTGGGGGGCCACAAGAGAGTCAACCACATATTGATGTTTCTCTCCCTTTCTTTCTCCCTCCCTTTCCCTCTCTCTAAAAATAAATAAAATCTTTTAAAAAAATAGGTTTAAAAAATGGCAATGAAATAGACTAAAATGACTGTTTTAAAGGGCAGGAACATAATTTGCTACAACCGCGTGTGAATCTACATTTATCTCAAAATGAAATGGTTGGGGTTTTTTTTTCCCCCAAAGTGAAGGCCAAAACGCCCGGGACAAGGCCGCCAGGGCGCCCTCTGGCTGCTGGCTTGGACTCAGCATTGACCGCTGACTCAGTTTACCTGCCATGCTGGAGTTGCCACCTCCGAGCAGTAGTTTGCTGTTCTCCGTCCTCGACTCCGGCGTCAGGGCCGCGGTGTTGACCACAGCTTTGTTCCGGACCTTTTTAGCCCTTTCAGGTACAAACGGGAACATGCGCTCAGGCCCGGGGGCCCCTGTGCACTGCGCATGCTCTGACCTCAAAGGGTCCAGGGGGAGCCTTTCACCCGCGGTGACTCCAGATTCCACGCTATGTGACAGGAAATGACAGACAGAACTAACTGCTCCAGGATTGGCATCCACGCCTCCACTCGTGGATGTGAGCCCAGGCTTCCTCCCCCACCCAGAACCAGAGTGACCGAATGACAGGCCCTGCGTTCCCAACTCTGTTTCCTCTGGTTTTCTTTCCTCTCACGAATCATTTTGTTCTGCCTTCTCCTGGACCCCTTCCCAAAATGCCAACCTACCCCCACCCCAGGGTACTAGAAGCCTGTGCCTGACTTAGAACTTAGAACCATATGGGTAAGAATACTCATAAATGTACCTTTCAGCATATCTTAATGTTGATAAAGTTTCCTCATAGCAGATGTCAGCTGGACTTATGGCTGCTAGCTGTAAAAAAAAAAAATCCCTTTTAGGTTTTTTTTATTGTTACTAATGATCTTGTATAGTAACATCCATAGAACATCTTGTAACATACAGTATTGTTCACACTTCACAACTCAGAAAGCTGAGGCTTGGGGAAAAGCGCTGTGCCCAGGGTCGCCCAGATGACGACTGGCAGAGCTGGGACTTGAACCAGCCCAATTATCTTGCACCCCTGCCTGGGCTGTGGGCCCTTCCACTGCCCTCGGCACTGAGTCCCCAGCAGACCCACTCAGGGTTTAAATGACAGTTGAACATTAGCATTGCAGAGACCAGTAAACATTGCCCGTGACTAGGTAGTAGCCACGTGTAGGGTTTCGAGTCTGGCTATTGACTTTGGATTCATTGCTCCAGAATTCAAATGAGGAAACACCGTTTGCTGAGCTGGAGGTGAGCGGGGTCCCTGAGGGCGAACAGGAGGGATGTGGCTGTCCATGTGGTGACGTGGCATCTGTGGTCTGGAGGCCCCCATCCAGAGCACCTCGAGCCGGGTGAATACTCCTTTGTTTAGCTCTGCAGCCTTTAAAGCTCGTGCGTTTACCCACGTCATTTAATCACCAAGCAATACAGATGATGCTCGAGGTGCAAAGGGGGCACAGCCTGATAAGCCCATTGTAAGTCGGAGATGCATGTAACACACCCAGCCTACCGAACGTCCCAGCGTAGCCCAGCCTGGCTTCACTGTGCTCACAACACTACTCCCAATGTGCTCACGACACTCCCGTGAGCCTCGAGTTTGACAGGTCCCTTCAGTTTCATCTCAAGAGTCATTGCCTTCTTCCTCCTCCTCCTCCTCCTCTCTCCAGAAGCAGGAGACACAGGCAGGCATTTTGTAAACATGATGGGGCATGAAAACACCGTATGCAGAAGCATGCTAGCCACACGGTGTGCTGGCTGTGCACCCTCGTGACTGCGTGGCTGGCAGGGCGCCGTGGCCCTCTGCCCAGCCTCACCGGAGAGGGTGCTGCATGCTTGTCTCCAGCCCGGGAAAAGATCGAAATCTGTAACTTGAAGTACGGTTTCTACTGCCTGTGTAGTTGAAACATCATAAGCTGAGCAATTGTAAGTCACAGACTGCCTGTATTTTCAAGCAGATACTGTTATCTCGTAATGAAAAGGGGGGCTTTAAGATAAGTATACTGAAATGGCCTGGAGCCCTAGAGATTTTAGAGCCGGGATGTTGGCTTGGCAGCTGTTCTTTTTCATTCGCCC
Organism: Desmodus rotundus; assembly: GCF_022682495.2. Classification (NCBI taxonomy): domain Eukaryota; kingdom Metazoa; phylum Chordata; class Mammalia; order Chiroptera; family Phyllostomidae; genus Desmodus; species Desmodus rotundus. The sequence continues at coordinate 12,489,127 of NC_071396.1, read as the reverse complement.
CCTAAGATGCCCTGTGACTTCCTGCCCACCAGGTGTTTGGTGGAGCCGTGTCACGCTGCACGGACTTGGCTCGCAGGTCTGGGAGCCTGCTCTCTGCACGTGACTGTACACACCTGCTCAGACCTGCCGGCTCATTCTTGGAGCCTCCCATTCGGAGGGCGTCTGATGGGCCACCTTTTACTCCAGGTTCTTGGGGGGTGTCCCATGGAGACCCATGGGGGCTGACAACCCAAAAAACTTTAAAATGAAGTATGCTACAGTAGCTAGGCAAGATTACATGACAGAGCAGAGCTATGTTTACTGTGCATTTTGGAGCGAGAAGCCTGTTAACAGGTGCCAGGGGGAGCATTTCTCTCCCAACCAGGAAGCAGCGGGAGGCCAGGACAGGCTGGAGGCAGAGTCTGCCCCGCTTTGGCTCTCCCTGCGCCCTCGTTTCCACACGCCCTGCCTGGCGCCCGCTTGGCCACCCTCTGCGTCATTGCCCAGAGGACATGCTCTAGCGACTCTCGGGGGGCACATCTGCCGTGTGCGTCTCCCAGGCCAGTGAATTTCCCGTCTTGCCGTGAAATGACTGCCGACGTAGAGGAACATGACACTGTTATTTTTAAAATTGATTAGTTTTTTTCCGGGTAAAAAAGTCATTTGTGTTCTTTGTAGGGAACCTGAACACTACAAAAAACAATGCAAAATCAAAACGCGCCATTGGAAAGATAGGTTGAACGCTGTAGTGGAAACAGCTCAGGAGGTGGGATGGGGCGTGTGCCCTGTAAGTGCAGAGTGCCAGGCTGGTGGTGTGTGGGGAGGAACCTTAGACCGTCCGGAAGGGCGAGGGAAGTCATTCACCAGGGTGGTCCGGCTGTTCCCGCCCAGAGCCGGCTGGAGCAGCTTGGTGAGAACCGAGTCTCTGTAGGGAACGTGTGAGGCTCTCCTCCCCGCCGCCGCGTCCGCCAGGGCACTGAAAGGGACAGAAGACACAAAGCAGAGCGCTCCTAACGCGTCTCAGGAAGAACTCCCCCTCCCGAGGGTAAGGCAGGGGGGTCTCGGCACCGCATCCCTCCTAGACCCCGCAGAGCTGAGACGTGACTCCGAGTAACAGCCGATCGTTGAGACCCCTTCCGAGAAGATGCTGAAGCTGGTTAACCAGGACATCTGGCTCCTTCTCCCGGATGAACCCTGGAGAAACGGAGCCCAGAGGGAAGCCCACACCTGAGGGGCGGACCCCAGAAACCTGCAAGGAGAAACCCGCGAGCCTGCAGGCTACTCTGAGTACAGAGAAGGGTTACGCCCTGGGGCAGAGGGCGGCAGGCTAGCAGTGAGCAGAGAGGTGTGGGGTGACGTCCCTGCTGCCGTCCTCACGCAGCCTTGAGAACAGCCCGTGAACTTGGGACCCCCTGTGACTCCTGCAGCAGAGTAGGATGACTGAGAAGCAAAGGTCCCAGGCCCCACCCCTCTCCCCGGGACCGCAAAGAAAGCAGCGCTGGCATCGAAGACAGTGGGGAAGAGGGGGCGGCAATGCCTGTATGAGAAATAGCCCAGAGAAATGAAATGTACAGAATGAATCTAGCAGATGTGGAAAAGAAACACAACCGGGAGTTTGCCATCAGCAGAATATCACCAAGGAAATTCTAACGCATGTACTTCAACCAGAAGGAAATCGATCTTAGATAGAAGTTCTGAGATTTAAGAAGTGAATAATTAAAAAAAAACCAACTGTGGTTAATGTAAATGAACACTATAAAATAGTAATGTCCTTTGGGGTCAAAGGAGAAATAAATTACATATCAGCAATTACATACGTAGGATGAGGGTCTGTGTATTATTCAGGAAGAGGATAAAGTATTTACTATATTTAGACTTTTGATCAAAGAGCTAAGAAACAGCTAAGCGTGTCAAAGTTTGGTATATGACACAGGGCACATAGCAGGTCACTGGGGATGGGAGAACCAGTCACCTGGAAGGAAAAAATGATGAAAAGAATGTCTACGTTATGCACTGGAGTCAACCCCAGGTGCACGGGAACTCAAGTGTAACAGAGGCAGACACCTTTCTGATTCTAACCTTCTTAAATAAAACAAAATTGTAGCCCTGAAGCCATAGTCCTAATCAGTCAGGCAAAACTAATCCTTGGTGACAAAGGTCAGCTTCTTTTGGTTGGAGTAAAAGCCAGGAGAGGGATTATAAATCCCTTCTCCCCCCTTTCTTTCACTTGGCTTTTATTTACAAAAATGCCTTTTTAAACATATTCTTGCTCTATAACTATTTAAAATATGTACCTGGTTCCAAAGTGAACTCTACGAAGCAAGATGTATTCAGAGAAGTAAACATTGTATCCCTGTCCTCTCCACCTCATTCCAGGCCCTCCCTCATAGGTAATACAGGTTTTATTTTATCTAGTTTTTATTTTGTCTTCCCATTGTTTTTACCTACTTTTTAATTTTATTTTTTAAAGTACAGTTTATAGTCAGCATTATTTTTTATTAGTTTCAAGTGTACAGCATAGTGGTCAGATTGCAAAGTGATTCACTTATTTTAAGTGCTCACCTGGCACCATACACAGCTGTTACAATATTACTGACTATGGTCTCTATGCTGTACTTTACATCCCCGTGACTGTTCTCTAACTACCAGTCTGCACTTAATTCTTTCACCTGTTTCATGGAGCCCCCAGCATCCCTCCCTCTGGCAACCACCGGTCTGTATCCAAGAGTATGTTTTAATTCTGTTCATTTATTTTATCCTATAGATTCCACATATACGTGAAATCGTATGGCATTTGTCTTTGCCATTTCTCTGAGCATAATACCCTCTAGGCCCATCCATGCTGTCACAAATGATAAGATTTCATTCTTTTTTTTTTATAGCTGAATAATATTTCATTGCATGAAGGTACCACAGCTTTTTTATGTACTTGTTTCTGACGGCACTTGGGCTGCTTCCGTAGCTTGGCTATTGTAAATAACGCTGCAGTGAGCATAAGGGTGCTTGTGTTCTTTCAAATTAGCGGTTTGGATTTCTTCAGCTACATTCCCAGAAGTGGATCACTAGGTCATAAGGCAGTTCCGTTTTTAATTGCTTGAGGAACCTGTATACTGTCTTCCATAGTGGCTGCACCAGTCTGCGTTCCCACCAGTAGTGCACAAGGGTTCTCTTTTCCCCGCATTCTCACCATCATTTGTTGTTTGCTAATTTAAGAAACATTCTGTATCTTGCCCTGGCTGGTGTGGCTCAGTGGATTGAGTGCTGGCTGCAAACCAAAGGGTCACCAGTTCGATTCCCACTCAGGGCACAGGCCTGGGTTGTGGGCCAGGTCCCCAGTGAGGGGCACGCAAGAGGCAACCACACATTGATGTTTCTCTCTCTCTTTCTCCTCCAGGCATAAAATCTCTCCCCCTCTCTCTAAAAATAAATAAATAAAATCTTTTTAAAAATCTATATCTTAATATGGGTAATAATTACATAGATGTGCACATGTAGATTCATTAAAATGAACATTAAAAATTTGTGCACTTTATGTAATTTATACCTTAAAAGAGCAAGACCCAGAAGACAATATTTTATCCTTTTAATAAAGTTCAGTCCTGGCTGGTGTGGCTCAGTGGATTGAGCGCCGGCCTGCAAACCAAAGGGTCGCCAGTTTGATTCCCAGTCAGGGCACATGCCTGGGTTGCAGGCCAGGTCCCCAGTAGGGGGCGTGTGAGAGGCAACCACACATTGATGCTTTTCTCCCTCTCTTTCTCCCTCCCTTCCCCTCTAAAAATAAAATAAATAAAATCTTAAAAAAATAATAAAGTTCAAACATGAGTGCTACTAAATAATAATATTCACATGTGATAAAACAAAGGATGAAAGAGGGGAGAGGTAAAGGGGTGGGGGGGGAGAGAGAGAGAGAGAGAGAGAGAGAAAGAGTATAATTCAAGATGGTGGTTACCTCCCAGGAAAGCACAGGAGAGGAATGCCAACTGTTCATTGGGTGGGGGGGGTGGTTTTATTAGTGTTCATTTTATGAAATAGCAATTAGCTAGTTTAAAATGAAATAAATAGGAGGACCAGCCAATGGTTACAGTGAGTCATGCACCAAGACTTAGGATGAGTCTAAGTTTTGATACCTGAGGTCATTATTTGGCACACATAAATACCTACCCACCGATTATTTACCTGATGACATTTCCTAAGTTGGTTAGACTTAAGTTAACTCGTGATCCTTCCCTCAGTCTGTCTCCTTCAGATCCTGAAGATTTCTGCCTTTCACTTCCCGCTAAGTCCACCAAATTGATACTGGATTGTTTGGTGAGGCCCCTGTCTGGGAAGACCTGCAGGAAGGCGGCACAGGCCATGCCGTTAGAGTGCTGGCAGGCGGCCCGTGGGGCCAGTCCAGTTTACATGTTACAGTAGTTTTCCTAATTCCATGTCACACTCAAAAAGGATATAACACAATTTGCAAGTTAGAAGGCCATCCTCTAAGTGGTGACATTTTACGGTAACACCTCACCAGGCCCAAGGGTCTCAATCGCCCCTTCCCGATTCTGCAAAACTATTTCCAGGGAAGTATTAGATTCCAATTATTGCTCTAGTGCTTCTGTGGTTAATAAGTATTTTAAATATAAAATACCGTGAAATCTGCAAAAGATTTCGGAGGGGTTGTGTAGTGGAGAGAGTGTGGCTTTTAGAACATTACGGAGTCCCCTGCCGGTCACGTGGCAGTGAGCAAATGACAGCTTTTCGGGCAGTGACTCGCTCAGTCGGGAAACGGGGGTGGCAGCAATCGGTGGGATGCCTGCGAGGAAGAGACAATCGATGTCTCGGCTCTCACCACGCCTGGCGCTGTTGTTATTACCGACACCAGTGCACAGTGTGATGCTAGGTCCCCACAGGTCTCTGGGCCTGTGCTTTTTCCAGCTGATTTCTTCTCTTCTAAAATATCAAGCTGAAAAAATGGTGCAAACCACTCACAGAGTTTATGAATTTTCCTAACACGGGGAAACTAAGGGAATAGTACTTAAAAGTTCACAAAGATCTTGAACATGCCGTGTGGTATTTAAGCCTCCCCTCACTCCTGCCAGGAGGGCTCTTCGTCTTCTTTCACGGAACAGGAAACTGGGGCTCGGGAGCTGGGAAGTGAAGTCACACAAGGCCGGTGTTTCCCCACTGGTCCTGGTCAGAGCAGGACACCTTCATTCATCTTATTCTGTTGCTGGTGCTGTGGCTCAGTGGGGACAGATGCAGTAAATCATAGCTAATTGTAATATTCGTCCATGCTTTGTGAACAGCCATTCCTCAATAGGAGGGGTGGGATGTGTTCGAGGACCCTTCTCAGGTACCAAAATCTGAGGATGCTGGAGTCCCGTATATAAATAGTGTAGCATTTGCATATAACATACACACATCGTCCTGTTTACTTTAAATCATCCACAGGTTACTTAGGTGGTACCTAGTAACAGTGTGGGTGCTGTGTAACTACTGTTACGCTGTACTGTTGAAGGAGCGACACAAAGGAGAACAGTCTGCGGTTCAGTGCAGATACCACCGTGGAGGCCCTGACTACAAAGTGCACGCTGGCAACAGGAACCTGCTTCCTGGTTGTTTTTGGTCCACGGTTGGTTGAATCCACACCCGTGGACCCTGCAGACACGGAGGGCTGACTGGAACCATTTCTGAATCGCACCGGCCACCTGGTAGAGATCGCTCTCATATCCGTACCAGGGAGAATCTCATTTATCACAGACTCTGGTCGGTCCAGAGTGATGTGGACTCCCTGGTTTCCAAACTTTGTTTGTGGTCCTTGCAGTACCACACTACGTGGCGGGCCCCTCTGCTCAGGGACCGGAGAGCTGGTCTGCGTTCATCAGTGAGCCAGGCTGGGCATGGATGTGTGGGGAGGCAGGGAAATTCTAAGCACCCCACTTTCTCCTGCTTATGACTTACCACCTCCTAAGGAAGCAGCCCCCTTAACCCATCAGTCCAACTCGAAAAGACTCTACCGTGTTCACCAGCTCACTGTGCTGCTGGGAACCGCTCCCCGGATCGCCCTTGGAGAGAGGTGGGGACAGCGGTGCCCGCTCGGTCCTCACCTGCTTAAACTGAAGGGTGATCACCATGTGAGACCTGCTGCTGCTGGCGTTGAGGTTGGTCGAAGCTGTGGTCCTCATTTTCGTTCCTTGTTCCATCAGCCTTTCAATCTGTGCATAGTTCTCGCAAGGCACTGCCTTCAGACCATCCACGTAGAAGCCCAGCTCCGAATCCTCCCTTACCCTCAGTCCTCCGGGCTTCTTGCTTCCAGACAGCAAATCCCTCACCTGGGGGGGGGAAAGGATTCAAGCATGTCACCTCCAGGAAGGCGGGGATTGCTGTTTACCTTACCTTTAGAGCTCTGCTAGAATATATTAGGTGCTCAACAAATACTTACCGGATGAATAAATGTGTGTTAAATTTCTGTAGGTACCAGACAACCTCATAATTTAAGTAAAAAAATAGGGAAATGCAAACAAGGAAATAGGGAGACCTGTTGTAATTAGTGAAATCAGAGGCATAATTTTTTTTTTTAAGAAACTCAGCTTTATTACTTTAAAGTACGGAGAGCACTCCAGTGCCTATAAAAACAAGCCAAGGCCGTTCACTTTCACATTGTCTGTGGCTGCTTTTTTGCCCTAAGGGAAGAGGTGAGTAGTTGCAAGAGAGACCAGATGGCCCTCAAAGCCTAAAATATGGGGTTGGCCAAAAAGTCCGTGTGTTTTTTTCCGTAGAATAAAAGACATAGTTTCATTTTCACCAATAACATTTGTTGATTTGGATATTTTGAGTATGTTGTCTCCCGCATGGTATAACGTCGACTGTTCTCAATTACTCTCGATTTGATCGCTGTCAATTTCAAGTGGTCCACCCGACCGTGGAGCACCGTCCAGCGAGAAATCCTCAGCACAAAACTTCGCAAACCACTTTTGTCACGTTCGATCAGTCACAGCACCTTCTCCACACTCTGCACAAATCTTTTTTTTTGCATTTTTACCTTTTTTGAAATAATAAAGATCCTGAAAATGTCGAATATGCTGAAAACGTTGCGTGTTTTCTTCCATCTTCAATATTGAAATGGATGCATAAAAATTCACCAATTTCGATCATTTTTTTTAATGCATGCTGATATGACAGCTGTCACAATACAATCTAACAAATTTGTTTCGAATAAAGTTAAAGATAACTAATTGCTAACAGAGCCATCGCACAGAAAAAACAAGAGAAACTTTTTGGCCAACCCACTATTAAGCATCTAGCCCTTTAAAGGTTAAGTTTGCTGATCCCTGTAGCCACACACCGTGCTGACTGAGGTCAGCCACCTTGGGTTGTTAGAGGGCGGACATCTGAGCTGGATCTTGAAGTTCGATGGTCCCTATGAGAGCAGGGGAAGGACAGGAACAGGAAGTGACATGCCCTAAAAAGGAGGAACGGCACAGTGTGGCTGAAGCACAGTGCGTGGAGATAAAGGGACATGCAGTGCGGTTGAAGAGGGAGCGTGGGGCTGGTCAGAGCCAGACTAGGGAGTTCCGACTCCGTCTGTGGGGCAGGTGAGGGGCACTCCTGATGCTGATGAAGCTACGGAGTTTCTCAGGTGTGTGTGACAGAAAGCACACTATTACCTGTTCGTTGTAAATTTCCAGCATACTGAATGTCACCTGCAGGGAAAAGAGCCTAAAGTAAATGATCATTCTCTTGAAACTGTCATCTTTGAAAAAAAAAGAAGTAATAGGGGAACAATATAAATGTCCAACAGAGGGAAAAGCTAACATTAAATGTGGTAAAACTATTTCACATGTAACAAGAGGTTCTCCAATAATTGTAACAATATGGAGGAAACTCTTAATATACATTGTTTAAAAATACAAAAGCGTGTGTGCGTCTCAGTCTCAGTCTGAGTCTCAGTCGGGAGCAGAAAAAGGCGGTTCTGTGAGGCCGACCTTCCCACCTGAACATGCAGAGAGAGAGCTGGTCTTTTCCCTGCCGTGGTTTAGGCCAGCGCTGGCCGAGCTCACAGCCTTAAACACGGCACTAGAGGGATCAGAGTGGCTCTAATCTAGAGAAAAGGCCCTAAAATTCCTTTTTCTAATTTTAATTTTATCTTTGAGTTACAGTTTGCATTCAGTATTATTTTGTGTTAGTTTTAGGTGTGCAGCACCGTGGCCAGACAATTACGTACTTCACAGACTGATCCCTCCATATTTCCGGTCCCCGCCTGGCACCGTACGTACTACTGCGACATTATCGACCTACTCCCTGTGCTGTGCCTTCCATCCCGCTTACCGGTCTGTAACTACCAATGTGCCCTTCTCAATCCCTTCACCTTTCTCCCCCAGTCCTCCAGCCCCCCTCCCCTCTGCCAGACGCCGACCCACTCTCTGTGTCCGTGAGTGTGTTTCTATTTTGTTTAGTCTGTTCATTAGATTCCGCATATAAGTGAAGTCACGTGGTACTTGTCTTTCTCTGACTGACTTATTTCACTGAGCATAATACCCCCTAAGTCCATCCATGCTGTTGCACGTGGTGAGACTTCACTCTTTATTGCTGACTAGCATTCCATCTTGTGTGTGTACCCTTGCTCTCTTATCTTCTCAGCTATCGACGGGCACCTGGGCTGCTTCCGTATCTTGGCTAATAATGCTGCAGTGAACACTGGGGCGCATATAATCTTTCGAATTAGTGTTTTGGGGTCTTCTTCCGATATATTCCCAGAAGTGCAATTACTGGATCATAGGCAGGTCCACTGTTAATTTTTTGAGGTATCTCCATACTGTTTTCCATAGTGTCTGCACCAATTTACATTCCCACCAACGGTGCACCAGGGTCCCCTTTTCTCCACACCCTCACCAGCACTTGTTTGTTGATGTATTGATGGTAGTCACCTGACAGTTATGAAGTGATATCTCGTTGTGATTTTAATCTGTATTTCTCTGATGGTTAGTGGCATTCGAGCATCTTTTTGTATGTCTTTTGGCCATCTGCATGTCCTCTTTGGAGAAGTGTCTATTCAGGTCCTCTGCCCATTTCTTAATTGGACTGTTATTTTGGTGTTGAGTTTTATGAGTTCTTTAGAAATTTTGGATATTAACCCCTACTGGATGTATCATTGAAGAAAATCTTCTTCCGTTCAGTAAGTTGTCTTGTCATTTTGTTGATGGTTTCTTTTGTTGTGCAAAACTTTTAATTTGTTGTAGTCCTGTTTGGTTTTTCTTCTTATGTTTCCCTTGCCTGAGGAAATATATCAGAAGAAATATTGCTAAAAGAAATGTCTGAGATTCTACTGCCTGTGTTTTCTTCTAGAAGTTTTATGGTTTTGAGTATAACATTTAAGTCTTTAATCCATTTTGAGTTCATTCTTGTATATGGTGTAAGATAGTGGTCTCATTTCACTTTTCTGCACATATCTCCAATTTTCCCAACAATATTTATTTAATACATTGTCTTTACACCATTGTATGTTTTTGCCTCCTTTGCCGTATATTAATTGACCACATAGGTGTGGCGTTATTTCTGGTCTCTATTCTGTTCCTTTATCTACGTGTCTGTTTTTATGTTAATAGCATGCTGTTTCAATTACTGTAGCCTTGTAATATAGTTTGATATCAGGTAGCATGATACCTCCAATTTTGTTCTTCTTTCTCAAGATTGCTGTGGCTATTTGGGGTCTTTTATGGTTCTATACAAATTAATGGATTATTTGTTGTAGTTCTGTGAAAAACATCATTGGTATTTTGACAGGAACTGTGTTGAATGTGTAAATTGCTTTGGGTGATATGGGCATTTTAATGATGTTAATTCTTCCTTTCCATGAGCATGGCATATGCTTCCATTTATTTATAACTTTCCAAGTATAAATTGTTTATCTCCTTGGTTAAATTTATTGCTAGGCTTTTTTTTTTAATGCAATTGTGAGATTGTTTTCTTAGTTTCCCTTTCTAATAATTTATTATTGGTATATGTAAATGCACCTGATTTCTGGATATTTATTTTGTAGCCTGATCCTGCTACTTTACTGAATTCATTAATCAGTTCTAGTGGGTTTTTGGTAGAATCTCTAGGGTTCTCTCTATAGAGTATCATGTCATCTGCAAATAGTGGCGGTTTTACTTCCTCCTTTCCACCTTGGATGCCTTTTATTTCTCCTTCTCGTCTGCTTGCTGTGGTTAGACTCCCAGTGCTGTGCTGAATAGGAGTAGTGAAAGCGGACATCCTCGTCTGGTTTCCAGCATTAATGGAAACCTTTTAGTTTTTGCCCCTTGAGTATGGTGTTGGCTGTGGGTTTGTGAATACATCGCTGTGAAATACTCGTGTAAGTTTTCGTGTGGACTCAGGCTTTTCTTTCACTTGGACATTGGAGTTTTTAAACTATACATGCATTACTTTGAAAGAAAATCAGAAATATACTGAAATGTTAAGAATATTTAGTTGGGTGATAAGATTAGGGGTAATTTCTGTTCTCTAACTTGGACACATTATTTTTAAAATCAGGGAAGAATTAAGATAAAAAGTTGATGCATCATTGAATTTTCATAACACAAATTTCATCTCTCTTGCCATTTAGAGGAAGCAGAAACGTGGACTAAGCTTACAGATACTTGCTTTTGTGACATTTTAAAGCTAATCACATTAATGGTTACTCTTCATTTTGAAAATGTTACCAGTCTTCAAATGACCCTAAAATTCAGTCTTGGGCCTCTATGCTAGGACAAGAAAGAAACTATACTGGGACAATTAAGAGACAAAGTAACATTCTTTATTTAGAAGTAAGTCAATAAGTTATGATGGGAACACACCCACAACCTTAGTAGAAGAGGGCAGTCTAGGGAATTGTAGACTCGAGTTAGTCTATGTGATCTATTAAAGATGCCCACTTCTCTGATACTCAGAATGCCTTTTATAAATATTTCCTTGGGCTTGTCTCCATAGAATCAGACAATTCAACATTTTATTAGCTGCAATTTGATTTTCTAACTACATAGTAAGGATTCAGGTATGAAAAGTTAACGTTATCCTAAACTAGCGCGGCCACTGACTTCCATTTGGGGTGGGGGATTTCCAAAATGGGGGAAACTTCCTTAAAGAAGGTCTCTTGGAATAACACATACCTGGTATTCTTGATTTCTCTCCCGGTTCTCAATGGCCTGAAAGAGCTCTTCACACACACCGGGAATGATGCCCTTGTTCGCGCCAAACCCGATCATGGAGTAGCTCTTCCCAGAGCCGGTCTGGCCGTAGGCCAGGAGGGTGGCGTTGTAGCCCTGCCAGGCGCTGTCCAGAATTCCCCTGCCCAGGTCGCGGAAAACTTCTCTCTGGGAAGAAGGTCGCAGGCATCAGGTCCAGCGCAGGCTTTTCACAGGACCCTGAGAACCTCCTACATATTCTGGTTTTGATGAATTCCGCCTTAATTAGCATCACACAAGCTACTTAAAATATGACCTGAGTTGCTGTCTTAGAGCCAGTAGAAGAAAGCCAGGAACCTGAAAGGGTTTCTGTCAATTTGGAAACCACCGGTCACAAGAGATCACCGTGGGTCTCCAATTATTAGTGTCATCAATAATGAATTTGTGGATTTTACAGCCTTTCCAGAGCGTGGGTTAGTTCCTTCAAATTCAGCAAGTCTACAAAAATTTCAAGGCATTGAGGGGCAGAGACTGGTCAAAGAGTTTTCCACTTTCTCTCTATTCTTCAACCCAAACAACAGCATCCCAGCATTTCTACACTAACTCCTCTGCTGCTGAACTCTGCTCTTTTTTCACAAGACCTGCCGGTTCTAAAGCGGTTCGCCAGCCCGCGTGCACACACACGCGCATGCACACACACACGCACACACACACATGGGCACCGTTTTCTGAGGGGCGGGGACAGCTGCCTGTGCCCACAGTTGCTTGAGAGACATAATGTGGTTTGACTCTTTTATTACCTGGGCATGGCTATAGCCAGTAAGAATTCTTTTATTTTAAGCTGTTTCAAAGAATACAGTATTCTTTACTTGCTAATATCAATAAAATTATAAGCATTACTTGCTCCATTTGTTACAATATATACCTTTGTATAATTTATATAAATTTTATTTCTGGGAAAGAAGCAAATAGCAACATAGCGTAATGGCTGTAAGGACAATACTCGGTAATCACCAGGTTTGTTACACTACCCATTTCACGTGCGGTAGGAATGAAAACGATCACAGTACTGAAGGGTTAGGGAAGCTCCAGGCCTGAAATGTGGCATCTGACCAGTGGCTTTCCAGAGGACACTGTGACCGTACTCTTAGCAGGAGAAAATGTATTTCTATAACGGATATCTGCTCCCCCTTGGGAGCTAGTAGCTAAAACTAAGGAGTGGTTACTAAGCTTAGTAAATTACTAGTCTGCTCTCTGCTATTTGTAGGTTTGGGGACACATTTTATTATCAATTTTTATAGACTCAAAGCTTCAAACAAGTAGTACAGAATTTTATTAAACAAAATCTTTTTTTTTTTAAGATTTTATTTTATTTATTTTCAGAGAGAGGGGAAGGGAAGGAGAAAGAGAAGGAGAGAAACATCAGTGTGTGGTTGCCTCTCACACAGCCCCCTGGCCTGCAACCCAGGCATGTGCCAAGACTGGGAATAGAACCAATGACCCTTTGGTTCGCAGCCCGCGCTCAATCCACTGAGCTACACCAGCCAGAGCTAAACAAAATCTTATAATACAGAATCATTTTATAAATTTTGTTTGCTCTACAGTTTTTCTGTATAGTTTTCCCTTGAAATAATCTTCTGGACATCAGCTCTTTGTATACTTGGCTTGTATTAATATAAGACAAGAAATCTTAGAACTACCTTTCTAATGTCTTTCTGCTCACCGCCCCGTAATCAACTATATGGAACATTTTCCTTCACTATGGTACACGAACCCATAATTCTGCTGTATCTCTATACCATGTTAACAAAAACCAGGTGGTCATCATGTTTGGGGATGACAGGAAGAACTATCGACGATGTTAATCAGGCTTCCGTGCAGCACAGTTCTTGTCTTTAAAACTGTAAGATAACCAAGCGATGCCTGACATACAACATTAGATCAGTTTCAGGTGTACAACACAACGATTTTGTATTTGTGTGTGTTGGGAAGTGACTACCAGAATGCGTTCAGCTAACGTCCATCACTTCATAGGGAAAATCTTTTTCTTGGGAGAACTTTTAAGATCTACGTTCTTAACATCTTTCAAATATGCACTACAATATTATTAACTGTAGTCACCAGAGTGTACATGATGTCCCCAGGAGTGGCTCGTCTTATAAGTGGAAGTTTGTACCTTTTGACCGACCCCCTTCACCCATTTCCTACCCCCTCAAACCTTACCTCTGGCAACCATCAGTCTTGTCTGAGTTTGGTGGGGCTTTAAGTTCCACGTGTAAGTGAAATCATACAGTATTTGCCCTCCTCTGTCTGCCGTACCCATTTAGCACAATGCCCGCGAGGGCCGTCCATGTTGTCACAGATGGTAGGATTTCTTCTTTTTTATGACTGAGGAGAACTCCATTGGATATGAACCACATCTTTTTTCATGTATTCTTCTGTTGATGACACTTAGGTTGTTTCCATTTCCTGGGTATTGTAAGTAACGATGCAGTGGACATAATTCTGAATTAGTGTTTTTGTATTATTCGGATAAAATCTATAAATGTTATTGATAGCTAGATTATATGGTAGTTTTATTCTTAATATTTTTGAAGAATCACCACACTGTTTTCCATAATAGCTGCACTAATTTACATTCCCACCAACAGTGCACAAGGGTCCCCTTTTCTTTGCGTCCGCTCCAACACCTGTCGCTTCTTGTCTGGTTGACGAATGCCATTCTAGCAGGTGTGAGGCCATGTCTCATTGTGGTTTTCATTTGCATTCCCTGATGACTGCTGGTGTTGAGGCCACCTGTATTATCTTCTTTGGAAAATGTCTATTCAGATCCTCTGCCCACTTTTTAATCGGTGGTTTGTTTTTTTGTTATTGATATGTATGCATTCTTTATATATTTTGGATATTAGCCCCTTATCCGATGTATCATTTACAAATGCCTATTCCCATTCACTAGGGTGCCTTTTCGCTTGGTTGATAGTTTCCTTTGCTGTGCAGAAGCTTTTTAGTTTGATGTAGTCCCGTTTGTTTTTCTTTTGTTTCCCTTGCAAGTAGAGTTGAATTCATAAAAACGTCACTAAGAATGATGTCAAGGAGCTTACCACCTATATTTTCTTCTGTGTATTTTTGAATTCAGGTCTTACATTTAAGTGTTTAGTCCATTTTGAATTAATGTTGTGTCTGGTGTGAGATTGGGGTTGAGTGTCATTCTTTCGCATGTGGCTGCCCAGTTTCCCCAGCACCATTTATTGAAGAGACTGTCCTTTCCCCATTGTATGTTCTTGGCTTCTTGTCGTAAATTAATTGTCCATACGTATGGTTCATTTCTGGGCTCTTGATGTCTGCCAGGACCACACTGTTTTGGTTACTGTAGCTTTGTAGTACATTTTGATTTCAGAGAATATGATCCCTCTGGCTTTGTTATTTTTTTCTCAGGATGCTTTGGCTATTCAAGGTCTTTTGTGGTTTCATACAAATTTGAGGATTTCTTTTGTTCTATGTCTGTGAAAAATGCAGCGTGGATTTTGGTAGGGATTGCACTGAGTCTGCAGATTGCATTAGGTAATATGAGCATCTCAACAATGCTAATTCTTCCAACCCACGAACACCGAATATCTTTCCATGTCTTCGTGTCTTCCTCACGATCTCTCAAGAAAGCCTTATGGTTTTCAGGGTACAGGTCTTTTATCTCCTTGGTTAAACTTAATCCTAGGTATTTCTTTGTTCTTGCAATTGTTGTTTTCTTAATTTCTCTTCCTGATTTTTCATTGTTAGGTATAGAAACACAACAGATATGTGGATATTGATTTTGTGCTCTGCAACTTTACTGTGCTTGTTATTTCTAATAGTTCTTGGTGGAGTCTTTAGGATTTTCTCTATATGAAATTAGGTCACTCACAAATAGTTACAGCTTTACTTCTTCCTTTCCCATTTGGATGCCTTTTATTTATTTTTCTGGCCTGATTGCTCTGGCTCGGACTTCAGTTACCATGTTGAGTAAGACTGGGCATCCTTGTCTTGCTCCTGATCTTAGAGGAAACGCCTTCAGTTCTCACCATTGACCATGATCTAGCCGAGGGTCTGTCATGTATGTGTGGCCTTTGTTACACTGAGGTACTTCCTAGACCCATCCTGTTGAGAGTTTTTATCATAAATGGATGTTGAATCTTGTCAAATGCTGTTCTGCAAGTCTTATGCAAATAGTTTTACTTCTTTCTTTTTTAATATGCACACCACTTATTGCCTATTAATTGCTTTATTGCCCTGGTTAGAACCCGGGGTAAATGTTGTATAGAAATGATGAGATTGGACCTCCCTGCCTTATCCCCAGTCTTAGGAGAAACAGTCCGTATTCTGTCATCAAATGTGATATCACCTCTGCAATCAGGGAAGTTAGTTCTATTCCTAGAAAGCTCCCTCCTATTTCAAGTTCGCTGAGAGTTTCCAGCATGACTGGGTGTTGAATTTGTCCTCCAGGAAGTAACCATTCATGTACTTGTTGGAGATCATACCATTTCCCCTGTTACTGGTGCACAATACTTATCACCTCCCCAAAGCTACTTTCCAAACTGTGACTCTCCCACCGATTTTGGTCACCAAGTGGTCCTATTCTTCAGTGGCCTGGACTCACAGGCTCTGACATAGTCTCTGCTGCCTCCACCATCACAGCGATCCCGGCCCCCAGTCCGGATCCCAGTTTGGCCCATCACGACGACTGTCCCCGTGCCCATCACAGTGCCGGTCTGAAGGGTAACACGCTCCACTCTTGTCTCGGAAGCTGTCGTCGCCTCTTGTAGGTGGGTACTCATCAAAGCTGTCTGGGGCATGACGGGCCTCCGGTCTGTGTCCAGTTTGGCAGAATCCCAATTTCTGTCTCTGCCGAAAGAACGATCCTGGCTGCCTTTCCTCATCCTGTGCTTGATCAGCAACGTCCGCTCGAGTTCTGTTGCCTAGAGACTCTTCACTGAGGCTCAGGGCACGGAGCAGGGGATCCGGGTCCTCAGACTCAGCCTAACCCAAACCCGTCGGCCTCCGAGTTGCTGGACTCACGTGGTAAATGCACCACACTGAGGAATTCCTTCATGCAGACTTCTAGCACGTCATGGGCAGGTGCCCCCGCAGAGCAGGGTAGGGCGGTGACTTGGGAAGACAGCTCCTGTCGATGTTGGGCTCCCACGCTGCTTGTGGAGCAGGGGACAGGATGGGACAGTCGATTGGAGGTGCCCTGTACACAGAGTGTCACTGTGCCAAGTGGTTGAAACATCCCCTTCCCAACCGCCTGTCTCCTCAGCCCAGCTGCCTGGTTTGGGGACACAGGCGCATGCTCAGCCAGCGGGTCTGCTGGGGAGATAGGCTTTCCCTTGTCAGCATTTCTTTCCCCCCTAAGGCTGCCATGTCGGGAGAGGGAGAGAGAACACAGGGCCTGGCCACCCTTTATTAAACCACATACATTTTGATAGATATTTTGATTTTTATTCAGTTCAGAATATTTACTAATTTCCCTAGTGGTTAATTCCTCAACCCAAGGATAATTTAAAGGTCTGTTATTTTCTAAATATCTGGATTTTCCTAATATCTTTCATTTCTTTCTAGTTTAATTCCATTGTGGTCAGAAACCCTACTTTGTATGGTTTCTGTTATTTACATTTATTGAGACAAGCTTTATGGTCTGGAACACAGTCGGTCATAAAGTTCACGTTCACTTGAAAGGCACGTGCAGTGCTGTGCCTGGTGGGCAGCAGGTGTTTTACAGTGCACTGGCCAGAGAGGTTGCTTGCTGTCCTCTGCTCTTCTGTAACACTACTGATACTTTTGTTGTTGTTATTTGTTCTACCCAGTACTCGGACAGGAGCGATGGAATCATCAACACTATTGTAAATTGGTGTATTTCTCCTTCAATTTCTATCAGTTTCTGATTCATGTACTTTGAAGTTCGGGTATTGGGTACATATCTACATGGGGATGGTATTGTCTGTCATTATGAAATATTCCTTGTTCTGAAGTCCACTTTGTGTGGGAATATAGCCTCTGTGACTTTCTTAGTGTCTACATGAACGGTATCTACTTAGTTATGTTTAAATTGGCTTCTGTGCACAGATATAATTGGATCCTGCTTTTCCTAGGAAGTCTGATCATCTCTGCCTTTTAATTGCCACACTCATTTGTTTGATATAATAATTGATATGGCTGGCATTAAATCTACTATCTTGTTATTTATATTTTTATTCCATCTGTCCCCCCATCCCTCTTTTCCTGTTGTGGTTTTCCTGTTGGACTGTTTGATAATTCTATTTCTCCATAATTGACTCATTAGTTAACTTCTGTTTGATTTTTATTTCTTAACTGGTTGGGGGCGGGAGGTGGTTCTCAGGTACATTCCAGGGTCCATGAGGTCTTCTCGGGGTGCTTGTGGAGTCAGAACTATTTGACAGAGGGTTTGTTAGCTGTGGTTTCATAAAGGCTGTAATCTTTGGGCTACGTTTTAAAAGGCAGGTGGCAGACAAGAACAGAGAGGAAAAAACTGGTGGGAGCAGAGCAGAGCCTCGGTGACCTGTGGGATGGTGTCACACATACATGTAACTGGAGTCACAGAAGGAACAAGGCGGAAATGACAGATGAAGTTTCCAGATTTAATGGAAACTGTAAAGCCATCCAAGCAGCGTAATGAGCTCTGTCCAGACTGAAATGACCACCTCTCCTTCGTAGCCGTTTGTACCTCGTCTGTACTCTCATCACTGACTTCCAGCGTTGGAATGCCTTTATTTGCCCGTCTCCCCAGATGAGACCGAAAGCAAGTTATGGTGCACGGTGCGATAAGTACTCGATGAAACAAAAGTTCTCACAAGTTCTGCTTTCTTCTCTGATCTCATCCATACGTTGGGATACCAACCGACTGAGTGCCTAAAAACGACTTGGGCGACAGCTGCACTTTCTGGACCTCTTGTTTAGCATGAGCAAGGAATATACTGAAAAACAGGCTCTCAAATGAAAGCATGTATTGGAGCATGCTTGCATAAAAAATTACTGTACTGCTACACTGTTAACACATTTCACACACACACACCCCGCTCCCCCCCCTTTCCGTTGAAGTTGTGTTTTAAAGCAATTACCTGGCCTGCAAATTCACTACTAGGACCAGCTGAAGTAAACACACCATCTTTTCCCACTTGGAATCCACTGTGAGACCAGTATGCCAGGTCAAAGGTAAACGTCTTCTTGTGTCCTGGGTTCTTAGGGTCGTGTATGGTGGTAGTGGTCCCGGAATGCATGGAGACCACACATTTGCTCCCAGCATCCTTCTCTCTCTATAGTCAAATCACAAATTCAGAGTCAATCATTGTACCTTTTCTTGGCATCAACGTTGTTTTGCTAATCTTTTTACCTTGTAAGAAACTCAGCCAGGGACTTACCATTCATTCATTTTGTTTTCTAATGATGTTATTCTAGTAGCTGTTAGGAAAAGCAGTTGCTCTTGTATTCCCTCGGTTTTTGAAAGGCTTGTCTGTAGTCACTGTTACTTTCTGAGAACAGCTCACCTAACCCCCAGCTGTGCTAACAGCAGTAGCTAGAGCTGCGAACCATCCACTTCCAGCATCACAATGCAAGGAGCTTCCACTGTCCCACGTCCCAGTGAAAATTAATGAAAACATACCTATTTGGAAATTGTCCTAAGAGCAAACAGCCAATGAGGAAACATGTTCAACCTCTATCAGAATTTGGTAAGAAAGCAGTCCATGGTGTTTGAAGCAAGTCCCTTCCTTCCTCCACCACCCCCTGCCGGCCAAGGACACGGGTTCCCTCACTCCCCAGATCCTGATCGGAGGGCTTTCTTCCTGGGTAACATTACAAGAAAATAAAACTGCAGACCCATTTCTCTTCTGAACACGGATGCAGGAATACTCAGCAAATTAAACTGAATCCAGCAGCGTATAAAAAGAATTCCACACCATGACCAAATGGGATTTATCCTAGGGGTGCAAGTATGACTGGGTTAGTGTCCTTCCCTCCTGTGTTGTATGGTGTTTTGACACCCTGGGGCCTAGACAGACTGTCCCTGAAGGGCTAACAAATTCCTAGAGAAAGAAAACTTGTCTGCCACATAAACCAACCAAAGTCCACGTGCCAAACACGTCCTTCACCCAACTCACACACACACTGAGCCAGTACTTCCTGTGC
Organism: Desmodus rotundus; assembly: GCF_022682495.2. Lineage (NCBI taxonomy): Eukaryota > Metazoa > Chordata > Mammalia > Chiroptera > Phyllostomidae > Desmodus > Desmodus rotundus. The sequence goes on along the minus strand of NC_071396.1, from coordinate 12,469,826 downwards.
CCTGCATCACCCCAGGGCCAGGTTCTGACTAGGGGCCACCACCACCCCATAGCCCAGAGCCCCTGAAATTACTCAAACTATCCAATCCTAACACTGGTCAAAAGTGCCTACCATGCCTGCCCATTCCTTCCTGCAGAGCCCAAAATAAGACTGCAGGCCAGGCATTCTCTGCTGCTCGCTTCTCCGACCGACCTTGACACTTCCTCAGTGGCTCTGCGTGGCAAGCTGTGTTCTCTTGGGAACTACAAGGTACTTGCCTCTTTGTCACCTTACTGCACCCATCTAAAAGAAAACTTGGGGACCCTTAAAGTGACTTCAAGACTGAAAACCAAAAGCCACCACTCAACAGGCACAGAACCCACATTGACAAAACCCCACACCTTTTCGTGGTAAAAAGTCAACAAATTCGGACCAGAATGAAACGTAACCTGATAAAGGAAGTGTATGGAAAAATCCGTAACTAATATCACACCTAACAGTCAACATGGAACGTTACGGCTCAGGATCAGGAAGACGACAGATTCCTACTCTTGACACTTCGACTCAGCACCGAATTGGAGGCTCTGCTAGGACAGCCGGCAGGAAAAAGTCATCCAGATGGAAAAGTACGAAGTCAAATGACCCCTGTTTGCAGATGACGTTGCCTTGAATGAGGCAAGTCCCGAGGGATCCACTAAGAGACCGTTAGAACTAATGAATGAGTGCAGTAAAGTTGCAGGATACCAGCTGGGTATACGACAATCAATTTTAATTCTATTCAAAAAGTGAATAATCCAAAACCAAAATTCAGCAAAGTTCCATTTCTAACAGCATCAAAAAGAGCAGAACATTCAGGAACAAAGTGGGGCTGGGAGAATAAGGGTGACAGACAGTAAAGGTCACAGTTCTTTTCTGGGGTGATAAAAATGCCCTAAAACTTACTGCAGTTACATATACCCACGATGTGGTAACCACGAACTGTACACTCTAAATGAGGGACTTGTATAAAACGTGAATTATATCTCTAGAGATTAGGCTGAAAGAATAACCCGTAGCAGCTAATATTAAGAGTATTTGTCAGGTGCTGTGCTCACTGATTTATACATTATCTTTGTAACCACCATCCTGTGAGGTACCAGTATCTCCATTTTACATATAAGGAAACCAAGGCTCAGAAAGCTTAAAACCTTGCTTAAGGCCACATAATGGGTAAGTGGAAAAGTCAAGTTTTGATCTCATGTTCATCTGACTTCAAAAGCTCCTGAGAACATATTAAATGTTGCAACACAGTCTCATACAGTCGGTCCTCCGATCCCACAAGGAAGAAAATGCTGTGTGGGAAGTTAGAAAGTAGGCAGTCCAGGTCTCAGGAGGCTGTCCAGGTGTGACCCAGAACCATCTACCTTCAAATCACCTCTTGAACCCATCTTTCCTCATTCTACTTACTATTCTAAGCTCACCGAGGACGTGGGCGGTGGACTTCAACCCAATGCAGTCTTTTTGAAGCAGTAACCTGAAGGCTGTGTAAATGTGTAACTGTCTACTTCTACAACCATCGATTTAAAACTTGCAGTGAGTTACTCTAGTGATAATTAGTGATGAGAGAGTAGCTACTTTCAGTGTACTGACTGCAATTCACTGACCACAGATTAATTCTTTGACATCTGTACAGTTCCCTAAGTATGGATCTGCCTGGCTGCTGAAATATTTTCTGCAGTGTAAATGAATGTTAAGGGACAGAACTGATACAAATGTGCAAAGTGGTATCGAGTTCTGCTGGGTGAGAGAGTGCAGGTGAGCAAGTGGGAAAGCAGACTCACGTAAGGTCATTGGTGCCTCGCACCCCTGTTCAGGGTCCAGTGGGGTCCGCTACTGTCAGATAAGCTCTGAGGGGGGTTCTGTCCAGCTCACTCTTACCCAGATCTTTCAAAACCTGATCTTCCTCTGGGTGCCAAGATTATCTCCCTTCCTACTGTGTTACACACTGCCACAAAGAAATTACATAAAACTAAGCCAGTGGAGAACAAGGGATTTTCCTTTGAACCCTCAGTTTTCAGGGCAGCACTGCATCCACAGCAGGCAGGCAGAAGTCTGCCAAAGGGGTTTATTGTCAGAATTTTCTCCAAATTTAACTACTGCGTTGGTAATCAAAGGTAAAGGATTGCTACAAGGTCCCAGAATGAGTCCAATCCATGTCTTATCCTAAATGTTGCAGCAACAGTTTCATAACCAGTGTTTTTGTAAAAAGTTATATAAATACACTTACACACTTTAAATGCATTGAAAACCATTCATTCAAAATTGGCATTTTTTTTGCTTATGATCTACTGTTGAGGGAAAGAAGTACATTTATTAAAAATAGATACTGCATGTCTACATTCACCGAACTGCATTGGCTTTAAAAATTATTAACTTGACAGTACATTTCTCTTGTCAATTTTTTTATTGTGCTACTTGCACAAAGAATGAAATTGTTTATTGAATTACTTAGATCTTTAAATTACTCATTTAACAAGTTCATTTAAATAAGTTTAATACTCCATAAATGACAAGCAGCTTAAATACAAGTTTGATAACTAAAAAGGTCAAAGTGAAGGTCACAGTCCCAGTGTCACAGGCAAGGCCGCAGCCCCACTGACCTGGCTGAACGGCCGCACTCGCACGGCCACTCGCACGCTGTCGGCCGCTGGCGCGGGCACTGCCATCATTTTCCCGGTGTCCGCGCTGTTTGTTGGTGGAGAAACAACGTGGAAAACACTCTGCTTGTGCTTCACACTGAAACACTGAACGTTCAGTCAGCAAAAGCAGCCTGTTTCCAGATGATCAATTATTGATGGTCCGTTCATTACACACTATCAATTACCTGTTATAAATTATTTGACAACACTTATTTATTGATGAATTTTATGGCCCACACCAAGCATCACCACGTAGTTATACACAGCCATGGTGCCGAGAATAGTGGTTCCCTTCCTTCCCTTTTCCACATCGCTCCCACACACTGCTCCACAGTCTGTGCCTGAGGTCCTACGAGAACGTGTCAGTTTTAAAACCTGGATATTAAGGGATTTCTGTGATTCAGTAGCAAGCTCCTTCAGAGCAGTAATAAAATTTCTTCCGACTTCTCATTCTATCAGTATTGGGTCCACACAAGGTACGGTGAATACCCATGAGAGAGGGTTGGCTTGTTTGTTTTTTCTAAAAACATTCCCCTTCCTTCCCACGTCCTTGTGAGAAGTGGCCAGTGAGCCGGCCAGTCTAACCTGGGTAATTCGTCTCTGAATGACTCAGACTTCACAGAAAGGCGCCTTTAAGCCTGCTGAACAAGAAATGCCAACATTACATTTAACCAATGCATTACTTGGAAAATTACTCATTTGAGGTAGAATACACAAAATTCGTTAAAACTACAAAAAAGTGGCAAATTACATGTCCATAATTCAATTTGAACATAGCAACCACCAACCCCCCCAAAAACAATTTATAATTAGAAATCTTAATCATAGAAGCAAAGTGCATAAATTATAAAATAGCAACTTAAAAACAAAGTGAACAGTTCCATTGTCCTCTTTTTGAGGTCGGTCTACTACTTTGTGGAGAAAGACAATAGGACCAGTGTCTACTATTATATAAAATTATTACTGAAACAGAAATCCCCTCAAAAATCTAACCGACACAAACTACTGTGAAGTATATACTTTATTTAACATTCTAATAATAAGCCATATTTACATATTATATAAATGTATGAAGTCTTAATATAAAAAAGGGGGACAAATGCCTCTAAAAGAATCATACTCCATATGGAGTCATTTTACTTATGGAAGACTTCCTGTTTACAAAAATTTACAATTTATATAAATTACTGTCTTCCAAATTAGAAGATTTTTAATAATCCACTTTACAAATAGGTGTACATTAAAATTTGAAAAAACTACAACATTTTTCTGCGTACAATCTGTTTTGGGAAGGAGGATGGTTTCTTCCTGTTCCTTCCGAGAGTTTTTCCTGTTACTTCTACAGTTTTCCTTGGCTTGCTCTTCACTCTGTCAACTGGGGTTGCCAAGGGAGAAATCAGCTTAATTTCTACTGGAGGAGGTGACCAAGAACTTTCTTTTTCTGTGATTCTGAAAAAAAAACATAAAGCAATTCAAATAAGAAAATACCCATCATAATAGAAAATATAACTGGCTTCCCAATATATAAAAAGAAACTTCAGGGATGACCCTTTCCTAGGGCTTTCATTTTTTAAAGGAGAACTGAAGTGAAGCTTTAAGTCATATAAGCTAATTACAGGCGGAATTAAAGTTTCACCTGCCAGGTATTTTCCTTTTTAATGTGGCTATTCAAAAATAATCACTGAAGAATGTTCTTTAATGTCTCGTACGTACTGGTAAACCCTGCTGGGATCTGGGGCTTGGCCGGGCGTCAGCGTCAGCCCGTGGAACGAGGGCCCAGCAGGCCCATGAAGCGCGTGAGAACAGCAGTTCTCAGGCAGCAGTGACTACCTGTAAGTAGGTGTGCTCACACCTACTTACAGGTGTGAGTACACAAAACACAGTTTACTCTTGAGTTGTTCGTTACTGTACATTTTCCACACAAACAGCTGTAGACCTACTTGTGCCCTGTCCTGCTTGAAGTAGTTCTCCACATACAAACAAAGCCAATGTATGTGTAAACAGTATTATCAGTTATAGTCAAACGTCCCATTAAGTTAGTTTTTAAGGCAAGATAAAATGGACTACTTTGCTTTTATGAAATTCAATGATGCCTAAGCATAGCATACATGAAACACCATGTAACACATATATCTGAAATGGAGTAATGTCCCCATGGATAGTTTTACTAGTACTAATAGTGAAACAATCACAGAATTTCTAAGTTTACAATTACTTTTTACTAATAAAGATAGACAGTCATCTATCTTTACCAAGGAGCAGATGAAACATCTCGCCCTCATCCCCACCCATGTAAAAACAAAGTCTCGCTGGGTATTAAACTCCTCCTTTTTTAAAGAGGACAAATGGGCTTTCGTGCTATGAAGGAATCTGGCTCCACACCGAAACCTTAACGGTTACTAGGAGCCAGTGCTTATAAACGCCCTAAGGTAACCTTTCCTAATGAGCTGAGTTTCTCTCTTAAATCACTCGTTCTCAAATCCAATTTTAAGAAATGAAACATAAAAATCCCAGCACAGAAAAAGCCATACTTGCTTGCTTGTTTTTTCTCAGTCCTGATTCTTGTTACTTTTTGCTGTCCCACAGCATCATCTTCCTAAGAGTTAAAAATTTTTCAAAAAGGTAAATCTTAAGTAATTAAACATTTTAAATTTAAAGTTCTAGTCCGAGTCAAGGAATATAGCCAAATAGTGCTAATGAATTCAAACCCAGAAATCCCAAATGCACTCAAACTTTCTGAGTAGAAAACGTAGCCATCTGAGACTGCTTCTGATTCCTCGCCCTCGCACACCCGGTTTCCTTTTACGATTGTTCCCATTGTCTGCTGCCCCTTGTTCCTGCCGCCTGTTCCCAAATCCAGGCTCTCGTCATCTCGTAAGAACCGGGCCACCAGAGATATCTGTTCCTCACCAGAGCTCATTTTCCATAGGAACAACTTACACTGCACGGGGCTATCTGCTGAAGTGTCAAGGGACTTCCTCCACTGCCCCCCACCTTGTCAGCCTTCTGTGCCTTGGCCTCTGCTGTTTTCTCTGCCAAGAATGCTCTCCTTTCCTTTCTGTCTATAGGGCTATCGGGTACAAATGATTCTTATAATGCTATAAAATTGTGTTTCTTGCCTCTTCAATTAAACTGATCTCCCAAAAGACATGTAATTTGCCTGAATTATTTTTGTGTCTCTGTCCTTGCATGATACCTGGCTAATGGCAGATAATTAAAAAACTGCTCGTGAGTTTACAGTCGATCCCTGAACTATTTTTACTTTAGTGTTATGTGCAATTAGGTGATGGAATCAACTGTAAAACACTCTCTCTTCAAGTATGGTCTGTGGATGACATTCCTGGGGTTCAGGGACCCACATTTTAAATTAACGCAGCCAGATAATTCTAATGAGACACTAAAAACCTCTCCCCTAAATGGGAATTTAAATGGCAGCTGCCAGTAATTTATCATCAGTAACATACCACAAATCAGTCGTAAACATAAGGTCTCAGAAGTGCAGACAAGGCAATTTCAGGCTGTCAATGTGCATGTCTGCTCTTTTCTTAAAAAAAGTTTCTTTAGGAACATTGCTTCAAAACAAAAGCAGCATGTTTAAAGAATCATACAAATAAAACCATGCGCTTCTTACCAGTTCCCGCACAAGTCTGGGTGTGTTAGACGTGTTCTTCCGCCTGGTCCTCAGAGCAGGAGGTGAGACAACAAACGGAGAAGGTAAATCTGCAACTAATTCCTTCAGCTGTTCAGGAACTTCTATTTTTTTAGCTAAAGAAAGGAAGGAAAAAAAAAAAATACTGCATCACTTTATATAAACATATACATTTAAAAAAAAAGCTTGAAATAAATGGTGTGCATTAGGAAGATGGAAACATCTCCAAACACAGAAAACACTAGCATCCTAACTTGGTACCCTTGAGAGAAATGACAGGAAAAACCTCAACCTCATTTGGGTATTTAATTAAATGTTCAGGATAGTTAATGCTGCAACTAATTAATGCCATAATATAAAAACAGAGCTTAAAAGCAGATACAAAACTGTTTTTATACTAGTCATACTAGGAGCTTTACTGCCCCTCAAACACTCTGAGGAGGAAAGCATCATTCTCATAGATAACCTGAACCAGTTCCCTTCATTAACGTGCACTGCTCCAGAGACAGGGTTCTCATCTACACAAGTGATTTTATTTACAACGAAGAGACTCAAACCTTTCCTTCCAACTCATTCTGACTTAACTGTTCTAGTTGGGAGGAACAATAGAAAAGTGCGTATCATAAAAGAAAAAAGCAAGCTGACAGGAAGCTATTCAATAAATAAAAATGGCTTAAGAATTGGTTCAGAATATATATTAGCAACATCTATCATAGACTTCATCTCAGATTTCTTGCTTTGTTTTGTTTGTACCATCGAGTTTCCATATTAATGGCAATTAGCAGTGCAATTCTGGAAGTGGCCCAGTGTAGTCGAACCAGTCTGCCGGTGATCACATCCCAGTTTCTGGGCTCGCTAGCTGTGGGACCAAAGGTCAGTTACGGAGACCTCTCCGTGACTCAGTTTCTGTAAGAAGGGATGAACGATAACTTTATGAAGTTACTGTGCAGGTTAGAGGGCTAAGAACAATGTGGGGCATGTGGCGAGTGCTTTATGGATGTCTGCCTTTGTAAATGGTATTTGAAGAATACCATGAACAAATCTTTGAAGTAAAAATTTACAAATTATAATTCAATGTTACTTCACTTACTAGGATACTAAGATGAGTTCTATGAGATGTCAAATTCTGTTTTTAAAGCAGACAATTCTTAACAAAAGAATAAGCATGAGGTCAGAAATAAAAGTTATCTCTGCTCCCAGCTGATAAATGGCAGAAATAACTGGGGTTTCTGCTGGTAACCAGAGAAGCTTATCAACAGCTTCTTTGGCTTTTCAAAGACTGACTCATATTCTTCACATAAGATTTAGCCAAAGGATGTACAAAAGTATACGTGTAAAAATGTTCAGCACCTTCCTTATGCTTCTATTAACCAGACCAGACCTGCGTGTTTATCTCCTCACCCAGCTCTGTAAGCACCTAGTGCTGTGCTGGTGAACACCTTTCGGGGGTGGTGGGACGGTGGTATACAGCTCTGATTTGTAGTATTTGCTGATTTCTGTGGAATAAATGTTCCCACCATGGCTGGCTCAGAAAGTTCCTGAACATTTTCACAACTGGCTCTCAGCAGCCAGCAGGAGTTGGCTCCAGGACACCACCACCAATCTCACTGAACTTCAATTTCCTCCACTAAAGAAAAGCTAAAGAAAAAATAGTACCTATACTCAACTGGGTTTTAGTGAGAACCGAAATCATAAATGTATGCCCTGGTATAGCCTCAAGCATATAAACAGGCTCTCCTTAAACATCTGCTGATGAGCACTGGAAACTAGAAAAAATCTATTGAAATGTCAAGCTCTACATTCTTTAGGCTATGAAATATACCTAAATAAAATTCTAAGAAACCTATTTCTTTGACAGGTTTCGATTAGAGGACAGCCTCCCGCTTTGTAATGTAATCTAAATTAACTTCTGAGCTAATGCTTCTGTATCTGCACCTCCTGCCCCTCCCTAAAGGAGCTTTAAAAATACAATTTAGACAGGCAAAGGGACAGAGATGTTCTTGAGAGTGTAAAAACTGTAATTTCAGGGTAAAAGAAGAAAGGAAACTAACTGTATCCTATGGTGTTAATTGCTTCATTAAGAATACTTGTAAGAACCCTGTAGGGTAGGCATTAGTACCTTCCTTGTGAAGATGAGAAAACAAGAATCAGAAAGGTTCAATAACTTTCTACGCAGCTAGTAAGTGGCAGAAATGAGACATCCCAATGCCAAATTTCTCATTTGTAATTTCACCATCTTGCACTAGAAGGTGCCTATTTATAATACTAGAAAATCTGCAACAACTCAAGTTCGCAACAGAACAATGTTTAAGCAGTCTGTGGCGCATTAATGAGATGAAATGCCACACAGGGACAGCATCAGTGTGCATTAAAAAAACACAAAACCCACACACACTCAAGGTTGTGAGAGTAAGAGTATCAGAAAATGCTCAGAAATAAAGGCAGGGGGAGTATCTACTTCTAAATCCTAATGTTCTATGGCAGGCACGTATTTAACAGGAGAAAGTTACAGTAGACGGTAACTATGTAAAGATGACAGAAGGTCAGAGTTACTGGTAAGTTTGCTTTCCTACACCAAAATGACTTGCTGTTTTTGTGTTCACTACACTTCTCTACGTCAGGAGTTAAGTATAAAAGAATTCTGGTAATCACATTCTTCTGCCACTCTCACTGCGGTCTTTTCTTTCCTATTTTAACTTTAAAATAGTAGTTAGCTGAAATCTCACATTTTGTCATTTCATTCTCTGTGCAAAGCAAAGGTATAACCATTTTCATAACACCATGAAGAAACTGTATTATATACACTACTACCAAAATCAAAGATTTGATTAAAAAAATTAGGGGGACCTCCTAAAACTGCACATCATCTTAGGGGAAATAATTCTATGGCAAAGGGTCCTTTCCTGGACTCAGGCTTTACAAATACAACAAATGAAAGCATAAGTGCAATTTTTTAGAACAGTATCACTTCTCAAAAATTCAAATCTTTAAAGTTTTTGCATTCTGAATGACGACAAAAAATGTTTGCAAATTTTTAAATGGCTTATCTTTCTCTTGGCCTTCCTCAAGTCAGAAAGAAACTATACACGATGTTCACTAGTGTGCTTAAAAATACATGCAATTGTTTTAAAGTTTAAATAAATAAAACAGCAAAGTCACCCACTGTAAAGTCTCGAGCTACCCTAATGGGATCTAGTCAGCTGTACCAGTCTGAACCTTTTCTTCATTATCTCTTTCAACCTTTTTTTCTTAATTGCTTTCCTCACTGATATCTTATAGGATTTTAAAACATTATATTCAACCAGAATATTCCTGAATCTCAAAGTAAACTTTAAAATGTAAGACCTTTAAATTTTACTATGAAAAGACCAAAATTGTTTTGCTTTGGAAGAGGAAGAAATTCCCTGTAACTACAAATCATCTTTAGAAGAAATAGTCAATGAGAGCCTAATCAAATCAAATCATGTTTAAAACAATTTTGAAGCTGAAGACTGAATAAAATGAAAATTATGTTTTGAATAGAAAAAAAAGTACCTCTCTCTTTCCTTGGAACTTTTGACACAGGAGGAGAAAAGGCAGGCTCATTTTCTGGTTCAGAAAAGTCCGGCGGTAAGACGGCTTTCCTAGACCTAGTTCTTGTGCTGTGGGAAAATGCAGTCAAGGCAGTTTTGGCAAGTAATTTTTCTTCCTGGTCATTTGGCTCTTTGCAAGTTGTATCTTCCTCTACATGTTTTTCTGATATTGAGCGTAATGAACGTTTTTGGCTTTGATTTTCAGTCCTTTTTGTAATCTTTTTTTTAGAGCTCATCACTGTAACAAGTTCCTCATTTGGCACTAAAACTGATTTTTCTAAAGTTGGTTTTCCAACATCAATATTTTCACTTTTAGCTGGGGTGTTTCTTGTAGATCTCTTTTGGGTGCTGAGAGCTTTCCTGCTCTTGGGACTTCGCTCTTCCTCAGCAGCCTCAGATCCTACATCTTGTGATGGATTAATTTTTCTTGGTCTACCACGTTTCCTAGGTGTAGCAGGAGTATCAAATTCTGCTTGTTGGGTCAGATGGGATGAATCAAGTGTAGAGTCTTCTCTAACTTCTAATGTGTTAACGTCTCTCTTTTTACCCCTTTTACTACGATGAATAGGCAGCTGCTGTTCACTGAACTTTCTATCTTGTTCATGTCCTTTATCTTCAGAGGTTTCTAAATTAGTACGTCTCAATCTTTTGGTACTTATGCTAGGACTTGCTACTTTACTCACTTTTAGATCATTTACAATTTCAACACTTTCCTGATTTTCTACAGATTTTTGCCTTCTTTTAGGAGTCTTTTTTGTAACAGATGAAAGCTTAACCTCTTTTCTAAAAGAAGCTTCTGTAGTTGCTGATTCCAACATTTGAGATGATCTTAATCGCCTTAATTCCCTGCCTGGAGTAACCTGTAATTCTTGTTCCACAGAATTAATACTTTCTAATGTGTCTTGATTAATTTCTTTCTTTCTCCTTCCTCTTTTAGGAGTAATAGAATTTTGAGGTATTTGCTGGTTCTGAGATATTTCTTTGACATTAGAAAAGGCACTTTCAGAAGCCTTGGAAATGTCTTTTGTTTTCTTAGTTTTCTTCATAACTGAAAACCCCAGCATCTCAGGAGTAGCGACATCTGTTGCCTCTTCCTGTTGCACTGACTTGACATCCAGGCTTTGGACACGCTGTCTCCTTGTTCGAGTTCTGGATGCAATCACGTCATCAACCTGGTTAACATCTATAGTCACTGTACTTGTTTCCTGAACAGTCTTAAACATAGATTTGTCTAACTTGGTGGAACCCGTTACCTTTTGGCTTATTAAAGGTATGTTTTCATGAATGGACTGTCCCATTGTATCTGAAGTAGTTTCTTTACTTCTTGTGTCTTTAATTACATCTAGTAAATTTTCTGCAATTGCTACTTTAATTGGTTCAGGCACATATGGTAATGTTTCTACCTTTTGGGACTCTCGATCACTAGTTATGATAGATGGCAAATTTGCAACATGTCCGCGGTTATCATTTTCCCCAGTGTAAACATGTTTTGACTCAGTCACTGTGTTAGATGCTTTAGCTAACACATTAGATGCTGCACAATCACCTGTCTCAACTTCTTCTTCACCTTCCAATATCAAGGTAAAGTTGCTCTGAGCCACAAAAAGCTCCCCATCTACTTCAGCAATGTCTCCACACTCAGCAGAGTCTTTATTATCAGGTAAGTCATGAAACTGTTGCTCTAGGGTCTCAAAATTATATTGAAGCTTAAGAGTTCCCGAGGGATACTCATTAAATGAAAGATTCCTAGCCTCTTGTCCTGAATCTTGAACTTCAAGCTTTTCGTTTTCAATCACCTAAAATGAATTTAAGATAAGAGACTGGTTAAAGAATTTTAATATATGTATTTTAACTTATGTTTTTAAATGACCATTTCACCCTTGGTGTATGAATTTTAAACAAACTACATTTGACAAGGCATATACTTATGGGTTTACTTTACAAAATATCCACTTAAGCAATGAGACTTTCTCAGTTATAATAACTATAGACAGAAAAAGATTTTGAGATTCTGTATGGAATTAAAGTAGACATCCACATTTCCCTGACTATAAAAAGACAGTCTTAATTAACAAAACCTTGGAAATTATTATGATGTAACAGTTGTGAAAGAATTAAGGAGTTACTCTATTCTCACCCAAGAAAAAAAAATTTAACTGGAGAAAAAGAAATAACCCCCAAACTGTGTTTTAATGATAATCCCCAAACTACCTAACTATCCACACTTTTCTAAACAGCATGATCCCCATAAGGTTGAAGAAGAGTTCACCTACATAAGCTCCCTTGGGCTAGACTCAATCCTCTTCCCTTTGCTGGGGCTGCATAAACCATGAAATTCCTAAGGCTTTCAAGTTCAGTACCTCTCCTGCAAGGGTTTGGTGGAAGAAGGAATGGTCCTTGCATTTACCTTTTGGTAAGGGAAGGGGAGAAAAAGGAGGAGGTAGAAAGTAACAGAGAGATCTCCTGACCAAGAAGGTAGAACATCACCACCCACCTAGACAATGACATTTTCCCACTCCCCAAACATTCAACGAGATGAAAGACTGGAGATACACAGAAATAAGGATTACCATTTACACCATGCCCACAAGCTTTTAAGCTTTCCAGCTAAAGGAACAGGGACTTTATCCATCTATTTCACAGTGAGAATAGTCATAAAAATGAATATGGACAACCACAATACTTTTATGAGTTAACAAACCTTCCCAATACTACACGACTAAATTTCTATAAATAATTAAGAGTTGTTTTTTCCTCATCTTAAATTCATTTATCATATAAAAAGTTGCCTGTTGATAATAACAGAATTGGTGGGATTTTTAGAAACCACAGGTCACATTAAGTACCAAGGAAAAAAAAAAATCCTTCCTGGAGTGAAGTTCAATCCCAGCCAGGTGAGTATCATTATCCCACAAAAATTCATGGGAAAAAATTCTGTTTAACCATATTCAATTATTTTCAAATACGTGCTTTGAATAGTTTCACTATCACACTTGTCTCTGGAGTATCTGTTTTCTTGTGACTGAAAGAACTTCATTTGAACCAAATACTAGGCAAAGTTGTTATAATTGTGACTTAATTTAACACAGTCTTTTGGTCTTGGTTAAGTAAAACAATTTCTTACTTAAAGGCTGTGTTCCTTTATATTCCACAAACTACTTAGATACTTTTTTAAACTCAGATTTTTAAAGGAGGTTTTTATACAGTAATCAAATAAATACATTAGGCTCGAACTGTGGTTTGAAACCTAACTAAATTAAAACAAAGACTGACAAAGAATTAAAAAATTAATTTTTTTTACATGAACTTCTTGAGTATCAGGAGAATCGTCAGAAATTGAAGGCTTTTCTTCTGGTAAGTCAACACTCTCTTTTAGTACATCAACTTCTATTTCGTGATCTTCTTTTAAATTCACTGCTATTTCCTGTTCAAGCCTATGTTCAGAGATAATAGGACTTTCAGAGATAATGAGCCCAGAGCTTCCACTATCACCAAGGACATCGGCCACAGCTGAAAGAAAAATAGGAGTTAATCTTCCATGTGTTAAGTTGCAAAATGATATGCACACACTATTTGGGAAGCAAAGAGAAGGGAAAAGGCTACAACACACTGGTGAGAATATTTCCTTGAAAAACATTTCTCTTCCCCTTTGATATGGGCAAAGCCCATGGAGATTTACACATTAATCCTGTTTCTACAGTATCCAGTTATTCAGTTTAAACAATACATGAGCTTTCCACAAAGATAAAACACATTAGACAAATTTCACATTTAAAGACACTAACGTTGTTTTTCTCAACTAGAATATAATTTTTGCACTTACTGTGAAACATCAATATGATACAAGTTTTGAGGAGGTCAGATATTTGTCCCTTATTAAATTAATCTGGAATGTGTTCATCAGGTTAGATAACCAGCTATCCCTATGTAGTCACTGTAGAATTAATTACTTGAGGGCCATGCTATCTGGGCTTTGATCTGGCTGCGAAAAGGACTGATAGTATCTTTCTTTTGGCAGAAAGCACCCAAATGGCCACAAGTAACTTTACCACTACAAAAAAACACCAACTTGGGGGTATGGGTGGCTCACTAAAAATAAATTCCTCCTTTCACCTTCCTCTTTGCCAAAATTTTATGTCATTAGTACCTGCAGGCCATATTTGGACGTAGAGTTTGTGAATGACACAAAGCTTAAAAATCCTCTAGTTTCATAAAAGTTAATAAAAAGATTTAAAGTAAAAAGACCAACTAGGGAAGAGCATTTTTACACATTTAATTGATAATGGGGCTAACAGACAAAGACTGCTTATTAAAAAAAGTCAGAAATGTTCTCCACCTGCCAGTTTGGCAAAGAGGAATGGGAAAATACGCACTTTACCTCTCAATCATCGGTGTATGAGAGCAGAAACCACCTTTATTGGAAAAATAATAAAACATTAAAAGCCTGTGCCTACTCACTGCCCTGGCAAGTCCATGTTCAGGAGTCTACCCAAAAGAAATACTGACAGACACACACAAAGATATATACCACAAGAGTATTCATTGCAGAAACAAAACAGCAAAACAAAAATGGTGATCAGCCCAAATGCTCAACAATAATTAGTTAAGCATACTAGAGGACATCCCTATTATAGAATACTATTAAAATCATTAAAAAGAACAGGAATAACCTGAACTAATAAGGAAAAACATCTTCAACTTATACATAGTAAGTGCAGAACTGGGTTATGAACCCAAGCAGCCTGGTTCAGGCCCCTGTACGCTTTAGCTACCACACTTACCTACTCTTTCAACATACGGGGGAAAATATGCACAGAAAGAAATAATTCAGGAAAAAGGCACTTTAAATGGTGAACAGTGGATTCTTAAAATGGGTAACCAGGTTATAGGGATTTTTATTTTATATGTTGGACCTTTTTTTCCTGATTATTTTATAATAAACCTTATTACATTCTTAATTGGAGGGGGTGTCAGGTGTATCCAGGCCTGTCCTAAGCCCTATTTGTAACGCGACGGGCAGGAGAAGGGTGTAATAGAGCACGTGTTCTACAGCCAGAGCACCAGCGTCTATCACAGCAGCACGTCCTCCAGTAAAACGTGTGGACAGGCTCTGGGCCTAGGTGTTTAAGATGTCTTTCCCCCCAGACCCAACTGTGAGCTCAGTGAGGAAAATGTACCTTCCTGATCTCCATATAGGCAGGGGCTGAGAGGAGGCATTGGGGCGTGGGGGGGCGTGGAGGGGAATCCATATTATTTATTACTGTATTTTTCAGACTATTAAGACACCCCCTCAAATTTGGAAGGAAAATGGGGGTGCGTCTTATAGTCCAAATGTAGCTTAACCTGCTTGCTTGGGGGGGGGGCGCACGGTGGAGCGGGGCCCCCCCCCCATTTTCCTCCTTTAAAACCTAGCTGCGTCTTATGGTCCGATGTGTCTTACAGTCCAAAAAATAGGGTAATTTCCTCGAAGTAAATTCAGTCATTTGTGTTTATTTTCTAACACTAAAAAGGCAGTCTTGGTCTTGAGTCATCACAAACACAATAAAAAGGAAGTTGCCCTATGCAGATACGAATCCCAAAAGATCAAGAAGCAGTTATGCAGTCTGGCTGGGGAGCGGTGATTTACTTTGATCTTCTTTGATGTTCTGAAGGAAAACATGTCCCCAAAAGCCATTCTAAGATCTGCACTGTTAGACACATGGAGTGCCTTACAAGTACCCACTGTTTTGATGGCTGATACACCTCCAGACACCATACACACCGGAGAGAAAAACGCTGGAGAATAGACTCCTTTCTTGTAAGAGTAGAATTCTTTAGAATTACTTCACTTTAGTGTTTGAATAAAGTAAAAAGAATACACACATTTACTGTTACCTGTTTGAATTGTAGAGGTGCAGGTTTCAACTGTTACTTCATCTGAAACTGGTACCTTGGGCTTCTGCGTAAGGATTTTCCTGTAGAAAGAGAAATACATACTTTACAGTGTGAGAAGATCCTGTCTGCTCTAACACGCTTCCCACCTTACTCCCTAGGGCTCCTACCTGTCATACTGCTGATAACAAAGAAGGTTCAGGGAAATTAGTATGATGCAAGTTCATTTCAAACTCCACTATAAAAGTTACAAGTGAATTTAGAAACAAGTAATGCTGTGTTTGTTTTTCCTATTTTCTAATATTTTACTTTGTTGGCTATAATGGCATGGCCTTAAACTACAAGTAAAATGATTTTAAAATGTTGCTCAGTTTAAATTACACTTATGCCAATTTTTAAAAAAGGATTTTATTTACTTTTAGAGAGGGGGAGGGAGGGAGCAAGAGGAAGAGAAACATCAATGTGTGTGGTTGCCTATCACATGCCCCCTACTGGGGACCTGGCCCACAACCCAGGCACGTGCCCTGACTGGGAATCAGACCAGTGACCCTCTGGTTTGCAGTCTGGCACTCAATCCACTGAGCCACACCAGCCAGGCTCTTAATGCCAATTTTTAATTATCTGTGGCCACAATTCCAAATAGGTCCATCGAATATGGGATATTTCCTATATACTCAGTAGAAGCAGGTTCAGTATTTTAATGCTAACTGTAAAGAGTATGATAAATAACTCAGAAGGGGAGACCAGTGGCACCTCCATTAATCTACTTTATGGAAATATGTTGACAGTGATTCTTCCTATTCTTAGCTAGCCTTTCCCCAAAACCCAACTAAAGCATGCCGATTTTTAAAAATGGGAAAAACACAATTATAACATAAATTCAAGAAAAAGCATGTATATGGCCTATGTATACATGTTTATAGAGACATCTGAAAGACATATCTCAAACACAATGTTTATAGTAAGAGCAAGAGCTACACTAGTTTATATTTAAAAAGAAACTGGCTTGCCCCGACGGAGGGTATCCACCGCGATTACCACCGATGACCACAAAGTTCCCTGTCACTTGACTGCTCTTTGCCTTGTGATTGTCATAATTATCCATCATTCCCGATGCAAGAAATGGGAGCCCTTATTAGATTAAAAACCACGACAATTAATTAATAACACAGTCTGGATAATCTCTTCATGTTGTTTTTCCCCACCTTTTCCATGAAGGCCTAGCAAAGATTCCCGGTAATCAGGCAGAAGCATTTGATTAAGTTCAGTCTAGGGGAGGTGACTATTACAATACTGATTTCTGTGAGTGGTTTATGGAGTCACTCTCAGTAATAAACCATTACTAAGTAAGTAATAAACCATTTACTAAGTAATAAGCCATTTACAATGTCTTAAATTATGTTTTATGGGTGTTAAGTTTAGTACATTATTCTTACTATTTAAAAAAGTTTTTTTTTAAGTTGCTTTTTAGAGAGGAAGAGAAAGAGGGAAAGAGATCGATTTGTTGTTCCACTTATCCATGCATTCACTGGTTGATTCTTGTATGTGCCCTGACTGGGGACTGAACTGCAACTTGGGCACATCGGGACAATGTTCTAACCAACTGAATTCCTTGGCCAGGGCTTCTTAATACTTCTTAATAATTGAAGATTGCAACTTTTTGGTGTCCTCTACACTGGTGTCACTGTGCTACCACCAGTGCTGGTGTCCGGTGTGGCAATGAAAGAAGGAGCTCGTGTCACAAGGTGAGTCAGTTGTCACTGATTAATTCAGCTAACTGTTAACAAAGGAAGCGGTGTACTGACTTATATTTTAACACAGCTGCTCCTCTTGTTGTGGACCACAAGCTGTTTGCAACCTGGCATCCAACTGTTAGAACACACTTCAGGAACACTGCCCTCCATCATCGGGCACACCTTCTAAATATGCAAGTGCTAAATGAAACTAATTGGGAGCATCAACAGCTCACGTAGTCATTAGAACACAACTGAAACGTGTATCAGTTGAGCGGCAGGAAAAAACTGTCTCTGAGCCCTCTCCCCCTGGGTGCTACAGGAAACCTGTACCTGATCATCCCGAAACCGCCGGAGATGGAAGGGCAGGAAGGGATGCATTGCTGTGAGGGAAACGTTTGGTGGCCCTTCAACAAAAACAGGGCCACCAAACGTGAGTTCTACCTCAATCCATCACGTCTCATTTCAGGAAATGTTTAATATCGTTCTAAGATTTCATAACACCGTAGGCACTAAATTACATGCAATTGTATGAATGAACTTAACAGAAAACATGAACAAATATGGACATGTCAGAGATCTAAATAACAGTCACATATGCACAGACTGTTTTCCTACCGGTTCAGTTTCATTGTTATTCATATTTGAAATTTTCTCTAAAACTTACCTTTCAGGGGTTGATGGTAAAGAAAGAGGAGCTTCAACCCCCTGAATAGGGCTTAAGTGATTTAATCCTGAAAGTAACTCCTCCTCTGCAACTGAGAGATCCTTTCTCTCCACATCTTCTGAGCTGCCTGTAAATCATACAGTTAAGAACATTCGCAATTATTTACGTTAACGTTTAGCAATTACTCGTGGTCTTGGACTACTTTTTAACAAGTTGTTGGGTCTGCTTTTTTGTATGCTTAGGTTCTCTCCCTTGACATTACACTGAAAACAAACAGTTCCTTCTAATTATCTGAGTCTAGTCCAAGATCCCCACCCCCTTAAACTACCACTTCTCACATCTTAACAGGCGCTGCTGCAAGTGTTTTACATGTACCAATTCACTTAACCTTCAACATTCAAATCGGTAGTACCATTTCCCCCATTTTAAAGATAACAAAAGACAAGTACACAGTTACAGTGCTTATCCCAGATCACAAACCTAGTTAAGTATCTGAGCTAATAAAGATTCAAATCTAGCCTGTTTCACTCTAGTTTATGCTACATAACTCCCCCACAGAAACAATAAAACTTTCTATTTGAGACTTCCTTATCATTTTAGCAATGTCAATTAAGACACTCCCATGAAGATCCTCACCTAATATTTACCATTTAAGTATTTTAGTGGAATGTAGCATAGGAGAATGACATAAACTTCCAGACATATGCTGTTTTTGAAAAGTCCTAAATTCTCAGAATAGTTAAGAAAAGCTTGTGTTTATTAAAGACGACATAGCCCAAACTTCACTAACATCTTAATAAACCTTAGTTTACCTCAGGCAGAAAATATTTCCCCAAAGAAGCCACTATGACCCAGATTTTCATAAAAGCATTTGGTTTTACAGATTTAAAGTTAGGAGTTACCTTTAAATAAGTTTGTTGAAACTATGCCGGGGTGAGAAAGAGAAAAGTTTTCCAGTCCGCCAAAGCTACTCTTCCCCCTTCCTTCCCGGTGTTCTCCTGATCCCTTCTATGTCCCCTAGAATGTCACTATCAAGTTACATTAAAGGTACCTGTTTGTTTACATAGTCTACTAGGCTCTAAATTACAGGTGAGCAGGTGCCATGTGTACTTCACTCACCTCAACAGGTGGCACACACACAGGAAAGCCCAGCTGTTGTTGCACATACACTAAGGGGCTTAAAATTTTTTGAGACAAACATATAAGACAATAAACCATGGGCCTTTATACATTAATTTTGACTGTCCAATGATGATTTTTCTGAAGGTGGGGATGGGGAGTAAAATGAACTTCTTGGTTTCAGAACAGTGTTTTAGATAAGCTGGATTTCAGTTAAAAACTAAAATAGCAACCTTGTCTAAAGTTAATATTATTTCTCATAGCTCAAAGAAGGCTTTTAAGTAAGACCGACAGCTGACATTTCTTAAACATTACTGTTCTTTTCCAAATTTCATTTCCAAATAAAAAAAGAACACATATAGTAAGTTCTTCTCCCCTCCTACTTACTTATAAGTGGGAAGAATAAGATGTGTATATTGGGTCATGTAATTACTTAACCCAGACGCTTTTCTTGTAGTGAAAAAATCCTGTTAAAATAAGGGACATCGATGGCTATTTTGAATATTTGGAAATGAGTTCTTACCCGTTTGTTTCTCTAGGTCTAGAGGAGTTACTTCTGATTCAAACACATCTTTATCACCATCCTTCTCAGTTTTTTCAGTTAAGTTAGTAATTAATTCAGTGGAGGAGCTCACTGGCTTAGAGGCCATGAAAACATACTCAAATTCTCCTGGTGATGGTGCATCTTGATACTCTAGTGATTCAGTTGAAACATTGCTATTTTCTTTGCTCACATCCAGTGTTTCCAAACTCTGTGAAGGTGTATTCTGTGACCTCACATCCATTTCCCGATGGTCCATTTCAGGGCTAATCAGGGAAAAAGATGTCTTATCTTTGTTCTTCAGCCATTCAGTTTCTCCAGGAATTCCAGATTTATAAAAAGGCATGGTAACAAATCCTTTTGTTTTGCTATCATCTGCAGTCTGTTAAAAGGTTTTGAAAAAAATTTTTACTAGTAAATATCACAGTCAAGTCTAAGCTATCCCTCCCAATCATACCCACTTTTCCATGTCCAGTAGTTTTCCAAATTCTCAATCGAATTTCATGTATTCTAAATCTATTCTCTTCAGATGTATGATTAAAATTTAGTCACTGTTCATGTTTCACTAATTCATAAATCAGGATTTCTAAGATTTTCATGGGCAAGATGGGTTCCTATGAACCCACAGTGGGGCTCTAAAGATAGACCCTCCTAAATAGACAACCAGTGAGGCACTTAATAAAAAAAAAGCAAAAACAATATAGATTAAAACAAAAAACAAAACAAAAAAAACACGGACCAAAAATGAGGTCTTCATTCTAGTCCCATTTCTGCCACCAAAGAGCTACTTGTATGCAATTTACTTGGTGCTTCTGAGCCCTTTTTTCTTCACCTGTAAATGATGGGTTTGGCTTAGTCAGTATCCTAGTTTCTTTCTGCACTAATATTTCTGATTTCATGACAATCTACAAGATTGCATATAACAACCTATAGTGATACTATTTAAATTGATTTATCTAACTTTTCCTTATGGGAACTAATATATTCTTAAGTCTTTTTATTCTAAATATCAAACTTACTCCAGCAATCCATTTTGTGGTCATGCCTTCTTCCATGAATGAAATTCTAGTTTCTTTAAGTCGTAAAGGAGGAGTAAGAGACCTTCCAGGTGACTGAGAGGGAGATGCTAAAGGTGTCGATCGAAGACCAGACCTTAGGATGGACTGAGGAGTGAACTCGGCAAATCCAGAGGAAGTAACTGACATGGCCAAAGTTTTAGCTTTCTATGACACAGAGTAAATGGAAATCCACCATCAGTGTTTATAAAAGGCGCACACACAAGGAAAGACGGGGTCAACTGAATCACAAAGGTGGCTATATTCTCATCTCCAATAAACACACCAATGACAAGCTTTATTACAGATTACTGGGAAGAAAATATAAAATTCTATTTAGAACATTCTATATTTAAGACAACAAAACATAAAAGTCCATTTATAATTTATTCTAAAGGCTTTGGTTATTCCCAGTTTAAAGTCAACTTAAAAATAAAGTGCACAGGTAAGATAAATTATTTAACTATTGCTTAGAACACGTTAGGTTAAAGAGATGATATTGTTGATGAGCAGAATCTAGCCTATTTATAGCAATCTGATCTAAATGAATGAGACTGACTTTAAGAATATTTTAGAATACAACAGTACCTGAATTACTTATAAAAATCCTCTGAAGATTTATTATAGTGAATAAAAGTAATTAGCATAGAAACTATTTAGGTAGAAAAGCCCCTTTACTATTTCTCTAAAGGACTAGTAAATAAATTATCCCATTAGATTATTGAACCTGTTACAATATTATACTGACCCCTCCCCCCCGATTATTTTGGCAGCAGGCACAAAATTGTCCTGATTTAATTTCATTTAAACCTAGCAGTAGACAATATAAAATGATTGTTTTTCTCTCTTGTTTAAAGGGTTTATTTATTTATTTTTAGAGAGAGCAGGGAGGGGAGAGAGAAGGAGAGGAACACTGATATGAGAGACACACAACGATCGGCTGCCTCTCCCATGCTCCCAAACTGGGGATCTGGCCTGCAATCCAGGCATGTGCCTTGACTGGGAATTCATCTGGCAAACTTTCAGTTCATAGGCCAGCACTCAATCCATTGAGTCATACCAGCCAGGGCTCGATTGTTTTTCTTGATGGCGGGGGTGGGGGGAAGAAGTTCTGTACTGGATATTAAGTGTCAGGAAATTAATAGTCTTAGTAACCTTTTCAACTTATTTTAATAACTATTTTAGGATGAACATTTAGTGAAGTATCTTTTATTCAACCTGAAAACATAAGAAAATTCCTTGGCTCACTACAAATGCTAGATATCAAGAAACAATTTTTAAAACAACAAAAAAAAGATTCTGGATTTGGTTCTAGAACAATGGAGAAGGAGCTAGGGGATAACATATGTAAAAACATTCTGACAATATGAAGGTAAAAAGACCACTGTTAACTTGTCATCCTAAATTTAGTTTTGTGGTTTCTCAGATAGTAATTTATCAGAGAGAGAGTGGAGTTGTAGCAATTTAAAGACAAGTACTGTTAGTGGGAAAGACTAACAGTTTATACTTGCATCAAATGAGTCAAGAGAATTAAAATAAATAAGCCTGAGAACTAAAAAGCACATTGATAGAGTAACAGCAAAATGCTATCAGATGTAGAATTTAAAAAAAATAAAAAGCAAACCCAAGAACGTGGAAGCATTTTTTCAAAGGACACAGGCCAATTAGAATGACCACACAGAGCCTTGCATTACTTTCAGGACAACAATACAATTGTTAACTTTAAGTATAATGCCAGTTAAGCACAAAGGATACATTTTGTAAAGTCTGTTTAAGAAGATGTAAAAATACAGAAAGCATTTTGGAAAGATACCCAAAAAAATGCATAAACCATTGATTATCCAGAGATATCACTTATAAATAATAGCTTGTTTCTTCTTGCTACTAAAAAAATAACTTCTTAGCTTTACTATAAATGCTAGGTAAGTAACACTCACCTTAACTACAGCAGGAGTTTCAAGTAAATGTAACTCTGAAGCCCTGGAGGTATTTTGACGCGATCCTTTTAATTGTAAACTGGATGTTTGGTCCAAAGAAGATCTTGTAGGGGTTTGCTGAATAAACCCCAAACACTGAGAAAGCTGCGGAACAGGATGAACGACCAAATCCAGGAGTCTGTAATCAGAGTACACATATTAAAAAAGCTACCAGAATTTTTCTGTTCTTAAGTTATACTAATGAAACGAAAGAACTTAGTATTCCATTTAATTACTCAGGCTTCTACAATCACTGATAAATATAACTACATGAAATATAAATTCAATCAAGTGCATTAATTAAATGCATGTTCAAAAATATAAGAAAATCAGCCCTGGCCGGTATGGCTCAGTTGATTGGAGTGCCGGCCTGCAAACCAAACGGTTGCTGGTTCGATTCCCAGTCAGGGCACATGCCTGAGTTTCGGACCAGGTCCCCAGTAGGGGGCATGTGAGAGGCAGCCACACATTGGTGTTTCTCTCCTTCTCTTCCTCCCTCCCTTCCTCTCTCTCTCAAAACAAATCTTTAAAAAAAAACAGAAGTCAGAAAATTAATTCAGTAGCAGAAATGGGAAATGGGAATTTTAGGTAACAATTGTTTTTTAAAAAGTGGGGGCAGGGGGAGTTCTAGTCCTCTTTCCTCCCTTTTTACCAATGTTTGATGAGCCCCTACTATATGTCAGGCATGCATTTTCAAATGAAGATAAACTGCTAATGATTTAAAATACTAAAGAAAATAGAGCAACACTTTTTCCATTTGCTACAATTCACTTTCATCTACACATAAAAATTCCTTTCACTTATATGTGACATACATAATAAATACTGGTTTATTCTACCTTTACAGTCCTCATCACAATAAAGACTAGACTGACCACCAACAAAAAAGGGTCAGTTTTTCACATTAATGAGGTTAGTGACAGAAATGGAATCGGAACTGTTTTCTCTAATGCCCTGGTCCCAGTTCACATCAAATGATAAAAGTGATCTCACTGATGATTTTGTATTAAGCAGGCATAGTCCCAAAGAGCTTAAAAACTCAAATTACAAATAAATAATTGAAACTTGAAAGTAAAATTTTCAGGTTATAATTTTTGGTGCATTACCCGATTTCCTAATAAATAGTGTATATTATGGTTATGTTTTCTAGCAATAAAACAATACCCTGTTTAGTATCCCAAAATACCTATCTCGCTCCACTGAGAATGGCATGTTTTGATGCCCAGGAATAAAGATTTCCAGTTACTGTGTCTTCCCTGCCATTCTATCCTTTATGTTCATGTGAGATTTTCACAATTAGAGGGGGCAGACCAACAGAGATAACAGATGCTTTAAGACCCAACCTATTACCCACTGGGGACTTATTTATAAGAAGCATTTTCTTAATACGGGGTCTTCTTGTTATTCTACACTAAGCACAGCTCTGAGATTTCCATTAAACAAGAATATCTAATCAGGCTGTTCAACATTTCTTTCTCTATCATCTCTTCTAATTCTTTTCCTTCTCCACCTCAATTGTATTCAAATCTTATATTTGTAAACTATTTACTCAGATTTACATTAAGCCACTCCAAACATAAATGGTAGCACAACGCAAGGCATTTAACAGAACAACACTTATGTTTTAGGTGACTATTTATGAATGATTGCTTCTCAAAACCAGCGCCTGTGCACCAGGACCCACTGAGTAAAAGCCATATTCTTACACTACCAAGACTTAGTATGTTAGAGTTATATTAAAAAAACTATCAAGGAAAAAATATTTTTGATATTTTCTCAAGAAAATGTTATTATTGCATTAGGTCTTAGGATTTCCTCAACAACTTTTTGACTATGATCCAAATAAGTAATGCATTTTAGATCACATACAAAAGTAAACAGCACTCAGCTTACTACATGCAGTGTCCACTGCATGATACCATCCTATTCTACTTCATTAAAAGATATGTAAATTTAATGGATTTTGACTAGCGTACTTCCCACTAATGCCAGCCAAAATTAGGTATTATATAAACAACCTTCATTTATGGATTAATCAACAAGGAGATTATATTAAAGAAAGTTAATGATTCACTTTGCTTGTAATTTTAATAAAAGAAAGTTTGCTTCTTTCTAATTTTAAGACTGTATAGATGTAACTACTCCTTAACTGTTAAGGAGTTGAAATTACATTCAGCCCTTTGAAGGCAACCGTGAAGCTGATGTGGCCCCCGGTGAAAATGAGTTTGACAGCCCTGCTCTAAGTAGTCTGAAATTATTAAGCAAAAATTCTAAGTTGTCTACCAGCTGATGTAAAATTTGCTAAAATTACTGTATTACTGCCCAAATTATTTTAAAAAGCAAGCACTAAAAACTCATTTAAGAAATTAAAACAATTTGTAAAATTTTTAAAATAATTAAAAATTTGTGTAATTATTGTCAAACATTGTGTCTTTAAAAATGATTTAACAAATTCTTACCTAGAAACTTTTTGTGATGCTTTTAAAATTGGCGTTCCAACAAATGCCCCAGGCAGCTCGGAATCTGGGAGAGAACACACCACAGGAGATGGTCCTTCTATTTTAGGACTACAAAGAAAATAAAAATGTAACTTTTGATTAGATATCACAAAGAACATTAAATTAAAACTAATATTAAAAAAGTAAGATCAGATGGTAGAGAAAGGCTTTTGTTTTTTTACTCTGAACAGTTCTGATTATTTATAAATACCAACGAAAATACTTGCTTTTAAAGACAAAAAACATTGTTCTTGTAACAAGAACATAGCCTGCATAAAGAGTTTTTCCTTTTTATATACACTAATAAACTCTAAGGTTGGTATGTTTATGAATGCTGCTGATATCCAGGAAAGATCAACAAGTAACATGACCATAAAGGGTATAAGACAAATGTACCTGTTGTAGGCTAAGATGCTATTTTTAGGTTCATCACTTTTCCAAACCTCTCCAACTTTAGATAACACGTTATGGATGAAAGTAGATCTTGTTAACACATTCCCTATTACAGCTTGCTTTGGAACAGCTGATAATGGTTTGGGCCGAGAAACTGTAAAATGAAGAATGTAGGATTTAATGTCATCTCTAACACCAGGATTTTATTGATAGTAAATTAATATATGAGTAACTGGAAAACAGATCACAAGGTAAGAGTTTGCTTAAAACTGTATTTGGTCTAACAACATCTACGCAGAAATTTAACAATTTGGGCTTTTAGGAAACCGTGAAAAATTATTCTACATTTTCTCTAAATGTTGGACAGGAGTCTCAAAAGAAATAAAGAGAGTTCTTTCATTCTTTACTACATTACTAAATAAACTGTAAAAAGCTTCCAAGAAATCCTTACATTTTGTGGGTAGAATGGCCAATAGAAAAAAAAAAAAAGCACCACTGTGATGATTTAAAGCAAAAATGAGCTGAAATATAAGATAGCAATGGTGGCAGAAGGTAATCATTCAATATCTTCTAATTTAATACTTTGACATTTTTTGATGAAACCTTACCTTTTCGAATAATTGACAATGCTGATACGCGGTAAGGCTTAGCTTGCTCAATGGCTAATTTTCGATGGATTCTAGGAAGAACTTTCCCATATTGGTCTAATATAGAATTTCGAGCCACTGATCTCTCCCGCGAGTGAGGGTCGCGATCATTCTATTGAAGATATCATAACTGGTAAAAATTTAATCTTTAACATGCTAGGTGGTATGTGTATAAATTTACCATTTAAAATATAATTATGAATACCCAAGAATATCTCCCTCCTCCCTACTTACTCATTTTTCCAAATCAAGGACCTCATAACAGACTTACTTTACCAAACCGTATCCATCAATACATTCCAAGTCTTGCCTATCCAGCCTTGATTCTTAACTCATACAAACACCAGCTGTCATTTACTGAGCTTCTACATGTGTCAGTAATATGTACCTTACTTCACACTCACTCACCTTTGTACATCCTCACAAAGAGATATTATTATCTTACATATGAGGAGCCCAAGACACAGATGTTCCAAGTACACAGCAAACTAAGATCAGCCTGACCCCCGAAACACATGCTCTCTGCGCTGGACACTTCCTAGTGCTGTCCTCCACCTCACCCTCTCGTCGTCCCCGAGGAAAGTGGTTAGTCTGGCAAGACGGCAGACAGATATTTAAACAGAAATGGCACATATAAAAGCATTAAGTAAGTAATAAAACCCTGTTCCTAATTCTGCTATAGAAGGTTAGTTAAGAAGAGGACCAATTCTCCAAGCTCAGGTTTATATAAAGCCCGGGTTGTAACCAAGTTGCTGGTTTTCCTGATTCTCTTGCCTCCCGTAATAAAACAAGTTTAACTATACCGTAACATTACTCTTCAGAGTTTGGTTCAGTTTCAAGGCAGGGATGTAATTGGCACGCTGTAAATGGTGAACTAAAAGGAATTCATGATTCTGAACACTGGTGCTGGACTGCAAAAACTTCACCAAACACTCCTAGGAAGAACATAGTAGACTTGTAAGCTACTAACATTTCCAGAATCTCTGACAAGGTTTTACTGGAGAGTCGTTACCTGCTCAGTGTCTGTAAATGGTAACTTCAGTAAGTCCTCCATCAGGCCCATTTCCTGACAGACTTTGTACGTGTGCTTCAGTAGCTGCTCCACGTTCAGCCCGTCCGAGTGCCGCCGCAGTAAACTCCAGGCCTCAGTCATGCACCTGAAAGGAGTATTTATCGAAGTTTAGTTTCACAGAAGCTATTTAACATGTTCAAACACCCACCTAAAGATTCTCAAAGATACTTTGTACACGTAATTTAAGGGTACTCTTACAGAATACTAATCACCGCATAATCAAGTTTGCTAATGTCAACAAGGCATTTTAAAGACTTAATTTTATATTGTTCTGTATCGTTTAAGTGTAAAATGATAGGAAAACAACGTAAGCACAAAAAAGGGCAAGATGGAAAACTAATGTGGTGTGGATAAAACGGAAAGGTTAAATGGTGTGACAGACAAAGCCAGACTCTTAAAAAAGTGACATCATGAGGAAGAAGGGTAGAAAAGAAAATGAACAAACATGGAAACCACCATATTGGTTATGAGGAGGTGAAGACTTGAAGCTTTAGCTGATCTATAGCAAGATCTGGCTGCAGAACTTGAT
Source organism: Desmodus rotundus (assembly GCF_022682495.2). Classification (NCBI taxonomy): domain Eukaryota; kingdom Metazoa; phylum Chordata; class Mammalia; order Chiroptera; family Phyllostomidae; genus Desmodus; species Desmodus rotundus. The sequence goes on along the minus strand of NC_071396.1, from coordinate 12,441,847 downwards.
CCAATTAGACAGTATGAGACACCTTGTGTGGTGGCTGAGACACCCTTCTGTGGGCAACAGGTCACTGAATGAAGCAATGCTTCTCATGGTATACTGTTAAGTTAAAAAAAATCTTAAAACAGTATAGTAATAATTTTTAAAAACTTAACAATAAACAAAGCCCATAAGTGTTTGCGTATTTATTAGATGACATTTAACCTGGCACTTAGAATTTTTGAGGGACTGGTAACTTTCAAGGCAGAAGTGGATAGAATAAAAAATAGCAAATAGGATAGGAATATAAGGTAAATAATTTTCTTTAAAAAATCGTTCCTAATTCTAAGTCAGTAGGTAATTTTGACTGTAGCTGGCATCTCAATTAAAAAAGCTTTAGCAATAGTTTTTATTGAAATAATAAATACTAAAATAAAGACTGGTAAATACATGACATATATAAGAAACAGTATATGAACTAAGTTACAGCAATTAGTATTCATAATGAAATAAATCTTAGGAAATTTAGTGGTCCTTTGTTTTTATTTCTGAATGTAGTATATAGGACACAATGTCGCTAGATTTCTGGAGACTGAATAATTGAAGCTTTACTGTACTTAAGAGAAATAAGGTTTAGGAATTACATTATATGATGTTTGTAAAGGAAGAGGAAATGAGAATCTAGCAAATCAGAGAAATGTGCTGTGGATGAATCAAAGGACAATGGAATCAAAATGAAGAAAACACAGCAGCCTTATACGCTGGTGTGGCTCAGTGGATTGGGGGCCAGGTCCCTGGTTTGGGGGCACGCAAGAGGCAGAAGATTGCTGTCTCTCCCTCTCTTTCTCCTTCCCTTCCCCTCTCTCTAAAAAATAAATAAAATCTTTAAAGGTGTTTTTCCTAAGGTTCCAATATCTGCACTTTGATGTAAGCATTAGTGATGAATTACCACCTCTTTAAAGTCACTAAAGGAGCTTACATGGAACTGAAACAAATTTACATGTTATTCACCAACCCAGTATTAAAACTCTTTACCCATTTATTGAACATTTGGCACTTGTAGCTTCTTATATTCATTCTAGACATTTTTTAAAGCTAGCCAAATACTTTTTTAAAATTTGATCTTGAGAGAGAAAGAGAGAATATCAAGTTTTTTGTTCCACTTATTTATGCATTCATTGGTTATTTCTTGTATGTACCCTGACCAGGGATTGAACCCTCAACCTTGGTATATTGGGATGACGCTCTAACCAACTCTGCTACCCAGCCAGGGCCTAGCCAATCCCTTTAGTTCACCCAAATTCTTTCCTCAAATACTGCCTAATCCATCACTTTTGAGGACATCTTACGTCTCTACATGTTTAGCCAACCTACTATTAAACTATACAACTTTTCTCTTGATTCAACCCTCTTCCCTCAGAAATACATTCTATTTAACCAAAGAGAACAAAGAAAACTTAACTTTCATAGTACTGACACTAACTTGCTGTTTCACTCACAAATGACAACTTGGGGTGAGTAAAATGACCAATTTCAAAAAATATAAAAATAACCAACCAAAAGGACTGGAACCCCCCCCTCCCCAACAATATGATTTGTATATAAAGTTACAATTGGGGAAGAAATTTCAATGCTAAGCAATTTCCCCAACTAATTTAGCTAACAAGAAAACACAATAACCAGACCAGTACATTTTCAGTCATGCCATTTAACTTGTCACCATTAATACAATGACAAATATAACGATGATGGCAATATTGCTATACTCTAAGTGGTGGCAAATATATCATGCTGATTATAATGTAACACAACAAAAGCAAAACATATTGCTACTACCTATTTCATCAATTCCACTGTATTAACAGACATGATCAAGAATTTGATGGTACTTTCAAAATATGTACTTACCTATTAAGAAGCAAAACAGTGATGTGAAGGATAATATCAGTATCATTGGACACTGTTGGCTTCATTGTCTGAATGTATCTGAGGGCTTGTCTGTGCTCGCCCTGACTCATGAAGGCTTGAATAATCTTTGAATGCTGCCATGACACAGGTTTTGCAGTAGCTGGATGAAACAGAAGATCCAAACCATTCTGCAAAATTGACATGAAAATTGGTAAACACAAATATGATGCTCTGCATTTAGACAAAGCAGCATATTTTTAAAAAGAGAGGCACTACTAAAGCCACAAAAATCAAGATAAAACCAGTGTAAATATAAACTGAAAAGACCTATTTTAATCTAGGGCATCCTTTATTTTATCTATTTATTTTTTTAAAGATTTTCTATTTATTTTTAGAGAGAGGGGAAGGGAGGGAGAAAGAAAGGGAGAGAAACATCAACGTGTGGTTGCCTCGCATGCCACACTACTTACTGGGGACCTGGCCCGCAACCCAGGCATGTGCCCTGACTGGGAATGGAAACAGTGGACCCTTTGCTTCTCAGGCCGGTGCTTAATCCACTGAGCCACAGCAGCTGGGTAGGGTATACTTAAAATAGAAGTCTTATCAAAAGCCTCATACTTTGAAACCTCGCTATTACGTAAAATCTTTCCATCACCAACCTCTTACATCAAAGCCAAATCCTGACTTTTGTGGTTCCCTCAACACATTAAACATTTTTCTAACATAATCACCATATCGGCACGATTAGTAATTATTTACCTGTTTGTTTCCTTCTTTAGGCAGTGGGAAACCTGGGGTTCTTAAATGTTTTATCTTTGTATTCTTACTGCTTATGGTAGTGAAGGTATTGGTTAAACTGACTCTTTAAATGACCTCTAGAAGTAGATTGCATCCTATCTCTAATATCAAATTCAATTGTTATATATTTTTATTTATTTACATATTTATTTTTTAATCCTCACCTGAGGATTTAAAGAGGAGAGGAGAGGTGAGCAAGGGGGTAAGGGAGAAAGGGAGGGAGAGACATTGATTGGCCGCTTCCCGTATGACTGGGGATCGAACCTACAACCCCTTGGTGTATGGAACGATGCTCTAAACAACTGAGCCACCCGGCCAGGGCTAATCATTATGTATTTTTATAGTTTGCAAAAGCATTCACTCTATGAGAACTAACAGACTTACCTCATAGTCATTATGATCTATCAGCCAAAACCCTTGAATAAGTTTAACCTGGTCCCAAGAAATGGCAAAGGCAGTTGGAAATGATTCAATGGAAGTATCTGTTTTGTTTGGGAAGGAATATATAATATCAAGTAGCAAATAGATGGTCTTTTAAAAAGAAGATTAAGGACTATAAACCAAAAGAAAAACTCCTATGTACATATTTGTAATAGGCAGCAACAGAATATAGCAGGAAAGATTCTTTAAAGACTGCAGTGTTCAGAAAGCTTTTAAGGATATCCAGGTAAGGGAAGTATAATTTTCTTAAATGTGGGTACAGCTAACCCCGCAACAACTTCATTCTCAATTTTTTAAGTACCAATATGAGTTGTATTTAGTTCATTACAGAGGAGATGAATTAAAGCATACTTTCTTTATGAAATCAGTAGCTTAGCAAATTTAAAAAGCTATAGACAAAATTCCAGTTACCCAGAAAAATCTGGCAGCTTAAACAAGCATATCATATCTTCTAAATTTATTTATAATTTATAAACACATTTTTAGACTAATAATTGACATTAGTACAAAATCTTTATTGCAAAGACCACAGGACTCAACACAATGTCTAAGGTAATACTAAGCTAACTTAAGTGTATTCGTATTTAGTACATAAGTTAACCTATTTGAGATGACTCCTTGGCCACTAATGTTTTAGAACAGCTCTTCTTAGGTAGTATCTCAGACATATTTAAGAATCTGATGAAAGCCATGGACACCATCCCTACAAAAATAAACATAAAACAAAATTTTGTGTCGTTTCAGGCTAATCATATAGACCATTTGGAACCTATAGATCTTGGGTTTAGAACCTTCCTTTTAAAAAAAAACAATCAAATTTTATGATTTTAGTAACACATGAATTATTTGACTAAAAATTTTAAAGGATACAATAGAATGTTTGCTTGCTTCAGTAACATTGTCTAGTAGGTATATGTCAAGTAGTGCCTACAAAAGAGATACAAAATTCAGTGCATTTTATATACTCATTCATTCAAGCTCTGTTCTTCCCAAGCCTGTGCCAGGTGTGAAAATACAACTAAGCATACCACCACCCCCCAGCTCTGCAGACCTTGTAAGTGGTATCACGTTACTGCAAACCTACATGTAGACTAGGAGGAGGGTATTTTCCTGTTCCGCCTTCTTCCCGTTTCCACAACTTCTCAACTCCATCTCCTAACTGAGAAACCATTCCATCGATCATCAAATAATCAGGGTTCCACTTCCCTCTGCAATAAGGGCAACATTACAGATTATTTAATATTAGTGGTCATTATTATTATCAGAACAATAGCACTAAACTCAAAAGTAATGCCCCAGCTATCAAAGGGAGAAGAGCTGAGGGGGAAATAAGAAAAAACAAACAAAAAAAGGAGTCGTCCAAGTGCTGAAATGTAACTGTTAATGGAAAAAATGTAAAATAACTAATTGGTGATATATTTTATGCTTTTTTTTGATGAATAGCAGCTTCCAGTCTTTTTCTGAGTACAAATTCTCAGAAAAAATACATGCTTAAATTATACATTCTCTAATAATGAATCGTGGTAAATAGTCTTATTTAGGAAATAATAGCTATCTATACTCAAGTTCTAAAATAAAAGTGTGACCATTAGGTCAACACAAACATTACAAATAAAGCAGTAACGTTGGTAACAAATTCTGATACTTTGCTGAGAATTCCACCCATTTAATCATCTTATAACATGATGAATTCTGTTCTACCTCCGAAGGCTCGACTTCTTACAGAAGAAATTTCTAAAATGTTGCTTGAAGGTTCTGGATGTACTATACCTTGATAAAAGCTCACACTTCTGCCGACGACTGGTGTAGTAGTTCTGAATTACAGGGTAGTTGTAGTATAACCTTGACAACTGCACAGCATCATCTAGATTTTTTTTAAGAGTTGGAAAAGAAGCTAGTAATATTTCCAAAATATCCCAACAATACTTAGGTTACACACATTGATATTTTACTATAATTTTATACTGTTTAATTTGTAGGCTTCCTATATTTAAGTAAGACTACCCATCCCTTTTTTAACATATGCACAAATGAGAAAACCAAGTCTCATAAACATCTGTAACAAGGATGCTAAGAGAATTATGAAAGAATAGGAATGACAGCAATTATGAACAGTGGGAAAAGCATGTTTAAATAAAATCTAATGCGAATCCTGCAAATGCAGGAAGTTAGAGGCTTCAGAAGTATGTATATTCTAAACAAATATAGTAGAAGTCAAATTCTCTAGTTCTTGATATTGGCATTAATCATTAGATAAAAGGAGGTATTTAAATGATGGCAAATCTTATTAGGTAATAGCCACATTAAAAAACCCTTAAGAGAAAACGGTTGACAAACTAGATTATAAAACGCATAGTTCTATGGAACTAAATATAGCTGGGGGTATCACTGAACCAACTCTCAGAAACTATGTTTTGTCAAATATTCTTTCCTTCAAAATGTGATTCAATCCAGTAAACATGTAGAGAAAACCTGGGTATCAGGCATGGGTGAGGTACTGAAGACACAAAGGAGGAATGTACGAAAAGAAGTTAAGAATAGAAGAAAACCTAAGTGAGGTGGTGGAAGCAAGAAAACCCAAAACACTAAAACACAGCAACATAATTATAAAGACTTAAGAAGCTTTCTTTTGAACATCAACAAAAAAAGGAAAACATAAAAATAAAATTAAAAAAAGAAGCTTTCAGTTAATATTTATAGGTTAAGTAAGTATTTTACCTAAGCCCTCTGGTAAAAGCCCAGAATGAGAGAACCAAAGAACCACTTGTGCGTACTGACAGATGAGCTGCGAAACCACACACTTATTGGTTAAGTTCATGCGACCTGCAAAAGAGGTAAACACCAATTAACTTTCAACCACAAGTGAAATATCAAGATAATCAAGTTTTCAAAGAACTAATTAATTCCTTGATGATTTCTAACAATGTGTATGTATTTTTGAACAAATTTAGCTTGAACAAAAAATTTCCAAAATGCTAAGATAACTCATCAACTGAAGTAGATGTTTTAGGTAAATATGCTTCCATCTTAGCTACTCTTATTTCCACTTAGTTAATTTCAGAAGTCAAATTTATACATTAATGCAAACTGTACGGTATCATTAATACAGGTTGTTCACACCAGGCCTTTAAATAAAATTAACTGTTTTGTTTAAATGGCAAAACAAAGCAAAAAATTACAATAACCTCTGAATAAAAATTATTTTTAAAATAATTCAAAAATTTTAAATTCTACTACATATATACTACCTTAACCGTCAGTAAGTTTAATCCCCAAATCTCCATGGTTATTTATGTATGGGCTCATGCTACATTTAATAATATTCTGTAGTTTTTCATAAAAATATACCAGCAGTTGAGAAATAACAGCCTTTTCCACAATGATCCATCCAAGACAGGATATTTATTCTTTCTCAAAGTCAAGAAGTAAAATTTAATAAAACATTCATTTATATAAGATAAACAGCACACCTCTTTCAGTGATCTCTTGGGCCTCTGTTACAAAACAGCTTAAGACTGTATTAAGATTGCTAAGAAGCAAATGGCACTGCTGAATAGACTGTACAGTCTGTGGATCGATGAAACGACACGAACCGTCAAACAACGGGATACCTTTCACAGATAAAACACACAATTAGTTCTGACACAGTAAATCTGAATTAAACTCACAACTGCAAACTTCCTGAAATTCATATTGACAACAAAATCATTCTATGTATTATGAGATTAACAAAAAGAGGCTTGAAATGGCAAACACCCTCAAGGAAACTAGAAGGGACAGATACAAATTATTATTTTTAAGTGTATCGTGAAGTAAGCAGTGTGTCAGCACAAAGGAAGGTGATACAGATTCAACTTCAGATTCACTAAAAAGCAGTTATATTCATTAAGTGCTTCTCCTTCAAATAAATCTTTTATACCATTACTTTTATGTACCCTGTTGTTTTGCAATTAATATTTTATAAGAACTTTTGTCCACCTCCAGTCTTCAAAAGCGAGACATTAAAATTAAGACTCATGTACAGACTTATTACAATAAAATTGTAGGATGCTATAATCTACTATAGACTCAGTTGTCCTTAATATTTAATATGTAATTGAAAACAAGTATCTTAATTCTAAAGCCTTCCTTCTTTGAATCAAATTATTTGATTTATGCCCTGGCTGCGTAGCTCCGTTGGTTTTAGTATCATCCCAATAAGCCAACGTGACAGGTCTGATCCCCTGGTTAAGGCACATACAAGATCAACCAATGAATGCATAAAGAAGTGGAACAACAAATAGATGTTTCTCTCTCTCTAAAAACAGTTCTTTTAGACAGTCCTATTAAGAATAAAATTTTTAAAATCCATTTGAATAAGGGGACTAAAGGGTAACGGAAAAAATACAATGAAGATTAAAAAAACTTCTAAATAAACTTAAATTTTACTATCATGCACAGGGCAATCACATATTGCCCTTTAATATTATTTTTGCACAAATTGGGCATAATGAGTTTTTAATATTCACAAGATACCTCAAAACTCAACGTGTACAACAGACTAATAAACAAGACTATCAAGAAGGAAAATGACTTGGCACAACTGATAATGACATGGTTTAGAAAACAGAGATGAGCTTTACCCTACTATTTATCTTCTTTATACACATATTTTAAATAAAAAATGAGTAAGAAGAGGAGCTTCTGAGGTTAGTGGCATATTCTACTTAATCATAAGCATGTTTCGTAAATTAAGAACAAAAGACACATAAGGTACAATTCTGAAACTACCTACTGTGGACATACTATGTTGCTAGTTTAACAATCTGTTGCAATATCTTCATCAACAAATAACTTTGTCACTAATATTAAAAGAAAGTTTTCTTCTGGGCTTTCTTTATACAGTTTATAACTTCAGAATGATTAAAATTATTATTGTCATGTACTTAAAAAAGATATCACTATTAGTTTCTTAATATAACACTTACATAGTCTGTCAAATTCCTCTTTTGTGAGAATCACTTTATTCCATGTCCATTCAAGAACAAAGCGCAAATTAGCAGCAGAATTTGGTTGTTCTTATTTGCAAATATAAAGAGAAAAAAAAAAGACTACCAATTACAAACAATAAAATGAGTAACTTTCAGCAGAGAAACCTGACAGAAAATCACCCTAACCAAGTGAGCAAGGAAAAATAATAATTAATGGAGACATAGTGGTATCATGTATCTTTTTCAGTACAGTACATCCTTTTATGTGATAAGTCTAAAATCTGAATCTAATCTGGAGAAAAAACCCAACAAACACAAGTTGAAAGGCAGTTTACAAAATAACAAGGTTACATTCTTTTTAAAAAATGTCAATTTTTTGAAAGACAGAGGCTTAGGAATTTTACCAACTTGGGAAATTAAAAAGACATGAAAATGAAATACAATGTATATTCTGGATTGAACTCTGGATTCCCCCTGCCCAAAAGTGCTGTAAAGGACACCACTGGGATCATCAGTGAGACTCCAGTGAGTTCTGCAGATTATCCAATCTACATGTTAGCAATGTTAATTTTCATGATTTTCATAGTTACAACATGGTTTTATAAGTGAATGTCCTTGTTCTTAGAAGGAAATTATACTGAAAAGAAGCATGACATCTTCAACACACTCTCAAATGATTCAGAACGAAAATAATGTGTGTATGTCTATGAGGAGGTAGAGTAATACATACAGCTTAGATAAACCCCCAGAGAATTTTGCTGAGTGAAAAAGAGCCAATCCCAAAAGCTTACATACTGTATGGTTCCGTTTATGAACATATTTTAAATGACAAAATTACAGAAAAAGAGATTAGTTGTCACCAGGGGTTAGGGACATGGCTGCACAGGGGCACCCTGGGGGACGCTGGCTTGATGCTCTATCAGAGGCCTGCCAGATTCCCCCTGGGGTGGCAGTGGGGGTGGTAGGGAAGAGTGCACAGGATGTTTCTCTGTCGCCCTCTAACGGTGTACCTGACTGTGAATGTACAAACAGCTCCAGGTGAAGTTTCACTCACCACCCCCAACAGACAGAGAGCTGATAATTTTAAAAACACGAAAGTAATTTTTCATTAAATATCCCCTTACCCTCTGTTATCCACCTTCTGATATATCCAGTCAAAAGTCCCAGGGAACTTGTGTGGATTGCTGCTGACAGTATAGCTTTTAATTGTTCTTCCTGCACCGCAAGAAATTTAATGGTAAGAATGTATGATCACAGACTCAAAGGTAGCATGTTGTATGTAGCTCAGAATACAAAATTTTAAAGGCTTAAAAGGCATTATGAAAAATAAAAGCATTATGACTTAGTAGGACAGCTATATCAAAGACAATAATGAGCATTGGTGATGATGTGGAAAAAATAGAATCCTGATAAACTGCTGGTTGGAAAATAAAATGGTAAATCCCACTTTGGAAAATAGTCTGATAATTCCTCAAAATCAAAAGTACCATATAAACCAGCAATTCCACACTTAGGTACAAACACGCAAGAGAAATGAAAACACATGACCACACAAGAACTCTGCATGAAGCAGAATTATTCCTAATTACCAAAAAAGTGTCCATCAGCTGAAAATGGATAAATAAAATGTGGTATACTCATACAGTGGAATATTAGACAGCTATAAAATGGAATGAAGTACTAATATATGCTACAACATAAATGAACCTTGAAAACATTACTCTCAGTTAAAGAAGCCAGTCACATCCATTTATATGAAATGTCTAGAACAAGGAAGTCTATAAAGACAGAAAATAGATTAATGGTACAAGAGGCTGGGAGAAAGTGGAGTGAAACGGGTGACTGCTAGTATGTATGTGGTTTTGGGGAAAGTGATGAAAATGTTCTAAAATTTAATGGGCTGAGAGCTTTACAACTCCATAAATATACCAAAAGCCATCGAACTGTACACCTTAAGTAGATGAATTGTATGAATTATATCTCAACAAAGCTGTTACTTAAAAAAAAAAAAATTGTGTAAAGAATGCTGTAAGTCAACAGGACAAAAAAACAGAAGGCATCATGAGATCAAACACCTCAACAGATTTTTGAAAAGTAATAAAGAGAGAGAATGTGGCTTATTTAGCAGTGTGAAGGAAACATGTTGTAAAGACCCCACAGAGGGGAACAAAAAATGAGAATAGAGTCAGTTTGGTTCTCAGAATATCAGGCTAAATTCTTGGAAAAATCAGGAACAGGGGAAAGTGGAGGGAAAAGGTAGTCAAACATGGGACTGAAAACAGACAACAGGTTAAAACTAGCGCAGGAATACAGTCCCTTCTGTTACCCTGTGCAAAGAACTGCAGAGGCCAGCTTAACAGGGATCTTCAAAAAAACTGAATGGCCCCAGAAAATATCTGGGGTTTCCCTACCGAAAGGGTGCACACCTCATCTACCATCCTAATGAATGCCTCTGGGTGAACTCCACCCATACAAGAGAGTTTATAATCTGCTACTGACTCACTTTACACATAAACAGTCAGCGAAGGACCACCAAACATTAAGGATAGCCATTTGCATCAGATGGACTAAAATAATAAAAAGTGACTCCAGAAAAATAGAGATAATACAGAGAACTAAGTAAAACTTAAACATACATAGAATATTATTTCATCCATAAAAAAGAACAGACTATGAAAAATGATCAAAGAATAAGAGCTCATAGAAATTTAAAATTAGATTCAAATTTTTAAAATAGAAAAAAAGGAAGATGATAAAAAAAAAATCTCCCAGAAAAAAGAACCAGAGGCAAAAGAGACGAAGGGCTAGAAAGATAAGGTAACAGAAGATCAACTTGGGAGAGTCAACATTTTCCTAATGGAGTTTCACAAAAAACAAAAAAAGTACGAAAAAGTTAAGATAATGTGAGTGATAGCCTAGGCAAGGGCTTATTTTTGTTTGTTCCATTTGAAAACACCAATAAAAATGAAAGTTAAAATCTCCCGATAGCTTTTATTTCCATGAAATAAAGTATTAGGGGGAGAGGAAGGAAGGAAGGAAGGAAGGAAAAGAGATATATCAAAAAAGAAATTAAGTATTAAATATTAGCTGTAGGTGATAAACAATGAGCACCAATGTTTATACTGAAAAGGCTCTCCCTACCAATTTATTATGTTACTTATCTGTAATTATTTAAATAACTCTTTCTGCCCAAGCAGTGTTTAAATTAAAACATTTTCTCTTTCTCCATGGGAAAGTGACTTGGGGTCACTTTCTTCTAGCCTATTTTACTAGCAAATATTGAGTTAAAATAAATGTGAATTATGAGCTACCACCAGGCATCTCCTGATTGGTAAGATGTACTGGGCCTAGGAAAACTGTGAGTGGACTAAATATCACTAGCAAGTTAAGATTTTGGCTTCCATGACTGAGTCTGAGTCCTATAACTGTCTTGTTTTGCAGGAAATTGGAATCTTCACTTAATAGGCTTTCACAAAACACTTGTTTCTTTAGAGCAGTGGTTCTCGAAATACTGTGTCAGAATCACATTAAAAGCTTTATTAAAATAGACTGCTGAATTCAATTCCTGGAGTTTCTGATTCAGTAGCTCTAGGGTGGGAATCAAGAATGTGCATTCTAACAAGTTCCCAGTGAAGCTGATGTCAGGGACCACACTTTGTTGCTAGAAACCATGAGATTCTCCTAAGTCAACATGGTTGCTAGTCATGTGGTTTTGTTCTCTTGCACCTATGCTATTCTCTGGGGGCTGGAAAATGGCCCTATACTGTTATAATGACTCTTACTTATGACATGCCTGATGCAGGCATAATGTGTCTCCTTTCCTATGTCCTCTACATAGCTAAGGGAACCTGGTGCCAAGTTATGGCCTACTGGATCCTGGGAGTATGAATTTTAAGTCAATCCAAGACCTTAGTTACTGATCACATAGAGTGGGCATTATACCACTTAACCTGCTTCTGCAGAAATTATCTACCAGATTTCCACCCTAACAGAGACAGTAATGTGACACACAAAAAGCAGAGTTGACCACCACCTCACCTGACTTAAACTAGAAGGCTGAATGTCAATAAGTCTTGGCGAGAGGAGGCCAGCCACCAGACATCGATTATAGCCATCAGAAATGACTTCATTGATAAATGGTCCTGATTTCTTTAAAAAAGTCAAAGTCTGTAACAGATCAGTAAGATATCAATACTCAAATTTACAAATTTAACAAATTCAAGTAAACAAATTTAAGAATACTTAATAAAGTCATTGCCCTACTTTATACTTAACATTTTGAGTAAAACTAAAAATAGCAAAATGGAAATTGTGTAAGACTACATTTCCATAATTTATTTCAAGAAAAACAATTTATAGGTGATTTAGCTAAATCAATGCTTCCTAATTATAAATAATACTGTTAAGGATATTTTACGTGGCTCATATTGTTATGAAAGGTAATCCTGTTACCTTCTCTAAAGCTGACAGACTTGGTGACAAATCTCAGTGAACTAAACACACACACAAAACCCTGAAGTTTATTCCTCTTGGCATAAAAGAGATCTGATAAGATGTATAAATATGGCATTCATCCACATCTAGCTGATTATTAAAAGGTCTGTCACTGGATGTTTTCCTGGGAGAGTATTTTTCAACCTATCATCAACACCAGCTGTGCCGGGCACTGTATCACTGTGCTAGGTACCTGCCTTGCATGGCTTTATCTATTAACAAGCTTCTGAGAAGAGGAGAATTTAGAGGAAGGAAAAAAGGGACGTGGTATGGCAATGACCTACTCTGCTCTTTTCCTTGGGGTTCAAGCAGCTAACACCCACAGAGAGCTGCTAGACATCCCAGTAGTTCTCATTAACCTAGTAGAAGCTACCACAAAGTTAAATCCATGGCCTGACTTGAGTTCAGTAAGAAACACTGTTCATGCTGTTGTTACCTACCTCCTTCTGAAAGCCGGTACAAGTTATATGAATAACTCCGGAGTTTAACAAACAAGTGGCATCTAAAAAAAAGATTTTTTAAAAACCCACCTTAATATTATATTTGAGATGGCAATGATACAACAGAATTTATCCTAACAGATTGCAAGCCAAAGTATCAAATTATTACATACAATAAATTTTAAAATAATTTTTCCAGGTATTTCTATCCTAACAAGATACTAAACATTATCACAAATGCGCTAAATGTGAAACACTTCATCTTTTCTAGCAAATTCAAAAGTGATGATTTCTTTATAAAACATGTATTAAATTTTCATGTTATCAAACTAAATTCTTAAGTTATCTATATATTAGCTGACCATGAAATATGGATAGTACTATATACATATACACATATATTTCACATAAATACATGCATACATACTTATATGTTATTTTTCTCAAAAGGTTAGGGTAATACATACCAAAATTATAGGAACTTGGGTTAAAAAATTGTTCTGGAGGTGAATATGAAGGACAGACTCCTCGACTTAAACTTCTTTCGTGTACGAATATATCCAAGATGTAATGCGGAGAAGTACTACTTACAACAGAGTCCAAGGACCACAATGCAAAATAAGAGCAATTATGTAGATATTCTCCTGATCTGAAAGAAAATTTCACAGAATTATTAAGTCATTGAACTGCTACAGATACAAACACCAAAAAAAGAGAGAGAATCATACCTTAATGAATCTGGCATTTGTGCATGATACCAACGATTTATGTCAAAAATCCCCAAATATATGGAAGGCTTTCCTTGTCCGTATACATTCACTTGCCAAGTAAAGACTGATACACTTGTCTCAGGAGACAGAGCTAAAAGAAAAAGCTAGTATTAAAAGACAGAATAATCTCAAAGTAAAAACCCCAAATAATATTTATAAGGAGGCTTGCACATAAATTTGTATTTGTCAAAACACATTTCTGTTATGTGCTTTGTAAATAGAGATTCATTCACTTGTATCTTGACTTTTTTATATTTCAAAAACTACTCGTCTAAAAAGTTATATTCTGGCTCATTTCAGTTAACACCTGGTCAGCTTTGAGGTTTAGGGGTAGAAAGTAGAAAATGATTTGAATGAATATACTCCCAAAAGTGGTACACGGCTAGTACCAGAATATCAACACCTAAAATGAATGCCTTTAGACCATAGAGCTTAATTCTTTAGAGGAATTCTGGCTGAGGAGGACTGAGCTAGCTATATGGTAAAGGAGTAAAAAAAACAAGTACCTGGGTGGTGACTATGGAATGAGAAGACAGGAACATTAAGAGACATCAATAGAAGGGAAAAGGAAAGTAAAAACATGAGACACAACTAATGGGAAATACAGAAAAGAAGATGCAAGTGGGCAGTAAGAGTTTGATGAGTTCTGGTTTTGACATGGCTGGTTGGATGTGAAAAGTGTATTACTAACAGAGATGTGGGGCCGAGAACAGAGACAACTCCTGGCTGAATGAGCTAACCATGAAAACAAATCCCAACCAGAACACACAGCATGGTTCTAGTGGGCACTCCCGGAACTGAATGAACCTACCACATTAGCATGTTCAACCCTGACACCCATCCTTAGGAAAAGGTGTAGCTTAATCATTCCACTCGCAGACAGAGACACACAGGCTGAGAAATGTTTGTCAAGGTCACCACTAGTGACAGAACTGGGGTTTGAATCCATGTAAGTTTCTAAAATCTATGCAATTTTACTATGCCAGAATGTTTACCAGGAAGATGGAATCACACCAAAGAAAACGGCAAAGCCCTGCCTGGTGTGGCTCAGTGGGCTGGGCATCATTTGGCAAACCGAAAGGTCACTGAATCGATTCCTGGTCAAGGCACATGCCTGGGTTGTGGGCCAGGCCCCTGGTTGGGGGTGTGTGAGAGGCAACTGATCAATGTTTCTCACACACTGATGTTACTCTTCCTCCCTTTTCTGCCTCCCTTCCCTCTCTCTAAAAATAAATAAAATCTTTTTAAAAATATATTAAAAAAAGAAAAAATTAGAGACAACCAAGGCATGTTTGTCATGTCTCAAAAAAAAAAAAATTTGAGAAAAACATTATTCATAGACTATTCAGAGATTATTCACAGTAGTCAAAACTAGAGGCCATTTTTGTTTTGTGTTAGATTAAAATATAAGAATCCCTCATTTCCTTCAAGTGTTCAACCTGTGAGTTCTATATAGCAATGTGGAGAACAAATACCCAGTATCTCATACAGACCTGGATCAATTCCATAATTAGTATACCAATTATTTAACTACCAGGAATGTAAACTCTAGAAACCAGTATATATCATAAACTTTAAATCAAGATTTTCATTTCTAAAATCACTTGAACTGTATCTTATTGATTATGCTACTACAGTTGTCCCATTCTTTTTTCTCTCCCTTAACCCCCTCTGCCCTGTATGCCCATTCCCTCCAGCATTCCCCCACTTAGTTCATGTTTATTTGTTGTACATACAAGTTTTCTGCTTCTCCATTTCCTATACTGTTCTTAACCTCCCCCTACTTTGTACCTATCAATTAGGCTTCCTCCCCATACCTTTTCCCCAATTCTTCCCTTCCCCCCTCCCCACTGATACCCTTTCATATAATCTCCATTGTGATTCTGTTCCTGTTCTAGTTGTCTGCTGAGTTTGTTTTTTTAGGTTTGGCTGTTGATAGTTATTGAGTTTGCTGTCATGTTACTTTTCCTAGTTTTGATCTTTTTCTTAGCTAAGTCCCTTTAGCATTTCATATAAGGGCTTGGTGATGATGAACTCCTTTAACTTTACCTCATATGGGAAGCACTGTATCTGCCCTTCCCTTCTGAATGATAGCT
Organism: Desmodus rotundus; assembly: GCF_022682495.2. Classification (NCBI taxonomy): domain Eukaryota; kingdom Metazoa; phylum Chordata; class Mammalia; order Chiroptera; family Phyllostomidae; genus Desmodus; species Desmodus rotundus. The sequence goes on along the minus strand of NC_071396.1, from coordinate 12,425,957 downwards.
TTGCTGGATAGGGTAATCTTGGATGTAGGTCCTTGCCTTTCATGACTTTGAATATCTCTTGCCAGCCCTTCTTCTTCATTTTTTAAAAAATATTTTTATTTATTTATTTTTAGAGAGAGGTGAAGGGAGGGAGAAAGAGAGGGAGAGAAACACCAATGTGCGGCTGCCTCTCATGCGCCCCCCACTCAGGACCTGGCCTGCAACCCAGCCATGTGCCCTAACTGGGAATCGAAACAGCAACCCTTTGGTTTGCAGGTTGGCACTCAATTCACTAAGCCACACCAGCCAGGGCTTGCCAGCCCCTTCTTGCCTGCAAGGTTTCTTTGGGGGTATCAGCTGACAGTTTTATGGGAACCCCTTTGTAGGCAACTCTCTTCTTTTCTCTTGATGCTTTTAAGATTCTCTCCTTATCTTTAATCTTTGGCAATTTAAAAATGTCTTGGAGTGTTCCTCTTTGGGTCCCACTTGTTTGGGACTCTGAGTTTCCTGGACTTGTATGTCTATTTCTTTGCCAGATTGGGTAAGTTTTCTTTCGTTATTTTTTCAAGTAAGTTTTCAATTTCTTGCTCGTCCTGTTCTTCTGGCACCCCTATGATTCAGATGTTGGTATATTTGAAGTTGTCCCAGAGGTTCCTAGGCCTCTCCTCCTTGTTTTTGAGTTGTTTCTTTATTCTGTTCCAGCTGAATGTTTATTTCTTTCTTTTGTTCCAAATCACTGATTTGAGACCCAGTTTCCTTCCCTTCACTGCTGGTTCCCTGTATACTTTGCTTTACTTCAGTTTGTACAGCCTTCACTTCTTCCTGTATTTTGCAGCTAAACTCATTTGTTGTGAGTATCCCGATTACTAGTGTTTTGAACTCTGCTACTGTTTTACATTCTGATAGGTTCGCTATCTTCTCGTTGCTTAATTCTTTTTCTGGAGTTTGATCTGTTCTTTCATTTGAGCCTTATTTCTTTGTCTTAGTGCACCTGTTATGTTGTTGTAAGGGGCAGGTCCTTAGGAATTTGACAGGGCGGGGCTGCCCTGGGGCACTATTCTGTGGGGGAGGGGTCAGAGAGGGGACAATGACCCTTGTTCAGTTCTTGCCCTGCTTTCAAGAGACTGGCAGTTTTTCCCGCCGCCACAACCCCCCAGGTTTTTACAGTCCGAGTCTCTGAGGCTTTATTTCGCTGACACTCCAACCCTGGGTCGCACAGTGTATCTCACTCTCCAGTTGCTCTGCCCAGTTTACTCCCACTTGAATATGGAACTGCTCGGTACGCCGCCTCCTTGGGGCACAGCCCTGGCTGCCTGTCTCTGCCCCTCCTACCAGTCTGGCTTTTTCTTCTTAACTTCTTGGTTGTCAGACTTCCATACAGTTCAATTTTCTGGCAGTTCTGCTTGTTTTTTGTTTTTAAATTGTGCTTATTTTTTGTTTTTAAATTGGATGTTTCCTTCTCTTGGTTGTGCAAGGAGGCAGTCTATCTACCTACACCTCCATCTTGGCTGGAACTCCAAAGATTTTGTTCATTCGTTCCTTTGTTCATTCATTCATTCATTCGAGAGAGGGGAAGGGAGGGAAACATCGATCAGTTGCCTCTCGCACAACTCCAACTGGGGACGTGGCCCACAACCCAGGCATGTGCCCGCCCTGACCGGGAATCAAACCAGCGACCTTTTGATTTGCAAGCCAGTGCTCAACCACTGAACCACACCCACCAGGGCTAAATCAAGATAAATCTTAAATCAAGCACTCACATGACATGTAAGAGTACTTTTAACTAATCTTACCTTCACTCATCCCTTCCTCTCTGTCACCATGAGATCGAAATTTCTCTATACTCTGGCATCCCAACAGTTTGGTATTACTAGTCTGTCCCCTCAAAGGAAACATGCCACCTGTGAGGTCCAGTGTGTATCTTTCTTCACAGTACTCTAACCCCTGAAATAAAATGTACAAAAATCTTTACCCTAACAGAATTCAAAGCAAAAAGTCATTCTAAAATTAAATATTCTCTGAATTTAAAGATTTTTCACACAATACAAAAAAAAAACCAAAAAAAAAAACCCACCCCAAATTAAACCTTAAAGAGAACATATCAATTTATAGGGGCTCTAAAATTTTATATAGCATAATCCACTTATTAAGTCAAAGGCTAGCTTTAGTCTCCCAAAAATACCAATAAATCTTCTAAAGCTGTCACCAAACACAGGAACATTCCCCTGCACTTTTGGATGGCATGTAACTGGACTAACCACTGAAATTAGATATACGTATACTTGAGGCCAGCAAACCTACTCCTGTGTTTTCACTGAAATTCTTGCTTTGGAATAGCTTGTAGTTTTTTGGTTTTTTGTTCATCAATCCCTTTAAGAATCTGACAAAAGATAGGAAACTTTCCCCCCAAGATGCATAATCATAAAAATGCCACACATAATTCAAGGACTCATAGATTCCTGTCCCTAACACTAGGTTAAGAAAGCCTGTTCTAGAGAATGAAATGAGAGGGTTGACCAAATGTGGCCATTAGCAGCACCCCACTATCTCCTGAAGAATTCAGCCAGAAAAATAGTCATGTGAAAGGATAGATACATTTATCCTTTTACAATTAACTGTCAGTGACCAAACTGTTTATAGTTACGTCATGGTTTACCGATTGATATGTTAGAACAACAAAGTGGCGTTACTTTTCCTGGGTACATTTAGGCCATAAGTTTCAGTTTTGTCCAATTCACTCACTGGAGAAACAAATGATACCCGGAGTGCTAACAGTGCTACCTTTGTAAAACAGCTGGTCTCCGAATCCCTAATCTAATACGTTTTCCATTATATTATGAATATTTTACTAACTTGAATATAAGAATAACTTTTCAGTATCTTAAAGACTTACAACAGGTGAGCAATGAACAAAATGGTAATATGAAGCTGTATTACCATTACCATTTACCTCATATAAGATTTGTCCTGATGCCAAACACTTTCTATCACCAAAGGCCAGCTGAAGCAGATGCAAACTCAACACATCCCCTTCACTGAAAGAAAAAAAGATTAGCTTTTTATGTAGTAGTTTTCCTAAGAATACTATCTTATTAATTATATTAAGCATCTCTTACTATCCGAATCAATTTAGTTTGCATACAACATTGAGAGCATGTAACAGAACTAAGGTCACTGGGAAGAATTCAGTTTTACTTGGCTGTTTTCATAAAATGCTGTCCTTCGAAATAAAAACTGACTTTTAATTATTTGATTCTAACTAAGTTAACCTGATGGTGTTTGTATACTTCAGGTGACACCTTATGTAGCAGAGACTACAACTGCTTGCCCAGTATTCCTTCTCCCCTTCTTTAATAGGTATGCTTTCATTAGGCATATGGCTGCCTAAAATATACTACATCACCCAGCTTCCTTTGCAGCTATGTACAGCAGGGTCAAGTTCTGGCCAAGAGCATGTAAACAGAATTATCCAATGACAACTACAGAACACCTTCCTTAAGGTTTTTGGCTTTTCTCCTTGTCCTTTGCACCTTCCTTCTGGTCTCATCCTCCTTATTGTTAGGCTTCTACATAAAATGAAGTCGTTGCCCTTTACCATGGGGATGATAGTGATGCAGTAAGAATATAAAGCAAAAATAAGAAACTGCACTGCTCAAGTACAGAACGCATTAAGTATTAACAGCACAGATTTCAAAGCCACACACTCTGAATTTGAATTCTTATTACTAGCTGATCTTTTTTAAAAAAGATTTTATTTATTTTTTTAAAGAGAAAGGGGGAGAGAGGGAGGAAGAGAGGAAGAGAAACATCAATGTGTGAGAGAAACATTGCTCGATGCCTGTTGCATACGCCCCAACTGGGGACTAGGCCTGCAATCCAGGCATGTGCCCTGACCAGGAATTGAACCAGTGACCCTTTGCTTTGCAGGATGCCACCACCCAACCAGCTGAGCCATGACAGTCAGGGCAAGATCTTTCTTAAAACATTTCTTCTTCTTGGCTTCCAGGACACCACAGTATCCTCATGTTCCTCATGCTATACTATGTTTAGTCCTCTGCTTGGTTATTCTGCCCTCTGGTTCTCAGTCTCTATTTCTAGGTAAGAAGGTCTGCAGGGCTCACTGCCTAGCGCTATTCTTTTCTCTAGCTATTTTCATTCTGAGGCCAGTGGTTCTCAATCTTGACTGCTTATTATTTGATCACCAGGGGAACTTTGAAAAAATATATACATTTAGGCCCTACCAACAGAAATTGACCTTATTGCTCTAGGGTAGAGAGACCAAATTCAAACACTTATCCCTGCCTAGAAAGCCCTATATAATAAAACTATTCTCCTTTTCTGGCTTCATCTATGACTACTCTGTACTCTACCCTTACTGCCCTTGCTTTTTCCCTGAGACATTTTACTAAGACCTTTGGATTCTTTACCCCAGACCCCAGATCTTCACATGGCTCTCCTCCCTACCTGCCCTAATCAGCTTTGTTCAAATCTCCCTAACTACACTATTGGTTCCCTACTCTACCACTCTGTATCTCCTTTCCCAGCTTTATTTTTCTGTATCACTGTCTGAAACTATATTAAATATATTTAGTAATATATTTATTGTTTGTCTTCCTCACTGAAATATAAAATCTAAAACAGAAATTTGTCTACATTCTCTAGAACGATTATTAGCATACAGTAAATGCTTGATGATTTTGTTCAATAAATAAATACATGGATCATGAAGCAAAGACAGCCTCTAAGAGACCAAAGATTAAACAGGATATATTGCATACAACCAACATTAAAGAGAATACGAGTCAGTTTTTCATTTACTTGTCAGTTGTTACAAAACTAAATGTGGCTTTAATTATAATTGATAAGCACTATGGCAAACTTTTAAGATCTATACCCGTGTTAATTTTGTACTGCTATAGTCACTTTACAGTGATTCTTTTTTCCTTTTATTTTGTTTATACAATGGCTCTGATGGGAAAGGGAAAAAAAAGAACACATCACCTGTCTGTTTTAGAATTATAATCTAAATTTGTATTATTTTTGTCCACATATTTTTAATAACAATACAATATGGTTTGGGAGGAGAAAAAGAAAATAAAAAATAACAATAAGCTGCTAGGAAATTCAATGATGAGGGAGATGTAAGAGACTCTGTCGCATTACATACTCTGTAACATAAGAGATTAATCAAAGAATGCCTTACAGCAGTATTCCTGATGTATACATATGTATTGTTTATGTATGTATATGCACACAAAAAATGTAAATAATCTTATCTACAATTTACTGGAGCTCATAGACTGCCCTGTGTCTACCAATGGACCAAAGGTAAGGAATCATGCTTTAAATCATATGTACTAACACATACCAACATATATAAATGATCATCAGATTCTCAGAGAGGTGCATGACCTACTAATTTAAGGGCCCTAATCAAAGACTAAAAAGTCCACAAAAATATGGCCTCCACCTCCCAAAAAATCTCACATCAGTAATACTGATGAATGCAACAAAAATTATTTAGGAATAAATAATCTAAATTACAAACTAAATTAAACCTGTCTTAGTAAAAGAATATTTAGGGGACTAGAAAGTGGTTTAAAAATCATTAGAGAATTATTCCCATTTGTTAATTCAATGTATTTTGGATAATGAAGAAAATAAGAGGAATCACTTAAAAAAACCCAGAAAATACTATTCTGCCTGTATTTTAAACTATGATTCCTTTGTGCTTAGAATGAAAGGACTAAGGGAAGTGCATACAATTCACAAGCATTTTATAAAAAAAAATCAGGAGAAGAGATTTTTGTGGTTATAAGAACAGAGTGAGCATCACTTATAATTTTAAGAGGAAACCTCTTTAAACTTTAGTGTGGGAATTTAGAAAAAGTAAAACAAAATCCACACAAAGAATAAATTTATGAAACTATCATCAGAAGAAATAGTATTGAAAATAAGTGGAATACAAAAAATAGTTTAAAGGTGCCCCCTCATCCCAACCACACAGAGCCTTCACAAGGCACCTTTCTCAATGCTGCTGGTCCACATTACACTCAGGTGAACAGAAACGGGGATCTGACCCAGTGAGAGGTATCTGTTTCTACTATTTTCAGTTATTCTCCAGGATCAACAAATTTCAAAAGTGGCAAGTTATGTCTTCATTCATTCACTTACTACAGTGTACGGTAAGACAAAACCTCAAAAGTGGGGACATCTAACACAGAAACCAATATTGTCCCCAATTCAAGTACAAAAATTCTAAGAATGGGACTTGGGAAGAGAAAGTGCTGGAAGCAGTGAGTGGTCAAGATCATGTGGCATTTATACCACAAATTTTAATTTCATTGATCATCAGAAAAGAACTAAATAGCTAAGAGAAATAGAAGAAAATCAATACTTATACTGATCTAGCACTGGAAATGAACAAGCTTAACCATTAGAAATTAAATTGAAAAGAAAGATTCGTCTCTAGTTGTAAGTAAGACAAAATCAGAGCTTGTGACAGAGAAAAATTCACCAAATTAATCCTAAAAATATACTGCAAAAGGCAGGTAAGACTAGAAAACAGAGTAGGGATAAATAATGAGAGAGCCATGTAAAAGAGGAAAAAAGAAAGGAGATTATAAAAGAAAAAATGGAAAAATGGTCTTACGAGAGAACACACAGCACCATAAAAATTGCCTAAGGTAATAAGAGGTTGCTCGCTCGTCTGAATCGGCTTACTCTTGGAAATAACACTGAAACAAGTCAAGCAAACCCAATTTCTTCTCACTGATGTCTGAGTATTACTCAAACACACAGAAATAATCATTTAACTTTTCAAATCATTTCAACTACCATTCACTAATTCACGGAATTATGTTGTTTTCACTAAAAAGAGACAACATAGTACAAAGATTTCCAAAAGTAATTAACTGCTGCTCCATTTTAACAGGTATTTTTTAAAACCACCGGTATCATACTTACCTATCTTGTGTAGACTGAACAGCCCACAAGTAACAGCAGTTACGAGGATCATTCTCAGGTTCTTGAAAAGTAACAGCATATATGGGAACCCTTCCACCTTCCAACTGTGTGTAGTACCTAGACAAGGCAGAAAAATTAGTACAGTTCATGCTTTTAAATTACAGTTATGTATGTGAAAGAAAGGTGTCTCAATGTAAGATTGTGCACTAGAGCTACTACTGTTCCTGTGACCATCTTATCTTTAAAAATACACAGGGTACGAGACAAGACAACAAGGCACCCACCCCCCAGGCAGAACTGGAAGGATTAACATCACAAAGCTCATTCATATATGCATGTGTGAGCCAGTCCTTCCAGTACCTGTCAATGTATGCGCTCTGTACTGCTGCACACTCAGACGTACCCTAGAAAGGGATGAAATACTGCCACAGCGCTCCACTTTAGCTGTTTGGGTCTAAGAGTCAGTCTCCTCCTCACCAATAAAATGAGTTAGAATCTGGAGAGTTCCCATAAACACCTTAAAAAGCATAATTAGCCAAGAAATGATAGTGCTACAGAAAATGCTGCAGAAGCCAGATTCCCCAGGTACTCTCTCAGGAGCAACTCAAAGACAAGAGCTGGTAAAAAGGTATCAGCGAGGAGATTTGAGATGAACTTCCCACAGGCAGCTACTGCAGAACAAACAGCACTGGCACTTCACTGGTACAGTACAGGAGAATGTGACTTGAAGAAGTACAAAAGTAGTCTGTGTTTACCTAAGGGGCTTGTAATACTCTAATATTATCAAAGAACCCAAAGGTAAGAAATGGGCCTGTTTGAGATGAGGGAATATTCTTATTTTCCACCTCTCTTTTCTTTACTTCAAATTTGGCAAGTAGGTACCAATTTGTTGGCAAAACTAACAGCAGAAAGTTCCAAGGGTGACTATTTTGTTGACTCATCTGCAAGATAAATTACTCAAGATGGCAGTCTAACTTACTTTGAAAGAAATGAGTATTAAATTGACAACTTAAGATACAAACAGGCATTTACTTAACTATTAATAGAGATTAAATTAAAAACCTATTAACGCCTATTTGCTAACATTAGCAAATGTTAGCTTCTCAGCAATTTTAACACCATAAATATTAATAACAAGTATCAATATAATTGTATTTGGGTTAAGTTTTTCACAGCATAAAAATTTTTAAACAGTATTTTACACCTTTGACTTTTTAAAAAGCCTTTGTTCTTCTGTCAGCTGTGAACTACCACGGTATACATATTTACACAGACGGTCACGAAGAAAAGGACTTCTGAAAGAACTCGTACTGCGCAGATATGTAGCTCATCTATAGAGTCACGCTTCACTAGCAAACTGAACACCACAATTGACATACCTTTTAAATATACACTAAAAGAATCAATCTAAAGTCATTCCTTCATTATATCGAGTCATAATTTAATACAATGAAAATTATTCGATCATTAATCTATCCTACTTTGTTCTCCTTAAGCTAATTTTTAAATATTTATAGAGTACAAGTTATAGTCAGAAAGAAACTACCAAAAATCTAATCACGGAAAAAAGTTATACTTACTCTCTCTTCATGGTTTTCATATTCCAGAGTGCCAGATAGCCATCAGAAAAACCAACAGCAAGCTGATTTGTCCTGTTCAGGTAGCTGAGAGTTGAAATGGCCGTTCCTGACGGGCTTCCTAATTGGAAACACAGATGGCGCCCTTCTTTTATTGCACCTTCTCTGATGCGTGGTACTTCAGCGGGGATACCAGCTATAACTTCAAGGTCTTTAAAAAAAAAAAGTGAGATAAACCATAAACAACATAAAAGAAGATGAGTCACCCATTATTCAAGTGGCACCTGAAGACCACAGGTATAAATCAAAATAAGATTAGTGATAAATTATGCTGAACTATAAAATAGCCATCCTTATCTACGTAAATGCCATTAATTTTCAAAATACATTTAATTATGTAATTTTAACCCAAATATATCTCTTGGAGAAATGTCTGGTTTCAGGAATGGGGCAGAAAATACATAAGGTGAGCCTGGTACATTTTAATGTCAGAAATCTAGAAAACTATTAAAGTCTAAGAGGAATTTGTCAGACTACATGAAGGAGAACATTGTAAGCATCAAAAACAATAAATGACCTGAAACTAATACAGAATAATACAGAATGTAAACTAATTGAAAAATAATTTTGAAATAACGAAATAAACAAATGAACACATTAAGTAAGTAAAACCTCACGAGTTTCTGCTCTCCTCACCTACAAAAGACCTTACTGATTCACTGGAAATAAGTAGGTGGTGCCAGATTCTTACTGTGGAAGTTAGTACTTAAATGAACAGTAAGCATCTATCTGGGTTTTCTGTAAAAATTGTATTTCAGGTTAAAAACAAATAGCCCTAGTTAATAAGAAAACTCTTCTTTAGGTTAACAGAAGTTTAAAATCATCACCTAATGAGATTCAGGCAACAATCTCAATAAATAAAACAATTAATTTAGAACAAGATTTTTCAACCTTAGCTCTAACAACGGTTTGGGTCAGATAATTTTTCACTGTGGGGGGCTGTCTTGTGCCCTGTAGGATGTGAAGCAGCATCCGTGACTTTCACCTTCTGGCTGTCAGTAGTACCATCTCCCTCTGGTAGTTACAAAGGTTGATGGGAAACTTTAAATAGGAAGAGGAAGGATCATGCTGTCATCACCTGACCCCAACAATCACTAACTGTGAAACAAGACACCATGTGTCTCCTGATGTGATACAACAATTCAGAAATACCCAGTACTTCTGAAGTATCCTTACCAAATGTTAAGAATGAATCTAATCAGATACAAAACGTAAATGACACAAGGAACACATGGATAATTGCAAAATGTGGTGCATTATTCCAGATAACTTCTTCAGCAAGTCAGTGTTGCTAAAAATAAAGAAGAAGATAGAAAAGACTGCTCTGCCTTCAAGAAAATAGATGTCAAGTGTACTGTGCAGACCTGTCTGGATCCTGGTTCAAACTATCTAAATGCAAAAAGATGGGTTAGAGACGATCACAGAAATCTGGTTATTAGATTGTACCAGAGATTTCAACCTTTTTCATCTCATGGCAACATAAGCAATTAAAATTCTGTGGCACACCAAAATATATATTTTTCCTGATCTGACAAAGAAATAGGTATAATTTTGATTCATTCACTCCACACGGCTACTGTTGTGTTGGCTGTTGTCACTGTTTTAACAATCTGAGGGAAAAGAGGTCACTGCCCCTGACTAAATAATCAAGTACTGTATGTTTTAAAAATTCTAATGGCATACCGGTTAAAAAAATCACTGGAATATAACCAAGGAATTAGTATTAATGTTGTTAGGAATGGTAATGACATCATGATTATATAGTAAAATAATCATTATTTGCTTTAAATTAATGCAGAAGGAAAGGGGAATAAAAGATGCACATACAGAAATTTTTAAAACTGACTTGAATTTAGGTGATGGGTATGTATGAATTCTTATATTATTTTATTTACTTGGCGATATCAGAAATCTTTAAGAAAAATATTCAGGCCTGTATATTGATATAACTGTTGTGCAAGGGTAGATTCCCTCAATGCTATTATGAAGGGGTTCAAAAATCATTATCCCATTGTTCTTGAACAGTTACCCTCCTGATCCCTCCTGTTTCTGATTACTTTTTCAGAGAACAGCAAGTGATTAAATTTTGCCAAAATAAATAGTCCATACAGTGAGATACTGTAAACTTATTTAAGAAGATAAGGTAGCCTCTACATGTACTGATGTGGCAGGATATGTACGAAATACCATTAGGTTTGGGAAAATTGCAGAACTGTATTTATAGTACGGAAGGAACTTCATTCTCTTTGTTACATGTATTTCAATAAAATCTAAGTAGTTGTAATTATAAATTACTTTTTTATACAAAAAAAAATTGAATCGAACTCTAAAACTAAATTTTTTGTGTGCTATAAAATTCAACGCCTTCTTAATTTTCATAATTGAGATAATGGCTCTGGATCTCTGATCACGATACAGAGTTTAATTATAAAATTACCCTTGACTAATTCAACTACTGATTGTTGACTTCTGAAATAAAGGATGTTTTAATTCTATTTTTATCTGAAAAGTTTTAATTATGAATATAAGCATTTCAATTAGCCTTATACCTGTGATGATATTATATACAAAACACACTCTCGAACAAAACTTCAAGACTATTTAATTCCTTTATCAATTTTCTATGAAATGCAGTTAACCGTTTCTAATAGATTACAAATTCATTTTTAGTTATTTTCGTTAATCAATTCTTCTGATTTAAACTTTACCCAGGATTTTATTAACCAGGTCTTCATACACATAAAAGTTTTAAGGTATTTTTTTTATTATTGTAAATTTTCTTTCTTAAGTGCATATATGACCATTACTTTTGCAAAGTCAAATTTTTCAGGTTTTATTTTGCAGATTTAAATTTAGTTCAAATGACTAAGTACCTCAATCAAGTTCTGGTCAAACTTTTACAGCTTGCAGTTTTAACCAGTTTTATTACATATTAACAGTTTTTATTAGTTATGATTATAAATTGAGATAAAATATTGATCACATTATCTTTTTCATAGCTGATCCGTAAATGAACAGATCTTCAAAAGTACAGGACTGCTTTAAAAATCAAAAAGGTCCTCCAGCCCTGGCTGATGTGGCTCAGTGGACTGAGTGCTGACTTACGAACCAAAGGGTCACCCATTCCATTCCCAGTCTAGGGCACATGCCTAGGTTGCAGGCCAGGTCCCCAGTAGGGGCGTGTGAGAGGCAACCACACATTGATGTTTCTCTCCTTCTCTTTCTCCTTCCTTTCCCCTTTCTAAAAAAAAATAAATAAAATCTACTTAAAAAAAAAAAACAACTCCTCTAAAAATGAAAAAAGTTCCTTGAAGGTCTAACAGTCTTTTCCTGAAATACACGTTTTTAAAAAGAATTACAGTTCTTCCTACATAAACCAGGCAAGAGCCCACAAATTTTTTAAAAAACCCAAAAACTGAAAGCACTGGAGTAAATTTGCTAATATAAAAATTAGTATTAAATAGGAAAAATTACCTCTTTTCACTTTTTAAAAAATTTGATTAGTATTAGTTGGGGTGTTATTTTGCGAGGGAAGACTTGCAATCACTGTGATTTCCTAGTACATTACTCTATTTGTCTTGTCTTACTACAGGAACATAAACAGAATGCCAAAGCACAAGGCTACAGCCTATGTGGATGGATAATAAAGTCTTCTTTCTTTCTTTTTTTTTTAAAGTTTATTTTAGAGAGAGGCAAAGGTAGGGAGGAAGAGGAAGAGAGAAACATTCATTGAGAGAAACATCAACGTGCATGAGAAACATCGATCAGTTGCCTCCCACAATCCCCCAAGCAGGGACCTGGCCCACAACCCAAGCACCTGCCCTGACTGGGAATCGAACCTGCAGCCTCACCAGTAAGAGCAGATAATGAAATCTTGATAAGGTTCAAGATTTTATACCTTTAGCTCTTCTTTTGGCATTTACTTAGTAATAGACATTATGTAAGTATATATCTGAAAACAAATAAATCAATATCCCTATCTCTTTCAATACCTACATTGATATATGAATACTTCATCAATAAAATAGACTTAAGATATAAAAAGTATCCAGTGCCCAAAACATTAAAATAATAGGTCCAAACAATAAAAGAAACAAAGATACCTAAAGAAGTTTCTATATAAAGATTTTTGACTTTTTAAAAATCAACCCCTTCTATCAGAATATTCAGGTGGTTGATTTTGGGTTTCAAGCGAAGACTAATTACCTGATGCCTCTACTTCATTCTGACTGCATGACAAGTCATCAAGACACAGGTCAATAAGGAGGATCTGTCCAACATTAGTCACCACAGCTGCCACACCAAAAAGCCATCGCAAACTCGGGTGCAAGTGCTGCGTGCTTGCGCTGGCTCCTCCGTGATTAATTATAGGTTCAATAGCTGTTACCTAGAAAGTAGAATGTATGATGATGTTAAAGCAGGTTATTAGGTATAATAGACATTTTCAAACATTTTGTAATATAAAATCGTTAATATACATTTGATGCTTGTGAATCTGAGTAACATAATGAAATCGTCAATATAAAAAGAATTATACCATTATTTCAATATATTAAAAATCATGCAGTTGAAATAACTGATGTTTATTGAGAATTTAATATAAGCCAGGAATTGTGCTAATTGGTTTATTTAATATTCATCATAACCCTTTAATATTGGACTATAATTGCATGTTTAAAGATGCAACACCCAGAGGCTTAGGAAAGTTATCTGAGTTATTCAAGTCACACATTCATTAAATGTAAAATTCAAACCTACATTTTTCTCACTTTAAAGCTCTTAACTGCCTACTCTAGGATTATATAACCTCTTCTCTTAAGGGAGAGTAAAAATCAATCATTCCAGAAAAATTTACTGTTTACTCTTAAAAAAAAAAGTCCTGTTTATCCCTTAAAGCCATTAGAGGTATAATGTTCTTTAAAAGGGCTACATTAGAATGGACTTCACACAAAGTGTTAGCAGTGACTGAATCACTGACATTTAACAAGGACTGCAATGAAAGAAAATTATACTGTAGCTGCATCATGGAGTTATATTTTCCCCCTTCATCTCGTGAATGTCTGTACCTAATAGTCCATATTTTATTTTATACTTAGCTTTCCTTCTGTTTCCTATTGACTCACAAATATTAACTAGGTATGTTATGTAATAATTATTTGGTGATTTCTACTATAATACTGATAAATGTCCTAGAAAGAAAAGAGGAAGTTTGTTCTCAATGTTGTATACATTAATATAAGATTAGAGTTTGTTTCAGGCTATAATTTTCTTACTATAGACAAGAGCCTGGCTCTGTTTCATTAGTAAACAAAGCATTCCATAGTGTTTCTAATTCTGAAAGATGTCATTTCATGGATTGTGTTCCTTTTCTAAATTATGATAATAATGTCTCTAAATATTGAAGCATATTTTCTTTGATTTCCTCAGTGAGGGGTAAGGAATCTGTCACAGCTTACATTCCTCATACAAATACTATGTAAACTAAACAATAATGCCAAGGCATTTTATTTTAAAATAAGACAGTTAAAAGCACACAAATTTAAGAGGGGATACTGTGCCCTAATCCTGAAAATCAGCTAGTTGAACTTCCTTGGACGTTACCTATCACTATTCTTCGTATCTTTTCCTTCTCCTACATTCTCTTTTCCATGTAACACCAGCCATCCACCCAAATGAACTACAAAAACTTAGATAAGTTCCTTCTCAATTACTCTAATCCAAATAATCAAGTCCTGTCTGTGTCATGTCCTGAGTATATACTGAAGCTGTCCCACGCTGTTTCTGCTGTCATTTCTTTGGTTCAGTTCATCATCGTTTACCTGAACTACCCCAAAACAAGGAGCTTTTTTTAACACTTGAGTTCTGCTTTCAATTTAAAATGATTTCACCGTAGACTTTAGGAGGAAGCCCCTAATTGCAAACAAAGCTATTCACAATCTCAATCTTCACCATTTCTGGCTCCTACTTCATACTTCCCCTCTCCCCAAGCGATTCTAAATAAGCCTAGTTTTCCAAATGCTCCACACACTGTGACTTTTTACATGCTGGTCCTTTTGCCTGAAATGTCCAGTCTTTTTGAGTAGAAATTATTCAGATGTTCTCCATGTTCTAAATGGATGCATTTGTGAAAGTACTTGTATTTATGCTGTAAGCTCATTATCGGTCTTCTCCTGCTGGAACACAAGCTTTCTGACACCAGGAACCAAGTTCAATTCATCTACTTATCCTCAAAATCTAGCACATAGCTTTTTATAGTAAGCACTCAATGTATGTATTACTAAATTAATTCTGCCTTAGAATCATCACCCGTGGCAAGTACATATAAGAAACTCGGCTATAAGTTACTTCAGACTTCCACATTAGCCCACAGTGTTCCTCAACTGTAAAAATATATTTCACCATTAAGCTCCCTTTCAACTTTAAAAACTCTATGACTATATATATTACAAATACACACATACATTTAAAAAAAATGTTTATTGATTTTAGAAAGGGGGAGAGAAACATCCACTGGTTGCCTCCCATACACACCCTGACTGGGAACTGAACCCACAACCTCATATGCACCCCGATCAGGAATTAAACCCCCAACTTTTGGTGTATGGGATAATGCTCCAGCCAACTGAGCCACACTGGAAAGGGCCATACATACATTTTAATGCATATCTAAAGTACATACTTTTTTCCCACCAAGTATAGAAAAAATTCTACTCTTCTATGACTTTATATGGGGTGTGTGTGTGCATTTTAAGTGAATGTTCTCACCCTGTATGGAAGAATAGCTACAAACCTGCTGAAGACAAATCAAATTCAAAGTACTTCTATAATTACTACTGGGTGAGATGCCTGGTATATGGAGGACATAGAGATACTAGAATTAATAAATGGTAATTATAAATGAAACCACTACTTAAATATATCATTCAAATCTTAATAACAAAGACATGTTTTCCATATTGCTCCAAGGCTATATAGTTGCCTCTTAAAAAACATGGCCTTGAACTCCACACATGGGTCCACTTCTCTTCTTTAGGATTTTTTCCTCTAGCTTATTTCATTGTAAGAATACACTATATAACACATGTAACATACCAAGTATGTGTTAAATGTATCAGTAAGGCTTCTAGTCAACAACAGGCTATTAAGTTTTGGGGGAGTCCAAGTTATAAGCAGATTTTCAGCTGTGCCGGTGGGGGGGAGGGTAGAGGAATCAGTGCCTCTGACCCCTGCGTTGTTCAAGGGTCAGCTGTAGTCACACACACAAAAATGCCCACAGTAATAAATATTTGTAAGTATATTTATAAACTTTATTTTGAATTTTTAAATGAAAAATAACATACTTCCATAAAAGTGAATTAGAAGTGCATGTATAGCTCAATGAATTTTCATGAAGTAAAACTACCTGTGTAACCAGTAGGGGTTCAGTTTTGAAAACAGAATGTCCACATATCTTAAACAGTACCTACCCTTCCAGGAAGAACAACTGCTTTCACCACTCTTGATATACCAAGGTCGTACAGACAAAGAACACTCCCTTCTGCATCTTCCAATCCAATTAACAATCCGGTTCTCTTCTGCCAAGAGAATTCTCTCACAGCTAGGATTATAGGTGGCTCGTCATTCACTCCACTGAATCTATATGCAGACAGCCGCTCTCCTGTCAGAGAATTTACCACCTCAAGCTGTGGACCACAACTCAAGTAAGCAAGTCCATTTTTCCCTAGAAGAAAAAAAAAGCAAGTATACTGCTTATTTTAATATTGTATGTACACAACACAATCACAAGCTTTTACATGTATAACACAGCTTATTATACAAAACTTTACATGATTATTTCCAAATTGAAATCTAAACATTTATAAAACAGAGTGGTCCTCAATCTAGTAAAATAAATTGAACTACTATCGCAGTAATAAAGTAACCATTCAGTAAAGGAACCATACTATGGGATTAAATACATTATTTCATTTACTCTCTGTCATACCTTAATATAGAGATAAGGCAACTAAACATTCATACAGGTAAGTAACTTGCCCAAAGCCGCACAGCTGCAATACTAACCAAAGCCAGAAGTGGGATCCCAAGTCAGTCTAATTCCAAAGCTCAAACTTTAACTACATTATACCTTAAGAGTTAAAATAGGTGTCGTAAAATGTTAACACGTGACTCAATTCCAAAAGAGTGCAAATTCCAACTGAAACATAACTAACACATAACAATAGGAAATATAAGAAGCCTTTCTTGGCCCCTTACTTGTCATGTTTGGATTTTAATCTGCATGCAATGTAAAGTAACTAGAGGGTATTAAGCAGGATACTGACAATCTGATTTATGTTTTTAAATGTTCCTCCAGCTGCTAAGGAGAGAATGGACCACAAGGGGGAACCACAGAGAAGTAGGGAGATGATACTTAAGCTTGACTGGTTGCCATTAAGAGGGAAAAGTTGACTGACAGAAGATTCCTGTTAGAGGCAGAACTAAAAGGATCTGTTTGCTGATGAATAAGATACCGCTCCCTGAGTGAAACAGGAGAATCAGGAACAGACTCTGAATTTTCCCTTGAGCTGCTAGATGGGTGGTGGTAACTTTCACTATTAAATTTGCAATGTAGGTAAAGAGATAGTTGGATATACTAGATTACGGTGGAGGGCAGGCTATAAGGGTTTAATGAAAAGCACAGCACAGTGGCGACATAGAAGGCATGGGATGAAAGCTCATTTTTGCCACTTGCTGCGCAACTAAGATCAAGCTGCTTCACCTATTTGATTCTGAACTACACAGAACAGTGACTTCTTAGAAAAGCCTAGTACTTAACCTCAATAAAAAGTTGTCACAGTACCTAGCATATGTTTAATACTGTTCCTACTTTTAATATTCAAGAGAATAGCTAAGTGACCAATAAATACGCTTTGCTTGTCTTCCTGCTAGGAAGGATGGCTGTGATATTCACGTTCAGAAAAGTCTGCTGCAGAATATTTCACTAAACTGAAATCCATAATTTAATGACTTCTTTCATAGTTTTCTGCTGTATTATATAATCCAAAATGTATACTGAGATCTTGTTCAGATTAGTGGAATTACAGAAAGATTTTCTGAATATTTTGTCTTATGCAGGGCCCTAAAAATCAGAAATTTTCTATTAATGAGACTGTTTAGGTTCTACTTCAAACTCAGCAATAAAAGGTACTGATCATAAAGAAAAAACAGCTGTATGTTATTTCTACTTTCCAAATGTAGACACTCAGTACTAAAAGATATAAAACATGGTACTTTTAATAAGAAAAATAAAACTATACCCCCCCAGTGACTGAAAACGAGCTCTAGAGTATGTAGATGCTATTACACCTGTAGACGGAGATGCTACGTATTTACGTGAGACCACTCTAACCAGATTCTGCTTCTCGTTCACCATAAAGAAATCGCAATACATGCTTATTAGTATCTTACAAATCAATCAAATTAGTAAATCTTCAGCAACATTATTTTACCTGCAGCGAACTTCCCACGAAGTACAGAGTCCAATGTTATTTCATCTTCTCCAAGGGCTTCAATAGTCACTTCTGGGAACTGCAGAAGATCACTAGTCACTTGTGCTGTTAAGTCTTGCATACTTCCACTGTAATTTTTTTAAAAGATATTATTATGATATATCTCTACTATCTCTAACCAGAATAAAAAGAAAAAAACACAAAAACTTAGAAAACTAAAACTAAAATCTGATTATGAAATACATATTATGTGCTTCTGGGCTTGAGGTATTCTCTCCTAAGAAAATTATTTCCCAAACAGCCTCAGGAGAGTAAAGATTCATTAAGCCAGTTGTTCTAAGGATATACGTGATTACCTAGAATTAATCTTATTGCATGACTGACTCTAAAGGAACACGTCACACACCAAAAATATTAATATATATTTGAGACAAATTACTAAGGTAAAAGGGGAAAGTCCATGAAAAAATGTCCAAACCCATAGTAACCTCAGGTACTGAGTTTAATACATGCCTTTAAATAGATAGAAAAAATTTTTAATTATCCTTCATTTCTAATATATAGAACACTAGATTCCTTAAATGACTCCCATTGTAAACAACCAAAGAAAGATGGTTAAAATTTAAAAGTATTTTTTTCAATAGTTAATGAGTTAGCAAAGCCACAAGGGAAGAGACAGTAGGAAGACAAGCAAGCTGGCCTGAGCCTTGAGGATGAGCTACCAAATCCAACCCAGGTGACCCTGATCTTGTTTTCAGCACTCTGAGGTCCACAGAGGAAGAAGATAAAGTTTATGGCTAACAGAGCCAGTGCAAATAAGCTAAGAGGAGGCTCCCCCCGCCACCTCCCTACATGAAATTCCATAAGGCTCTATCGTCAGCATAGAGGTGAGCGAGAGCACCCAGAGTAAAGGGCAGAGAAGAATGAAGCCACCCGATTTACTGTGACTAATTCTCTACTCAGAAAAATAAAACTCCCCTTCACACACATTAGTGGCCAGAATTCAATCTATGTTATCTGAAAATACTCAGATGAAGAATTTATTATCAAGTAATCTCTGACTGGTAATGCTCCAAGTAACCCAAAGAAACCACCAAATAGTCTCTGGAATCTCAGTTCTTAAAGATGAAGTTCCAATGAAAATGAACCGGCAGTCAAAATAACAAAATAGAATTAGGATATCATGATCAACAGCTAGTTAAATTAGTCTGTCAAAGACTTCAGATATTGAAATAATCAGAAAATGGTATGTTTAATGTGACTAAAGATTAAGCTTGCTAGTGAGGAAGAACCTTTAAAAATTAAAATAAAAAGTGGTCAAGTGGATTTGAAAAAAATAGAACTTCCAGAATGAAAAAGGAAATAAGTACAACTTAAATCAATGGGAAAAACTCAAAGGAGCAATGAGAATGTTGCAGCTACATGCGACAATATGGACAAATGTCAGAATATAACATTAAACAATAAAAGCAGAAAATACATTTAGAATGATTGTAATTAAGCTACAAAGACTATAAATCTAAACAAAACACTGCCTAACAAAAAGAATATATGTAGCAAAACTATGAATGAAACAAGAAAATAATGAGCACAAAATCCACAGTAGTTACTTTTGAAAGGAGAAAAAAGGAATTAGAATAGAAAGGAAGGTAATGGTAAAGTTCTTTTTCCAAAAACTCGGTAGTGAGTACATAGGTATTCCCTGCATTGTGATTCTTTATAACTTAAAAATATTCCTTTGTGCCCACTCAACAAGTAATAGACAATAGAGGGAGAAGACCTACCATGTTTATTCAGAATCCCCTCACCTCCCACCAATGTAACACTAATAGCAAAGAACAGGCTAAAACAGTTTGATATAGGCTAGTAATGGACAAAGAGATAAATGAAACAGATCATCTAGACACAAACATTCAGAAGATAGTAAGAAGCCTATTTAGACATTTCAAATCAGAGAGGAAGTATGGACTATTTAATTAATGTTATTGGTACAATTTGCTTTTCATTTCCAGCAAGGAAATTACATATTGCTGGAGGAAGAAGTTACACATGTTACCCACACCCTCCTTTAATATATAGAAAATGTGCACATCACGAAGCAATAGAGAAGAAAGTGAGTTAAAAAAAATCCAGAGAATTCTGATACCCTGCAGTTTGGAAAGAAGTAAACTAAAGGGGTGAAGATAATTTTAGGTCTAGAATCCTTTAATACAGACACCACAGACATCAGCAGATGGCCATTTATTAATCTAGGACACTGTGCTGCTTTCTTGGGAGAAAGGCATTAAAAGTCCAAAAATGTCTTCCTGGCAGGAGAGTGATCCCAGGGACAGGCCACTTCACCAGGTAAAAGGTTTCCCAGCAGGGACTGGACTCAATTGTAACACTCAATTGTAACAAGTCACTCTCACAGAAGAAAATCAAGGCTATCAAAACTGATACCCATGGTAAAACAATAGTGTAACAAGCCACTCAAAAGACCTACTTAAAAACCAAACAAACTCCATTTAAAAAAAAATGTTACTTATTTATTTTTAGAGAAAGAGAGAGAGGGAGAAACAAACACTGACATGAGACATACTGACCAGCGCACCTCCCACACGGACTCACAACCCGGCCGGAGCCCTGCCCAGCAATCAGACCAGGGAGGGGCCTTTTGCTTGGTGGGAGGACACTCAACCAACTGAGCCACACTGCTCAGGGCCAAATGAACACCTATTTTTTAAAAAGAAATAACTGCCGAATTAAAACAATTCCTGTGCCTTAAATTTTGTTTTATTTTCCCCACAAAATTAGTTTTCTAAAAAATAGCATTTAGTTTATTCCATTTCATAAAATTAGTCTCTGTGTGAATTCTTCTGAGTATCTGCATACAGACATGTCTGAAATAATTACAAAAAGTTCACACTGTTTACTTTTGTGATCCAAATTTGGGATGACCTGTTTCTTTATCTTTTTTGGTACGACCTGGATTTTAAAAACATTTTTACAAAATAGTGACAAATAATTTTTTAAAAACAGAACTAAAACTAAAATGAATAAAACCTTGAAAATGCACAAGATAGCAATTTTGAGAAAGAATAAAAGTCTGAGGATTTAATCTACCTGGTATCACTTACCCAAAAACTCGGGAGGACTTAGCTGAAACAATGATTCTTCAAAAAACTTTCCTTGATCCCCAACCCTCCTCCAAACCCCCACGTCTAAGGTAAGTTACAATCCGATTTGTTCCTAATGTACCTGGCACTTCCCTAGCATGTATGGCACTTACCACACTACACATGCCTCTCTGTAGCCCCAACCCGACTGAGAGCTTGCAGGAGACAAACGTGTACCTTACTCATCACCTAACCCCAGTAGTTTCCACACTGTGGAGAGTACAAAAAATTGGTTAAATACAGGAATAAATAGTTTCCTTCTCCTCCCCTTACCATGCAATATGTATTCACCAAAAATGGCCCATTTCACAAAACAAACAAACAGAAAAGAAACACCGCACTCCTATCATTTCTATTCCCAATGACTCAGCCTTTGTTAAATGGCAGACCTCTAACTAGACTGTCTATGGTCTTTTGACCTCTAGTTTCTTGTTCTTCCTTGCCATTCTTATTCTTTACTCAAAGCTTTAATTGGCAAGTACTTAAACCCTCCTCACAAAAAAATTTATGTGAAAAATTTTTTTTTAAAGTTAACAAGAATAGAAGATGAATTTTAATTTTTGTTTCAGTGTATAAATGCTATTTTATAGATTAAAATGTGACCAACTGCCTCAAAAAACTTAGACTCATCACTATTAACTCAGAAAACTTTAAAAATTATGTTTGAGAATGCTTGGTCATTAAAAGTGGAAATCTTTTTGCCTTGGCCAGTATGGCTCAGTTGGTTGAAGTGTCATCTAATATAACAAAAAGTTGGGAGTTTGATTCCAGTCAGGGAATATACCTAGGTTCCAAGTTCAATCCTGGTTTGGGGTGTGGATGGTAGAAAATTAATCAATGTTTTTCTCTCACAATGATTTTTTCCTCTCTCCCATTTCCTGCCTCTCTAAAGTCAATAAACGTATTTTTTTAAGTGGAAGTCATTTTATTATACAAAACAGATCCTAAATAATAATATAATTAGGTTATAATTACTATGCTAGTCAATGGAAATTACTGATTAGTCTGAAATATACAACCTTATAGAGGGTCCTAGGCTCAGTAAGCCTTAGTTGCTAAAAGGACTATATTTACACAAATTGATCACATCCTTCTTTCTTAGTATGTTAGCATAGAAGAAATTTTTAAACAAATTTAGGCAGGAAAAGCCACCATCACTGGTATTATGTCGTTTCCTCCTATAGCCTTGACAAAAACCAGTGTAATAGTAAACTGAAATTAATATATCCCCCTATTACGCTTATACCCAAAAAAGTCATCTGTCCAGAGCTAAACCTTCAGAATTCTAGGTGGTAAGCTTTCCTCAAAGTGTATTCAGTGGGAGTGTTCATGGACATGCAGCAAAAAAGTTTCATGATAACTGCAATTAAATCAAGATCATCCCAAAAGAATTTTTAAAAGACTTTCACAAGGTGATTCTAAAGTTCATCTGACTGGCCCTGGCCAGTAGAGTTCAGTTGGGTAGAGTATCGTTCCCATACGCTAATCTTTCTTTGGGTTCAATCCCTGGTCAGGGCACATACAATTAACCAATAAATGCATAAATAAGTGGGACAACAAATCGTTGTTATTTCCCCCCTTCCTTTCTGTACAAAAATCAATCAATACAAAAATTTTAAAAAATAAAGTTCATCTGAATGAATAATGCACAACAATCAATTGTTTGAAAATAAATGTTTTATTTGTGAGGCTAGATGTGTTTTCTGTTACTGTTATTTTTTAAAAATATAAAACAAAGATTGTGATGTGGAAGTACTGCCTTAAACAGTCACAGTATTTTTTAAAAAATTGTTAATTTCCACTCCAGATATACCCTCCCACTTAAAAAAAAAATAGGACAAAATATATGAAACCAAGACTTCAGATAATGGACAACAGGTAACAAAGAATAGTGGTCCTTTAGGGAAGTAAAATAAACAAGATGACCTCTAGGGCTGCCCCAGTTTACTGTGTATAGAGTGTCCAGGACACACAGCAGAGAGGGGAACCCGGAGCCCAAGGGTCTCTGAGTTGAGAATACTACAAAGCCAAAGGCAGCCAGAATTCACAAGCAGATTACTGTGCTACAATTGGCCATACAAAGAGCTCCAGAGAACTGCAGTGGGCTCCCCTGAATCTTCATATGATCAACACAAGTCCGTATGGAAACTACCAGAGGCCAAGGAATGAATCATTGGAGAAGTAGAGGAGGACAACCCTAGAGTTCACAAAGTGCCAGGAAGCGCTCCAGAGTGGAAAAACCTTGTAAGAAATGGGGCACAGAGCAGAGTACTCAAAAAGGTATTGATAGCTTCAGTGGCAGGGAGGAAAATTAGAGCCAAGAAAAGCTCAAAAAGCAAGCCTTAAAAGTATCCAACTTACTCAGCTGTACCCCAAAGCAAAGCTCAAGAATATGTAAAGAAATGCAAAAACATTCTGTACTTGAGAGCAAAGCTCAGCCCTGCTAACCAAAGGGTCAGTTTGATTCCCAGTCAGGGCACATGCCTGGGTTGCAGGCTAGATCCCAGTAGGGGGCACGTCAAAGGCAACCACACACTGATGTTTCTCTCCCTCTCTTTCTCCTTCCCTTTTCTGCTCTCTGAAAATAAATAAAATCTTAAAAAAAAAAAAAAGGCAAAATTCACAATGCCTGGCATTCAATCAAAAATCATCAGGCACTAAGCAGGGTAGCGCAGTTGGTTAGAGCAGTGGTCCTCAAACTTTTTGGCACCAGGGACAGGTTCCGTGGAAGACAAGTTTTCCACAGACCATGGTGTGTGTGTGTGGGTGCGGGGGGATGGTTTCAGGATGACTCAAGCTCATTATATTCAAGCTTCCTGGTGTGTGGCCCAATTCCTAACAGACCCAGACCAGTACCAGTCTGCTGCCCAGAGGTTGGGGACCCCTGGTTAGAGCATCATCCCCATACACTAAAGTTGCCAGTTCAATGCCTACCAGGGCTCATACAAGAATCAATCAATGAATGCATCAATAAGTGCAACCACAAATAGATGTTTCTTTCTCCCTCTCTCAAATCAATTTTTATAAAAGTTATTCGGAAAATGGTCTTGCAAGCAAAGCAGCAGGAAAATATAACCCGTAATAAGTGGGAAAAAACAACCAACAGAAACAGTCCTAAAAATGACACAGAGGTTAGAATTAGTAGATGAGGATAATTAAGTAGGTTGCTCTAGCCTTTATGTCCGAGAGAGGGAAATCATGGGCATGTTAATAAGACTTGTAAGATATAAATAACCCTAAATCAAATTTCTAGAGATGATAAATTCATTGAATGAGATTGATAGATTAGACATAAAAAGTTGTAGTAAATATAAACATCCACAGTGAAAACTATCTAAACAAGCAGAGAGAGAAAGAAGGCTGGGGCCAGGAGGAAAAAGACAGAACTGTAGCAGAACCTCAAGAGCCCTAATATTTGTAACACAAATCAAAACAAATGGCCAATTTTTTTTCCTAATTTGATGACAACTATAATCCCACAAATTCAAAAAGGTCAGTGAACCTCAAAGCACAAGAAACATGAAAAAACTCCACCAAAATTTTTCAAAATCAAGGGACAAAGAGGTCTTAAATGTAGCACCCCACACAAAGGAATGAAGACAACAATGGCAGGAGACTGTTCATTGAAAACAATGCAAGCCGTATGACAGTGAAACATCATATTTTAAGTTCCAAAAAAAAAGGCTTTTGTGACATACAACCTCTAAAAAGTGACTTACCAAGTTTCAACTTCTCAAGGTCTAGATAGGCACAGCAAGAACAATGAGCTGGCTGCCATTGTAAATACTATTTAAACATTTTCTTGACAATGCACATGGATTATGTCACTCCCCTTCTCAAAGCTCTTCAATGACTCCCTACTGCATATTAAAATTAACACCTTCAGCCAGAGGCAATCAAGGCTCTCCACAATCTGGAAGTCCAGACTGTCTTTACAGCATCGCTTCCCAAACCACTTATTTCATCAGTTTGGTATATAGCCTACCACTTCCATTTTTCTATTTATACTGTTTCTCCTTCCACCTCCATCATCCAAAGCCCATCGGTCATAGGTGAGATTCCCTGCGTGGTCTGGATACAGCACCCTTTCATATTTAATCTCATCTCTAAGATCACTTCTTTTCATCTTTGTGCTGGTAATCCTAAATGTAGTTTTTAAAAATTCATTACCTGTGTTTTCTGTCTTCTCCATTATACTATGAATCTCTAAAAGGCAAAAATCATCTCCTACTCCTGTGAATTCCAGAGTGTCACAACGACTTGCAACTAATAGGTTATAAACATGTGGTAAATTAGGACAGCAAAATACTAGCAGAGACAGGAATAGACACATTAAACAATAATTTCAATTAAAGAAAAAACCCTCAATATTCTTAAAACCCAGCAAGGAAAACCACTTAAAAAATCATTTAAAAAAGGCCAGAGACCTCAGACAGACATCTCAATAAAGAAGATACACAGATAGCAAATAAGCACATGAAAAGATGCTCCACATAGTATGTCTTGAGGGAAATGCAAGTTAAAACAACATCAAGCCCTGGCCAGGTAGCTCAGTTGGCTGGAGTGTCGTCCCTACACCAAAAGGTTGCAGGTTCCATCCCCAGGCAGGGCACAGCGGAAGGCAACTGACTGATGCTTCTCTCACCTCTCTAAAATCAGTGAGCACATCCTTGGGCAAGGATTAAAACAAACAGAACAACAAAACAAGATCAAAAAGTCACAGCAGCTTCTGTCCTGGTCTGGAGTAGCAGCAAGCAGCCTCAGGCCTTTGGCAATGAGACAGAAGCAGACCTGCAGGTTGAAGCTTAAAAGTAATGAATGGAGCTCCGAAATGAGTTAAAGGTATGGCTATGGACTTTGAAAAAGTAAAACGAAAACCATCCTCTTATGATGTTAAGTGTAAGGATCTTCATGATGAAATTTCTATAAATGGGACAGGCAAAGCCTTGTTTCTGAGGATGAAACAGACCCTCCAGAAGATACTAACCAGCAGTAACACTGTATCAGCTGCCCTGGACCCAAAGTGGGATTTTTCTCTTATGGCTGCAGTGGGAGACACAGAACTGAACTGCTTTGCCTGAAGCAAGTGAAATGATTCCTCTCCTGTCATTTGTGATTGCCGGTGGTGCTAGACAGGATCAGCACGGCCTGTTGCTAATTGCTAATGTCTATAAAGCAATGCCCCCAAGAAAGAATCGTTTCAGAGCTCTTTGGACTTCATCTTCAAAAGCAGCCAAATGATTCAAGTGACAGTGAGTTTATCCCAGCAAATGTTGGGCAGTTAGTGAAATTTGGGTATAACTAAGAACATTCAGAACATCACAGCTTAGGTGATCTGAGTATTACCTGTGTATTGGCAGAATTGCAGTGATTGTAAATTGAAGGTAATTAGCAGGTACATGCTCTTTTGCAGGAAACATGCTCAGCCCAGAAAAACATTTTCTCAGAGTGGAATTCTATTATTTTGGCCAAATACAGAACACTGACCATACCAAATGTTGTGAAGATGTGGAGCAACAAGAACTCTCATTCACCGTTGGTGGGAATACAAAATGGTACCTGCACTTTGGAGGACAGTTTGACAGTTTCTTACAAAACTAAAGATATTCGTACCATATGACCCAACAATTGCACTCCTTGGTATTTAACCAAAGGAGCTGAAAACATGTCTACACAAAAACCTGCACATGGATGTTTGTAACAGCTTTATAGTTATCAAAGCCTGGAGACTAGCAACATGCCCCTCAGTAAGTGAGTGGATAAAGTGGTATAATCCATACAATGACTATTCAGTGCTTAAAAAAAAAAGCTGTCAAGCCACGAAGAGACATGATGTTTAAATGCTTATCACTAAGTAAAAGAAGGCCGTCTGAAAAGGTTACACACTGCATGATTCCAATTATATGACATTCTGAAAAAGGCAAAACTGGAAACAGCAAAAAGATGAGTGGTTGCTAGGGGTTAGCAGAGAGGGGGAGATGAATAGGCAGAACACAAGATTCGTGGGCAGTGAAACTACTGACACTAATGGTGGATACACGCCGTTATACGTTTGTCCAAACCCACAGAATGTACACCACCAGGAGTAAACCCAAATGTAAACTACAGATGACGACATATCATGTAGGTTCACCATCCCTTCTGATTGGGTGGGGGGAGCTATGCATAACTAGAAGCAGGGAATGGGCTACACTGGAAATCTCTGTACCTTCCACTCAATTTTGCTGTGAACCTAAAACTGCTCTAAAAAACTCAATATTGGGCCTAACTTATTTTTAAGTATACTACATTGTTTCAGTTTTAAACAAAGCAAAATTACTACGAAAGATATTAATACAGAATACACCTCCTCAAATGTGGCTACGTAAATTCCACTGCAGAATATAAAACTACTTGTTCATCTAGTTGTTCAATAATTATACTGCAACTTATACTGAGCAAACATTTCTACAAAATATTTTATGTGCATATTTTTCTTTTTGACTCAAAAAGACAATTATGATTTAAATGTAAACAGTGGACCCAGAAACTTAGAACTTTTTAGCAAGTGATTTTCAAACTTAATTCAAACATTTATTAATCGCCAAGTACTTTTAAAACATTGCATTGGAAAAGGAACTGTAGGGGCAGAAAGATCACCTGATACCTGAACTAAAGGAGTTGCATTCTGAAGAGGAGATACATATCCATTAGAATATCAGAGCGAATAAATGCCACAACGGAGGTATTCAATATAGATGCTGTGAGATCCCAGGAAAGTGGGATAGAGAGAAATGAAAGAATGCATAGAAGAGATGGTATTTACACTAAAAAGGATTTGAAATTTGAGATCTTGAAAAAGGCAGAGATGGCACTCCAGGCTGAAAAACATCAGCGAAGGAACATCAAAGTGCATCTTCAAGAAAAAGGGCCCAGGACCACCATTGTGGAGTAGCTCAAGTGTACGTCTGTGGCTAGCTCAGACTGAACAGAAGAGCCTCGCCGCAGAGACCACGGCCCCAACCCGGGCAGGCGGGTAACATTCCCAGCGAGGACTTCCCGAAAAGGTGCTCGGCTAAGAGAGAAAGAAACACGGTCTGGCTTCCTCTCAAATCCAGACGTGTCTGTCCCAAAGCCGCCGAGTAAGAATCTTCAGGAAAATAATTACTGCTGTTTTGCACATTGGTGACACTTTGGTGCTAGGTTCCTGAAGAATCAGGACCAAAAACCACAGAAGGAATGCAGTCTTCTAGCGCTTAACACGGAGCATCTCTCAGGCACTCGTGGGAGCTGGCTTGCCATCCCTGGCTAAATACTACAGAATAAGGAAACCTATCCTAATTTCTTCTCTCCCCGCAGGCCCACGCGGTGAAAGCTCATGAGAGAGGCTATTCAGATCTCCTGACTCCTAACGACAATTTGAGAATAAAATGAAGTTTAGAGTTTCCAAGAGACTTATATTTTATCCTAAAGGACCCAGGTTCTTCCAAATATTTCTCCAGCTGTCTATTCCAAAAAAAAAAAAAAAAAAAAAGACAGAGAGAGAGAGAGAGAACAGCTATTACAAATAAACTTCCCCCCACAAAAGTGAACCATTAACAAAAATTATTGTCCTCGAGTTTCCAGGTGGATCTAGGGCAAATTAATACCCACTCCAAGGTGTACGGTTATTTTAACTCTCCAGGTGGGACAAGTAAGAGCCAGTTAATACCCACGTCAAGACGTACGGTGGTTTTAAATCTCCGTTCCCGGACCAAGTCACCGCACCTTTTAAATCTCGAGTCAAACTTTTTCCCCGCCCTGGACTCACCCGAGCCAAGTCCAGCAGCATGTGGAGTACAGACCATCGAACAACCAACTCAAAATGCCTTTGGGAATCCCCCGGGGAGGAGATCCCGTCCAGGTCGAACTGCGAGACCCGGAGGACCTGGCTGCCATCGCGGAAATAAACCCCGAAGCGCGTCTCCGCCGCCATGTGCCCGAACCGCAGCTTACATAAGCCGTGCCTCGAGCGTGCGGCAACCGCCAACGCTCGCGCTCGCCCCCTCGGGCCCGGTCCGCAGCCGGGACGCAGTCGCCCGTTGGGCGGGTAAAAGCCCGGCCTAGGCCCGGCACGAGGCGGGCCCCGCGGGCAAGGCGCGACGACCCGCCGGGCCGCCGCACGGGGCCCAGGCCGCGCAGACCCGCCCTCCGCCGCACGAGCCCAACACCCTCCCCCCCTTCCCCCTACCTGGAAAGGGCGGGTGACCGAGCCCCCGGGGCCGCCAAGTCCAGTGGGGCGCGAGGCGTGAGCTCCTCCCGCGCGGGTCCGTCACAGCATCTCCCGGGAGACACGATCGCCACAGGCAGGAGGCGCGCACCTCTGCCGCGCGGAAGCTGCTTCTCTGCTCGCGGGCCTCCGCCGATGTCCTCCCTGACCGACCACCTTAGAGCCCGAGAGTGCCTGCAACAGCTGCAGGCCGGCTGGCCGCTCAGCGACTAAAACGCAGACGCTGCCCGCGCCGCGGTTCCGGGTCCTCCCCCACGCGACTCTGCCTCCTCCGCTTGGACAGCGCCGGCCCTCCTCTGCGCAGTACCCAGGGCGGACGGAGCGAGTCCCACACGCCCCGGAGGGGAGGGAAGAGGCGGTGCGGCGAAGGAGGGGAGATCGCAAGGAGATCGCGGCGCGGAGCCCTGAGTTCTCGCGAGCGTTCCGACCTTGGAGGCGGGGGTGGGAGGGGGCTGCGCCGCGGGAATTTTTAAACTCCTCTTGGAAGGTGGGGGAAGAAAAGGGAGGAAAGGGAAGCAAGGTCGGGAAAGGCAGTCCTTTTCACAAGATAGAATCTCCCCGCCTCCAATGGGCCGAGGGGAAGAAAGACTACGATTCCCACAATGCCTTCGGCGCTGACTGGCTGGGGCGGCTGGGCTCGCGGGCCCTGCGCGGCGTCGGGAATGGTAGTCTTCGTCTAAGGTCGCGCTGGGAGGACCCCGCCTTCCTCGGGATCCCGCGGTGCGACTACTGTGGCGGGAGAGTCGCTATGTTATCGTCTATCCGCGCTTGCTGGCGGACAAGTGATAATTTTTTTGCCCTCCTGGCAACCCCATTTGCTCTTCATGTTATTCTTTCTCTGTGCTCCTACTTCTGGTGCTAAAGGTGAGCACCAGACTAAAGCGGGAATATACGACTGTGCTTTCAAATCAGTGTTCCTTACCTTTTTGGTCACCTTTGAGTTTTACTATGGAGCTTTTTTGTTGTTTTGTTGTTAGTATCTTTGAAGCTTCATACACGTGTCAAACAAATAGATATGGGATGTGTAGATAACAGTAAATATTGAATGCCAAATAAAAGGATTATAAAGTGAGGTAGAGAGGATTCAAGCAGGCCAATTTTTTTTTTTTAAGGAATAAAGCAGTGATTTTCAACAGGTGTGTGGTGGCAGACACATTGGTTTGCTGCAAGAATGTTTTTTAAAGATTATTTATTGATTGATTTTTAAAAAGAGGTAGAGAAACATCAATGTGTGGTTGCCAATCGCACACCCCCAACTGGGGTCCTGGCCCCAGAACCCAGGCATGTGCCCTGACTGGGAATTGAACTGGTGACCCTTTGGAGCTCAATCCACTGAGCCACACCAGCCAGGGCAGCCTGATTTTTTTTAATCAAAAAAAGTTTATCCAAAAAAAAAAAAAAAAGCTTATCCTTTCTGTTAACCCTCTTGTGTTTTTTGAGATATGCTGTCTTTTACAAATGTAATTTTTTTC
The DNA here is from genome assembly GCF_022682495.2 of Desmodus rotundus. Classification (NCBI taxonomy): domain Eukaryota; kingdom Metazoa; phylum Chordata; class Mammalia; order Chiroptera; family Phyllostomidae; genus Desmodus; species Desmodus rotundus. The sequence continues at coordinate 12,395,009 of NC_071396.1, read as the reverse complement.
TATAATTGTTGTTTTTTAACTGGCAGAAACTTCTAAGTGTGACGTACTGACTGGACTAAGTTGTAGCAGAGAAGGAGGTAAAAAAGGTTTCCGGTTATTTATCTGTATTTTAAATGGACCTTTTCAAACAGAAACCACCTCTGTCAAATGTGTTGATTTATGTCCTTGCCTTGCTGCCCATTCTGCACTTTCTTTGGCACCATTTTATGCTCAATTCATGAGTCCTGTACTTCTTGGTGGTCCAAAGACATGAGTTCCCAACTCAGGTATGTTGCTAGGGAGCTGTGTGCGGTGGGGAAAACTAAGTGACCTCTCTGGGCTGATGTTATCAGATGCATAGAGCAAGAGTAAGTGGATCAGAGAATCTACTGATTCATTAGGTAGACATTTGTTAGCTCGGCTGTAAAGGCCCTGCCAATTCTAAAATCCAAAAGTCTGTCTCATCACACTTAATATCCAGATTAATCGACTTTGTAATTGATCTTCCAGGTTTTAATCATCCCTTCCCATGATTAACAACAGAATGGTTTCTGTTTGATTATCTATAATCTGGATGAACCCTACCTTTCCTACTTAATTTCCCTACATAGTTCCTGAAGATCATTTCTTCGTTCTCCTCCAAACATATGTTTGCTTTTCTGTGTCTCCCAGCCTCTTCTCCCCTTGTCGAAATCTTAATATCCCGCAGGATGCTGCTCAGGCCTCCTTTCTCTCCCGAATCTTCCTGTCACCGTCAGCCCACATTAATCACTAAGAACACGCACTGAAAATGTGCTGCCTATTATTTTACGTCTGTTTCCCTTTTTGCTTCTGACTCCCTCCATCCACCCACCTCCCCCATCTCCCAGCTACACTGAGAGCACAGACTGTATCTTAAACTTTTTAAAACTTCCCTCATAACTGCTAGTTTTTCATTCGAATTGCTTTGTAAACTGACTTTCCACTTGGAAACTCTCTTTCAACCCTCCCCTTTTCAGTCATTTTAACTAAACATATGCCAAATTATTGAAGTTGGTTTCAAGAGACGTTAATAATGTTAAGTGAAAAAAAAATTACCTGGGTTTGATCATCAAACAAGTTTGGGGGAAAGCTGATTAAATAAAATTAAGCATTTCTTTTATGTACTACTTCACTGCCTTGAACGTGCTTGGCATTCCGAAAGTTACTTGACCATGGAATGAATCCATTTAGGCTCGTGGAAGACCTTGCCTTATTAGTGTTCCACGTGATGAACTTTGGTCAACACGGCTTCAGAGCTTCCCTTTTCCCGAGGAAGCATTGTGTAGTAAAAAGAATATGGTCTCTTGGAGCCAAACTTGGGTTTTCATCCTTTTCAGTACTCTAGCAGCACGACTGTAGTCGAATTTCTTCACTCTCTAGCCTGTTTTCTCATGGAAAAAGAAAGGATGCTACTATTTGTTTCCCTTGCAGAGCTGTTGCAAAGATTAAAGGGAAGTATGTGCCCAGTCCAGAACTTCATTTCCTTTCTACCTATGTGGTCATTCATTATTTTGGTAAAAGGCCTAGAGAATGATAATGGCTAGTGTGGACCCTCTTACTTCCATCTGGAATGTTTATTCAATAGGCAATATTTCAGTACCAATCCAGCATCCTGATAGTGAGGAGTAGCCAACTGATTTCAGAAAATGTAGAGCCTCACTGGAGTATTCTGAATTAGATCTCATTTGTTTTGCAAAGCAACTGGGGGCTGGGAGGGAATACTTGATATTTTAGTAACAACAACAGAATGAAATGTATCTGCCTCAAAGAGAGGCAATACCTCTGTCCTAACAGTTCCATGTTCATCATTTTTGTAGGGATTATTGGTTATAATAAGCAGTGCCCCGACCGTGATTTCTTCAATGGACACTGCGCTTGGTGAGTGAAGAGTCGTATCTTTCTTGTTTCCCACTGCATTTCCAGGGACAGCATAGTGGCTAATAACAAGGGCTACAATAATTGTTTAGTGAATGAGTATATATTTATTGATTTTACCACTCAAAGCAAAGTATGCAACATTAGATTAAAAGGGACTCGAGATACTCTAGGCCAAAGACCTTGCTTTATAGATGAAGAAACAGATTGTTAAATGATTTGCTACAAATACTTGGGGATGGATTTTATTTGTTATGATTTTTAAAAAATGGACATTAAATCAAATTTAGAGTTTTTAAAGAAAAGTCATATAAATATTTTTCTGTTATTAAAATATAGTCTTTATGCACTTGAAAATTGTTTTGTTTAATGAATGATACCCCCCAAAGCTGCAGATTTTCTTTCTTTCTCTGAACACTGGTAATATTTTGTCATAAACATGGTACCACAATTAATATCTTCTTAAAAATTATTTCCCTTTCTACCTCTTTTTTTTTTTTTTTTTTTAAACATCATCCTCTTCCAAAGTTACTTTTAAAAATCTGTGTATCTTGACCTGACAGGTGTGGCTCAGTTGGTTGACTTTTGCAAGGCCTTGCAAAGCAAAAAGTCCCCCATTGGATTTCTGGTCAGGGTACATGCCTGGGTTGCCAGTTAGGTCCCTGTTGGGGTCAAGTGCAAGAGGCAACTGATAGATGTTTCTCTCCATCTCTTTTTCCCTCCCTTCCTCTCTCTCTTAAAAAAAAAGTATATTTTAACTAAAACTATCACAGTTATGATTTCACTGTTGCTTAATCCCAAAGAAAACCATTGATATGATGGATCCTGAAATTCTGTTAGAGATAGCTATAAGCTACGTATTCACATATCATTGCATTTTTAAATTTTGAAACTTTAGCTTCTCAAGACCCATGCTTGCCTTGGAGGATTGTTAAGCTAGATCCCAGAGGGCACAATTAATAGTTATGTGCTTCTTTTGGTGACTGGTGTTGCAAGTATATTGCTCATGAGTCACAAATCTCACACTTGCCTGAGGCTCCCTGCCTCCACGGAAACCAGGTACCAAAAGTTGGTAGAAATGAAAACAGTTACGTCTGATATTCTAGTGAGGGAATAGGTCACTCATTATAACAGATGTTTTGTGCCTAGTTTATCAGATGGATTCTCAGCCTTATTTTTTCTTGTGAATGTTTTTTAATCCCATTGAATCCACACGACCTGTATTAACTGTGACGTTTGCGTGGTGCTTTAAGTTTTCAAAGTATTTTAAATTATTAGTCAAAACAATCTCTCCACGTGGTTGAAATTATAAACTGTGGGAGTTTTTTTCCTTTTGCATCTTCTGAGCTTAACTTTTTCTTTGGTCTCTGGTATGGTTTTTTAATAAATTTCAGGTAGACGTGTTGGGTTTGATTACAGAAAAGCATATGTAATGTGGTATCAATTTTTCACCAAGAAATGTCTGAAAATTGGAATAAGGTGTTAACGAGGATGCCCTAAGTGAAATGTCCAGAATAAAATTCAGCATACTCTAGAGCATTCTTCTCCTGAAAATAAGTTTAAATGTAGAAGCTCTTTAGGGTTTAGAAGTGAATTATTTATGAGTAGACCACATAATTCCTGTTTAGTAAAGAAAATAATGCAGAACTTTAATGTAACCAAAATTACATCCTTAAGATTCTAATAATTCTCAGGTAGTACTTTTGAGTTTAGTTTTATTTTCAGTTCCCTATTCACTTCTTTGTTTATTCATCGAATATTATCGAATGGTTTTAATGAGCTACTCATTACTCAAGGCATTGGAGATATAAAGCTTGATAAGGCCAATATCTATGTCCCTCAGCAATGCAATCAGGACATAATAATTAAATTAAAATTACTTTTTGTTTGGAATTTTTAAATAAATTTTCTTTAATATTAAAGAGAGCAACAACTCTTTCTTAAGTATCTTATTGCTGATTATAATAACACTCAGTGTCCTACTTGGTCTTGGGAATATTCTCGTTTCACATTCTGGTTTGGGTCAAGACATTTATTTGCTACAATTGGTTGGGTCACAGACTCATTTCTCACCAGCTGGACAAAGGACACTTTTAAAGAAGGCCTGTCACTTTTATGTGTGGAGTGGCTTTGAATGAAAGCTCTGTAATCTGTCAGATTTCCGTGTTCTTATGATTCTGCATTCTCTTATTCTGAAGGGTCTAACTTTAAAGTGAGGTAACTACCCTTCATTCCCTTTGTAACAGATTATGAACATGAAAGTTTAATACACTCTGCAAGTTTCAGATATTAAATATAATACAGTGCTTTGGTTAAAAGAGTGAATAACAAAACACACCCTTGCTATACATGTTCCCACAACACTTGTTTTGGTGTAGTAGGGAAGTTTTTTTTTTTTTTTTACTTTTATTTTTTATTTTGAGAGTACATTTATTAAGGCTGGGGACAGTGAAACAAGGGAGGGCATAGGGTAGAACAAACAGGAGAGAGCCCAGGCCGGGGCTGCTTTGGCTCCCTGGGAAGTCAGAGGAAAGGGGTCTTGGAGGCAGGTTTGGGGGGTGAGCCTGGAAGGAGTTGCCACTTCCCGTTGCTCCCTGGGTTCCTAGTCTGATGGGGGCCCTAGCGTTTAGGGGATACAAGGCTGAGAGAGAAGAAAGTCATGGGCATGCCCCTGAGAGGGAGAGTGCCTAGTAGGGAGGTTTTTACATTCTCTGGGTGATCAACACAGTAATCAATTATGCAGTCTATTAATTTGATCTCAGTCAAAGACACACGGCTCATCAATGGAGCAGCTTTTGGAAAATAGGCAGTTGAGAAATCTTTAGTAAATAAGGCTGGGGAGATATCCCCTTTGCAGGTAAACAGTGGAAACCTTAACCTCCAAAAGGAGGGTGGGGAGGGGCACACCAGAACCATAGTGTAAGAATTCTCTGTTGTGTTACAGTGTCCAAAGATTAGAAAGGGGAAGAATCTTTCAGTGTGAAGATTGTGAAGATTTCAAAGAGTAAAATGCAATCCCACTGATACTGTAAGACTTGGAGTCGCGTTGCATTACAGGGCGAAGTGATGTGTGAAAAACAATTTGGCAGATTAGGGTATAATTCCAGCTGATTTGAAAACTATTTGTTCCAGAGAAGAAATCGCACTAAGCCACTCACTGACAGTTGTAGGCAGAGTCCTTAAGAACCAAGTGCTTCTGTTAATGTTATTTAATTAGAATCATTTCTTTCCTTTGCTGTTTTTGCTGGCACACGTCAAACCTGCCTATTGTCAAACTCCTGGAGGAGAGGAGGTCTGAAACGGTAGTTCCCCACTCCATGTCAGCCTTCAACTTCCCCCTAGAGCATCACCACAGGCCAGGAACATCAGCCTGGTCAAGCCACACCCCAGTTTAGACCAGCCTCCACACGCAAAGTAGGGCCACCCCCCTCCACCCCCCACCTCTAGCATGTGGTTTAAAGCAACATCCTCCTGAGAATTTCCCTGAAGCAGCGTGTTGAAACAAAACCACCGAATTCAGAGGGAGAAGATGTACATGTGAGACCTGATCTCTACCGTTAGTTACCCTTTGCTGTGTGGCATCCGTGGATAAGGACCTAAAACTCTCCAGACCTTGGTTTCCTCATTTGTTGGGACAGTTACGCGTGAAAACATGGAGTCAACTTTAAACTCCTACCAGATATTTGCTATTGCCAATACTTCATTGGACATCAGAAGGTTTATTTAAGCTGTATAAACGAGAACCATATGTGATAGTATGGAACGTATTTCTCCAGTGTTTTGGATGGATTGTTCTTCATAAATAACGGGTTATATTTCATCACTGCATTAAAAGTTTTCTTTTAAGTTGCTGGCCATTGATTTTTAATATTAACCCACCTAATATAAAATTTCATATATAAATCATAGATTATCGCAGTCAGAGGGCCCTTAGAAATGACCTAATCCAGTTTGTTTCAATAAGCTTTTTGCTCAAAGCCACATTTTGTTTTGGCAAACCTAGACAGACAGCCCCCAGGGTTCCTAAGTCCCTGTCTCTCATGTTCTTCAACTGGAAGAAAATAAATTATCCTTTGTGACACATGTGCAAACAAAATAAATAAAATCTATTCTCCTGCTCACTTTAAAACATCAGCATGCATAATTAGACAGGAAAGAGAACACAGTTGAGATATAAAAGAGAAACAAAATATTTCCAGCTTAATGAACGAGAAAAAAATTTTTTACACCATAATCATTGCTATTATCTGATGTGCTGGCAGCAAGTTCATAGAAGGGGTGCTCCAGACAAAGGCAATTAATGTGCGATGTTGCTGTTTGCATAGTGGAGAAGCCTACTGCCTGGAAATAGGAAAGGGTTCAAGGATCCATTACAGCACCCATTACACTGTATTCTGATTACTTTTTATGTTATCTTCCTGACTACGTCGCGCGCTTTGTTAAGGGAGAAACGATGTCTTTGTCATCTTTTTCCCATAATACTCAGCAAAGTACCTAGCATCAAGTAGGTTTCCCCTTTTTTAAGTTTTTTAATGAATGTATGAATGAATACACGTTTTCTCCTGTTTGTGGTCTTAGGGGAACAAGACAGAAGAAAGATAAAGAGGTGTCTGTCAATAACAAACATGGGGAACTCACCTCTGATTATCAATGAGAAATAGATTCTGTAAGAGATGTGTTGTAATTTACAACTCACGGTGATGCAGCTGTGTTGAAGCTTGGAGGCAGAACCTCTGCTGCACTCTCTTCAAAGCAGCGCGGGGTTCTAACTCCTTGGGGGTGGTTGGTGCCGAGGTGCCTCACATTTAATGATGGACTGGTTTCTTTCTTTCTCTTTTCTCAATTTTTATTTATTTATTTATTTATTTTCAGACTGGTTTCAATTAGGGAAGTCTTCCTGTCTATCACCATTCAGATTTCTAGTGTCTTGAGAAGTTTTAGACTTCAAAAATACGACAAATTTAAAGTTTTGCAATAGTTCCACCAATATGGTGCTTTTAGATTTCTTTGCAGCTCATTGTCTTTCCCCTAAATGAGTGAGTGATGAAAACACTAAAGCCTCCTGCCCTGGTGGCAGCCTGGGTCATCATCCTCATGTCACTGCACTTCAGCCTCCTGACTCCCGTGATCGCCACTGCCCAGCCTCGGACTTTTCACACTGACCGCCCTGAGAGAGAGACATCAATGTGTTGCCCCACTTATTTATGCATTCATTGATTGATTCTTGTATATGCCCTCACCTGGGATAGAACCCACAACCTTGGTGTATCGGGATGATGCTTTAACCAACTGAGCTACCCCACCAGGGCTCACCCTGCTTTTTCTCCATAGCACCAGCTGACATATTCTATCTTTGTTTGTTTACTCTCTAGCTTCCCAAGTACTGCCTTCACCCCTCGAATGGAAGCTTCATGAAAACTAGGACCACAGGTAAAATTACACACAATTTCTTTTGTGTCTTCCTGTATTTTGTACAGGTGATAACAAAGAATCCTCTTTTGTGTCTCCCTGTATATTGCAAGTCATTTTTGCCTTTTTAATCAGACAGAGGGTATTAAAAACAACAAGCTTTCTCTAAAGTTTTGTTTGCTGTTTGAGTCTCTGGCGTATACGAGATACTCAATGAATATTTGTTGAATGAATGAATGAATGTGCTGTTATGTTTCTTGTATTCTCTATGTTTAATTCCCCTTTATCCTTCCACAGAATTTAGTAATGTTCTTTTGGAAATTATTATCTTTCTCAGCCATGCTAAAGAAAGTCTAGGAAAAGTGTTTGACCAGGCCTGGGCCACACTTCAGACAGGGATGTCCCCACCACCATTCTCCAAGGGTTCCCAATAGTTGGGTTTTATCACAGTCCTAGACTCTTGGACCAGTACTGAGCTTGTCTGCTGCACTGCTTGTTTCCTTATCACACGCACAAACCTCAGGCCCCCTTTGGACAGAGGCCTACGAGGACATTGGCAGACTCCAGGATTTTCAAGTGGATTAACGTGAATTGCCAGCTGTAGTTTTATTGATGTGTTCTAGAAGGTCATCAAAATTGTAATTGTAGATGCGGATTGTTTATTTTAAGAAAATCTACAGGATATCCTTGGTAATAAAAACAAAAAAGCCTAAAACTCAGGGTAAATGTAGCACGTGGGACTCTGCTGAGACCCTAAGAAGTCCCAGGGGGACAGCCCTTCAGGGCTACCATAAATCCTGGCGTCCTCCATTCTGCCTCCCATAGAACAACTGTTCCTGAGTACAGGGACACTCTCATCTGAGTGAACAAATGACTTCAATTCGTCCTCAGCTGGCCAGACCCCCTTGCCAATCAGACTACCCCTAAAGTAACAGAAGGAGCTTGTCTTCATTTCCCTGAGAGCCCACAGCACTAAGAACTTTCAACTGGAAGAATAAAACCCCCAAGTGCTGGCTGCACTCCTCGACCACATTGCCCAGCCTCTTAAAGCCGAGGACGGGAACATGCAAAGCCTGTCAGCTGTTCCAGGGGAAAGCCTTCAAAATGATCTAAGTTTTAGCTTTTGCTAAGTTCAGCCCATACTGTTGGAGAAGATTCACTATCTTTCAGTGGTGTGACTTCGATCTCTAGGCTGACAATGGCCGGGACACAAAGGTGATCGATCTTACTGCTGCAGTTCTCGCAGGGCCGTCAAGGTAGTGCAGGCAAGAAAGTCAAGATGAGGAATCAAGATTAGGATAACGTGAGGTTTCCATCACCTTATCTAATGTGCAGGATTTTGAAATTGGGCTTCTGCATATGGAAACCACGTGTGTCTGGAGCCTCGAGTTTCATGAAAATGCCTCCGAAATGATCGTGGATGAGATCATCTGTAAGGCTGTGGAATCTGGACTAGGTGCCCTGCGGCCCCTTCCAGCTCTACCCCTGTGAGTCTCCCCCTCTCAGTATTCTAATATTCTCGGTTCTTGCTTAATAGGTACAAAGAAAGTGAATGAGTGAGGGAGTCAAAAGGAGAAAATATAGGCATGCCTTATTTCTACTGAGCTTCACAGATTTTGCATGTTTTACAAATCAAAGGCAAGACTTTGCCAGCAAAATGATTACGACTTTCTTTTATGGTGGTAGTCTGGAACCGAGCCTGAAGTACTTTCCAGATATGCCTGTACTGAGTGACAAAAGGCACACATGTCATTTTATTTAGTTAGAAGCAAAAGGTCCTCTTTATGCAGTGATTTGATACACTCTACACTCCCAAGTTGTCATTCTGCTCAGTACTGCTAACCTCCTCATTTGAGTGTGCCACTTACACAGAACAGAAGTAATTTAGTTTTAATCCAAATCCATTTTATTGTGTATAAAGGAGTTCTTTTTTTCCCAAGATTTGCTTCTGTCCTTTAACCTGAAATGATAATTCCCTCTATTTACACAACACTGTTAACTTTCAAAGCCCATTCTTTTTCTATTATGTCTAGGACACTAGTGTGTCTTCTACAACAGTGTCTAGCACACAGTAGGTGTCCAATAAGTATTGTATCAGTGGAGGTGAGTAAATGTAATGCTTCCCACAATTCCATGGGTAGAAAAGGGTTTTGTCGCTAAGCCTGTGTTTGGCAGACTTGGGTACTGAGGCGCAGGAGCCAGGTCAGGGAACTAGCCAAAGTCCCCCAGCTGCCAAATGTTAACCTTGTTTGGGGGGAAAAAAATAAAGGCTATGAAAGATCATCATGAATCAACTGGAGACATTTTAATATAAAATGAGTTTTAGATAATATTATGAAATTATTATTTTTCTTAGATGATAATGGTGTTATTAGGATAATGTCTTTATTCCTAGGAGATGCACATTGCAATAGCAATATTTAGAGGCAGTATTATGATATCTGAAAATAACTTTCTATTGGTTCAGCAAGAAAAAAAGATAAAGCAAGGGTTGCAAAATGTTAATATTTACTGAATCTACGTGGAAAGTGATTGGGTGACCTTTGAACTACTCTTTCAAATTTTCCATTAAGAGTTAAAGAGAAAAGGCAGTGGAAGAAATCATAGGGGAAAATAGTATATTTGTATTCTATGAAAACTTTAATCCTTTTTAACTGCGGTCAGTTTGGGTAGTAGGACTATATTGCACTATTTTTCTGTTTCTCTAAAATTTCCACAAGAGCAGATGTTATATTCATAATAAAATATTAAAATGTAGATCACAAGGTGAATCTCCAATACCTTTCTGGAAGCGCAGTGTAGCAGACTGTATTTTCCCAAGATGGCTGCACCCACACATTTATCCCATCCTTCTACTTCTCTTACGATGAGACTGAGACATCTCCCGCAGAGCACGGACAGCTGTGTTCCCTCCCTTTGACTCCGGGCAGAGACTTGTGACTGCCCCAAGCACTGGAGGTTGGGAGTAAGTCACAAAATATGGGACTTTGAAGATTAGATCATAAAAAGGATACAAGCTTCATCTCTTTCTCCCTCTCTTGGGAACTTGGCCTTAGAACTCAGCCACCATGTTAAGAGGAAACTCAGCCCCTATGGTGGGGTCTAGTGGGGACATTCTGGCCGAGAGCCCCAGCTAGCCCCCAGCCAGGAGCAAGCATCCACTGCGCTCATAGCGTGTGCGTAGACGGTCCTTAGGGGACTCCAGCGACAGCGTTTGAGGCTTCCAGCTGATGCCCTGGACGTTGTGGATCAGACACCAGCCATCCATTCGGGGCCTGGGCTGACTTTTAACCACGGAAACAATGAGCAGTGGCACATGGTATAATATGTGATTATTGTGCTTCAGCCACCATGTTTTAGTGTAATTTGTTATGCAGCCATAGTAACACGTAGGAACAGTGAAATCCTGAGCTGGAAAGCATAATAATCCTGTTGTTGATTTAGAAAACTGAGTGTCAGTCGTGGGGGAGAAGACTCGAAATGCCTTATAAATTATCGTTACTCTCCCCTGCCGTCAGCTAATCAGATATAGTCTCTCTTCACAATGAAGCATTTAAATGTTGAAAATGAATGTCTGCTTACTGCTGAGAGGCCTAAAACAGGCACTTTAGAACTTGGAATACCGAGGTTGCCCTTTTGCCTACAATGTGTTACGTCTCTGTGCCAGCAACAAAGGAAGGCAGAGGCAAGATGTTCTCAGTTCTCCCCTCTCAGGGACAATCCTGAAGACAGGCAGCAGAAGTAGATTATTTTCCTGGGTAGTCAGAACATGCCAGTGTTTCTGATTCATCACCTCTATGGCAACTGTATTGGTTTTCATAGCTACGGTGAGGTATTTTGGTAGGTGGTTGTCCTCATGAAGTAAACAATTTCACCTGAAGTCAATGCCTGTTAATATACCAGATTACGTATTTCACAAATGTGCTCTTTTTATACCAACCAGCCTGCCCTGGAAAGCCCAGCTTTGCACGGTCTAGTCTTTCCTCCAGAAATCTTTCTTCAGGAAGTGTCATGAAGAATTCGTAATTGTTTTCTTTTCCTGTGAGACTTCACACATTTTGCCCTGTCATTATTTAAGGAAACGTAATCATATTGTAATACTTCCTCTCTCCTGTTCGGACCAAGAAATTGTAAACATATCAGTAAAAAGGGAACCACAGTTTCGTCTGAAACACGAATGGACTATATTTAGAGAGGGAACAACATGGCCACCCTGAAAATCCTCAGTGACCGAGATGCGTTCTGCTATATCCGTGCAGGGTGCTCTGCGTGCCTTTTTGTACAATAAAAGACGACCGATGTGGAGTTTTTTTGCGGCGGCCCACTGCTTTCTGCAGTGTTATTTGTCATATGTGGAAAGATAAGTTGGTGCTGTGCAGTCGCATAGAATATCACCCATGTTTCAAACCCGTGTGTAGGCCCCAGAGAACAATTTATTTCCCTTCGGAGTGGTAAGGCAAGACGAGTTCTTTTCTGCATTTCTGCCCACTAATTCAGGTCAGTTCTCAAATAGTTCAAGAAAGCTATCTATCTTCCTAAGAACAGTACAAGCAATCGCAAAAGAAAAAAGATCTGTGAAGATCTTTCGAGCTCAAGTGTTTTTATTTTGTTTATGATTTTCTAAATGCTCACCTTGAAGGTGAGCCTCCTGACTTGCTTCGCTTATGGAAACTCATAGTCGGGTCAGTTGGTGGCCAAGAAAATCATCTACTTCAAAACCATGGGACAAAACTCTTAAGAGTATATACTTAACTCCCAATTGCCATCTTTAGCAGCATCATTAAAGAACAAATTACATACATGTCATTCTTCTAATAGGGCATAACGCTTCATTAGAAGTTTTATACGTGTTAAAAGCTACCGCCAGCTGCAATAGCCTATAATCTGTTTATTCCTTTCATGTGGCAATCTTGTATTGCTACCTATTGTTTTATGTGCATGGAGGTACCTAATAAAAGCTTTTTAAATAGATGAATGCATTCTACCTTCCTCCAGTGAACTCCTTTAAATCCCAATCCCCGTTGTTGCCATGCAATTAAAAAAACAAATGGCCACCGTGCATACCTATGTTGCTGTGTGTTCTACCAACCACGTGGCTAATCAACTCCCCTGGCCACTGCAGACACCATACAGGGGATGCTCTCTTACACTCCCCCACGCAGCCCGCTCCATAGTGGGGTGGCTTTGACCTCAGCAGCCTCCCTATTGGGATCCACTGACCCTGGAAGCTGGTCAGTACTTCAGTGCATGACAGGCTGCCCAGCAGCACCTCTAGGGTGCCCTCTGGAGGTCAAGAGTAGGTATAACCTCCTGGAGGACAGGAAATAAAGGTTAAGGAATGAATGAACCCAACTAGCCAAAGACCCAGGATTTGACAGTCAAGCGGAAGTGGGTAATTATGACTCTTCCCCCAGTATATACACAGCATCATTCACTCAGAAACCTGGAGCAAGCACTTCAAGATTTTAGGGGTCATCAGTCCAGTGGCTTAACTTTAATGGTGTCTTTTTACTACCTTCCCCTGCTCTCTGCTCCATTCACCCCCAGGGCCATTAGCCTCCTCTGGCCCACCAGTGACCCACCCTGGGCATCATCCACCCAGGACTGAATAATGAATGCCACTGAGATGGAGATGCCACTGTGGTCAAAGCATCCCACCACATGGCACGGAAACCCTGGCCCTGTTTTATTGCCACAATAAAGAATCCACTTCTATACTCACCGAGCCAACCAAAGTGTTCCCTTCTTCCACAAAAGAGGTCTACAGGCCCATCTAATGTACTCCCCAAATATTTATTCAGCCTTCACTGTGTGCCAGGTTCCATACTAGGCATCGGTTGAGTTTACAGGCTTGGGGGAAGGAAGCACTAATGAACTGATGCAGACATATGCAGTTAAGCTGTGATGTTTGCTGTGAGCGAACAGCAGGAGCAATTTTAGAGTAGAGAGCAGAAGGGCCTGGGACCTGCAGGCCGGGGAAGGTTTCCCTGAAGAAGCAATGTTGGAGTGGCCATTTGCAGGGCGCATGGGCTGGAAGGGATCGAGGGCCTTGATCAGGAAGACTGTACCTAACAGAAGGACAGAGAAGCAAAGTCCTGAAGGCTTTGCTCCTCTCATGTGGGGAATTGAAAGAAGTTCTGTGTGTGGGTGAGAGAAAGTGAGGAGGGGTGGGCATCAGAGGAAGTGGTAGGGAGCTTGGTCTCAACCCTACATTCTTGGGATTGGGGGAAAGAAAAAAAATGTGTCGAGAGGAGGCTAGGAGAGAGGGTGGGTTGGATCAGGAGAGAAGGAAGTGGAACTGGAGAGAAGTGGGTGGATCTAAGGAATATTTTGGATTTGGGATTGGGAGAACTTGATAATGGATTGCAGGTGGAGAGTTTCCAGAATTCTGGCTTTCACACTTCTCTCTCTTGCATCTACAACAAATTATCCATTACTTTCATCTTCTATCCTAAGCTATAACCTCATCAAGGTCCGTCCGCGACGTTGTCGTATGCCTCCCCTGGGTTGGTGCACCCCAAGTACCTGTAGGTTGAATAAGCTGCTCACCTCCTTGACAGGCAGTTCTGCAGTTCTTAAATTTCCCAGGAGGTGGCAGCACGTGAAAACCAGCCGGTCACTTTCTCGGTGACCTGAACCTTGTTTCCTGCAGCCTGTGATTTTGTCTCCCTTTGGGAGTTTTTCCCACATTCTAAATTCCCAGAAAAGAGCTCTTTCTCCAGTCATTTGAGCTGACTTAACCAGGCAACTTTTCATGTGGGGGCCAAGGCCTGAATTTACTCAGCCCTTCTGTGGGTAGGGCCTCTCTTTATTTTCAGCTGCGGTGGTTGTGCGCTGCATACCCCGCCTTTCCGAGCACTCAGGCGAAGCGGCTGGGGCCAAGCGGGACGTTTCTTCTCTCTCTCTGTCCCACCAGTCGGGGCAGCAAAGACTCAGTTCGTCTAAGCGAGCCCTTCCCCGTTCTGTCGGGGGAGATGGGAAAAGAAAGCCCAGGGCCTGTCTCTCCGGAGTCGGAAGACGGGTTTGGATGTAGGGAAGTGAAGCTAGAAGGAGCAGGGCCAGAGCGGGGAAGACCAGTTCTGAAGGGCTGATGGAAACAGGTTCAAATGACTGAGCACTTCGCGAAGGGCTTTACTCTGTAGCATGAATCCCAGGAATCCCCATCCCCGTTAGCACGCTCCTCTGCCGGATGCTCACCATCGACCCTTCAGTCTCTCCTCTCTTCTTCCCCACCCTTCTGTTTCTGCTCCTTACTGCTTCTGACTCCTCGGTCTTTGGGAAGAACTGGTGGTTCCCAGTTGCAGGAACTCCAGTCTCTGCTGACCTCGCCATGTCCCCCTCAACCTCTGGTTTCCTGAAGTGGTCCAATTTCAGTCCACAGCTTTATTAACATTATTTTACTGTATTTTAGCGTATATTATATACCTGATTATTATTAACATTATTTTTATCTTAATGCTTTAATCAGTTCAACAAGCTGTGATGAGGTTCTCCTAGGTGAATGGCCCATCCAAACTTAATTCAAACATACGTACTCTGGGAGGGTAACACATGTATCTGTTATCAATCATTTGCTCCTGAATTTGGAATGCTGGTGCTCATGCACCAACCATAGCTGCTCTCATGTAATAGTTCTATCCTTCAGCACCCTAATCGGAACTGCCTGATGACCCTCCTCTGAGTCTGTTGGCAAATGTGCCCCAGCCTTATTCCTGGTCACTTGTATGTCATGGGCTCAGGCCACCTTGAATAATCTGCACTTCTCTGATGTATCACTTTGTACCACACCTTTGCTTGTACCTACATCTTTGCTTGTTGCCTCCCTTGCTTAAGACCTGTGTTTACCTGGCCGATTCTTAGCCATTAATTAGGACTCAGGTTACTTGTCATCTCCTCCAGGAAGCCTTCCTGATCACCCAGGCAGACACTTTGTCTGTGCCAAGCTCTGTGCTAGATGCTGGGGATCCAAAGATAAATAAATTACAGCCCAGAGCCTAGAAGTCCCCACAGCCTGGGGGGGGTGGGGGGCGGGAGGGCAGTGTGGTAAAGGAAAGCACAGGGTGGGTGCTCTGGGAGCATTGACAGGAGGCCCCAGCCCAGCTGAGGAGGGGCAGGACCCAGAGAAGGTGAGACTTTAACAGAGTTAGGCAGGAGAGGGAGCTAGAGAGGGGGAGACAAGAATTCCTGGTGAGAGGAATAGTAATTATTGTGTAACACAATTGGGCAACCACTAGTCATTCATTATAAGCCTAAATGACAAGGCCAGGAACTGATAAGAGATAAGGCTTGAATCAGAAGACCTTATAAACAGATCATAAAGGGCCAGGTTATAGAACTTGTCACTCTAAGGACTTTGGACTTCATCCGGAAGATACTGGGGAGCCCTCTGAAGGATTTTGAACAGGGGAAGGAGCTAGAATTACCAGCTGGAACTGACAAGAAAGACATCCAGATCTCCCCAGCTTTGGCACTTGGGGGAACGGTAGTAGTGTTTGCCAAGACGGGCAACATCAGGGGGATCAGGTTTGGGAGAAAAGATTCATTTGGGGCAAGGCGAGTTCAGGGTTCTCTGGGATATTCAGTTGAAGATGTCCAGTAGGCAGTTGGCTATGCAAGACCAGAGCTGATAAAAGCCATCTGGATCTCACACCCATTAAGATGGGTAATATAAAAAACGAACGCCAGAAAATAACAAGTGTTGGAGAGGACGTGGGGGAATTGGGGCCCTTGGTGGGAATGTAAAATGATGTAGCTACCATGGAAAACAGTATGCAATACCTCAAAAAATTAAAAATAGAACTGTAATGCAATCCAGCAATCTCACTTCTGGGAATATAGCCCAAAGAATTGAAAGCAGATTCTTGAAGAGATGACTTACACCCCCACATTCATAGCAGTATTATTCACAACAGCCAAGAGGTAGAAGCAACCCAAGCTTGTGAGGGATGAATGGATAAACAAAATGTGGTGTATATAATACACTCGTATACAGTGAAATACAATTCAGCCTTAAAAAGGAAGTTAGTTCTGATACATGCTACATCATAGATGAACTTTTAGGACATTATGCTAAGGGAAATGGTTAGTAACAAAACGATAAATACTGTATGATTCCTCTTACGTGCAGTAGCTAGAGGAGTCCAACTCACAGAGACAGAAAGTAGCATGGTGGTTGCCAGGGGCTGGGGGAGCGAGGAATGGGGAGTTACTGATGAACAAGTGCAGAGTTTCAGTTCTGCAAGATGAAAAGGAGTCCGGGAGATGGGCAGGGGTGCTGGCTGCACAACAGTGTGAATGGAAGAGCTGCTGAACTGCACACTTAAAATTGGTTGTGATACTTTGTAAAGTATAGTATTGTCCAGCCACTACGCTGTACACCTGGAACTAATGCAAAATAATATTGATTGTAAACTGTAATTGAAAAAAAAAGTCTCCTTTTAAAAAATGGTTGTGATAAAGAAAGAACCCAAAAGTGGTTATGATGGAACATTTATGTGTATTTCACCACAATTTTACAAAAAGCCACTTGAGCCACAGATAGCGATTTGGGTATCTTTAGACAATATAAAGAGATGGCAACCGAAGCTGCGAGCCCACCTGGAGAGAGAACAGAGGGGGAAAGCTTCATTTCAGGATTGGCAGAGAGCAAGGAAGATGCAGAGGGGCCTGAGAGGTAGCAGCCAGAAACACAGGAGGGGCAAGAGGGATGTGGAGGTGGAGGGAGCAGAGAAGGTCTCCGGGTCTGAAGCTGCAGAGCCACTAAGAATGAGAAGGATTAAAAGGAATCCTGCATTTAGCAACAGAGAGAGCATTTGTGGCCCAGGTGGAGGCAGCTTCTAGGGAGAAGTGGGAGTAGAATCCAGATTTCAGAGGTGGGGGTGGGAATGTGGGCCGAGGAAGTGAGAGAGGTGCGGTGTCCCGGCAGCTCGGCTGCAGAGGCAGGGCATCAGATGGTGTTCTGGAGACAGACTGTGGCTGTCCTAAGTTGACGACAAGATCATTGGCTTTGCACCTTGCTCCGATTTCATGCTCATGCAGAATCCCTTTGTGTTTATCCAGATTTCACTGCCACGGGAACATCTGGTCCACCAGCCAGAGTCACACTGACTTAAGAAATTGGCGCTCTAGTTGCTACGCCCCCCTCTCAAAAATTTGGTCAGTGGAAGGACACGTGGTGGACTCCAAATCAGCTCTGACCAGAACGAGTATTTGGAAGAGCATGGCTCAGGAGGCTGCATTGCTTGGAGGTCCCCATGGTGCACGTTATGTCTCCCCTCTAGGTCTTTCTAACATTGTCCTCTCTGCCTCACAGGCTGTCCCTCTGACACATGCAACTTGGCATGCTCCATTGAGACTCGGTTTGGGTTTCCCTCCAGAAAGCCTTCCCAGAACCCTTCCCCTCTGGCTTCCTGTAGGGGAAATGGAGTCAGTCGGGCTCCCTCACCAAGCTGATAAGCAGCATTCCCATAACCTTGAGAATGGGCCACAAGCACAGAATCACACTTTGTTATATAACATCTTGGCACCCTGCCGGCTGTGTGTGCATTTAGTATATAAGGGAGTTGGGACACCCACGGTGAGAAATGCGGCTTGCGGCATCGTCCATGGATCGTCCCCCCCACCACCCCAAATAAAGGCCTGCCAGGCATTCCCCCGGCTCCGCAAATTTTCTTCCGTCTGCCCCAAACTCGCGTGAATCTGTCCGGCCTTGAATGGTGGCAACACACTCCCCCTCTGCATGCCCTTCACGGGTATCCCGTGTTTGCCACGTGTATAGTGCTGATGTTCTTGTTCCTGCCACAGCTGTGAACAAGCGTAGAGCTTCTGGTTTTCACATATTGCAGGTGCTCTGCAAGTGTTGGTAGAGTTAATGAATAAACGGCAAAGAAAGATTAGGTTGAAATTGCCTAGTGAGTAACAGGACAGGAAACCCACTCTTAGAAAGTAGCATTTATTGAATACTGGCCGGGCACACACCAGGTACGAGGGGTAGACAGGAAGATATGGACCTCATCCTTAAACAGCGGGTGCGTGGGACCTCTTCTATCACATCCCTCATGTTTGAAAGAGGAATGGGAGTTATATTTGGCCTCTGTACTCTCAAAATTATTTGTTCACCCTTGAAGCTGGCACACTGTGCACAATAAATCTTTGTTGAGTAGATGAATGAGCCTTTATTACGGAACTTATAATACGATTTTCTAGTTTTTATGCGTGACTTTCTCCTCTAGATCGTGAGCTCCTGCAAGTCAGGGCCTGCATCTCACTCATGTTTGTTTACAGAATCTAATGCAGAGCTTTGCACATAGTAGATGTCAAAATGTTTATTGGCTGAAAGAATAAATTTCTACAGAGTTGAGATATGAGCTCACCCACCCACCCACACACTCCATTTTTCCTGCCCCCGGTATTATTTTTATCCTAGGAAACCAGGTGAAAATTCCATTTCTTGTTATTGGTTTTTAATGAGCCTGAACACTTCTGCAGGCTTCCTCGGCACTCGGCTCTGGCAGCCGCCAACAGGTTTCCATTGCATTGATAGAGGTTCTGACGATCCGGGAAGACACACAAGCTGTGTGCACATGTAGTGGGTGGGGATGTGGTGCACCTGGTCCTCGTTAAGCCTGTGATGGCACGTAGCATTTCTCCGTGGGCGGGATCACGCTGTGCACCTGGAGGCGGGGGTGCAGGAAGGTAAGCTGAGGCTGCCCAGTGGGGCTGCTTGCTTAACTTTCATCCAGTTCTCCAGTGAGTGTATTCAATTTACCAGTAGGTACCCAGTGGATATTGAGTCTGGATTTCCACTCCTCTGGTCCTCTGTACAGTCAAAAGGAACTCCTCTTCTCCCACCTCCATCTTTGCCCTGCCTGTCGGGGAAATAGGTTTGTCTGAGCGAGGATGACATTGGAAAGTGGGGTTAGGAGGGGGAGGATGAGTATTTTAACCTTTTTTTCCTTTTATTGATGGAACGAGCTTATCAGAGAACAGAGGGCAGGTCTCCAGGGTTGCAGGTCATTTCATTTTGGAGGTCGCCACAGGGGCTGCCATGGAGGCTGCAGAAGTGGCCGGCTCAGAGCACAGATGACAGGTCCCTTCTGCTTCCTCCCTGCCAGCTCTGCACTGCATGGCTTTGTCCTCTCGGGCAACTAGCCCTCCAGCCTTGACATTTCCAGCCTTTCCCCACCTTGGAACAAGCACCAGAGACCCATGATCTTTGCTCCAGCACATGTTCTTACGCCTCCTGGCTTTCATGGGTGACAACGAATAGAGTCCAAGGTCAGCCAGGGAGGGGAGGGCCCTTGGTGATGGTTCTCTCTTCTAGGGCCTTTGGCTCCAATTTAATAAACAGAGATGGGAAAGCCTTATATTTTAATGATCTATAGCCTGATTTCTCTTGTACTAGCCTGATTTCTTTCTTCTCTCTTCAGGGACGGGGTTGTCCACAAGCGTGTTGTGTTTATTCCCAAGGAAAAGAGCTGGCTTCCTCTGCAGCTAGTTTTCTGCCCTTTATTATTTGTAAATTCCAAGTCTCCAGCCTCCAGCGAGGCAAATTTACAAGTTATTATTAGGAGCTATGTGCAAACCTCATACTTGCATTGTTTTCCCATAAAAGAATGAGGATATTATTTGTTAATTTTTTTTCAGAAATACTGTACTTAGCTTGTTTCTCCCTGTTCTAACTGCTCCCCTCTGTTCTCCTACCCTCTCCCAGCTCATTGCTCTATGCAGTTACTTCACAGCATTTAAAATAAAAAAACTGCCTTTAATTTGACACAACGTTAGCAGTCATTAATTTTAAGTGGTGGGAATATAGGTTTTAGTTAAGTATTATGTAGACTTTTCGGTAACTTTTGTAATTATCAGAAGAAAGGAAACCCCTCAAATAAACAGCTCTCTGTGCTCTCTCCTGCGGTGATGGAGGTGGTTCTGTTGCTATCTCAGTTCCTGAGCTGTTAGTTGGGCCGCACTGTTTCCTCTGAGTACCGCGAGACCTCACTGTTCTGGGACAGTGTTTCTCCCACCTAACAACCGCCGCTTGCCAACCATTCTTGCTGGACCTGGAAGTGAACCACTGATCGGAAAGATTAAAAAACAAAATAGGGAGATAGAGTGTCCCCAGGGACCGTTCTACTTAACTCTGCTGTGGATTACCAGCTTTGCTCCAGTTCCCAGGGAGAGTAACCAGGCTCAGGAGGTGGACGGACCTGTCAGAACTGCTTAGGGGGTCTGGACCAAGGTGACATTGCTTGACACTTGAGGGAGCTGAGTGGGACCATGAAAGTGTCAATTCCAGAGCTTCAGGTTTGAGTGCGACTGAGTTACACCCTCCTCTGCCATCTGGTAACCAACAAACTTTATCCCTAAGTGGTTCTTCAGTGTCTTCACTTAGCGTGGTGGTTCTCAAGCTTACGTGTGTATCAGAATCCCCCAGAATTTGTTAAAACACAGACCCACCCCCAGAGTTCCTGATTCAGTAGGATTGGCGTAGGGCCCAAGAATTTGCATTCTAACAAGTCCCTAGGTGATGTTGATGCTACTGAGTTAGTTCTTTAAAGTCTTTTCCAACTTCCCCGCTGACAGCACTTAGAGAACTATTCATGTAGGTCTTCTCTGTGTGCTGGCTGAAATAAAGCTCAGGAGAGGAAGACATGCACAGTTCCGTGCTTCCAGATGTGGTTCTAACTTAGCAGCGCACCATCTGTGCTCCTCTGTGCTCCCAACGTTGGAAAGGGGGGCTGTTTGGGAAGGGACATGTCCATCTGGGTCTCAACCCAGAAGGCATCTTCTCTGGTCTTAGGGTGACCCCTGCCCACTTCCTCGATTAGAAGTCAACTTGCAGGATGCATTTCTAGGTTGTTTACTAACGATGTTTCCCAAATTTTCACAACATAAGTGGTGTTTCAAGCCATGTTTCAGGGGATCTTAATTCTACCTATCCGTCATGCTTGCCACTCCCATGGCATTTCATCCCCCACAAACTGGTGGGGTGTCTGGTTGTCATCAGTCCATGCCAGCCCCTCAGCCCCATAGAGGACCCCTCTCTGGGGGTTCTGCAGCAAACCTTGATGCACTGTGGACCGCTAGCTGTGTCCCTGGAATTCTTGGAGCTCTGGCTGTCTTCGTGTGTGATTTGAGTTGAGTTATTGGTGCCACTAATGGAACTGCTCAGGAAGTGGAAAAATCCCTGATATGTGTGTCCCGTGCGTTTGGAGAAACGGGAGAGCATGGGGGCGGGGGAGGGGCAGTCCTTGTTTTCATTGCTCAGTAAATTTCCCAAAGCAATCTTCACTTCCAACACTTAACAAGGGGAGGAAAATCCCCAAGTAAATTTCAATAATCTAAAATCTTAACCAGCAGGAGCAGAGGTCAAAGGGTTGGTAATATGTTATTGTTTTCTTACACAGCAAAAAACTTAATTTTTTTCTATGGGATTTTAATTTTAGAACAGTGGATAGTCTCTGCATAGGATTAGGGTTTATTTATTTATTTATTTATTTATTAGCCTCGTCCCTATAATAATTAATTACACATGTGCTATAATCTACAAATCCTTCTGTTACTGAGTTCTTGTTTATAGGAAAGTTTGAACATCTGTCTTAAGCAATAGTTTTAACTCACACACTTTTATGGTATTTTAGAAATCTTTCTGTCCTCCCTGATGCTGATACAGTCTTTTTTCAGGTAGTCCAGTTAGAGACTTCATTACTTGCTGTCTACCAGGGATCTTAGATCTGGAGCCATATTTTATGAACTACAGGACCGCCTGGTGACTTATCTGGGGAGACAGAGAGATACATTGTAACTATTTGACAGGAAAAAAGAAGTTAAGGGTATTCAGTGGTCCCTGGACTAGGTTACACTTGTGTTTTCATGTACCTTGCCATTAGATGGTAGTATAGTAATAGACATAACAATTTGGGGGCAGAGGCACAGTCACTTTCTTCACCCACTTAAATAAGCTCCGAAAGGTTTAAGTTGGGATAGTAGAACTGCCAGGTTCTTGTCTGCCCCTACAGGGCAGTTTTGGGCCTGAGACCTATGTCATGAGACTCTATGGAAAGTCAGCCTGGGGGTCAATGCTGTAAACAGAACTTACTTTCAGTGGCAGGAAGCCCTGTTACTTCTAGATCTGGGATCATTATTGACAGCAAAAGGTGGCCGACCCCAATCCAATGCCAATAGGAGTTCCCAATCTGGGGTGCAGTAAAAAAGGAGAGACTTTATTCAGGTGAACAGTTTGCAAATCGAGAAAACACGACCTATGGAGAAAACTAAAAGTATGAATTTTTGAGGTAGAGGTGAAGTAGGCTCAGAGAAGAGTGCCTGCCCCTGATTCCTGATTGGTTCATTTCCATGCAAATGAGAACTGCAAGTCCTCACAGTTTGATTGGCCCAAATATCCTTGTCTTCATTAATCAGAATGGAACCTGTGTGACTGGTCAGTCAAAATGCAAATGAGGATAGAGCTCTGCAGTTCTGATTGGATGTGGAAAATTTCATTCCTATTTGTTGAATTTCCACGTTGGAGGCTCTCTTATAAGGTTGACTCGGTGGGCAGGAGCAGGAGGCTCGGCAGGCCAGTCTGCAGCTGGTTCCTGAAATGCAGTGTGCATGAGAAATCCCATGTAAACAACAGCTCCCGGACTCTGATTATGCATATGGGCCCAGTTAACCACAAGGAGTCCTTTTGACAGGTATATGCCTTACTGGGGTCATTTAAGCCTGAGAATGTTTGGATGGCGTTCGAAGTGTTGTTCTGAAACTCCTTAGCACAGCTTTTGGCTTTACTAGATTCACTTATCTAAATTTGGATGTTGAATTATATATAATTTATCACTACTCGCTAATAGAATGGCTGTTTACCCAACATTCACATCAAACGCGTGTCTTTAAATGAGTATTTAATTTCCCCTTCCTCGTGTCTCTACTCTCCTAAGTTGCTATTTAAAAAACAAGCAAGGCTAGTGTTTGGCAACTTTTCTCCCACATAACTTGTGACCTGGGAAAGAAAGGAATGACTCTTCTCAGGTTCTGTCCCTCCTCAGTTTCAAGAGTCCACTACTCTTTGACCCGGGTGCCCTTCTGTCTTCGGGGGTAAGTCATGAGGTGTCATTATCAGGGATTCTGTGCCCCAAGGGTACAAAAGAAAACCAGGTCAAGGGGACTTGCATGGAAATTTAAACATTTTTAAGAATGGCAAATTTGGATTAATTTCTAACATAATTGAAAGACTCCCTAATAGTATTAGAAAGTTAATGGGGCTATATATGGCTGATAGAGAAAGAAAAAATCCAATTAGACCTAGTTTCAGTAAAGGTAATTAGTCCACGAAGAAAACAAACCTGCAGAAATAAAGAAAACAGAGTGGATTGATTTGTAAAAGTTTTCCTACTTTAGGATTCAAGGTGATAGATTCTCAAATGGGCCTCACAGGTCATAGATTTGCTGAAGCAATTCACCTGTGTGGGGCTCTGTGCCCTCACACCCAGCACGTTAAACCTCCTTTAGGAGCCTGGCATTCACTGGGTCATTCCCACAGGCTATTTAGTTACAGACTTTCCTCTGTTCTCCTACTCTGTCCAGAGACCATTATAACTGTCACAGGAACTGGCCCTTCACACCCTGAGCCTTGTTCTCAGAGTCTGTCCCATCCTCGCACTGGATGTCAAGCCAGAGGAGCAAAAACCTAGACTGCATGCCTACTAGGGGCAGATGACAGAGACCCTCTTGGTCTTGCCGGCTCCCAGGAAGGCTTTCCCCATCCCTAATGGCTCCTGAAGCCCCCTCTGTTTCCTCTTTGTGGAGTGGCCTTCACTGTTCTACATTCTGCTGCCTTCAAAGGCCAGAGGGTTG
Source organism: Desmodus rotundus (assembly GCF_022682495.2). Lineage (NCBI taxonomy): Eukaryota > Metazoa > Chordata > Mammalia > Chiroptera > Phyllostomidae > Desmodus > Desmodus rotundus. The sequence goes on along the minus strand of NC_071396.1, from coordinate 12,370,871 downwards.
AGCACAGCTATGGGGATGAAGAGGCCACACACCTTGTGGGCCGGAGTGCGTGTTCCGTGCTTCTGGCACCTATGAGAGCTGAGACTTCTGTAGGCCTGAAAATGGGGAAGCTCTGTCTGGGTGGGGTGGGGGCGCACTCTAGCCATCCCAGCTGTGTTCCCACTTTTCTCCCTCCCCCATCTGTTGGTAAGTTACTTTTCCTAGAAAACAGGTGTTTCCTCAGTGCCTGAGAACTAACTCTGTTGTCCTTCCCTTCAGCACATCTTGCCTGGCCACTCCCAGGGATATCCCTACATGAAGTGAAGGCTCCAGATGGAGAAAACATGAGACAGTAAGATTTACTGCATTTATGATTGCACGCCGTGGCTGATATGCTGGTAAATGTTTAATTACCAGCTATGGGTGGGGAGGGCAAGAACGCTCCAAGTTGTAGCATTTGTTCGTTTTTGTGGTGTAAATACTCTCACATGGCTGATTTCAAGCAGCCAATGTGACATCACGGGACTTGAGTGTTAGGAAAAGATGTACACAGCTTTCCCAAGCAGACATGAGCTGGTCTTGTCCAAACCCCACCGGTACTTCTACGGGGAGGAGAACAGACGTTATTATTTTCACTTTATAGATGAGAACTCTTATATGCTCCACACAGGCGGCGGGTTGGATAGTACAGCAGGCCTGGTCCCTGAATAACTCATTTGGTTCAACAGTGGGTTCATTCAATGTTCGTTCATTAGAATGGAGATGTGATGCCTTAGGAACATTTTTTTATTTTTAAAGATTTTGTTTCCTTATTTTCAGAGAGAGGGAAGGGAGGGAGGAAGAGAGAGAGAGCGAAACATTGATCGGTTGCCTCTCGTTATGCACCCTGATTGGGGATTGAACCTGCAACCCAGGCATGTGCCCTGACCGGGAATCGAACTGGTGACCTTTCATTTTGCAGGACGACGCCCAGCCAACTGAGCCACATCAATCAGGGCAGGCACTTAACTCTTGGTTATATCAATTAGTCTAGGGTAAAGTTGTTTTCCTTTTATGTTGTTTTGCTGAAAGTCGCAGAACCTATCAATATTAAGTGAGGAGTCACTATATACTCGTTTGAGGTTATGTGTGTTATAACACTGGCCATAAGTAGAATTTCAAAGGAAATATTTGAAAATCGTTTTTCACAACCCTTAAAAGCCCTCTTCCACAAAGGGATATAGAAGGATCAAAAATATGGAGAGAGGGGAATTTGTGAGGAAAATTATGATTGGACTGCCCTCCCTAAGAGGGGTAGGCCTGGGAGGGGGGTGTTCTCCTTGGCATCAAGTCTTGCAAGAGATGAACCTACATTTGGGGAATGCCTGAGAAAGCTACAGCAGCCTTGGCGATGGGAGTAGGTGGAGAAAGAGAAAATAGGGCTTCATCTAGGAAAGAGCTGCCTTCCCACAGAGAGCTGGGCTGACCAACATGGGCCTTGTGACAGAGAGAGAGGACAAGGATAACAGAGAGAGCAGGCCAGGAGACATCCTGAATTTGATCCACGGGTGGGCCCGAGAAGGTGTGGAGATGAGGGATCATAGAGGAAAATCTGTGTATGGGGAGCAGCCAAGGAGGATGGCATTGGGTTGCCTAAATAAGACTAAAACAAAACAAAAAAATAACAGACCAGGACAGAGAGTCCTTTTAAATGTCTCCCAGGTCCTTAGCCTGAGAGGTCTTCTGGCCTCTGCTCCTACCTACAGGCCTGCCCGGGAGCTGCGGTGACACCCCCCCTTGGAATGAATACGACAGTGTTTGTATTCTGCATACTTGGTCCAGACACCTAATTTCTGAAATTAGGCTGTGTTTTGTGGTCTAAATGTCTGTCCATAGAATGATCTAATACCTCAGAGTGAGCAGAACAGTTCTGGAATCTACAAGGTTTTATCGACTGTCAGAAGAGCTTTCCTCGTGTGATACATTTTGAAGGAGTAGTGGGCAACAAAAATTAAGTGGCTTTTGGCGAACATCTCCTGAGTGGGGCTGGTTCCATGTGTGGATCTGGGGGTTCACAGCGAGCCTCTGGGACCAGCGTGATCTTCAGGGTTCTCTGGGTCAGGGTTACCTCAAGGACTCTGAGTTGTGGTTAAGACTGAATGTAAAAATGCATCTCTTAATAGGATGATGCACTTGCAGACAGGGTTATTGCCTGAGTCAAAATTCCTTGGGACAGTTTCCATTCCCATTTGTAGTCTGTGCAAAATCTTCCCAGCCCCTTCCATGACTCACAAAGAGTGGGGGTTGCACCCTCTCTCCCACCCCAGTCTCCTTGAGAAGCCAACATTAAAAAAATTTACCACACTAACCAAATTTCATCGTGTGATATTTCGGAGGGTTAGAATGAGTTATAGCCATGCTGGCAGGCAGAGACTGATTTCAGTTGGAAACAATGACCCCAGGGACACATGTCCAGCTCTTTAGGGAAAGAGTCTTGATAAAAGATGTTAGTGGAAAGCTGAATTAGCATGCTATATCCCCACACATTCTGCCAGGTTCACAGCTGCGGAAATCTTCGATTCTGTGTCTTGTCTGCAGCACAGTCCAGGAGCCAGAATGTTTGCCACTCTCCAGGCAGCGGGATGTTTGCACAGTGCATGCGTGTGTGCATGTGTGTGCTGTGTGCTCCTGCTTGTGTGGCTGTTCTGTGAACTGCCACCACTGTGACCACCACAGGCTGCAGCTGGTGTTGATGGCGCAGAAGCGCTGAGTCACTGGCTGTTCGGTGGCCCTTACATCACGTTCCATTGTCCTTTCTTCCTTTTTAGGCTTGTAAGGGCTCTTTCATTGTCTTTTGTTTTGTTTTTGCATTTGGGCCTCTCCCTGTTAGGAAACAGGGGTGTAAAAGCCTAGAGGCGTGGGGGCTTCTGAACAAAGCCATCCATAGGAACAGAGGTCCTGCTGGCTGCTGAGAACACCCAGCACCCCAGGTTCTCCCCTGCTGGGGAGGGGCCCAGAGTGCAGGGGAGGAGGCCAGAGTGCTGTAGGGTGAGGTCTGGCTCATTTTTCTGCAGCTCTCCCTGCTGGGCTGGTTTGAATTGTAGCGAATGAGTTTAACGATCCCTTTATAAACTTCTGAATCCAGCGTTCTTCAGGCCCCGTTTTAGCACGGGGGTAACAGGTGGCGCCGATTATCTGTGCGACCTGAATTCTCCGAGAGTGCTGTACAAAGTTGTTTAAATGGCTGTTTTGACCCAACAAACTCGTCACTTTATTGAAAAAAAAATTGGTTATAAATATACCTATTTACCAGGGGAAAATCGGGGAGAAAACCAGAAAAGTATAAAGGAAAAAATAAAAATGACCCGTAATCCATCACCCAGGAATGATCACTATCAACATTTTGATGGGAAATTTTCAGACATGTTTCTACACATCAACTGATAGGCACATACATTTTACATCGTGGGGCCCATACTGTATCTTTTATTTAAATATTCTGTGAGTATGCTCTTATGTCATTACCTTTTGTTGCCGTGTATAGTGGGCTCCCACATTTCTGTGCACATTATACATGGGATTATTAGGCGCCCATTATTATACCTATGGTATGCAGTCAATATACCCATGTATAATGCGCATCCTTATTTTTCCCTCAAAAATTTGTGCAAAAAAATGCACACTATACACAGCAAAAACGGGGAAATTGTATTCTAGATGTTGCTACAAATTAGTGCAGTATGAGCGAAAAGCTATGACTATATCCATATTTTATTCATTGTCACTTCCTTACTATTTCTAGGGTCTTTCTCTTGCCAAGATAGCCTCATCCATAGGTCCCATCCCCTCCTCCCCTCTGCAAGGTCCCAAAAGCCTTTTCTCAGGTAGTCATTTCCCACCCTCTCTTCTTCTTTTACTTTCTGAGAACCCTTAACATGCATTTATCTGGGTCAGGGATTCTCAAACTTGAGAGCACATCATAATCACATGGAAGGCTCAAAAGGGGGTGCTGGGCTCCACCCCCACCCAGGGTTTCAGATTCAGTAGGGGTGGTGGGGTGGTGGGATAACTTCCCCAGTGACAGGCCCTGTGTTCGGTTCACTACTGAGAACACTGAGAACACAGAGAGGAGGGAAAGGATGAACAGCTCCAGGCTCTCTCCCAACAGTCTGTGGCTCCTTGTCTTTTTTTCTTAGGGTACTTATCTTGCCTCCAAAGCCTTGCTTTTAACCTCTTCTTGTGGTATCACCACAGAGGACAGAAACATTTTCTTGATGAAGGGTTGGGATCAAAGTGTTTCAAGAGGCCCCCAGGACCCCCGAGAGTGGAAGCTAGAGTAATTTGTCCTTCACTGTCACCGCATCACAGTCTCCTAAAGAGCTAGCTCGAAAGGAAATGCCCAGATGTCCAGACTATTTGTTCAAGGAAATGACACATTATCCTCTTCCCAACATCTGGTAATTCCTGAAAGAGCCTGGCCCTGATAATACTGTGGGCTTTCTAGAAGCATGTGCCTTCTTTCCCGAGGGAGGTGGGGGTGAATCAAAGAGGACAGAGTCTATTTTTGGGGATGCCTTGGGGAGGGGGAGAAGGGTCACTAGCAAGCTGTTCTGCTCTGGGAGCCAGGACTCAGCTTCCTTCCTGTGCAGCCGTGAGCAACAGTCCCTTTCTTAAATTTCAAATATTCCACGGAGAGCTGACAAGATTTTAAAATGCCATTTCGGGCCGGAACGGCCTGACACCAGGGCAGATGGGCTGATGGCATGGGGGAGAGGAGGTTTGGCAGAGCTCGGGCTGTTGAATTAGTAGCAGAGGACAGGAGGGCTGTGTCAGTTGAGTGGCTGTGACAATGTGCAATGGTGGTTCAGAGGGACTCAGTAGCATCTGGCTGCTCCTTGGCTGGGAAATGCATGCATTTTCCCCCCTAGCCCTACAGCATCCTCTGGAAGCAAAATGCAGAAAGGATAAGAGAGGAGTGAGTGAGGTGCCTCACTTTCCCAGGATAGCAGATTTCACCCAGGTGAGAAGCAACAAAGCATTGAACTGAATCTGAGGCCCAAGGGGTGGTGTCTCTGGACTGACCTCTATTCAGCCTCTAGACCAAAGGAGCAACCTGCAGTCCATCTGAGAGAAGCAGCCTTGTCCTCATTAAATCAGCACAGGACTGGGGAGTGGGTGGCGCGGGGTGGGGAGGGCACCCCTTTCTCCGGATCGCAGGGTATTTGTTGTGCCAGGCCTTTGTTTTGTTCCAGCCGGGGCACTCTGGTGAAAGCATCCTGGGAATTCGGCCTGCAAACAGAAAGGGCATTTCCTTGTGTGGGTTTCCTGTTTAGGTCTGCGTAGAAACCCAAAGACTTGCTTGGCCTCATAAATCCTCTAGACATTACTGATGTAGATGCTCTGGCTAGATGCCATGGGAAAACTGCACAAAAATAGAAGACAGGAGGAGAGCACATTCACTCTCAGGATTCTGGGTGGGTTTCAGGCTTCATGGCTTCGGGTGTGTAAATAGAGGGGGTTGGGCCGGAGGAGGTGATCATTAAGGTCCCTGCCAGCCTCTCAGATTCTGTTTCCCTCTAAAGGGTCTCCTGGAGTGTGTGCAGTCCAGCTCAGTAATGGGGCGGGGGGACTGCTGAGCAACCCAGAAAGTTTGAAGCAAAAAAACAGGAAGTTGCCCTAGATTATCTTTCAGGCTCCTTCATAGAAAGAAGGTCCTTTTGAAATCTGGTAATTCCCAGACTTTCCTAAAGACTTAGTTTCTTCCAAAAAGGACAGACACGGGCCCAGGAGTGTTGCAGGAATCTTGTGGCTGCTTTTTGGCATAAAGCAAGTTCAGCGAGCCAGCCCCGAGGTGGTAGATAAGGTGTGTGTTAGGAGACATCACCCATGTCAGGATTCTTTTTTACTTCCTGTTCCCTTCAACTTCTGCATGTGTCAAAGGGACGTTCAGACCAGTTGGTTTAATGCGAGGAGCCATGTTTTCATACTGGTTCTGTGGCAGAACCCACGGGTTCTGTGGCAGGTTGCCCTTGGGGTCTAACCAGACATCAGGTCAGCTGGGCAGATGATGGGGTAAGACCAGGATGTCCGGGGCCAACCATGCTTTGTTCCACTGAGGACGTTCTCATTGTCTTAAACCGTTCTTCCCGTGTTCTTCTGTGTTCTCGTTTGTCCTCATTGGCATTATTGCTTTTTAAAATTGTCACACAGAACTGTCCCTTTTAGGGGGGGAAGCACTAAAGTGATATTGAGTAACATGAAGTTAAGCTCCTTAGTCTGGCAACGCAGTGTTCTAGTAGATTAATTGGATTTTCTACTTGAATGTGGATAAAACTGTTTATGCAGCAGCATTTCTCAGGACAAGATTGCTCCCTTAGAATCTAGCTTTGCCGGATTCTCAGTTCTCTCAGGTATGAATTGTGATGTTTGTCTATAAACCTCACCCCCTTGGAAAAGGTTCTTGCAGGTGAATTAATCAGCAAAGGAAAAATTACTTCCAAGGCCCCATTCTGTTCTTTTTGAAATTTTGCTTTTATATACTTGAAATATATCCTCTTCTCCCCCGCCCCCCAACTGATCCTGAACCAATTCTTCAAGAATGAAGTGTGAAGGTAAAGCGATATGACATCCTAAGGTTTCTGGGTCAGTGCCCCTTCGAACACGGGTTCTGGGAAACGTGTTCAGAGGGGAGCTTCTGAGTCAGGTATGTTTGGAGAATGCTGCTCTCTTTGAGGGTTACAGTGCACTCTAAGGTGTTAAAAGCTCTGAGAATCTATATGCAGTGAACAAATATGTTCAACTTTAACTCAGCATTTCCCAAACTTATCTGACCAATAAAATCACTTTTTATATTATACCTGTAGCAGCTGTTAATAAATGGAGGAGTAAGCATCTTAAGAAATGCTCCTTTCAGCCAAAAAAGAAAAAAGTTTGACCATCATTTAGCAACTGGGAATATATTTTTCTCTATATGTTTATGTGCAATATATCTGTATCTACCTAGTATAACAAAAATATTTCTGCTCTTTTCAGAATTTTAAATAAGCAATAGATTAGGATGATCATAATTACAAAAACACTTTCATGGAAAATGTTAGACACACCAAATTTTCAGTTGTGGCTGTTGGTGGCCGGTAGAATGAGAGGTAGTATTTGTTCTTTTTTCTAGTTTCGTTTTCCTTCGTATCTGTCACAATGAGCATTAATTATCTCTACATTTGGGATGAAAACAAAAATAAACTTTATTTAAACAAAGAATATGCCAGGCTCTTTTCGTATGTTCATGAGTTTGGGGAATGCTGAGTTAAACATACCCACCTCCCTGCAAAAAAGACATCAGGTGCATCCTCCCAGTTTTAGTCATTTATCCAGTTTGCTCGGGGTTCTATGGCACTTGTCTCTAAGGACCTCTGTGTCCTTGGAGTATAGATAGCTCCTTCGGATTTAAGAGAAAGTAAAGCAACTCACACACAGTGGGAGGGTCAACCTGAGGGGAGTTAAACAGCCCAATCGAACCTGACTAGTCGCCCCTGGATCACGACGTGCCCACAAAGGAAACGTTGGCATACCAGTCAGAATTCTTGGCTGCAACCAGTGAAAACCTCTTCTCGCTGACTTGAATGGGAGATGAATTTATTGGGAGCTCACAGAATCAGTGGGAAGACTAGAGAACCAGGCGATGGAGATGAATAAAGATCAAGGGAGGCAAGGCTCAGCCAATATCTTGCCACAGGGTGGTCAGCTGAAGATGCCGCCACGGGTACTATCATCGCTGGACACTTGCCGTAAAGCTGCTGGGCTCTGCCACCCTGGGCTCTGCCAGGCTGCTGGACACTGAGATCCACCACGGGCACTGCAAACGACTTCTTCCTCACCAGGGTCCTCAGGTTCCAGGTGGGACCTCTGTTAGACTGAGTCCAGACGAAGTTGGGGGAGCAATGATTGGAACTCTCTACCCTCTTTGGCTTCTCAAGTAGGGAGTAGAGTCCTGCCTTCCTTCTACTCTGGGGTTCCCCCCAAGTGGGAAAGATTGTCTAAGGCCTGCATAGGCAGAAGAAATAACACAGCATGTCCGCACACTGTCAGGGTGCCGCTAGGATCCCGGAGAGGGAGGGGCAGATGTGATCTCCACCTCTCGGAGCTACAAAGTGTGGTTTTCTTTCAACCTAGAGAATAAATGACCTCTCCTAATGAAAACCGCACTAAATAATAACATAAGAATTTCCATTCTACAGAGGAACCAGGAGGCAACTGTAGAATTCCCATCTGATTGTGAGGTTGGAGTTTGTTGCTTATTCTGTAGGGCACTGACCGAGAGAAATGCAGGAATAACAAAGCATTAGAAGGATCTTTTTTTTTAAAAAAGAACTTACAGTTTAGGGAAGTTTATTAAGTAGATGGGTATTATCTCAGAGAAAGGCCCTTTAAGTGCAGGGAATGGGAAAGCAGTGGAAAGTGTAAACACCAATCTTTTATTGACTTCCTTATTCGGGAACATAGCTTTCTGCTTGCAAATGTCCAAATGTTGGGGTTGAGTCCAGAGACCAGAAGATGAGGTCCAAGGAGAGAGGCAGGGCTGCCGCAACTGCTGACAGGTTCTCAGATGGCAGACACGTTCCCCAACTGGACTGCGTAGGAGAAAACTAGGGGGGTCGGCCACTCAGAGTGTGCAGTTTTGGGACTGAAACTACAATCAGTAATTAAAAAATGAGAAAAGTCCCCGTTTTGGAACTAGTACAGATAAGCTCACCTCAGAGTGAGGTATAATTTGAGAACCTCAGGAAGTTGACTTTACATAATTACAATTTTTATTATAATTGTTTTACAGTGAGTTGCTCCTCTTTTGCTTCTAAATTGAACAGCTTCCATTGTTAACTGGGACCTTCTGAGGATTGTCAGTATTTTCACAGGGAAGGAGTTTCCAAGCTCAGATAATCAGACTCTTCATTTGGACGAGGCCCAGGAATATGCCTCAGAAATGCAACCAAGAAAGCAAACCAAGTTCATTCATTTCTTCAGGTAGAAGGCGTTCTTGCACATTTGATGATTTTAATATTCCTAGGAATGTGTGCAAGGAGAAGATCAGATCTCTAGCTACGTGAGAAAGTGCTGCACCATGGACAGTGTAGCTACACACAGGCAGTCAGTTACCTGGGACTGAATCCCCACCCAGAAGTGAATTTCACTGATACATATGTGTGTGTGTGTGTGTATACATAAAACTCACTGGTTGGTATTGGGCCATGAAAACTGAAGACATGATTAAGAACTCAAGGGTTCTCTTGGCACTGGAGGTCCCTCCACTCCTAGGAATGTTGAGATAGCCACGTGGGGCCCATTCTGCAACCCCACCATTTTTTTCAAAGAAATCTTTTAAGGAAAGAGTTACAAAACGGTAGATTGAAGGATTAGGGTGGAGACAGTGTGGGGTGCTGGAGAGGATGTTCCACTTTTCACTGTAGAGGCTCTTGGGAAGAGATGGTAGGTAGAGTAGATTGGAATGTCTAGTGTCCAATGTAGGGACAGTCTCATTTCACCTTTGGATTGGGTCGCTGGGTGAGTGGACACTGAACAGTGAGCGTCAGATCTCCAGGAAGAGCTTGATATGGCAAAAGTGGTGGAGACCAGGCAGGCTGGAGGCAGAGACAGGGCTCATGGTTTGTCTAACTCTTCAGACCTCTGGTCTTGGCCCAGGGAATAAGTTTAGACACAGAAGCGAACCTCTTGCTTCTCAGTCGTGTTCAAATATGGTGTCTATCATCAGATGCCTTGTATTTAATCCTAGCTCCACACCTTTTGCTAGCTCTGTGACTTTGGAGAAATTACCTAACCTTTCTGTGCCCCAGGTTTTTTAGTTGTAAAAGGCAGAGAAGAATGTGACCTGCCTCATACGATTTTCACGAGTATTAAATATATAATTTCATGTAAAGTGTTTAGAACAGCAACTGGCACGTGAAGTTGTAATCAAGTGATTGCATAACAAGCATTAGGCTCCCATGTTGTTGTTGCTGGTCAGCGTGTGGCAGAAGGAGGGTCACATTCTTAATCAACACAGCTTATGTGGCCCTCCAGATAACCCTACACTTCGGTTAACCCAAGAAAATGCCACAGCCATTTACTTTAATGTCGCTAAAGTTCATCAGTGTCTCTGGTGGAAATAATGAACCTACGTGTATAATATTAACCGATTGGTAGTGTTAACATTTTATTAGTAGTACATGCTTTGTTTCATTAAAGCCTTTCCTAGGCAGCGTAGCAACATGGTTGATGTCCTGGGTCTTCATATTGAGGTTTTTGAAAATGGCATTCTCAAGAGGGGGGGTTACCATGATTTCTTGAGGCCCTATAGATTTGGGGGGAATTTGAGAATTTTAAAATTTATGTTTTCATAAAATACGACTTTAGTTCCTTAATTCAGTTGTTTCTCAAACTGGGATCTATGAGGATTTTGTTTTCCTCTCTGAGGTGTTAGGAGTGTTAATGACATTTGAAGAAGGTCAGTATAGTGGAAAGGACACAGGCTTTGAAATCAGACGGGTCCGTGTTCAAATTCTGTCTCTATTTACTTGCTGGGAGGCCTCCCACAAGCTGTGTGGCCTCTCCGAGACTCACGTTCCTCATCTGTAAAATGGTGATGATAACTGTCTTGTTATGAAGAGGGCCTGTAAATTATTTAACATGCATTAGGGGCTCACTAAAATGATCTCCCATCCTTTTGCCCACTTTCTTCTCCCCTAAAGAAAAAAGAGAGTACTTATTCTGCCCCTTGAAGGCAAGTAAAGAGAAATTCAACTGAGATATTTAACAGGTTTGTACTGGAGACCCAGAGGTTCAGACAGTGGTGGTGTGAGAGGCTGGAAAACATGTGTGTTCCCCCCCAGCCCCTCCAAGAAAAGATAAATGTGTCCTCGCCCCTGAAACCTGTGAATATTGTCTTACATGACAAAAAGGGCCTTCACAGATGTGATTAAGGAGAGGATCTTGAGGGTAGGAGCTTGTCCTGGGTTCCCCAGGTGGACCCTACATGCAGTTGTGGATTCCTCAGAAGAGGGATGTTTGACAACAGACAGAAGAGGCGAAGGCGTTTTGACCAAGGAAGCAGAAATCATAGCGATGTTGCCACAAGCCAGTGAACGCCAGCAGCGCCTGCAGCTGGAAGAAGCAAGAAATGGACTCTCCCCTAGAGAGGGCGGGAGGGAGCGGTGGCTCTGCCAACACCTTGATTTCAGACTTCTGGTCTCCAGAACCGTGAGAGAACAGATCTCTGTTGTTGTGAGCCTCCGGGCTTGTGGTAAGTTGTTACAGCAGCCCTGGGAAACTGATACCGGCGGTTGGCTTGACGCTGTAAAGGCAGAGTAACAGGGAGAGGGGATGGGAGTGGACTGAGCTCAATGGCAGAAATGCAAGAGCTCCCAAGCAAACATTTCATTCTCTTGCCTAGTCCTTGACTGCAAGGCCAACGGATATGCAGAAGAGAACGTTCTTTTTCATAATGGTTTGTACACTGTGGGTCGAGACAATGAGGATAAATACAAAGCCTGACGCTTCGTGCCCTTGTCATTGTAAACCGTGTGTGTTCCCACACCTTCCTAAGTGCAGCCATTGCACGTGGTCCCTCCTGCAGTGTCTTTCCTTCTCTGGCTACTCGGTCAGGGACCCTCTCAAACGTTCCCACGGCACCTGGTGCTGTGCTTTGCTCTAGTCCTGCTCACCTCGCAGCACATACAGCTCATTCGCTAGGCAGATACGTTGTGAGTCTCCCTGCGTGGCAGGCCCTGTGCTGGCCCTGTCTGCGTGCTTGTCTGTCTGCTCAGTGGACAGCCCTTTCTCTCAGGGACAGTGTTTTACCTCTGTGTCTCCTCACACAGTGCCCAGCACACTGAAATCCATGTTTATGACCACGTTTATAGCTCACTCTGGTTATAAACTATGGTTTTCATTGTCGGAACTATGCTTTTAAACAAATTCAAGTGGTAGTTGGGGGAAGGTCACCTGGTAGGGTCCTGCTAGGTGTAGGCCAGGGCATTGTTCTGCAGGTACAGACAGGCCTGACAGGCATAGGCTTCCCAGAAGCATGGCCATAGAAATCCTCCACTCGGGCCTTCACATTTTGGTAGCCCCTCGGTAGAACTGGACACAGTTTCTCTCCTCCCCAGCTCACCCCTTGCCACAGCCCTGACCCATTTTAGAGAAGGAATCCCTTGGCTGATACAGAAATAGGAGGAGTGCTTTGTGAGCCTCGGGGGTGGTCCGGATGGCCCGGCCAGCTGGAGAAGAGAGCCTAAGATGCATTTTAGTCATACGGGAATTTTTAAAAGTAGAGGATGCCTTACCTTTCCAACTTAGGCTCTTCTGCTAATTTATTGTAATGTCATCACATCCTTAAAACATCACACGTGAGAGCCAAATTACCGTCAGCAGTGTCTTAGGCAACCACCACGCATGTAAAATACAGACGAAGACAGCACTGCTGACTCGGTACAATGGCACCCTTTCATGCAAATCTTATCTTGCTTTCTAGGCCTTCAAAGCACACGATAGGCATTATTTGGTTATTTCCCCCAATACTTCCGTCCAGTAGGTAGGAGCGTGTGTCATTATTTCCATCTAGCATATATGTAGACAACATTTCGGGGAATTTTTTGCCCAAAGCCCTGTTGGCAATAAGACTAACTAGGAAGAAAGTGACTGGAGTTGTAATTTAAAAAACAGAACTTCCTGTTGAGGCAACTTCATGTCACAATACTGGGATATTTCTAATTTCAGGCATTCTCGGAGCACTGGGGCACACAAGGTCATTTCCCTTTGTTTGTAGGTATATAGGAGGGAATTGTGTAGCAGACACCTTAAGTAAATCAGCTCAACTGTGGGTGCTTTTAAGTGTTCAGCATCTACAGGGAGCTTCATATATGTGTTCTTACAATGATCACCAAACACAGCCCCATAAAGTAGGGCCAAAATCTGGACCCCAAAGGTGACTCTGTGGCAGTGTTTTGCTCTTGGAGATAATTCTATCACGGTGATGAAAACAGAGTTGTAAAACTGAGCTGGCGTCCTGGCTCTGACACTAACTTGCTGAGTGGTTTTTGAGCAAATCTCTTAGCATCTCTGTGCCTCTCTCCTGTTTTTCTCTGCAGATTGGGTACAATATGTACTGTGATCCATAGCTATAAGGCTAAAAGGAGATCACATATGTAAATTGCTGTATAAACAGTAAAATGCTACAGAAAAACAAGGTATTATGAAGGTTGGACCACTAAGATTGTAGCCCCTCATACAGGTTATGTTTTCTTCCAATGGGATCTGTTTGCAATGGGTCGTCAGTGCAAGGAGCATGCCTTTAAATCTATAAAATATTATCTCTCTGAAAAGTCAGGAGAAAAGAAAATGAAAAGAGGAAACAAGGCCTGGGGCAATACGTATATCAAAGTTTAAAGAATGTGTCATGTATGAACTCTAGTCTACTTGGTGGAATTCAAGTATATGTACGCTGTAGGAGGCAGGAAGCTTGGAAAATAAAGCTTTCCTACGCCTTCTGGAATGCAGGCCCTTTGTTCAAGATCCACGAGGTAAAGAAATTCCATAGGAAGTATTTGTTTAATTAATTGTAGCCAGAACTTAGCTGTGGGTAGGCCAGATTCCATCATGCAATGTTATTGCTTCTCCAACCAAGATACATGCATGCTTTAACCCAACTGCAAAACCCACAAGATTTGAACTCCTAGCCTTTAAAACACAAGGCAGCGACTTTGGCCACCAGGCATCCCAGTTCTTGTTTACCAGGACTGGGAGTTCTCGTCAGACAGAGCCCCATTTATTCCATGACCCCGGCAGAATAACACTGACAAGCCCAAAGGAATATCCATTTTAAATAGTGTCTGTGGCACCAACAGGATTCCGGGGTTCTGAATCAGCCCCTTACCTCATGGCAAAATATACAGGCTCGCAGAGTTAAATGAGAATCAGATTGGAATGTATGAGCTTCCAGTTGTCTGTGATGACACATGGTGGGGAGGAGGGGACTTTTCTTGGACATTCCGTCTATGACCAGTGCACTTGTAGTGGTTGGTTTTGGTAAACAAAACTGTCCAAAGCAGACCCAGGGCCCCCTGCCCTCTCCGGGTGCCAGCGCTCTGAGCCACATAAGCCATTTGTCCAAGGACCGTAATTAAAATCAACCATCATTCTTTTTACTCGGCACGTGTTAGACTCTTCTCAAAGCAGTCAGAGTGGACTTGAGTACCCCATCTTTCCTCTGAAGTGATTTAGTGATACTATATGAATATCAATTTTCTAAAATATAATCTTAGACTTTGGCCCCAGCTACGAGTTGAAAGAATTTTGTAAGGAAAGAGAGAAAAAGAAAGAAATGTGTCTGTTCCTCATATCTGACTATGAAAAATCCACATACTATAACCTGAAAAGGAAAAATAAACATAGTCCTTGAACTTCTGTGGCAAAAAGGAATGAAATGTTCTTTAAAAAAAAGCAAAACAAAACTGAACTGTATTCTCTGCAGGTTTAAAGGCGACCTTTGCCAAAATCTGCTTTCTGGAAACTTTCCTCTAGACCTGGCTCCCACCAACAGGGTTGGCTGCCGGAGAGAGGTTTGGAAGACTGTGGTTTGGAATGTGTGAATGTTAAAATCAGACATTGTTCCCCTTTCTTTATAACAACAAGTCTTTTGGTTTTGGCTCCATGCTCGCTGGGTTCCCCAGTGCTGCCTGGTTTCTGTTCTTGCTATCGGTCAGAACTATGGAGTGGATCTTGATGTTATCAGTCCATTTTCTTTCTGACCACCACTTTCCCCGTCCTCAGCATGCCACGAGAAGCTGGTGGCACTGTTTCCTGCTGAAATGAAGAAATGGCTGAGTGTGTATGACATGACTTATAAAAGGCCACACGGCAAGTTGGGAGAAGGTTCTGGATTGGAACTGGGGATTTCCATGTCCTCCCCGTGTCTGTAAACCTGGTCCACTAAGCTAAGTTTCCCTCAGACACTGAGGCTCACAGATGATGCTGATCCACAGGCGTAAGGTGAGACGTCAACCTGGGAGTCAGCATTCTGCAGAGTGACTAGGTATGGAATAGTTTAAGAAAATAAGGATCGCCTGCTAGGGCAGAGTTATTATAACTTCAAATTGTTTTTACCATGGATTATTCTAATATATAATGTGTTATAATTCCGATAGAACAAGGGTAATATTCAACCTAATCCCATCTTTGAAAAGTTTTGCTAAGCAAACAACAAATATAAAATATAGTATAGGAACTATGTTTTCTGTCATATGTCACGTACTTAAGAACAAGATACAGGAAAAGCTGGATCGATGGTCACTGTAGCATGGGGACTAGATTTTCAGGAAGCACTACTATACAGAAATCATTGGTCCTATTATTTCCTGTGCCTTGTTCTTAAGTATGTGACATATGATATATAAATGACACATCCTCGTTGTCTCACAGAAGACACATAGGTAGTCTGTGTAACCCACCACATTACACAGCAGCTGCTGCAAATGAAAAAGCTCTTCCCAGGAAAAGGACATGTGCAGAAGTCATTTTTATTAGATTTTGGAAGTAAGCACATCTCCTTATGTGTCCTTGGCATGTCGAACCATTCAGGAGGACGTTGGGAATGTGCATCTCTGGAACCAGAGAACATGCTGAAGGAGCCTACTTACAGGGGCTGTGGGCCATTGAGAGGTTGAGAATTCTCTGAGATTAGGACAAAATGCTTCCTGATACCAGGAAGTTTCACTGATAGAGGACGGCACGGTGGTTGACTTCAGCTGCCATGGTCCCTTTGAGAGATGATGGGACCTTGCAGATGGGGTGATGTGGACAGACCTGAGAAGTATCTTGAAAATGGAGTCAGCAGTATTTGGTAATGGGTGGGCTCTTATGATTGAAGCGGGGTGGTTTGCAAAGATGGCTCCTCGGTTTGTGGCTTTAGCAAATAAACAGAAGGTAGTTCCATTTACTGATAAGGGAGATGGGGGGGTGGAGGTTCAAGAGTTCAGTTTTGGACAAGTTAAGTTTGAGTTGCCTCTGAGATAGCTGAGCAGGCCGTTGGACATACAAGCCTGGAGCTCAGCAAAAAGGTCTGGTGGAGATAAAAGTATTGGAGTTAACAGCATTTTGTGATATTTGAAGCTTTGGGACTTGATGTGATCACCCAGGGGGAAAATGTACAGAGAAAAGAGCAGCGGGCTCCAGAAGGAGTGCTGGGAATGTCTAATAATAGAGGCGGAGGAAGGAGGCAGAGCTGGCAGAGAGACTTACATTGGCCTAAGTGGAGGAGAGAGGAGAGGACATCATGGCTGACCGGAAGCCTGAAGGGAGAGTGTTTCAATAATGGTGCGAGCAACTGTGCTGAGTGCCGCTGAGAAGCCAAGTCGAGGTCTGGAAAGTATCTATTGGATTTGGCATTATCTTAGCAGTGTGCTGAAGCTTACTCTTAACCACCCCCAAAAAACCTATTGTGGGCCTCTCCTCCCAATCCTGTGCTTAGTGATTGACACATTAATAGTGTGAAACCAGCCACAGTGGGAATATTTACACCATGGAAGTTGGCAAACACTACAAATTGGTTTTTCTTTTCTTGGAGAGCTGGTTGTTAGACATATACCAGTGTGTCACTGGCAAAGTGACTCCATTTGTAATGAAATGAAGGGGAAATCGCCTTCTTTGTTCTCTCTGGTCCCATCAGAAAGTCTTTAGAACATCCCCTTTCATGAAAATGAGTTCCCTTCAAAGAAACCAGTGGAGTGTCTGAACTTCCTTTGAAGTGGGCTTCTACCTTTGCCGCAGGACTCTCTAAAGTCTTAGCCTTTTAGTCACTAACCTTCGCCAATTTAATGCAGACCAACAGGAAAAATATTCAGTGTGGTCATATGAATAATTTCTTCCAACTCTGAGATGCTATAATTCTGTGTTGGCTGCAAGAAATTCCAGGAAGCATAAGCAGTAAACCACATTTCATTTACTTCTGGGTTTATTTACTTGGTTAAAAAGAAAATCATTAGGAGATTCCAGAATTCAGGGACTAAGAGATGACATCCCTCCCCCCCACTTTGCCTTTTCAATTAAAAAGCAAATGCTGGCTAATTTATGAAAATTTAGATAAGAAAATTAACTGGAAAGTAAAAGTTTGAAATTTTCAACCTTATGACAACTGAATCAGATCATTTGGTAATCAAGGTAATTATTAGATAATCAGGTATTAAGATAAAGTCATTGAAAGACTTATGACATTATCTTGACATTATTTGCTCTTCTAATGCTTTTCACATTATTTTAGTTGAGACGTGTATTCACCAACTAAATCCTGCTCTTGTCTAAAAGTGAACTAGAGATTGAACTGAATGCATTGTGGCCTTAAATTTACTAAAGAAGTTGGCATGCAAACCTAGTTCAGATAGCTCTGAAAGTTTGCTCTTTGACACATCTCTACTCCAAACACACAGCAATAATAAATGAAATTTATCAAGCTTCAAAACTAAATAAACAGTTCTGTGGCCCAGAACTGGGATACAAATACAAAGCTGTGAGCTAAGCAGAAGCCACAGGCTTACTGGGCTCTAGGTCTGGAACCAGGCAACGTGAGCTAGAGTTTGGCTCTTCCAGGGTAAATTAAAATGAAGGAGTTTCATGCGGAGATGGGAGACTGAAGCCAGGCTCACTGCTTGAAGCCAGAGGCAGAGGCAGGCTCCTCCTCCTCCTGAAAGGAGCCTGAAATATAAGCTATTCCTGCCTGGGACTACATCATTTAGCAAACTGTGGACTTAGGGGAGGACACAGATACAAACTTGGGACTAGCAAAGCGGCAGTTCATTGTCCGAGTTGGTGTCTGCATCTGTGTTGTCCTTGTCATCTTTGTGGACTGGGTTGCTGAAGCTCTCAGGGGTCCAGGGAGCCAAGTGCAGAATGAAAGCGATCACAAAACCACTGAACCGGGAGGGTAAAGCACACTGGGAGGAGCAGGAAGAAGATAAAGAGACACGGAAACAGAGGGAATGAAAGCCTAGTCTCAACAGGAGCTCCTCAACTGAATCCCAAGGCTGGAAAGACAGCCAACAAAACAAACAAAAAAAATAAGCAGAAGAACATAAATTTAATCCTGTTGAAATGAATTTTATGGAATCATCTTAGAAAAGGTCCACTATGTTTAGAATGCTCAAAGAGATGAAGGAAGGAATAACTTCCATGAAAAGAAAGAGCAAGACATTATGGAAAAAATAATTCCAGCATTAATAAGATGAGAATGTGTGGATCCTGAAAAGCATAAACAGAAATCTTGGAAATGAAAAATTGAGTCATTAAAATAAAAACCTAACAGTTGAGATAAATTCTAGAGTGAAGATAGTTAAAGAGAAAATTAGTGAATTGAAGAATACTAAGGATTTCACCCAGGAAACAGGACAGGAGATAAGAGATAAAAAATAAAAAGGTGAGGGAGCAGTTAAGAGGAGGAGAGGATCAGTGGACAGACTTCAGCATCTACAAGGAGTTCCAGAAGACGAAAATAAAAGGAATGGGAGAGAAGCAATTTAGAAGCAGTAATAGCTAAGAATTTTCCACAGTTACAGAAAGATCTAAGACTAAAGGGTCACACAGAGCTCCAAGCAGGATACACATAAATTCACACATCTCAGAATTTGTCTGTAACATCAGAGATGAATAGAAAACTTGAACGTTATTAGAGAGAAGCCTTCACCACCACAGGAGTGAGGCTTTGACTGAGAGCTGACTCCTCATGGGCGGACACTGATGCCAAAAGACAATGGAATAATGTCTTTATGCTGCTGAGGGAAAATAGTTGAGACTCTGAAATCTTATACCTCTTCAAAGTATTATTCAACAGTGATGGCCAGTTGGAGGCATTTTCAAAAATACAGTGATTAGGGCTCTCATGAAAATAACTAGCAGGTATGTATTTCAGCAAAAACAAAAGGAAACAGAGGTTGAAAACGGTAATATAGATATTGATAAAGTAGATTAGTAAATTTAATTTATTTTAGAAAACCCGCCATTTTTGCATGTATAGAAAGGATGAACTCTAGACAAAAACTCTAGACAAAAGTGAAAAAGCTGCAGGGGCTAAGGATGGGAAATGCTGAGGATTATTCAATAGGAAGTTAAGGTATGCTAAAATTAGTGTCATGTCAGGAAAAAGGCTAAAAACACTGAATAACTTCAGCTATTCTTAGAAAATGGAATAGTTAAGTATTATGTTAAAATTGAAGGATTGCTACAATAAATAAAATACGATGTCAAAGTCAACAGCAGGGGGAAAAAGGAATATAGAAAATGGTTTTAATGCAAGAGAAGGCAGGAAAAGTAAATAGATAAAGCAAAGCATTGTAAACAAAATAAAAAAATAAAAATAAGTTCAACAATTATCATTAACCTCAGAAACCATAAATATGTTTAAATTGATTTAAAACATTTATCAGAATGAATAAAAACCAAAACCAGTTATATACCACATAGAAGAGACATATCTAAGAGAAAGCCATGTGGAAAAACAAAAGGAGTAGAAAATGATTCACAGTAAAAGTACTAACAAAAAGAAAGCTGGCATAGAAATCTTAACAGATGCAGTAAACTTTTAAAAACAAAATTTAATAAAGAGGGAAGCTGTATATTAACATATGATATGCTACATTTAATAGTCATAAACCTATAGGCGCCTCAAAATACATAAAGAAAAAAACTGACCATGTTATAGAGAAACTTTCCAACGCACTGTCGTGGTAAAGGATTTGAACACACTTTGAGAGCTTAAGCAGTCTTTAAAAAATTAGAAACTACCCAAAACATTTGAATGCAAAATTTAAAACTTTGATCTAATACATATATTGAATACAGATGACAGTCTGAACCAGGCAAATAAAGAATATATACAGTGTGTTCATTTTAAGCATCTATGGAACTTTTACAGATGAAATTCATTACATACTGTTTTAAAAAGTAGTGTCGTCAAAATTTTTTTAAAAAATCAGTATCATATAGACTATAATCTGACTATAATTCAATGAAATTAGAAATCAACATTAAAATATAATTTAAATTTCTACATGTTTTGATACTTAAAAATTTATAACCAAATAACCTGATTAAAAATGACATCAGCCCTGGCTGGTGTGATTCAGTGGATTGAGTGCAGGCCTGCAAACCAAATGGTTACGGGTTTGGTTCCCAGTCAGGGCAGATGCCTGGGTTGTGGGCCAGGTCCCCAGTAGCGGGTGTGTGAGAGGCAACCCCACACTGATGTTTCTCTCCCTCTCTTTCTCCTTCCCTTCTCCTCTGGAAATAAATAAATAACATCTTTTTTTAAAAATGACATCACAGTGAAAATCACAAAAAGGAATCAAGCAGTAGCTAGCGATAAAAGTATAGCATTAAATATATTTTTGAAGAAAACAAGATTGAATATCAACAAGTTAAGCAGTGAACATTGAAACTAGAAAAAAACAATGGAGTGATAAAGAGTGGAGAAGCATGGTTCATTAGCTTCCTAGGACTGCCATAACAAAGTACAATGCCACAAACCGGGTGACTTAAACCAACAGAAGGTCATTGTCTCACAGATTCAGAGACCAGAAGTCTGAAACCGAAGTGTGGGCAGAGCCAAGCTCCCTGGAAGGTGCTGCAGAAGGAACTGGTCCAGGCCTCTCTCCCAGCTTCTCGTGGCCTCAGGCATTCCTTGCTTGGGATGCATCGCTCTAATCCTGTCTTTACCTGGCATTCTCCCTGTGCGTCCACATTTCCCTCCTCTTATAAGCACACTAGTCATGTTGGATTAGGGGTCCCCCCCTACTCCAGTATGACATCATGGCAACTTAACTAATTATTGGGGTGGCCAAAAAGTTTGTTTAGTTTTTTCCGTACGATGGCTCTAGTAGTGCTTAGTTGTCTTCGATGTCATTCAAAACTATTTTGTTAGATTGCATTGTGACAGCTATCAAATCAGCATGCATTTAAAAAAGCTTATCGAAGTTGGTGAATTTTTATGCAGCTATTTTAATATTGAAGATGGAAGAAAATATGCAACATTTTCAGTGTATGATGCTTTATTATTTCAAGAAAGGTAAAAATGCAACTGAAACACAAGAAAAGATTTGTGCAGTGTATGGAGAAGGTGCCGTGACTCATCGAAAGTGTCAAAAGCAGCTTACGAAGTTTCTTGGTACTATTTACATTTTGGCCAAATAATTCTTTGCTGTGGGGCTGTCTCATGCATTGGAAGATGTTTAGCAGCACCCCTGGCCTCTACCCAGTAGAAGCCAATAGTGGGAGATAGCCGATATACTCAAAATATCCAAGTCAATAAAGTTATTGGTGAAAATGAAAAATATGTCTTTTAGTTTATGGAAAAAATGAAACAAACTTTTTGGTCAACCCAGTGCATCTACAATGATGCTGTTTGCAAATAAAGTCACACACATCCCAGGTACTGGGGGTTAGGGCTTCAACATCTCTTGTGGAAAGGGGGCACAGTTAGACCCATAACAGAAAGCATTAATAAAGATAAAAGCAGAAAAAACTGACATAGAAGCCAAAATCTTGCACTGGCCACGCAGCTCAGTTGGTTAAGAGTGTTGTCCCAATACGTCAAGGCTGCCTGCTGGCGATGTGATCCCCCGTCAGGCCCATACAAGAATCAATCAGTGACTGCAGAAATAAGTGGAACAGCAAGTCAAAGTTTCTTCTCTCTCTCTCTCTCTCTCCCCCTTTCCTTTCTTTCTCTCTAAAGTCAGTCAATATATTTTTTAAAAGAACTCAAACTAAAATCTTAATAGAGTAAATAAATACAACCAAAAATTAATTCTTAGAAAAAAAATCTAGTATGAATACACATTCTTTAACAAGACTGATCAAGTTACAAAAAGGCACATTGCTTCAGAGTCTTATTACTGATTTCATTTTCAATAAGCCGAAGTTTGTTACATTGGTTCCCCAATTAAAAAGCAAACAAAAAAGCACAAATAATATTTGGAATCATAAAGAGGACACAACCACAATACAGAGCAGGTTTACAAGATCACACATCATTGCATCAAAAGAGTACCATGAGTAACTTTAGACCAACTGATTTGAAAATTTAGATAATATGGATAATTTTCTTTAAATATGGATTAGTAATTTAATGCAAAGGCTGAAGACCCCGTTTGACATGTGAATTCTTGTAGCAGTCTTTCACTGAATTGGTCCAGTTAGATGTTGAGCTCTATCTTCTAGAGTTCATGATTTAGAAGGAGAAAATAAAGAACATGCAATGGAATCATGGATTTTTCAAACAAAAGCTAGTTACTCAATTTTGGTACCTAACAATTAACCTTAGCCGGTTAATTTCATCTACTAGTGACAGTCGTCTGTGGCCCTAGATCAACATAGAAAAAGTGGCAGCAGCCTGGGTTTAAGGACTCTTGCACAATTATGGGCATGGATATCAGCCATATATTTATTATATGTTTATTTTTTCATATTTTTAATGCAAATTCTAGAAATCTTGGAGGGAGTAGCACTTCAGCCTATTTTTAAAACCTGGATGGGTGGATGATCACATAGTATCTCTATTTATAACAGTTATGCCTCTTCCTTTAGCTTATATTCACCCTACTTTTCAGGTTTTAGATGAAAATTAAGGGACTGAGAAATGTGCCCTTAGGCAGTAGGGAACTGTGGAGTTAGAAAAACAATTTCTAGGAACTTCTCATTTTAATCATTCCATAAATATTTTCATGTATTTGTATACACAGAGCATGTATTTTTACCTACTCTAATCTTTCTGTGTGGATATAGATATATATGTACAAGAAAACGATAATGGAACTACTGACAGATGCTTCGGTACAGCTGCAAAACGGAATATTTCTCAGTATGTATTCATATTCACTCAGAGATAGGGATCTACAAACTGCTGAGCTGGTATTTCACTTGTGCACTATTTTCTCTCTGCTTCTTAACAAGAGACTCTACATTCCACATATGATCTATATTTTATTTTAACTATCATGTTCTTGGCTTTGCTCTTTTCTTGTCTGCTTTACCCTTTAACAGCCTGTTTAATAGTGATTTCTCAGATTAAGATGCTGACTTGCTTTTCTTCCCCCTCAGAACTGTACTTTTATTTATTGTTTCCCAAAGTGTGGCTCTCATTCATATTTTAATGTTGTTACATTGTAAGGACTATGCTCATTCTTCAGTTATACTGAAAAACCATATTTAAATACAAATATAATTGATTCCATTCTTTCTGCTTTGCTTCTCATATTTGATCTAAACTATCAAGACATTACCAAATGAAACCACAATAGACCTGGTTAGCCAAAGCAAGCCTGAGAAAGAATGAAGCTAGGGGTATCGTGATCCCTGATTTCAAACTACACTACAAAGCTGTAGTAATCAAAACAGTATGGTATTGACATGAACCCATTACATAGTTAATGAAACAGAATAGAAAGCTCAGAAACAAATACTTGAATATATAGTCAACTAATATTTGACAAGGGAGCCAAGGATACTCAATGGGGAAAGGATAGTCTCTCCAATAAATGGTGTTAGAAAACTGGACAACCACATGTAAAACAATGAAATTGAACCCCTATCTAACACCACCAACAAAAATTAACTCAAAATAAACTAAAGACTTAAACGTTAGGCCTGAAACCAAAAATCTCTTGAAGAAAGCATAGGAAAAAACGCTCCTTAATACTGGTCTTGGCAATAATTTTTTTAATATACCGAAACACAAGCAACAAAAGCAAAAAAATAAGTGGGACTACATCAAACTGAAAAGCTTCTGCACAGCAAAAGGAACAAGCTACAAAATGAAAAGGTAACTTATATAATGGGAGAAAATATTTGCAAGTTATATATCTGATAAAGAGTGAATATCCAAAACTGATAAAGAACTTACATAATTTAAAAGCAAAAAAAAAAATCCTATTAAAAAATGGACAGAGGAACTGAATAGATGTTTTCCCTTAGAAGACACACAGATGGTCAACAGGTACACAAAAAGTTGTTTGACATCACTCATCATCAGGGAAATGCAAATCAAAACCACAATGAGATATCACCTCACACCTGTCAGAATGGCCAACCTCAGAAATACAAGACATAACTAGTGTTGGCAAGAATGTGGAGAAAAGAGAACCCTTGTGCACTGCTGGTGGGAAGGAAAATTGGTGCAGCCATTGTGGACAACAGCATGGAGGTTTCTCAAAAAATTTAAAATGGAACCACCATATGATCTAGCACTTTCCACTTCTGGGTGCATATCCAGAGAAGAGGAAAACAGGATCTCGGAGACATCTGCAGCCCTGTGATCATTGCAGCATTTTTACAACAGCCAGGACATAGAAACAACCTAAGTGTCTGTCGATGATGAATGGATAAAGATGATGCTATATACGAGTATATATATTTCAGCCACGAGAAAGAAGGAAGTCATAGAAGCAGAGGGTAGCATGGTGTTTACCAGGGGCTGAGGAGCTGGGAAATGGGGGGCTGGGAAACATGGAGCTGGTGGTGGTCAAAGGGCACAGACTTCCAGTCATAAGATGAATAAGTTCTGGGGATTCTAATGTCCAGCATGGTGATTATAGTTAATAATACTGTATTATATTCTTAAAAGTTGCTAAGAGAGTTCTCACCACAAAAAAACATGGTAATTATGTGGTGGGATGGAGGTGTTGGCCACAGTTGTGGTGATAACCATTTTGCAGTATATAAGTGCATCAAATCAACATATTGTATGTACCTCTTAAACATACTCACTGGCCAGTAAAGCTGGGGGTAGGGTAGACATTACCAAAATCTAGCTTTTGTTTTTGTGATGGTGGATTTCCTTTTGGAAAACAAAATTTGGGGGGTTCTCTTAAAATCAGGTAATGTCCAGGAACAAGTTGTAACCTAGTGGTATTGTGGTTGTACTTGAGTATGAATTAGACTATTCAATTTCCTGCACACACACCCTTCTA
Source organism: Desmodus rotundus (assembly GCF_022682495.2). NCBI lineage: Eukaryota > Metazoa > Chordata > Mammalia > Chiroptera > Phyllostomidae > Desmodus > Desmodus rotundus. Next base: position 12,345,921 of record NC_071396.1, on the reverse strand, counting down.
TCACTGCATTTTGCTTGCATTGGTCACTCCATCTGGAAACTGATGTCTTCTTTGCTCCTCTTACTCAATTGATAAAGAAACTGAGGCCTGGAAACTGACTTACCCAAGGTCACACAGTTAATTATAGCATAATTGAGCCTACAGATTGTCTCTGAATTCTTGGTTTCCAGGGATTTTTCCACCACGGCCCCATTATCTTTGCAAGGTTCAGCTCAAATAATGCCTTATTCCAGGAGCATTCCTAAAATCTTCAATACAAATAACCTGTCCCTTATTTGTACTTCTATGGTATAATACTTGGTATTATATGGTACAATGCTTTCATTGTACCCCTGTTAATCATGCACATCACTTTATTTTGTATTATGGTTATCTGTGTACACATTTTCCCCCCTCTAGGTATTAAGCTCCCTGAGGACTGGAATCTGCTTTATTTGCTTTTCTGTCTCTCTTGTTACCTAGCCTTGTATTAGTAGGTGCTCAATGTACATTTGTTGAACTAATTAAACCCCTTTTGGATTTTGGATACCTTGTTTGATGCAGACCCTGGCCCTCGGGGTCCATGTGTTGTGGCTGCGATAGACAAATTCACACGGACTACAGAAGTCCTGTGGAGAAAATGGGACAGCACGGCCACTCTCTAAGTGAGAGAGAGGGCCCTGACCCCTGCCTGGACAGGCTTTTATTGCTTTTCTGGGTACATTACATCAAGGATGGTCCTCATTTACTATGCACAGGTTGCTGTAGGTGATTACCTTTTACAGATAACAAAGGAAAGAATGCTACTAATTGCTTCAAATAGAAGGATGTTGCAGATCAGGGGGAAAGTGGTTGAGCTGGTTACGCTCCATACTTGGGAGGTTTAGCAGATTTTAGAAAGACGTTTTAAAGATACGCAGTAAACATTTGCTGCCTCAAACCAGGGTGAGGGAGTTTTAGCAAAAGCAAGCCGCATAGCAGCCTAGGTATAATGCAGGCCTGATTCCCCACGGGAAAACCTATCCGTGGGTGGGGGTCCTGTGTGTTGACCTCTCTCCCCATTGGCCTTTCAGAGTAGGGGCTGGGCTACATTCCCCATACCACGCAGATAAGTTCCCTATACTTGTGGCCACAGAAAGATTACAGAAACCAATCGGCTTGGGAATTCTTTCACACTTGGCTCTCCTGCCTCTTTCTTTACCCTTCTATGGTCCTAGATCTGCCCAAGAAAACTTTCTGTAATTATGGGAATGTTTCATAGCTGCCCTGCCCAATATGGTCCCCTAGCCGTGTATGGCCATTGAGTATTTGAATGTGGTGAGACGGAAGAGCTAAAATTTTCATTTTATTTAATTTCAATTAATTTACATAGCCACATGTAAACAGTGGCTACTATATTGAACAGCACAGTTCTAGATTATTTTGTTATCCCATTTTAATAAATCTACTTGTCTTGTCCCTTTGAACTCAGTTATACAACTGCCTGCTTAGGGAGAAATGGTATTGTTGTCCTCCAGGTTCTAAGCTTCAGTTCCACACTTGACCTTCCTCCTTCCCCACCTGCCTCCCCAGGAAAAAGATGAAACTCAGGGTTGTCCAACCTGCGACCCAACCCATGGGCTGCATTTGGCTTTGGATGGCTATGAATGTGGCCCAACACAAAATAGTAAATTTGCTTAAAACACTGTGAGATTTTTTTGTGATCACATGTCACAATGTATTAAACATGTGGCCCAAGACAACTCTTCTTTCACTATGGCCCAGGGACGCCCAACGTTTGGGCTCCCCTGTAAGCACTTCCTCAGCTCTCCAGTCCTCTCTGACCTCCCTCATCTCACGTTCTCATTGTCTATAAAGTGTGTTATATAATACTTAGATGGGATGGGATGGTACGTTGTTTGCTGCTGTTTTGAATCTTAGTATTTCCTAAATAGATTATAAATTACATGAGTACAAGGACCATGCATTCTCTATCTTCTGACGCCTATTATGGTGCTGATTATACTGTAATGTTCCATAAATATCAATCAATTGATTGACTGAAGGTACAGAAAAGGAATCTAGGATGAGGCAGAGGGGAGGGGCCGTGTTGATATGTTAAGATTTTCCTAGCACCCTACGAACTAAAGGACTTTTAGTAATTATTTCTCTTGTTTCCCACAATTGTTTTGCAAATGCCTCTTTTTATTATTCACTAGTCATCTAAAGAATTCAATTCAAAACCTTCTGAGTACCTTTGTGACAAAAACTATGGCATTCATTTGGAATGTATTCCTTCCCGACAGGGTCTTCTATCACAGGAACTTTCTAACGACATTTATGAGCTTCACCGTAGGGAATTTCCTGGGAGATTGAGAGGTTGCTGGATGCCCAAAACAGCATGTGTGGTGGAAGCAGGGTCAGAATTTGGCTATATGTTTGTTCCAAACGGCTCCTAGAAGGCAGGGTCTTGAACCTGTATAATGCTGTCCTTCTTTGGTGGATAAGGAAGTCAAGACCAAGGCTTTGGTGTTGTGTCCAAGTTTATGAAAGAACTTTGGTTCACCTTTCCTTCTTCCGTAAGCACCCAAATTACACTCCAGCACAATTGGGTTCCTGCAGGAATCTAGCTCTTGGCAAAATTCCTGCTGACCACACCCTGTGTGAAACCACAGCGAGTCTTTAAGGGGCTCTGGCAAGAAGACTTAGTAAATTAATGATAGTTGCAAAGTTGAAAGGCCCAACCCTGGAATTCTCTCTCCTGCAGAGCCATACTGCCTGCCTGCCTCCAACCACTAGCTGACGGTGCCCAAATTATGAAAAGAAAATAAGGAGCCAGAGGGAGTAGTCCTTGTGGAACAAGAATTTCAGCTGGCAATAGTTAATCACATCTCTTCCAGCTATTTTAACGTGTGTTATATAAGGGACCCAATTGCAAGACAAAACAAAAACGAAAATGCTTCTGACTCCTGAAGTGCTAACACAGAGTAAATTAGATCTGACTTTTCCTTTTAACTTACTTACATAGGATGGATTTGTTTAAGCGATATTTTTTTACTTCCACCAAAACCGCAAGGCTAGTATGTCATTCCCCTCACTATCTATTGTTCGTTTTTATTTCTGCTAATTTCCATACGTTTAAAATATGTTTTCAATTTGCAGAAAATACTTATGAATCATATGCACACATGCATATATACAATAAATCACTTTTATGGGACCAATCAGATCTGGCATTCTTTTGTACCTCGCAGTGGGGTTCGGATTTTCAAGGCCTTAGCCCAATTTTGAGCTGCAACTTGATGCTCACAATTAGGTGGCTCAAGGGTAAAGGCTCTGTTTACAGGTCTTTGACCAGATACATCTAGGTTTAGTCTGAGGAACATGGAAAAAACAACTTCCGTTTCATCCCCATTTATATCAGGGCTAATAAAAAAAAATGCTCAGTCGTCTGTAGCTACACTGCCCAGTGCAGAAACAACAAAGGTGGCATTGATGTGGTGGTGGTTGGCGGTGTGGTTATGATGTAAAAATAAAATAACCATCAAACTGCTGGTGAATCTCCTATTATACTTCCAAGTCTGACTTCTCTTATGAACTCCAAGGTCATGCATATCATTTTTACTTGAGTGTCTTCTTAGACTAACTCTTGACTCCAGACCCCTGAAACTTGTTCTCACCCCAGTCATTCTCATTTCTATTAGCATCATCATCATTCACCTGCTCGCTCATTCTGTGAGTTTCGACAAATGTATACAGGCGGTCTTGTAAAAACAGGTGCAATTAAGACATAGAATAGTTCCGTCCTGGCTGGTGTAGTGCAGTGGATTGAGCGTGGGCCTGCGAACCAAAGGGTCGCCAGTTTGATTCCAAGTCAGGGAACGTGCGTGGATTGCGGGCCGGGTCCCCAGTTGGGGGAATGCGAGAGGCAACCACACATTGATGTTTCTTTCCCTCTCCTTTTCCTTCCCTTCCCCTCTCTTTAAAAACAAAAAAAAATAAAATCTTAAAAAAAAGATAAAGAATAGTTCCATTACCCAAAAACATACTGTTGTCCTACTTTGTAGTGAATCCTTCCTCCTACCTTCAGCCCCTGGCAATCACTGATCTATTTCCTGTGCCTACAGTTTGGCCTTTCCAGCATGGTTCATAAACATGATCACACAGTATGCAGTCGTTCTGGTCCTTTCACTTACCATGGTGCATTTGAGATTCATTCATGTTGCACTGGGTTTCAATAGTTCATTTCTTTTTATTACTCTGTAGTATCCCACGGTCCGGATGTACCAGTCTGTGTATCCATTCACCCACGGAAGTACAGTTCGGTTGTTTCCCATCATCTTTTGGGTGCTTTTAGGTGACTGTTAATAGAGCTGCTATAAACATTCCTGTATGTACTTTCGAGTGATTATGAATTTTCATTTCTCCTTAAGTGAATATTCAGGAGTGGCATTGCTAAGCTGTATGGTGAGTATGTTTAACTTTATAAGAATCTGTCAAACTTTCTCAGGGTGGTTGTACTATTTTACACTCTCACCAGTGGTTTATGAAAGATCAGTTTCTCCCTAATCTCACCAGCATTTGTGTTGACATTTTAAACTTTAGCTTGTAGTAGATGTGTAATGGTAGCTATCGTGGTTTTAATTTGCATTTACCTCATGGCTAAAGATGTTAAGCATCTTGATCTACCACCCATATATAGACCCTCTTTAGTGGAGAGTTCTAGTCTTTTGCTATTTTCAAAGTGGATTATGTTTTAACTGTTGAATTTAGAAAGGTTTTTTAACTGGATGTAAGTCTTTCATTGGATATGTAATTTGCAAATGTTTTCTCCCAGTCTGTGCCTTGCCTTTTTAAAAAATATAAACTATTTTTGAGAGTGGTTTTAGGCTTGTAGCAAAATTGAGCAGAAGGTACAGAGATTTCCCATATTTTCCCAGCCCCAAAACATGCGTAGGCTCCCCCCATTATCAACATCCCCCACCAGAGTGGAATATTTGCTACAATCCATGAGCCTACACTGACACACCATAATCACCCAACGTCCATAGTTTACCTTAGGTCACTCTTAGTGTTGTACATTCTATGGGTTTAGATAAATGTATAATGACATCCTTGTCTTGATCTTAATGGAAAATCTTTGAGCTTCTCATCGTTAAGTATTTTTATCTGTAGGTTTTTTTGAAGATTTTTTAAATCAAGATGAGGAAGTTCCCCTCTATTCCTAGTTTACTGAGAGTTTTTATATGAATGAGTATTATATTTTGTCAAATGCTTTTCTGTACCTATTGATATTATTATGTGATATTTCCTCTTTAACCTGTTATGGATTGCATAATTGATTTTCAAATGTTGAACCAGCCTTGCATACTTACGCTAAATCTCACCCAGTCCTGGTGTTGAAATTTTTTTATATATTGTTACATTTAATTTGCTATTATTTTATTAAGAATTTTTCCATTTCTGTTCATGAGAGAGATTGGTCTGTGGTTTTCTTGTAGTGTTTTTAATCTGGTTTTGTTGTCAGGGACATGCTAGCTTCATAGGATGAGTTAGTGGGTACTCCCTCTTCCTCTTTCTTCTGAAAGAGATTGTAGAGAATTGGTACAATTTTTTTCTTTAAGTGTTTAGTAGAACTCACCAGTGAACCAATCTGGACCTGGTGCTTTCTGGTTTTGGAAAGTTATCAATTATCACCTCAATTTCTTTAAAAACTACATATCTGTCTGGATTGTTTATTTCTCCTTCCGTAAGCTTAGGCACATTGTCCACTTCATCTATATTATGAAACTTGTGGACACAGAGCTGTTCATAGTATTCCTTTGTTATTCTGTTAATGTCCATGAGATCTGATTACTTTGGATTTAATTTGCTCTTCTTTTTCTATTTCCTAAGGTGGAAGCTTAGTTATGATTTTGGATCTTTCTTCTTTTCTAATATATACATTTACTGCTATAAAATTTCCTCTAAACACTGCTTTCTGTTGAAATATCCTCAAATTCAGATTCTTTCCTCTGCTGTGTACAATCTTTTAATAAGCTTATCAAAAGGCATTCTGCCTGTTACAGTGTTGTTGTTTTTTAAAATCTCTAACATTTCTTTTTGGTTCTCTCTTAGAATTTCTCTCTCTCTGCTTACTTTGCCCATCTATTCTTGGACACCGTCTACTTTATCATTAGATACCTTAGCATATTAATCATATTCGCTATAATTCTTAATCTGATAATTCCAACATCCCTCCCAGATGTGGTTCTGATGTGTGCTCTGTCTCTTCACACTTTGTTTTTTTGCCTTTCAGTATGCCTCGTAATTTTTACTTGAGAACTGGTCATAATATACTGCATGAAAGGAAGTGCTATAAATACGCCTTTAGTAATGTGGAGGTAAGGTGTGGGGCGCGGAGAAGCATTCTATAGGTTTTTAGTGAGTTTATTCCTCTTGACTGTGAACTTCACTTCACAAGGGGTTGTCAGTTTCCCTCCCGCCCCCTTTAGGTGAGACAGAGATGGCTAGAAGGGGCCAGAGTTGGTTATTTCCCTTCCTCAAGGTCAGTTGGGCTTTCGTAGCAGCCCAGCAGATCAGGCTCTAGTTATGTAGTTTCTCCCAAGGATCCTCGTCAGACCTGGTGAAGAAGCACAGGGTGGGAACTCCCCCTCTAGGGAGCAGGACCTTGCCTTTCCCTTCCCCCACTTCTCCCCCAGGTGCATTACCTCTGCCTTTCTCTTTCCTAAGCTCCGTGGGCCCTTCTATTTCCCATGGAACTTTCTTAATAAACTATCTCTTATTATTAAAAAAACAAAACAGTACTCTGTGTTGTTTTAAAATGGCTTATTTTCCCCTCCCCCTGCTGGAAGCACAAGGGGATTTTTCTCTGATATTCACTGTGAGCACCTGGTTGAGCTCCTGGAGGCAAAACTCACAAAAATGTGGGGCCTCCCTATGATTCGGGCTCCCTGGAATTTTTATCTCTGACTTGTTCACATTGGGCCTCCAGGAATTTGACAATTCCAGTTCAGGTTGCTCCACCCAGCACTGGTTCCCATGGAGGTTTTTGCTCCTGGGCTTCTGCTCCAGTACAGTTGGGATTCTCTGTATTCACCTGTCTTTCCAACCTTCTGGGTAGCAGTTTGCACTGTGACCTCACTCTTCTTATGGATCCTAGAAGAGTGGTTGATTTTTTTCAGTGTGTTCAGCTTTCTACTTGCTGTTGGGATGGAGGGGCGACTTTCATGTTCCTTCCATGTGGAACTGTCTTTTAACCCTCTAAACAGTGTTTCTCAAAGAGCAGACATTCTTCCTTCTTATCAAGTCCAGTTTTTCGATATTTTCTCTTATGCATCAAACTTTTACATATTATATCTAAGAAATCTTCGCCTAACTCAAGGTCACAAAGCTATTCATCTGATTTCTTCTAGCAGAGTGATCTTTTTAATATGTAGATCAGATTGTATCACTCCCTTGCTTAAAACTCTCCAAGGGTTTTCCCACACATTTAGATAAAGTCTAAACTCCTAATCCTGGTCTACACAGCCCTGCAGGATCTCACCTGCTGCTGCTTCTTCCGGGACTGCTTTCTTGCTGTCCCATACACCCTCTTGGAGGCCTTGTACTTGCTGTCACCTCTGCCTGGATCACTCCCTTCTGAGGTCTTGACTCACTTTTCAATGCTTAGGACTCTGCTCCTTGGGGAGGCTTGATTGTACTTGTGATCCTGTTATTTCTCTTCATTTTCTTTCCTTTAAAAATTGTTTTAAATTGATTTGAGAAAGAGAGAGACACGGATTTGTTGTTCGACTTATTTATGCATTCATCGGTTGATTCTTATATGTGCCCTTGACTGGGGGTCAAACCCATAACCTTGGAAATATTGGGATGATGCTCTAATCAACTGAACTACCTAGCCAGGGCCTCTGTATTTTCTTTATAACATTTATCACTATCTGGAATTATTTTATGTATTTATTTGATTGCTTGGGGTTTTTTTTTCTCCTTTCCTTTTTTTTTTTTCTTATTTGCACCTTAAAATGTAAGTTCTTTGAGAGCAAGGGGTTCTTTTTTGTTTGTTTTTTACTATATTCCTAAGTCGAAAACAGTATCTGACACAGAGCAGATGGTCAATAAATATATGTTGAAAAACTGAACTACCCATTACTGAAAACTACCTCTAACACACTGGGAAACTCAAGATAGGAATCTGAGGATAAGGGAGAGAGTAAGATTGAGACAGGGTGGGGCTTGTTTTGAAGCAGAAGAAGAATGGAAAGTTTCAGTGGGACTATTTGGAGAGAGGAAGCCTGCTGAGCAAGGATGTAGCCAGTTCCAAAGAACGGTGACCCGAGCATGATTGGTCGCCTAAAAAGATCCAGAAATAGATCTGCAGTGGTGAAGCCCATTGCCTTCTCCCAGGGCCAGATTTCTCTCAGGATCTCAAGCTTCGTGTCACCTTAGGGGCCCTTCTGAGCTTCAAGTTTTATTACTTCCAGTTTAATTATTGACCGGACCAACAACCTTCAATCCATAATTAACAGTTTAAAAATACTTTGGCATAAGACTAGGCATATAACTCAATAGAGAAAATTAGGAGTTCATCACTAAACTCTTACATTTATGATCAGTTCATTTTGCAAGAGTACCGAGACAATCCAATGTGTAAAGAATTGCCCTTTTGAAACTGGAAAAAAACCGGCGTTCGTGCTGCCTGTCACATACGGAACCCACTAAGCAGAGAGATGGATAGAATCTTTATGGGTGTTTTATTATGATGGCTGGCGAGCTGAGAAGATGGTGGGTTCATACTCTAAGGGACTGTCTTAAATCCCATTTTAAAATGGCCCTTTTAGAAGGAGAACAAAGTGTAGGTAAGGAGTTTGGAATTCAGGGAAAAGTTAATTGGATTGAAAAACTGCAGTATTCTTGCCCTGGGCCATGGTCTTTAGCTGTGTCCTGGGTGGGGGTCACCTCCCTCTGGAGCACAATGGCTCAGATACCATCTTGAATTGTTTGCTGTCCTCCTGAGGCACAAAGGTGGAACTGGTCCACCAGCTCTCCTGGAGTCAGGGTGGGTCATACCTTCAGTTCCTGGAACAATAGCTTTTGCATCCATTGATTACTAAGCTTATTAGCTGTTACTTAAAGTAAAATTTTCCAACTTTTGAGTCCCCTATCACTTTCAACAAAGGGTGCTGGGACAACCGGATATTTACACTCAAAGGGATAAAGTTGGACCCTACCTCAAACCATTCACAAAAAATTAACTTAAAGTGGATCATAGAATTAAATGTAAGATCTAACTATATTCTTTTAAAATAAAATATACTGGTGAATCTTTATGACCTTGGATTTGTTGATATGATACCAAAGCACAGTGAGAAAAGAAAAAAATATATATATATATAAATCAGATTTCATCAAAATTAAAACCCTTGTGCTTCAAAGAACACTATCAATAAAGTGAAAAGAAAACCCAGGGAGTGGGAGAAACTTTTTGTAAATTATATGTCTGATAAGAAACATATCCAGAATACATAAAGAACTCTTACACCGCAACAGTAAAAAGACAAATAATGCAGTTTGAAAATAGCCAAAGGATTTGAATACACAGTTGTCCCCAAAAGAGAGACAAAAGCCAGCAAGCACGGGAAAAGATGCTAAAACTGATTAGTCACTAGGGAAGTGCAAATCACAACCACAGTGAGGGGTCACCTCATACCCATCGAGATGGCTGTAACCAGGACACAGGACAACACCAAGTGTCAGTGAGGATGTGGGGGGATTAGAACCCGCACACCTGCTGGTGAGAATGTAACAGTGCAAACCTTTGGAAAACACTTTGGCTGTTCCTTAAAAGGTGAAACAGAGACTTACCATATGACTGAGCGATTCTACCCCTCGGTATGTACCCAAGAGAAATTAAAACACAGGTCTGCACAAAAACTTGTGAGTAAAGTAGCATTTTTCATAATAGCCAAAGTATGAAAACAGCTCCAATGATCATAAACTGATGAATGAATAAACAAATGTGGTATTTATACAATGGGATATTATTCAGCCATTAAAAAGGAATGAAATATTGACACATGCATGGATGAGTCTTGAAAACATTATGCTAAGTGAATAAAGACAGTCACAAAAGACCATATGTCATTCATTTAGATGGACCGTCTAGGATGGGCAAATTTATGTACGGAGTAGATTAACGGCTGCCTAGGACTGGTGGGGGTTAAAAGTGGGGGGGAGTTGGAGTTGGGGAGGTGATAGCTAGAGCGTGTGGGATCTATTTCTGAAGTGACCAAAAAATGTCTCAAATTAGATTGTGGTGAAGATTGCACAACCCTGTGAGCTTATGAAAAGCCATTGAATCGCATACTTTACATGGGTGAATTGTATGGCATGTGAATTATATTTCAGTAAAGCTGTTAAAAATGTGTTTAATAAGAAATACCTGGTCTTGGCGTCACATTTCTCCACCATTTACTTGTGTGCTACGTGCCGCAGTTGCCAAGACAGAGGAAATCTAATGCTGCCCTTGAGCATGTGACCTCACAGGGAAGAATCCCAACACAGAATCAGAGAGGTCGGAACTCAAAGTGCCGTTGGAAGGCAGCACAGGTTACTGTGCCCAGGGTCTCGGGGAAGTCTTTTCAGAGTAGATGAATCATCCAGGGAAAATACAGGGTGGGCGAAAGTAGGTTTACAGGTGCGTTTTGACATTTTTTTGAGTTGATAAAGCTATTGTAATAACCATACCCTGTATGTCATTTTCCATACAAACAACTATAAACTTACTGTTGCAAACCCACGTAATATCAAGTCCAAGCAAGAAGAGCTGGTGAGAGACATTGAAGTTAAGAACAATCTAACAATAGCCAGGGCGGGGGGTGGGGGGGCTGGGGACAGTGGGAAGAGGGGATTACAGGAACTACTATAAAGGACACATGGACAAAACCAAGGGGGGGGAGGGAGGTGGGTTCAGCTGGGGTGGGGTGGAGGGGTGGGGAGAAAAGGCATACAACTGTAATTGAATAACAATAAAAATTAAAAAAAAAAAAGCTGGTGAAAGACAAGGGAGGATCCATCTGAGACAGGGAGGGAAGGGTGATCAAGCGAGTTTGGAGCCATCCCTAAGGAGGGAACAGGAGGAAGAAAGTAGGAGTCAGGAAATTGAAGACCTACATAAACATGGGCGTTGACTGGATGGGGATGGGGGACTGGGAGCGGGAGGGCACAGGCCGGCCACAGTGGGGCGGAGCCACCGCCGTTGGGGGGTGAAAAGGGTGAAGCAGAGCAGGTAGGTCAGAGCGCACTTGCTGTCTCTGTTACCTTGCCCAGTGTTGGTCCTTTTAAAGCCACATTTTGAAATTTTTGTTGTAAGAATCTTCAATGATAAATAAGCAGTCATCTTTTTAAAAAAGTGTTTAAGAATGCTGTAGAGAAAAATGCCTTTGACAGTTTATAGAACCTCTCCCACTTTAAAAAATGTTCATTTAATGTAAGAATTATAACATGGACATTGAAATAGGTTAAAGTATCCTTTTTGTTGTTAGCATTCATCTGATTGTTTCTCCTTTTTCTGCTGTCTTCTTCCTGCAAGTCCCCCTGCACGTGGGGGACTGGCTTTTATTACCTTTAATTGCGCACAGCCTGGAAAAGCAGATGCTGCCCATGGAGGTATTTTGTCTGATGCAGCCACACATATGGGTTGAACTGCACCAGATGACATGTGGCAACTCTGCTCCATGTGCTTCCTGAAGATCAACGTGACCAACGTGCTTATGGAAAAGCTTCGTTTCCAGGAGACTAATTAATCACAGGATTAATATAGCATCATTTGGGGATGCAGCAAAAGAAGTGGCTTTTTGCAGCTCAGCTTAGACTGAAACACAAATTTGCTATGTGACCTTGGCCAAGTCATTGTAACTTTCAAGCCTCGATCTCATTATCTATCAAATCCAGGGGTTGGATAAGAATCAGTGTTTCTGGAACTTCCCTGATGAGAAGCATCTCCTGGGTTCTTGTTAAATATGTAAATTCCAGGCCCCACCCCAGACCCACTGGATCAGAGTCTCCGGGGGAAGAGCCTGGGAAGCTGTATGTTCAACAATTGCTCTCTGAAGTTCCTCCCAGCTCTGTGGTTCCATCTTTCTATGATGCTGACTTATATACATCAGGGCAGAAGTCTGAGTGACTTGGAGGGTCCCCTTAAGCCCCGCCTGAGTGTCACTGATGAGAGGTTTGTTGGAGGTGGGGGATAGAAATGTGGATAAGGGTGTCATGTACATGCTGGCCACGCCTCTGCATGTAGGGCATCTTGGTCCAGTGACAGAACAGTGGCTCCTCCGTTTCTATCTCCACTTTCCCTGTTAACCTCAGATGTGCCCCCTTTGGGGAAGTGGGCACTGCAGTATAGAGGGAGAGACTTCCAAAGTAACGAGGAATGTATTCTAAAGGATGGTGCTGTGCTTTGAAAACACAGTGATGTCATTCAGCATTCTCTTTCCAAAGAGAGAGGCTGTTCTGCTGGTATTTCAGTTCCTTGAAAATGCTGTCCCTCATTAGGGTCCCCCAAAGGCTCCACTCAGAATAGAGTCTTTAAGGACCCACTTGAGAGCCTTAAAGCCATTAAAACAGGCACCCTTTCCACTCTGTCCAAGCTCTCCATCAGGGGGGACAAGCACGTCAAAGGGCAGACAAACCGAGCTGCACGTGATCAGGAGGAACTTAAATAGAGACCCTGCCCAGCAAATTAACATAATTTGAAATATCGACCTTCTGAACGGGGATTAGTTCTTGTTCTTATGTTCTGGGGTCAGAGGGTTGGAACCAGGACTCAATATGCTTTGCCAACAGATTGGATTATTTCCTCCCCATTGATTCACCCTGTCTCCAAATTTGGATTCAAATTTAAATGTATTCCTAAGCACTTATTAAATTTCTCCTTTTTTCTAGATGTTACACACCAGGAATACAAAAATATAAGATACTTGCTTGCCTTTGGGGGGCTTAGGGATGACAAAAATTGGGGAAATGCAAAAAGAACTTTTCACTAAGAAAATATTAGGGACGTTTCTTATGAATTTGAAAGAACCAAAACTCCAAATAAGAGTGTAAATGTTTATGTCACTATTTAAAATCAAGCTGGCCTCCAAGCTTTACCCAGAATTAGTTAAAAGCCCAAGCTAGCTGATTCCATGGGAATTGCCATAATTGTCTTATTGTAAATTAATTGGATTTTTTTTTGTGGGTCAGATGAGTTGATCTCATTTTGACTGAAGCTGTTTTCTCCCTTTTCTATTTGTAGGAGGCAGCAGGCCTAAGTAGATCAGCCCGGGCTTGTATACATATGGCTAGCCGATGTTTCTTTCTAAGGCTGTTTAGCTATGAAAGATTCTGGACAGAATTCTGTCAGTGGAGTCAAATGCAAACCTTCCCTGTGTCTGTGTTCCGCTTTTCTGACTTCAGAGGTCATCTTTTAGAACAGCTGAGTCTCCTGCGTGTTGTTTCCTCTGCAGATCTGCTATGAAAATTGTTAATGAGCCAGGGGCAGGGAAAGTGGACCTGGAATCCTCAACACAGTCCCCAAGGACGTAACAACTGCCACAAACCAACATCTTTCTACCATCTAATTGTGTTCATGGCAAGAAGCTGCCTACCGAAGATTGGCTGTGTTTGGCCGAGGACATAATATAAATTTTTTCCATATGTTGGCTGAACCTTTATGGGCCTATAATTTGATTTTTCTGAAATGTAATTTGCTTTCACTTGCTGCCTTAATTCTAGATTTGCCTCACAGCAAGCAATAAGTTGGGTCTTACCGTAGCCTTGTCCAAAATCTTCTCTAACCCCTCCAAGCTGGGTAAGATACTTCTCAAAGCTCCCAAAATACCCTTTGCATTTCACTATTACTGCCTGTTCCTAGCCATCGTTATCTTTATTCATGTGACTCCACTACTATACTGGAGTGTGAGCTTCTTGAGAATAGCAATATGACATTGTGTACTTCTTCCTTGCTTGGCACACGGCAGATGTTCAACAAACGCTTTTTAAATAAGTGATTAAATACATGCGTGAATACATATGTGTATGTATGAATGAATGAATGAATCATGCAAGAATACATACATCATCAGGCACAGTGGACTTTGGTATTTCTCATGTGCTACAAAACCCTCTCTAGGGGCAACCAATCATTAGCCGTGGGTGTTAGAAGTAATTTAGATCCCATGTGGCACGTGGTGCTCAATTTGAAAAAGATATACCAGATAAGCTGGTTATGAAGTGAGGTTCTGGATTCCACATCATGAATCCTACTTTGGGGAGATGAGTTCTGGAGAAGGTCGAGTCAAGGGAGGATATGTTAGGACACAGAGTCAAACAGAGGGGGTTCAGGCAGAACACTGGGCCATGGACCCAGTGGGGTTGAGACCTGGGGTTGAGAGAGTAGGGCGGAGGCCTCAGGAAGCAGTTCAGGGGTTAATGGGGAGGGAAGGAGGTCTGGGAGTTGGGGAACCTCCTGGAGTAGAGACTTTTGGTTCCCAGGCATTTGTTGGGTCATTGGAAAATAAGTGATTAGGGGTTGGGACCTCTGGAACTAGTCCAGAAGCACTTGCGCTGGTGCGTGTGGGGACTGTCACAGCTGCAACCAGGTCATGCAGAGGTACTGCACCTCTGCCGCCCTTCTAGACAGGAGGAGGGCAAGTGCCTTCCATCACCTGCCACACTGAACACAGCAATTTAAATCCACTGAACTTAATGAAAAAGGAATTTCTCAACCTGAAATCAAGAGTCCTCAGGCAATTATGGGGGATTTAATTCCCTGCTTTATTTACTTTCTAATGCTGAAATTTGGCAGATTTTTTTCCCTCTTGCCACAGGATGAGGCATACTTGTATTAAGAGAAGAACCGACACACACACACAGTCTCTGACGTCGAGCTGCTTACACTCGAAACAATGATTCTGACACTAAAAAGAAACTCAACACGCGAAGAGCAAATATTTGACCCTGAGCAAACTCTGCATATGTTATGGTCAAGTCCAAACCAGAGACGGAAGAATGAGGTCTGCTTCTTGAAAAGGACCTCCACTGAGTGAAAATAATTCTGCAGGGAGTCCTATGAAAATGGCAGGGATTTTACCCAAAAAGTAAATTATTAGGACAAGTTAAAGCAGACTAGAATTATCGAGCCTCTAAGGGGCCTGTCTGTGCATGGTGAAAGTATAATTTAACACAGACCAACGTATGTTTTCTTGTTACGGAGTATCTAGTTGTCTCTGCTTGAAGATTGTCTGCATTTTCATTTTAGACAAATAATTGAGCTCTTCCCTGCTGCTGAGTGGGATTGTGGAAGGGGGTCAGATTTTATCCAGGGTGGCTGCCTGTCCTCCCAATCGGTTGTTCTTAGACCCTGGTGACCTCAAACCTTGAATCATTCCTGCCACTTTTACTAATAAATAGCTGACCCTGTGCGTGTTTCCGGACATCGGCAGTCCGGCCTGTTCTCTGCTCCACTTACTGCTCAGAAACCGCACTGGGTTTGCTGCGGAGTGCCTGGGCTCTGACGCAGAGAACGCGGTCTTATTTCCTTACATTTTTAATGCCAAGGCATGGGCTGGTGAAAGGGGATTGTGCCAGACCAATGTTATTTCCTTCTGTGCTAGAGGGGCAGGATATTTGGCCCTCGGTGGTGGTGGGCGGGGGGCGGGGTAGAGGGCAGCTGCCTGTGTGAATGTGAGTAAAGCGGTTGATTCTGTGTCACATGATATTCTAAGCCAGAAGATCAGATACTGGTAATTCTGTTAACCCATTAAAAATTCCTAAACAGTGATTATCAGTGATTCCTTATCAACTCAAGGACACCTTCAGGGGTTAGATCTTTATCAGTAATCTAGATGAAGATACTGAAGTGTTCATTAAAGGTGAAGAGGGCCCCCCTTTCCTGGGAGGGGATGCTACCAGCTTGAATATTAGGAATAGAAGGCAACTTGACTTCGAAAAATCAGAAATTTTGCCTATTAATTACAAAATTGCCTTTCAATCTCAGCAGAGGCAAATGCATGTTGAAATCATTAGGAGTCAGAAATACAGAGTAAAGAGTCACAATTGCAGGAGGAAGTGCTTCCGTGTCAGAGTGCACCACAGAGCAAATGAGTTAGCGATCTAGTCTATCATTAAAACAATTTATTGTGACGCAAGGATTAATGAGAGGGAGCCATACAAAGACAAGCCATCATCCTTCCATGCTGTGTTGCATTATTAGCATGTGGAGTCCATTCCTTAGCCATCCCGCTTCTAGAGAGCAAATATTCTAGAGAAGTACAAAAATGGTGAGGACGGCAATGGCACCCAGAAGTAACAGCTCCTCACGTTTGCGACGCTGCTTTCGCCCTGCTTTCTGTGTCTGTTACACGGGGTGGCTCCATGGGATCGTCAGAGCTATTTCGGGGTCTCCTCGGCAGGGCCAAATTTTACAACTTTGGAACTCACTTTTACTGAACAATGAAAAACTAGGTAAGCTGATGGGCTAAAATTAGCCACTAATTATTTGCGAAGCACTCCTCTCTCAGGTCCTCCTCCTGCTCGCCCTACTTTCTTTCCCTCGCTGTGGAGACCATTTATCTTTTCAAACAACTGCAGAATCACAGCAGCACTTCCTTAGCCTGAAACTCAGGCTGCCTTTCTAGTGATTCTAGCCAATTACGGCTCTTCACTAAAATGCTATAAATAAGGTAGATCGCAAAGCCAAGGTTTTCAGCCAATACTTCTGACAGGTACTCCCAGAATCGCTGTTTGAACTCAGTAGGGCAGCGGGCCGGGCTGGGTGAGGGCTGCCTCTTCGGGCTTCCCTCCACCACACCATCCATGACGCTTTCCTATTGTGCTGTACATCAGGGATTCCCGAACTTCAGGGTGCATTCACGTCACTGAGGAATCTTGCTAAAATCCAGAATCTGGCTGTAGGTTTGGGGTGGGGTCTGAGAGCATGTTTCTGGAAAGCTCCTGGGAGAAGTCAGTGCTACTAGTCCTGTGGAGAGTGCTGTCAACTCTGAGAGCAGGGAAAAAGTCTTTTGATCTTGCTTTAAAATTTTTTTATTGATTGATTTGAGAGACAGAGATTGATTTGTTGCTCCACTTATTTGTGCATTCATTGGTTGATTCTTATAAGTGCCCTGACCAGAAATTGAACCCACAACCTTGGCATATCAGGAGGATGCTCTAACCAAGTGAGTTACCTGGCCAGGCCTCCTGCTCTTTAAAAAAAAAACAAAAAACTTCCTACTGAAGCATGGCATACATTCAGAAATGTGAACAAATCATCCCAGTTCAACATATTTCCAAAAAGTGAACACACTTGTGTAATCAGCCCCCAGATCAAAAGTTAGAACACGGCCACACACCCCAGGAGCCCCTCGAGCCCCTCCAGGGACTCCTTTGTTCCAAAAGGAGGTGGACCTCTTCCACCTCAGCTGGTACCTACAATACTCCAACAAACACACATGGACGTGTCCGTCTACCCGAGTACGCGCGTTTCTCGAGGAGGGTAACTAGCCCCTTTTTGATTTTAATGGTGGAACATCTGCAGAAGCACAAGGGCTTTGTGTCTGTATTGGGACAATACACTTTGCTCTTTGAAGGTCTTTTGTCTGGGGAGTCAAAGGCTGATGAATGATTGATAAATGCCTTAAGTTGTTTTGCATTGTTTTCTTGTTGAGCTGGAGCAGAAAGAACTGGGCTCAGTGCCCCCTCCATGCCTGAAGTATGTTTGTTCTTTACATAAAAATATAAATTTAGAAACTGTGACCCTATTATTTGTTGAAGAGAAACAGGCCTGGAGTCTTGGAGATATCTACAGTATGCTAGTTTGTACACGGGGAGTGTTTTTTCTTTATTTTTTTGTAAACATTTGTTTTTTTGCTTTTTAAAATTTATGGCTTTTAAAATAGGTACATATAACCTTTATTAATTCTTTTTCCATTACCATTTAGTCCCCGTATACCCTCTTCCCCGCCAGGAGTATTTTCTGCAAGTGGGATGGACAAACCCTTGTCTGCATTCTCAGAGGAAATATTCCTCCTATTAATTAGGGATAATAATTTGGCAAGGACTAGGATTCATAAATCAAGATAAAGTCTAAATAATTCTGATGGCAGAACTTTTCTGGGGATTTTCCAATTGGGTAGCTGATCAGCTATTAGGTCTCTATAATGTACAAAGGAGTGCCCACCGTTGCAGGACTGCACAGCCGAAGACAGCAACTTGTCTAGTTAAAACAAGGTGTACGCTTTGATAATTCTATTGAGAAAAGATTTACAATGAACTCAGTGTCCCAGAATCTCATTTCACCATGATCTGTAACTGTAGGTTAAAGAGTCTGTTATCATCTGATTCTTTGCGGTAATAATTATTTTTTTAAATCGAAATTTAATGTGTCTATGGTTGATTTTTGTATATGATGTTATTTATTACTTCGCCAGGCTGCTTTTGGGGGATTTGTTTTTTGTATGATTGCTGGTGTGTTTTTATCAGTCTCTGTGATTGAACAAGAGATGGATAATAGGTTCCTTTTTAATTCAGGTAGTTTCCTTGGAGATGTGACCCAATCTAAACTCTCTCAATAATTTCTAAAAAATCTGCAGCCTTGGCAGAACCATCGCAAACTTTGATGTCCAGGTGCCCCTAAATTAAGATCTTGGCTGGTGGATACTTAAAAATACATAATATCCAGAAGACCAGCAGTTGGTTCCAGACATTTGAGGGATTGGCGTGCAGATTAGTAACATGATATGTGGGTACCTTAAGGGTGTATTCAATCAGTGTTGTCAGGAAGCTGGATTAGGGTCATGAAAATAGTTTCTTTTTGTGTGTGTGATCACTTAGAGAAGGTGCTTCTGTTACTAAATGCACCCAGAGTTCATTTACTAATTTTACAAGGTCCCCTGGGTGCATATCATATGTCAGGTGCTCTGGCAGGCACCAAGGACACAGAGATGACTATGAGTAGTTCCTGTCCTGGTGTGATCCATGGTCCACCTGGGATGCAGATTTGTCAGCAAGCCTTGGCAATTGGGGCGAGAACTGTTTACGACATTGTATCCTATTTGTATTAACGGCAATTAATCTAGAACCTAACAAAGTAATTACTCAAGTGAAGAAGGCATATCCTCTAATACAGGAATGTTCTTAGAAGATACAATGGTGACCAGAAAGGAATGTTTATTAATGCAGCCTGGGGTGGGGTGGAAAGGCCAGAATCAAGAGAATCTTCATGGAGGAAAAATACATATTGCTGGTGTGGGACACTGATGAATAATGCCGCCGCCCACCTCCCGAAGATGTTCATGCCTCGTGTCCAGAACATGTGAATTATGTAAGTGCCAACGGGACTTTGCAGATAGGAGTAAGTGAAAGATCTTGAGATGGGGAGAACATCCATGGGATCCTTATAAGAGGCGGCAGGAAGATCAGAATCAGAAGGAGATGCAAGAGAAGCAGAGGGTGGAGGGATTCAGTGTGAGCAGGAGGCCACGGCCAAAGGATTCAGGCCTCCTGCGAAGGATGGCAAAAGCAAGGGGACTGGCCCCACTGACACCTTGACTGTGGCCTAATGAGACTGATTTGAGTTGTCCAGCCTCCGTAACTGCAAGATAGTCCGTTTGTGTTGTGTTAAGCCACTCCGTGTGTGGTGATTGCCTGCAGTAGCAAGAGGAAAGGACAGCACTGGGTCACTGTCACTGCCTGCAAAATGGAATTCCTGGTGACAGGATACACGAGGAGAGCGCTCGGCCAGTTTGCAGGATGTTCGGTTCCTGGATATTCTTTCTTTCGGGTATCTCTGTCCTGCTTCAGTCTCCCCCTCCCTTGGCTGTTGCTTAGGCTCAATATTACTAATAATTGCAAGCCCTCTATAACTTTCACTTCCAAGAATCTCACTCTGACCACCACTTCCTATTTTCCCAGCACTCTCTCCAGGACCCAAATTCCAATAGTCCTTCTACCCCACTGGACCCTCCAATCCACTGATCCCACCACCTGTTCACTGTCCTTCAGCCCCTGATGACCTTGTTTCCCTCCTAACTCAATTTAGACTTCTTGGACCATCATTATAAACACACCCCTGCCCACACGCTGGGCTCCCTGGCCTCTCACTCACTTTGACATACCTGCTTGCCAAAATTCTAGCCCTGTTTACATCCATTTTTCTGCCTACTCCCTGCCTGCACTTGGACAGCTGAATGTGACTGAAGAAAAATACACGACCGTGCTGTTGATCCTCATTTAAACTCACAAGCACTAACCTCAATGGCCCCAGAGCTGCTGGGCCTTCTGCGCCATGTCCAGGGTCCACCCCTGCACTCACACCTTTCCCTCTCTCCCCAACATGCACTCCTCCTTGGCTCCCACTTTGCTTCTGGTTTCACAGGGGACCCTCACATGTTTCTCCTACCACTCTGTCCCCACCCCCGCCCCTTCCTGCATTTCTACCCACACACTGCTTCACTCCCCTTTGGTGATTCTGGATGAACTGTCTGTGTTCCTGCCTCAAGCCAGCCTCTCCACCTAACGTTCTAGTTCTCATTCTGTCTCCCTGCTCAAGAACACTGCTCCTGACATTGTGTTCTCATCTCCAAGGTCATTACTTCTCCCCTGGGTTTTTGACTCATTCCCACGTTATAGCAATGCTCCTTGAAAGTGCCGTCTACTTTTGCTGTCTCTACCTTAGTCACAAATTTGTTATAATACGTGACCAGAGGAATTAAGTTCAATAATAGGAGAACCAACCTGAGAAAAGAGTCATTATGTGGTTATTCACAGGGGCAATGACTCAGAGGAACTGGATGAATGGTACTGTTGGATAATAATCCTGTTGTTGGGTTAAGCTTTACAGATGGGGAATGACTCCCTGTTGAGATCATTTCCAGAGGAGAATCAGAGTGGTGGTAAGTGAATGGACGGTCTGGGCAAAGAGCATAACATGAGGCCGTGTTCTGGGAGCAGAGGCGTGGCAGAGACCTCTTGTATCATGTCTTGCATTCTTTGGACCCACCTTTTCGTTCTAGCTGTCGATGTGACAGGGTGTTCTGGGGGCGGCTGCCTGGCACCCTGACAGTCAGCACGTCATTAGCAATGCGCAGGGTAAGCGGGCAGCGCCCCGCCCGTGCTGTACTGCATTTCTCTCGCTTTCTGCCCTGTGGCAGGCCTGTAGGAAGCCATCCAGCCATTCTGACCCAAGGCTGTGCACACCTGGCAGCGAGGTTCATTTCCTGGGGCCCTTGGCCCAGGGGAGACACCCGGGTAGACAACTCTGAGACACACTTCACACAGCCCCTTAGAGAGTTCCCAGCAGGATGGAGCCCAGTGGCCAGCTTAACAACACACCTTTGTCTGGTTTCCCTCTTTCCCTGTTTACTCTTCCCAGCCTTATTCTTGCTCCTTGGGGATCACTTCCCCAGATAAACTACCTGCATGCAAACCCTTATTTTAGGTTCGACTTGTTATGGAAGCCCAGGCCAGAACATTTTGAACCACAAGTACCCCAGAGAGCAAAACTGTGGAGTCTTGATCTTTCACCAGTCAGGAACCCCTGCCTGGTGTTAAGTGAGGTGATCGAAACCGCTGGCTCACAGTGGCATTCTGATCATGAAGAATTTACTAGGGATGGAGTAGGCGGAGATGCAGGTAAACCCTGGGATTGCCTTATCCCATAGTAATGACGGCTGAATGGTACGGGAACGGCGTGTATCATATGGAAGTGGAATTGGCTGGGTCTTGTTAACAGCATGAGAAGTCGTGAAAAAAGAAATAATAGACTCAGGTGAATCAAATATCCACGAAGACGTGCTGTGCAGGTCAGAAAGCCTCCATGGCGGCATTTTAAAAGGCTGTATCTCCTGGACCCCAAGGCCAGGATTTAGTTATAAGGCTACAGAGCTACAAGAGCTAGTGAATGGTCAGCCTTGACCAGTCCCTTGTGCCAAAGTTAGAGCCTGGATAGCAATGAGGGGGACCCTGGACGGGCTATGAGCTTACTTCCCCTGGTCACATGTTATAATAAATTTGTGACCAAGTAGACAGAGAGGAGACATGGGGGTGGATGAGCTAGAGGATCTTGAGCTCCCAGGCCCCCCGCATTTCTCGGGTTGGCAGAAGTAGCTCACTATCCCATGCTGGAGGAAAGAAGCCTCTTCTCTCCTGGAGACGCTTCCAAGATCTCACCTGAGGCAGTTGCCTCAGAGACGAGTATCCTCTTCCAGACCTGCTCCTACATCCCTTCATTGCCTCAAGATTGGGCTGATATGTACTGGCAGGAAATGGGAAGGCTTATCTAGGGGTAAATCTTGAGGGAGTTGGGCTAGGGAGGGCAGGATCTAAGGCAGCCTGGGTGAGAACTCATTGATATGAGAGCATTCTATAAATAAGAGTCCCATGCCATGGCTGGGACACACAGATCAGTCCTCGTATGTGCGGGGGGTTGCTCCATAAACATCGAACGTGATGATAACCTGGGAGATGGTGCCATGGTGCTGGGCTGAGAGAGTTCTGGAAAAGCAGAGCCCAGGTAGCAGCACTCACCAGGCAACAGCAAGGTGGATGCATCAGAAACGGGAAGCAAGGTCAGCGAGAATCTCAATTAGGATTCCTTCTTTTCCAAAGTTTTGTGACAATGGCAAATAAATAGACCACAGTGATCCTAGGGAGGCAAGGTAGCTAAGTAATGCAGATGCTAGTTTACGTACATAACCCGCCAAACTCGAGAGTGGGGTGAGCAAAAGGCTCACGTCAACTACAGAAGTGGAAATCGTGGCCCCTCCCCTGGTTTCCATATCTGAGCCAGTTCTCACCCCCAGAGGACACTGACCAAAGGATAAGCAAGGTCCAGTTGAAAAAGGACTCTACAGCGCCACTACAGGAGTGCATGGTTACTGCTTTCCCCACTCCTTTTTCTAAAGGGACCTGCGGTTGTGCACCAGAGTAAGTAGAGAGAGGCAAAAGGGGAATGGGCCAGGGCTTTTGAGGGCTCTGGATATAGGGCACTCAGAACACCCCCACCACCCCCCAGTTATAGTAAAAACTTGTGGCACTCAGGTGGTAATTGGATTCCCGTCCAAATCAGTCTTTTGGTGGATCCAGTGAGTCTGCACACCCATCTGTGGTTATTGTCTCAGCCCCCAAGTGCATAATGAGGATGAATATACTTAACTGCAGGCAGAATCCTTACACTGGATACCTAATCCATGGAGTAGGAGATACTATGGTAGAAAGAGCCCAGTGGAAGTCTTTAAAACTTCCCTCCTCCAGGCAAGACAGTAAATCAGAAACAAGAGCGTATCTCCAGAAGAACTGTGGAGATAGGCAATGGGATGCAAGGGTAGCAACCTCCTTCACATCCCCATCAATTCACCTGTATGGTCCTTGTGAAAACCTGAAGGATCAGGGCAGGTGGGGCTGAGGCTACCCGGATGCAGCTGTTGTGCCAGGTGCTGCCTCTTTACTGGAATATATTAACATAGTCCCTGGTACTTGGAGTACAACTGTTGATGTGTGAATGTGATCTTTCTAATTGCCACCAGTAAAGAAAATATCAAACCTGTTTGCTTTTACCGGGCAGCAGGGTACATAGAGTCACTGCATTGCCACAAGGCTGTGCTAACTCTTTCTCTTCCTATGACAATGGGGACCTTGACCATTTCGACCCTCTGTGAAAGCAGAACATCAGGCTGATGTGTTGAATGAATGACATCATGCTCATTTTGATTCGGAGAGCTGGAATGGATGTGGACTTTGGATGCCCTAGTGTGAAGGGATGGGAGGTAGACACCACAAGGATTCAGAGATGAAAGTAGACGTAATTGCAAGCTCTGATAATCTTCCCCAGAGGTCAGATCCCAAGGTTGTGAGAGAGTCATCTGTCATAGCCTTTCGCGTGTTCACTGAGAGGCCTCCGGGTTTTTCTGTAGGCCCACATCACTGCTGCAACTAAGGACTGGGAGTGAGAGGCAACAGAAAGGCCTTAGCAGGAGAGATTTGTTGGTGTGGTTTTGTGCCTCATTTTCTAGGAGGAATCTGTCATCTTGTTGGCACTGTCAGGAGACCCGAATCTCATGGGTTCCTTCAAAGTAGACAGGTAGCCACTGCTAATGTTGGGAGGAACAAGTGGGGGGAAAAAAAGATGCATCAAACAATAATGGGAGTGTAATCAGGTGTGAACACGGCCATTATAGGATGGAGGAGAATGCTAGAGTCAGCACAGGGGAGGCGGGGGCAGGGGAGGGTGTCCCAGGGAAGCAGTGACATTTGAAGCGGAGGAGGGAGGGGAAGCGGCAGCAGAAAGATAAGCAGAGCAGGTGGACCAAGAGCCAGTGAGTGTGGATGAGAGGAAAGGCATGGATGGGAGAGAGGGAGCGGCAGAGTCCCGACAAGCTGAAATGAAAGAACAGGAGAAAATAAAGAAACATGAGTCTGTTTGGAAGGACAGACTCATGAGTCTATAGGAAGGAAAACAAAGCTGAGTCATACAAAAGACTGAGCTCACTTAAAAAATTATTAGCGCCTTGTGTTTTGGAAATACGATCACAGAATTCTCCTAAAAATGGTTGTCGGCAGCAACTTTTATTACATTTTTTTTAAAGAAAAATTATGCTTGTTCATTTTAGACATTTTGTAAAATATAAATTAGTAAAATAAAAAATCACACCCATAATTCTGCCACTCAGGGATTAATACCATTAATGTTTTCATGTTTACTGTCCAGAGGTTTTGTGAGCATGTGTTCTATTTTAACAAAAATGGGATCAAGCTGCGTAAGGCAATTTAAAAAAAATGCATCATTTTCATCTACGAGAACACTAGTGCTTCCCTCAAGTCACATTCAATTTCCAAAAGGACCGCCATGAATGACAGAAAATTTCTTCTGGGATTATTTTTTATTTGAATCCTCAGCATCCTATTTTCTTCTTCTGGAATGTGCTGTGTCACTGTATGAAGCCAGGGCCAGGTCGGGCTCAGCCTGGCTTTTTCTTCCCCCTGCAGAGCTCCACAGCCTCCCTCATGTGACATTATCGGTAGCTTGCTACAGCTGACCCACATATTTAATTTATTTTTATGGAACCTTTTTCTGGAACAATAAAAAAAATGTTCTGGGATATCTTGCACAGGAAAAGGAAGTCCTCTCAGTCTTGGAGAACGGCAGGGCACTGTGGCCCTGGTATCACCGTGGCGATACTGCAGACAAGTCTGGGGCTTCCGGCCTGTGCCCTCAGCTCTGGTCCTCTTTAAGCCTAGAAAGAGTAGCTGAATAGGTTTATGAGACCAGCTAATAAAGGGGTGTATATGATGACTCCAAGTCACCTTGCCTTCTCATGAACCATGAGATTTGGGGCAAGTCACTTAGATTGTCTGAGCCTTGGTTTTCTTTCAACAGCTAATGGGAATAATACCTATGCCAGGACATAGCGGCAGGGCTGAATAAGACTAAATGGGTAAAGAACAGGCATTTCTGTAACACGTGCAGAAACGACTCATTCCGCAAACTTGCTCACCCAAAGTAAGAGGGTTTGTGGAGAACAGGGTTGGGATAGGTTGCTCAAAATCTGTGCATCTTTGTAACCAAAGCCCCAACCATGACAGTAACAACACCCATCCTAATAAAATACTATCACAGCTAAACTTCTCCTCTAAAAGGAAATATTAAGTAAGTATAAGACTTGCCCCTAAGACAAGGTGATGGCTGCTTGGTGGAAGAGGGAACAGGTAAGGGTGGATGCTGCCCAGTGATGGAGATGAGGGCAAAACACACCAAGATCTAGGAAAACATCCCAGTGAACACTTCCAAGGAGGAGAACCGGGATGAATGGGCACCATGTTAAGCACTGGATTACTTCGTGACTTCCTGTGGTTTTCTAAAGCTTATTAAATGGTGTGCATTGAACTGTAAAATATTAAGTGTGCATTGAGCTGCAAAATACTGGCAGGCTGGGGAAAATCACAGGAATCAAGGCAATCTTGATTATATTGCTATCCCCGTAGTTACCATCTGTGTATGAACTAATTTGCATTACATCATACATAGATGCTGGAGCAAAACAGACTGTACCTAATAGGGTGGCTGGCTCACAGTAAACACTCCTTAAATGACTGGGAAGTCATCGGCATCATTGTTATCATACTCATCATTAAAATAATCACCGTATATGCTAATCCTCACTGCTCAGAACTTCAGAATAGAGAAGAAAGTTAATAAACAGAGCCAGCATGCATGGGATCATAAGGAAAACCCGTCCTAAAGCAAGATGCTGACCCCAGCCAGAGGCTCAAGAATGTCCCTGCTAAAACAAGAACTGGTTCTAGGATGTCATTGGTAATTTGAGTTCCAGTTGACCATAACACGTGAGAGTAGAACCAGATGGCTTTGGGGATATCCACATGGAGACCTGAAATTTGCCATTCCTACTCCTGGCAAAATGGTATCGGGGGGCTTATCTGGGGTTCAAATGGAGAACAGGATGAGGCTCTTCTGATTATATTTTCACTGATTATCTACTGCAGTGGAATTGTAGTAAGGATAAACCAAGTTTAATGGCTGTTCTAGAAAGCTTCAGGTTTAATCCTTATTGTGAAAGGTCATGGAAAAATAGAGAGCTCATGTTTCACCCAGAACTGACCTTTATGTAACGGTTGCTAGTGTTTCTTTGCTTTTGCAACAGGCTCCTGTCCTGATTCATTACTAAACAGAAAAACATGTAGGAAGAGACAATGATGATTTGAATGGAATAGCAATACTTCATATAGAATCTTCTTCAGATAGTAATAAGAGCCTCAATCTCAGCATCCACTTAGTGCCACATCAGCTCGACTGGGCTTTGGTCAACATAAACCCTTATCCCAGGCTGTCCTGGAGAGGCATGATGGCCCAATTGGTGGCAAGTTGAAAAGACAAAACTAAGAATGGTATTTGTCTTTATACAACTGTCCAAAAATGGTGAAACTGACAGGGGCATCCTATCTGCGGTCCAGGGGCCATTTGCAGCCCAGGAGGGCTGTGAATGTGGCCCGACACAAAATCGTAAATTTACTTAAAACATGATGGGATCTTTTTTTGTGATTATGTGTTGCAATGTATTTAATGTGTGGCCCATGACAACTTTTCTTCTTCCAGTGTGGCCCAGAGACGCCAAAAGGCTGGACACCCCTGGACTGTAACACCGCAGTGTTATGAATTTAGACATTCAAGAACAAGGAAATTCCGGAGTTAAAGTCTTTATGTTGATTCAGCTATATAGCACATTTTATATGCCTATTATATGCCTTAAAAATACAAACCATAAAGTGTTATGATATTGTAAAACATTCAAGAGAAAGGGGAAAGAACCAACTTATGGCTGAGAAGATCAAATTAATATTGCTATGAAAATCTTTGGAATTCCTTCTCCTTTGATCATCTGTATCCCTAATGCATATGCTTCGTGACTATATATTTTTTCTGGGTTAAGGTAGAAGGTTTTCCAAAAGAAAAAGTGATCACTTTGCTTAAAGTCAAGTCCCTAAATTACAGTTTTTTGAATCAGGAAGCCGTAAGTCAAAGTTCTTCCAAAAACCCATAAAATGTTCTATTTTGTGCTGCTTAAATACATTTAAAATTTTTTTTATGACTTTAGATTGGCTTGATTTTTCCCTTCCTCCATTGGGAGTACATTCCTGCCAAGTTGGAAGTGTCTAACAATCATTTTTTGAATGACATAAATGCAAAAAAATCTCAACTGTCTGTCTGCAATAGGAAAAATGATATTTCTTTCACCATTGTTTTACTGCAGGCTTATGAAGCTATTTTTATAAAAGTATTTTTTTTCATGTGGGGGAAAAGTTCAGCGCAAACATGTTGACTTAGAACCCAAAGTAAATTTTTCTAGGAAGGTCTTCAGTAAATGAGTGGCATAGTATAGTCTTAACTACTACTTTTGATATAATTATTTAAACACCATTCCTTTTTTTGGTTTCAATTCTCACTTGAATGATGTGGTCAAGGTGACTGGTCTTTCTAAATTTTTTTTCCTCTCAAAGTAAAACTGTCTATACGTTTATGAAGTAGACTACAGACACTTACTTGTTGGCCAAGCAAGATCTCCCAAAACCTTTCTTTGGTTAACATTTCCTGCCGTAGGTGTTCTTTCCTGGGGTTTCTTGACTCGGAGGCCAGGGAGGGACAAGAGGGGAGAAATGAGCCACCTACGGGCTGTGGGTGGAGGGTAGAGCCAGGGCGAGCACTCCTGAGGGAGCGGGAAGGACAGTGAGATATTCCTTGTCTTCTTTCCAGTCCCAGGAGCCCAGGTCCCCTAGTTCCAGATCAATCCCTTTGATCTTCTTAATCCTGAGCCTCATGAACTAGGATGTTCCTTTTTATGCTAAAGCTGAATATATAGTTAGATTTCTGACATTCGCAACCCAAAGGGTCATAATAATGTCCTTGTTGAATGTACTATATGGGGGTTGGTATAGGGCAATGGGTCTCAAACTTGAGCCTGCCTCAGAATCACCTGGAGGGCTGCGGCACCCCATCCTCAGAATTTCCGATTCGTTCAACCCGGAGGCCTGGGGATGTGCATTTCTGAAAGTTCCCAGGAGATGCTCATGCTGCAGGCCCAGGGCCCACACGTTTAGAAACACTGGCGGAAAGGGTTAACACAGCCCTGTACCCAGCCAGAGCTCCTGTGTAAGGAACTGCCTGCCTCGCTAAGCCATGAAAATATGCGAGGAGCAGCTGGGTGAAGATTTTCAGAAGAGAGTTTGCATTGTGTGCAAAGCTATATTGAACGTCTAGGTCCCTTCTAGTAATCTTTTGTGAGTCTTACAGTTCTTCTGGGTGGGAGCAGGGGAACAGGGGAACGCTCCATCTGTTTCTTGCAAGTAATGGAGAAGCAGAGGAAAACAGTATGTGTTCCGGCCACAAATTCAGACCTGCTCAGCAAAGCAAACACCATAATGCGTGTCTGTGTTGACTCAGAAGTAGCCACTGCCATTGTTTATGAAGTTCTGTAGTAAATCAGTAAACACTAACTTAGCTCCCACTCAAGGCTGCTAATAAAGCACTTTATTATGTCCTCACTCCCTAAACCCAGCATAACAACTCTCCAAATTATATACATATATAACTATCGCCAGAGTTTATTTTATAATGTACCAAACGTTTTAACTTGAGCAAGCAATTTCACCAGCTTTCGGATGTCAGTTCTGACACTCTTGCCAGTAGCTAAAGCTGGTGGTCAGCCCACTAGAAATACATTGTGTGAAAAAAAATCCTTTATTTTCTCCTTTAACTTTTGAAAAAGAACAAATTATGTTGAAGAAATATGATAATGAAAATAGTATAGCTTTACTGGGTATTGTTATATTTTCATTGGTGTGGCAACCACCTCCCAGGATTACTTCTTTATTTCTAGCACAGGGTATTGTCTATTTTTGAATAAGACACCCACACTCCTGTGCAGCTGGTAAATCCAGGACAGACACACCAAGGGTCGCAATGCCTACAATGTACTGTTGTTATATGTTAAATATCACCTCTGAATAACCAATTTTTAGAAACCATTCTCAAAGGCACAAACCTCAGCAGTAATTCTTTGAGAAAGAAATGAAACAATATAGGTTTTTTAGTTGTGTTTTGAGACTTTGAAAATTTAGCCATGCTCTATTAGTCTTAAGATATTTTTTAAAAACAAACTGGCAAATCAATAAATATCAATATTGCATGCTTCTGGGATTATACAAATAAATATATACTATATAGATCTGGCACTTGCTAGACTCGTCACTTTGGGGGAATCTCGAGATTCCCCAAACTCGCAAAAGCTCAGTTTTCTCATCTGTAAAATGCAGAGATTAGACTGGGCGTTCTCTACATTCCTGTCAAAGAAAACATTCTAGCGTCTTATTGTTGTGGGATAGCAGAATGACTCATTTACAGTTTTCTTTAAACACATCTCAGTTTATTGAAGTTGCTAGAATTCAGGAGTTGAATCATTCCATGCCGTTGTTTAGGAAAGCAAGACACTGAGAAAATGATCAGTACATGAGTAAACTCCACAGGGAAAGGTTATTTCGTAAAAGGAGAAGACTTGAAACTCCAGAACTAGGGAATGATCTGTGTGTCAGAATTGCGGGCGTGGGGAAGTACAGTCCGAGACGGAAGACTGATACCACCCTTTACGCATGGATCTCCCCTCCCCCAGAGCAGGGCATCACTGTGATTGCTCGGAGAATTTCACAGTATGCTCTGCGGTAGCCACGTCATTAACTCTTTTACATCTGGGTAAATGGAAATCAAAGGAGAAAGTAATTTTTCCAGGTTTAAATCAGATTGAAAAGCTTGAAGTTTCGGGGGTAGATTTATAATCATATGAAGATACTGCAGAATTAAAGTGTGGAGATACATAAAAAGCAGGCTCACAGCTCTGGTGGGGAGAAGTTAGGGGTGGAGGATTGAGCAAAAAAGAGAAAGAACTCATGGACATGGACAACAGTGTAGTGATTTCTGGTGAGAGCAGGGTGGTGGAGGTGGAAGAGGGTACGGGGGGATGAATGGTAATGGAAAAAATACAATAAAAATAAACTATTTAAAAATAAAGTATAGAGTGGGAATATTAGCCATTTCCTTTTCTATTAACGTGAGAACTAAATAACTTTAAGGATACTAATTACTGGGGAACATCTATATAATCACTGTTTACCAAAGAAGCTGTCCAAAGTGCTATGCCAGCTCACTTCCAACTGCTGTTGAAATCAAAAAACAAACCCAGAATCACAAATGAAATTTGGTATGGTTCAGTATAAATCAGCACAACTTGTGTGAGCACAGGTACAACGAGGGATGGATTGTGTGTCAGCAAATACAAGATATGAAAAGATTTTGTGCAAAGGACCGTCTCTATATATTCAGTTAGAATTTCCTGGTTTGAAAGGGATTAACCAAACTCAATAAAAGAAAAGCCAAAGAAAACATACACTTTATCTGCGGAGAAAATAGAAAATGCTTAAATTTCCCCAGATGATCGCATAAGGCTGCAGGACAAGCAGGTCCTTGCGAGGATCAGCTCTCACATATTCACTTCGTAATATAAAACACACAGTCCCCCACTCGCTGAGCCTGCTGGCATAATTCACTGCAGACAAAAGAAATACACCCTTTGGCAACTGTTGGCTCACCATCCAGAGAGTCTGCTGTTTGATATTTTAATAAAACAGTGAAGCTCGATATTGTATTTCTACTGAGCTGAAGTATCCCAAGAATGCACAGAGAGAAAATAAATAAGAATATGATGGTAGTAGAGAAATTGAAACAAATGTGAAGACAGAGGAACATCAAAAGCAGGAAAAAAAAAGTAGACTCGTTTCACATACTAAACATATTAAGTGACTGGGAGTTAATTATAGGTTGGCATTAATTTGGAAGATCATACATCCCTAAATCTATAATATAACCATGAGTCTTTTATATCTTAAAATAGAGTATTGAAATGTGCTTGGATGTAATATGTTGTCATGTTCAGAAACAGATTAATACAATCATTGTGGCTATAACAACTGTCTCAATAAACCCTAGAATTTGAGCAAGACAGACAAGGCTAGAGGAAAGGAAAACAGACTGGACGGGCGGGAAGAGTTTCAACAGACTGTGCCTATTGCGTATTGGATGGTCAGGAAAATGGAACTTGGAATGGAGTTCTGCAGGCTTTCATCCACACTGGATAGCACTTAAATCTATTATCTTTAAGTCTTCCCAAAGAATATAGTTGTATTGGTGTTAAGTTTTCTTATATTCTGTAATTTTTTTTACAAGCAAAAGTTTATTTAGAAAAGTTGTATAGGTAGGAAAAGTGAGCCAGCTCGGTTGCATGGGCTCAGGAAACAAGTCACAGGGGCAAAAGAAGGGCCCCTTGGAGCTTAGAGGGGAGAGAGAGAGTGAGAGTGCACGAGCTGGGGAAAGAAGCGGGTGGGGAAAGGCACGGGGGGAACTGCCCCTCCCAGGGTTATGTAAGTCCTAGGGATAGCTAATAACTTGCCTGCCAGCATACCTTTGATATGCAAGCCACACTCCCCAGGCCTCTACAGCCCTCAGTCCACCTTGTCCTTGCTGCACCCTTTACTATACACCTTGTCTTAGAGCTTTAGCGATCTGACTGTGATCTGACAGTGGACTGTTTTGGTTTGCCCAGCACCCTTTGCAATTCCTTTGAAAAACGAGAAATTAGTTCTCCCTCCCCACTGTAGTCCCTGGTTCAGTGCCATGCCTTTCTCTGTCCAGCAGATGGACATGCAATCAAACCAGGTCAGCCAGACATCGTTTCCCTGAATCGTGGTTCTCGCATCGTTTTATACAAGGATCGAAAATGTTGGAGCCGATTTATCCTGTGACTGGCACCTGGGAGAAATGGCCGTGAGTTCTTGCCACCTAGATCCTACAGCGGTCCTGGTGGTGCTGCCTTTCCTTTGATTTTGTGTTATCTCTGAAGCTTCCAGCAAAGTCATTAAGTTAGAGTTGGTTTCTGTAACTTGCAACCACAAAACCCCAACCCAGGCTCATGAATACAGCGTATAGAGACGATTTATACAAACTTGACCGTTCGAGTAAATTCACAGGGATCCCTGGAAGTTCAGAATGTGTTAAGAGAGTTTGTGCATGAAAGCATTTTTAAAAATTGTTCACTGGTATATATAGCATGGGCTTCTAGTCTTCTCTCCAGGCTTCTTCTTTACCCCACCCTTTACTATACACCAAAGACCAGGTTTTGGCATAAACATACAGGTTTAAGAACAATTCGTTGGGCACTATATATTTCAGTGGATGGAATCAGTGTGCTGAGCTGAAATGTTTGGTATATGGCGATAAGTTGGTTCTCCTTTGGACCCTTCCCTCTAGAAAGCTAGAGAGTAAGGTAAAGCCTGAATCTCCCTCCTCAGAGTGGAGACTCACCCAGGGCTCTCTCATCTCTCACCCAAGGGTGAGGCAGCCGGCGTGAGTGAGCACTTACTCCTTTTTCTCACTACCATCGCTTTTGCTGTCTGTCCCTGTGGATCTTTTGCCTCATGTCTGGTGGATGTGACCTGCCCATGCAGAGGAATGAAAACATCTGAGACTCGGGTTCAGGCTTCCAGTGCAAAAACATGAAAAAACTCAAAAAAAGCCAACTGGTCATGTAATGAGAATGTAATAGAAGTGATGGATTCGGAAACACAAACGTCGACTTCTGAGTCATGGTCATGGCTATATATCTTCCCACTCTTGGTGCTAGATCTCAGGTAAATTCCTTATGCTTTTGACTTTCACTTTCATAATTAGCAAAATAGGCACAGTAGTCCTTGTCCATCTGAGACTTGCTATAAACTAATCACATATCCCTCAAAACAGATTAAATATATATACAAAGTACTATCACCTGAGGAGAATACATTTTTTAAGAAGAATAGCTTAGTAAATATATCACCTAAGGCATGAATGTCCCCAAATAAAAGTATTATTGAAGAAATAATCAGGTAAGAACACAAATGGTCAAACTGAATCAATGGTAAAATATTAACTAAAAAATTTAATCTTATGTTTACACAGAAGCCCGAAGAGAAATATGAGTTATTAAAACTTACAAAGGAATAGGTATAAGAGAGGGGCACACAGGGTCTCCAGCACAGCTGACAGCTAAGAGTCAAGTTCCCAGGCAATCAGACTTGCTTAGCCACCCGTGAGACATTAACTTTTTTCCTGAAATAAAAATGAATAAATTATTTGTCCATGCCACCAAATTTCATGGTGTATATTTCATGATATAGGTGAACTTCATATATATAAATATTTATATTCTGATATTTTAAAAATGCTTAACTATGAAAAACATAAAATGACATTTACCGTCTTAACCAATTTTTAATTTATTGTATGTTTTCATCACCATTTATCCCCCCTGTATCCTCTTCCTCCTCCACCCCTGCACCTCTTAACCATTTTGAAGTATACGGTTCAGTGGGGTTAAGTATATTCACAGTACATTCTGGTGAGCCCTGACTGGTGTGGCTCAGCTGGCTGGGCGTCGTCCTGCAAAGTGAAAGGTCGCCTGCTGGATTCCCAGGCAGGGCACATTTCTGGGTGGTAGCAAGAGTCAATACATGGGAGCTCAAGACCTTCAACTGCTGTGTCAAAACTGTGGCCACATTGTGACTCTTATTTTGTAGGAGGACTGTCCCTGGGAATGTTTACGCAGAGGCTGCATGACTCCTCAATTGGGTAAGATAATGATTTTTCCAGTTCAGAAATTTCACTGCTCGCTGCTTTGAATCCTGTTCATGCGTTCCATAATTACTTACTCAGCCCCGCGTCTGCGCACTGTTAGGGACCAGAGCGCCAGGCTGAATGAGGGCAGTCCGGTGGGACCATGGGCCCTCCGACTATCTTCCTGTGGTTCCCTTTTGCAACCTGGCTTTGTCCTAGCAGGCAGCACTATTAAGCTGGCGAGTTTTCTCTTCGTTTTGTCCTCATGGACTTTGGTATCAGCCAGGCTGGGTCCCAGTTCCAGCTCTGTCACTTACTTTCTACACCTGTTTCCTCATCTGGAGATAATAATGCTGCCTAACTCACAGGGGTATTGTGAGGATCGAAGAATAATGTGAGAAAAAGTTCAGGACAGACTCCCCACTAAACATTCCCTTTGGTTTTTCCATTCTCACTGCCCCTATGGAGTGTCCCGTACAAAGACCTTTTCTTCATCCTTCTACCTGTCACAAAGTATCAGAAAAAATTACACACCTGTCATTCACTTCCCTTAGCCCTGGCTCTTCCAGGTAAGGTAGTTCAAATCTATAGAAATGTGTTAACACGTCTAACTAAGTTATGTCCTTAACAGGAGCTTGCTTTCTTGAAAGGTTACTTTCCCCCTACTGAGACTGGTGTAGTCATTAAGTACTTTTAAATGTCTTTTTATTTGTTATGATGAGACGTTAAGGGAAGTGAAGACAGTGGGAAGGTGAGTGAGAAAAAAGGGGACAGAGAGATGGGAGAAGGCTGGAAAGGAAAAAGGATGATAAAGAGGGAGGGAAGGTAGGCAGTGGAAAAGGAGGAACACGTTGTTAAACAGAAATGGCTATGGGAAGCTACATTAACAAAGATCGGAGTGAGCATAAAGTAGAAACAGAGGATGAGAGAGAAAAAGGCTGGGAAGAGAATGGTTTGTATTCTCAAAGTTCACAGAGACTGGAAGGATCTAGCGCACCGTCAGGCATACAGCCAGCACTCCATATATGTGCTGAATGAGGGAGAGTATGGCAAGAGACAGTCGGTAGCCTCAGTCTATCACCATCTGATTGTTCTTTGGGCTGAGGATGTTATACCTTGGCCATCTCTTCTAATGACTTTCCTTTTAAAAGGCTAATTTGATTTTAAACCATGGTTCATAGCACCACAAGTGTTTATTACTTAACCTTCAGAGGTTCCCTCTGAATAGGATCACCGCAGCAGCCAATTAAGAGAGAAACCAATATCTGCGTTTTAGTTCCAGGGCTCAAAGGAATACGCATCCGTGCACTAGTGGTCAGGTCAATCCAAGCTTTAGATGATTGTATCCAGCCTGTGATAGATGGTCCCCAACTTGACCTTAACCTAAAGCAGGGGTCAGGCAGTTGAAGGTGTTAGGTATCAGGGTCGGGTGGTGAGGGAGATAGTTCCAGGCGGGTGGCATCCATCTGTGGCTGTTCAAGTGGGAACCAGATGCCCGCCATGATGAGCCTCAGGCTCCACTCCTATAGGCTCTGCGCAGGCAAGCCTGGCCTTACAGTGCAGTTCGACAGCTCTGACCATTGGGTGGCAAGGCCTTGAAATAGGCCCTTGCTTCTTTCTACACCTCAGGTCTAGTGGGCCCAAAGCACCATTTAGCTTCTAAACACCTTGGAGAGCTTCTACCTGACGCCTATTCTATCTGGTCTCCTTGTAAGTCAGGCTTTGCAAGTTGGTTTGGGTTTCTGTGCCAATTCCCTGATGGAACTACAGTTCTTAGTTTCATGAGACCTGGAACCTCTGATGTGTTTCTGCCTATGTCTCCTCTTCCCACATCTTTTAGTAACAGTCACACCCTAACCTAGAAGGACCATCATCATCCATAACCCTGGCACCCACCCAACGTCCATCACTGCCTCCTCCCAGACGTGGCTCCACCCAACCCTGTCCTCATGGAATTGGCCGCTTGAGTGTTAAATCACTCACATAAGAGTTCAGTTAGCCAGGCTATCAAATCATTTGCTTGTAACTTTGTCCATTCGTAGAGGCATCTGATTCCTCTCTCCTGGCTTGCTTTTCCCACAGCACTGATATTGGCCTTTTTGTTTCTCCCTATTTGGAAAAAATCCTCTTCGTCTGCTCGGTTCTATGAGTAATCCAAAGCTTACCGAAAGGTACATTCTAATTCAACTTCTCAGGGGCCTTTCTCTGCTTTATCACCTCCTACGACCAACCTCCTCTTCCAATTAAAAGGACGTTAACAATGTTGTATTACCTTTGCTTACAATTTATATCTTTGGGGATTCGTACAATGAAGGTTGAACATCATCCATTTACACTTTTTACTCTGTTCCTGAGACAGAGTGGGAGCTTGGAAAATGACTATCGCTGAGTGAAAGATTGAATGAATGAAAACAGCTTACTATGGTTTAAAAGTTGGGAATGGTTGCTAGTCCTTGTGAATGATTAGCTAAACTTTTGTGAGATGGTTAATTCCATATGCACCATGAAGTATTAATGAGGACAAAGTAGTAGTTTTATCACTGCCCAGATAATTCATGTTTAAGTAGAGAAAGTATTTTTCCACAGTCATACATGCTATCTTGCACTCTGGTTAGTCATTAAATATTTTGCGCTCTTCTGATAAGGTAGCGTGAGCAAAAGGCTAGGATGGGTCTCAAAAAACTCAGCTCCATCGCTGTGAAAATAATCCGCTCATGATCAATTGTTCATGTAGGATAACATGATTACTATGAGAAACAAAGTTTCAAAAAACCCCCAGGAAAATCTAATGTTACAGTAAAGAAAAAATACTTAATTTGTCTGCTCTAACATCATTCTCTAATATTATTCCCTGGCTTTTTACTCTGACCTATGCCACGCTCGTATCTGAAGAAGCAGTTGGAAGGAGTCCCAAGTTTTAGTGCTTACAGTTTTTTTATATTGTTCCTTATCTGCTGCATGAATTTTTGCTTGTATTTTATAACGTTGAGGCCTTTCTTGTTTGAGAAAAGCCCCTCTTGATAGCTCAGATTTCATTTTCTTGAATTTTCATTTCCCTTCTTCTCATAAATGCCTGGGGTGCTCCAGATACCATCCTATGTGTGGATTTATGTCTGGATACTTTTATTATTATTATTATTATTATTGTTATATTTTTTATGGTAAGGAACATTGCTGACAGTGCCTTATTTCATTGGGCCTGTAAATGCTGATGCCGCTATTCTCTGGGTCACAGAGGGGTCACGGAGAGGTCGCAGTCTGTTCTAAACCACAATCGCTGGCTCCACCATATGACTGTGGGTTTAATTAGTCCCCCATACTGGTGCGGAAAGCGCTGAATCTTATTGCTGAATGGAGCCTGGAGAGTGCATCTGTTCTGGTCCCCTTACCTGCTCGCAGGTGAAGTTTGGAAACTGTTCAGGAGAGATGGCTGTTGAAACTGAAATGATCATTGTCAATATCTTCAGAGATTACAACATCACCATTTCTCTTTGTGTCTGATTTTGGGTTTACCATCCCGGTAAGTAAGAGTTTCTCCCTTTGTCTACATGAAATGAACCCCATTCTAATAAAACCGTTGTTCTCTCTGGGTCTTTTTCTTTATATGGAAAACAATTGATCAAAACTCCTGTGAGAGAATGTCTTCCATGCTTCAGGGTCATAATGAAGTCATTTTAGTTTTCCTTTCTTTTGGTTACAAAATAGGGTTAGTCTAATTCTGAGTCAGCTCACTGATAGTAGCTTTTCTTAGTTTGCTATGAGGTAGGTTAGCAAGGCATTTCAGCACGCAGGCTTTAGAACGAGTCCCACATGGGTTGAAATCCTGACCTCACTACCTATGAGCTTTATAACCTCAGCATAGTTACTTGACCTCTCTAGTCCTTAGTTGTTCTACATGAAAATGTTACAAACTGAATGTGTGTATCCCCACAAAACTCGCATGGTGAAATCTTAACCCCCAATGTGAGGATATCAGGAGGGTGGGGCCTTTGGGAGGTGATTATGTCATGAGCGTGGAGCCCTCGTGAAAGGGATTTGTGCCCTTGTAGGAAGAGACACAGGAGAGCTTGCTTCCTCTCCCTCTGCTTTGTGCTATGGGAAGCTGCTATGAGAAGAAAGGCCATCTGCAACCCGGGGTGGGGTGGGGGGACCCTGGCGGGGAGTACCCTGATCAGGAACCAGATCGGTCAGCACCTCCATCTGGACCTCCTCACTTCCAGAACTGTGTGAAATAAATGTTTGTTTCAGCCACCAAGTCTATGGTACTTTGCTACAGCAGCTGAGTTGACAAAGATAGGAAATAATAATAGTTTCTGCCTTATATGGTTGTTAAGAGGATTATCCTCTTAATCCCTAGTTTGGTGCTTGACATAGAAGGTGCCCAACTAATGTTTGCTTTTTTTTTTGCTACTTGATGGCCATTGAGCAACAAAGGACATTGCCATCACGTCTCATTTTCTCATACTTAATGATTTATCTAAAGGCCACCCCCCCCCCCAGTATTTTGCAGACAAACCATCTACCTTTCTTGGAGAAAAATATCTTTGTTACTTTATGCTTTAGGAATTTGTGGGGTTGTATTGTTAAGATGATAGGACTCTAGAAACTATTTTCCTGGGGACACTTGATGTAACTGTCACCAATGAACTCCTGGAGAAGTGGCAGCATTACTATCTTCTTAGGAAAAAAAAAAAGGCTTATTAGCCAGCTCAACAAGGGGCCTCTTTTCTTGGGAAAAAGCCTCGTGTTTCCCTCTGCTTAGGAAAAGGCAGTGCCTGCTTCTAGCTCTCTAGGTTATTTACAGAATACAGACAAATTCCGGGAGCAAGGAGAGCCTGATCTCTTTTTGCTTAAGTGTTGGGTGAATGCTACAGCATTTCTACTTTCATGGAGCTTACAGTTTAGTGGAGAGACTCAGGCAAAAAACAAACATTCAGGAAACCACAACGAAACCCCATTATGCCACATAGATCTGTGTTATGGAAAAGCAGGATAGATGGAGAGAGAATGGCAGGATGGAGGGCCGCCGTTTGTAATGGCTTGTCCAGGAAATGCCTCTGTGATGAAGTGATGTTTGAGCAGAGGCTTGAATGAAGTGGGGGGGATGTGCTCTGTGGGTATATGATGGAAGAATGTTCCAGGCAGAAGGAATGGCAAATTGCAGACTCGGAGGCAGGAGGGTGGAGTGTTTGAGGAAGGGCATACAGGGGAGTGTGGATGGAACACAATTAGTTGGAGAATGGGGAGTGGTAGAAGATGAAATCAGAGAGATAGTCAGAGACCAGTTCATGGAGGGCCTTGGAGGCTATGGTAAGAATTTGGTTCTTATTCTAACGGGAAGCGGTGGAGGGTTCTGAGCTGCGGTGCGAAGGCAGCAGTGAGGTGGGAAGAAGTGGTCACATCTGTTTTGACTGGTTAGAACCCATGCCATTCTAATTATTGAATATTTGGAATTTACTCCTGCTTTTAAGATAGAGGGGCAGTGTTTGCTAACAGGCAGGTCATGCCGGGTTGCAGAAAGTGAAGAGGTTGGGTTAAAGCCAAGCAGTGGGGTAAGTGAAGGTGCCGTTTTACTGAGATGGAGAACTCTGCAGAAGGTTCATGGATTCTTTTGTTTTTGGAGGGTCAGGTTAAGGACTTCTTTCTACTTTGCACATACTGCCTTTTAACAAATGTCAAGTAGGCAGAAAGCTAAGTCTGGAGTTTAGGGGAAAGGTTCAGACTTAAAACATAAATTTGGAAATTATCAACACTTATTTATTATTCCGGCTGCTACTTCTGCATAACAAATTGCCTCGAAATCTAGCATCTTAATGCAATCAGTTTATTAGGTTCATGGATGCTGAGCACCGGAAATTTGGGAAAGGTATCATGATGAGAGCTTGTCTCTGCTTCACGTGCCTGGGGCCTCCACTGGGAAGACTTTGGAGCCTTGGCTGGGGCGACTTGACAGTTGGGGGCTGGAATCGCATGGAGGCATCTTCAATCACACGTCTGGTAGTCGGTGCTGCCCGGAGAAGCTGAGTGTCTAAATGTGGCTCCTTTATATGGCTCGGGCTCCCTCCTACCATGGCAGCCTTAAGACCATTGAACTTTCTTTTTGTAACAGTTGAACTTCTTACATGGCAGGGCAGGGTTCTAGTGATAGTTTTCCAGCAGACAAGGAGAGGCTACATGGCCTTTTATGGGCCAGCCTGGGAAGTTAAACTGTCATTTTTGCTACATTTTATCTGTTACCAGGGAGACAGGAAGATTGGCCTCTGTTCCAGGGGAGTGAATCCAGCCTGTCAATGAGAGGAGTGATGAAGAATCTGTGACGTGTTTTTCAAATCATGACATACAACATCTGAATCATTAAGACTAATTGAAATCACCTAAGGAATGGGTGTATCTAGAAAAGAGAAAAGGTTCAAAGACTGAATCCTGGGGTACTCCGTTTTTTTGAGATCTGGAAGACAAGGAGGACCTAGCCAAGAAGCCTTGAGAAGAAGTTGCCAGTGAAGTAGTAGGAAATCGGGAGAGTGCAGAAGCCAGGTGAAGAAAAGTGTTTCAATTAAGAGTGTTGATCAGTGCTATCAAATACTGCAGCAAGGTCAAATGAGATGTGGACTGAGAGGAGCCAGTTGGCTTTGACAATGTGGAAGTCACTGGTAACCTTGGCCAGAGAGATTTCCAGAGTGTGTGGTAACTGGATTCTTTACCTCTCCCTTCTTTGGCTGCCAGCCCCTGGGTCCTGGCTATGGCACCACCAGCCCCATATCAGGACTTAGAGAAACACATTGGCTTCACTGGCTTGGTTTTTGCCACCACACGTGGCCATGGAGTCTTTTGTCAAACGTTTCAATGCTGATGGCATTTATAAAGATAATGCCACCTTTCTTTTTTATTGTTTAAATTTACTAACTAGCTGTAGGAGAGGACAATATCTCGATTATAATATTTGCCCCTGAACATGTTTTTGAAAATTCCACATGCACTAGAGCTTGTATACATAGAACTTTAATGAGAGATTTAAATAAGAGGTTTAAAGATGGGACAAGATCCAGTGATAAGCAAGTGACAAATATGAGTCTGTGAACCTAAGTCTGTTTCTCTAAGTATATGTGCCCTAGATGAAAAGGGTTTGTTTGGATGGTTTCTATAACCTTTCTGAGGGGTTAAAAAAAAAAGCAAAATAAATATGAAGAGGGAGGAGTGAAAACCTCTCCTATGTCGAAATCCTACCACTTGAAAATCCACTGAATGTTTGTTCAGAGATAAAACATTTGTTGTAATGATTTTTTTATTCCTTGGGTAAAACTGGAACTGGGCTGATGTATGTATGATGATCCTTGGACTGTTTGCCTTGACAGCCACCCCTCACCCACTCAGCTCAGCTCTGCATCTCGGGGGCAAGGCTGGCAGGCTCTCTCATAAGCTCTGTGTTAGTGGCAGATGGTGGGAGACTCAAGGTAAAGGGCTTCTCCTTCCCTCCCTCTCCTGAGGCAGCCTCCCTAGCAGCCCTTGCACCTCCTCTGTGGCTCCAGCTCCCACCAGCCTGGGTCAGGGGCTGGGGGTAGCCCCTGTTGCTGCTTGTTTTTTTCCTCAGCTCTTCCATCACCTCGGTAGCCATTTTCCAGAATTAAGGTTCCTCTGGTTTAAACACACAGGTGATTTCTGTTTTCCATATAAGGGGTTTCCTCTTCTGCCCCGATGTCCATTTATAATGCGCAAATATGTGAGTTAGCATCTAGAGCTCACTGCTTCCTGGTTACAAAAGGAGGGAGAGGGTGGGTTTATGGAATTTCATAGACGTTGAGACCTCATTTGTGTGGTGGTTAAAACCTTTGGCCCTGGCTTGAGAGAAGCTTAATGTTGTCACATGCTAGCTTTTGTCCCCAGGTTCTCTAAGCCGTCTCCTCATCTGTGATATGGAGATAATTGTTCTACTTCATACGTTTGGAATGATTGAGTTGCATATGGTGTTCAAAGTACTGAGGACAGTATATACACGCTGCAGGTGTCCTGTGCAGAGAGCAGTTGTGCATTACAAAGTCTCCTTCTTCCATAAGTAAGTCTTCGCAGTTCACGCTGCTCATGTCAGAAGCCAGATTGAAGTGAGGACAAGCATTTGCTGGCATTTTATCCTCTGAGGGCACTAAACCAAGTCACTCACTTGTAACATCAGGATGTGCTGAAAGGGGAGGTGGTAAAATATCCTCATGTGACTACACATGAGGCCCTGCCGTGGCGTTCACCTTGCTTTTGGCCCTATTTTCCATCATTGAACCTATAGTTATTCTGGGGTAAGATGCAGCAAGGTAAGAGTGGGCCTCGTTGGAAGAAAATATTAATTGACGGGTCAATCCTCCTGCCATTAGGCCGGAAGTGTAGGATGAAGTGGAGGGAGCTTGCATTGGAGACTCGCCTTAAGGACTCCTGTTTGCTCTGATTCTTTTCACTTTCCTATCTTTATGTCCTCTTTCTTTTCCGAAGGGCCAGAATAATTCCCAGCACCTTCACAAAACTTTCTCTGACTGTTTTAAACACAATGTGTTTGCAGTGGTATACATCTACTCTCCAGGTCCCCAAGCAGAATTTCATAAAAAAGACCTCCTCCAGGCTCTCTTCCCAAAG
Source organism: Desmodus rotundus (assembly GCF_022682495.2). Lineage (NCBI taxonomy): Eukaryota > Metazoa > Chordata > Mammalia > Chiroptera > Phyllostomidae > Desmodus > Desmodus rotundus. The sequence continues at coordinate 12,303,104 of NC_071396.1, read as the reverse complement.
AACACCCTGCCACGCAGCCCTGTGGAGCTATGGGGCTGTGCCTTTCTTTGGCTGACGACTGGTTTCATTAACAGGCATGTTCACACTTCCACCAGAACATTTAAAATAACACCCGCACAATGTGTTTAGTGTCTGGTTAATTATTAAGTCTCTGAGCTTGAATTATTCAAGCAAAATTGATTGGGCTCAACCTTCTTCCTTCTCTTTGTGTGTGTGTGTGTTTTTAAATAAAGATAAGTTCTCCCCTCTACTCTCTAAACAATGTGGGAAAGGTTATTATGCAAACATCAATACTCTGGACTGTGGGTGGTACCAAGTGCTAACAGAATAGGTAGAGAAAGGACTGGCAGCTTGATTCTTTTATTAAGAAATATATCTGTATCTCATTTACTGTTAATTAGCATTTATGGAGACCTAACACGTTTTAGGTTTTCTTTTTTAAAGTCTTTTTTATAATTACTTCCAAGTTGGATAACCAGGTATCTTGGAGCCAGTTCTGTGCTATAAAAGCAGAAGAAATTGCTTCTTTTTTTGCTACCCTGATGTGTGGTCAAATGAAGGTGTTAAATTGTCTTGGCTTCACTGTTAAAAATCACGTTATTGAAGAATATTTGTTTGGAAGATGTTCATAGTATAAGTGAAAACAAGAGGCTATAAAACTGTCTTATGTATCATGTAATTAAAATTGCATAAAAAAGCCTTGAACAAGGAGCACCGAACTATCCATGTTTATCTGTGTTAGGATTAAACTTTTCTTTTTGCTTTTCTGTTACGTTTGTAATTAGACAACACACATATAAAGATGTCCCATCTAGAAAGGATTGATCTTTTGTCTGAGTGTCAGTGTCAATCACGTGTCAGGAGCACGTTGGAAATAATGCCGTCCTTATTTAAGCCAGGCAAGTGTCGACTTGGCAAGTGGAGATGTTGCAAGAAATTTACAATATTTTGTGAATCATAGCAACTCGAAAAATTTGTTAGCCTTAATTTTTAGCCTTCGTTTCTAGCCCTTCATTAGTAGTTCTTCCTCAGCTTCCATATTATTAAGATGTGAACAGACGCACGTGTGGGCATCAACGTAGAGAACTGCATGATGGGTGTTGGAAAGGACTAGAAAAATAATTGTATTTTGGAGAAAGATGGTAAGGGAGATGACAGTTTTGAGGAAAAGACAGAAATGCAGTGACCCAGTTTAGTAACACATTTAAAATATGGGACCTTCCACAAGAAATTTGTAAGAGAGCTCTACTAAGACCAAGATTGGAAAAACCTGGAAGGCCTTAAATGCATCAGGGTTGGATGTTTTTGCCTTGCTGCCCGGTTTCTGCACTGTGCCTTTGGGTTGGGGGGAGGGTGTATGCCAACGCAAACAGGGGACGCGGGTTTGCTCATAGTGTTGAACTGTCTCGACGCCCATCAGCTGATTCCCCTGTAGGTGGTAACCTTGGCCGGGGATAAACAGGCAGCAGCTAGAATAGTTCCGGAGAAAACACGGTGCTCCACGTAGGGCAACTTTTGGGAATAGAGATGGGGAATGCTGTCCTTTGCATTCACACGCTTATGACTTGGATGGTAGTGCGTACAAGTCTGTCGTATTTGTCCTGCGAAATGACACAAGAAACGGTGTAATTGGACACCCAGGAAATAACTCTGGAGTGCCTGAGAACTGAATTTGGGGGTATGAGTGGGGGGCAGGTAAGGGGCGGCGGGAGGCACCGTCTTCTACGGATCTGGCGGGAGTGTAAAGCCGTCGGCCTCTGGGCCCCTGGACAAACGAGCCTCGCAGGTGGTGTCTCCGAGGGCGAGGAAACAGCCCCGCTCCGCGATCCGCACGAGACGCCTCGGGAACCGGGGAGAGCGGCGAGGCGGTGGCGCAGTTCCCAGTCCGCTCCCGGCCCGCCGCCGCCGCGGCCTCCCCAGTCCTCCCGTATCCCTGCATTCCACGTCGCCGCAGCCGCAGCCTCGCCGGCCCAGGCGGTCCCCACCCTCCCTCCAGGGTAGCGCGGACGCCCGCGCCCCTTGCAGGGCCCCGGCCGTGCTCCGCGAGGCCACCGACCGACCCGGCTTGGCCGGCGGGCGGGGGCGGGGCGGGGCGGGGCGTGCGGGCGGCGGGCGTGCGCGCGCGGCCGGGGGCGGCGGGGGGCGCGGGCCGCCATATTGGATCCGGACTCTGCGCGAGCCTCCGCCTGCGCGCGGCGGGGACGGGGAGCCTCGCGGAGCCCAGGGCGCGGGCGCGAGAGGACCGGGAAGGCGGGGGAGGGGCGGGAGGGAGAGGAAGGGAGTGGCTGCGAGCTGGGCTGCGGCAGCCTCTGCTCGCCTCGCCCGCGGCGGCAGACCCTCCTCCGGCGCCTCGGCCGCCTCCCTCCGCGCCGCGGAAAGATGCCCTTACCCCGGGGGTGTGAACCGCAGGGAGAAGTCGCTGCCGGAGCCGCCAGCGCCGCCGCCGCAGCTGCCGCCGCCCGTGTCCTTTGAATCCCGAAAAGCACCCCCGCTCCAGGGCGTCGGGAGTCTCGGCGGGCGGCCGCGGTGCGGGTGTGGGGAGACCGGGCTCGGTGCCCGGTGCGGCCCAGGCCGGCCGACCAGCGACCACCGACATGGAGCGGGCTCGGGCGGCCAAGTAGCCGCTGCTCCCGGAGCCCGGCGCGCAGTGCCGCCCGCAGCCCGCGTCTCCAGCCCCGGCCGCGCCGCCAGCCAGGCCCCTGGGAGAAGCCGGGCGAGAAATGAAGAGTTGTCCTCCGAAGCCGTTGGAAATGGGACTGACTGCAAAGCCTTAAAAAGCAGGAGCTCGGGAGGAAAAAGGAAAAGGCTCCTCCGGGCAAGACTTGGCGTGCTCCGCGCCGAGGGGGCTGCTTCAGGGACTCGCCCCCTCCCTTCCCGCTGGAGAAATTGCCGCTGATGCATCATCCAAGCGGTGGTTGGGAGGATTTGCAGCCGAATTTTTGGTTTTCCCTCCCCCTTACATACATTCTGGCTTTTCCCTGCCTTTTCTGTTTTCCTTCTTCCTGGGAAGTGAATTGCTGATGCCGATCGGACTTAATTCATTAATGATGCAACCGGATTCGTTTCGGGATTATGTTGCACGAGTTGAATTTTGAATGAAGGAGAAGAGTTCCCCCCGCCCCCCCTTAAAGAAGTGTTGACTCTTTGGTTCGTTGTACTTTTAATTATTATCTTATTTAAACATACGATTTAATTGTATTCTTTAAAAATGTATCAAATATATATTTTATGGTAACTATCCCTCCAAGTATATGTATATGTGCGAAATTGAAGACGCTTCAGTTAAGTGAGGGTACCGGTGTGTTGGATGTTTAATTCAGCACCGGCATTGCATGACAGTTGTTTGAATAACAAGTGGTTTGTTTTTAAAACCACACCTTTTAAACTTTAGGTTCAAAGAACATAGTAGGAGTCATTAATAATAATTTAAAGGAAAACGAGCAGAAATCGAAGCCACCATGTCTGGAGAAGTGCGTTTGAGGCAGTTGGAGCAGTTTATTTTGGACGGGCCGGCTCAGACCAATGGGCAGTGCTTCAGTGTGGAAACGTTACTGGATATACTCATCTGCCTTTACGATGAATGCAATAATTCTCCGCTGAGAAGAGAGAAGAACATTCTTGAATACCTAGAATGGGGTAAGTTTGGATTTAGAAAATACTCTTCAGCTCGACATCATGATTTAATTGTTAAAGGGAGTTACCATGAGTAAACTCTTGAGTACATAAACATATATAATCTACAGTGTATAATATATAATACAGTATATATATTATCTTACCATAGTGTGTGGTGTATATATATTAAAATATATGTACAATAAAAGGATACCAATTATTCAAAAAAATTTTTCTTAGTTTTTGGTAAATATTTTCCCAAGAGCATAACCAGGCTACTTAAATGCACTATTTAATGTGGAATTTACGAGAAAGAACTTAATGTTTTTAGGTCAGCAGTAAGAGCTTATGAATAATGCTGTGATAGGCAAAAATGGATGAATACTGGTGGTGTTAACATATTCAATGGAAAGGTATGTGTTAATGGAAACATTCGTTCCCAGACTCTGGAGACCACTCTGGAAATGGGAGGAGATATTAAAATATCTTACATCAACAGGACCTTGAAGATAGTTATCAGTGGGTTTTATTTCATTTCCATTTAGAACAAGCAAAGGAACTAGTGAACATGGACTTGCCATAATTGTCTTGTTTGTAAGATAACGTGACATAAAGGTTTAAAAATTTTGTGATAGTAGTTGGGAAAGAATGCTTGGGAGCAGCTCCTGCTTGAAAGCTTGATTTACTCCACATTTAAGGAAGATCTAAAATGGTTAGAGTTTTGTCTTCATTCTCCTAAATATAGAAGTAATTTGGAAGACCAACTGTAGTGCAGATCAGTGATGAGAGCAGACGCTCCCATGTGACCTTCAAGCTCCAAGGCTTGGCTCGAAGTTCTGTATCCCATGTTACAAGTCCATTCAAACATCCAGCTGTTTTCCATTGGAAGAATACACATCACCCACACCTGTATCGATCGGTACATTGGCTTTGGAAGGATATTAGCCAAAGTAGTACTGTGTTTTGTATCTTTGAATACTAACAATTTTAGTTTGTTAAAAAGTTCCGATACAAAGATGTCTTGGATCCCAAGTAAGCTTTATTTTCCTGAAGTAAAAGTCAATTGGTGATTATTTTGTATTTTTTAATTCAAAATTTATTAAAAATTAGCTTGTCAGGTAAATCACTCATTTAAGATTACTTGCATTTATATGTATGTATATAAATGTATATATACACAGTATGCATATATATGAAAATACGAATAGTATGGTTTTTTGAAACAGACTACCCAAACTCTAACTGGGAATCTAAGAATTCTAAACCATCTTTCAAGTTCTTTCTTTCTCAAGAGTGAGACAATTTTGACTTTGGTACTGGTATTGTTATGTCTCTTATTTTTATGTATGGAGTAAAATATTTTATAAAGTTACGTAGTTTTACATCTTATGTTTTATAAATTTAGAAAAATGTTTGTGGTTTTTGGAGAGTTAAAGTTTCTGGTACTTTGAGAGTTTCGGTTCTTGCATTGTGGTTTGAGAACTCTAGTCTGATTTTGATTGTCATTTAATATCTGTTCCTTCTCATCTGAAAAATTACGACGAGAAAACCATATGCTCAATTGCCTTTTGGTATTAAGAGTTTACATAGTAGTTTTATCTGTGAGATATTTTGCTTAATCATCTGTATTAAATGAACATGTTGACAACTTGGCATGATTTAAGTTCTACTCAGGAAAAGCTAATAATAAGGAACAGCAGAAGTGAAGACCAAAGTACCCTAGACAAGACTTACAGCCTTCTAATCAGAATAGTTTATATTTTCCACTTAATATGTTTCCTTGGGTTTTGTTTCATATATATGTATTAGGAAACCCCTTGTTTATACATATTTAATGTAAGCCAAATAAGCCAAAAGTCAAATAAGTATTTGGCCAAATACACTTTATTTTTTATTAATATATTTTAAATAATTTTGAATCAGGGACTTTTCACAATTTAAAACAAATTAAGTTTCAGTAGTATGCTTCATATTTTATCTTTTTAGAAGTCTGATAAGACATAACAAAAATGTACAGTCTTTTAAGTAAACTTCCATTGTGTTTCTCAGTGGTAGAGAACAAGAGACTAGCATTTTAAAGGAATTATTGTGCACACTTCGGGGGTCAGCAGTGTCTGTTAAGTCTCAGGCATTTTTAAGTTGGGAGTGTGAGATTTTGAAAGTGGGAGTTCTTCACCACAGAAGTTTGGGTAAGGAGAAAGAAAAGAAATGTCAGAATGGGAGAAGCTGTCAAGAGATGTGCCAGGAGCTGTAGTACTTCCACCATCTTTAAGTTATTTGAGAATTTAGGTTATTGGAGAATGCCAGTCTCTTCAGTTCATTTAAGTACTGCAGTAGATCAGCTGTTCTTCATGTATGAATTCATTACTGCATTTTGGGGAAATGTCCTGTTTTTTTTCTTGTCACCTAACACTATATAAAATTAATTAGATTAAGGAAGTTTCCAGAAAATGAATGGACCTCAATTTAATTTTTGAAACCTTATTATTTTTGGTCTGAAATGGAAATTTACAGGGGTTAAATTTGATAACTTAGATTTGCCTTAATGTGATACAGTTCTTAGTTTGAGTTTTGAAAAACCCAGTATTTGCAGCAGGAGAGCAGTAGTAGTCAAATACTCTGTAATGTATGCTGTACATTTCTTTTTGGTCTTTATGTTAATGAAAGTGTCATCTAGATATTCCTTATTTTTATGCTGATGATAGGTTACTTTTGAAAAAGGAGTCAGCCTGAATTCTGTCTGCCTTGCTTCATTTCCATCCATTTCACTTTATTTCTAATTATGGTCCATTTCACTTTTACATTGTTACAGTTAGTGTTTTGTTCATTGCAGTATCATGATAATAGGAAAATTGACGATTCAAAGTGAGATATATATTTGGTAGCATTCCTTGCCCTTGGTGCTGATGGCTTGAGGGAGAAAATAAGTAGAACTCTGGAGAGGAAGAGGGGGTTAAGCCAATGAGCAGCAGAGCGCAGGGATCAGACTTCCTTATGTTCAGAGGCCACTTTTAAATTTAATAGTATGTTTTCCAGTTATGTCCAGTAAGAATAGAAAAACTATTCTGTCCCCCTTGTTTTTAAGTTGTTGAAATGATTATGGTTTGTATGTTCGTTCATAAAATTAGAGTTTTGATGTCAGTAGTATAACTCTGGAATGTTGCAGTAGAGTTGTAGAAGTAAAAATAACTTTTACATTATAAACTATTTTGCTAGTAATAACTAAATGAGTACATTATTCATTGGCTTGGCTGCCCTCTACTTTGAAATGGGAAATTGGAACTTTAAGTAACTCTTTATCAATTTACTTAAAACATAGATGTTAAGGAGGTATTACTAAATACAAAAGAAGCATTCTAGTTATCTGTATGTGTATAACTGGTTTTTGATGCTTCCTGAATCTTGGACTTTGTAACATTTCATTTAAATTAACCCTAAATAACAGTAATTTTATAGCTTATTCAGTGTATACGCAGATACACACACACCCTAGTCTGAACAATTAATAAACTTGTTACCAGAGTACATCAGCAGGTACTGTGGTTTAAACTTCTTCATTAGCATAGTTTTAAAGACTATTCACATTTTTTTCTTGTGTGGGGTGATTAAGTGAGATGATGTGTTGGCTTGATTAGAAGGCTATAAGTCTTTTCTAGGGTACTTTGGTCTTCACTTCTGCTGTTCCTTATTCTTAGCTTTTCCTGAGTAGAATTTAAATCATGCCAAGTTGTCAACATGTTCATTTAATGCAGATGATTATGGTTATTTTTATTGCCCTGGCTGGTGTGGCTCATTTGGTTGGAGTGTTGTTCCTCTAAACTGATGGGTCACAGGTTCGATTCCCAGTCAGGGCACATGGCTGGGTTGTAGGTTTTGTCCCCATTGGGGTGGGTTGCATTTGAGGCAGCTGATCGCTGTTCCTCACATGGGTGTATCTCTCTCCCTGTCTTCCTCCCTCCCGTCTCCTCTCTCTAAGATCAATGAGCATGTCCTCCAGTGAGGCTAAAAAAAATTTTTTTTAAAGATTATTTTTATTTAAATTCCCAATTAGGATCTTTATAAATATCATCAGAAATGTAGGTTGGAAACTTTACACTATATTTCCTTTATACTAGCCACCAATATTCTCTTCTAAGAAAAATAGTGAATAAGTACAGTGATTTTATTTTACACAGTGTTATTTTTAAGAATCTATTGCTCTTATGAGTGAAAACAAGGAGGTCAGGGTTAACACTAAGAATTTTAGCAATTTGTTTATTTTATGTGTAAATGTAAGGCATACTTTAGCATAGCAGTCTAAAAACAGATAGCATAATATGTTACAAACTTTATGAAGTGTTCCATAATTCCTAGAATTTGATTAGTATTACATAGTAAGCCCAGGTTATTTTATGGTAAAATAACTGAATTTGGTACAAATTAATATTTTATTGCACTATCCTATGGCAGTCAAAACATTTCTTCTAAAACCTTTTCTCTTTGGTACGCTATTGATAGCACATTGTACAACATATGTAGCTCATTGTTTTTCATCCTCTTGGTTTTGATTAGTTTGAAAGTCCAACCAGCATTAAAAAAAAAATAGAGTAGAATAGAAAATGTCAAGTACATCATGTGCAGAAAAAGTATTGTTACATACAACTCGTGTTTTTGTCAGGTCAGAGTCGCTCAAGAAACCAGACGGATACAGCGAGCTAAGGAGAGCAGGGTTTATTAGTGGGGAATAAGAGGGAAAGTGGGGCCAACCAAGGGAGGTTGTTCTTAGGTCAGGGTTTTTAAATGCACAAAACCCACGGTTGGGGTGTCAGAGTCTGATTGGCTAGAGCTGGTTGCTGGCTGAAAGCTGCATCCTGTCATGCTGAATAGGCCGGCCCCAGACCCTAATCTTCATCTGTTTTTCCTGGGGAGGGTCTGCAGGCAGCTTCCCACGGTGCCATTTTCTCGGCTGGTGATTTTCATTTCTCCTAGGCCTGCCTAGATCTAACAGTTTTCTTGTAGTTCTTACAGTAGTTTGGGATCAAAAAAGTTTGAAGCTCTTTAGTGTAGGTGAAGCTAAAACATGTTGACTGACAGCGAAAAGATGATAGACACAGGTCCTTTTCTCAAAAAGCACAGACTGGTGGATTTGATGAAGAGAAGGAGGTTAGGCAGGGACAAGATACTTGTAGAGAGGGAATATGGGAGACAGGAAGAGTGAGAACGTGAGCATGAATGAGAATAGTTTTCTTGGGTTGCTATTTCGGTCTGATCTGTGAACGATTGGGTGTTTTTAATTTAGAAGAACTTAATGGACAGAGGAGTTCGTATCACTCCTTTGTATTTGATGGTCGTTTCCTTTTCTGACTCGGGGCTCTTGGTGGCTGACTTCCATTGATTGTCAGAGTTGTGTAAGCTTGAATGTGAGGAATAACCATGTGACTCTACAGACATTGGTGGTAGTTTTATGGTTATACCTTTTAGTTACTTCTCATGAACTCTAGAGTAGATGTGAGATGTAGTATTTGCTAGTTCCATAGATTTTCTCATCCCTTGTTACTCGTGAAACTGCCATTGAGGGTGACTGAGATTTTGGTAGCTAAGACCAAGAATTGCTTAGCTGTTTTACTGTATCTGAATGAGTCATGCAGTTCTTTCCACAAAGATTGTTGTTTTTGAATGACCCCACGACTAGTATAGGTTATCCCAGACATATGAATGGCTGACTTTTGTTGTCACCGTTTTCCAGATCTAGGGGATTTCCTTTTCTTCCCCATTGATACTGATCAGATCCCTAGAATTCCTCTTCCCAGTGAGGTGTTGAATACTTCCTTTCTACAATGTCCACTTCTCTTTCCAATTAGTAGGTGGGGAATGGCTAGCCCTCTGTTGTCTAACACCCCTTCCTCACCCCACATTCTGATGCTGCTTTATCTGCTGCTGTAGGAGAGAGAGCATCACTCTGTCCTCTGCTGTAGGAGAGAGAGCCCCATTCTGTCCTCTGCTATAGGAGAGCCCCACTCTGCCCTCTGCTGTGGAGAGCAGCCCCACTCTGCTGCTGTAGGAAGGAGAGCCCCACTCTGTCTGCTGCTGTAGGAGAGAGAGCATCACTTTGGCTTTCATGGTAACATGGTAACAGAAGTCCTGGCTCCCCACTTTGTAGTCCCCCTGTTTTTCCCTTAACTCTTCCTCGTATGAATGGTTTCCTTCTATTCTGGAATCAGGGCTTCTTCACTCTAGGTCCCTCTTTAGTCTCAAAGTGTGTTCTGGAAATCCATGGAGTATTAATAGGTCCTTTGGGGAGGAGGGTGGGAGAGAAGGTTTACATGGCTAAATAAATTTGGGAGACTTAATTTAAACAACATTGAACATTAAAAATACTGCAGGTTATCTTAGAATTATAAAGTTTATATTATTATAGAATCATTTTTTGCAGAGTATCTGGAAGATGGCTGACAATCAGTGTCCCATGGAATGTCCTTTGAGAAATGCTGTTTTCAGTATGTCATGGTGTTCTTTGTACCAGAATTCTAAAACTGAGTTTTGAGGGAGACTGAGATACAGTGTGGTCTGGAGAGAGAATCCAAATCTGAATAAGTTATATTTTACTTAGTGGTTGTGGACTTTTAACTGTCTCTTGTGTGATAGTCACGTGAACTGAAAAAATAAACTTAATTATGGTAGAGTAGTAGCACAAGAGTGATACTAGTGAAAATGGTATTTAGGAGAAGCACCCTATAAAGTAGAGCAATATTAGATATAATAATGAACCAGTGCTATTAATCTATAAAATCTTTGGAGTTACTGACAAGTCTGTTTGTGACCCTTTCTTGCTCTAATTAAACTTTTCAAGTATAGGCATTGACCATAAGTACAGAGATTCTCAATTTATAGCTTTCGTTACTATAATTGTAACATGTTGCAAAACTATTGTCTATTTGAAACTATTGTATTCATTACTTTGTGATAGTTAAGAGGAGAGCATCATGGGCTTATGCAATTTTAGAATCCATTGTAGTGTTCAGTATTATTTTGTTTAAGGTTACAACTTTTAGCTAAGCTGTTGTTTTCAGACTTCTGGACAAGTATGGGAACTTTCCTGTTATTTTATAACCTTGTATCTGTGATGCTATGGGTTTCAAGTGTCAGCACCTATTAAATGTTGCTACAGGAACCAGAAAATGGCAATCCTTTTATGAAAGAGAAAAACCATGTATAATTGGTGCTGCTTCAGCACTTTGTGAACAGTTAGAACTTTGTGACGACTATAAACTTCTATTCTGGGTATTAGAGTGGCAGGTGATGATAATAGAGGTAATTCAACTTGATTGTTTAAAGACAAAAAGCTTATAGGGGGATAAATGTCTTTTTCTCTCTCTTCTGAGATACATTTATTGTTCTCTTTAATTCTTCCCCAGTACCACCATTCCTCTTACTCCCAATCTAACTGTGCTCAAAAGTGCTACTTACATGGATGAAAACATCTTTTAAAAATACATGTGCATTAGTTCAGTCATGTGTAGTCATTTAACTTTCGGTTTTATTTCAAATTGCTTATTCATCCCTGTAGGCTTAATCAATGAAAAAAAACCTTCCATTCAGCTTTATTCATAGTGATAAGACTTAAATTTACACAGAGTTTCCATGTTCAAGATCTGTAAGTGGAATACCTCAACCTGATAGATTCCCGTTCTATATCAATATACTGGTAAAGAAAGGCTTTATCTGAATCCATGGCTTTGGACTCAAGACAGACTGTGATTATTAGCTGGATGATTTAAGCAAGTTGCTTGACCTCTTATCATCTGTAAAAAATGGACATAATAGTAGTAGCTTATTTTGCCAAAAGGTTGAAAGTTGGTTTAGGATTTTGCCTTTTCTGGTGATGTACAGTTTTGTTCTGTCAGCTTTTTTTCCCATTCTGTTTTTTAAGTTTTTCTGAAGCCTATGGTAAAAGAACTACAATGGTATTTTTTGGTAAAGTTTAATTGAAATGTCTAATGCGAAGATGGAAATAACTATTTCACTTAAAATAATGAAAAATTAGTGATGTGTCGCTAACTTTGGACTTTGTGGACTAAAGATCACGCAGTACCCATAAATGCCTGTTGTGTGGTCTTACAGTAAGTATGAAGAAAATAAGCATTGCACACTGGTGTTTTCTAAACTATGTATTTCAAGAGATAGAAATGAATATTCTGAGAATTAAGAGTTCAATGGATAGGAAAGACAGAAAAACAGCTCATTGCTTCCCTCTGGATATTATTGTACAAAGCACATTATCATAGTAAAAGTTTTTTAAAGTTCTGTAGTATAGAAACCTCTTTAACTTTGTTTTACCTAGCACTTGCCTAAGTCATTTCACCTTTCTAAGAGGAACTGCTCCTGCTAACCTAGTGATGTTTTCAGTAGTGTTCGATCATTTTCAGATCCAGTTGCCTCTCTCACAGAATTGTGCAGAACTTGAGAGAGAGACGGCCCTGGCTGTGAGCCAGAGCACAGCGAGCTAGATTTTATGAGGGTTTTGTAAGAGTGGTACAGTTGTTCCGACAACCAGAATCCCATCCTTTAGTATTGGCTTAGGAGAGGGGAATGCCCCAAGTTGACGCAGATATTACTAAAGGCCATCCAGCTTTACTTAGAAGTGCTCTGTCCTAAGATTTAAGGAAAAATACTTGTTTGAAAAGATTAAGAAAAGCCCACAGTGGCCTAAGCCCCGTTTCGAGATTGTATTGCTAGCAACTATGGCTTTGCCCTGACCCAAAAATCATAACTAAGAAACATTTAAAAACAGACTGAAAGCTCAGGTATGTGGTGAAGCTTAAATATTGATATGATTATCATAAAGTTTTTCCCTCTTCCATACTCATAAGGATTTTCCTAGAGTTTATGGTTTAAACCACAATAATATTTGCAAGTGTGGTGTTTCTATTGCTGCCTTTTTGCTGCCTGCCTTACCTGTTTCTGAGAGATGCAGGCTAAGCTGGCAGTTTTTTCCAGGAGTCCATGACTGTGTTGTATTGCTTGAGGTGGTGATTAAGTGGTCATTAAATAAATAAATATAAATATATATAAAACATATATTTATATTCACATAAATTTATATTATATTATATTATATTGTATTGTATATATATATTTTTTGTCTGTGTTCCTGTGGGAATCCCAGTTAAGTATAGTGGCTCTTGGTTATCCTGATTTTACTCAACCTCTGTTTGCATCTGGCTCAATTGATTGGACTGTATTGAAGGGATCTAAGTGGATTACATCATTCCTGGATCTTATTGGCCTTATTAATCATGCTCCCCCCCCCCATTACTGCTAAGTAATCTGTAACCTCATTATTACATGTGCCCGTCAACTGAAAATACTGTGAATCCTATACACGTCCAGGGCCTTTGTTTAGTGGAAGGACTTTTACTAAACATGATCCTTTGTTCATGTCAACATCCTGCTTAATATCCTACTGATAGCTTTCAGAATGGCATTTAAACTCCTCAGGGTGGCGTGCGAATTTTGAATGATACAGTCCTTGTCTATTTCCCTAATCTTTTTCTTTACTTTTAGAAATAAATCTAAAATTTACAGAAAACTTGCAAGTATGATATAGTGTTCTCCCTTCTGAGCCACTCGAGAGTGAATTGCCTCCTTGATGCCCTATTATTTCCAAATATGTTTGTGTGTCTTTTCTACATCCCTTTGATAATCATATGCAACTGTAAAAATCAAGAAATTCATATTGATGCATTGCTATCATCAAGTCCTTAGTCCTAATTCAAGTTTGTTAGTTGTCCTGATACTATGTTTATAGCGAAGGATGCACATCAGAATCACATGTTGCATTTGGATGTCATGCCTTAGTGTCATTCGTTCTGGACCAGGTCTTCAGATTTTTCTCAACTTTCATGACTGTGACACTTGTGAAGAGGGCAGGCTAGTTGCTCTGCAGCATTTGCAGTAACCCTAACCCTTTTCCAGGTGGGAGGAGAGAGAGAGGTGGCTTCTCTAACCCTCTCAAGAGGAACAAGACATTTCCTTTCGAGGAAACACTCAGAACGTCTCCTCTCCAGTCTCAGCGGCCACAGTTTGGTTCCATGTCTGCCCCTGAGCCAGTCATTGCCTCGGTGGGATTGCGTGATACAGGGGCTCTGTAAGGGAAGTGCAGATAGCAGCGCTAGGGTTCTATGTAAGACAAGGGAGTGGATTCTGGGTAAACCGTACATGGCCTCACTACACTTGGCATTGTGGTTTACAATTTACTCATAGCACTTTCCTTTAGGAATTATTAGTGCTACAGTAAACTTTTATGGGGTTCTTGTCTTTTCCCTGACCACCTTTAAGGAATGCCTTTCGTACTTTGTGGTTTTGATTTAAGGATTCTGAGCCAGCATTATTGTGTGGAAGCCAGAAAGGATGCATTATAGATAACTCTAATTTTAATTTTAAAACTGCAGATGATCATTAAAGAGGTACTTTTCTCATCGTCAACCACTACCTGGCTCTGGGTAGTGATCTGCATATATGAAAAGTGATCTTTTCATCTATGTCATATCAAGGATCATCTCTTATTGTATCTCTAATGCAAATTCCAATGTGTGTGTATTGCTAGTGATACATGCAGAGGTGTGGGTTAGGAGGTCTGTTTAAAGTCAATTTAATAAATATTTAATGTGCACGATAAATATCATGTGTAATGGAGTGTGGGAACAATAAAGACAAACAACGTGTGGTTCCTGCCCTCAAGGAATTCAGCAGAATGTAAGTGCGTGAAAAGAGGCACAGGGGAAAGATTACTGTGGATAAAGGAGAGTGGGGCATGAACAAGCATCAGCCATGGAGGAGGCGTTTGAGCTGTTCCAAGGATGATAATGTTTCATGAGTTAGAGATAGGAGGGGGCATTTTAGATGGAAGGAAACAGTGGAAGGCAGAACTTGGAGGCAGCGAAGCTCAAAGGCATGTGGGTGGAGCAGAGTAAGGGAATGGTGGGAAGTGAGGTTGAACTGGAGAGTTGGGGCATTTCAGCTGGTTATTACATCATTTGAATTTGACTCTATAGGCATTGGGAAGCCACTGAATATGTATTTGTTTTTAAAGGAAGGAGGCTTGGGAATTGCTTTCTATCAAAGCACAAAAGCCTTAAGGTTTGTAGTCTTTTGCTATGATAGAATGTTTTGTTAGTATACACATTAATTCATTTTAACAAATGTTTTTTCCGTACCTTTTGTGTGGTAGGTACCAGTTCCTGGAGATACAGCAGTGAACAAGACAGGCAGGGCATCTGCTGTCATGGAGCTTACATCAGAGCTTGGGAGAGTCAGGAAATAAACATGTAAATAAATAGCATTATTTCGGATACTGGTAACAATCATAAAGAAAATAGGCATATGACATAACAGTGTTTTGGGTGGTAATTTAGATTGGTTGGTTATGGGATGAGGTCTGCGGTTTTGGCCTGAGGAACCAGGTGAATAACAACATACAATATTTATTATTTACTGTGTGTCAGGCAGTGTCTAAGCAGTTTTCATGGCTTATCTTCTTTAATCATCACCCAAAGGAGGTAGCATTATCCCTATTTCACAGATGAGGAGACTGAGGCACATTTCTGCATTCTCGTAGCTAGTAAGCGGTGGTATCAAGACCCAGATCATTTGACTTTAGAGCACACAGTCTTAGCTGCAGTCACTCAATTGTACTGCCACCGCCGAGATAGAATTACGTGATGGGCAGACTGCGAGGGCGGAGGGGAGAATTAAGTCTGCTTTGGCCATGTTAAGTTTGGGTAGTAGGCAGTTGATATGCTTCCTTGAACGTACATTAGTTATTGGTAAGGTTAGGAGTAGAGATACAAATGTCAGATTCATCACCTTCTAGGTAGGTATAACCACAGGACTAGATGAGATTTCTTAAAGAAAATGTGTCATTAGGAAAGAGAAAAGGGCCAAGAATTGACTCTTGAGGCATCCAAAAGTTAGAACTTTAACAGTGGAGGAGGAGCCAGAGGTGGAGAGTGGCCAGTGAAGGAGAAAACCGGGAGAAGATTGTCAGGAAGCAAAGTAAGTTTCGGAAGAAAGGAATATCACATCTGGTGAGTGTGTCTAAAATGTAGGTAACAGCCAAGTGGAGTTGGGTGAGGAGCAAATGGAAGCAAAGTGAAAGCCACATAGATGGTTCTTTAGAGAGGTTTCTGTGTGATGGGGAGCGAGGGGATTTGGTGGCAGGTTGGGGGAACCTGGGTTAGGGAGGTTTTCAAGCATATGGGAAAATTATGGTTGAAAATAAGACAACAGGAGAAAGAAACCTAGGGAACATAAACACAGGGATTGAGCTTTGATTGGAGCAGGGCACTTCCTTTTTGTTGTTTTGTTTGTTTGTTATAGTAGAGAGGCAGAGGAGAAGGTTAGAGTTATAGGTAAGTTGGTAGATTTTGTGGTGGGAAGATAAAGCAGTAATTTCTGACTGCTATTATTTCAGTAATTTTTAAGACAAAGTAATCTGATGAGAGTATTGGAAGGTATTGGGATTACGGGAAAAATTAAAAAAAAATTTTTTTAAGATTTTATTTATTTATCTTTAGAGAGAGGGGAAGGGAGGGAGAAAGAGAAGAAGAGAGGTTGTCTCTTGTAAGTGCCCTGTCTGGGGACAGACCTGCAACCCAGGCGTGTGACCTGACTGGGAATCAACTGACCACTTTTTGCTTTGGGGGACGATGCCCAGCCAACTGAGGAGATGCGTGTATCAGGGTCCCCGAGACAACCCCCAGTTTAGGTGTTTCACTAGGAGGCTGAGGGGCTAGGGCTCTGGACCTATTATTAAAATGGTAATTTTCAGAAAATTACTGTTCTTATCCTAAGCAAATCAATGTTGTATTTCCTCATTCACTCTGTGTCAGTAGAACTCCTTTCTGCCTGATGGCTGTGGTGCTACCCAGAACCAGTGGGTTCCCTCCCTCCCCCATTTTCACTAAGGGTGTGTAAGTTTGGGTCTCCTGAGTGTCTGCA
Organism: Desmodus rotundus; assembly: GCF_022682495.2. Lineage (NCBI taxonomy): Eukaryota > Metazoa > Chordata > Mammalia > Chiroptera > Phyllostomidae > Desmodus > Desmodus rotundus. The sequence goes on along the minus strand of NC_071396.1, from coordinate 12,286,511 downwards.
CAGTGCTCTGTCGCACTCTTTTTCCCCACCTCCCATGTTGGGATACTTGCAGAAACTCTAATTCTGGGTGGAGGGTGAAGGGGGCTCAGAGACAGAATTGCTGCCTGGTGCTCAGGGCAGGGCCCCGAGGTCTCGCTTGCCCTGTTGGGTGTCTGCCACAGGGGACTCACCAGCAGGAGGTGGGCAAGTCTATGAGCTCTGGCCTGCTTCTGGGGGTCCTGGGAGAGTGGCTTTTGAGGGCCTTTTGCCTACTGGACCTCGGGATCCAGGACAGGAGCCCTCATCCAGCATCACAAGGGCTGGGACAAGCCTGGTGGCCCTTGGCTGGCTGCTTTTGTTCCAAGGTTGGGGATCTTGGCCTGGTGATACCCTTGAGAGCTGTATTCTGAGAAGCCCTGGCGTTCCCCAGGCATGTCTGGGCTGGGAATTCAGCACTAAAAGGTAGGCTGAGGGGCCAGGCCTCAGAAGCTATGACCTCCACCAGGTTCTTGGTTAAAACCGAGCAGCCAGTTAGGAAAGAAAGTTCTAATGATTAAAAGGACTTCTGAAAAACTAAAGAAAAAAAGTTTAACTGCAGCATTAAAGGGGTTTTGGTAGGGCACCAGACCGACCGAGTTTGGTTTGGCCTGGGTTCTCACAGGGCTCCGACTGTCCCTGCTCCTACGTGCCATATTGGTTTGGGGTACGGTGACTGGAATTTGGGCGCATGTGGTGAGGGGGCAGGCAGCAGGCCTGGCCGTGTGTCAGGACCATGGAACAGGCACTAACTAGACAGCTACTGATGAAGCTTGGCCACCAGTGGCAGGAAATCTGTCCCAGGGGACTGCAGAGGCCGTTCTGGACCAGGGAGATGGTTCTGACGCCCTGAACCGCAGCGCTGAGATCCACTGCGGGCCAGCTTACCTTAGACTGAGCGGAGCTGGGGGAGCGCTGAGAACGTGAGCCTTGGCCGAGGCGGCCCTCCTCACGTGCTGCAGATGGTCCCTGTTTGAAAACGGCCACCAGGGTGCAGTCCATTTTCACGGTGTCGTCATTCAGTTACAGCTGAGAGTCAGTGAGACTCAGATTAAAAATTTGTGTTCAAATCGTCAGTTTCATTTTGAAAAAGTCTGTGAAATCTCAGGATCATGATAGTCGAGTGTAGTAGTCTTCAAATTGAGTTACTGTCCAGTGCATGAAGACTTCCCAAGGGCTGTGTTGGGTGCCTGCACTGTTATGGGAATTGAGTTCCTGATTCTTGGCTTCGGTAAGTATTCCTCTCCGAAATCCAGCTGTCAGAGAACACTCTGAAGCCTGCCCACTCCCACTTCACAGTTGCCCACCTCCCGTTTTACAAAATAAAGGCATACTTCTTACCGGTCTCACGACAACAGGGACCGTTTGAGAAAGCGCACCTCCTGGGAGAGGGCCCAGAGAAAAGGATCCCGTAAACGTAGTGAAGCAGGTACTCTGTTTCACTAGCTTGCAGACTAGTGGTAAAGCTCCGTCATCCAGCTTTCTGAAAACTCTGAAGCAAAAACAGCTGATACCTGGGCTATGTAAGAACACATTCATTTGAATTAAAAATTAAAGTCAGACTTTTTCTAACAGAAAATAAGTCATATTTTTGCTGATTGGTTTGACAGTGAGGACTGACTTTGCCATTAGATTATATGGTGGACATTTCCCATAAATTTTTATAAATTCCAGGTTTTAATGGAATTCTATTTAAAGCACATACGCAATATGAAATACGTTGGAAATTACATCATTTACATTACCATTAAACCTGTAATTAAATATTCGAGCTATAATTTAAAACTGTTCAGGGGAGAACGTTGTTTTTCCAAAGCCTTTGTAGAGACAGTCTGTGAACAAAAGCACTTCAGGACCACCGCCGGGGTGCTGTGTTCAGCAAAACGCTGGGTTACAGGCTCCGTCCCAGGGCCCCGGCTTTGACTCTTGTCCCTGGCGATACTGGCTTTACAAGTCACTTTAAAGACCACTTAAGTTTCGTCCAGTATATCTATTCCTAGTTTTTTAAGAGGTTTTAAGTTTTTTGTTACTTTACTATAAGTGAGTGTAGAATTTTATCCTTTTTTTTTTTTTTGCATTTGTTGAGGCAGTCATGATTTTTCATCTTTATTCCATGAATGAGATTGACATTGAAGTTTGAATATGGAATGAATGCATCATGCGTTCCTGGACTAAACCCAACCTGGTTGTGATATAATAGGTATTACGGACTCGATTCACTAGTGCTTTGATTGTAATCTTTCGCACTGTGTACACAAGAGAGATTAGCCAGTAGTTACATTGTCTGTGGAAGGTTTTAGTATCAAGAATATGCTGGCCTCATAAAACAATTTGGAAAGTATTCTCTCATGTGATGCTGGTACCACTTCTACCTGAGATACTTGAAAATTTGGAAGAATTCAATGACAAATTTATCTCGCCCTGGAGTTCTCTTTCTGGAAAGATTTTTCAGTAGGGATTCTGTTTCTTATTAAATATAGAATTAGTTAAGTCTTCTATTACTCTTTGTTGCATTTGGCAAGTTGAGTTTTTATAGGAATTTGCTCACTTAATTTTAAAATTTATTGGCATAAATTTGCTCAAAATAATAATTCTCTGTTTACTTGCCTAGCATCAGTTGTTGTGCACATTTTTATTTCTAATGTAGCTTATTCATGTCCTCTCTTTCTTGCTCTTTTTAGAGATGTGGCAGTCTTGTTAAAGAAGCAATGTTTTATAATGCTGATTTTTCCTCTGTTTTTATATTACTGTTCTGTTTTAAATGCTTTCTAATTTCCTGTCTCTATTTTATGTTTGGTAATGCGTTGGTTAGAGGCATGTGTTAATTCCAGTGTTTCCAGCGCTGCTGTTGTATCTGTGTCCACTAGGCCCAGCTTGTTGTTTACATCGTTCAGATTTTTATCTGCCTCACCTACCAGTTGCGCAAAATGTGTATTGAAGTTACCTATTTTGAGGGGCTATTTGCCATTTTTCCTGTATAATGGTGTCAGTTTTTGCCTGTCGTACACATCGAGGCTAGAGTAAGCGGGTGCAGTGTCGAATTGCTGTATTTCACTGACGAATTGCTCTTTTTATGTAATGACTCTCATCTTCTAGTGAGGACTTGGCCTTAGAGTTCCCCCTTTTCTCTTATTAATATAAAAAATGCAGCTTTATTTTGGTTATTTGTCTGGCTTATCTTTTTTATTCTTTTATTTTCATTCCTTCTGTATTTGTGTTTGAATTTTTTTTTAAAGCATACAATTGGACTTTTCTCCCTCAGTGAAAATACAAATCTTTGTATTTTCACTACAGTGTGCAGGCCATTTATATTTACTATAAATAGAGATTTATTTGGATTTACTCCTACCATTTTTATCTTTTTTTTAACTTGTAAAATATTTCTTTTTCCTTCTGTTTCCACTGTCTTTAGGATTCATTCAGTGTATTTTTCTGAGTCATTTTTCCCCTCTACTTGTTTGGATGACATACACTCTACGTCTCTTTGTCTGGAGGTTAGCCAGTTGAAAGTGCCACGTGTTAGTTATCAAAGTGTAAATTCTTTTATGCTTCTCCCAAGGATCCTCTTTTGTGATCCCCAGTCTCTCTCTCTCAATTGGGAGGTGAAGCTTGAATCAGATACCTCCTTCTGGATCACAGCTATTGTAAAGTATGGGGAAAGGGGAGCATTTTAGTAGTTATTTGGCCATTGGGTTCTTCTTTATTACTCTTTACACCCCCTCCTGCACCATATATTATTGACTTTTATTACCGTATATTAATGACTTTTATAAGAAAAACACAATGCTAGAAACCCAAGTATATCTAATTCCATAGACGTTTTGTAACACTTCTGTCACAAATTCACAGTGGGGGGAATCTCTCCTTCCCTTCCTCCTTCCCTCCACTCCCTCTTCACCTTGTTAATTTCTTCTTTCCCATTCTCCCTCTCCTCCCTCCCCATCCCTTTTTTATATGTATATATTTGAAACCTGCCAAGGCAAGCTCCCCCACCCACATGGTTATCTTTCCGTGGCTATGCAGTTCCAAAAACTTTGGGTCATTTATGCCTTTTTTCTTGTTCTCCATTATGCTCACCTCCTTGAGAATTCTTAGGAAAATCTGAAGAGTGCTCTTTCAGTGTTCCACTATTAGAATGAACTATTCCCCAATAGTTAACGGAGGTTCAGAACCACGGACAGATGTATATGTGCCACCTGTCTGTCTCACGTCCACACATTTTTGCAGGCTAAGGCATTATTCTGAAGTCTCCACTGTTCATCATTTCCTTCATTTTAGGCTGAACAACTCCACATTTTTATCAATCATCTTATAACCAGTTCTTGCCTTTTTTTGAAGTTTTCATCTCATCTTATAAAGTACTTAACAGTACCTTTGAGTTAATAGTTTTGTCTCCATAAAGAAACTAATTAAATAGGTTAAGAAACTTATCCTACCTTACACAGCAATTCAAGTATAATCAGGTTTGGAACTCGGGTTTTTCTGACTGTGAAGGCAGAACTCTTTTAATTTCTTGATATACTTGATTTAAAGCACTTAAAATGTGTTTTATTTTATTTTTTTAAAATATTTATTTTTAGAGAGGAAAGGGGGGAGAGAGGGGAAGAAAGAGGGAGAGAAACATCCATGTGTGGTTGCCTCTTGTGTGCCCCCTACTGGGGACCTGGCCTGCAACCCAGGCATGTACCCTGACTGGGAATTGAACCAGTGACCCTTTGGTTAGCTGGCTGGCCCTCAATCCCCAGAGCCACACCAGTTAGGGCTTTAAATGTGTTTCAAATCAATTTATATTTAAAAATTATCTACACACTTGCCCCATTTCTATTATGGTGTTCTTTTTTTCTTACTACATAGCAAGAGCTCTTTAAATTTTAGGGATAGCAACCCTTTGACTATTACAGTTTACAAAGTATTTTCCCTGTTTGTAGTTTATTTTTATTTTAAACTTCAATACAGTATTTAAAAAAATAAAACTTCCAAATTTTGTTAAATCCTTATGTCTTTTCCTTTTGAAGTTTTGCTTTTGGCATCCTGATTAGAAAAGTTCTTCCTCATCCCTGGAACATAAAAATACTCTATTCTGTTACTCTTATGGTATACATAGATTGTTTTTTAGATAATCTATCTACATTTGAACTGATACTTTTAAAGCACATGTTAATGGCTTGTAAGGCAAGATCCATTATATTTCTTTTTAAATGTTTTCTTGGCTATTCTCCTACATTTATTCTTACCGATGACTTTATAATCATTTTGTTAAATTTTTTTTCTTTCCAAAAATCTAATTGAGCAGAAGTGCTTTTCTTTAAAAAAGAAAGTGTAAGTGGCCAAACTTTTTTCACTTTTATATTTTAAGCATATAGAATAGTTCATAAATACCATTTTATAATGGTATTCTCACCAGCTGCTGAGTGGAAATAAATTTATGTAGTATCTGTATTTATTTTCTCTTTCTTTGAGATTTATTTCCCATAGAACTGAGGTAAAAATTCCTGTGCATACATTATCAATAGTGGTGATAACAAGATACTTGAAAGAAGGTATGTGATGAGATCAAATCTGTTTCCCATTTCTAGCACGGTAGCTGGTACTGAATAGGTACTCAATAAAGAATTAAATGTAGAGTTAAATGATTAATAAAGACATCATCTTGGTGAATTTATGAGTCCAACATTATAGGATTGATCAAATCAGGGTTGCTCATGTATTCATTAATATTGTACAGGAGACAAGATAGATGAACTGGTATGCTAGTTCAGCAATTTACAATAAAATATCTATCAAGCATTGGAGTCATTTGTGTCAGCCCCACTGGTGCTTTTCTCCCCTGCAGGAAAAATTTTATCAGAAGTTGGGAACTGCAGAATGCAGTTGGAATAAGGATAGTTCCTCTGCTTGATTTAAGTTCAGATGGTCCATGATAGGAATGGCATGGCAAGTGGATCGGTATTTTGTTCACTGGCCAGCACCCCCATCTGTTGCACGTGAGCGACTACTACTGCCCAGGCTTCTCACTCACAGATACTCTCAGTGTCTTCCTTCCGGACACTCTCTCCTTTAGCTATACGATGATTTTAGCATCGGATCTTGTCCTGAATAGGAGCAGTTGTTTTAAAGTTTACAGGTTGTGTATGGACACGTTAATTTAAACTATTCAAACAATGTAGAAGTATACTTAACATTTTTTGAGCCTTTGCATATGCTAGATACCAAGTATTTTCTTATCTAATTGTAAAACAACCCATTGAGGGACTTGAACAGGTACTTGCACACCCAAGTTCATAGCAGCACTCTTAACAATAGCTAAAAAGTGGAAATAACCCAAGTGTTCATTAATTGGTGAATGGATGAAAAGACTTCAATATACATAGTAATTCTGAGATCATACAGCTAATATGTGACAAACCTTAGCCTTGAACCCAGGTCTTTCTGCCCTCAGATTATATATTTTCAACCAAATGTTTCTCTGCTTTCAGTCATAAAAGTGGAAGTCCCTCCTTTTCGAATCCCTAATTTCATTCTCTTTCACAAAAGCTGGCCTGTGTCCTTGTAGGCCTTTTTCCTGTGCATTCACTTAAGTATTTGTGTCCATGTACAAATGTGTACCACTTTTCCTCCAATTTTTTTTTTAAGATAAATGCAATGATTTTCTTTTATTTTTATTTCTTTTTTTGGGTGCACCATTCTCGGAAGTAGTGCAATACTTCCTATTCCATCTCCCAGCTCTAAAAATGCATTTAACATAATGTCCTTGAATAGAGGATGTATCAGATATTAAACTGATAAGAACAGATACTACACTTGATCTTTGCCAGAACGCAGAAAAGCAGTCAAGTGGCATTAATTAATCAACAATGTTGTATAACCACCACCATTTCCAAAACTTTTTTTTATCACTCCAAAGAGATATTCTGTGCCATTTAGCAATAACTTCTTATTGCCCTTTCTCCCTTTTTTCCAGCCTCAGGTAACCTGTAATATAGTTTATATTTCTGTGAATTTGCGTATTATGTAGGGTGGGCCAGAGGAGCTTTACAGTTGTGAGTATGCACAGAGTTAATACAGAGTTAATAAAGTTATTGTAATAATTATGACCTGCATGTCTTTTTCCAGATGAACAACTATAAACCTACTTTTGTTTACCCCTGTATTTCATGTAAACAGAATAATACATTGTGTGTTTATGCCTGCCTTATCTCATTTAGCATAATGTCTTCAAAATTCTTCCACGTAGGAGCATGCATCAAACTTTCTTTTTAAGGCTGAATCTTATGTCATTACATGCATATGCCACGTGTGGTTTATTGATGATGGACATTTGGGTTATTTCCACCCTTTGGCTATTGTGTATAATGCTGTTACGAATACCAGTATACAAGGATCTGTTTGAATTTCTCTTTTTCAGTTCCTCTGGGTATATATCTAGGAATGAAATTGCTGGGTCAAAAAGTGAATCTATGTTTAGCTTTTGGAGGAACTGCCAAACTGTTTTCCAAAGCGGCTATACCATTTTACATTCCCACCAGCAGTGTATGATGGTTCCAATTTCTCTACATCCTTGTTAACATTTTTTTTCATTTTATTTATTTTTTTTATTGTAGCTATATATAGCATGAGGATATAAAGTGACATCTTAATGTGGTTTTGGTTTGCATTTCTCTAATTTTTGGTGATGTTTAGCATCTTTTCATGTGCTTATTAGCCATTTTTTATGTCTTTGGAGAAATGTTTGCCCATATGTGTGAAAGCTTTATCTCTGGGTTTTGTTCTATTAGTTTTGTTCTATTAGTCTGTGTGTGTGTGCTCACTCCAGTGCCATGCTGTTTGGAGTTACAGTAGCCTTGTGGTAGCTTTTGAAATGAGAAAGTGTGAGGCCTTCAACTTTGTTCCTTTTTTTCTTTCTCCTCAAAATTGTTTCGGCTATTCAGGGTCCATTGGGATTCCATATGAATTTTAGGATGGGATTTCCTATTTATGTAAAAGATACCACTGGGATTTTTATAGGGATTGCACTGAATTTACAGACCAGACAGGGATTGCATTGAGTCTGGAGAGTGCTTTTTCCCCATTGAATATGTTGTTAACTGTGGGATTTTCCTATATGGTCTTTATTCTCTTTAAGAATACTAGTTTGTTGATTTTTTAATCATTAAAGTATGTTAAAAAAGGTGGGTGTTTAGTTTTGTCAGATGCTTTTTCTATGCCATTTGAGATGATCGTGGGTCTTTTCCCTCATTCTGCTTTAGTGTGTTGTCAGACTTGTGTTTCAGTCTTTTTGATAGGTTTTCAGCAGCTCTTTCTTTTTGCTCTCTCTTCCTCTGTGTTATTTCAGTATGTGAGGTCAGTTCTTGATTGGATGCCTTGGCTTTAAGATTTTAAACATTAGGTGGTGTGAACTGGAGCATCTCTAATACAGACTTCAACTCAGCTGTGACCAGATAATTTCTGAGAATGTAAGTGGTCTTCTCTTACTCAGTTAAAATCTTAGTATAATTGATGAACAGCCTAGAGAGGAAGTCAAGGAACTTTTTTTTTAAAAAAGGATTTTACTTACTTTCAGAGAGAGGGGAAGGAAAGGGGAGAGGGGGAGAAACTCATTGTGAGAGAGAAACATAGACTGTACACGTCTGAGCACAGACTGAACCCTCAACCCAGTCAAGTGCCCTGACCAGGATCAAACAGGAGACCCTTCCCTTTGCAGCGTGATGCCCAGCTGAGCCACACCTGTCAGAGCTCACAGAACTTTTTTTCACATGATTTTTGTAAGTACAGTAGTCTCCCTTATCCACAGTATCACTTTCTGTGGTTTTGCTTTCTGTAATTTCAATTACCTGTGGTCAGCTGCAGCCTGAAAATATTAAGTGGAAAGTTCCAGGTATAAACAATTTGTAAGTTTTGAAATCGTGCACTGTTCTGACAGTGTGATGGAATCTTGCTCCATCCACCTGGGATGTGAACCATTCCTTTGTCCAGCACATTCGTGCTCTCCACACAATGTATACCACTCACCTCCAAGGCAGCGAGCAGGTGTCTCACTGTGGAGGTTACAGTGCTTGTGTTCAAGTCATCCTTATTTTTTTTTGCCAGCGGCCCCACAGAGCAAGAGTCAGGATGCTGGCAACTCAGATATGCCACAGAGAAGCCGTAAAGTGCTTCCTTTAAGGGGAAAAGTGACAGTTCACAACTTAATAAGGCATTTTATCATTTCACATTACCACAAGAAGGCTGAATACAGTACAATAATATACAGGGTCTGGCACAAATAATGCCCCTTTTTATTACATAAAAATCTTTTATTACAAAAGCATAAGCATGTAATTCTGTAACAACAATATCACACTCACACACACCATATGACATTTTAGGTGAAATGTTCAAATTGTTGTCCATCTCGTGCGAGATATTCACGTACCCTACCAACCAGACTCAGTGGCGCTATTTCTGCCAGACCTGTGTTTTGAGAGACCACATATCTATATATCTATATCTACATCTGTATCTGTATCTACATCTATATATCTGCATCTTTTATTACAGTACACTGTTATAATTGTACTTCATTATTGCCGTGCTAATTTATAAATTAAACTTTGTCGTAGGCATGTGCAATATGTAGAGGGAAAACAGTACATAGAGGGCTTGGTGCCATCCATGGTGCCAGGTGTCTGCGGGGGCCGTTGAACCTCTGTAGATGAGGGAGACTAGTGTATGCGTGTCGGCATCTGCGTTCTCAGAGTACAGGCGTCCTCCACGGTGTCTTTGTGGAACTCTTGTCAATTTAGCCCGTTTAACCCTGATGCAATAACACATAATACACATTCAGTAGAAATTTCCCCACTTGTTCCAATAATAATCTTTACAGCACTGTTTATTTCCTATGTTTGGATACAAGGTCCAATCTATTATTATACATTGTATTTAGTCATCATGTCTCTTTAGTCTCTTAATCTGGGGTACTTTTTCAGACTTTCTTTGTCTTTTAGTGTCCTTGTTGTGTCTTGAAATTTGTCACCCTACAGGTCGGTTGTTTTGTAATTTGTTCCTCCATTTAAGCTTGTCTGGTTATTTCTTTGTGCTTAGATTCAGGCTTTCTGTTTTTGGCAGGCATGCGGTCATAAAGTGATACTCTGTTTATTCTCAGTGCCTCATGCCAGGAGGCACACAGTGTCATTTTGTTCAATATTGTGATGTGTTGATCACATTAGCCATCACTCCCAGTAACCTAGTTTCCTTTTTGTGAAAACTGGTAAACAGAAAGCAGTACCTGGCTCCTCATTGCTGCTGAGGTACTTGTGTGCCATGCTTCAGGCCTTCAGTAGTGTGTGTGTGTGTGTGTGTGTGTGTATGAGAGAGAGAGAGAGAGAGAGAGAGAGATCACGAGTTTATGTTGACACTGTACATGCATTTGAACTTCACACGAGAGGACTCTTACCTCCCTATTTGTATCTTTTCATATTGGGAGTCCAGGCTCTCAACAACATCTATACAGTATCTATTTGTTTAGTTAACTATAATACACTCAAAATGCAAAATAGTTTCAGGATTGCTACTTAATATTTCAAACAGCAAATCTAAGTAGAATTCTAGTTTCTTAGTATTCTTTTTGTTGTTAGACCCGAGGGCATATATTCAAAGTACTTCCTTCAGAAGTTACTTAAATAGTTTTTTTTTAAAATAATTCTGTTTGTGGTTGTATTATTCATTTGAAGGTCAAAATTATACTGGAAAAAATATACTGAGATAAGTGTCACCATTACTTATTATCTCCTGGAAAGTAAGGACATATGTAAAAATATGTTCAGACATTTTTATTTTTTAAAGATTTTTATCTATTTATTTAAGAGGGGAAGGGAGGGAGAAAGAGAGGGAGAGAAATATCAATGTGTGGTTGTCTCATGTGCCCCCTACTGGGGACCTGGCCTGCAACCCAGGCATGTGCCTGACTGGGGACCGAACCAGTGACCCTTTGGTTTGCAGGCTGGCGCTCAATCCACTGAGCCACACCAGTCAGGGCCACACATATTTTTAAATTGTAGTATATTTTTATATTATTTTGCACTTCTTAATATGTTTCAGGAATCATTCCGTATTAGTCAGTCTATAGAGATCTTTCTTACTCTTTTCTCTCTGTTTTTAAAAGCAGTAGCTACATAGTATTCCCTTAGGTGTTTTGTGTCATAAGTGGTTCAAATATGTTTCTCCGTGTTTTGGCATTTAGATTGTTTTTTTAATAATTTGCTTTTATAAATAATAATGAGTGTATTTTATATTGTTGGAAGTGTATCTTCCAGGTAAATTGCTAAGAGTGAAATAGGTGAATCAAAGTGAAAATGCTTATGTAGTTTTGTTAGATGATGCCGAATTCCTGTCTGGAGAAGTGTCGCTATTTTGCATCATAACCAGCAGTGGAGGAGAGTGTCCCCAGCCTCCGCAGGGAAGTGTTATATAAAGCAGTTGAATTTTGTAGTTGTTATAGATGAGAAATGGTGTTTCAGAGTAATTTTTTTCTTTTTTAAATTATATTTTATTGATCATGCTATTACAGTTGCCCCAATTTTTACCCCTTGCCCCCTCCACCCAGCACTCCCCAACTTTTACAGAAAGGAATTATTTTATACATCAGGGGTATAAAATAGATTTTTAAATATTTATTTTAACAGACTTACTTGACACCATTTTTATTTTCCCATTTTCCCAAAGTTGCCTCTGAAGTTGGTATTTCCTTAGGGCACTTCAGGGGATGGTTGGAAATATTTTAAATATATTTCTGAAGAAGCAGGACCAGTTGACTACTTGTCTTGGCAATCAGGTCTCCAAAATTAATATTTGTTATTTAACAATAGAATGTGATGAAGTACATTATCATGGAAAGATACAAAATACTTAAAGTAAATCTTTTTTTTTAAGCTTAGAGAAACAATGAGATTTTCTTAGTTTTTTTCTTTCTTGAGATTCCACGACTTTCTTGAATCTGTAAGTTTGTCTTTTACCAAATGGATACTTTTCAGTCTCTATTTCTTTTTTCAGTCTCTGTTTGAAGTATTGCCCCATTCTCTCTGTCCTCCCCTTTTGAGATACTAACTATCCTTTGATGTCTCATAGATGCCTGAGACAGCCCATTCTTAAGGCCTTTTTTCTTTGAGTTGTTTATTTGTATGGATATGTTTTCAAGTTCTAGGTTCTTTCCTCATCATTTTTTTTCTCTTGTTTTTTCATTTTCATTTTGCTCTGAAGCACATACAATTCTAGAATTCCATTTTGTTCTTTAAAAAATATATAGGTAGACGATTGATTCTCTGTCTTTGCTGAGATTCCTGTTTATTCATTCATTGGGGACCTTGAGCATGTCTGTAGTGGTGGTTTTAAGATCTTTGCCTGCTCACTTCTGCTAATTTCAATATCTCAGTAATCTCTGGGCGGATAATGAGTAACTAACCCAAGGAATCAAACACATTTTGTGGTTGCCTGGAAGATAAGGGAGGCAAAGATCGAGTTAAGTTGATAGAGGTACTTAATGAGATCGCTTCACTTACACCCTTTGGCCTGTTTTAGATTCTTTCTCAGGGGTGGACAGCTCTGAGTTGATGGTGATGTCAGATTAGATCAGTTGCAATCTGAAGGGTGAGAGGCCACCCACAGGTTTGTCCTGTCATAGCAGGTAGACCAGCAGGAGAGCGAGAAACTTGAGCAGTGAGTGAAAATGGGTATAGAAAATGGTTTTGGACTAAATAATTTTCAGTAAGATTATAATTTTTCTTGAGGGATCAAGTTGCTTGTATCGTGTAGTAGGTCAAGGACCTATAATCATTAAGAATCATAAGAATAAATAACCAGTCATTTATTCTTCTCAGGAACATGTCTTCAAAGAACTTTTTTTTTTTTTTGGGTGAATAATACTACTAATAATGGTTTCTCTGATTTCTAAAGTTGTTCACAGTTCATTTTTTTCCTGATCAATTGTTTTCATCTAACTTGATCACTGAAATTTAGGTTATATTGTCAGGTTTAGTTAAGAACATCCATACTTTCTCAGATTTGAAAGAATATTAAGTTGTGAAAAGATTCTGGCCAAATAACTAAAATTTTGAGCTAACTATTTTTATTAAAGTGACTATAGATTCATTCACATTAAACAAATTTTAAATTTTTCATTAAATTTTTTTTGTGAATTTTTCTGTACAGTTCAAAAGACGATAAAATTAACATCCCTGTACCATTTACTCCAGCTTAAGAAGTTAACAGCGTCCTAGAAACCTCTGTGTGTCTGCGTCTCTTTTCTCTCGAGAATGTCACCCCCATGAAATTTGCTTGCTTTTTCTTTATGGTTGTACCATCTTTATAAGTATTCCTATAGAATATGTTGTTTATTTTTGCTTGTTTTTAAACTTTATGTAAATGAAATCATACTGTATATTTCTGTGACTTCTTCTGCAAGTGGTTTTTTTTTTTTTTTTTTTTTTTTTTTGAGATTTTTCCATGATGGAATGACTGCACCACGGTTTCTTTATTCATCTTCATTAGATGGAGATTTATTTCCAGGTTTTCATGATTATGCATATAATGTTGAATAATACATGTCTTCCAGTTTCCATATGCAAGAGTTTCTGTAGACGCTGTTACGTATCTAAGATGGAATCTCTGGGTTGTAGGATATGCACACTTTCGAGTGAAATAGGTAGCTGGTGAACTTCAGTACAGTGGCTTTGCTAGTTTACATTCTCAGTGGCAGTTGACAAGATATTCTTGCCAACACCTGCTATTGTTGACCTTAAAATTTTTGCCAGTTAGATGGGTGTGAAATTGCATGTCATTGTGGTTTTAGGTGCATTTCTGCGATGACTGGAGAGTTTGGATATCTTTCGATGTGTTTATGGGCCACTTGTGTTTTCTTCCCTACGGAGTGCCTGTCTTGTGTCTCCAGTGATTGCCGTCCTGCTTTGTGTAGTGTGGGCTTTTGCTGTGAGCGTGAAAGAATTGTTAATTTATTTGGTAGGAATTGCTAAAGCTCTGTCTGGTGCCATGAAATTTGCTTTTACTTCTTGGACTTTTGTTTTAAAATATAAATCTAGCATCGAGAGTTAGAATACACAGAATGTTTAACATGAGAATGAACTGGTCTCATTTGTTATTTTGCATTATTTCATGTTATCTGGTGTTTAAAGATATTTTCTTCCTTAAAATGTAATTCACATATAAGAAATGAAGGAAACGGATTATATTATGGAAATTAAATCCATTCTCAATATAGTCGATGGAATTATCAAATACTGTGGCTTTATTCTTAATCATAACTTGAATTCTTATTGTTTAAGAAGTACCATTATTTATGTTGATTTGCATCACACTTCATTAAGAAAGTAATTGGTGTTGCTTTCTGTTTCAGCTAAACCATTTACTTCTAAAGTGAAACAGATGCGGTTACATAGAGAAGACTTTGAAATATTAAAGGTGATTGGCCGAGGCGCTTTTGGAGAGGTAAGAGACAAAGAATTAATAGCAGATCTGCTAATTGTTTTGGAAGCTATTTTATACAGTCTGAAAAAAACTTTACTGAAATATTATTTACTTCCTGATGTAATTGATATGATTGATCAGAAGATTATTAAAATTCTGAATGAAATATGTCTACATGGAATTTTTTCCCCCAGGATATTTCTGTTCTTCACATGTCATTGTAAGTTTGAATTTGTGTCTGTACTCCCTAGTGTTTTGTTGGTCTCTTTGTTTCTCCTTGTGCTAATATGACACTGTCTCAAATTATTCCACTTTAAGTCTTGCTATCAGGTAGTATATGTGCTCCAACTTCTTCCCTCTCTTCCTCAGTTCTAGGCCCTTTATACTTTCGTATAATTTCAGTTTCTACTTCCTCTTAAAAATCCACACTCACACACCCGCACATCTGTTGGAATTTTGACTACGATTGCACCGAAACTAGAATCATTTTGCAGATAATCGACATCTTAACAATATTGAGTCAGCCAATTTATGAGCATAGTGTATTCCTCCATTTATTTAAGGCTTTATAAATTTATCTCACTGATGTTTTATAGTTTTCATTTAGTAGAGAGGACTTCTGTATCTTTTAGCAGATTTATTCCTAGCTACGCACTACTCTTTGTTATTTTAATTAGAATAGCAGAAATAATTAAAATGTCATATTTTTTGTTTTACTCAAAACACAATATGATTTTAAATTTAAATTATGATGTTTTTTGATCTTTAGAAGTTTATTGCCCAATTTCTAAATATTTGGAGGGCTTTCTACTTAGGTCTGTTCCTGAGTTATAATTTCAGAACAGTCAGAGAACATAAACTGTGTGATTTCAGTCCTTTGAAATTTGCTGTGCAGTGTTCTATAAATGTCATTTAGGTCAGGTTCATTAATCTTGTTTAAATCTTCTACGTTCTTACCTTTTGTTTTCTCCACTTGATCTGTCATTTCCTGAGAAAGGATTTATTTATTTTTTATTTTCAGTTTTCACTGATAACAAATACAAAGTTATTATATCTTTCTCTTTTATCATAATGGAATGATCCTTGTTATCTCTAAATAATGTTTTTCATTGAACTTTTTCTTAATCTGATGTTAGTAGAATGATTTTAGCTCTTTTTGTGTTAGTATTTGCATCCTTTCAGTTTCGGCTTTCTATGACCTTATGGTATGTTCACTGTTAAGTAGAATATGGTTAGTGTTACTCTTTTTTAGGTTATAGAAGTTTTCCTTCTACTCCTATTCTGTTGAGAGCTTTTATTGTGCATACGAGGTAACTTTATCAAAAGCTTTTTCTAGATCTATGTTGATATAATTTAATGTCTATATTAATGTGAGAATCACACTGTTACATATACCAATATTTCATTATTGTACAAGTCTAACTGTTCGTGATACATCCTTTAAATATATAGTTGGACTTGATACGTCATTTTGTTAGGAGGATTGCTTTGTGTGTGTGTGTGAGCAAGACTGGCCTTTAATTGACCTATCTTATAATTCCTTTATACTTGTGACTGATATGCTGAGCTTATAGGACAATTTGGTAAGTGTTTCTGCTTTCTTAATTTTCTGTAAGAATTTGTGTAAGATTGGTATAATTTCTTTCTTTAAATGCCTAGAAGATTTCACTAGTGAAGCCATCTATCTATACTAGGAGCACAATTTTTTAATTCATTTACATCTTTTGAGTTAAATTTTACATATGTTGAAATATACTAATTGTGTATGTACAGTTCAATGAGTTTTGAGAAATCACATTTATCAAGATAGAGAACATTTACATCATCCTAGGAAGTTTCCTTCCCTGGCAGTTCCACATAATTTCCATCGAGTGGACCCTTAGAATATTTCATATGAATGGAATTATACTGTATATTCTCTTGTGTCCAGCTGTTTTTGTTCAGAACAATATAAGATTCATCCTTATGAGTGAATGTTAGTACTTTTTATTGCTGAGTAGTATATTATTTCATTAATATGTAACAATTCATTCTGTTGATGAATATTTGGCTTGTTTCTGCTTTTTTGGCTGTTAGGAATAACACTGATGTATTATTGTAAGTGTTTTTATGGAAATTGTCTCCATTTTCCTTGGGTAAATACCTAGGGATGGAGCTGCTGCGTTAGATGGAAGGTCATGCTTAAATTTAAAAGGAACTGGCAGACCTTCTCCAGTGGGGTTGTACCATTTTACTTCCTGCCAGTGCCATGTTCTCACCAATATTTTTTGTTGTAATTTTAGCTATTCTAGCGGGTGTGTGACAGAATCTCATAGCCTTAAATTGCATTGTTACTTAAATTTATATATGTATATATATATCAACATAATGATTCACCATTCTTATATATTCTTTTGTGAAGTGTATGTTCAGATATTTTGCTCATTTTTAAAAATTGGGCTAGTTTTTATTATTGAATTGTAAGAGGTTTTTATATTTATAATGTCCTTTGTCAGATGTTTTGTTCATATTTTCTCACAATCTATATGGCTTGCCTGTTAATTTTCTTGAAAATGTCTTGACAACCAGAAGTTTTCAATTTTCATGGTATAATTTTATGAAATATTTTTCTCTCATGTTTTATTATTTCCTCTTCCCCCCCGCCCCCCCCCCCCCCCGAAGAAATCCTTGTTTATATTCAGGTCACAGAGGTATCCATCTATTTATTTTTATTTTCTAAAAAAATTTATTTACTTATTTCTAGAGAGAGAGGTAGGGAGGGTGAAAGAGAGTGAGACAAATATCAATGTGAGAGAGAAACACCAATAGGTTGCCTCTCAAACGTGCCCCAACCAGGGGTTGAACCTGCAACCCAGGCATGTGCCTGACCAGGAATCGAACCGCTGACCTTTAGCTTTTCTAGGAAGACACCCAACCAACTGAGCCACACGGGTCGGGGCTCTCCTGTTTCTTTTAAAGCTTTATAGTTTTAGCTCTATGTTCAGGTTGGTGATCCACTGCAAATTCATTTATGATGTGAGATGGGGATTGAGGTTCATTTTTTAAAATAATGTAGATATCCATTGTTTCAGCAGCATTTGTTGAAAAGCTATTTTCCCTCTATTAAATTACATCAGCATCTTTGTCAAAAAAAATCAGTTGACTGTGGGAGTGTTGATCTATTTCAAAGTTGAGAGTATGTAATGAAGTGTGAGCACAAGTCCTCCTTTGTTCTTTTGCAGATTGTTTTAGCTATTCTAGGACTTTTGCATTATTGTGTAAGTTTTAGAATTAGTGTGTCAGTTTCTATAAAAGCCTGTTAGTATTGAAATTGAATTTGCATTAAATTTATCAATCAGTTTTGGGAGTTTTGACAGCTTAATAATGTTGAATGTACTTGTTAGTCCATGATATTTGTCTTTGTTTTTTAAGGTCTGTTTTAACTGTTCTTAAGATTGTTTTGTTATTTTAGTGTACAGGTCTTGTTCATATTTTGTTAAGTTTAAGTTTATTTTTTTATGCTACGGTAAATGATACTTAAAACAATTTTATATTCTTACAGTATGCTGCTAATATGTAGATATGGCACTGATTTTTGTATGTGACTTTATGTCCTAATTTATTATAAGTAGGTTTATGTTGTTTTGGGTGCTGCTTTGTTTTTCTAAGTAAACAATCATACTGTTTGAGAATAGGGACAGTTCAGTTTCCTTTTCACTGTTCAGACTTTATACCTTTTATTTCTTTATCTTACTGCACTAGTTTGGACCTCTGATACCCTGTTAAGTAGGTGTTGTAAGGGTAGACATCTTTACCTTATTCTTGAACTTTGGAAGAAAGAATTTAGTGTTTCACTCTTAAGTATATTATTGATTGAAGAAACTGTCTTCTGTTACTACGTTGCTGAGAATTTAAAAAAATTAATTATTAACAGGTGCTGAATTTTTGTTACATGTTTTTTCTGCATCTCTTGAAATAATCATATTTTTACTCTTTTATTCTGTTAATATGGTGGGTGACCTTGATTGAACTTTTTTAATAGTCTTTCTTCCCCTCCCCTTCTCCCTCACCCCCGTCTTCCCCCCTCCCCACCTAGTGAGCATTTAATGAACTTCCCTCCATGTGGCTTCAAGCTACCGGGACACAGGCCCCCACCAACACCCTTAATTTTCTCCCTCAGCTAATTTTCTCCCTTCTGCTAAAGACTTTGACCTTCACAATGACAGTCTGCTTTAGGAGCTTTCTCTCCCCAGAACTTTGTAGTTGCCCGATTGTACCACATCAGTGATAGCAGTGGCTCCGGTCTTGTTTTTGTCAGCATTTACCCGTGTCTGCTCACTGACCAAGGTCCACAGTTTATCGAGGTTGGCAGTAGGGCAGAAGCTCTGGTTCCTCTTTAAGTGATGATGCCTCACACCACCTTTCCCAGAGTAACCTGGGGGATATTTGTTAAAATTGGTCCAAGGAAATTGATGATGTGAGCCACCAGCATTCCTTGGCCTCCCGGGGGCTTCTTGTGCGTGGCCATGGGCACTGCTCACATCGCACCAAAGCTTCTGGTCTTCCTCAGTCTGGGTGGCATATCATGTCGGTGGCTGAGATGCAAGAGCAATAGACTTTATTTTTTAAAGCAGTTTTAGACTCATAGCAAAATTGATCAGAAAGTACAGAGTTCCCTATACTTCCTGCCCTTGCACACGGCCTTCTAACAGGTGTGTAGTGGTATTTCACGGCTGTTTTAAGTTGCAGTTTTCTAATGGTTGGCAATACGGAGAGTCTTTTCAGATGCCTGTTTGCCGTCTGTAAGTCTTCATTGATGAGGTGTCTGTTAAGATCTTTGGTTCATTTTTAAAAGGGGTTTGTTTTCCAGTTGAGTTTTAAGAGTTCCTTGTTTATTTTGGATAACAGTCCTTTATCAGGTCTACCTTTCATGTAATTGATAGGTTAGAATTGATTAAAATTCTAGCTTATCAGACAGTGCACTCTAATTTTTCAATATTTTTGAGGTTTATTAAAGTTTGTTTTGTGGTTATAAAATGGCCTATCTATGTATACACTTCATGTGCATTTGAGAGTAATTTTTTTCTACATTTGTTGCTGGCAGTCTTTGAGAGAGGGGATTAGTAAAGTTTTCAAATATAATTGTATGTCTAGCCCTCCTCCTATAGTCTTGTCCAGTACATATACTAATTATTAGACTGATTCTAAAGTTTGTGAAAATAATTAAGAGTCATCAGAAATGCTCCTAAAAACTGGAATGATGACAGAGCCACCGTGTTGTAAAACATGTTACGGAGCCTCAACAGGCAGCACGTGGGTAAGAAGCTTAAAAATGGTCTCAGACACATAGAAGAATTGAATGTTTGATAAAGGCAGCATCTCCAATTTGTGCAAAAGAGAGAATTTTAATGAATGGTCTTGGGACAACTGGAAAGCAAATTGGAAAAGTCCTTTTGTGGATCCTAAAATTCATACCATATATCAGGTCAAACTACAAACGAATCAAATGTTCAGGTGTAAGAAATAGGACAAACACAACACGTGCATCCAGCGGTGGGTTGAAAAACGGTGGTACATCCGCTCAGTGGAGTGCTGTGCAGCCGCAGTAGAGAAGAGGCTCCCTGTTTCCCAGGGGAGAGCTCCAGGATGTGCTGTAAGATGAGTAACACAAGATGCGGGGTAACGTAGATATAGAATGCTGTTTTGTTAAAACGAGGTAGAAATGTTTGATTCGTAGTTGTATTTTCATAAAGTCATATCTTACAGGGACAGGAGAGGGGCACATGTAGACAGGACAGGAGTGGGAGTGACACTTCTAAGTGGAAACCTTTCTTTTTTGTTTTGATTTTTAAAGAATGTAATGTATTACCTGTTTTAAAATCACTAAATAATATTTTCAGGTTGAGATAATTTACCCTGCAAGTTCTGTGAATCATTTAAGGAAGAAGTGATTGTAAATTTATAGTTCCCCAGATAATAGAAAAAGAGGGACCACTGCCCAGCTAGTTTTATGTGGCTGAGACCTGACAATATGTTGAGTGAAGGATGCAACGTAGGAAAGGATGCATGGTTTTATGACAGAAGTCAGGGTGTGGCTCATCTGGCCATCTGTAGTGGGAATGCGGAGGTTGTGGTCGAGTAGGGGCCATGCAAGGGATGCTGGGTGGCTGCCGTGCTGTTTCTTAATACGGATTTTAGTTACACGTTCACTTTATCCATGTGTGTAACTCCTCGTTGGTTTTGTTTTTTTATGTTATAATCAGTTATAAATGTTTTCAAATAATTTTTAAAAGGAGCTATAATAATTGTGGAATTTGTGTTCATCTAACAAATTAGCTTTAAAGTATATAAAGTAACACCCGAATAGAATGCGTAGGGGACTACAAGAGCTTTCACCAGTTCAAGATCAAGCTTTCAACTCTCCCTTTTCAGAAATTGGCAAGTCAAGCAGATAAATTCAAGATTTACAAGTGTTTGGTAGAACTTTTTAATGGCATAGTTATCCCATACTGTGTTAAAATGATTGGTAAAGCAGTGATTTTTAAAAATAGTAAAAACTGGTTTCTCCCAAACTAGTTTTACCAAGGGAATAGAGGTCACTCAGATCTTTATCTAGTAGGGACCTCCTAGTTTTGTTTTAAACTATTATATTGGGATTTACACTCTGTAACTAGCACAGCGATTCTAGCCATTGTTAGAATTGTTTATTCACATGCTCAGTCCAGGTTCATTGCAAATAAATCTTCTTTAAAAAAAAAAATCATGCTGCAGAAAAAGATGGTGAAGGTATGCGACACTGGAAGGTTCGACAGATTAGGGGCCCCAGGACAGAGTGGCTGTCTTCATTTACAGCGCTGTCTGTTATCTCTCCTCCTCTTCCAAACCTAGAAAATGACTACTTGGTAAGAGATACTGAATATAGGGGAGAATTTAAATCCTGTTAGGAATCCCTATTTTCATTCCTTTGGAAAACCTGGTCAAACCCTGCGGGGTCTCACTCAGTTTTGCTCTCTGGAGACCTGGCGGGTTTGGAGGTTGGTTGTAGCAGGCTTTGGAGCAGCAGGAGCTCGGGAGAACCAGTCTACGTGAAAGTCCTTATTAGGAGATTTAAAGGGCTCACTGCCTGTGAGCAGTGAGGATCAGTTCTCTGAGGAGCTGAGATGTAGCCAGGGTTTGGGATTGTTTGCTGTGTAAGAGAACTCTGTTTAACCCACAAAAGATCAACTCACATAGTAGACTCAGGTTTGGCCTAGTCTAGTCCTTCAAGCCCTAAACACACTAGCCATTGTCTTAAACTTTAAATCTTATCTGCACTAAAAAATACAAGGAATTTTCACCCCTATCCCAAGCTTAACCAAACTTGCCATATTAAAAAAAAAGTATGTCAGACTGGCTAGATAGGTTATCATGGGGCTAAAACTTTTTTCCAGTACCATCTCTCTGATTCCACAGTAGCCCTTTTCTCAGAGTGTTTGAAGAAGCAACAGCTACCCTGGTCAGGTCTCTAGTTGACAGCCAGCTAGTAGGGGATGGCGTTTTCCACTCTCCTGTCCAGGATGAAGATGGTGTGGTCTCCTTTGTCTTGTCGGTGACATGTTGGACCTCATGGACTGTATAGGAAGTGGGCAAACACGGGGACGTCTGCCTCGACTGGGCCATTCTTGTGAATATCAGTTGTGATCATCGTGCTGGAAGGGGCGCAGTTGACACTGTAGTGTTTGTCGTTTTTGTGGGAAGGAAATAGCCAGGCTCTCAGGCCTTGCTGTACTTGGAAGGGCCTCTGTACATCCATCACCTGCTGGCTGAGAACCATGGAAGTGGTGCTCACATGGGCGGGGCGGGGGTGTGTGGGGAGAGGATGGACTAGGTTCTGCAGCCTACATGGGAGTGACAGAGGCCACTGGAGACCAGGCCTTTCTTGGTCCATAAACTCCAGGCCCCAGAGGGAAAGCCCCCAGATAGCCATCTCTGTATCACACAGGAGATGAGCAGGTTTCGGCAGGTGTCTCCACGTTGGTATTCTCATGGTGTTCTCATGGTGTGAATGGAGACCTGATCAGAAATGGTTTCCAAGGCTACAGACATCCAGTAAGAAATGTAGGAACTCTGTCGATGATGTCTTTTTAATGTTCTGACAGTTTGGTCACTTTCCCCAGATACCAGAGTTTTTTAGGCAGATCCCTTTTCTTAGCCAGCTGAACTCTCTGATGGAGCTTGGGTCTATCCAGGAAAGCCTCACACTGCCCATTCAGCTCATGGGCTCATCATGGAGGCTGAACAGCTCATCCACAGGGGTCCTGAAACAGGGTCTGCATGGGGTAGTAGGCAGGCAGCACCACCAGGCAGAGGGGGACTGCTAGGGCCCAGCATACTTGGGGACCTGGATCCTGGGCTTACTGAAGCCGTCGGGTCCCTGAGCCTGCAGTTGGCGAGTCCGACTCTGATACCTGGTTTCTGGAACCCACCACACCAGTGTTGCACTGAGACAACATACAACATATTCTAATGACATGATTATACTGAACCCAATAGATAAATGTGGAATGCTACGTCCAGCAGAGAATGCACACTCTATTCCGAGCCTATACAGGTCATTCTTAAAATTTCTCTTGTTCTAGGCCATGAAGGGCACCTGAATAACTTCTCAGAAAATCATTACTATGCAAACCATGATATCTGACCTTAATAAAATATAATTGGAATTTAATATCAGTAAGCAAAGAAAATGACCTGTATGTTTGCACCTTTAAAAACATAGATCATAAGGGAAATTATAATATAATTAGATAGGAATGGAAATGCTACATTTCAAAATTTGTGAGATAAAGAGAGCTTTGCAGGAAACAAATTGGCCAGGAAACAAGAAACTTTGGTAACTGCTATAGGCTGAATTGTGACCCCCCTGCCCCTCCCCCAAAAAATTCATGTTGAAGTCCTAACCTCCAGCACCCCAGAATGTGACCCTGTGTGAAAACAAGGTCTTTACAGAGGGAACTGACTTAAAAGGAGGTCATCAGGGTGGGCCCTAATCTAATATAACTGATGTCCGTAGAAGAACGGGAAATTTGGACGTGGGCCTGGGCAGAGGGAGTGAGTGAAGACACGGGAGAAGCTGGCCATCTCAAGCCAAGGAGAGAGGCTGTGAGTTAAAGGCGAGGATTGAACTTTTGATTTATTATACTCAGTGCTTAGCACATTGTTTGTAAATGTAATACATTTCCTAATCCGAGATTAAAAACAGAAAAATGAAGTTCTCTTTTTCTTTCATGCTTTTCTGTTCTCACTAATGAAAATCATACTTATTAATCACTGTAATCCAAGCGTGTTCCACACCCTTGCTCAGGGTCACAGTCCAACCAGCAAAAGGCAAGGGGACACACACGGTAGTGTGATCTGTAATTTTGAGGTATTTCTTTCCAGTTTTATTTCTAGTCGTAGGTAATAAAATTGGGGTCGTTTTATAAACCTTAATATCTAACCAGCTTTTTAAATAAAATGTTTTGTCTTTTCCCCAAGTGTTGAAATATTTCTTTGTAAACCTGGTTTCTGATGGCCTCATAAAAACTCATTATGCAGATGTTTCTGTAATTTATCTAACAATAATGTTAGGCTAGAACGTACGCTTGGAATATAAGGATCCCCCCCCCCCCATCTTCACAGCAGTTCGCAGCACCTGCAACAGTGTCTGGTATATAGTAGGTGCTCAATACATAGATGTAGAATAAAGGAATGAAATATTTAGATGGTTCTATTTTTCTATATTATAAATAATATGTAAGTAATGCTCTACAAAGCATTTTTGTACATAATGCTCTTACCATGGTGCAAGTGATTTTCTAAATCACTTCTTCTGGAATAAATTCCTGGAAGACAACCTTGATGGTTGAAAGGATATGGACAGTTACATGATCTGGGTTAGTTTTGTTTCCTCTATGAAATGATGTTAGACAATTTTATACATTTTATATCATAATTATATTCTACAAGAACCAAAAGGTTTGTTTTTTTTTTTTTTTCTTTTCAGTGCATTTCTTTTTATTCAGGGAGCAATTAGTGATCTTGTGACTGGAATAGAGGATGTTGCTGTCGGTGAAAGGTGAGGATTGAAAGCAGTTGAGCAACTTGGTATGCAGAGTGTGAAGGAACTCAGGACTGGGAGTCCTCTCAAATGTTAGTAAGCATAGTAGTGGTACAGTGAGACTTCAGAGAAAGGTAAAGAAAGGTGGAGTTGGTGTAGAGGAAGGATTAGACCGACGAGAGACCACAGGCAGGGAGATCTGGATTTCTCAATCTCCACCCTCCCCTCCCCCATCTAATCGCTCATCAGCTTTTATATCCTAAGTACCCTAAGTATCTCTTGAATTTCTTCCTGTTTCTTCCCTAGTTAGATCCTCAGTATCTTATACCTCAGCTGCTTCCCCAACCTTCTCATTTCCTCCCTGCCCCAGAACCATTCTCCAGAGACCTGGTCTAGCTAAAGCCAACTCTGAAGAATGGTTCCCTGTTATCTACATTTTAAGGTTCTGCTTGATTAACGTGCAAGCTCCTCCATTATTTGCATTCTTCAGCTTCATTTCTTGTTACTCCCTGCTGGGAGGAAAATCTTTCCTAGGAAAGAAAACTTCTTTTTGTCCCCGAACATCTTACCCCTCCCCCCACATGGCTATTTCTTGCTTCTGTGCCTTGCTCATGCTGTTCCCACTTCCCAAAATATCACCTCTCTCCAACCAAACCCACTTAGTCCCCCTTTTGTGGGGTTCACTCAGGTGTCAGTCACCTAAGAAATGTTAACATGTATATTCACATGTTGCACACCTCCCTCCTCTATTCCTACCTTTTGGTTCACGGATCGCTTTTTTTGCTTTTTATAGGACCTGTTTTTACTGTTCCTTTTCATGTTGTACTGTAATCATCTGTTGAGGTATGTTTCCCACAATGGACAGAGGTTTTTGAGGAAGGAGGACTCTTACTCATCTTTGTATTCTCAGTAGTTAGCATAGCACCAGCCATAAAGGGAGGTGGTAACAAATGAGCCTGTTTCCATTTTTCAGGTGAAGAGTGAGGCTTGAACTAGGCCAGTGGCAGTGGGAAAGGAGGGTAGGTGGGAGAGACAGTGGAAGGAAGTTGCTTTGGGTATCAGCAATGAGTTGAAGGTGGAAGTCCTATGGCTGAGGTGGGGCTTGAGTAAATGAGTTTCGTATACAGGTTTTTGACTTGTTTAATTTGGGATTTTGCTGAACATTCTAGAGATGACTAGTAGGCATCTGGAAGTAGGGCCTAGATAGTAGGAGATAAGGACTTAGGAGTCATCAGCACGTAAGTATTAGTTGCGGCATTTGGAGTAGATAATACAAGTCAGGAAGAAGATATAAAAAGGTGAGGTAGGGGTCCTCAGGGGACAACATTTAACAGGTTACAGAAAAAAGAAAAAGGAGCATATTGATTGTCAGCAAGGTCCAATAATGAAGAGAGGTTGAAGCAGTTGAGAAATGAGAACAATATGTTTTATTTGGAAATTGGAAGATTATTATTAATCGAAGGAAGAAATGATAAAAAATATGTAAATAATCTTTTTTTTCCCTCTTATAAAGGGGACTAGAAAAAGAAGAGGCCCTAGAGAATTCCTTGTGGTTAGTCATTAGGATTGTGAGGCAGATAGTTAAGGACAACAATATTTGTTCGTCGTAAAGCTAGGAAGAATTAAAGATTGGGGTGCAGCACTGGGGAGTGGGTTCAGGGCCCAGCAGCCTGGCCGTCAGTGGACTAGGAATAAGTCCTCCTTGGCCACAGGCCAGTGTAATTAGACCTCTAGGTTCAACTCGGTATCTAAAGCATGACTGATAATATTTGAGATTCAGTGTGAGAAGGTATCTTTTTTTCTTTTTTTTCTTCTTTGATATAGTCTTGCTCTATATGTATATTGATTAAAGTATGTAAAATTAATGCACCAGAGTGCTGATAATTTACTCTGTTATTTTAAGACAGTGGATTTTGTATAGAAAAATAGTATTGGCTGGATTACAAGCTCTTGCTGCTTGGCTCTTCATTCCTGATGAAAATATTTCTGGTGGCCTGACATACCCTGCGGTATTGATTAACTTACAGATTTCTAAATGTAAAGACAACCCTAAAGAGATAATTATTTCCTCCAAGATATGTCGTCTTCTACCAGGAATTTGTAAACAGGTGTACAGACCCAGTGGGTAGGCTCACCTCTGGTACGGATATCTGATAGGAGCAGCATTTCTATAAATTATGCTTTTTCTTAAAAAAACTAAAACTATGAAAATAAAGCATAATTATGTTACTCCTACAAGACATGCATAATTCATGGGAAACAATAAAGGAGCAAGATACAATTGAAAATCCACAGCTCTGCGAATTAAGAACCTTCTCTCTACGACTCAATGTTGTCAGTTACTGCTTAACTTAACGCTGGGTTTTCCTTTTTGCTTTCAGGAAAACCTTTAACTTACGCCCTGGGTGTTGCCTGTCCACAGTTTCCTGGTGGCTCACCGCTTCTGCCTGCTCCAGCCTTGCTCCGGCAGCTTCAAGGCTTCTGGGCTTCAGAGCTTGTTGTGAAAGCTTGCTGCTTTGGCCTGCTACCCCTGCTTCAGGTGTCAAAAGCTTTTAATTAGCTTGCTTCCTCTAATTATTATAACTAGGGCCTGTGTGTCTGCATAACCCAGTTCTAGGGTCTCAAGGAGAATTATTTTTAGCCATTCACTCTTCCTTAAAAACTCTTGTGCCTTGGCTCTCCTGGGATCCAGGGAGAGTAAACGTGTGGAGTCCATACTGCATGGTTCACCTTCGATAGCCTCTGCACACACAGGGCAGGTCTTCCGTCCATTGGGCACCCAGCGTGGGCATGCTGTACTTTCATAGCCAGCGTCTGTTCCGACTGGCTGATGCCCATGCAGTACTAATTCGGAAGTATCGTAACTATAGCTATTCTCTATATGCATTGTGTCTCCATAGAGAGGCTACCTGTAGCTGTTTAGCTAGTTCTTTGTAATGTTTTTAGTTTGCTTGTTACAGGGACTTCGTGTTTTTTTCAATAAGTACAATATTTTGAACACAAACTGGTCACTAGCAGAGCAGTTTATAAAAAAAAATAATTTCCATACCTATTAACAGTGATCACCATTAACATGGACAGTAGCTATCAAGATCATAGGCGTGATGCTTGGGAAGCTGTCTTCTGTGCCTAGAGAACTCCTCAGTACTTCCAGTGGGGGGGACACCAGGCCCGGAAGCAGCCAGTGAGGACTGGAGAACCCGCTTTACAGTGGCGTTAGGGTTAAGTTAGATGACATGCAACGTGCTTTGCCCGGTGCCAGGCACAGAGTAAACTTTCTGTAAACAAGAGTTGTTTGTTATTTTATTATCAATAATGATGAATGAAGGTAGAAATTGTACAGGGGAGATAAAAAGGAGCATGAACTATTTACAGGCGTGAAGCAGTAAATAGGGGACAGTCACAACAGATAGTAAGTACAGGCTGAGTCATGAGGGCAAAAACTTGAAAAGCCACATGTACTGTTTAGACAGCGTGAGCTGGGATAATCTGTTACACAATGAATATTAACATACACTCTGGGGTCTCCTTTTTGGTGATGCCTTGTTTTTATTTGAATTTCAGTGTTGATGCCATACCCACATGTATATCTTCCCGCATGGATTACAAATCATCCACCGTTTATTCAACAAGTACTTGTTGAATACCTGTTTATACTCAGATAGATTACAAGTCATTCATCACGAATTCAGCATATATTTATTGAGTACCTACTGATTCTCAAGCACTGGGTATATATTAGAGAACAAATGAGAATAAATTGTTCCTGTCCTCTTAGAGCTTACATTGTAGTGAGTGAGGCAGACATTAAACAAAATACATCAATAGGATAAATGCATAGCTTGTTAAATAACAGGAAGGGGATATGGGGGAAAGGAAGTAAAGAAATGGGATAGAAAGTGTGAAAGGGCAGCATGGCATTCCAGTGAGGGAGAGAGCAAGCCACGTGGCTTAAATGGGGGACGACTGTGCGAGGCCTAGGGAGTAACGATAAGTGCAAAGGCCCTGGGTTGCGATGAACTAGATGACTGATGTGTGTGGAGCAGAGCGAGCTGGAAGGAGAGTGATGTGGGGTCTGGGAGATTGGTGGGCCACAATATATGGGCCTTACAAGTTACAGTAAGGGCTCTGACTGTTCTTGGGGAGAGACTGGAAACTGGGAAGTTTCGGAGCAGAGGAGTGTCTTGACCTGAGCTGTGTTTATCCAGGATCGCTGTGGCTGCCATGTTGGACTGGGGGGGGTTAGGGCAGAAGTGGAGAGGCTAGCTAGGTAGGACAGTCCAGGTAAAATATAATGGTAGCTTGGCATGGGTGGACCAGAGGGAGGGACGGTGAATTCTGGATGTATGAAATGTAGACGAGATTTGCAGAACTGCTTGGCACCTATTTCTTGGGTATTGAAATTCTATTTAATATAGTGTAATCAATCCTAAATTATATATTATAGCTATGTGATGACACTTAAATTTTAACAACTCATTCCTTTACATGCCATCTACTGATTTTTTTCTGTAATGTTTGCAATTTTTCTAACATCATAGTGTTTTTAATATGAAGTCTTAAAGACATCTTTATATTTGTTTAAAAAAGTTATCTTTGCTATGTGTTAAATTTATAACCTTGCAGTCCATACTAAATGTACTTTTCATTTCGGTCAAATTAAGTAGTAAGAAAGGACATTTTCACACACTACCCGCTTATATCTCAGTTAGGAACGGTTCTTGAAATCTGGAACCTGAAGTTAGACTTCTCGGGAAATTCTTTGAAGTTTTCTTCTCCTGCAGTGATTATACAAGTGATCTGTAGGCTTGAAGGAGAAAAGCAAGATCAATTTTTAATATGTCACTTCATCAGCTTCATTCCTTTTTTGTCTCATCATGTCATCAATTTGAAAATTCAAGAATATTTCCTGAACTGACATTTTTGTTTCATCACACCCCACCTTTCTCCAGAAAAGTTTCTGGGCAACTCGTGAAACTGTCAGAAGATGGCTTTGAGAATTCTTTTCACCTACGGCCATGACATTTCTGGCTCCCACATCGATGTGTAGAGGGGTCTCGTTTGGTTCTTACCAGCCACGCTGATAATACTTCAATAAAAGTGCTGACCTCATGACCAGGATGAGCTGGGATTCCACATTACCCAGTTCCATGTTCCACGCTTCGGATTTTGCATGTTCCATACAGAAAATAGAGAAATTTGAACAGAAATCTTATTGCCTAGAAATACCTGGTTTTGTAAAATTTTGTTGATTTGCTCAATATACACATGGCATAGAAATTTATAGGCATGTATTTTATGTGTATATATAAAAAGAACAGTCTGTTGTACAAAACTTCACTAAACTTCTTTTAAACATATATTCTGAACTTTTCCCTATTAAATAGTATTCTTTAACAGTATTTTCAAGAATGTGAATAATTTTCTATAATTTTATGATACATCATATTTAAGCAGTTTCATCTTTCACAACATTTAAGTCGTTTCCATTCTTTTACTATTCGAAGCTGCACTGTGGTAAATATTGTGGCATAGTTTTTATTTGTATTTATTTTCAGTTGGGGATGTTTCTAGCTATATTTCTGTGGACATGGATGTGCCATGGGTACACAGTTAGGGAAAGTTAGAAGTTGAAGAGATCAAAGTTTCTTGTTTCGTGGGTAAGATGTTGAAGTAATTGGGATGTTTGGCGTCTGCCACCTGTGAGTGGTGGCACGAACGGCAGTTCAGAGGTTGGGTGAAGCGTGCTCAGTTCAGGCCCTCGCACACAGTAGTGGTGGCTGGCGCTCACTGACCACACGCTTAGCGCCAGACCCTGTCGTGAGCAGTGCACACTAGTATCGTTACTTTCATCTCTGCCACAGCTGCGACAGGTAAGTGCTGTTATTATCCCTGCTGTCGTGCTGAAAAAACTGAAGTTTCGGAATGTTAAGTTACTTGCCCAGAGGAATGTAGCTCAGTTCAGAGCCAGGATACAACCCCAGCGGCCTGGCACAGCCCATGCCGTCACCACTGCCCTGAGCAGCCCTGGCGGATGCTGCTAGCTCAGTGTCTGGCTGTCTGTTTAATGTTAGTTTGTTTCTGCTGCACAGCACTGTAATCCAGGGGCGGGTTTGGTCCCAGTATTTTTTTGATTTTAGAAAGATAATTTAGTGCATATACTCTATTTTATGTAAAACAGTCCTATTGGGGTTAGGAGCAGCACCTCATAGCATGTTTGTTTTTATAATAAGTGAGATTAAAAATCAGAAAAATAGCCTGAAGGGAGTACAGGCTGCCGAATGGGTGTGGAAGCCTCTGACTTTCAGTATTGCGGGTAAGGGGTAGTGGGCCTGCACGAAACTCTGGGAAGAACGGTGCCTGGCATTTAGAACCCATGTGTTGGTGAATGCTGCTGCTTCAGGGAGGACTGTGCTAATCTTCAGACTCGTACCTACTCGTCCGCTTGGGGAATTGGTTAGTCGTGCAATGCTTGGTGTGCTGTTCTCACAGCAGGACGTCAGCATTCCCTAAATCAGGGTGTGGAGGGCTTCCCTGATAGCCCTCTGTGTCTCCCCCCTGTCCTGAAAGTAGGCACGTCCAGCTCAGTGCTCCCATCCTTCCGTCTGTTTGCACTCCCAGTTGTGCAACATGTAATTTGAGTCCAGAGTAGCTAAATTGGGATTTTCAGCCTTTCAGAGATCTAAGTGAAATGATGTTTCAAATTTCCCTTGCCTTTGATTACAGCCCCCTTTCTTTATTTTTCCATCTTTATGGAGAAATGATTGACAGGTAACTGTGTAATATTAAGATGTACAAAATGATGGTTGGATACATGTAGATGCATGAAATGGTCCCCACAATAAAGTTAACACCTCCACCCTGACACATAATTACCTCTGTGTGTGTGTGTGTGTGTGTGTGTGTGTGTGTGTGTGTGTGTGTGTGTGTGTGGTGAGAACACTTACGGTCTTCCATCTTGGCAGCTTCGAAGCCTGTCGTGCGGCCCCCCATGTTGTGCTGGACGTTAGACTCCCTGGACCGACTTGTCTCATGACAGGAGGTCTGTGCCCTTGACCAGCATCCCTCATGTCCCCCACCGTGTCCCCCACCGCCCAGCCCCAGCGGCCGCTACCCCAGGGTCTGCTTCTGTGAGTCCGACCTTTTCCGATCCCTCTTGTCAGTGAGACCGGTCAGTGTTTGGATTCCTGGGTACGGCTTCTGCGAATTAGCATGACGGTCTTTAGCTTCAGCCACGTGGCCACAAAAGCAAGATGCCCTGCCTTGTGGATGAGTAGTGTTAAGTAAATAGCATTTTCTCGATCCATCGATCCATTGATGGACATTTAAGTTGTTCCTGTGTCTTGTGTAGGCCCCTTTTTAAAAAGCATGAGACCTCTAGGAGGATAACTAAACCCCTCATTTCTGTTGCTCTGAGCAGATATGACTGAAGACCAAAGTTATAGTATTTGAAATGGAGATATTTTCTCTTTCTTCCCCCCATTTTAACCTATGAAAAGCTATAATCACAGTATTACAGCCATTTGTGACAATTACTGAGGAATGTTTCAGTGTATATCACAATACACTGATTTTAATTATATGGTCATATTACTTTTATTGCAATTTGATCCACATATAAACTCATTAAATGCCCTTGATATATTCATATGCTACTAAGATTTTTTGAAGTTTGGCACTTGAGTTTAAGCCTATTCTTTATCCTTGGAAACGTCCATTTGAACCATCGGAAGGTGTGCGGTACACAGTCTGTTCTCTCCTTCTGCGTCCTGGGGTCGCACGTGTTGTCTTCTCCTCCGGCCTCCACTAACGGCCTCCACTAACTGCCTCCAATAACCTCCAAAAGCTGCCAGTAACCTTTGTCCCTCCTGCCGCTTTAGTTCGCTCTCAGCCCGTCAGCAGGGAGCTGGAAAGGCCCTCTGAGATTATCTAGTCAAACTGAAGCAGAGGAGTGGAAGGAAACAGAAATGTAATCTGTTTGTTGAGGGTGAAAATACGGGCTTATTTATTTGTATTTGATAGGTTTTTGATTCATAACTAAAAAACAAAATAGAGAAATAGCTGCTCCATTTTTTTGTTGTTGTTTGAAAGGAATTTGTAAAACTCTAGTTTGTAGAGCTGTTAGCCTTAATTGATCTTTGGTGGGGGGTGTGACTGTGACAGCAAGTGAGCTGGGGGGTTGTGGTCCAGTGTGTAAGACTATGTACAGGTGTGAACATTAATGTCATTTTCAGTTTACTTCATTTTGCTTGATCCTACAAAACAGATTTGTGTTGGAATTTGGCATTCAGTATTTAATAAGCTCTAGTAATTTCATCTTGTATATTTTGGTCAATTTCTTAGTGATAGTACATGTCAAGTTTAAATTCCAGGGCAGAAAACTTGAAAAGGAGGATGTGATATATAATCACCAACATACAGTGTTCACAAATACAGTTATTTGTTTGGAACTTGTTCATTAATGTAACTTTTTCAATTGACGATATTATTTGATTTAGGATCTTAGAATTTGAACTGCATGGAAATCATTGATAATGTTGGTATTTATTTTTTTTTCAGAGAGGAAAAAGGAAAATGGATGACTGGAAAATGTACTATTTGTTGTATTTTAAGAGTTGTATTTCCTTTTCTAGGTTGCTGTAGTAAAACTAAAAAATGCAGACAAAGTATTTGCCATGAAAATATTGAATAAATGGGAAATGCTGAAAAGAGCAGAGGTAAGATTCTAATTACTAGAATGTTTAATATTTTAGGAATATTTTTAGAGAAACTATAAAAGTATAGAAAGCCAACAGATTCTTAGATATCATTTAATATTTTATCTATGATGACATATTCTAAGGCCCAAGACAAATTCAGTAATTCACAATTGTGATATGGTTATGATAAAAGTTATAATTCATTGGTTGTAATTTAATATTGTCTGAAAACCAAATGGAAACCCTTGTAATGTGGGACTTACGCATTTATGTTAAAAGGATGTGTGGAAAATAGTTTCTTTTATATGAAGAAATTTAGTAATGATTGATTTTGCATTTGTCATAACTTGTTTGTGTCATTCTGTATTTATCTGTATTCTGCTCCAAGCAAGTGTCAGCAGGAGCTTTGAATATGCCCTCTGAGAATTCTGTTCATTGCTGGCCATGCACTTAAATTTGTTTAGTTTTACATTACTAAAAATAGTAGTAAGATCTGCTCTTGTGACAGTCGTTAGCGTGTTTATGTTGGTGCTAGATTTGAGGGGAGATTGGTTGGCAGGACACTAAAACCCTCTCGGGTGGTGCGGCATGGTCAGAGCTGACGTCACACACAGACCTGGGGTGGGGCTCTGTGCCCGTCGTGCACAAAAGCAAAGATAAAATGAGATAATTGACAATTAAATATCGTTTTGTTGAATTAAAAACATTAATATATTCTCTTTTTGGGTCAAGATGGAATGGAAATTCTTCTCCCCATCCCTTCCATTAAGTGCAGCTAAAGATGCTGCACATTAAATATAAAACAAGCATGAGGAGACTTTGCAGGGCCGAGAGAAGAAGGTGGACCAGCTAGGGACCTTGGGGACACTTACCTCTGAAGTCAGTAGAGCATCAGACTAGTCATGCCACCGCAGGAGTACATGCCATATCAAATAAAAATAAAAGGGACCACGAAATGATGTTAGTCAGGGATGCTGCTGTCGGCTCCCCTGGAGTCCTCCAGTTTGTGGGTACTGAGGTTGAAGTGATTTTAAAATAATGTTTACACTAAGGGGTTTTCGTGTTGTGCTGGCTCTAGAATTTATCTGCTCCTTCAGTTAAACTCCTCAGTAGAGGAACTCCTGGCTTTGGAGGGCGGATACACGCAAACTTTGGTAGCCGTTGCCAAACTGTCTTCTAAAAACATTGGATCAGTGTATCTTTGCACTCCATAGTGTGTAAATGTGTTTGTCGTCTCACTTATTTGCCAATTGTGGATGTTATCAAGTGATTTCTCTTTTTTGAATTATGTGGAAAAAACATGCTTGTTGAAAAGTAAGTTAAATAATGACACATCTCATGTTTGATTTAGCCACCGAATATGTATTGAAGATTTAAAAGTAAATTGATGTCTTAGTGTATAAGATGTGATATTGAAATTCTTACATTTTGCACTTGAAATTCTACTTATCTGTTTTTTTTTTAAGTGGAAAAATTTGGCATTTCCTCCTCAAATATTAGGATAATTCAGTTACTATTTGAAAGAATTTTTCTGTGATATTTTATAGGTGGTAGAAGTCTTTATTACTAATAAATGAGAAGCCGTAGTACATGTGATCGTGAGTGGATTTTCTTGTTTTAACACATGATTCCCAAGTATTCAGGAAATGTCGATGTGCTGTGTAGGAGTGTGTAAGAATGTTGATCCGATGACTGTGTACCGATGGGTCTGGGCGGAGAATCATGGGACAGTTTTGCAGAGTTATTTTTCTTTACATCCAAGTCCATATTAACTTCTGTTTTCATCGTAGGTATTCCTATTGCTGTTTCTCTATGACCAATAGCCCCTTAAGGGTAAAACTTAAACAATATATAACTGAATATTAAAAATAAAACACTTCAAAACAGTTAAAACCATCACTGCTGCAAGCAGAATATTTGGTTGAGTAGAAACTGAGTGATGATAGAATCTGAAGAAGTTACGTGATCTCCAGTAACCCCTTCTACATGTTTACTGCATCCTTAGAGACTCAAATACCCTGTTTTGAAAGGGGGATATTTAAAAAAATTGCATTTTTGAGACATTCCAATAAGAAAAAGATAGTTATCAGAGAAAACGGGCAAAAGGGAATGAACAATTCAACGAGAAAACTCAGATGGTCAATAAGCATAAAGTTGTTTATCTGCACCTGTAATTAGGCATAAGTTAATAAAAGAACGATGAGATGTTATTTTACATCATGGGGTGTGGGAAATGGGGCGAACGGAGATATTATTTTACACCTACCATATTGACACAGAAAAGTCTAACAATGCCAGGTACAGTTGAGGGTGTAGGGAAAAGGGCAGATTTCAGACACGAGGGTGCGAGAAGTGTCAGTAATTGGTACAGCACTTAGAGAAGAAAATTGGCTGTACATGGTACAGTTGAAAATGCTTCTGTCCAGCATTTCTACTTTTAAGTGTATACTGTAGGGAAACTTGTACATTTGCTCAAATATATTCATTGCAACATTGTAATAGCAGAAAATGGGAAATAAATGTTTTCATGATTAGGATGGTTGCATAAATTATGGTGGATTCAAACAATGGAATACCATAGCAATTAAAAGGAAAACAAGTCATGATTGAGTAAAAATTAATGAAGTTGTAAAAGGATAGATAAAATCATGTCATTTATGGAAATTTTCAAAATATGAAACCATTCTATTATTTTTAGTCACAGACATATGACCAAAATATATGATGTAAAGAATATATACTAACTTCAGATTATGTATTGTATCAGGGGAGGAAAGGAGAATGGGATTGAAGTAGGAAGGCCACAATTTGTATCTTATTTTCTTAAAAAGAAGTTCGGAAGTAAATGTGGCAAAATGTTGATACTTATATTATCTCAGTGGTAGGTTGGATCATGCTTGTTGAATGATGCTGTGTATTTCCTGATTTTTTTGAACTCTTAACAGTATTTTAAGTGTACTATTCCAGTTGTCTAATTCTGAGTGTGCTTTAAAACTTGTCTTGTTGAAACTCATGTAATATTGGATATACTATTTTTCCAGAACAGAAAGTATAATAAACATATTAAGCAATTGTTTGCATAATATATTTCCTAGTTTTACATAGTGTCCTCTATCTAAAATTTTTTCCCCCTTTTCAGACAGCCTGTTTTCGCGAAGAAAGAGATGTGCTAGTGAATGGAGACAATAAATGGATTACAACTTTGCATTACGCTTTCCAGGATGACAACAACTTAGTAAGAATCGTTTTTTCCCACTTTTATTGAGAAATAACTGACATACATCACTGAGTAATTGTAAGACCTACAGCATGATGGTTTGATTTACATGTGTTGTGAAATGATTACCACAGTAGGTTTGGCTAAGACTGTCTTCTCATACAGATGCACTAGAAAGAAAAGAAGAAAAGGAAAAAGGGGAAAAGATGATCCATGTGTTGAGCACTGTCAGGACTTAACTCTCTGAACAGCTCCCTGTATGTCCTAGAGCAGCATTGGCTGCAGTTGTCCTGCCGCCCACTGCGTCCTTAGTACTTATTCATCTCAGGACTCTAGTCTGTCCCTCCTGACTACCTTCCGTCACTTGCTCCTCCCCAGTCCCTCACCTCTGGCAACAGATCTCTTTCTGAGTTTGGGGCCATTTGAATGAGAGTAAGGCTAGTGTGGTGAGTGTGTAGCGTGATGGGGAAAGAGACATGAAGTGAGGCTGCCAGAGTGTGGGTCACGCTGAGGGATTCAAAGTGGGTTTTAAGGAGAGTGTGATTCAGTTTTATAGTTCACATAGAACATCCTGGCCGCAGTGCGGAGGATGGATTTCTGGAGCAAAACTAGAGAAGGAAACAGTTAGGAGACTTGGACAGCATTCAGGTGACAGATTATGAGGTCTTGAATAAAGGTGATAATGTCCTGGTAGGGATGAAGAGGGAGGGGATGGTTTCAGATACTAATAGGAAATAAAGTAATTAGAACTTTGTGTGTTTGAGTGGAAGTCCGTGGAGGAGAGGAGTCAGGCTGATTCCCAGTTTTCCAGTGTCTGACTCGTGGCATTCAGTGGTTAGTACTTGGTGAATTGAGCTGGGGAATATAAGAGGAAGAGAACGTTTAGAGAAGGGGGAAGAGTATTCGTTTAATTTGGTATGAGTTAGGTTTGAATTACCGCCTGAACCATTTAATGGGTTAGATGCAGATCCGGTGCTTCTGAGGGTGAATAGCACTGCATATGTGGGAGTTCTTTCACATCAGATTTCAGCAAACTATGGCCCACAGCTCAAACCTGGCTCTCTACCCATTTTGGTACAGCCTGCAGGCAAGGAATTGTTTTTATATTTTTTAAATAGTTGAAGACAAATTAAAAGAATATTTTGTGAATGTGAATATTATATAAGATTGAAACTTCAGCAGCCATGAAGCTGTATT
Organism: Desmodus rotundus; assembly: GCF_022682495.2. Classification (NCBI taxonomy): domain Eukaryota; kingdom Metazoa; phylum Chordata; class Mammalia; order Chiroptera; family Phyllostomidae; genus Desmodus; species Desmodus rotundus. Next base: position 12,248,872 of record NC_071396.1, on the reverse strand, counting down.
GGAACACAGCCATGCCTGCTGATTTATGCACTTTGTCCCTGGCTGCCTTTGTGCTCCAGTGGCTGAATTGACTGGGAGTGACAGAGACTGGCGCGGTGACAGAGGGGAACACCCTGTGTGTGCTGCTGTCACTGCTTTGCACTGCTGCTCAGCAGATTCCGAACTACAATGACAGTTATGACTTGATGGCACTGCAGGTGCTATGTACGTTGCCATCCTGTGACATTTTATTGTTTTCGTTAATAGCACACATGTATCATGGCGGATCAAGGAGAGGAGGGTGCAACTACACTACACCTGTGCGAATAGGATACAGTAACTGTCCACATGGCCACACCGAGCACTCATCACAGCATTCCTAACGCAGAAAAGCGGTAGTCAGTACAGTTACAAAGTTTAAGACGGAGTATCTTATCACAGCGGAATTCCTTCATAAAAATATAAAATGAAATGAGACTGTGACTGTAGGAAGTTCCTTCAGTGGCTCATGTGTTAGGCAAGCCATTCACCAATGTTGAGATGATTAAATCATGTTTGATTGCTGCAGCCAAAGAAATGTGTCCACAGAAAATTAACTTGTCTAAAACTATTAGCCTTTTGGCAAAGAAAGTTACTCCAAGAGTTGAGGAAATTGGGAGCAACATCAATGGTTGATTATAAAATCAAGGAAATGATTTTGAGTTGTTTTCTTTGACTCGAGTTGAAAGGTGTTACTGATTCTGCTCAATTCTTGTTATTTGAAGAGTCAGTGCTGAGTTTGAAGTAACTGAAGAATTAGCCTGTATGAATACTTTGTGTGGTACAATTGTAGTCAATAGTATTTTCAAAGAAATTGAGAAAACACTAATTTGGCACAAACTGAATTGAAATGTGCTAAGATGTGTTACAGTTGAGTGTGAGGAAAATAGGTGTGAAGCAGAAAGAGGCACACTTAGTTGGATGTATATGTACATCATTAAATATTAGGTGCTTAAAGCCCATGGATATTCATTGTCTTATTAATCAAAAGGTAGTTAGTTCGCAGCAAATATTTGAACCTCTCATGTGTAATTGAATCAGTAGTATCAGTGTTGAGCTTCATTCATTCTCGTGGAAACATGTGTTACCACTTTCATGAATTTCTGTCAAATCAAAGCTGACATCTATACAATACAGCTGTTTTAGTGGTTTTGTAGTGGTAACACTTTACTGCAATATATTGAACAAAGGGCCAAGATTGAAATATTTTTGAACCAAAAAAAAAAAAAAACTCCATCCTAAACATTATTGTGAAATACTGAATTGCTGTGGAAAGTAGTTTCTCCTGTAGACTTGATGTGTGTTTTAAAATAAATTTAACCTAAATTCCAAGGCAAAACAGCACTTCATGACATCACTATACCCTTACCAACCTAGAGGTAATCTCTGTGAACATTTTGGTATCTATTTCTCTTCTTTTTTTTTTTTTTGCCATAGACATACTGTGAAGGAAAACTACTGTTTTTATTTACATTACACACAGTAATACTACTTCCCTCCTGACATGAAACATGTGGGTTTTCCACACAGGAAGCAATTCTGTGACCATCAGGGTGTCCCACAGTTTAACTCAGTTCTGAAACTACCTGGAGAGGGCATCGGGTCCCACAGGTTGAGTAAGGGTTTGGTCTCACCAGACTGCCCCTAACCCCCCATAGTCACAGGTCCAGGTTGTTACTTGTGCTTCTGACCTACAGGCTGTAGATTGGAGACTCCCTCAGGGGGTTCAGTGCATTAGCCAGCACCGCTCACAGAACTCAGGTGAAAGAGGTGTGCAGGGCAAGGCTGGGGAAGGGCACACAGAGCCTCCACAGCCTCTCTCAGAGCGCACCACTCCCCCCCGCCCCTCCACTTGGGGGCTCCCCCGGGAGCTCTCTGAACCCCGTCCTTCATCACGAAGGCATGTTTGATTAAATCCTGGGCCAGTTGTGATCGAAGCGATCTCTAGCCCCTTTCTCTTCAGTGGGTGGGACTGAAAGTTTAAACTCTGTAGTCTTGGTTGGTTCCCCGGTAGCCAGCTCCCACCCTTAGGCTACCTAGGAGTTTTCCAAAAGTTGCCTCATAACATCAACTCTGGTGTGGTTGAAAGGGGTTTGTCATCAGTAACAAAAGACACACCTTCACCTTGTCACTTAGGAAATTCCAAGGGTTTTCGGGAGGTCTGGGCTTGGTGCCAGTATATTTTTTCTTGTTATAAACTATAACATGAGACACACACATAGTAGTCCCTATCTAAAATCTGTTGGCTTCTGTTTACGTGTACCTTAGAAACGTGCATTCCGCCATCGGTGCGCTGTCAGAAACCGGAAGGGAGACATACCTGCGGTGGCGGTTTCTGTGTTCTGTATTGCAGTGGTTTTTGAGCGCTCATCCAAGTGCGGGCTACGCGAAAGTTGTCACTGGTCCCAGGCAAACAGGGAAAATGTGGTGATGATGAAGATCAATTTATTCAACAGAAAGGACTGTCTTGTATTCTGAGTTTTAAAACTCCACTTTGGAGAATTAAAATGTTCATTCTATGAAATGTTGGTGACCAACTCTTACAGGTGACGACGACATCGCTACTTTGCAAAATACAACAACAAAACAATAGTAATGCTGTGTCGCTTCCTGCCCCAGTTTTTAGAGATTTATTCTACTCCTTTATGAAATTTACACGTTTTGTAATGACTGCTCTGGATAATCTTATGTATCTTCTGTTAATTAATAATGACACTTTACCCAGTGCTATTTGACCTTGGGTTACATTAAATGTACTATTTTTTACCCTTTTTAATTTATTGAGTACATTTTATTGTTTCATTCCCAGTATCTGGTTATGGATTATTATGTTGGTGGGGATTTGCTGACTCTGCTCAGCAAATTTGAAGACAGACTGCCTGAAGATATGGCTCGATTCTACCTGGCGGAGATGGTGATAGCAATTGACTCAGTTCATCAGCTACATTACGTACACAGGTGGGTGAGACGTTCTTTTGTTGCCTCATGTGATAGCTAGATGCAGAGGTCTATTTATATCAAATTTGTTAATTATGGTCTTGGATGCACTTATCATCAACCAAAATACTTGTTCTGAGATGGTGTTCATTGTTTTGCTTTGTTGTTGTTCCTGCCATCTGTCAGCATTGAAGAATCGGTGTTCCTGTGTGTATATACATGTATAGTATCTGCTCTCCTTCCAGTCAGCATTTCTGCAGAGCGCTTCTAGGAAAACACTCTATTTAAATGTACATAACATTTTCTTCTCAAAAAAATAGGTACTGGCCAGTGTCCTTACAGTTGCATCATGTATTGATATTGGCCAGAATTCCAGGCCACAGCTCATAGGTGCATTTCCTACATAAGGCCCGTATTAGGTGTGTTTCTCAAGAAAATACTTTAAAGAAACTGTACATATGTCAAAGCAGGTGTTTGTGTAGGAAAGTGATAATTTTGATCATGGAAAAAATTGTTTCTTTATAAACTCCCTGACAAATATGAATTACTGTATTTAAAAATCCCCCTGTAATGTGTTTTACCATATGCAGTTTACGATGGGCTAAAAAGGTGGGCTTACTTACAAAATAATTTTTATACAGGATTGTTCTTATACTTGTTGCCACACATAAAAAAATCTTTGTAAACAGCCTATAATAATTTACGTGTATTAAGAATTACACGTAAATTATTTACGTTTAATGCATTGGGTGGTTGAAAGCCAGTTTCACATTTTAAAAGGAAAGAAAGCAGAAATGGTCCCAAGGTTGCTGGTGGGTTAGTTGTTCACATGAGATAATCTTCGGGCTGTGTAAGATGTGGGAACGAGTGGGGAGATGCTAAGGAGAAGTAGGCAAAGGGGTACTGTCTTGTCGGAAAGGCCCGGAACCATTTTCTGAGACACTGCTTTGTAAACTTGAGCGTGCATCAGAACCACGGGGAGGGCTTCTAAAACCCAGTTTGTTGGGTCAGCTCCAGAGTTTCTGAATCAGTAGGTTGGATGGGGCTTGGGAATTGGCATTTCCGACACCTCCAAGGGCGACGCTGCTGCTGGTCTCACAACCACACTTTGAGGACTTCTGCTCGAAGGCAGCAGGGACTGTTCCTTTGTAAGTTGTGTGTGATGAGAGTAATTCCTGGGAAGAACAGGAGAGCAGGAAGAAGAGACAGCTTCCGTTCCCGTGCTTGTTTCTTTAAGATGTGTGGCAAGAGCATGGAGTATTGCCAGCCAAGGAAGCATACTGGAGCCTTCGGTGTCCAGAGTTTTGGTGGTGGCAGGGGCGGGGGTCTCAGCATACTGCCTGCATGACCGACCATTAGCCTCTAGCCCTTCCCAGAGGTTGGGATGGCACCTTTAGTTTCCAGTCCCTTTCGGAAGTAAAACTGTTACCACACGTCCCATGTAAGTTACCTCCCTTGTAAGTCACAGTGTTAGACTGCTGGGTGGCCAAGGCCCCCAGACAACAAGACACGCCTACTGGGTGTGATAGTCCAGGAGCCCAGGAATCACCTCCCAGTAGCTGGGGCAGAGGCCAGGCCCCCTCTGTGGGTAGCTTAGTTCTTCACGGTACAGGCACCCAGTGGCCCTTGTCAGGGCTCTCTCACGGCAGAGTCATCTGCTTGTCTGGACAGTCTGCAGCTAATACAGCATTTATGTGACAGGCCTGGCGGTAACAGTGTGAGCAAGCCTGTTGCTTGGAAGAGGCAGCTCGAAGTGTTTGTTTCAGGAGTTGTGTTAACTTTCTGGAATATGAAATTGGATTTATCAGAGGAAAGTGAGTAAGTATACATATTTGAACCAGGTTGATTTCAGTGAATCAGGAGGGCCTAGATAACAAAACGGTCCATCTGGTTGGCCAGCTGCCACCTACTTTGCAAGATGGTACTGACTCAGAGTGGGTCTGAATGCCAGCTGGTATTTTGCTTCTTATACCAGAAAAAGGAGTTTTGCCGGCCTTTCGTTCTGTTTACCCTTTGCCATGTGACGTGTGTCTTCCCGAAGCGGGCACAGAGACGGGATGTGTAATGCGGGGTGCATTAGGCATTAACACCTGTGGAGGGTTGCTGCAGGAGGCAGGATTAGGCAGAGGAGCAGTCAGTCAGGTTACACTGCAGGCCAGACCTCAGCCAGCCCCACTCGGAGTCCTGGAGAGTTTGCGGCCCATCGGAGTTGTTGCTCATTTAGTCAGAATGGCTCAGTCTTTATTTTTCTGTACCAGTCAGCGGGTAGGGGCTGCCCAGCGAAGACAGGACTTTTGGTGAAGAGGCTGTCTGCAGTTTTGAATGAGCTGACCACTGGGAGCTATCTGCTGACACTGGGGGCAAAGCCCTCGATTGAAGGAGAGGGCAGCACATCTATGTGTCCACCGTAGACCCTGAAATATAGTGACTAATGCAAAACAACAAAATCTCCCACGAGTCTGCCGTTGTGCAGGACTAGGCCGGGACTGCTGTCTCTCTGCTGTTTCGCATGAGGTGAAGTGAATCATCTGAAGCTGGAAGATTGGCTATAAAGACAGCTCACTCATGGGGGGTGGAGGAGGGTAGATGAGGGAGCAGTGGTGATGGAAGGAGACTTGACCCACGGTGGTGAGCACACAGTACAGTGTATAGGTGATGTGTTGTGGACCTGTGCACGTGAAACCTGCGTAATGTTATTAACCAGTATCACCCCAATACATTTAATAAAAAGGAAAAAAAAGGTGGCTCACTCACATAGTGTGGCTCATCAGCTCGGAGTTGAGTCAGGGCTGTATGCCGAGGGCCTTTGTTCTTTTCCCGTGGGCCTCTCCAGGGCTGCTTGAGTTTCTTAACAAGCAGCTGACCAGCATCCAAATGCAAGTGTATGTCAATATGGAAGTGTAGCCATCTTTCTGCCTAGTTTACGCTTGGCATCTCTTTGCATCCTGTGCTCCAGTGAGAACATTCTCGGGAAGCAGTGAGGAGCGTTCTTTACTCAGAGGGTGGATGCCGGTCAGCAGATGCACCCTCGCTTCCCCTGACATTTGTGGGGACTTGCATCTGCGACCTCTGTTTCACCTTGCCCGCGTTTCAGAAACCTGGAGTGCAAGGAGAACCAGGGCTAGCTCTGCGTCCGTTGGGCCCCGTTCAAGTCGTACTCCGTGTCCTTTCTCCCGGACGTTTCTCACTTGGCCTCTGTGACATTAGATTTAGATGAAAATGGTAGGTGATCTGGAAGGAAGAGGAAAATTGCCAAGGTCAAGCTGCAGGCTTTCGATGAAAAAGAAGGAAGGGACATGTTTTCCTTGTTTGAGGTGATAAAATGTAATGGACTTACATAAATTTTAGGCCTTCCTTGTGCCCAGTAATTTAGGTCACATTTAGCATCAGCTAGATGGACAAGTCATTTCCTCCTTCCTATGAGTCCTTCAAGTTGTACCTCATATCGGTATTATACTCTGTTCCCCAAACAAAATAAAGCACAAATATGTCAAACACAGTAGATGACTGGAGGGCTGATTCACGGCCTCCTGAGGTCTTACTCAGAAGAGCAGGAGAGTGTGCATTTGCTCACAGAGGGACTGATTTAGGGACAGAGCCTTCTTTGTCAGCCACAGAACAGACTGGGTGAGATGTGGAGTGAGTCAGTAGGCAACATTCTATGAGTGCGAAATGTATCATTGTATTTCCTGTTGCACAAGCAGAGGCCAATTAGTGTTATCATTATAACATCATTGTGTTTATCTCTAATCTTGATAACCATTAATTAACTGTTTTGACTGAAAATATTGTTGACTGCAGATGATCCTAGTGGCTGAGTCAAAATATTTTCATATTCTTGGATTAAATGACTCAGATGTTACACAAATGTATTTTTGGTTTTTAATTAATTTTAATCAAACAATACTGCATGTAAGGAAAATAAAACTCAGCTAGTATAAAAAGATTACATTGAAAAATAGTGCCCTCTCCAGACCTCTTACCTTGCCTTCCAGTGGCAGGCACTTTTAACTCCTTTAAGCTATTTTATTATTATTTTTCTGTTATTTTACCCCATATCTGTAATATTTCAATGTCTAATGCCAGTATTGTCTCCGTATTAATTTTAAACATATAATATTTGCATTTTGGGATTATTTTTAATCAAGAGGAGTTACTGAATTTAGTAGATATGTTTTCAATAAAACGGGACTAGATAGATGCTTCCTTAACAGGACGTGTGTGTATCTCACGCCTCAGAAGTCAGCATCGTGCTTACTAGGTGACATTACTGAAGTCAGGACCCAACAAAGACGTCCACTGTCACCAATACTGTTTACATGGTACTGGAGCTGCTAGCCAAACAGTTGGGCAAAAGAAAAAACTTGGAAGTGTCAAAAGAGGAAAATCATCGCATTTGTAAATATTATACATAGAAAATCAAAGAGAACTAACCTGTAAACTACAAGCGGCAAGAAAGTTCAAAAAGGATGTCCCTAACGTTTGTGGTCTGACTCACGGAGTAAATGTTTACTGCGTGTCCTGTGGGGCAGGCTCTTTTCCGGGTGCTGAGTATCTAGTAGTGAACAAAACTGGCAAAAATTCTGTTTTTGTGGAGTCGTTTCTAATCTAACAATAATTAGTAATTATAAAAAGATACAGAAGATATCCTGTAATATCTTAAAAATATGGAATACTTACGGATGTATTTATTTTTATTCATTAAGAAATACATAGCACTTATATAACCATACAGTAAGGAAGATTATCCCTATCAGATATTAAAATATGTCTTTAATAATTAAAAATATGTTTCTGCTGTATGAAAAGATAAGACTAATTGGACAGAATTGAAAGTCTCATAATAGACCCAAATACTTACCTGCATTAACATGTGATGAAGGTTGCATCTCAAATCAGAGGTTAAGTGGTGTGTGGGAAAAGTAAAATTAGATCATACCTGTCATGGTGTACCAGGAAGAATTCTGAATGGATTAAACATCGAAATGTAAAAAAATTAAACTTACAGTGCTCCCATGCAATGAAACATTGGAAAATTCCTTTGCAACTTCAGTGAGGATAAATGAAGCATTTCTAACTGAGTCAAAATCCAGAAGAGCATAAAAGAAAATTTTGATAAATGCAATACACTAAAGAGCGCACGGGAGAAAGAGTCTATGAAGAAACTCAGAGAAGAACTGTTCACTGGGAAGGGAAGATTTGCAACTCCCGTAATGGGCAAGGGGGCAGTCTTCCTAATACATGGTGTTCCTGGCACTAGGAGAGAGACCACAATGTGGTGGAAAAAGGGGCATTTCACAAAAACAGTCATACAAAGGCTACTAAGTACATGAAAAGGTGGTCTCCCTGATAATACAGGAAATGCAAATAGTAACGGTAGTGTTGCTTTCCATGTGTAAGGTTGACAGAAAGTACAAATATGTGACAAACTACCCTAATATGAAGCTCCAAGGGAGCTGAACACTCGCACCCGATGCTCCGGGGAATGTGGGTTAGTTCAGCCACGAAGAAAGGCCGTCTCACACCTCTGGCAACATTTCCAGTGTGTGTGTTCTACATCTAGAACTTCAACCTAAGAATTCATCACGTGTGGAAACGACACGCACAGAGTCATTCACGTCCATGATTTATAAAAGGAAGAGATCGGGGAGAACTCGAGTGTTCATCAACAGCTGACTAGTTAAATTACACCACAATCGTAAAATAGAACACTGAGAGGAATGGTGAGGCTTTTTCTGTTTTTGTATGACTCCACGATTTGTTGTAAGTGAAGAAAGAAAGGGGGCAGTTGATGTGCACATCATAACATTTGTATAAAAATTCATATATGTGTATTTGTTTGTGTACACGTAAAGAAAGCTCTGAAAGGATGAGTAGGAAACTGATTACAGTAACCGCTTCAGGCAGTGCAGGGGCTGGATGAATGGGAAACAGGTGTGAGAGGGCAATATTTTGGATGCATGCCTTTTTCTATTTTTTATTTTCAACAAAGTGTTTTACCAATCCAAAAGAAGTAAATAAATAGAATTAAATCAGAACAAAACTAAAGAGTAGTACATGTGTTTTGAAACTGAAATGCATTCTTTGTAAGCATGGCAAAGAGAAAAATCCCAATGGAAATTACAAAATATTTGAAACAGAAAGTAAAAGTACTTCGTATCCAAACTTGAGGACCTATGGTCACTTTCTTCTCTGTAATTCAGGTTTACCTTGCTGTTCTTTTCTTGAATCCTGAGTTTAAAAATATTTCCCTTTTTTTACATAATTTTGTAAGATTAGAGAGTTTCAACATTAGAAAATCTGTTAGTTTAATATACCTGCTACTTTTAGCAATTTGGGAGTTTCTACTGAAAGTCTAAAGCAAAGATCATACTTAATGGTGAAACATTAGAAGCATTCCCATTATAAGTGGAAGCAAAAGAGAATGATTCATTCTTTGAAGATCTTTACCACATTAGCAACAAAACTGTAAATCCCTAAGACGGTAGATAATACAACAGGTGTAAACTCTATATGGAAAAGGCCAGTGTTCTTGAAGGACATAAAAGAAGACCCATAACTATGATATATACAGGGATGGGAAGAATCGTCTCATAAAGATCTCAGGTCTTGTCACATTAATTTACAAAATCACTGTGATTCCCGTCAGAACCCCAGTATGTGTTATGGGACATACTGAGCTAACCCTAGCCCACGTCCGGAAGAGCCCTGGCAGTTTACAAACACGGTCTTCTGGCGCAGAGAGGTGACGCCAGCTCTCACAGTGAAGCCAGCGCGCTCGGTCCAGGTGCAGGCACACAGAGAGGGCGACCGTCCTTCACCGGTTGTGTGGGGCAGTTTCAGTTTATGCCTGCTGTCCTGGGAATTATTAATAGGCTCTCTTTCATTCTGAAAACCACTCAGTAGAGTCGCACAGGAAGTGCTGAGACAAATCCACTTCATTGATGACGCGTGTGGTATTGTAAGTCAGGGAGAAAGGATGCCATTCATTAAATCGTGTTGGCACAGAAGGAAACATCACTGGCCTTTGTCTCACACTACCCACAAAAATTAATTCCAGGTAGATTAAAGACTGGAAGTGAAAAGGAAATTTTTATAACTTATAAAGTAAAATACAGGACACTGCCCTTATGGCCTCTGGAAGCAGAACATAAGGGAGATTTCTGAAGACCAAGAGCACAGGTTATGAGACTGGAGCGGGGGCTGCTAGGGCGCGCGAGTGGTGGGGGAACAGGTTGGTAGAAGAGGACGAACTGTGAGTTGTAAGGTGAGTGAGGACTGAGGAGCTGATGTACAGCAGGGTGTCTGTAGTTGACAGTGGTGTCTTGTGTCATTGAAATTAGCTAGGAGAGTGTAGAACTTGTGTTCTCAAAAAACAGATAAATATGTGAGTTGATGGATGTATTAATTTGATGGTGGGAATTCTTTCACTGTATGCATAAATCATATTGTACACTTTAAGTATAACAGTTTTGTCAACAAAGCTGGAAAAAGTGGGAAAAAGATAACAAATTATAAATTGTAAGACTACACACCGATTAAGACTATTATGTTAGTATTGAATAGTTTTTTATGAATAAGAAAGACAGTGTAGATCATGTGGAAAAACAAGTCCACATGCTGGAAGATGAGATTTGTAACAAACAGAATTCTAGATTAACCAAAACCAAAAGAAACATACAGAGCATGAAAAATGGGAAGCAGTAACTGCTTATAGAACAAGAATCTAAGATGACCACTAATAATAGAAAAAACATTCTCAGGCTCACTGGTGGCCCTGCCAGCGAAGTGGGAACACACGTCCTCCATCTCAGCAGGTGCACTTCTCCGTGTGTAGCCGGGAGAAACGCTCACATGTGAGCGCCAGGAGACCCTTTACAAATGTTCATCTTGGGATTTTGTGTAGTAGCAACATAACGATCTAAAATTGTTGGGAACAATCTAAATTCCTTAGGCCGGGGAATTGAGAGATAAATTTGGTAATATGAAAGTATTCCATATAGAAATTAAAATTAATGAGAGTAAAATGTATCAACATGGATAAATTTTAAACATAATATTAGAATAAAACCAAGTTGCAAAACACTACACACGGTTGGTGTCAGTTATAAAGTTTAAGGACATTCAGAAAAACACACTGTCTTGTGCTTGCATCTGTGCATACTACTGATAAAATACACGCATGGATGGCGGTCTGGATTTGGCCCGTGGTCACAATTTGCCGACCAGGGAGGCACAGCGCACAGAAATTACCACAGTCCCTAAGGGAGGACTGTCATTGTCCCCGTGCGACAGGTGGGAAAGTTGAGGTTTAGAGACCTTCAGTGGCATCATTCAGGTTAAATGAAACTAACCTAACCAAACTCTTATTAAACCACGTGGCAGTGGACTTTTTTTTTTACATATGGAATGCTTGTAGAAGATTCTTTTTCTTCCTCTGAAAGTAGAATGAATTGTGAGGGCCTAATCTCTCAGTTTTTCACAACTATAATCTTTAGAATATGTTCAGAAACTCTGCAGTGCTGGGTCTTCTTTGCAAGATGATTTTATGTACGATTTTCTCAAGGTTTGCAACATGTTTCATTGTTCAAATGGAGAAACAAATACAGAAGTTGGTATGGTTTAGTTCGTTAGTTAGATTTGGATATCTTACAAGACACTGACTTAACATCAGTGGATAGCTTTATGTAACATAGAACACTGTTGAGCAGTTGTTTCCAAAATCAGCTTTATGAAGCAGTTTCTTTGTTTTGTCATGACTTGGAGTAACTGAGAATTTATTTACCTGCATTTGCAGTCAGAGTCTAGGAAATACATTTTCCCTGTTCAGTTTCATGGGCTAGACAGAGTTAGTATGGTTTGTAGGCATCAAGTAACGGGCTCTTCTCTGTGTGCAGGATGTAGGGACCGCCACAGTCCTGTTGGAGTGTGTGCAGATTCAAAGGTGGGATGCTAAGGTTATCTATTTAACCTGAATGGAAATTACCACAGTACTTTTTATCTAGGAGGAGAGTGAAACGACCTGCATTTTAGAAAGTTTTAATGTGAACCAGGGTCAGGATTTAAATCAATAAAATTGTCAAATAGGGGTTCTTGGAGTATTAATTTTAAAAGAAGTTATGATTTTTAGATAAAGAGGTTATCTTACCAAGTACCTGATTATGTTTATTACTTCAAACAAAAAATGGAATGGTTTTTTATTTTTCCAGAGACATCAAACCTGACAATATATTGATGGATATGAATGGACATATTCGGTTAGCAGATTTTGGGTCTTGCCTGAAATTGATGGAAGATGGAACTGTAAGTAAAGATAAATTTTAAATTATTTTACCCACTGACTTTTTTTTTTTTTGCTATTTGTCTGGAAACCATTTATTTATATTATCCATCCCTCCGCCCATCATTCTGTGCTTCGCTTTCTTCCGCGAAGGCGTTTAGGCATACTTACTTCAGTGTGTCTTGTCTATAAAATCTGCCGTTTCAACTGCTTATTTTAGTGACCTGAAGATGGGTACAGCATGCCTTTTATGAGACCCTTGTTTGTCCGTCGTTTAGCTGAACTGTTTATTGTACTTGAGATACTTTTCATTTCCAGATGGATAAAGAAAATAAATCTACACAGAAAAAGAAAATGTGACTTCTTTGCTTTTATTTATTTATTTTGATCTTTTTTTTCCCTAATTGTCTGATTTTCCTGAGGGACTGTGTTCATAAAATGAATGCTTTTTATCAGGAAGGCATCTAGGTTGGTTTAGTTTCATATTACCATTTGCTTTAGTTCTAACTCTAGGCCTCTCAGTTGCTTCCTTTTGCTTGCCTAAAAGTTTATATGCCTCAGTTTTATTCTCTAGTTTGTTTTGGTTTTTGTTTTTAATTCAGTTTCTTGGCCGTACAGCAGAAGTCCAAATACATATCATTTTAATTGGCAGAAACATTTTAGAGATCAGTTGAGTAAAGTACATTCTAAAGACAATGAAAATGTCATGTTATTCTGGACTAGTAGTTTGACTTTTGAAAACGTATCCCAAGGAGATAACTTTAAAAGAGATTATATGACTTCTGCCTCTGGCCGTGGTGCAAGGAGTAATAGTACCAAACTGTCCTCTCACTATAAACAACAATAAAAGGGGACACAGCACTTGAGACAACTGGTCCAGGCAGTGGACAGCAGGCAGCACAAGACTGTTATTTCTGAGAGAGTCTGTGATATATGCCAAACAATTTCCCAGAATCGGGACAGTTGGCTGTTTCTGATGCAGAGAGCTAGAGTTAGAGCAGAGGAGGAGGAGGTCAGAGTTGAGTTGCTGAGGCCGCTGGAATCTGCAGGGCTTGACACAGGAGGGGAGGGAGCTGTGTGAACCTGTCTAATAGCCTAATTCCAAGTCAGAGTAAGATCCGTAGAGTTTGAAAGTGGTCCTCCAGTAACGGGACTTGAATCATAGACTTGCTTTAAATCTGTGCCTGAAGAATATAGCCAGAATCCAGCCCAGGCTCAAGGAGATAAGTATTTTTATTTATCTGCTTAAGCAAGAATTAATATTCCAAAGGAAGATAACAGAATTCATACTTTCCACAGTCTTATTGACAATGACCAGCATTTAATCAGAGATCACTAGACCAAACAAAAATGGAGGATAGAGTGTGGATTGTGATACAGAGCTACAAATCAAAAGTTGTCAGTAGAAGCCGAGGTAGCACAGGTGTTGGATTTAGCAGACAGACTTAATGAAACTATCATAAATATGCTTAAAAAAATCAAAGGAAAATATAGTCTTAAAGATTGCACAGGTAATGAATTTCAGCAGAAAAATCAAATGGACCTTTTAGAATTGAAAAGTACACTGATAGAAATAAAGAATTCACAAGAGGAGGTTAACTGAATTAGAGATGAAAGAAGAAAGAGCCAGTGAATTCAGAGACAGATCAATAAAGATTATCCATTGTGAAGAATGGAGAAAAAGACGGAAGTAAAATAAAAACAGGCTCAGGGACCCCTGTACTGGGAATCCTAGGAGGAATGATTCAGTGTGTTTCAGAGACGGGAATTGCTCAATTACTTAGCAATTTAGAGTGAGATGGGAGCAGAAAATATGTAGAATTGATGGTTCAAACTTACCAAATGTGATGAAAAATGCAGATCCAAGAACTTGGCATATTTCAAGCTTGTAAAAGGAACCACACCTAGCCACATCACAATTAAATTGCTGAAAATTAAAGATTTTTTTAAAAAATTGAAAGCACCCAGAAGAAAAACACATTACATACTCCAGAAAAATGGTTAAGAATTACCAGTGACCTCTCATTGGAAGTCATGGAATGATATCTTTAAGGTGCAGAAAAAAAAAAAATCTGTAAACCAAGACTTCTATATCAAGCAAAAATATTCTTCAAAAGTAAAGGTGCATTAAAGACACTTGGTGATAAATGAAAGATGAGGGATTAATCTCCAGAAGGCATGGATGCTAAAAAATGTCTTTCAGGCCAAAGGAAATACCATTTGGGGTCTTAGATCTATGGGATAAAGAATATTAGATAGGGTAAGTGGATAAGAAAAAAAGACACTATTACCTTTCTTTCTAAATTTACATAAAAAGCATCTGCTAAAAGAAAAGTAATAACATCGCAATGGGGTTTATGACGTGTAGATGTAAAGGATAGGACAGCAGTCACACAAACAATGGACGATGGGTACGTGGAATTACCCGCCCTGCTGCAGGGTGACTGCTCGTGTTGTGTGGGAAGTGGATCGTGCCAGAGAAGGGAGGAACCGCCTGGCAGTCTTGCCGGGTTGAGAAGACATTGAAGTCAGGGAGGCTGTGGCAGCAGGAAGTTGCGGACCTCAGTTCCAAATTGGAGAGAGCTACACTGTAAAAGAACTCAGGGGGAGAGCCATTATTTCCCCAGTCCTGCAGGTCATAAGCCCCTTAGACCCAAAGCTGGGGCTCCTCTCCCTGCATCTGATGCCCAGTCTTCCAAACCCCTCGGCCTTCCAGAATGCAGTCAGTACTGTTTCTGTCTGCATGGGTTTTCCCTGGTCACATTTAGGCCTGAAATCCTGGTGTATCTTCCTAGTCATTCATTTTGTATTAATGATCTCGAAATAGTTTTCCTGGACATTGTAGCATGTTAGACCTCCATTTAGAAATCATTATGAAGAAACCTTCATACTTGTTTTATCTTAATTTTATTTTTAAAAGCAGTCTCTACATATGTTAGGGAGACTTACCACAAAGACAGCATTCCTTTGTCCTAGTCTTCCCAGTTCCAAAGCTCTTTTCCTAGAGGCAGACACCAACCATTTGGCCCCTCTTTTGTTTCATTTACTTACACATTCTTATTATCATATTTGTGCTGCTGTCATCTGTTGATTACTTAGCTTTTGATATTATCTATTAATTTCTGCCGTGGAAGATGAGGACGCAGGTCTTACCCCATCTCGCCCAGCCCATACACTTCTCTCTTTCTATCGCAGTTCTCTTACCGTCTTTCAGTAAATCCTGTTCAGGTTTTCCCCACTCATGTGCAATCTAATGAACAAAATAAACTAACAAGCAAAACAGACTCTTAGAGAGTAGCTGACAGTTGTTGGGGTAAATTAAGGGGCTGGGTGGCGGGTGGAGGGATTGAGCAAAAAAGAAAAAAAAAGTCATGGACACAGACAACAGTGTGGTGATTACCGGGATGGGGGGAGGTGGAGGAGGGTATATGGGGAAAAGCATACTTCACCCTCCACTTCCGCTGGCACTACACACACAGCAAGACCTTTAAAAGTGGTCTGCGGTGGTTTCCAGTGTGTGCTCCCTCCTCTGCTCCTCCTGGCCAGCCCTGAACGCTCCGTTCCCTCTTAATTGGGACAGTGGCAGGAAACACCAGACAGAAAGTGCCCACCACAAAGAGACTCGGTCCTTAAGTGCTTATAATAATTTTTTATGATTATACAAATATTACTCATAGCTGTGGCATGCAGTTTATTTTAATTAAATTTTTTCTTGAACAACTTTTTTATTCTCCCTATAGTAACTAACCTTTTGTTTGCTTCACTTTCTGACTCTCACCTATTTATCCTGAAACTCTACACCACACATTAACTAATTTAGCGGTTCCTTTCTCTGAGACACGTTAAGTAACTTAGTGGTTCCCCTTTACCCTTTGGAGATACGCACACTGGAGTCTGGCGTCCTCCCATTCTAATTAGAGTGTTGTGTAAGCCAGGGGCAGAGCTGTCACCCTGGGACTTGCCTCACGGTCATGCAGTCCACCGTGTTGCTCTCTGGTAACACAGACTCATGGACGCTCGGTGTCCTGGGTCCCGAGTCTCCTCACTGGCGGTAGCTGCCTGAGAAAGGTTCCACTGGGAGTAAACATTTCACAGTTTTGCGTGTCTGAAAATGCCTGCATATCTACCCTCATGTTTGGTCGGTAATTTGTCTGGACTTGGTATTGTAGGTTTGAAATCATCTTTCTCTAAGAATTTAGAAGGCATTGTATTGTCTTCTGATTTACTGTTCAGACATCTAGTGCTATTGTAATACTCGATCCTTCTATTATAACCTTCCCCTCTGCTCTGGAAGCCTTAGGATCTTCTCTTCATTCTCAGTGTTCTAAAATGTTAGCATTGTATGACTTCGTGTGGGTCATTATTTATTACTAGGGTAGTGACCACAATTTTAACCTTTCCCAAATTTCGTGATGTTCCAAATCAGCTTGCTTTTTGGCTCTCACACCTAAGTTAAAACTGTATTATTTTAATCAACTACGCGTCTGTAAGAAGGCAGTTTCTGTTGGGGGGAGGGGTTCTACCCGAATTCTTTTTCTTCCTTTAAAATTGTCTTGGTTACAAGGTTTTGATCTCCAAAGTATATAATGAACTCATATGACTCCACTCCAGGAAGACAAACAGCCCAATTAAAAAATGGGCAAAGGATTTGAATCAACACTTCTCCAAGGAGGACATACAGAGGGCCCAGAGACACATGAAAAGATGCTCAGCATCACTAGCCATCAGAGAGATGTAAATTAAAACCACAATGAGATACCACCTCACACTGGTCAGAATGGCCAACATAAACAAATCCACAAACAAGTGTTGGAGAGGATAGGGAGAAAAGGGAACCCTAGGGCACTGTTGGTGAGAATGCAGAGTGGTACAGCCACTGTGGAAAACAGTATGGACTATCCTCAGAAAACTAAAAATGTAACTGCCTTTTGACCCAGCAATTCCCCTGCTGGGATTATAACCTAAGAACCCTGAAACACCAATCCAAAAGAACCTATGCACCTCAGTGTTCATAGCAGCACAATTTACAATAGCCAAGTGCTGGAAGCAACCTAAGTGCCCATCAGCAAACGAGTGGATCAAAAAACTATGGTACATTTACACAATGGAATTCTATGCAGCAGAGAGAAAGAAGGAGCTTAAACCCTTTGCAACAGCATGGATGGAATTGGAGAGCATTAGGCTAAGTGAAATAAGCCAGATGGTGAGGGACAGATACCATATGATCTCACCTTTAACTGGAACATAATCAACAAAAGAAAAAAGCAAACAAAATATAACAAGTCGTTGAAATTAAGAACAATCTAACAATAGCCAGAGCGGAGAGGGAATTGGGGATAGGGGACAGTGGGTAGAAGGGTTTTCAGGAACTACTATAAAGGACACATGGACAAAACCAAGGGGGAGTGTAGAAGCAAGGGAGGGAGGGAGGTTTGAATGGGGGGGAGAGGGGGGAGAAAATGGAGACAACTAATTTAACAACAATAAAATAATTAAAAAATAATAAAGCTTTATTCCTTTCAAAAAAAATAAAGTTGGTGAATTTTGCATACCAAAAAAGTTGTCTTGTTTATTCTTGGCCATTCGTTTTTCCATATGATTGTTAGCGTTAGTGGTTTATATACCTACATATACACAGATACAAATACTTTTTCATGAACACAAGCTTGTAGACTTGCATTGAATTTAGAGATTTGTTTATGGGAAATTTACATTTATAGCATGGAATTTTCCCTTCCATGAATATGGTGTTTCTGTTACTTTAGGTTTTCTTTTATGTCTGCTAGTGAAGTTTTTAAACTATATTCACTATAAGTCTATTACATTTAAATAATGTTAGATTGGTTCTTGGGCACATTGTGGATTTTTTTTGCGTGTGTTGGGGAGAAGCTATTATACATAACTTTTTAAAATTTGCAGTTTGAAAAATAAATAAAATTTGCTGTTTGATAGCCTGTTGCTGTTTTTAATGGTTATAGGACTCTTCGGTTTTTTATTTCTTCCTGAGTCAGTTTTGGTAAGTTATATTTTCTTCTGTGAACATTGCCTATTGTCGATGAGTTGTCAGTTTTATTGGTCAAAAGTTGTTCAGGTTATGCTCCTAGTTTAAAAACTGTCACGTGTAGTTTTGTCCTCTCTTCATGCCTAATGTTTGTGCTCTTCTTTTCCTTCATAATTTTGATACAGAGCATTTCACTATTTTTTAGTTCTAAATGTTTTCCAAATTTAGAACTCTGCTGTGGACCGTTAATTATTTAGCTGTATTACTTTTAATATCCAAAATATTGTATTTGCTTATTTATTTGGTTATTCATTTCTAGTTTTATTTTAATGGGGAATGGGTCTATTTGATGCCAGTGTTCTGGCATTTGTCAAGATTTGCTCTTTGAGTTCGTAACAGCCCAATTTTTGTAAGTATTACATGTTTGTTGAAAAGAATACATTTTTTTTCTGACTTTTGGGTGCAGGTTTCTATATATGTCCATAAGCTTAAAGTTATTACCTTGTTCAAATTTTGAATATTCTTACCAGTTTTTTTTTCTGATATATATTATCTTTTATTTTAAAATCCTTATTATGTTAAATTATTAATTTTTCCCTATAATCATCAATATTTTTACAACTCTTTTGTGGCTATGTTGTTACATATTATTCAGAATTGGTTTTCTGGGATGTGCTCTTATATAATTAACCAATTTCTTAAAATCTCAATAATTATTTGGCCTTAGAATCTCTTTGACAGATATTAATATAGCTTCCTTAACTTCACTGTGTTTAACATCTGCCTGGTGAATCTTTTCCGTCCCTGTCCTTCTCATGTTTCAGTGCCCTCGTGTGGGTGCATCCTTCACAGCAGATTATTGCTGACACTTGTAAAACATGTTCACTTGGGCTTTGTGGGTAAAGGCAGTGTGACAGTGCTGTCTTTTAGTAGGTGAATTTAGTCCATTTATGGACTTCATGTTGTTGATGTGTTTGTATATATTCTAGCATTCTATTTTGTGCCATTCGTTTGTAGGTTTTGCTTGATGATTGCATATATGCTTGTTTTTCTTTTTTCCTTCCTGTCTTCTATTGGCTTGGTCAAGTTTAGTTTTAGTTGTGTTTTTTGTTACTTCTTTGGAAATGATGCATTCTATTTCAAATATTTTAATGTTTATCTTAAATTTTTTCACATTTATAGTTTATCTGAAATCTAGAATTGATCAGTTTTTCTACCATACTTCTAATCAAAGCAAGAATCTTAGTGTATTTTACACCATATACAAAAATTAACTCAAAATGGATCAAAGACCTAAGTGTAAGAGCTGAAACTATAAAAACTCTTGGAAGGAAACATAGGGGAAAGCTTTTGACGTTGGATTTGGCAATGATACCATACTACAGGCAGCAAAAGAAACAATAGATAAACTGGGCAGCATCACCAGTGAAAATGTCTGTGCATCAAGGTCATAGTCCTCTTAGTGAAAAGGTAACCTATGAGTTGGGAAAAAATAGTTGCAAATCATATGTCTGGTGAGAGTGTTATATCCAGAATATATAAATAACTGACAACTCAATAAATAATTCAAAATGAGCAAAGAACTTGAATAGACATTTCTCCTAAGAAGGTATACAGATGGCCGACAAGCACATGAAAAGATGCTCAGCATCACTAATCATTATGGAAATGCAAATCAAAACCACTGTGAGATACTACCTCACACCCATTAGGATGCTGCTCTCAAGAAGAGCAAAAAGGAACAAGCGTTGGCAAAGATGTAGACAGATTGGGACCCTTGCATACTGTTGATGGGAATGTAAAATTCCGTAGCCTCTCCAGAAACAGTACGGCAGTTCTTCAAAAAATTAAAAATAGAATTACCGCATGATCCAAAAATTTCACGTCTGGGCGTATGCTCCACAAAACTGAAAGCAAGGACTTGGAAGGATATTTGTACATCCATGTTCAGTAGCGGCATGATTTACAGTAGCCAGGGGACGTAAGCGAATCAGGCATCCATTGACAGATAAGTGGATAAATAAAATGTACATACATGCATTGGGTATTATTCAGCCTTAAAAGGAAGGAATTCTTACATGCTACAGTATGGATAAGCCTTAAAAACGTTATGCTAAGTGGTATAAACCAGACATGAAAGGACAGATACTGCATGATTTCCCTTGTATGAGCCCCCTAGAGAGGTCATACTCAGTGAAAGTGCAGTGGTGGCTGCCAGGGCCTGGGAGGAGAGGGAATGAGGGAGTCCTTGCTTAATGGGGACAGTTTCAGTTCTGCAGGAGGAAGAGAGGTCCAGAGATGGATGTGGTGATAGTTGCACAGCAGTGTTAATGTACTTAACGTCCCTGAACTTGACACTGAGAATTGGTTATGATGGTAAATTTTATGTTATGGGTATTTTACCACAACTAAGAATAATAATTAAGAAGTAAATAAGATAAATGTTAAAAAAAATAAACAAGAAACTCAGACCACTTTAACCCTAATGTTCCCTCGTTAGTACGTTACAGTGTCTAGTATGTCAGTTTCACCTTACTTTCCAATCTTCAAGTACTTTCTAGTCCTTTGCCACCTCCTTTTCCTTATCCCTCCTCCACTTCTTCCTACTGCTCGTCGTCCTCTTCCTTCTCTTCTTTGTCATTTCTGACATCTTTGCTTACAGTTGCACCTAGGATCCCGTTCTTCCGTCTGGATTACATTTCTTATTTTATGAACTATGTTCTTCAATGCTTCTGTGTACCTGAACGTCTTTATTTAATCCTCATACCTGTATTGTAATTTAGGTAGGTAGGGAATATAATTCTGGTAATTATTTTGTCTCGCTACTTTGAAGAAATAATTCCATCCTCTTCTGGTGCTGTTAGCATCAGTACTGGTGCTGTCAGTCTAATAATGGTCTTCCTTGCTTGGTGATCTCTTTAATGTTCTTTAATGTTCATAATCTCTTTGCTTTGGTGCTCAGTAGTTTGTCACTGCAGTGTGCGTAGACGTGTGTCTGGTTTTATTTACCTTTTCATATCTTTTATGTATTTACTATGTGTTTTATTTCAGTGACTGGGTTTGTTTGTTTTTTTTTAACTTCTGGGACTTCTATTTGATTTGATTTTTTTCATCTCTTTGTTCTTTTGTTTTTAATTTTTTTTTAATGTCTAATAAATTTAAACATTTCATGAAGTGGAACTGTTACGTAATTGTTAGGAGTCTAATTGTATTGTTTGTTTGGATTTCTGGCTTTTGCTCGTGATTGAATGTTTACTTGTGTAGTTGATATTATGGGACTGTGAGCTCACCTTTGATGGGCTTGCACGTGTGGGAATTCCATGTGGTCAGGTGTGAGCATGTGTGCCCAGAGGAGCTTTGAACTCGATGCCAGGCTTCCTGGGGCACCTAACTGGGGCCAATATTGTTGCCAGTTTCTTGGCTTGAGAACTCCTGGGCCACAGAAGTTCTGTGAATTAAAACCCCAGATGTTGGGACCGGGTGACCTAAAGTTAGGGATTTGTAGAGGAGGAAGTTTTCTTCACATATCAACTGCAATTAAGGTCAACAAAATGTCTGATCTTTCTCTGCTGAGTGGCAGAGTGTGGGAATTCAGCTTTTTGTTTACGGAATACCGTCTAAGGTAAACTGTTAGGGTGGAGGTTATATGGGGCAACCTCTCACTTCAAACCTCACCTGAGCTCAGGGTGCTTCCTTTGTCCTCAGGTTAAAATCCAAGGACCTAGAAAATGAAAACCAGCAATTCCCTAACCCCACTCCCACTTCAATGCTTACCACCCCTGGTTCTCAGTCATCTCTGGTCACTGGCCCTGAAGAGTTGTTATTTTTTAGAAAGTTTATATTTTCATAAAAAATGATTGTTTTATTTTATCTAGTATTTTGAACAATTTGGAATGGACAAGGTTTCAAATTACTTAATCTAAGTATTGCCAAAGAGGAAGTCTGTTCTAATGATGATTAAGAATGGTAATTTATTTCAGAAAATTCAGAATATTAACCATTATTCTACCCTGAGAATGTTCATTTTATGATATGTTCTTTTAAAATCATGTAAAGAACCAGTTTCCTTTACTTTAGAGTATCTTACAAAATTCGTTCCCAGGATCTCTTTTTAGCTATCATTTTCTAGTTTATATCTAAGTTGCCATAATTGTATGCCCCAATTTTTGTCTGTTGGCCCTTTATTTTTTAAAGGATATATTTTTCCTTTTTAATAATTTTTTAAAATTAATAAGTAGTTTGCAGGACATTGTTAATCGTTTATTTCCTTAGGCTCCCATTAAGGTATTTAAAAATAATCTCCAGGTTGCTCAGAAGTATTAACTATGTTTTTTCAGGGTTTTGCCCCCATAACTAATTGTAAAATTTTCACAGTTCCAGTTTTTTGTGTGTAAGGTTATCAGTAACAGTGTTCGAACAATACCTGATGGAAGAAAGGCAGCTAGATACAGGTATATGTTAATCAGTTGTGAATTGCTTTCAATGAAAAAAATAACAGTTTAGGAAAAAGAATGTTCAAAACTCAATATTCAATTTTATGGTTGTGGTGTTGAAATCCTATCATTACCCTTAATGTGTCAATTAAGTAATAGCTATAATGAAGGTTCTATAGTGTTGTGAAACCTGGAGAACTACTAGTGTGGAGATTGTATAAAATTTAATTTATGTGTTCAAGGAGGCTAAATTCAGATAACGACAAAGTTGTTATGAGATACTGTTTATTATATAAGTAAATGTAAATACTTTCAACTTAAAATTATTTGTCTCTAGTATTTACAGTAGATTACTAAAAATATGAACTTCTTCAGGTGCAGTCCTCGGTGGCTGTTGGAACTCCAGATTATATCTCTCCCGAAATCCTTCAAGCCATGGAAGATGGAAAAGGCAGATATGGCCCCGAGTGTGACTGGTGGTCTTTGGGGGTCTGTATGTATGAAATGCTTTATGGAGAAACGCCATTTTATGCAGAATCTCTGGTGGAGACGTATGGAAAAATCATGAATCACAAGGTTAGTTTACTTCACTGTTTTTCATATTGATGGGGTAAATAATACATGTAATAACTTTAATGTGATTTTTAAAGAGAAAACATTTTTCTGAAAACAGTGAATAATCTAATTTCTACCCTAATAGGGGACATGACAGACCCGAATAATCAAAAGTCTATTATTATACATAAAATTACTAGTTTTAACCTTCTGTATTTTATTAGAGAAAGTAATAAGTAGGAAATTAAATGGCTCCCACTAGAATAACAAAGAGCATAAGCAGATAGATTTCAGTCATTACTATAATCATGACCGAATGCATTTAAAGAGTTCTCAGCCTTAGCAGTAATAAACGAAATGCAAATTAAAGTAAGATGAGGTATTTTTCCCTTGTTGGATTGATAAAGATGAAAATAATAATAGTACACCATACTGTAAATAAGCCAGTGCAATGGACATTATTGATAAAAATATAAGTTGATATAAGCTTTCCATCAAAAAGTTTCTAAGTATGCATCTGGAGTCTTTAAAAAATGTTCGGAACTTTCAATTGAGTAACTTCAGCTGTAGGAATGTACCCTAAGGAAATCTTCAGTAGAACAGAGGTATACCAGAAACCTCTCCCAGGATTGTCACAAAATCCTGGAACAGTGCAGATGCACAAGAGGAATGAACTAATAAAACTTTAATCCACTCAGTACAAAGTGAAGTGGAAATAGATGGTTCATAATAAAAAAGGATGGGTTTGATTGCTTGGTCTCAGAAGGTTATGAGCAATTGGAACAATCTGGAATGTGACTAGGAGTATCCCATACAGGGACAGTCTGTTCTTTCTAATTTGTTCCAGTGACAGTTATGATTATTTGCTTCACACGTACATAAATCAGTTTTATGGAATTGATGCTCTTCTCCCTGGTTGCAGAGATGATCTACTAAGTGGTGAAGAGTTGAAAGACAGTAAATAGCTACAAAGTCGTAGAAAGCATGTAAAGCAATTCAGAGAGAAATCGTTGTACTATAACATGATTGTTAAGAGCAAAGGTGCTGGATGGAGCCAGACAGCTTCCGCTCTACCATTCACTGGCGTGTGGTCTTGAGCAATTGCTGAGCTCTGTGCCCTGTTTCCTCTGCTGGGAAAGTTAGGGTAACAGTAGCACCTACCTTAGGTGACTGCTGTGAGGATGAGTAAGACCCTTCTCACAGTGTCAAGTCCACATTACGTTCTTTAAAAATGGTTATTGTCCCTTGCTGCTGATCTGTGGCAGTTTATTCAAACGAGGAGAGACAGTTCGCAGAGCTAGCATTGTTTTGCCTCCAGTCTTCAGAGGTATATTCTGCTGTTTTATGAAACATTCTGGTAAAAAACTAAAAAATATATTTATTGTTATTACTTAATCATTAGTATGTGGCTTATATGAACCATCCGTACTCTTGAAATATTCAGGCAAATTCTATTTTAATGAATATTCTTGATTCTGACAGCAGTTTAAGATACTTTAGCATTTAATTTATTATCTTTTGAGTGCATGTATGACTAAGTCAAATGTGAAATTGAAAGTTTTTTAGGAAGACATTCTTTACTCATTCCTGTATTTCCTTCAGTATCATTATTTTGTATCAATATAAACTTACTAGATATTTTTAAAAGAAAATGTATTTTTAAGAAAATAAATGTTAAGCAACCTACTTAGTAAGTTAAATACTGATTTATATTCTGTTTATTTTATTCTGTTTAGGAAAGGTTTCAGTTTCCACCTCAAGTGACAGATGTATCTGAAAATGCCAAGGATCTTATTCGAAGGCTCATTTGTAGCAGAGAGCATCGACTTGGTCAGAATGGAATAGAAGACTTTAAGAAACATCCCTTCTTCAGTGGGATTGACTGGGATAATATTCGAAACTGTGAAGCACCTTATATTCCAGAAGTTAGTAGCCCAACAGATACATCGAATTTTGACGTGGATGACGACTGTTTAAAGAACACTGTGAGTATGATGTTGTGAGGAAGTTCTGTCCCTGTTCTTTTTAATACGGTTATAAAGAAATGTTATGGACCAGCTTATCAATGCTCAGACAGTAATAGCTTCTGGTATTTATTTTCTCACAAATTCAAGAAATTGAGAGAGTGTGCTGAGGTGAACATACCGTATTTCTTGGACTATTAGACACACCCCCCAAATTTGGGAGGAAAATGGGGGTGCGACATATAGTCTGAATGTAGCTTACACTTACATTGGTGAAATATTATGTTATTAATGTTATTAAATATTTTACCACATTTTTTGCTTCAAAATTTTTTTCCCTATTATTCTCCTCTAAAACCTAGGTGTGTCTTATGGTCTGAAAAATACGGTAGTTATTCACGACTAGGAGCAAAATTAAAATTCAAAGGTTTACTTCTTAGATGAGTTATGCTGTTAGATTTCCTAAAAAGTGGATTTCATGATGGCAGAGTGAAGAGGCTGGCAAATCTCTCCTTAAAACCACCATGAAACTGGACAGAATGGTCAAAAACAGCCATTTCAGGGCTTGACCAATCAACCCAAGGTAAATAAACTGAGAAACACCGACTCGTGAAACACCACTGAACTTTAGTTAAAAACAGCTCCCCACCCGCCTCCCTGCGCGTGGGTGGGGCAGCAGAGCTGCCAGCCTGGGGCCGCTTGTGAACCCAGCAGCTCTGCGGTCCGAGGGGCTGTCCGGGATTGGGGAGCTAAATACCCAGGCCCAATGGTGTCACCACTAAAAACTGCAGACCTGGTAGGGGCTGAGTGGGCAGCAAAAACCTGCAGTCTAACTAGCCTGAAGTTGTAGCCCCGTTTGAGGTGACTGGCAGGCCGGCAGGTCAGCCAAAAACTCAACCATTTTTAGCTCGTGGCCAATGCAGTTTGTCAACCTTTGCCCTAAACCGTTAGGTCATATCAAATTAGAATTTAGAAAAATAAGGACATTAAATTTTTGTTTTTTGCTTTTTTAGCCTTCTTAATTTGAATTTCATTTTAATTCAATTATTTTATTCCGCACTAAGAATTTTTATATTAATTTTATATCACTCTTCACTGTTTGGTAAGTAGATAAAAGAAAGGCAAGTACCGTATGATTTCACTTATGTGTGGAATCGAATGAGCAAGAGAAACTAACAAAGTAGAAACAGACTCATAGATGCAGAGAACAGACTGACAGCTGCCTGAGTGGAGGGGGTTTGTGGGGCTGGGTGGAAAAAGTGAAGGGAATAAGCAAAAAAACCCCACAGTCCCCCCCAAAAAACTCATGGACACAGACAGGATGGTAATTACCAGAGAAAAGGGGTGCGGGGAGAGGCCCCCGAGGACAAGAGGGGGATGAGTGGGGATGGAAGGAGACTTGGCCTGAGATGGTGAACACACAGTGTGCAGATGATGTGCTGCAGAGTTGTACACCTGAAACCTGTATAAGTTTGTTAACAGTGTCACCCCAGTAAATTCAGTAAAAATTAAAAAAAGAACCTTATACCTTCTGAACCTCTCTGAACCTTGTAAAAAAGAATTAAATAGACTTTCCTCATCAGTTTTTTATTATAGGATTATGTTTACTGTTAACAGAAATTGTGAGTCATTCCAAATTAAATACATGGTGCAGTCAGCCCTTACTATTTATGGTGGTTAGGGTTAACCACATTGCCGTGAGCACTGTTACTGGTGAGTACTGAACCACTGCCCCTGGGGGAGAACAGGGTTAGGTTCCTGCGAGCCCGTGCTCACGACATTTTTATCAACCCATCAATGCATAGCCTTTTTTATGTATTTCTATTTAAAGACAGCTTATTTAATAGATACTGCTAATTAATCAGCGCTGAGCTCACGGCCAGCAGCCCTGGAAGTCATGCTGAACAAGTGTACTACCATTTTTTTTTGTAAGACACGTCACAGCCTTCTTGCTTAGGAACAAAAGATGGCACTTTAGCACCATGCTTGGAGGCCACTTGAACAGAAAATCACCCATAAAAAGCATGAAAATGTGAAAAACATGGTACACTTAGACCCGAAGAGAACACTTGTTTATGGTGTGAGAGCTGAAACAAGAAGGCAGGTGTCCCCTTGTTCCAGTCCAGCTGGGAGCGCATGCGTAGGACAGCTCAGCTCTTTCTGTGCTCTGCACGTGTCTCCTAAAGTGCTGTGAATATTGATTTCGGGTTACAAGTAAATTTCAGTGACCAGGCAAATTTGCAGATACGGACTGCATGAAAAATGACTGTACGCTCTCTATCAGCCAGGCTTTTTGATCTTTACTTTCATTTTATTCGAATTTTACGATAGCAATGTTCATGGTCTAAATATATCGCTAACCATCTGTACCAAACTTACCAGTGTTTCCCGATGAACAGTCACATGTTTCCCATTGACAGTTCATGTTTATAGCACAGCCCACAGGCTGCGGTTAGTTATTTCTCACCAGGTGTCTTTACGTCCTGTAGGAAACGATGCCGCCACCAACACACACTGCATTTTCTGGCCACCACCTGCCATTTGTTGGTTTTACCTATACTAGTAGCTGGTAAGTGTGAAATGTTAACATAATTTGCACAATTTAAAGAAAATTAAAGTGAATTGTGGTTTAAAAATATGTGATGTGTAAGAGAACTTTGTAAATCAAAAATTAGAAGTAGTGTGAAGCTACTGCCGGGATAAGTTAGACATCGTGACTCATTTGGGGGAGAAAGAGGAGGATGGGTAGCTCAGAATCCAGCAGCGGTGGGGCGGGAAGGAGGAGAGTTCCCTTGCTGTCGAGTAAGTACTCTCTAGACGCCCAGAGTCAGAACTCCCAACTCGTTAATCTTCCCCTTCTCTTTGCCGACCCTCGTTCCACTCGTCCCACTCATCCCTCCTCTTCCCCCTCGCCCAGTTTAGATTGCCCTGACAGTGACTGTTGTCCCTCCTTGTGAGTGGCCCTCAATTCCTTGACGTCTCATTCTGTCACACTGGCTCTGCTAAGTTGACGTTCGTTATTCCAGATCAGTCTTCTGCCTGTACCTGTGCGGTTCAGTGTCTGGAAAAAAAATATGTGGCCATTCTTACTGGTATCACCTTCCGGTCACGATTACCAACCTCAGGCTCCTTTTACTGCCAGGCAGATGTACCCTGTTACCCTAGTGTGGGTTCACGCGTCCGCCCTCCTGGAGAGCTGTTCCGTATTGTACACTTTCTTCTGAGCACAGTCGTCCTCACTCTCTCCTGACCTCTCTCCCTCTGTCCCCAAGAGGGTGAGGCAAACCCCCACCACAGCTCCCATCACCACATGTACCTCCTGCACACCCCTGGACCCGCCTGTACGCTCTGGAACTGTGAGCTGAGGCCCACCCGCCCCTCCCTCCCCTCTTGCCTACTCCCTGCTGCCTCATCAGTTTCTCCCTTTGTGTCATTTGCGTGTCAGCTCATTGATATCAGCCCACAGACCTGCAGTGTTTTCTCCCACCGTACAGCCAAGTGTAAAATCTCTCTCCCCCCTGCTTTCTTTACCTGCTGCCCGCCGTTTCTCTGCTCCACGTCATAGCAAAATTACTTCCAACCGTTGCCTATATTTTGTCTGTTTTTCTCATTCTCTTTTTTTCTTGACACCACTCCAGTCAAGTCTGTGCTCCCTTCACTCCATGCAGACTGCCTTTATCACTCTCGCCACCGACCTCCATGTTGCTAAATTTAATGATCATTTCTTAGTCTTTCTTGTTTGCCCAGTCTCATCTAATTTGTCCTGGCTCTTTGCCATTAAAACACGCGCTTTTCTTAGCTTGCGGTGCACTCCCCTGATTTCTCCTTGCCTTTCTGGCCACTCCTTCTCAGTCCTTGGCTGCTGCCTCCTGATCTCCCTTGTCCCATGGCTTAGCCTTTGGATCTTTTCCGTTTATACTTTCTGGTGCTCTCATGGATTCTTACTCACGACTCCTAATGTGCATCTCCAGCTGAGACCTCCTCCTCTCTCCTACTTCAGTTCTCTCTTCCCCACCTACTTCAAATGTTCATAGCTTTGGTTCTTATTTTCTCTGCACCTGGCGGAGTGATCCTGCTAAAAGTTAAGTCAGATCATGTCATTTCCCTGTTCAGGACCAACCCCCTACTGCCCCTACCTCTGGTGACTTTGTACCTTAACTCCAAACTTAAGTTCTTACAATGCCCTACGTGACTGGCTCACTTATTGACCTCTCTGATTCTGTCCACTACTACTCTTCACCTTGCTCACTCCATGCCGGCCACACAGGCCTCCTTTCTGGCCCATGAACGTGGTAGACGTACTCTTGTTTCGGCTTGTGCATTTCTGTTCCCTCTGCCTGGAATGCTTCTCCCCAGTATTCCCAGAGTCCCCTCTCTCTCTGGACTTCATTCAGAGTTACTTTCTGAGTGATGACTTTCCTGACCACTTTATCTAAATTTTTATTTCCTCCCTCTCAATACTTTATTTCCCCCTTTCCTGCTTTTGTTTTTTCTTTAGCATTTAACATTGTCTAATGTACTGAATATTTTACTTATCTTGGTTATTTTTGTCTCCGTCACTGGAAAATAAACTCTGCATTGGGCATGTTTTGTTCTGCTCACTTCTGAGTGTCCAGTACCTCAAATATTTTTATTTAAATTGTATTACATTGAAGAAAGCATTTCACTTTTGAACTCTGAATTCCAGGAAAGAGGACCATGGTGGTGCTTTTGACCACCAGTTCACTGAGATGGTTACATTGTTTTAAACTGCCAACAACCCCTCAGCAAACTTCGTTTTATAGTTTTTGGTTATTAATATAAACACAGGGTAATGCGGGAGATTTAAGTTTTCATTTTAAAAAATGCTTCTAAAAAGTCATTTATAATGATTTTGCAAAAAAAGAAAAGTTCTACTACCATTCTAGACAGCTACCTATAACTAGATATTCAAATCCATGTTTTTTAAAATATATTTTATTGATTATGCTATTCAGTTGTTCCATTCCCCCCCCCTTTATTCCCCTCTGCCCTGTGCACCCCCTCCCCACCCGCATTCCCCCTTCATGTCCATGGGTCATATATATGTTCTTTGCTTCTACATTTCCCATACTATTCTTACCCTCCCCTGTCTATCTTCTGCCTACCATTTATGCTACTACTTACTCTCTGTACCTTCCCCCCTCTCTCCGCCTCCCACTTCCTCGCCGATAACCCTCCATGTGATCTCCATCAAATCCATGGTTCAAATGAACAGTTTCAAAAGGCTGTCTTTTTTCTTTAAACTTTGTGTTTCAGTGTAAACCCACATGTTTTCCTTCCTTCAGTGTTCTTTCTGACCGGAGCTGTTTAAGAGTCACAGCTGGCCCTGCTTCCCTGGATCTCGATGCCAGTGTCCAGAGGACCCTAGATAACAACTTAGCAACAGAAGCTTATGAAAGGAGAATTAAACGCCTTGAACAGGAAAAGCTTGAACTTAGTAGGAAGCTTCAAGGTAAATATATTTTAAAGATAATATGTTTCCTTTTTGAATTGGACTCAGTGTTAGGGGCTGTTTATTATAAGTGGTTGCTTTATCTTGAAAATAAATTTTTTTATGAAGTAGAGAAAAATCAGGTTGTAGAAATTTATGCAGAATACAGTGTAATATTTATGTAAACTCACAAAATCAATAGGAAACAAAATGGCATTTGTTTTCCATGGGTATTTGTGTATATGTGTATAAATACACACACACACACACACACACACAGAGGGGGTGGACAAAAGTAGGTTGAATTACCAGCCATCAGTACCTAAAAAATAAATCATGACTATGGATACAAAATAATAAGATAAATAATACAGTAAATAATAAATAAAGTAATAATAATACGAGGAAAAACTCTGTTTCATGTACTCACAACTATAACCCTATTTTTGCCCACCCCTTACTTGCCCGCCCCTGCATGGAAAGATGTGTGGGAATAAGTACCTCGGAGAGAGGAAAGTGGGACCCGGGGAAAGGGCTCTGGGGAAAGGAACCCTTCTCATCCGAGACTTTTCCTACTGGAGTCCCTCAGCCCTGAAAGCTGCAGCTCTTAGCAGGCTGTCGTTCTCTACGCCATGACAAGGGTCACAGGATGTGGAGATTTGAAAATGCTCGTTGGTGAGGCTTGTGATATTCTGACTTGGTCTCTTGATTCTTCACCTTCAGAGATCTCGTCTTCCCCCGTACTTCACCCACCACTTCTCATGGTAGTAAGGCTACCTTGAGATTACAGTCTCTAAAATTCTTTGTTAATTTTTATTTCAGGCAAACCTCACATAACCTTTTGCTTACACTTTTCTAGTTCATTCCCTCTAGTGCTTTAACTTCCATACCCCTTTACTTCCGTCGTTCCCTGTGGCCCTCGCCCTCCGTCGCTGTCCCTCTTCCACCCTCGGTTCTCATTCTGTGCCAGTCGTAATCTGTTGCTCCTCTTTCTGTTTGTGGGGTGTCTTTGGCAGAACCCCAGCCCTGCCGAAACACAACCACACCTGTGGCTGAAGGTAGCTTACTTAAAACACACAACGTGCTGGCTAATCCCACTTCAAGTTCATGAACACGCATCTCAGACAGAGTCTTACTGCTGCCCAGCCGTCCTACTTTTTCCTTTGCCCGTTCCCTGCCTGTGTTGCAGACTCCAACAATCATTTCCCGGTGCTCATCCCTTAACCCATCAGCACTGGGTCCACTTGCCCACTTCCCTCTCCTAAATAGCTCTTTCTTCTTTTGGCTTCTGGGGCACTTTAATCTTCTGGTTTTCTTTTTCCTCATAAACCGGTTATTCTTAGTTTCATTTGCTCATTTCTCCTTATCCCTGTGATGTTAAGTCCATTTGTTCTAACGTATGGTTCAATTCCAGTGTTTCCTTGCTTATTTTCTGCCTGGACGATTTATCCATTGTTGGTACGGGGGTACTGAAGTCTCTTACTATTACTCCACTTTGTCTGTTTCTCCCTTCAAATCTGTTAGTATTTGCTTAATTTGTTCGGTGCTTATGTGTTCGGAAGCATATATTTTACAGTTATATCTTCTTGATGCAGTGACCCCTTTATCATTATGTAATGACCTTTTTGTCTCCTCACTGTTGTTGCCTTGAAATCTACTTTGCCTGATATAAGTGTGGCTGCACCCACTTTGTCTGGTTTCTGCTTGCTTGGAATTTGTCTTCTGTCCCTGCACTTCGAGCCTGTATGTGTCTTCAGAGTTGAAATAAGTCTCCTTCAGGCAGCGTCTAGTTGGGCCCTGTTTTCTAATCCAGCAGCAGCTCTGTGCCTTTTGATTGGTGAATTCAGTCCATTTGCATTCAGGGTGATTTTTGATATGCAAGGACTTACTGCTTGCTTTTTTCATTCTGGTTATTTTGAATCTCCATTTTTTCTTTTTCCTTCTGTTTCTGTTTTTATTTAAATAATAATTATTGATTTTAGAGAAGGAAGGAGGGAGAGAAAGAGAGAAGACGGACAGACATTGATTTGTTGATCCATTTATTGATGCACTCATTAGTTTGATTCTTGTATGTGTCCTGACTGGGGATCGAACCTGCAACCTTGGCATACCAGGAGGATGCACTAACCTTCTGTTTCTCAATGATGATATGCTCATTCTCCCTCCGCCCCCGCTCCCTGCCTTTTGTTTTATGTCTGTGCTCTAGATTTTTGCTTTGTCGTTACCATGAGGGTTACATAAAACATCTCATGGATAAAATAGTCTGTTTTTTTCTGCTGATAGTCCTTTATCTTCAATCACCTATAAAAGTTCTGTCTTTTACTTCCTATGTTTTATATTTCTGATGTCACAAATTCTCTCTCTCTCTAGTGTGAATTTGTTACCAAATTTTAGTAGCTGTAGTTATTTTCAATGCTTTTTTCCTTTATACTAAGAGTTTAACCCTATTCTAAAATAGTTAGTTTTTCCTAATTCTGGCTATCATCTTAATCAGGGTTTTGTGCACTTTCATCTGTCATTTTCGGTTGAAGAGCTCTTTTCAAGATTCCTCGTAGGGCAGGTCCCTCAGCTTTTGTATACCTGCGAAAGAAAGCCTTTACTTCTCCTTAATAGCAGAGGAGAAGTAAATTTGCTTGCTAGAGTATTCTTGGCTGGCCATTTTTATCTTTTAGTGCTTCGAGTATGTGATTCTACTCTCTCCTAGACTGTAGACTTTCTACTGAGGAATCTGCTTATATCCTAATGAGGGTTTCTTTGTGGGGGGGTTTCCTGGCTTTCCTTAAAATCAGTTCTTTATGATTGACTGTGATCATTTCACTGCAACGTGTGTTGAAGGTCTTTGCGTTGAGGTAGTAAAGTGTTCCGTCAGCTTCTTGAACTTGGATGTCTAGTTCTTCCCCCAGGTTTGGGAAGAAGTTCTCAGCTATGTTTTCTTTAAACATTCTGCCGCCTCCTCCCTCTCTCGTCCTTCTGATATACGCACCATTTATATGTTGGCTTCTCTTGTGGAGGTGGACAACCTTGTAGGTTTCCTTTACTTTTTACAAAATCAATTCTCTCTCCTTTTCACCTGAATCATTTGTGATGCCTTTTATACAGATTGCTGTTCTCTCTCCCACGTGGCCCACTCTGTTTCCAGTAGTCTGTATCTAATGCACTCTCCACCTCATTTATTGAGTTCTCCGGCTCCAGAAGTTTTGCTTGGTTCTTTAATAATTTCAGCCTCATTGGGAAATTATTTATTTTTTTCATTAGTCTTATTCCTGAGTTCACTGAATTGCCCTTCTAAGTTTTCTTTTACTTTGTTGAATGTCTTCATAACATCTATCGTGAATCCTTTAGCAGATTGCAATAGTCCATGTCTGTGAGTTTGGTTGCTGGAGAATCGTCATTTTCTTTTTTCGTACTGCAGTACTGTGACCTTTCAGGGTTGTGTAAAACGTGCCTCTGCCATCACGTTTGAAGCAGCAAATATCTTCCTTATTTAGGGAAGGCTTGGTTTTCTTTGATTATAACATTTCAACAGCTTGGCAACCAGAAGCCTTTCTTTTGCTTTCCAGAAGGTGGCGATACAGCACAAGGTTTGGTTACTCTTAGGGGAGCTGACTTTGAATAAGCTTAAATGCTGGTGGCAGAGTAGCCAGAGGTGTGTGCTTAGCACCTGGGTGTGCTCCTGTACTGGTAGGGGGCTCCTCAGGTTGGGGAGGCCCAGAGGTCTGTGGGCAGACAGCATGCAATTTAGTTCTCCTTGTCTGCCCTCTTCCCTTTCCTTTCCCTCCCCCAGTCACCAAGGTCTCTCCACAGAAAGCCAGGTGCTGCTGAAGAGCGTAAGGTCCCCCCCAGCTGCAGCGCCCCAGGCCAGGCAGACTTTTACTCACCACGCTCACTCTCTACCTCCCCTGCTAGGAAGGGCTCTGCTGCAACGCCCATGGCTCGGTATCCGCCCTCCAGGTCAGATCCTCCCACCTGTGGGTCCGCAGTGGGATGGACCTCTCAGTGCGCAGGACTGCTGCGCAGGAGTGCTTTTGTCTAGTTTTGACTGTCCAGTTAGGTGTGAATCACAGGAGATAGAAAAGAGGGGTGACCCATGTCACCGTGACACTGATGTCACTCTGTTTTGATTTTTAAATGGTGTTATACATACAGCAGAGTGTGCCTAAATGTTCATATGTGTGCACAGTCACTAACCTTTACCGCAGGCAATGCAGAGCTCTTCTAGCCTAGCATAAAGTTCCAACATGCCCTTTGCCCGTTCGTTTCCACCACTCTCAAGTAAACACTGGCTTAATACTTTTGTTATTAGTTGATTTTACCTGTTCTTGAACTTCATATACACTGTATCATATAGTATGATCTCATTTGTATCTGGCTTCTTTCACTCAACATGTTTGTTGTTTTTCAGATTCATCTGTCACGTATTTATCAATAGTTCTTTTTTATACTCTTGT
This sequence comes from Desmodus rotundus, assembly GCF_022682495.2. Lineage (NCBI taxonomy): Eukaryota > Metazoa > Chordata > Mammalia > Chiroptera > Phyllostomidae > Desmodus > Desmodus rotundus. Next base: position 12,213,784 of record NC_071396.1, on the reverse strand, counting down.
TTAGTATTATATTATACATTAATTCTAAAAGTTTGTTTATCTAATGTCTTAGTATGTTTTGGCTCATAACTAACTCCAACAGATTGGGTGGCTTAAAAACAACAGAAGTTCACTTCTCACCGTTCTGGAGGCTGAAGTCCAAGATCAGCATGCCACCGTGGCCAGTGCCGCCTCCCTGCGTCCTCACCTGGTAGAAGGGGCTAGGGGTCTTCAAGAGCTTTCTTTTATAAGGCCCTGATTTCATTCATGAGGACTGCACTCTAAAAATTAAGCACCTACCAAAGGCCCCATCTTCTAATAACATCTGTGGGTAGTTAGAATTTCAACATATTAATTTGGGGGCGGAGCACAAGCATTCAGAACATCCCATGTGATTTGTTGCTGTTGAGCCATTTGGGTTATTTCCAGATATTGACTATTACGAGCCTAACTTCTGTGAGCGTTTCTCTCTCTCTCTCTTGGTCATATGTACTTGTTTCTCTTGGACATCTACGTAGGAGTAGGATTTCTAGGTCGGGGGATGGAGTGTTTTCAGCTTTTAGCAATTCTAGTGTCTGTATACTAGTGTATGCTACGATTTTAATTTGTGTTTCTCTAGTAAGTAATGAGGTTGAGTGTCTTTTCATATATTTACTGTACATTTGGATAGTCTTGTGAAGTCCCTATTCAATGTTCTTGCCCATTTTTTCTGTTAGGTCTTTATCTGTGTTTTTTTGGAAAATAACTTTTATTTACCACTTGACAAACAACGTAAAAACATCACAACAGTCCTTTGTGTGGTTGTTGTCATATGTTTTATCTCTATGTTGTAACCTTTCAGTGCATTTATGTTCTTGTTACTTTAAATATTTCATTAATTTTTTAAAAATATCTTCTTATTTACCTAAATATTTACTCTTTTAGTGCCCTTTATTTCTCCCTAGTGATTTGTTTCCATCTGGAATCATTTTTCTTTAATCCGAAAAACTTCTGTTAGTATTTCTTTAGATGTGTGATAAAAAATTCTCAGATTTGTCTTGAGATGCCTTCTTCGCCTTCATTGTTGAAGGATATTTTGCTGTGTTGGAAGTCTGGCCTTTCCCCCTTCGCTGCTATGCTGGTGCTACCCCACTGTTTTCCCACATCCACTGTATTTGAAAAACAGCTGTTAACTTGGTCTCTTGAATGTATGCTGGTTTTCCTGTCCCTGCTTTTAAGGTTTTCTCTTTAACTTCAGTTTGTCTGTAATCTGCCTACATGCAGTTTACTTTGTATTAATATAAAATCCTGTGTGGGGTGCACTGAGCTTCTGGAATCTTGATTGGTATCCTTTATCAACTTTGGAAAATTCTAAACGGTAATCTCTGTGGATATACATATGTGTCTTTTTGCCACGTTCACTTCTCTCCTTCTGGGACTCTAATGGTGTCTGTGTGTTAGACTGGCACCCGTTTCTTATCCTGTTCCTCCCATTCTTACTTTTCTTTGTGTTTAATTTGAGTATTTCCTGTTGACTGGCCTTCACGTTCATTACTCCTGTCTCCTACTGAGTCAGTCTTAATTTCAGATATTGTCTCTTTTAGTTCAGTAATATCCATTTGATTTTCTTACAGTTTGCATTTCTCTGTTGAAAATTTTCATCTTTTTTAGTTTTTCTCTATTTTTTAAAGTCCTTGTATGGTAATTCCAACCACACAATCATTTATGGGTCTGTCTGTATGTTCTGGTTTTTTTCTCCTGATTATTGATCACACTTTCATGCTTTTCCAAATGTCTCACAATTTTTATTGAATGACAGATATCATGGATAAAAGTAACATAGAGATGTTTGTGTTATTTTCACTCCAGGCAGGGTTTTCCCTTTCTTTGTTTTGGGCTCCAGGTAGTAGAGTTCTTAACCAACCTGGGTTTGTTCTCACTGAAATCAGAAGGAGGCGGTCTCAGTGCTGATAGGGGGTTGACTTCCCCTCCTGATCCCACAGGGCTGCCAAAGTTCTAGACGCCATGTCTTCGTGTATCCGCAGACCCCAAAAGAGAAGTTTCATTTTCTCTCATACATCTCTTACTTAATGAGGGATTAAAGTCTTTCTGTGAAGCCCCCTAGTGGACTTCTTCTAAGGTATAACCAGGTCACATACCTAATTCTTAACTAGTGCTGGTGGTGTAGAATGGGATTACCAAAACTGACTGAAACCGTCCACAGTTGTGGCTGGGCCCACTTACCTATGCACACTGTAGCCTCAAACCTGAATCTGGGTTACAAGCAAAGAGAGAGGACTAGCGGCTGGGTAACGAAGCCAACAGAGTCTGCCACCGCGGTTTGTGTGCCTGAGAAGACACAGTGTCGGATAGATTGTCTATTTTGCCGTTAGAGTCGTTAATAATAGGGTTGTAAAGGAAAGAGGAGCAGTAAACGTTGCGTAAAACTGTTACTCAAAGAAAGAACAGGACAGTAGATAACTACATAAACAGGTAATGGGCATTTCAGCAGGCCTGGGACCTACAGGGAGGACAGTGGTGACAAAGACGAGCAAGGACATCCACCCATCTCCATGTCCTGCAGAGTGTGGGGTGTCGGAGGAAAAGTAGCTCCTGCTAATGTCCACTGGGTTGTTTTTATGTCTCCTCATTTTTTCCCTCCCAACTTAGATGTCTTTAAAATACACAAAGGATGTTCATTTAAAAACAATAAATACAAAAAGCACCAATTTTTAGCAAACCCAAAGATGAAGAAACACGTAAGAACTACTTATTGGGCGTAAAAGATCATGATTGGATGCACAATATGGTGTATTTTACACCTTCAACTCCAGTTAACAGATACTTATTAACCACTGTGCATGACGATGATTGTGGTACTCTCTGTATGCGTGATGAAGATGAATTAGAAAAATCTCTGTCCTCTGACGGTCACAGTCCTTTGGCGTTTAATCGGTTATGCATGTAATATATTTAGGTAATTATATAAACTGTGAGTAACAAATTACACAAAGCGGAATATAAATAAGTGCAATCTTGCACCGTATAATGAAGTTTCGGTCAACAGTGGACCTCATGTGCCATATATACCATGGTGGTTCCGTAAGATTATAGTCGAATTGAAAAATCCCTGTGGCTCAGTGACATCGCAGCGCTCGTAAAGTCATAGAGCAGCCCCTCAGTCAGTCATTTGTCTGCAGTGACGCTGGCGCACACAGACCTGTGCCACCGTCATGTAGAAGGCTGGCTCACGCAGCAGGAGGGGGTGCCATCCAGGTTCGGTGAGTGCGCTCCTTACCGCGTGGTGGTACCCTGCGGGGCGTGCCTGGTACAGAGCAGTTACGTTATCTGTACTAGCAACAAACTCGGGTGAGGTAGAGACTCTCTATTTGGGAACCTCCGTAAGATAGCAGAATAACAATTTTAGGACAAGTGTGGTTTCATTTCTGACATGAATGGTTTTAAAGGTTTTTTTCCGTATCTTTTGATACTATCTGGGAATAAGCCTCAATAGAGTTAACGTTTCTTTAATACCTTGCATCTTCTGACTAGAACCACAAGGTAAATCATCTCTATTTTAACCAAACTCATGAGCCAAAGTCATCTGTAGGTGGGCCTCGGCTTTCGTAGATAAAAATCGGAGGGCCAGCACTTCTGCGTACTGTGTGTCAACCCCCGAACCTCCCCTCATACAGCATCTCCGTTTCCCTGTGTCACCCGACGGCGCTCCCCGCCCGCCGCTGTGTACGTGCTAAAGACGGATGCGGTGGGGTTTTTTACTTAAAACTAATGTGTTTACAAGCTTTTTTCCCAGTGGGTAGATGTTTTGATTAGTAGAATTATATAAGGATTCTTCTAGAAGAAAATACATATTGCTGTTAGTTTAAAAAATTTATAGAATATGGCCAGATTTCTTATTCTTTCTTTCATTTACTTTTTTTAAGAGTCAACACAGACTGTCCAAGCTCTGCAGTACTCCACTGTTGACGGTCCACTGACGGCCAGCAAAGATTTAGAAATAAAAAATTTAAAGGAAGAAATTGAAAAACTAAGGAAACAAGTAAGAGGTAAATTTCTGTGTTTCACTATTAATTCAGTTGAGTAGATTTTTAAAAAGTCTTTTATTTGCACACAAAATGTTTATTATTTGTCACGTGTTATGTGGTTGGGGCTGTGTGCCAGCGAGGGGAAGCGAAGTAAGACCGGTGTCTGCTCTCCAGGAGCTCACGTGTTGGTCTGGGGAAAAGATAAACGAGTGGTCGCAGCACATGCGTATAGGCTGTAAGGAAAATAAACACAGTATGTAGGAGGAGCACCTAACCCGGGTTTTAGTTCACAAAGATGACTCTTTTGGAAGACCTGTTAGTTTGGGACACTCATTGGAATTTGTCTGGCAAAGTGTACATATGAGTAGGGGAAAGAGTGTTAGGAGTGAGGAAGGAGGGACAAGGGAATCCCACCTGTACAGGCATTAAGGCATGTGAAACTTTATTTTCTTGGTAACAGTTTAATTTTCAGTGTATTGCTGAGATAGATTAAAAGTAATTTTGACAACTCTTGATATACCTGGTGTATCCATTCATTCATTTATTACATTCATTCAACAAATATTTATTGAGCACATACTCTGTGTACCAGGTGGTGTTTTAGGCTCTTGGCATGCTAGAAGGGACAAGTTCTTAAAGACAGAGCAGAATAAGAGGAACAGGTCACAAGTGCAATATGAGGAGTTTTTTTTAAGTAGGTGGTCCAGGTATAAGCCTCATTGAGAAAGTGACATGTGAGCACAAACTTGAAGAAGTGAAGGGACCCAGCCATGCATTTAAATTGGGAATTTATGTTCCAAGCAGAAGGACCAGCCAGTGCAAAGGCCATACAGTCAGAATGGGCCTCTTGAGTTCAAATGAGACCCAGAGGACAGCATGGCTGGGGTAGATGAGCATGCGGGGAGGATGGAAGGAGAGGAGCTGGCAAGTACATGGGGTAGAGAGGGCTTTTGCCGCATCAGGAGAGTCTTACTGAGTGTTTTAAGGACTTTGGATTTTTTTCTGAGTGAAACAGGAGTCATCTCTGTCCCCCTTCACCCCCACCCCTAAGTAATGTAAGTAGAGGAGAAACCTAGGGAGTGGATAGAGGCACTGGTGGATGCTGTGCCCCTCGAGGTCAGAAGTACAGTTGCGTCTCCGAAGAGCTGTGACTTACTGTGGGAATAAGAGGGTAAGGGAAGAGCTGCGACAGTGCGCCCTAGTGGGTCGGGGAGGGGTCCTCGGGCTGCACTCCCAGTCGCCCCGGCTCCAGTCTCGGCCCCAAGTGCAGCTCCGCAGACGTTCCAGAGATTCTAAAGTGAACTATGTTGTCCGTAGCAGCATTTAGTCTTCCAAATCACCTAAGATGGATAAACTTTTATTATTAAATCTGTAACTCTGGGCACTAAGCATTAGTGAATTGTTGAATTTAAGAAATCCAGAACCAGTTAGTGTGTGCCACACTTAAGCGGCTTTGACTATTGCACTAAACTATTACAAACACTACTTCGTTTATGGAGAGCATTAAACTCAACGGTGTACAATGATTTATGCATTTGCTCTCGCACTTTAATCTGCAAACAAGTCACCCGGGAATCTTGTTAAAATGCAGATCCTGGTTCAGTAGGTTTGGAGTGGGGCCTGAGATTCTGCATCTCTAACAAGCTACCAGAGGGTGCTGGCGCTGCTTGTCTGGGGTTACCACTCAGAGTAACAAGGCTGTGAGAACAGGAAGCGCCCTGAACAGAGTTGTCAATGAGTGTGTTTTGATTTTTCTGTTTCCAGTGTCTTCAGTTCTTTAATTATTGCCAGGAACGTTTTATTTCAACCTATTACTAAATATTGTTTAATTATATACTAAAGTTAATACTTTTACTTTATTTCATAATCTTTTTTAACTGATAATGCTAAACATTATTTAATATCATTACTTTCTAAATTGGGGAGGTTGATCCAAGAATTTCTGAGCTCAAAACAGGGAAAAAAAGCATTTCTCTGCCCTGAGTCTTAGTTCTGATGCCCAGTTTGCCATGTGGCCCTCGGGACGTTATTCAGCTCCCTTGTGCCTCAGTTTTTTATCTGAAAAACAGAGGAACTGACTTCGATGAAAGGTTTTCAGATGCGTACTCTTGGAAACCAGAGTTTACTCTTTAGGCATCACTGGTGAAACCAGGTTGGGAGGTCTGGAGCCACAGTGTTGGAAGCAAAAGCGTCTTCACTAACATCATCACACAGACGCCAGCCAGCAGTCGGGGGAGCTTGACTGCACTGTTTGCTTGGCCGCTTTTCTTCTTTGTCACTGCCACGCTGTTAACTGGTTCTGAAGGTACTGTTTTTAGAAGTGTGGTCTTTTTATTCTAGCAGCTATTTAAGGCACTTAGTACATTTTCCCATTGGCATTAGCTCCTCACCATCTTTTACACAAATAGTAAATGAAACAATGTCTTCTCTTTTAGAATCGAGTCACTTGGAACAACAACTTGAAGAAGCTAATACAGTGAGGCGAGAGCTAGATGATGCTTTTAGACAAATCAAGGCTTATGAAAAACAAATCAAAACACTACAACAAGAAAGGGAAGAGTTAAACAAGGTAAAAAATATAGATAGATTGTTAAAGGCTTTTCTGAATTCTTAATCTTGTTTAATTGTATAGTGAAAGCATTCATATTCAATTACACTAATGCATAGTATATTTTATCTGTAAAAAGTTGGTTTAAAAATTTAAGAATTATTTGGTGTGCGTCATTTGATTAATAGCTAGTAATAAAAAAACATCCTCGAGGCTTTAAAGTTCAAAATCCTTTGTTTGTTTGGAAAGTTAATAATCATAGGACTGATTAAAAGTGAAAATTTTGAAAAAGAAATGTTATGAAGAAATAACAGTAAAATCAGTGTAGTGTCTGTACAAATTAAAGATACAGGCACATTTTCATTATGACTTGCTGATATCAACATTCTTAAGATTATAATAGAAAATTTCTGTAATGCTTTAATGATTTTTCAAAATGTCAGTTTATCTTTTAAAGCATAGGTGAACAAACTAAAGTTATTTTCATAGGAACTCCTTGCAACACTTAAACAGCATTGTACACATCAACAAAATGTATTAACAGCTGGGACTCTGTAACACAGTCCGAGAGGGAAAATAAAATTCAAGCGCTAGCGAAAATACTGAGCTTAAACCACACTTTGTGTGTACCTTGCCTTTCACTGGCAAATGTTTTAAAACGTTGGAATTAATACTAGACAATGCAAAAAAGAAATGAGTGGCTTACTGAGTAGTATAAATTGTATTCAGCGACGTAGTGTATAATACGTTGATAATACCGAAAGAAGTCCTACCGTGGGAAATCTGTAAGTCTTGCTTTCAGTAAAGAAATGGAGGTAATTAAAAATAAAACAACCTTTTGCTGATGAAGCTAATAACAAAACACTAACAGAGAAATCTGTAAAGGTTAAATTGAATTAGGTTAGTACATTTTTACTTTTTTCTTGATGTAGTTTCAAGCAGTGTTGTGTATAGATTCATTTAAATTCATGGCCAATTAATATTTGGAATTTATAATAGGTGTTTTATTTTTTTTAATAATATTGTATTAATGTTAGTGGTTACTGTTATGTATTTAAAGTAGGATTACTCAGCTAAACTTAATTAACCAATGAGATGAGAATCTGATATCTAGATTTATAATAACTGGTTATTATTAATAATAGTATATTTACTAATATACTACTTATGTTAATATACAGGGTCCAGCAGAAGTAAGGCTTACTTAAGTGTGGTCGGTAGGGCATGCGAATGTCTCGTACGAGATGGACAGCAATTTGAACATTTCACCTAAAATGATATGATGTGCTTGAGTGTGATATTGTTATGTTACAGAATTACATGCTTATGATTTTGTAATTAAAAAAAAGGTGTTATTTGTGCCGGACCCTGTATAATAATTATATACCATATAATTATATAATGTGTAATTTATAATTATATAAAACGACATTATAATGTGTATCACTTATAATAATATAGTATATTAACATATAAGTTATTATTAATACTTTATTTGGAGAAGAGAGTGATGCTGAAAAGAAACAGATTATACGGATAGAGTTTTAAATGACTTGGTTAATACCTTACAGGCAGCAGATACTCTTTAAAGATTTTTTTCCCACTGGCTGGTGTTGCTCAGTGGATTGGGCGCCGGACTGGGAACTGAAAGGTCTCCGGTTTGAGTCCCAGGCAGGGCCCGTGCCTGGGCTGTGGGCCAGGTCCCAGTCGGAGGAACTGATGTGTGAGAGGCAACTGGGTCACATCACTGTTTCTCTCCCCCTCCTTCTCCCTGCCTTCCCCTCCCTGTAAAAATAAATAAACAAAATCTTTTAAAAACATCCCAAGGACATTTAAAAAAAAGATTTTTTCATTTTATGCACATGAAAGAATAAATGTAACATTATGTAAGTTTTAATGTAGTCAAATTTATAAATATCTTTATGGTTTGTGCATTTTTTGGCTTGTGTAAGAAATCTGAGTTAAAAAACAGTTCTCCTAAAATTTTATCTCGAAGTTTTTAAGTTCGGTCTCTCCTGTTTAAATTTTAGTGCACCCGAAATTATTTTTGTGCGTCATGTGAGCTAAAGATTGGCTTCACTTCTCCCGTGAGGCTCGCTGGGCCTCCTTCCCTGGCGATGTGCAGTGGCCCTCCCCCGTCATGCATTAAATTCCCCCTGTGCATCAGTCTCTATCTCCATTCTCTGTTCCCTGACAGCCGTGACGGGATTTGTATTAAAATTACATTAAGTCTAGGGAGCAGTTTCAGGAGAATTGATGTTATTATAGTGTTGAGTCTTTAAGTTCTTACTGCCCGTATTTCTTAATATTATTCTAAATGTACATGCAGATTTCAAGAACAGAGCAGATTGTTATGATTTACAGTCGTCGCCTTATCCCCAGGATATATGTTCCTAGACCCCCAGTGGGTGCCTGAAACCGTGGATAGTGCTGCACCCTGTACACATTAAGTAAAATAAGGGAGACTTGAACTATGATACCCTGACAGACGGCCACTAAGTGACTCACCAGTGTGCGGTGTCTGCAGCGTGGACGCACCAGACAAAGCGGTGACTCTCGTCCCGGGCAGGGCAGAGCACGATGGCATGCGATTTCAGCACACTCTTCAGAAGGGCGGGCAATTTAAAACTTGTGAATTGTTCCTCTCTGGAATTTTCTATTTAATGTCTTCGGACCTGGGTTGGCTAAGACTAACTGAAATCGCCAAAAGTGAATCCATGATAATGGGGGAGACTGCTATACGTACAGCCAAAAATAACCGCATGGCTCCCTGGGTGCCGGTCTGTCTTTGGGGCAATGCAGTGATTGCTGGGTGGCGGAAACCCGACACACTCGCATGCAAAGTCTGCACCACAGCGTGGGAGCCCCGGAGAAGTGAATGGTCTGTGTGTGTAGAGAGGAGAAGCACATGCTTCCCGCTCCCCCCATCTCCACCCACCCTTCTGAGACTCTCCTTGCAAATCTAAGGAGAGGGATCCAGGGAATATTTAAAATAAGTCATTCCAGTGGAAAGGTATGCCCAGAGTTGCCAGCTTTATAAAGAGGATATCTCCCTGGTTCAGGCTCTTAACTCTCTGTCTGCTCCTTCTTGGAATGCAAACACATACATCCAGGAGTTAAAACTCTTTGGATTTTCTCACTATCTAAATTACACATAAATTACTTTGAAAGTCTTTCCTAGGTCCCAAGTTTCAGTAATATTTGCTTAGAAAGGCCTAACTTTACAAAAACATAAAAATATTTTCTCTATACTTCACAGTCTTTTCATCTACAAGCATGCTATATCTCTCCATGTCTTTAAAGTCCTTTACAATGTTTTTCTGTAAAATTGTGTACTGGTCCTGTTTTCTTTTCCTTAAATTTATTATTCTATTTTTTTCATATTTTAGATGGTATCTTTAAAAATTATATAGTTTTCCTGATTCTTTCTAGCAATGTTGCTAAACTCTCACTAATTGTAATTACATATTTGAGATTCTTTAAAGTTTTCTGCAAATAATGACAGTTTTGTTTCTTCCTTTTTTATTTTTATGCCTTTTCTCTCCTTCCCTTTCTGGCTGTACTGGGGCAGACCTCTAGTACCACAAGGAGTGGAAGTGGTGGTAGCAGGCATTCCTGTGTTATTCCCGATTCCAAAGAAAACGTCTTTAATGTTTCACCACTAATGTTTTCGATAAATACTTCTGATCAGGTTAAGGAAGTTATCTTCTGTTTCTTTCATGCTAATCATTTTGATCAATAGTGGGTGTTGAATTTATTAAATGTGCTTGTATGCACACTGTTGTAACAGTTACTAGGACTTACTAATATCTACTGATGGAATTATATGATTGTTCTTTAATAAGTTAGTGTAGTGAATTACATTTATAGACTTTTTTTTAACATTAAACTACTTCTGCATTTCTGGGTTAAATATAAATTGTCTGTCTCTTTTCTCCTAAATAATATGATAGTACGGGTAACACATAGCATCAGTTCTAATAGCATTATTTCAAGTGCTTTACATATATTAGATCATTTAATGTGTTTAAGTGTCCTGTGATCTAGATGATGGTGTTATTATTCTCATTTTACAAATGATAAGACTGAGCACAGAGAGTTAAGTGCATTTATTCAAGATCATAATAGAGCTAGAAAGTGATGGAGCAGGAATTTCACCTCAAGGAGTCTAGTTCCAGAAGTCGTGCTGCTTCTCTCTTCATACCTCGCCAGAACTGATTTGCTAACACCTTTTTTTTTAGGATTTTTAAAATTTGTTTTCATCAGTAAGATTAGCCTGTAATTTTTTCCTTTACCTTTCCGGTCTTTCCTTGATACCAAGATTCTACTGGTCTCATAGCGTGAGTTAGGCAGCATTGCCTCTTTTTCTGTTCTCAGCAAAGTTTGTATAAGGGGAACACTTTGTACCTTGAAACACTGGAGGAAGCGACTGTAGAGCCACCTGGGCTTGGAGACTCTCTCCTGCGAGGGGGATGGGGGAGGTCTGTTGATTTAGCCATTTTAGTTGTTACAGGACTGTTCAGGCATTTCATTTCTTCTTGAAATACTGTTGATAAATTGTAAAGCTGTAGGCATTTGTTCATTTCAGAAGTTAACAGATTCACTGGCATAAAGTTTTTCCACATGTTCTTTTATTATCTTTTTTGGTCTCTCCTAGATTTGCAGTTACAACCTCTTTCCTAAGAACTTTCTTGTGCCTTTATGCTAGCTCTGTTTGATTTCATCAGATGTTTGCTGTTTTATTATTTTTTTCAAAGAACCAGCTTTCGGTTTTGCTGATTCTCATTATTCTCACATTTCATTTTCATTCATTTATGCTCTTTATCGTCTCATATTTGGGGGTAAGGGTTGATGAGTTGTTCTAGCTCTAACTTTTTATGTGGGAATTCATTGCATGTCAAGCATTTTTTAGAGTTTCAATATAAGTATTTCAGGCTTGTAAATTTTCTGCTAAATATCCCTCCTACTGCATCTTCAAGTTTTACAATGCTCTAAACATTTTTAGTTTTTCAAAATAATTTAGTATTTTTATGATTTTTCTTTTTGGCCAGTGAATTATTATGGAATTTTATCTTTTTATTATTTATTTCTCTTTAAATGGTAATGTTATTAAACGAACTTGATCTGTGTAATATCTGTTCCTTGAAATCTACACAATTGCTTTATGGCCTATGCTGTTCCATTTTTAAATGTTCAATATGTACTTGAGAAGAATGTGTTCCCAGGATTGGGAACAAGCTTCTATATATGGAACTTGTTAATTGAGCTTTTCAAGTGTTATTTTTTATATGTACAGATACACATTGGATATCACAAAATCTTTATTTTGACCATTACATCTTATATTCCTATACTCTTTATTCATTTGTAGAAACCAAGGTACTAGAAGGTTAAATCAGCTGTTCCTTTGCAGTTAGCATGAGGGATCGAGACTATTAACAGAGTACAATAGCTGTTCATAGTAGTTTATTTCTTTTAATTTTGTCCTAAGGTGAATAATTTTGGCTCCTCTTGACTTCACGATAGCAACTTTGACGGACAAATTTGGTCCTTAGGGTGCAGAATTGGTAACTTATATTCTTTTTACAAAACTGTAGGAACTAGTCCAGGCTAGTGAGCGATTAAAAAACCAGTCCAAAGAGCTGAAAGACGCACACTGTCAGAGGAAACTGGCCATGCAGGAGTTCATGGAGATCAATGAGCGGCTCACAGAATTGCACACCCAAAAGCAGAAACTTGCTCGCCACGTCCGAGATAAGGAAGAAGAGGCGGACCTGGTGATGCAAAAAGTTGAAAGCTTAAGGCAAGAACTGCGCAGAACAGAAAGAGCCAAAAAAGAGGTTAGTAGTCAGGCACAGTCTCTAGTGTCCATGTGGTAGTGATGAAAGCTGCTTTTTCAGACTAGTGAAATACTACGTATTTCATGATTTAACTTTTGAAAAAGGTTATTTTTTAGTTTGGTAATATTGTTTAATGTGCATTTCAACATTCATGTTATCTTCCTGTTACAAGGTAAATTCCCATGGGGAACCTATATTTTTGGAAAAACAATTATAACGATAAATCTGCTTTTTTCATTTTATTTTAAAGCTGGAAGTTCATACAGAAGCTATAGCTGCTGAAGCATCTAAAGACAGGAAATTGCGTGAACAGAGTGAACACTATTCTAAGCAACTGGAAAATGAATTGGAGGGACTAAAGGTATCGTTTGATTTCACATTTATGAAGCCGAATTAATTTTCTCCTCTTTAGGCTTAAATGGAGTGTTAGTGATGTGCTCTCTTGGTGTAGAGTAAAAATCAGCTATCCTCCCAACCTCGTATTCTTAATCCTCATTTTTACCAGTACAAAGCTGATACTGACTTCCCATTCTTGGTGGAAGGAAAGGAAGATGGTGCTTAGTGGGAAGAAGAAACCTATCAGGAAAGAGTTCAAACATTATGCCGGACTCATACCTGGACACGATCTGTTGGTAATTTGCCTGGGAGGCATGGTTAGACATCCAACCCTCTGTCTTGTGCACGACCTAGGGGAGGCACAGAGGAGCTTTGTAGATACTTCAGCTAGGTGAGGTAGGTCATAATGGGCATGGACTGACACATCTCAGCAGGAGCGCTTAGCAAGGGAAACCCTGTGCCAGCTCTAGAGAGTCGGACTACCTGGTTTCAGCTCCCGGCCTCATCAGTGACTAGCTATGCAATGCTGCACACAACATTCGGCCTCTCTGGGCCTTAATTTTCTCATCTGTAAAGCCCCACCTCATTTGTTTTATGTAAGGAGTACATACATATGTATATAAGTTGACATATCATAATTGCTCTGTAATTATTACTATAATAATGTGTACTTCAAAGTGAGAGAATTGGGATTAAATTGACATCATATTTCTACAACACTAAATTATAATCTGAATATGATATATGCCTTTTCTTGACTCAAACCGTTGCATGTCCTGTTCCTTCTGCATTGTCTGCCATCCCCACCTCCACCCACTCCTTGTATAACCATGCCTAGTCCAGAGTCTTATTCATCCAGCAGATACAAGAATCAAGTTGAGTGTCGTCTCAGGAAGTCTAAGTATTCCTTATTCTGTGCTCATATAGGGTTTGGTTAATAACTACCATAGCTCTTGCCCTGGCCGAGTGGCTCAGTTGTTTGGTTGAGGGTTCAGTTCCCAGTTAGGGCACATGCCTAAGTTATGGGTTTGATCCCTGGTCAGGGCACATACAAGAGGTAACCAATGAATATTTCTCTATCATATTACTGATGTTTCTCTCTCTCTCTTCCTCTCTCTCTAAAGTCAATAAACATATTCTCGGTTGAGGATTAAAAAAAATTTACACTATATATTGAAAAAAAATCCACTATAAATGGAGCTATACAATTCAAACCTGTGCGTATGAGGGTCAGCCGTAGCTGCAAAAGCTCTCAAATCAGTAACCTATCATTTAGCTTATGGAACTAGAAAAAGAAGATGAAAAGGAACTCAAAACTAGCAGAAGGAAGGAAATAAAGATTACAGCAGAGTTTTAAAAATGAGAACAGAAAAATAATAATGATGAAACCAAGTTGATTCCTTGAAAAAGCAACAAAATTGACAAAACTTTAGCTAGACTTACAGATAGAAATGAACAAAAAACATCAGAAATGAAAGTGGATACATTACTACCTGTCATCAGAAAGCAAAAGGATTTTAAGGCAATACTATGAATAGCTCTATGCCAGAAAAGTAAATAACCTAGATGACATAGACGAATCCTGGAAGCACACAGGTTACCTAAACTGATTCAAGACAAAGTAGAAAATTTCAACAGACCTATAAAAGTGAAGAGATTAAATCAATAATAGGAAAACTCCTGACAAAGGAAAGTCCAGCACCAAATGGCTTCATTAGTGAAGTAAACCAAATATTTAAAGAAGAATGAACTCCGATTAAACTCTTCCAGATAATGCAAGAGTAGGGAGCACTTTCTAATTCATTTTGTATGGCCGACACCACTCTGATACCAAAGCCATAGTAAAAACATAACACAAAAAAGAAAATTATATACTAGGATTCCTAAGTATAGGTGCATAAATTCTCAACAGAACACTAGTCAGCCAAATCCCAAACTCTGTTAACCGGGTTACACACCGTGGGAAAAGGAGGGTGGCTCAGTGTAAGAAGAAATCCATCTCGTGTATCAAGTGAATAAACCTAAGAAAACGTGATCATCCGAATTGACGTATACATGTCACTTCAGAAAAACCAACATCTTCTCATGATTAAAAACTCTCAGGAAACTAGGAATAGAAGTGAATGTACTCGATACGATAAAAGGCATTTATGAAAAACTCCTAGCTAACATCATACTCAGTGGTGAATGACTAAAAGTTTCTCCCAAAGATTAGGAATAAGATAAGGATGCTCACTTTTACCACTGCTACTTAACATTATACTGTAGGTTCTCTCCAGAGGCATTGGACAAGAAAAAAATGGAGAGACATCCAAACTTGAAAGGGAGAAGTAAAATTATCTCTATTCACAAATCACATTATTCTGTATATTTAAAAATCCCAGAGAATACTACTAGCTTCGAGTCTAGCATATAAGTAGCTTGGAAGTCTCCACTGTGTCCTAATAGGTAAAAACCCGGACAAATTGAGAAATCAGCAACTCTTCGTAGATCGGTAAGAGAAATGATGTCACAGAAGAAACCACTGCCCCCCAAATTGGAGAGACTGAAAAGCAAATACAGCGAATCACAACCTAGCAGAGCAGAGGCCTTCGTGGCAGTCAGTGCCAGCGTGGGAAACCTGAGCTGTAATGGGAAAACAGCTGGAGGCACCAGTGTGAGCAAGACTAGGAGTGAAAAGCCAGGGGAACCCAGGCATCAGGGACCCGCCCAGGCTTCTGAGTTTTCTCTCCTGGAGCTCCCCGAGATTCACACAGTGAGCATCCGTGTGCTAACAGTAAGGGAACCACTTCTACAGCATTCTGTCTTTCTTCACAAGGTTTGTCCTCAGGAGAAACTCTTCAGCCAGAACCCAGCTTGTGGGGTTTTATCAGCACAGAACTGCCTTGAAGGAAGGGCAATAATCTAATCACAGCCCACTCGAGCCGCCCTGTTCACACTGATGAGAAGGGAGGAGAAAAACTGGAAAAGTCCTCTGAAGTTCATAGTCCGGAGGCACAGGCTCAATAAATCTGATCTTAGGGCAGTTTACCACCACATTACTAAAAGCCTGTTATAGCAAAATATGCACAAAATCTGTATGAGGAAGATTACACAACTCTGATGAAAGAAATCAAAGGAGAACTGAATGAACGAAGAGAGATTCCACATTCATGGATAAGAGACCCAGTGTTGTCAGGATGTCAGTTCTTCCCATCCATGGATTTGACGCAGTCTGGGCAGAGTCCCATCAGGTTCTTGTGTGGACGTCAGCACACAACTGAAGTTTACACGGAGAAGCAAAATCCCCCGAGTATCCAGCACTGCGCTGACGGAAAAGAACGTGGTTGGAAGAGTGACCCTACCTGACTTGAGGACTTAACACTGAAGCTGCAGCAACCAAGACACCGTGGTATGGGCCGAAGTACATACAGGTGAATCATCTTTGACGGAGGAGCAAGGGCAGTGCAGTGGAGCACAGATTGTCCTTTCAACAAATGCTGCTAGAAAAATTAGACCTCCGCGTGAAAAAAAAATATAGACAGACCTTGCTTGCACCCTTCACAAAAATTAACTCAAAATGGATCTGTGGTACATGTAAAATCAAAATTTATAGAACTCCCACAGGATAATACAGGGGGAAAACCTAGGTAACCTTTGGTATGGCAATAACTTTCTACATACATCACCGGAGGCACACGAAATCAAACAACTGGTGTGTTAGACTTTGCTGCAAGTTAGAATTTCTGTTCCGTTAAAGATGCTGCCAAGGGAATGAAAAGGTGAGATATAGACTGTGAGAAAATACAGATACATCTGACAAAAGACTGTCACCCAAATACCTGAAGGACTCTTAAAACTCAGCAATAAGAAAACAAACAAGAGCAACAGGGTTGCAAGGTCAACACACAGTAATTAGTTGTGTTCCTGTGTGCCAGCAATGAACGGCCCACAAAGGAAATTAAGAAAGCACTTCCAATTAATAATAGCATCTAAAAGAATAAAGTGCCTCAGAATGAATGTAACCAAGAAGGCTAAAGACTTGTGTACTGGAAGTTACAAAACATTGCTGGGAAAAATTAAAGGAGACCCGAATGAGTATCCTTTTGTGTGTGAGTTATTTCATTGATCATAATGTTTTCCAGATTCATCCATTTTGGAGCATGGTCAGATATGTAGCTTCACCCCTTTCTGTGGTTAAACGATACTCCATTGTATGTACAAACCACATTTTGTTTCCCATCTGTTGATGGGCACTTGGGTGGTTTCTGCCTCTTGGCTACTGTAATACTGTGTCTGTGAACTCAGGGTGCAAGTAGCTGTTTGAGTCCCTGCTCACAATTCTTCTGGATACTTACCTAGGGTTAAATTGTGGGTCATGTGGTAATCTACGTGTAGTCTTGAAGAACTACCAAGTTGTTTTCACATCCTTACAAACACTTACTTTTTTCTTTTAAGTTTTAGCCATCCTAGTAAATAAAGAGGGGTATCTTGTGGTTTTAACTTCATTTCCCCAATGTTGAACATCTTTTTATGTGCCTGTTGGCTGTTCTTCTTTGGAGAAATGTCTATTCAAGTTATTTGGCCATTTTATTTGAGTGGGTTGTGGGAGTTCTATATATCTGGGTATCAGACCCTTATCAGGTATTTTACATCCTTATCAATTAGTGACAAAATCTATAACTTTTAGGATAATTTTTGTTTGGAATTTCTACTACATGCTGTCACTGTCCCAACAGCCAAACTACACTAACCAGAAAAACAAACTAAACTTGTTCTTTAGGTGATGAGAAAAATGAAAGAATAGTAAAGTAGTCCCCCTTCCCTGCAGGGGATCAGTTCCAAGACCCCAGACCCCAGCAGATGCCTGAGACCAGATGGTATTGAACCCAATACGTACTATGTTTTTCTATACATTTATACCTATGATAAAGTTTAATTGTAAATTGGGCCCAGTAAGAGATTAACAACAATAACTAATACTAAAAGAACAATTATAACACTGTACTGTACTAAAAGTTACGTGAATGTGGCCTCTCTCAGTGACTACTGGACCACATGTGCCTTTCTCCTCCTTGTGATATGCGCGCTGGCACAGAGCCTCGTGGTGAGATGAAGGGAAGGGAATGACTGGGCACTGAGACGCAGTGGGAGGCTGCCCTGTAGGGGTTACTTGAACACAAGCACTGCGATACTTTGACTGCCGTCTGATAACGAGACAGCGAAGTGACTAGGGACGGGTAGGGCATACACTGTGCGAATGCTGGATAAAGGGATGATTCGCATCCCAGTGGGATGGAGCAGGATGGCACGGGGTTTCATGCTGCTACTCAGAAAGGCGTGCCCTTGAAAACTTCTGCATTGTTTGTTTCTGGGGTTTTCCATGTAATATTTTAGGACTGCGGCTGGCCGCAACTGCAAGTAACTGAAACCGTGGAAAGTGAAACCGTGGATAAAGGGAGGCTAATGTATAGATAAGTGGTCAGGGCTGCAGATGTACATGGAGGCATTATTTTCATGCAGCTGCGTGAGAGCGAGAATCTGACTTGATGTGGCTCCTCTCAGTTTCAGCAGGTCTTTGCACCAGGCTGCCTCCGCAGCTGCTGGACAGTCTGTGTGGTGCATCTGGTAGGCGCTTCGTAAGTGGTCTGTGGGGAAACGGTGGAATAGTGTAGTGGGTAGATACCCCAGGCACGCTTCCGTGGCCCACACTGATGCCATTGGGTTTTTGTTTTGTTTTGTTTTGTTTTGTTTTCAATTATATACCTTGAATTGAAGAAGCTAGCATGGTGGGTTTTTTTACTTATAATCAACTATTGTTACCAGTTGTTCAGCCCTTAATACCACCTTCAAACAAGGACACATCTGCCAGAGCTTGGTTTCTTGTTGTTACTAATCATAAGCCCATAGGTTCTTTGGGATTTTAAAGTTTCATTATCAGTTACTTGGGAAAATAGATCACAGAGCTCAGGAAATCTTAGTCACAGTCTCTGTGCTTCTGTTTATCCTTTAGCCACTGCCTGGAAGAAGCTTCAGGCTCTACATTTTCCTTTTCCGCTTATTGCTGAGAGTGTATTTTAACCTACTTTCTAAAAAGATGGCTTTCACCCAAATTTCTTTTCCTTAATGCCCTACCTAAATGCGAGGAGACCTATTGTTTTTTCCTAGAGTGAATATGAAGATGTTAGATTAGACCTTTGTCATTTTAAGTACCAGCAGCAAATACAGATATGTAATCTTGGTGGGAAGAAGACTGTGACATACACAATAATAAAGGAATATATACTGAGGGGGAAAAATTGTGAGATGTCAGACAAAGATTAATATCTTGGATAAAGAATATGTTTATGTGATAATATACAAAAATAATATTCAGCTATATGAACAGGTTCTTATATTACAGAAAGAAGTTATTTGTTTTATCCTTATAGATGAACTAATCTTTTATTCTCTTATAGCAAAAACAAATTAGTTACTCACCAGGAGTATACAGCATAGAACATCAGCAAGAGATAACTAAATTAAAGACAGATTTGGAAAAGAAAAGTATCTTTTATGAAGAAGAATTATCTAAACGAGAAGGAATACATGCAAATGAAATTAAAAATCTGAAGAAAGAACTACATGATTCAGAAGGCCAGCAACTTGCTCTGAACAAAGAAATTATGATTTTGAAAGACAAATTGGAGAAAAACAGGAGAGAGAGGTAAGAATCAAGTTATTTAAATATTCCAAAGTTAAATATTTATTGAATGCCTAGTATGTGCCAGGGACTGGAGATGCATAGGCAGTAAACACACTCCAGTCCTCAAGACGACCAAAGTCAAGACGGCGAACAGAAAATTATAATACAGCATGACGGGAAAGCTAGTGGGCTGTGTGGAGCAGCACCGTAGCAGAGGCACGAAAGACGGCTTCAGTACATCAAGGTTTTTTGTGCAAAATGATTTGTAAATTAAGACCAGAGAAACATGGCTGTGGAAGAGTGTCCCGGCAGAAGTAGCAGAATGCGCTAGGATCTGGAGGGCAAGGGGAGTGTGACACCTGCAGAAAATAAAAGCTATTCATTAGGCGAAAACATAAAAAGAAAGATGAGAATGGTGAGAAATGAGATGGAAAGGAAAACAGGACACACTCACGAAGGACTGTAAGGAACTGGGACTTTATTCAAGGGCCATGGCAGGAAAATGGCACGATTGTATTTATATTTTTAAAAGGTCTCTCTCGCAGCCGTGTGGAGAGTGGGTTGGCAGGAGCAGAGAGCAGATAGGAATCTAGCTGTGAGAGATGAGGTGGCGGACTGTAGGCAGTGAGAGTGAGGATGGAGAGAAGTGTATGGATTCCCAAGGTCTCCTGAGAAGACAGAACTGAGAGGACGTGACGGCCAGATGTGAGAAATGAGGAACAGGAGGAATTATCAGTGATGCCCAGGTTTCCAGATTTTAGAGTGAATGCATGTTGTTATCATTCTCAGCCTGTGTTAGAAGCCTGAGTTTATTCAGTTTGGTGCATTGACTCCATAAGAGTATTTCAGAGCCTACTACATGTATGTCAGTGGGAACATGGCAGTGAGCAGACAAAACATCTCTGTGCTTATAGGGCTTTCCTTTAGTTGTGGCGAGAGACTACGGACAGTAAGTAGCATAGCAGACACACTAGGTAATGGTAAATGTCAAGAATGAAAAATAAGGCAGAGGATGGGAGCTGTGAAGCATTAAGGGGAAGGATTTAATTTTATCTGTAGGGTGGCCAGGGAAAACTATACTGAGAAGGTGACTTCTCAATGAGGACTGAAGACAGTGGGAGAGGTATCGCTACAGGTGGATGAGAGAACATTCCACATGGAGAACAAGTCTGTTAAAAAAAAATAACAGGAAGGCCTAATTAGGGAGATAGTAAAAAGGTCATTGTTTGCCGAGGTTGGGGGCAGGGCGGGGTGAACCTACAGAGCACAGGGGGTTTTTAGGGCAGTGAAACTGCTGTGTATGATGCAGTCGTAGCGGATCCGTGTCATTACACGTTTGTCTGGGCCCTAAGAACGCACGACACCAGTAGCGACCTCTGTGGTGAGCTGCGGACTTTGATGATGCTGTACAGTGCTGATGTCGGTTCATTGTCACACATGTACCCCTCTGGTGAGGGATCTTGATGGGGAGGGGGGTGGTATCTGTGACATTTTTGTACCTTCCAATTTTGTCGTGAACCTAAAACTAGTCCAGAAATAAAGCTAACTTTAATAATACAGAGGTCCATGTGGCTGAAGTAGAGTTAAGGGGAAAGAACAGTAGGAGACGAGTATGACAGGCAGTGGGGGCCAGATTTTGTAAGGCTTGGTAAGTCATGTTCAGTAAAACCAGTGAAGGGAGGTATGGCAGGGTGTGGAGCATAAAATTGAGAAATGCTGATTTGTGTTTTAACAGGATTACTTCTGACTACTGTGTTAAGAACGGTCTGAGTTAGATTAGAAAAAAAGCATGAAACCATTTAGAAAGCTATTCCAGTAATCTGGGCAAAAGATGGTGACTTGGGCCTAGGGTGATAGCAGAATTGGTGGTAAGAAATATTTGAATTTGTTTCCTTTAAAGTGCAAGATAATGGTATTTGCCAATAGAGTAGATACGGGGTGAGAAAGAAAGAGAAGGAATCAAGGACGATACCATGGTTTTTGGCCTCAGCAATTAGGAGAACATAGAGGAAGATGATGAGAGAAGCAAGTTGGGGATGCGAGTATTATCAGGAGCTCATTTTAAACAACTTATGTTTGAAAAGCTTATTAGCCATCCAGGTGGATGGCAGGGGAGCCATTGTGTAGAACAGCCTGGATTTCAGGGCTAGAAATAACATCCTGGGAGTATTCACCACCCCATGCTGTCTAAACTGGTGAGCCTGTATGGGAGCACGAAGTGAATGAGTGTAGACAGAAGAGAGACTCTAGGACTGGGCCCTGGGGCACTCCAGTCTTTGGAGGTGGGAAATGAGGAAGGAACAGCAAAGAGAGAGAAATAGCAACAAGAATGACAGGAAGAAGACCAGTCAAATTTGGTGTCCTGGAAGCCACTTGGTGAAAACATATCAAACCTGTCTTTCTGTCAAATGAGATCATGTCTTTATCCAATAAAATGAGGTGCAAGTAATGGCAGTTGGTTTAACAATGTGAAGGTCATGGTGACTTTGATAAGAACAATTTCAGTGGAACAGTAGGGGCGAAACCCCACAGTGGGATCCGAAGTCTTGAAGGAGGGCAAGCAGAGACAGAGTGTAGATGGCGCTGTTATTATTTGGAGTCTCTTCTTACAAAAGCAAAGCAGTGCAGTGAGGTAGTGGCTGGAGGAGAAATTATCTCAAAAGAAGTTATTTTGCTTTTTGTCTTTGTTTTTAGGTGGGAGAAATAACACCAGGCTTGTAATCTGACGGAGCATTATTCAGTAGATGACTCAGGAGGGAGAGGAGCCAAGTGCCAGAGCAGTGTACTTGTGCAGGCACACAAGCGAAGGGGCTTGGCCCCGATTCCGCCTGTCCTACAAGAAGAGAAAGCAGAGAGTGTGGGCACGGGGAACAGCAGAGAGGGTGCTGGGGACGTGTTCTGTGCTGAGCTCTCTTAGTTGGGCATGTTGAACTTGAGGTGCCTGGGGGACATCTTTGTGGAGATGGCAAGTCATCAGTTTGAAGCCAGGAAAAGCTGTGGATATCTATTCAGAGCTCGTCCGCATAATAGACAGTGATTGAAATCAGTGGGGTAGTAGCTGAGATAGCGCAGGGAAAACGCGTAGAGAGAGAGGAGTCACCTGAGACCGCACACCTGGGAGCACTGGCACCTGTGGGAAGTCCAGAAAGGCAGCTGAAGTCAGGAGAGTGTGGTGTCCCTTCAGCCGAGAGAGGACGGCATTTCAGGAGGAGGGGTGGGCAGCGCTGGCAGAGGCAGCCCGCAGGCTGCATGTAGAGCAGGACAGTGGTGAGTGTTGAGAGAGCAGTTGTTTGGAGGCCGAGGCAGCACAAGCCAGGTTTGGGTGTGGTGAGGAACAGTGAGGTGTACAGACGAATCTTCCAACATTTCAGGGAGGTTACCAGGGAATGAGAAGACAAGGAAAGTGGAAAATGAAGTGCGACACAGGGTTTTGGGGAGAGTTTGCTTGTTTTAATATGGAAGAGCCTCAAGTTTTGTTTCATGCAAATAGGAAAAAACAATGGTTCTACGCAGAAATTTTACTCAATTTATTTGAATACATGTTTTTCTGAAGGAAGACGCTTTTGTAACTTTTCATGTATTTGTTGCTTGTTGTTTGGAGTTGCTACTGAAAAGGAAGATTCTTAGACACAAATTTACATTGTGATGACAGATAATAAGGAAAGTGGCACATTTGCTGGGACACAGGATGGCTTGTTTTTCTGAAGTTATTATTTAAATTATAATTTAATTTATATTCAGTAATTTAGTGTAGTGCAAGGGATTTTTAAGATTACAGTTTTAAAATCAAAATTATGTTTTGTTGACTCATATAAAGTTGCCCGCAACCGATCCACACTGAATTTCATTTGCTGCTAGCTAACGTCCTCTCTCAGAATGCTACAGGTGTGAGCGAGTCTCTTTATTTACATTTTCGTGTCCCATTATTCAAGAACTGATTCGCCTCTCTCCCTTTTTTAAAAGTCTGTGAGAACTGTGTTTACCTCTAGGCATAGACATTTCTGCCCCCAGAACTACCATTTTATGTAAGTTTTATAATATTAGGTTATTGTGTTGTATGTGCATGTGTATGTAGTAGGTACTTAAGTAAGAAGGAAAGAAGGGCCGAGAGTGCCGAAAGGACTGTCGGAGTGTGAGCGTGAATTTCCTGTGCTCTGAGGAGCTGAGTGCGAGAACTTGCGCTGTGGGTCATAAACCTGCTTTCCCAGCCTCCTCTCCTTCCCCTACTTTCCCGTGTACACATAACCAAATAAATAAGGGTTCACAGTCCCAGAGGCCCACAAAGCACAGGCGCCTCCCTCAGATTCTCAGATGAAGAACAAAGTAGATGTTGTTAAGAGGACAAGCCTATTTATCATTTAAAAGAAAATGATTGCTAACTTTAAGGGGAAGGATTGGGGTTTGTATCAATCAATATCTAAGTGGCTTCTCAGGATAAAGCGTACTGTACAATAGCCCATCTGGGACACCGCAATTTTACCTTTAACGCCAGTCCTTTTTTTTCTTTTTATGTTTCAAATTGTGTTAGTCAAAGTGAAAGGGAAGAATTTGAAAATGAGTTCAAACAGCAGTATGAACGAGAAAAGGTGTTATTAACTGAAGAAAATAAAAAACTGACAAGTGAACTTGATAAGGTGAGCGATTCATTCTCATTTACACTCATTGAGCACATGCTAGCTGTTCAGCCTGTGGTAGAAACTGGCTATAATTTTGTATTTGGTGTACATGTCTTATTTAATATTGTTCTTTCTGTGCAAGGGTTGCTTGTGGGTACAGGCACTTTCTCCTTGTGCCAATCTGTGCAGGAGTCTCTGGAGAGAGGATTTTGCTTATCTTATCTTATTCTTTGTCCCATTTATTTTTTTGAGCCTCTGTTCTGCACTTCACTTTCGTCTGTCCTCTTTCTTACGCTTTACCTCACATTCGCCACTTAGCTCTGCCACGGCTAAGTTAAGGCTGGCTCGTGGCAAGAGCAGGAACAGTCAGGACAGACTGGAGAAGTTTCGACAACTACGATGTCACATTCATGATGGAGAACTGGTAATAGCCAGACATAATATTGTTGGTCTGTAAGAACCCAAAGAAACCAGCTCTGCCTAAACGCGGTAGCTCGAATGCTGTAGCCAGCTTGATGGACAAAATTTCAAATGCTTGAAGGAATTTTTCTATTTAGTCTATCAGATTTCTTCAATGGTTATCATTCTGCATTTCTTATGCCAGCTCGTAACAAACAGTTGTAAAAATCCTAATAGTAACCACAAGTTTTAATAATTTTATTTACATTTAAATAGGGTTTGGGTACTTGTGTTTTATAATTTCTAGGATTTTTCCTCCAGTATTATGTTCAATTATTAATAATTCCAATAACAGATTGAAAGACCATGGTTAAATAGTCACAGAAAAGAGTCTCTTCATTCTATCTCAGTTTTCCATTGTGTTCCGTATACCTTTCCAGTTCTTCCAATACTTCGCTCAGAGTATTTCGTTTTCTAAGCACTTAAAATCGACTGCTCGTTTGGTTGAAAAGTACTTGAGAAATAATTCTGTTCGTTCATTTTGTCAAGTTCTATGGAGCTGACGCACACAAGCACTGGCCAATGGCCAAAGTAGTACAAACGGATTTTTCAGCTGTAGGTAATGTAAGAGTTATGTATGTCATGTAACTCTTAGCCAGTGCCACTAAAACTAACAACGTTTGAACTTTATACAAATAGGTCACATAGTCGTTATTTCATGTGTTTGACTAATGACTACAAAATTATTCATTATTATATAAAAGGCAGAATTTTAAGATTCCATTAAGAGTTACCTTGAGGTAAGAAATGTAATTAAACTCTAGCAGTCGAATTCATGTGGAGTTTTTAAGCAAATTACCTAGCAGAAGATGGTATTATAGTTTAAGAAAATTGGTATTGAGAAATAATCGAATTGAATATAGATCAAATCTTGTTTTCATCTGTTGGTTTTATTTCATTATTAATCATGAAATTCTGTGTTTACCAAAAATACATATTTAGATATAATTTTTAAACAATACTCGATTCTGATGAGACCTGAAGGATGAAAACCAAAACCTATCTCCTAAGCTTATATAATTATACCTTTCTTGCTAAATTTAGAGTTGTGATGAAGGATGACTAGAACTTTGAGAGCAAATTCATGTGGTAGGCAAGCACTTAATGACAAGTGATAACAGGGAGGTGTTTATTTCTGGAGAAATAAGGAGGGGTTTGGGGTTTGCTTTCATTTGAACTTCATTTTTGTTCCTTTTATTCTCTGCTGAATTCTCAGTCCACCTAACGGCACATCTTCACTGTTTCTTTCCATTTACTCATTTTCTGACTGGGTGTGAACCGGGTGTTTTCCCCACGAGGGACAACCCAAGACTACTTTGCTGCTACTGCTACACCAGCTGTTCCCCTGGGAACTAGCTTGAAGGGAAGTGAATGCCTTCTCTACCATATTGTAGATATTGGAGCCAAAAAGCAATTGTCATGTTAATTTTGAAACTTAAATAACTTTTAGAACTAATACATTTTCACATTTACATTTTTTAATTCAAACATTAAGGCAGTAGAAAAAAGTTGATATTTTCAGAAGTCTACAAGCTTCACTTTTTATTAAAAGATAACTATTGCAAATAAAATTAGCCATATATTCCATGGAGTAAAAGTAAATGGTTTCTAGTAAGAAAAAAATATCATTTTTATCTTGTTTTTAAATTATTTTACAAAAAAAAAACAAAATTACAAAAAAATGTGGAAAATATTCAGCATAAAAGGTACCCATGACCTCATCACCACAAAACAACTATTTTAATTTTATGTTTCTTTTCAGGTTTTGTTTGTATACACATTATTATTACATACTTGCAATCATGTATATATTTCATTTTCTAATCTACCTTTTCACTTAAAATGTTAGGAGCATCTTCCACATTTCTATGCAGTCTTACAATTTTTAGGAGCCAGATACATTAATGTACAAATAGTAAAACCTTCTCGTTCCCAAACCTACAAAATGAACTAATACTTTGGTGAAATTTACTAATGTGCCAGCTTCTGAGTTACTTTATTTAAATCACCATAACTCTCTGAGGTATATACCCCGTTCTCGCATTTTATACAGGAGAGAGATTAAGCTACTTTCCTAATCACAGATTTAGGAAGTGGCAGAATAGGATATGAACACAGGCAGCCTGGTTCCAGAGTGCCTACTTTTTAAAAGTGGAAAAAAGATGAACTTTCTACCAAACACATTTATGTAAAACTAACTGTAAGTACTGTGAGATGGCAGTGCGAAGTCTGCATCGCCCCCACTTGCAGGTCTCCAGCTGGAAGCCCAACCACAAAGGATCTGGAAGGGCTGTCAAAAGCAATGGCAATCCAAACACCAAACAAACAAAAAAGGATGTGTTGCAGGAATTACTGAAGACACTGCATCTGCAAGAAACATTCTCAGAAACAGCCGGTAGACTTCTGGCTATGCTAACATGAAGAATTGGTGAATCTTCTCAAGAAAAAAAAAAAAGCTTGAAAGTGGACACTTGTCAAAAACAACCATTTCGCAGCTCTTGGAATTAACCGGAGAAAGACGACCACAAAACATTTCTGAGCTGCGTTGAGGCTTACCTGTGGACACACACGCCATGTTAATAACGGGTTGGGCTCATCTCCGCCCCCCTCCTCTCTGTAGGGTCTTGGTCAGCCAAGTCATGGCTGTCTGCCTGTCTCCCCCATGCCTCCCCGCAGTTGCATGCTGTGGGAAGTATTCCTATAGTAAAAAAAAATTTTTAATAGGAACCTGTAAATGAGCGACTTGAAAGATGCATCACCCTAATTAAGCTATGATTACTGTCGGTATCATGATTCACCTTGACAAACTAAGTTTTCTGATATTTTGAGATAACTGGAAACTTGAGCAGCTACTATTGATGTGAAGATATCAGAAACTTGTTAAATGTGTTAAGCGTGATTGTATCATAGTTATATTTAAACAGAGCCCGTTTTCTAGAGAGATCTACACATAGAAATTCATATAGATAACGTAATATGATGTCTAGTATTTGCTTTCGAGTAATACAGGGGGATGGGTAAGAAGACAGGAGGACAAAGAATTAACATGGGCATGGTGGTGGTAATTGTGGAGGGTGGGTGGTGGGCTCATCCATTCCTACATATGCTTAAAATTCTTTGTAAGTTTCTTTAAAGAGGTGACATAGAGACATTTTCGGACAAAATAAATGAAAGATATTGTTACCCTCAGAATTGGGGAGCTCTTCAGGCAAAAGGAGAATATTCACAAATGGAACTGATCCCATGTGAGAGTAAGGGAAAAAAGCAAAGGCCAGAGAGGAATTTAGGGAGTACTTGGTGTTTTCAAATCAGTGACCAGAAGGAATAGAATGAATTGAAGATTTAACAAGAGGCACCTGAGCACCTGAGTTCCTGTTTCTAAAAGTCACATGTGTCTTAAAACTGCCTTTCAGCTCACCACTCTGTACGAGAACTTAAGCGTGCGCAACCAGCAACTAGAAGAAGAGGTGAAAGACCTAGCAGACAAGAAAGAATCAGTGGCACATTGGGAAGCCCAAATCACAGAAATAATTCAGTGGTGAGTACCCGTTTAAATGTGTTTTTGTGGATGCTTTTGCACATATGCTCAAGTTGGTGTGAATTCCAGGAGGCGACTAACAAGTTCCCTTATTTTCTGCTCTGAAGAAGTTACTGTAAAAGCAGTTTTCTTACTGACATGTTATGTATTGCTGATCTGCGTTCTGTGTTTTCCATTACGCTCCATAACTGCAACAGATAGCCCTTGTCAGCTTTTACACAGCATCATGGAAACCTGGTATTTCTAAGAAAAGAAACCGCTTTTCTCTCCTAAGACTGTTAGTCCCTAAAGAACCGAAGAAAGTCATTCACTGGCTATAGGTGTTTCTTTCTGAGATCAAAGTTGCTGTGTGTGTGATTGTTTTAGGGAACAGAAGTCCTGGAGAACACCGAGACACGGGGGGGGGTGCCGCAGTC
Source organism: Desmodus rotundus (assembly GCF_022682495.2). Taxonomy (NCBI): domain Eukaryota; kingdom Metazoa; phylum Chordata; class Mammalia; order Chiroptera; family Phyllostomidae; genus Desmodus; species Desmodus rotundus. The sequence goes on along the minus strand of NC_071396.1, from coordinate 12,185,363 downwards.
ACTTTCCTTCATGATTGTGACGCTCGATTCACACGTAGCTTTCTAAGAGCCTTCCCTGGTTTCAGTGTAGTTTTATCACCTGTTCTTTAAATTCAGCTCTTGGGATTTAATGTGGAATAATTACTTCAGTAACCTTCATATTAATTCATTAAAATGATTCTGATATTTGTAAAAATTGGTGTATTTTTATAACACATGAAGGATATGGAATCCAATGGGAGACTTTGTTTTCTAATAAAAATAGTTTAACTTTTTATATTTACTTTCTAAGTTTTTTACTTTTTGGCAAATCATGGCTGTTTAATTTATCTGAAAACAAGTTGTTTCTTCATGTATTTGTAGACCATTTAATGGTCTATTTAAAGGAATTGTTTGTTTCTTGTGCTTTTATTTTGGTTCTGGACACATTTTTTCCATTTTCATTACTTACCGCAGATTAATAGCCCCCTTCTTAAAATAAAAAATGAAAAAGCACTTTTTTTAAGAAAGCTTAACCAGATGACTCAAGTATCTTGATATTGGCTTAACCGTAGAGCTGTTATGTTAACTCATCTTGGGCTCAATAATGTGACTATTCAGTGACTGAATAGCTAAAGGAAAGTGTCCCATTGTGGAAATGTTGTGTTTTAGTCAGTACAGTTAAATAGTTCATTAATGTTTGCCTTACATCCTTGTCATCACGTCTCCATTTCTGAAGCAGAATCATTCTCACTTTAGCCAAGTTTATATAAAAAATGAGGACTATTTATTTGTAACTCCCTTATTAAGTAATCAAATTTATAATAAAGGAATTGCTGAAAATGACTTCATAGAAGACGAGCCTGGTCTGACCAGAACCTGAGCTCCTAGACCACTGACCAGTGACCTTTCCAGTGACCAGCCTGGTGGGTCCAGGTGGAATGGAAGGGGTCCTGGCAAAGGGAGGGAGCTGTAAATGCGGCCACTCTGGAAAGGATTGCAGACAGGATGAAAATGAAAGTTTTTATGCAATTCCAGAAAATACTCATTTTACATTTTTCATATTCAAGTGAAATACGCAGAAGAAATCAGGAATACAAGGAAGTCACTTTGCTTAAAAGCTGTTATTTAGAAATGGCCTTGTATTAGATAAATTATTAAATACTTAATAGGCAGGCTAAAAGAAAAATGTACATTCCCTGTTTTCAGAGTTCTCACCTACTTGAAAATTAACTTTGAGATATTCTATCCAAGCTTAAAGGTCAAGAGTCTCAGGCTGTTTACATTTTTTCAGTGTGGTATATTAAAAAATAAAGTAATGCCAAAACAAAGCTTCGGAAACTTGTAATATACAGTAATCCCCACTTATCTTCAATTTTGCTTTCCGCCTTTCACTTACCCACAGTCAGCCACAGTCTGAAACTGTTAAACGGAAAATTCCAGAAGTGAACAGTTCCTAAGCTGTAAATGGGGCGCTGTGCTGCATCCTGTGATGACACCTTCTCGCACTGCTCCGCTCCATCCTGTGTGGGGCAGGAATCGTCCCTTGACTCCTCGGGAGTCTGAGCCTAAAGATGCTTCAACCAGACTCCAGATTTTAATTTGTATCCTGTCTGCATCACAGATACATGTTAACTCTCCTGAAATACACTTTCCTCGTAGCTATTCAATGGCCTGAATTTTATGTTTGAAAACAATCAGCCTGCACAAAGCAAATCGTCTTCCCCAAAGTATATTAGAATATGCTTCTGAGCATTGCGGATTTCAACTTTTTTCTTCATGGCATTACAGCTTCCTGTATACAAATGATTTTCATTCTTGAGAACAGGAACTTTTGTAGATTTTCATATGCTGATGCCCCCTGCTCCTGGTCTTCCCATTGTTTTGGAAGAGATGTAACAAAAAGCAAACTTTCTCTTGAGAAATTCTAGTATGTGGAATTTGTTTTACTGAATATGATTTGAAAACATTTCTATCTAAAATCATAGTTGCACCAGCAAGATAGTCTTAAGACAGTAAATAGAAACTGAGTTTCGGTAAACTTTTCTTTTTGATTATTTACCATTTTAAGAAAACAGCTTTATTACAATATAAGTTTGAGTTTTGCAGAATATGCTATTTTAAACTAAACTTTCTAAATATAGCATACTTAAGTTTTAAGAAGGGTGTGCTATGTATTTATAACATAAACTGGCAGAATCTAAATAATGAGAACTTTTAATATTCTTTGGAAATCCTGAGGGGGCAGTTTAATGTTAGATAAAAGAGTATTAATTCTGTGGTTCATGGGTAAAGTTTTACTAATTTATCAGGTATAACTAACTTGGACTTTCTGAAACATGGCCGGCTTTAATTTGTATGTAACCGAACAGTTCAGTAAACCTCCTCCCAGTTCTTGAGAGAGTAGTACTGGGTGGGCCAAACAGACCGTTCAGGTTTTTTTGTAAAATAAAAGACACATTTTTCGTTTTCACCATTAACTATATTGATTTAGATATTTTGAGTATGTTGGGTATCTCTTGCTGTTGGAGTCGAGTGAGTAGGGGCCAGGGGTGTTGCTTAACATCCTCCAATGCATAGGACAGCCCCACAGCAAAGAATTATTTGGCCAAAATGTCAATAGTACCAAGAAACTTTGCAGACCACTTTTGACACTTCAGTCAGTCACAGCACCTTCTCCACACACTGCACAAATCTTTGTGTTTCAGTTGCATTTTTACCTTTCTTGAAATAATAAAGCATAATACACCGAAAATGTTGCATATTTTCTTCCATCTTCAATATTAAAATGACTGCACAAAAATTCACCAATTTTGATTAAGTTTTTAAATGCACACCGAGATGACAGCTGTCACAGTACAATCTAACAAAATTGTTTTGTACGAAGTTAAGGACAACTAGGTATGACTAGAGCCATCGTACAGAAAAAACTAAATTAACTTTTTGGCCAACCCAATACTGTGGTAGAACTTTTGAAAGAAGGTATTTCAGAACATCTTTAAATTCCTGTCACTATTAGCTTCTTTATCATGCCTTAAAATAATGTGTATCTCACTGAAGTTTTTCTTTTTTTTTTTTTACTTTTGTACCTTCTCTCTGTTATGTATTTTAGGGTCAGTGATGAAAAGGATGCACGAGGATATCTTCAGGCCTTAGCTTCTAAAATGACTGAAGAGTTAGAAGCGTTAAGAAACTCCAGCTTGGGCACACGAGCCACAGTAAGCTGCCATTCTGCACAGAGACTTGTCGTAATGGGGGCAGGGGAAGGCGCAGAAACACTGCAGCCAATCTGAGTACCTGCACCAGTTGTCCGGGCTTTAGCCCAGCGTGAAGTTTCTCATGAGAGAGCAGTTCACGTCTTTTCCAGGTTCGGGAATTGTAACACATAGCTGCTTAGCTGTGCTTTGTCTGGCTAGCCATTATTGCTAGTGACTATAAAAAAAGAACTCATTTACATGTGAGTCTGTCGTTATTTCTGAATTTAATGAAAAAAATATTTTTACAAGCAGTGTTTTTATTCTGTTATCAGGGAAAGATAACGCTTTTAAGTAGTTTCCGACTTCACTTGGATTACTAAATTTAATGTAAATAAAATTGAGCTAAAGACAGTCATATTATGTTACAGGACATGCCCTGGAAAATGCGTCGTTTTGCGAAACTGGATATGTCAGCCCGACTGGAGTTACAGTCAGCTCTGGACGCAGAAATAAGAGCCAAACAGGCCATCCAGGAAGAGCTGAATAAAGTGAAAGCATCCAACATCATAACAGAATGGTGAGACTGCGTCATGTAGTCCTACTGGAGTAACTTCTGCATTGGCCCCCAAGTACTTGGAGAGAGGTTACGTGTTTAGTTTCCTATCACAATTTTTTAAAAAGTGATGACTAGAGAAAATCATGAAGATTTGAAAGTGAATAGATGCTGTCCAACCTTCTATGCAGTGATGGGATTGTAACAGCCTTGTTGTCCTCCGGCTTGTCCGTGAGGTGGAGTTAATAGTACCAGTTAACCCTCTGTTATTTACCTTTCCCGACTCTCAGACGTCATTCCATTAAATCCCCACCTCTCTCATTTTCAAGAATGTGTATTAGTATAAAAATGCAACATGTAGTCAAAAGCAAAATGCAGTCATCTGAAAATTCTGGCCTATACCATAAGTCTTTTAGAAATGAAAATTCTGTCGGTGGTAAATTTCATAGTGGTATGATATACTTTGATTGTTGTTTATGTTCTTTTATGTGTAAAATAGGTAAGTACATAAAATATACGCCATAGTCTCTGGGGAAGTTAGCTGATGAATACGTTCCCTGAGTCCTTAGTACAGCAGTAGAGCAAATTACAACCTGAGTAAATGAGAGAATGAAGATCATAACGGGATCACATACAAACATGGTTCAAGAACAGGTTAGTGTCGGCGACACAGAGGAACAGTAAGAAGCTCATGCTGCAAACGAAAATTGAAAACTTCTTTTAGGTGTCAGAACACCCAAAGTTCCAAAGGTGTTCAGTCATAAAAAGAAAATATAGTCCCATAAATTTGGTCTTGATTAGTGTGAAGCCTTAGTCTTTAAACTGTAGTCATTAATGTTTTTAATCAAATCAGAGGCTGGATATGTGGCAGCCCGTTAAATTATAAATTTTTGTTGTAAATAATTAGACATAAATTAAGTGCGCTTTACTAAAATGTGCTTGTGCGGCGTGAAAATGGGGAAAACCAAACGTTTTTGGAGAATATTAACTGGATCCTAACATAAAGCATGTCACTCTCTGTGCTATAGTTTAGAATAACTCTGATTTTCTTCTTATGCCTGAGACGTATGAATTTGTTCATAAATCAGGGATGTGAGTCAAGCTGAAAATTATAAACACGTATGCTCTACTTTCTGTTTCTCTATGAAAGAAGTTAACAGAATTCTAAAATTAACTTTTGATTTTATGACATTTTTTAATTTAATAGTTTAGCTCAGGGTCAGCAACTTTTCCTATCAAAGGCCAGATAGTAAATGGTTTTGGACCACATCATCTCTGTCTACTCGACTCTGTTGTCACGCCAAACAAAGCGGGGTTCCATCCCCGATCAGGGCACAAACAAGAATCAGCCAATGAGAGCACAAATAAGTGGAACAGCAAATTGATGTCTCTCACTATCGGCCTTCCTCTCTCCTCCTGAAATCAATAAGTAAAAACTCCACGTTAAAAAAAAGTAGATAATAGCCTAGATTTGCTCTCCTTACAATTTGTATTCCCCTAGCTTAGCATGACTGACGTTTGAACCAAGTAAGTCCATCCAAATAATGATGGCTCACCCACCAGCAGCAAAAATAATGACGTTTCTCCTTTTCTTCCCCTTATTTAAGTAAACTAAAAGATTCAGAGAAGAAGAACTTGGAACTACTCTCAGAAATCGAACAACTGATAAAGGACACTGAAGAGCTTAGATCTGAAAAGGGTATGGCAATGTTTTTTGCATCAATCAGAACTTAGTATTCTGTTATGAATACATTTTATTACACAAGAATAATTTTATTGTGTAGGTGGAAGAATTGTTTGACTAAGCAGTTCTGGCATCCATTTGTGTTGTGTGTATGTGCGTTATCACACACACACACACACACACATAAATAATTGGTCAACGGATATCTGAGTCCTTTTGTTTTTACTTAAGATATGTTATTTAAAGGTTTGATTGTAACAGAAGAACTCCCTTGTCGTACATGTAACTTTTTTTCAGTGCCATGGACTATTTCACGAATAACATGTTTATGATCTGAAAAAAATTATTTTATACTTTATACTTACTATTCTCACGTGATATAGGGGATTCACTCCCAGGGCAGTTAAGGAAACAATGTATGAGAAAGATAAAGCTTAATCTAATCTAGTATTACAAGAGCAATTCAAAGATAAAGAATTATTTTGGCATTTCAGTGTCTTTCAAGTTTGATTTTTAAATTGCTTGCCCTGTGAATTTCCCAGGACCTGTTGCCATTTTCTTGAAAACATTACTTAAACATTTTTTCCTGTTAATGTGAAGAGCAACTCAAGAATGCTTGGTAGCTTTATTACATGAACTTAAACTTTCTTTCCATAATGTGGCCATTAATAAGGTAAAAATTTAATAAAAAGAAATTCAGAATGTTTTCTTAACGAAGGGATCTGTCATACGCAGTTATGAGAAATTCATTTCCCCAACAAAGTCAGTAGCCCTGCCTGAATACTGACCCAGTTAATGGTCTCTGTGTTGCACTTACCTGCTTCCCTGTGTTTCCCACCCTGCGATGTGCAGTGACATAAAGCAGGTTAGGTCTCAGCATCTACTATAAAGCTGTGGAAGAAACAAGATAATCATATAAAGGAATTAGCGTGGAAAAGCCATTACAAGTAGTAGATGTGCAGTAAATATTTGCTGATTGAAGTTCCTGGTGGACGAGAAAAGAAGGAACCCTGAGAAAGTGAATTGGGAACTCAGATTAGGAGCACAAGGCATCATGAAGAAGTCAGAGTCAGGCAGGGCTTCATACAGCAAGAATGGAAGGGAACTGAATTATTCAGTGAGTAAAGGGGAAAGAATGTGAGATGTGGAGGACTTGTGGCCCTAAGACAATTTATGTGGCAAGAGACAATGCAGAGTGTGACTGACAACACACAGATGATGTTGACTGTATCAGTTTAGAATAGACCTAAACTTGTGAAAGAAAAAACTTAATCACATTGCTGTCTTTTGAAAAGATGTTAACCTATAACTTTTTATTTTGATTTGGAATTTGTAGAATATAACATGTTGCAATATGTGGTGACATCGTATACTACTTAATAATATAATGTAATATATTCATAATGAGGACAAGGTTCTTTTTTTTCTGCTCTATTTCTTATTATATTCCCAGTATCTAGATGGACTGCATGTACATGCTGCCTTATCGGGCACCTGTGGAGTGTTGACAGGCACGAAAATTAGTTGTCAATTCCTAAGGATATGGAAGTCCAAAATGTGTACTTGGTTGTTTCTGTTTTTTCTTTTCTAGTATTTTTCATTACACATATATTTTAAGAATTATTTTGGAAATTACGCATTTAAAGTTAATACCGTAGCCAAGAGATAAGCATGCATTCTGTCAATAAAACGATACCCGAAATCAGATATTAAAACCTGAGTCCTTAACAGAAGTTTTTTATACCTAAATACATTTGTTTTATAACTGCATTATTTTCTTATAAAAGATTATTTATGTTAGTGCATACTATGTGCTTGATAAGAGTATTCCAGTGTGTTGTTTGGTATAGACTATCTTAGAAAAATCAGACGTGTTCAGGGCTCTATGTTTAAAATTCTCTGAAGACTGCCAAAAGATTTCATGTGTTTATTTATAATGTATTATATGGGAAAAGAAAGAAATTTAAGAACTCAAGTCAAGAAAGAAGTGTTTCATAGAGAATGATATAATTTAACTGTTAAATGATATTGCAAGAAACATTAGTGTAATTTGGTTTTTTAAATATGTAGAGCTAATATTGACCAGCTTTAAAATATGTTAGTTTGCAAACAGCTTTTAATAGATTTAGACAGGAAAGGTTATCCATGAAAATTAGTTTCAATTGTTCTAGTTTTAAGAAAAGTTGCTGCTGTCTTCTAGGTATAGAGCACCAAGACTCACAGCATTCTTTCTTGGCATTTTTGAATACGCCTACCGATGCTCTGGATCAATTTGAAGTAAGTATTAAGCTTTTCAAATAGCCGTTGGGGTCAATTTAAAAATCACTTTGTGATTTAAAATGCACTTGTAATAAAACTGTTTTATTGCATCCCACGCAAGAGGACCTAGACTCTCATATATTTAAAAACGTATTAGGAAAGGAATATGTTCTGCATTCTTATGTAAACTACGATCGCTTTTTATTTAAGAAAACATGTAAGAAAGGTCAGCATGTGAGAGTGATAAGATCTAAAAACCATTTCGCCACTTCCCCTGAGAAAACTGTAAGTGCGGAACAAATCCTGACTTTTAAAATAATTTGACACTTCTTTTTTTCTCCAAAGCATAGAGTCGCAGTAGAAAGCCATTGGAAATGTCAAAAGTTCACAATAGGGAAGTGCTGGTTCTAGTTCCAAATGAGTTCAGTTTTTTAGAAGTGTATAATAGGGATGCTTTTTAAAAAAAGTATTATATAGAATGTATTAGACAGTTTCTATTTTAATGAAATAATGATTATATGACCTTTTAATCATTCTTTAATACTTAAATTCTTCGCTAAAAAAAAAGTGCTTTATGATATAAAGTGTACTTTTGCCTCAGAAAATTTAAGTTAGTGATTATATCTTTAGTCAACAAGTAATTGTCGATCTCTGTGCAAGTCACCATTCCAGGTGCTGGAGATACAGCAGTGACAGGCAGACCAAGTCCCGCTCTCAGAGAGTTTCCATTGCTCCAGTGGGGACAGTCAGAGGCAGAGATTGTCTCTTTCTTTTAGTCATTTCCTTCGAAAATGCTTACGTTGAATTGGACGATTGATTTGCCATGTGCTCCATTTTATTACATTTTGGACACAGTATATGAACTATATTTCATTCCTTTGGGAATGGGAATAAGAATCACTCTTTAAAAAGTAATTAATGAATTTCTGAGTTTCTTGAGAAACAATGACAGTGACTGCTTTTTCATTTATTTGTTTGAATTAATGTCATTTGCCTTTCAATTGTTTTACAAAATTTTTGATTTATTATTTGTTCTTACTGAATTGCTTCATCCATATTTTCTATTTTTTTATTGCTGTATTCGTTAAATAGGATTCCTTTTCTTCTTCCTCATCTTCACTGATTGATTTTTTGGATGACGTAAGTCTTTGATTTTCAAACCAATGCATCCTTCAGTAAAAGAGATCAGTGAATTGATTAGAAGAATTTGCCTAATGCAGACAGTTTTAGAAATATCATACTTGATGATTTATTTGTGAGCCATAATTTGCTTCTTTTTTATCTTAAATGTAATTGTTTATCATTATGAAACATGATAAAGTAAAAATGTACTTTGAAAAATTCTTTGGCCATCAAAGAATCTGTATGTTTCCATTCTTTGCAGCAGTTCTGAAAACTGGAATGCTTATTTAATTATGGTCACAATATAGATATATATGTATAAAAATAACTGCTTATTTTTATTTTTCATGGTGATTTCTATTTCACATTCCCCATCTTTTTTCAACACTTTAATTTCTCTGTTAATTAAAAGTAAACCTCTGGTGGTATAAAGAGAAAATATGACAAGTTTTCTTCCAGTAAATTTTATAGTAACAGTAATTGAGCACAAATCAATTTTTAATGCTGACAAAATTTTTCTTCCAATGTGGAGAGTTACTTTAGTTCAATATGTACTATATGCAGTATAAATTGACTACATTATCATTTTCTCTTAAATTCTATACATTTAATAATTTTGAAGTTCCGGGTGTATATCATTCATTCTCTTTACAGAAACACTTGACATAAACACTCTCTTTGTTCTACGTTAAATGTCACAGTAATCATTGTCATAAAGCATTTTATTATCATGTTAAACATTCAGTCTTTCCAGAAATTGAGAAATCAAATTGGTTCATATTCAAATATTGTACATACAACTGTTTTTTTAACCGGGGGGAGATTCTTTAAATGTTTTATTTTTGCATTTTGTTAAATATAATTATTATATTCAGAAGAATATTTAGCATAATTTTTCACTAAAGGAAACTCTTGATCTAGACTTTTTAAAATTGTTTTTAAAGTGATATTTGATTATCTTTGAAATATGTATACCAAAGTGTGTGCACCTTTGCCCTTTAAATGGAAACCATTTACTATTCTTCAGACAAGTAATTGTTCCAGTTAAGTGTGATAAAAAGAGAGCGCTCTTGACGTGCAGTAGTATTGCTTGTTATAATCCGGTGTCTGCTTTACTGTCCGAAAATACTCACTATGGTATTTCCATGTACCGTATTTTTTGGACTATAAGATACACCGGACCATAAGACATACCTAGGTTTTAGAGGAGGAAAATAGGGAAAAAACCCTGCTCCACCACCGCACAACCCTCCCACCCCCGCCCCCAGCAGCCAGGTAAGCTGCATTTGGACTATAAGATGCACCCCCCCTTCCCTCCCATATTTGGGGGGGAGAAGTGCATCTTATAGTCTGAAAAATATGGTAGCTATCATTCACCTTTAAAAGAATAGGAAGTTTAAATAAATTATTTTAGTTCTTCCCACTAGAAAATCATTTTCATTTTTCTTTCTGACAAACTCTTCTCTACATCTTCTTGGCCCCACAGAAATCTCTGAAGATAAAACATAGCGGTAGCGTGTGTTTGGGCAAATGGGGCAGCTCTTCTCAGTGAAGGTCCTCAGGGCTGCCTTCCACCCCCACCACCCGGCTGTAGTCACTGCTCCCCCCTTTCTCCCAGGAGCACCCTTTCTCATCCTTCACCTGCAGCAGAATTTCGTTCAAACGTGCAGCTAGGTGATGAAGCTCTACGGAGGGCCTATGTTACCGAGGAAAAAGCTGAGTTCACGATGGCTGCTGAGTTTTGATCATTCAGCCTCCAGCTCTTAAAAGGCATAGTTTTCCATCATTTGCTTCCTAAGCTCTCTTCTCCCAGTTTATTTGTTAAGCACATAAATAGACTCAACTTCTGCCTTTGCTACTTTTTCTAGGTATATGATTTGGAGCAAATTACCTGACCTTTCTTTGCTCAATGGACAAATAGGGGTAACGATAGTACTAATCTCATTTGGCTGTTGGAGAATTTTTTTAAATGCATGTATGTTCTCAGTAACACTGGTTATTATTCCTTACTCTTCCTAGGTCTCTTCCCCCTCCCTTCCTGTGTTCTCTGCGGCTTCCTTTCTTGTCCATCAGTTCGGTTTCTCGTCGGAGCTTTCTTAGCTCTTCAGTGCACAGCCCTCTGCTCCCGCCCCTTCCTCAGCATTGCCGGATCACAGTACCCCAGGAAAGTGGGTTTCACCTGTCAGGGCAATGGCCAGTGAGCAGTAGGCTCCCATTAAAAAAAACATTTTGTATTCCTAATTTGTATTTTATGGCATAAAGCTCTTGTGTCTCTGTATAGTTTTATGGCTGTGACCACCCTGTCCAGAATGATGGTGTTCAGTCTTGGGCACAGCTGGGTTCAGCATCCAGGATACTCAGTATGACAGTCTACTCTGTAGCTCCCTTTCTCTTAGGCATTTGAATTCTTAAGGAATAAGACAAATCTTGACTGTTCTTTGTGCCCAAACTAGTTAGGTTGTTGTACGCTTATAATATATGCCTGTTCTCTAGAGGAAGTAGACTCTAACTCGTACCTAACCCACAGAACACATCATCTTGGGTCATTCTTTCCTGTTTTCTACCTCGTGGGCATAGAAAAGAAAAAAAATTACATTGCAGACCTAAAATGTTAATCACAGCTGAAACTTGTAGGTGTAGGGCGGAGCAAGGTGAGTATTAAGCCAAATAGCAGCAATCGAGTTGCTCTTGGTGCCCACACCTCTCTGACCTTCATCTTCCCCCAGCGGCCTCACGCCCTCAGACCACCCTCGATTCTCCCCGGCTCCCGCTCCCCTCCAGGCCACCTGTTGGCCTCCCACGCCATCTACTGACACTGTAACTCCTTATTTTACTGACACTATAACCCCTTACTTTACTGACACTGTAACCCCTTACTTTACTGACACTGTAACCCCTTACTTTACTGACACTGTAACCCCTACTCGACACAGTTCACACACTCTCTCCCCCACCTCCCATGTTTTCTCAGTGTGTTTTGCCTGTTAACTCAAAATTCAAATGGGCACTGGGATTTGGGGCAATATGGGAAGATGTTGGGAAGATGTCTTTTTTTAAAAAGTTATACCGAACAGTGTAACTTTAGAAAAGAGACGTTCAGACATCTCTTGTCCATGCCTAAGAGTGGCCTTGAGGGAACAGGAGTTCTGACCCCTGACACCCGCCCCCCCCCTCCAGTTCAGGCAGAGCAGACCTCCTCCTCAACAGTCGGTTTCTGTATGTCGGGAGGACTTAGGCCTGTGGGCTTTTGTGCATGTGGAATCACAGGCTTTTGAAGAAGAAAGAGCCTTAGACATTTAGTCCCGCAGTTTCAACCACTACTTGTCCCAGCACTCTCCCATCAGTAAGAGACTTCTCAGGCTTTGGGGGAGTAGGGAAGTAGTGGTGAAGGGTTTGTACTTGACATTCTTGGTAGAGCAGATCAAGGGGAGCTATAGTTCATTGTAAAAGATAAGCGGTCCCTTGGGGAAGGCACTCCGGCATGAGATGTTAAGGCAGTGGTAAAATAGGCACCAGGGTTCCTTCTGCTTTGGAAACTTCCCTGTTCTGCCCTCATCTTTTCTCTGTCCCCCATGCCCGGGCTCAGACTTGCCCACCGTACTCTGCAATTCCACACTCCGTTTGCACGGGCCAACTTTACAAAGTGGGAGCTAGCCCTTCATGGGCAAATGAAAATCTGCCAACTTGCTTTTTGAAGGTCGTCTTAGTCTGTTCTGAGGAAAGAGTGAATCAAGGAATTGAAGCTCTAAATATGAAGGCTGAACGTAAAGGAGCAGAGACAGCGCTTAAGTCCAACTGTCTGGTCCCTAGTGGTGGTTTCTCTCCTTGACTTCTGTCAGATTAAGAGAAGCAAGTCGTGGTGGTCGGGGTATATGGAGAAGCTGACTTCTACTCTTGGCTCTGGCCTCATATAAAATCTCACTACAGTGTTGCAAAATGTTTCTTTTCGGTCTTGGCTCCTAGCTTCATTCATTCCTCTCTCGCTTTTAACATTGTTTTCTCCAGTAGCTGCTTTCAGGTTCTGTCTGAACCAGTCACAGAAATGGAGGTGTGGCAGCGTAGTTTTAGGTGTCTCTGGGGAAAGTTGGTCACGTGTGAGAATCAGTGGAAGATAGAATTTTAAAACATGCATTGTAAAGATTTTTTAATCCTATCACCAAAACATGGCCTAGATTCTTCTGAGAAATTGTCATTCCTGAATTTCCTCCTTCAATTCTTGTTTTTTAAAACTTTCATCCACATATTAAACACAATCCAACTTGAAATTCTTATTTCAAAAATTGTCACTTTCAATCCTTTTGTAATTTAGGCAGTGTTATATTGTATATTATTTTATACATTATTATACATATTTTTATTGCTTATCATATATTGGAATATATTTAGGCAGTCTAGAGGAAAAGAATCATGACTACATCATTTTTTGCCTCTTCAGTATTTTAGTAAATACGATTCTGGAATTCATTAACTGAACCTTAAAATCTATTAGCCAAATTATATGTCCATATGATAAATGACTTCTTTTGGTGTCTTCTTATTTGCTTACTTCCATAATCAGCCTTGAAGTTCTGGTGGCAATTTGTAGACCCAGATATAACGTAGTTTTAAGTTTTATATAGTTGCATGCTAAGACAATGTATTGGTTTCCAGTGTTTGCTGTGAGACCAGTTTCATGTTTATAGAAAACCATGGTGTATGGGAGTGTGTACGAAAGTGTGTGTGTGTGCGCGCGCGCGTTCCTCTAATTGCACCCTAAGGAAAAACTGTAATTTGTCCTTTCTATTGAAAACACAAAAATAGTTGCCTGATTTCTAGGAAGACACTTTGGAAAGAACGTTATTACTATGGTGGTTTAGCACCATTGTTAGTTTTATACATTGCCAGCTTAGAAAATGTGTTGTCCTTCCTATGCAAAGATAATTTTGAGAGACTTTGGACTTGTTACTCTGGTGGTAATATATTTACTTGGAGCTATTCATGCTCCTTTTCATGGATGGTGAGACAGGTACTTCCTGTTAATAATTGAGGGTGTAAAACTGGCTTTAAATCTGAGACTTAAGATGGACTGGACGAATAAACAAAAAAACTTGTTTGGAACCTGCAGGCCTTCTAATTCCAGGTTGTGGCCAACACTTTGGGCCTCAGTGTTCAAGTCCCCTTCCATTCCAGTTTCCTGTAGAAAGAATAACAGTTTTTCAATCTGCCAGAGTTACGGTACAAATAAAACTGATACTCTTGAGTGATGTTTCTCATCCTTGTAGTTTTTTGTAACTCCTGTTGCCTCAGTTTATATATTCCATCCTCTGGGCCCCCCTAAAAATCTTGCACGTCCCTCCTCCAGGTTTCCGTACAGACTTTGCACATACCTCTCTTGTAGCATTTACCACACTGTTGATGGCTGGGTGTCTTCCACTAGTCTGTGACCCGCCTGCCTCTTTACCCTTACGTACTTGACACACTGTAAACCCTCACAGTGTTAGTTTGGAGTGCATGTAGGACATTGCCTGAGTAGATATGGCTAGTATTTGTGAAGCTCTACTGCTGAGCATCACAGTTTCAAAAACTGTGTTAAGTTTCAAAAACTTAAAAAATATTTTGACATAATTGTTACCTACCTAATGTCATTATTAATTTTGCCTAATTAGTTGAGTCTTTAGTTTCCTAAAGGTGAAGGTCCCTCTTTTGTTTAAGCCTAATATCTAGTCAGGATGGACAATATTGTTGAAGTAACTTTTTGTTTTAATCCATTATTAATAATTCTGAGGTCCTTATTTAGCTTCCGTTTAAAAGAATCGTCTTTGAAAACAGTAAGAATTTGGTTGGTAAATGCCTGAGGCAAGACGGTTGAAATATTTTATTAAATGCCTACCATTGTAAATCAGAATTACTGAGATCCTGTTTGTTCTAACTTTTCAAGTTGCTACTACCAACCTTTCTAGAAAAGAAATTGTCTGTCACTTGATGAGGTCTTGTTTCGTGGGCCACTGTTTGTACAATACCAGGTCCAGTGAAAACTTCATGTCACTGTTACACCCAGTCTGAGCAAAGGTCTTTTCACTATCCTGTCCTCCAGTTTCCCCTGAAAACTATGTCCTTTCAACCTGTTAAAAAAATGTGTCTCTGCATGTGTGTTTATATGCCTTGTCTGTGAACACAGCGGTGTGCAGTCACTGGCAGTCACGAGCATCGGCATTTGTAACACTCGGTCTTCTCCTTTCTTTGTTGAAGCGCTCTCCGTCCTGCACTCCAGCTAGCAAAGGCAGACGTGTAAGAGACTCTCGCACTTTGTGTCCCCGTCCTGATGCCCTCCACCCTCTCTCTTGTCCTCTTTGCCTGTGGTCGCAGAACATGCTGGCGTTTTTGTGACGTGTTGTTACATTTATTGCATGCTTCGTGCTGCTGCTCCTGCTGGTGCTGCTTTTTTGTGGGGTTTTCTTTCTTTTTTTGTTCTTGTTTTTTGGCTTTGGCCGCAAAGCTTTAGGAATGTTCATATAAAGTTCTTTAACCAAACTACTAAAATTATAAGGTATCTTTTATTTTGATTGTGGGGAAAAAGTGATCCTAAAGTATGCTTTCTAAATTGATTATATACAAAGTGAATGAGTTCCTAAGTAAGAATCTGATGTAAGCAAATGTGTAGAAATTTCTCAGAGATTTTCATTATATAGAAAGAATGATAATTTATATCATGCAGATTTCAAAAATGTTTTGGGACAAGTTATAGATCTATACTTTTACGTAAATCGGTTCTGGAGAAATTTTCAATATTTGTATGTGGTTCAGAGGAAGCCTCTAAATATTTTACATTTATAGATTTGGAGAACTGATGTTAATAAATATTTACATTCTAAGATATATCTGAGATGTAAAAAGTGGTTGTCACATTCTTTGTACATGCAATGATAACAAACTGTCAGTGTCTTCCTGTGCTGAGGCTGGCCCAGTGTTTCTCAGTCTGAAATGAGCCAGCCACCTGCAAGATTCTCAGATGCCCAGAGTGGGGAACGTGTTTGTGGAAAGGCCTCAAATTTTTCTAAACCGTCTTGTGCCCCAACACCAATACACACGTATACTCAGTCCTCAGTTGAGAGGCACTGGGCTAGCTGCCATTGTTGGCACTGACTTTCATGTACCTAGTAAAACAGTACCTTGGAAAGGGCAGGTCTGCGATAGATACATGGTTTTTACTTTTACCTGTCAGCTGCATGATCATTGGTGTTGATTAACACCTTCAATCTAGAATTCTTCGATTTGGAAAGTTCTAGATCAGGGAATTAGTAGGGTGGCCCACTGCATCCTGTACTCTTTATCTTTCTAGTGTGATGGAGAGTTGGTTGTAAAATGAACACAATTAGCCCTAATGTAGCACCTATTTTTAAACTGCTGTGTAACAGTGAGTTAGCAGCTCAGACACTGTGTGTCTGTGTCTGGTACCCATGGTGTGTCCAGTTCTGCTGATAGCTCCTTCATTAGTGATGTTTATGAAAAGACTGCTGGTTCAACTGGTTTCTTGACTGTTTTCACATTTGGGTATTTGAATTTATCAAATTAATCTGAGTATATGTGAATTATATCCTGTCTAGGAGGGAAGACCCAAATGTTGTGTGCTCAGTTATATTAAGTTCAAATCAGCCTGTGAATTAACTAAACTTTAACTATTTGTTTTTGAATAAGGTTATTATTCAGAGAGGTTTTGTTTTTCTGGTTAAATTTATTATATATTATATCTTCTTGCCTTTTCAGACTTTTAGGGGCCTTGGCCACCCCCAAAAATTCTGTAAATCTTGAAATAAGAAAAAGATTTTGAGGAAAATAGCCACTATAAGGTCCCTGCTACTTAGTCTTAATTTTTATTCTATAGGATAATAATAAGCCACATTTAACCAGAGCCTATTGACTTAAAATTACACATTTTTTAAAAAAAATACAGATGTGATAGGCTTGGTAATTTGCTTTCCATGCTTCCTTCAGTTTTTCCTGAGTTAAGTGTCTGACAGTTAGAAAGTCAGCCACTGGAAAGTGGGAAAGTTTGTGAGGCAGACGTTTGAAGAATAACCAGTTTCTCAATAGGTAATGGAAACATCTCAATAGAATAATAGTGAGGAACTTCACTAGTCCCTCAGAAAATCGATGTATTATACAATGTAGGACACATATATGTAGTTAGCCTTTCTAACAGTGGCCTTGAATCCAATAGTAGCATACAATTTTCTGTTATATACCATGGTTTTAGACAAGCAAATATGTAATACTTATATAATTTAAAATTCTTTAAGCGACTAAAATATATGAGATATATACTGTATTTTTATTTTCAATGTGTTTGAATGTGTTTTCAATGGTTTTATAAAACCTCATTTATAATTTGTATACTTATGTTCTTTATAAGTGGTGATATTTAATTAAACATAGTAAATGAAGATTGTTATTAATATTATTAATGTATGAATACAAACGGTTATGGAACAGCCCACATTGTTTTTATTAGTAGAAACACTGAGTGTCTCGTTTTAAATTATTCCTCTAGAGTTTGAAGCAGAGATTATAAATAGCAACATGTGGCTTAACTTTCTTCTGTATTTTCTTAGAACATTTTTGTAAATTCTCCTTAGTACATATTCAGATCAATATATTGAAAATAGCTTGAGAAATTTTCATAAAGAGAAACAAGTTACAATATTGGTAACTAGTAAGATTACACTTAACCTGTCATAACCTTTAGTAATTTATGATTTGTTGTAAAAAACATAAAATATTATATTTACTGTTGTCTAAATGATAACAGTATTTCTATAATACCATTTTATATCATAAGTTTAATTACAGAAGTAATTATATTGCTAAAAGTTTGAGGTCAAAAAGTATTTCTGAATACCAAAAAATAGATTACCTGCCACTTTGTTTCCAAAATACTTCTAGCTAAAGGATAAAGAAAATTAATAAAAACTGGATTTTTTTCTTAGGGTTTTATATTTACCAATATAAAACAACATGTTAGATTTAAGCTATTTTTAAATCTATATCAGCTCCATATCAGTCTTGGTATCTTTTACTTTAAAACTGGGTTTCTTAGGAGAATATTTTGCTATTGGTATTTGTTCAAATCTGTAATTATTTTTGGAGTAGAAAAGACCCATTAATACATAGTCAGGATGAGTAGTTTTAGTTGTTCTTATTATTTATAAGAAGACCTATTGCATAATTTGAGGAATTCTTGTTTGGTGAGTCATCTAAAAATCGGATCTAATCTGGGAGGGGTGGGGGACGATTCTGTTTTACAGCACTGCTCTAAATTAAACACGCACAGCAGACCCTTCACTAGAGAGGTCCTGATAGACTCAGGACACACCGTGGACTTTTTACGTGGCAGTGTTGTGCGTTGTGGGCAGGGTGGCCGAGACTCAGTTTTTCTGCTTTTTTCCAAACAGTAAAACAGGAAGTAAAAATACATTGGAGTATAAGAGATGTTTCTAATGCCAGTTTATCAGGATAACTACTTAAAATATGTTTAATCAGAAAAAAGAATGTTAACCCAAAGGAAAAAGCACATTTATATAAAGATATTTATTTTTCTCAGTAGATTATAGTGTAGAAATATTGAGTGAATTGCTTATACTATCCTGCTAAGGTTTGTTTTTAAGATTTTTCTTTGGAGAATATCAAAATATGTTACCATATTAATGTGTTAATATTAGCTATTTATTTGCTAATTAATATTAATTAATATTAGCTATCTATCGCTTTTCAGTACTACCCCCTTTTATCACCCTTCCTATAATTATAAACCCACTTATTGAATTGAGATACCTGTTTTGATACATATCATATTTATTAGCTTTCCCTGCATTATTAATTCAAGTCACTACATTGATTTGATTGCTTGCATTATTTTCTATGGCAGAATTTGTAACTCCCATGGTTTAACTATATTGATGATTATAGCTGTTTTAAAGATGAAAATGACTAATGTGCTATTAATTGCTTTGCCTACCATTTTGAATCATTGCCAGTTAATTATTAAAATTAATTTTAGGCTATCTGTAAAACCTGCCGTATAGTCATTGAGTATTGTGGAAGTTTCCTAAAATTAATTGCTTTTTAGTGGATAGAGTAAACCATTAATTAGAAATGCACTGGTAAACATTTAATTATAAATGAAATTAATAACATCTTCAAAATCTCAGTCCTGTTGGTGATAATTAACACTTTGATAAAGAAAATCTGTAAGTGGTATTGTGTTTTTCTTACTGCTAAACCTCTTTTGAGATATTATTTATACTTATAGTTGTCCAGAAAGGAAACAAAATATAACTTATTAAATTGATTAGCTGTTAGCTTCTAGGAGAACCTTTTAAAAATAAATTTCTTTTAAAGTTTGATATTCAAAACTTTTTTTGACATGTTTATTCATCTTTACCAAACTTGTTTCTTGTCTTTATAAGAAACATGCTACTGGAAAATAAAGTGGTAGTTTTTCCACTTCACCGATATATTCATGTTTTTTTTTTTAAATCAGAGTATCATTGTAAATAGCATAGTTTACCTTTTAATGTGCTCAGTTAATGCCATTTCAAAATCTTATTCCAGTGTATTATTTTAACTTTCTTTAATTTACAAAACTAACTTCAATTTATTTACTGCCTGGAATTTGTTTTTACTTTAAGAGCATACAGCTCCAAAAAGCTAGTATGGTAATTTTCATTATTCTAGTTCAGCTATTTTCAACCTTTTTTATCTCAAGACACATAAATGAATTACTAAAACTCTGTGGCGTACCAAAAAGTATAATTTTTGCCAATCTGAAAGAAGAATCAGGTAATTTTGATTTTCACACCAGAGGGTATTGCTGTGTTGTCTGTTGTCATTTCTTATCTGACAACTGAAGGGAGAAGAGGTCGATGCCCCTGACTGGTCTCAGGTGTTGCGTGCGTGTTTTAAAGATTCTTGCGACGCACCAGTTGAAAATAGCTGTTCTGTTACGTTACAGTGTGATACTGGTTCATTTTTTTAAGTTTAAGTGTTTTTCACTTTTGAATAACCAGTTTTTACCTCATTCAGCTAAGAAATTTCATTTTAGAATCTCTTCTCATTTTAATTGTTTTATTTTCATTGATGAGTAAAAACTTGTTAGGAGAAAAAATACTCGTAAATGATGATAATTCTTCAGAGGGGCCAAGAGATACATGTTAAAAGCCTCAAGAGTTCTTTGAGTCACTAATCCGTGTAACTACGGATTAAGCTGTGATAGTGTATTTTTTCCTTCGCCCAATACCACACTGTTAAAACGTCACACTTTAACAGGGTCATGAAACAGGCTGATTTTAACAACTGACTATGGGGTGGGAGGCCGATCACAGGGTCGATGACTTTTCATGGGCACCCCCATTACAGCGGGTACTAACCCTACGTCTCAGGACAGCGGGTTCTGGTTTCGCACTAGAACATATGTAAAACCACACGCCCCCTTCTGTCACCGCTTGCTTGAAGAGCAGGCCTGCTTTAAAACGGCAGCCGGGACAGCGGGAAGCGGCAGGCTCTGGCCGCTCTCGTTTCTGAAGAGTTTTTAAAGGCGAGGGGCCCGAGGTGCAAAGCCAGTGTTTCAGCCCCTCAGCCCTGTTCCCAGCACTGTCCTTCGCACGGGACCACCGGATCTCCGCGTCTTTCACTCGAGCTGTGGGCTGAAGGCTTTTGTGTGGCCGGTCAGAAACTTAAATTTTTTTGCACATAGCAAATCTACTTGCATACTTCTTTAAAACTTGATGAGATAGTTAAATCTGTTTTAAGTTATTAGTATAAAATGTATCAATACTTTGCTTATGAATTCTACTTTAATGGAACTTCCTTGCCCATGGACTCTTATTCGGCTTACAATTTATACAATCTAAGGAGGAGATTTTTAGAAAGAAAAGATATTTCTGCCTTTTTCCCAAATCAGGATCATATTTCAGATTAATAATTTAAACTGATTGCCTTCTCCATGACTGCCCGAGTAAAATTGTGAACTAGTAAAATTTGTCCTATTTTCTTGGCTTTATTCTCCTATTTCTGGTTAGAGTTCATTGTCGGGGAAGGAGATGATGTTGCTCAGCCTCCACGGTCACTAAACTGCTCTACGCACCTCTGCTGTGGAGGTGCCGCTGGTCCAGCGGAAAGAGCACTGCATTAGGGGTTGCAAAGGGACCCCGGCCTGGCTGTCCCACATCATAAACCCTACCAGTTTTATGAAATTGGCCACATCGCACACATGGAGCTGGTACACAGCTGGCATGCTCCGTTCAGTAGGCCCAGTGGTTAAAATACTGAAATACTTCCCTAGCTGTTGTTACGTAGCTGCTGCCCCATGTCCTGTTAACAAAATAGGAGCATCTTGTTAATTGTTACCTTAACCTCGGTTTTCTTTAAAGCTAGCTTTTGTATAATGACACATCCCTCCTGCAGAGAGTCGAACTAAAGTTTGTCATCCTCCTTCCTCAGGAAGTGTCACGATCATGCCTTCCAGAAATCCGCTAAGAGCTGGACGTTGTTGAAAGTGATTTCCTGGGTTTTTGTTTCTCCCGATTTATCTTCCTAGACCCATCCCGTTGAGAACACACATGTACGGATCCTGAACATCCAAGTTTTGCATCCACTCCAGGCCCGCATCTCCTTCCACAGCTAGTGGAGCTGAGCCAGTGAAGGCGCCTCACTGGAGCAGTGTCGCCCCCCAGCCTTCTGCTTGTGCCAGGGGAGGGGGGCTGCAGACACCAGTGAAGTCTGACTGTCTCCTTTTCGTCGTGTGTTTCGTGCAATAAGTCCCTGTGTGCTGGGATCATTCCGTCGGACTGATGATGTCGATGGGAGCACAAAGCTAACGTAGAAAATTGTCCCCCAGAACTGAGCTGCAAGTAGGAAATTTATTAACCATGAAGGTAGTCTGTCTTTAAGTAGAGAGCAACGAAGAACAGAGTTATGTGAAGGTGGGGTCATCAGACACGACACCACAGGCACACGGCAGTGTTGGGCCGTTCTCACATCTTTTTCTAGTAAATCTCATAAGACATGATGTAACTGTTGCTTCATAAATAGAGTTTAAAGTGAAAGTGGCCTCTGCTGGCAACTGCATAGTTTATTCTAAGTGCTCAGTTAGTAATAGGCGTTCAGTGAAACCATGCCTTTTAATAGTGCAAAATGTCGTACTTGGGTCTTGTGTCAGTCGGTGGTTTTAAACAGCCAATTGGTCGTTTTTCTCAAGATCATTTTCTCGGCAAGTCAGAAGGATGTGTTGCACCTCAGTGGGTGCCCTCCCACGCCAGGGCAGTTCTGGGTGCTCGCTCAGCCTTCGCTTCCCAGGCTGTCTCCAGAGGCGTGGCTGGCGTTTCGGCAGAAAGCTGTCTGGGGCGTGAGCTGCACTGGGACTCTGACGTGGGTTTCCCAGCCCCTTGATAAACTACCTCACACTGGCTGATGAGACCCTCCACGGCTTTTGATGTTTTGTTGTTTTAACATTCTAACTTTATACATTTTTATTTTAATGTTCAAGTACTTTCGTCACACACAGTATGACAGCACCCATGCAACCACCACCCACAGATGTAACAGATGTGAACACTTTGTCCTGTTTTTTCAAAGTTACATTCAAAAAAAGAAAATAGTTCAGGCAGTTCAGTTGAAACACCCTTCCCCATACCATTCCCCTATCTCTTCTCCCAGACATATCTGAACACCCTGAAATTGAATTGCACCCTCTCTCCCTTGGTTTTACATGTCTATTTCATTTGTATCCATAACAAATATAATAATGTTATGTATATGAAATTTTACACAAAGGCTCTCTTTATTTTTTTGAAACTTTTTTCACTCAGCCTGCTTCTGAGGTTTAGTCATACAGATCACATCCATTTAGTGCATTCATTGTAACTACTGTATAATATTTTATGGTGCGCATGTGCCGCAACTATTTATCTGTTCTCCTGTTGTTGGATACGTAGGTGGTTTCCGGTTTTTGGTGACTACAGCCTATGCTGAAGTGGACATCCTAATAGCTATCTGCTTTTGCACATGTGCGGTTTGTTTGGCATCTATACCTGGAAGTGGAATGGCTGGGTTGTATGCCGTCTGCATTTTCAACTTTAACTAGATCTTGCCGCGTACTCCCCACACTGGTGGCACCGGTTCTCACTCGCACCAGCAGTGTGTGTGAGTTCCCCACTTTCCCACGCCCTCGCCAACCCTGGTACTGTCAGATACTCGCTCTGGCCAGTGCGATGGGTACGGAGGGGCGTTTTTGTTTTAATTTGCGTTTTCTGATTTCAAGTGTTACTGAGCACCTTTTTATATGTTTGTTGGCCATTGGTGATTTGCCTGTTCATGCTTTTGTCCACCGTTCTACTGAATTTTTTTTCCTATTCTGCAAGTATCCTTTATATAGTCTGGATATTAATCTTTAGCTGGCTGTATGCATTGCAGATATTTTTCTTCTAGTCTGTGGCTTTTAAATGTTATTTGTGGTATCTTTTTGTCTTGCAAGTTTCTACAATATTTTTAAGTACCCATGTTTATCAATTATTTGTCTTTGTCTTCTGCTTTCTAAAATATTTCTTCTTTTCACAGCAATTAACAAAGATTTTTCCCTGTGTTTTCTTCTGAAAGTTAAACAAATTTCATATTTCAGACTTCAATGAAACTGAAATTCATTGTTACATTACTATGAAAAATGAGGTTCTCATCTATTCTTCTTATTTAAACAAGCAATTCTCCTATATTTCCCCCCTTGACTTATAAAGCTACCTCTGCTTTATATAAATGGGTGCGTTTGGGGGTCCTCTGTTCTCTTCCACTGTTCTTTTTGTCTGTTCCTGCACCAACATCACATTGTCTTAATTACTATAGCCCTAGAATAATTTCCGATACCTACGATCAGCCACGCCCACTCCCACCCACCTTATTCTTCTTCCTTTTCTGTTTGACCTTTTAGTTTTACATATGACATTTAGGATCAGCTTGTCAGATGCCACGTGGCGCTATTGATTGGATTTGAATTTATAGATTTCTCTGAGGGGAATTGACATCTTCGTGATATTAGGTCTTTCCATATATGAACATGGTATACTATGAACATGGAATATTTAGATATTCTTTCATTTCCTTTAATAAGGTTTTATTATTGTCTTCAAGGGTATATTCCATATTGTCGTTTGGTGTGTTCCTAGGTACCTTCAAGCCTTTGCTGCTGTGGTGAATGGGATCTTCTCTAAAACGTATTTTGTAAACTAGGCATTGCTGGTCTTCATGAGCTCTGTTGGTCTCTGTCCAGCACCCTTGCTTCACTCCTTTCAATTCGAAAAACTTCCCTTGGGATTTTAATGAAATTCTAATAACAGCTTTGTTTCATCTCAGTTGTTTTAACTTTTACAAAGGTTTTCAGTGTTCTTCTTTTTCATATTTATTTCTTTAATGTTAAATTATAAATTGAATTCAAAAGTTTTCCAAGCTATTTACATTTAAATTAGAATGAAGTTAAGCAGAAAACTCTGAGAAACTCAATTGAATTCCACTTTAAGGCTGTACTATATATAAAATATTCTGATTTTGTTGGTTATACTTTAACAAAAGTAGACAGAGTCCATCCATTTTTTCTCTTAGTGTTTTAGAATATTCTGTACCTTTATACAAAGGTAACTTTCCTCTTGTTTGCTTGCTTTTAGCATCCTAATAGAGTCATTCTTAATGTCTTTTTTTTACACTTTGCTAATCAAGTGATACCTCTTTTTTTCCATAGTAACATCCAGTAAAATCACTGTTTTCCTTCATTCAAAGAATATCTTATAGTAATTCCCCATAAAATAAAGATATGCCTTGTAGCTATATTTGTGTGTAAATTCTGGGTCCCAATAATAATAATCCAGCTTCCTTCTTTGGAAATTACTTTCTACATAAATTCCCACAAATCGATCGATCAATCATTCTCTATATATACATACACAAAAATCCACAGAATTGTGTTCCATGTATGTATGTAATATACATTCTGTATATAGAAGTCAAGGAGTTAAAAGAATCTTCTAAATATTTTGATTATAAATCTTGCTAAAAACTCTTTCAGATTCTTTTTAGAACTAATGTATTTGCAGATGAACTTGAAAATTAATATCCTCATTATTATGTAGGCTACATGCTATATGACAGTTTTTTTGTTCTTCTGTGGATTCTCTTCTCCAGATTTTTTATTTTTATACTTCCAGACTGAAATAATTTGTAATAATTGAACAAAAATTTCACTTGTAGATATTGCAGGCAAAAATTTAAACTACCAACACTATGAGAATTTTAGCTTCATTGAGATATATTTTGCCTTATTGTTGGGGGGTTTTTTTTGGCTTTATTTGCCTTGATTTATTTCTAGGGTTGTTTGAAGTGGTTCGATTTTTCATAATATTTATTTCTTTTTCGCCCCTGGATCCAGACTGTAGACAGTACTCCACTCCCAGTTCACACACCAACCTTAAAGAAGAAGGCGTGCCCCGGCTCAGCTGGCGTCCCACCCAAGGTACTCAGTCGAGTCACGCAGCGTGGAGTGTTCCAAAAGAAAAATGAGAGTGGCTTTCGTCTGCCTTCCATATTCCCTGTAATATTTGTTTACCGCTGGTTCCCTGAACCCTTGGAAGGAAAATAAGTCCCGTATGAAGGGCAATATTCACCACTTGAGAAAGGTGGGGGAGTGGCCAAAGTTTGTTTCGTTTTTCTTCCATCGTCTTACTTTCAGTGTTCTGAAGTCTATTCCCGTGAGGACCAGAGCTTTGGGGATGTATTGCATCAGGGTGGTAGGTTGAGGCCACTTGTGGAAGAATCTAAGATTGAGGCTAATAAACCACCAAAAAAGGAGAAATATTTAGTGAAAAATTCAGGTGAATTTTCCTTTTTTCCGTCTATTCAATGTGACTATGACTGAAATGTTGTATATGGTACAAAATGAAGATTTAGTTGCTTATATCAAGCTCCTACAAAGAAATTCTAGAAATTGGAAAACAGAAATGACCTTCCTGTCCAGAACATAAGCCCTGAATAAACCACAGAATGAGAAAGAGAGGTGGATCACTCTGAGAAACTAGTAAAATATGCAAAAGTATAACTGGCATAAAAGAAAGCAACACGCTGGGTAACCTGTGTTAGATAAGGCAAAATCTTGAGTTTAGACAGAACAAGAATTTAAAATAAGCATAATAAATGTCCACAGAGAGGTACGGAAGGGAGTGTGTTGGTAACATGAGGCAGGAGAACTTACGAAGAAAAACAATGTGAAGGTGCTTGACGTGAAGATATGACCCCGAAATAAAGAACTCGGTAGAAGGCTTTCGTAGCAGAGTGAGCGGACTAGACATAGCAGGAAAGCAGGCTGATGAGCTAGGACACGTGAACACTGAGCTCCGCGGCAGAGAGAGTGTCAATGTCTACAGCACAGTTCTGGGTACGGAAGCACGTTAAGTTTCTTTATTTCCATAGGCATAAATGTGCAAGGTTTCCCTTAACTCTGCTAAAGAATAGTTTGAAGAATTGATAAAAAACAATTCTAGAATCAATTTTTGAGCCCCCAAAAGCTGGTTTATTTTATAACTTTTCAAGTATCAATTCAAGAGCAATTGATGATCACTTCTTATTTTAGTATAATCCAGCTCAATATTGCCTAATAAAAATATTTAAAGAGCCTGGATTATAGAAATCCGTGGTGAGAAAGGAAAACAGTTCATTACTCCCATTAGCAGCATTCTGGTAGCTGGTGTGGGGCTCGGAGCTCACCACTGAAAACCCCGTGAATAATCGGTGTATGTGTTCCTGTCCATTCGCTTTGCAGCGCAAGACGCACCAGTTCTTTGTCAAATCCTTCACTGCCCCCACCAAGTGTCACCAGTGCACCTCGCTCATGGTGGGCCTGGTCCGACAGGGCTGCTCCTGTGAAGGTAAGAACCACATGGTAAGCAGGTGCGACTTTGGAGCCCTAATGTTTGCACCCTCAGTCACAGTCACGTGACTTCACGAGGGCGATACATGTTTGTTTTACTCAGTCATTTGCTTGTCTTCGGATAACGGGTAGAGACAATAAAATGAGTACCTTGCTAATTCGGTTGCATATTGAAGAACCTAGGCAGATAGTCCCCAGAAACTTTTCAAGGGAGATAATATGTTTTATTTATATATTTAAATGTGTTTTATTCAGATGATTCTGTGGTTTAGAAAAACTATGACCTATGTGACAAAAGAGATGAAAGTTATCCTTGAATCTGTTCATTTAATTTTAACCTCAGTTAATTTATCAGAGAAATTATTACTGAAAAGTAGGCAATGCAGTGTCTGTTACTATGCCTCAAAAGATACCTTATTCTCGGCATTTACGAAGGAGGTTTTCTTACGCCATTTGTTGATGGCTGCCCTGTGCCTCTCGGCACTTGGGACTGCGGTGGGCTGTGGGGGGGACCAGGAGCCTGCCCTGATGGGGCTCACATTCTGCGAGATGAGAGAGCAGAAGTTGTCTGAACAGAAAACAAAGTAATACACTTCTTTGGGCACCACTTTATTTTTCCTATGACTTCAGAAAAAAAATGATTTAAATTATAACAAGATAAACTATTTGCATATATTTTAGAAGTGTGCTTTTTAAAAGATCACATGAGACTTTCAACTATAACAATGCCTCATATATAATTTACCACTATATCTTACCAAAAAGAGAGGAAATAGTTGCTGCTCGGGTTCTGATACTGCAGTAGTTTCCATTTCTTGCTGTTAGGGGTGGAAGTGACTACCACCTTGAAGGTAAGGTGGTCAGTCTGCAGTAGATAGATGTACTCCCTTTGTAGAGTACACTTGCAGTTGGCGTGAAGTTCAATACTTTAAATAATGGGGAAATTTATAGTGTCCAAGGCAAAACATTCTATGTTGGTTAGTCCTCCCAACCAAAGTGACACACCCAAATGCATTATTGTAACTAGTTTGTTAGATGCATGGGTTTCACAAAGCAAATGGTCAGGTTGGAAAGTGGAGACTTGAGAATTTTGAGTGAGTGAAGTGATGAATATGAATGGCATGATCCAGGAGGTACAGGTAGAAACAGGTAAAGATAAAGTGATCTTAGAAGGAATAGCTTGGATCATTGACCAGAAAGGTGTTTCTGAAGCCAAAGAAGGAGAGGATTTGTACGGTTTTTAAGCCTTGCCTCGTTTAGGAACTTAGCCAGTACAGTTCACCTTTGAACAACACAGGGGTTAGAGGCACCAGCCAACCATGTGCACAGTTGAAAATTCAAGTGTAATTTAACTACTAAGCCTGCTTTTGGCCTGAGGCCTTACCGACAACATAAACAGTCGATTAACACACATTTTATATGTTATATGTATTACATACTATATTTTTACAGTAAACTAAGCTAGAGAAAAGAAAATGCTATTAAGAACATCATATGGACAAGAAACTACATTTACAGTGATGCGGTCACCAAGCCTGCAGTGTCTGCGGCATTGTGGCTGAGACAAGACAAATTCGCTCTGACTGCTGAGTCCTGTGGAGGAAAAGGGACAGCATGGCCAGTCTCTCAAGAGGAGAGTGCGCCGACCCTTGCCAGGACAGGCTTTTATTAGCTTAATTTTATATAGGAATACAGGGCATATATGGAAAGCTCATCAGTCATTGTCAGGCAGTAATAATCAAATAGATAACATTCAGAGAACTCTGAGGGCTTATTTTGAGTCAGAGTCAGATAGCTAAAGGACCATAAAACTATGCGGAAACAACTCATTCCAAGCTTGG
The DNA here is from genome assembly GCF_022682495.2 of Desmodus rotundus. Taxonomy (NCBI): domain Eukaryota; kingdom Metazoa; phylum Chordata; class Mammalia; order Chiroptera; family Phyllostomidae; genus Desmodus; species Desmodus rotundus. Next base: position 12,156,814 of record NC_071396.1, on the reverse strand, counting down.
ACCCTTATCATTTAAATTGAGGGTATTAACAAAGCAGGTTTCACAGGATTTTATGCATTCTTTCTTAGGTCAGATCGGATCACCTGGGAGAACCCACCCTTTCCAGTACAGGGCTGCACCCACCTCCAGCATTGTTTCAGGCTTTGGTCCAGCAGGGGAAGTAAGGCAGCCAAGGGATTAGGAGATTTCTTGCAGACAGAATGAGGACTCAGACTATGTCAAAGCTAAGGGGAGAGAGTCCATCACCCCCTTTCTCCATAGTCCCTCCAAGCCCTTCCCTGAGGGCCCCCTCATGATCATGCCTGCCTTAGGTCATCCCTCCCTTGAGGACTCCTAACCATCACTGGCTAACCGATCATGCACTGGGGGCCAGGCAGGGTGAAGTAAAGTGGGCAGAGACGGTGCCCCTGCCAAGGAAATAAGCTTTGTCTCCTATGTGGCTTAGGGTCCCAGGGTCTCTCACTCAGCCTTAGCCATGGGGGGGTTACAGCTTCTGAAACCAGGCATGGTGGTTCCCAACATTACAGTATTTATTAAAAAAAAATCTCCATGTGAGTGGACCCGAGCAGTTCAAACCCATTTTGTTCAAGGGTCAAGTGTACTCATAAATGCCATTTTAAATGCTTATCAGAAAGATTCCCGGGCAGCTACTTGGCTTTAGGTTCCTTATCATTTTTTATGTATCAGAGCCACTTGTGATTTCAGTGTAAGGCTGTTTGAGATCTCCTCCTCTCTGCCCTTCCAGAGTCTAATGCCATGAGGTTGAGTCTGTCTTCTCTCCCTGCTTTATAGAGCAGCAGGGACCCAGTAGACTATGCCTGTGTGTCTCTCAGTGTGGTGATAACGTGCTTACAACCTCTGAAGATTCCTGTCACTTCCATTTCTTCCTGGGTGTTTGAAATCAGATCTGTTATTGGATAATTATTTTGTTGCTTCCACTGCCCTTTAAGAGATGAGATTTTTTCTCACAGACACAAATTACAACTTGTCAGACAGAAGTTTGGATAGTTTTTGATGGTCAACACTAGCCCATCTGGCCTCTCTGTTGGTTCTGTAACATCCCTTTGTGATGTACAGTGCATGTTACCAGGTGTATGTACTCCCACGGTGATATCCTTTCAGTTTCTCCCATTTTCCTTCCCGGATACTCCCCAGGATCCCACTTAGAGTAGCAATCATCTAATAGATATTCTTGGCCTGTAAGCCCTCCGCACAAGCTTGTTTCAAATATCTGAACCTTTAATTCTCACCCATCCAAGTCTCAGTGAAATGTGTGAGTTTGATTTTACTTCATCATTTTGCCTTAGAGCCTCAAGTTCATCGTGTGAGTGTCATGAGCACCTGGCACTGTCGTTAGTAGTTAGGTGGGCAGGTTCTGGGCCCGACCGCCTGCAAGCTCTGTGCCCAGGGCAAGTCACGTGAGTGGGGGGTGTCACACCTGTCTTAGGTTGTTAGAGGAGAGCTGAAAGCACTCAGTAAAGTTAACTGTTACTACTATGACCTTAGTGATAATTTAAGTATATACAATAATATCAGTGACTCCCAAAGTTTACTCTTAATTTATACCATTTTAATCATTGAACAATTCTGTTTTCAAAAAGAGGGATGGGTAAAGTTTGCCAAATATTGCAGGATGTCAGGTAATGTAATGTCCATTAGTAAGTCTTGCAAGAGAAATCTCAGAGCATATACGAAGTTGCGGTGGGTGAAGAGGTAGCAGGAACTCCAGAAACTACTCTTTGAGGAATTCAGAGTTTAAATTAGCCATTTTTATTCACGAGATTAGATTTTTTCCTTTCTATTTGCTTCTCATTTTCATCACTGTTGTTAACACAGGATAATACTGTAATAATTAAAAATATTTACTATTCCTCATTGAAATTCTTTTTGTTAAGCAAATGAATCAGCTCTCTAAATGACAAAACAGTTGTTTAAAGTAAAATCAGAGAGAAACATTCATTACCTTGCATGTAATGAATGGTCAGTGGACTTTCTTTTTGTAATATGATTTTTTATTGAACATTGTTTCTTTCTTGTCCCTCCAAAAGTGTGTGGATTCTCGTGTCACATCACCTGTGTCAACAAAGCTCCCACCACGTGTCCAGTTCCCCCTGAGCAGACCAAAGGCCCCCTGGGCATAGACCCTCAGAAGGGAATAGGAACAGCATACGAAGGCCATGTCAGGGTAAGTGGCATCAGGTTGGGTTTAGATTAATCTCTTAAGGTCCATTAATGAATTAAAACACAGTCCATTCACCTTACAAACACAGTCCTTGACAGACAATTAGATGAGTAAAATGTATCGAGTAATTTTACTTCATCCAAAGTAATGATTGGAAAACAAAAACCTAGTCTTTGCTTGGAAATTAATTGCGGAATGTTTCAGAGTGCTCTGTGCTGTGTCACCATGCAGTGGACAAACGCAGAAGTCTGTGGAGAGTGGCCAGCACTCGGTCGAGCTGGAGAGGTGGGGTGTGCTCAGGAAGTACGGGACACTACCAGGGCGTGATCTGACTTGTAATCTTGAGTGACACTTAAAAGTGGAAGCTGCATTTCATCTCACTACCAAATTTGACTTCTATTCTACTTAGAAAGAAATCCATGAGTCTTGTTTTAATGAATTTCCAGTGAAAGTTAAAAGGGTACCATTTAAAATTTCTTCATCATAAAAAGCCATTCAGTGATTGAAGAGTGTATTCTCACATGTCTCTCACGTGTTATTAATGGTACATGTGTTCCACCTGCCACTTCTCCAACCAGAGTGGCAGGCCCCCGACACACTGTCTTCACGCCTTCACCATGTGGATGCTTGTCTGTGTGTGTGCCTCAGATCCCGAAGCCCGCCGGGGTGAAGAAGGGGTGGCAGAGAGCGCTGGCCGTGGTTTGCGACTTCAAACTCTTTCTGTACGATGTTGCTGAGGGAAAAGCATCTCAGCCCAGCGTGGTCGTCAGCCAAGTGATTGACATGAGGTGAGCTTTCCAAGGTGACAATATTTGTATCTCTGCAACATGTGAATAAAAAGTGTGTGATTTTCTTCTAATTATATTGCCATGATTTTATTTAAATCTAATTTCATGTTAATTTTCTGACTTACCAGTATAGCTATAGTAACATAATTAAAAACAGGAAATAAGTTGTAGTTATAGGGAAGGTTGATATGGGGACAGGGGGGCCTGGGGTCAGAGAAAAGAAGGTAGTGTTTGAATCCAAAGGACCAGTTGAAAGGTTGCTGGGGTATTATTATTGGAGGTCTAATGTGTGGTATCGATATCATCACCTAAAGGCTTGGAGTATAATTTCCACGTGAGGAAAGGAAATAAAAATCTCCAAGTCAGACAAGCCCTTGGAATACATAGTGCACCGGTAGACCCTTCAGTAAATGTACCTCGAATGTTTCTGGCCTCGTTTTGCAGACTCTCCCCTGCCCCTTGCAGCTCTCCTTGACCTTCTCTCGTCACTCCAGCCACAATAACCGAATTAAGGAGTGAAATATGGTGGAGCAAATCTGTTTTAGGTGTTGAGGGAACAGTAAAATGACACATGAGCTGTGCTGAGGGCATTTGACATGGGTCATGGGAGGCCAGAGGGCAGAGTCTGCTGGAGGCTCGGGGGCCCCCAGCATTCAGATCCCTGTGCACTCGCACAGTGCTGGCCTTGGGGCTCCGGGCGAGTCAGGAGTTAGTTCTAGCTCTTGTGTAAGGTGCCACTGTGAAGTTACTGATGCACTACTGTGGGCACTCCCAGGTACAGTGAGGGGAGGAACCAGATCATCGAAAGAATGTAACTTGGATGTGTTGTGCGATTCCGTTAGAGGATTGCTTCCTCTCTGTTATTTGCATAGACACCCACGACCACACATGTACCCACACTCACTGACCTTTAATGTTTCACTTTTCCTTCAGGGATGAAGAATTCTCCGTGAGTTCAGTCTTGGCTTCTGACGTTATTCATGCAAGTCGAAAAGATATACCCTGTATATTCAGAGTAAGTATGTGGGCTGTAATCTGATCACTGGATTATTTGCTTTCAATTAGTGTATGTTTTGCCTCTCCATTACAGATCACAAATGTACCAGGAATAGGGCCACATCCTGCACTCACTCCCTCACGCATTCCGTGTCACCCCGTACTTGAATGAGTGGACAGTTAATGCTAGGTCATATTTAATTCTGAAAGCCTGTAGAAAGCATCAGGGTATGGCATCTAACTTCAGGATATGGCTTCTAACTTGGGTTTCCTCTTGGATGATATTTTTGAGTCACAAATGAATTTTCAAATAAATACTGCCACATGGAAAATAGATTAAGTGTGCTGTTTCTCAAGTTTTATAAAAATGGAAGTTTTTTTTCTTTTAAATCTCATTTTAAAAATTAACATGTTTTTCAGTTTTAGTGCTTCGCAATAACCACTCCAAAACTTAGTAGCTTAAAATAACAGTGACTTATTTTTACCACCCTGTGGGCCAGCTGTACGGTTCCGTTGGTGTTGACTTCGGTCCCTCCTGTGGCTGCATTCAGCTTATTTGGGGCCAGAATGTCCAAAATGACCTACCCTCACCTCTGAGGTCTTGTGCTGGCTGTGTGCTGGGTGCTCGCAGTTCTCTCTGTGAACTCTGTCCGTGTGGTCTCATCATTCATGGGCTGGCTGAGCTCTCTGTGGCTGGCTTCCAAAAGAGCAAAAGGAGCTGCCGGGCCTTCTAAAGCCTAGACACCCTCTCTCCCGCCCCCCCCCACCCCCCCACCGAAGAAAAGGCATTATAACCCTTCGCCAGGCTGTTAGTCAAAGCAAATCGTGAGGTCAGCCTGAATTTTAGGGAAAGGGAATAGAAGAATGGAATTCCATAGGAAGAAGGGTTGGTGGCCACCTTTGGAGGCTGTCCACAGTGCGGCCTTGAATTGGTACATAAAGACAGAGGTAGAAAGAAAGGAGCACTGTCCTGACCTTATGCCTGTGTGCTTCATATTTGTCTGTGAGTCCCAGGTAGGTTGGACAGAGACGATACTTTGTCTCAGTTCCTAGACCAACAGCTATGCTCTCTCTCCAGCCGCCAGCGAGCCTTCAGAGGCCCACCTACGGTAACTGGTAAACGTACTGGGATTTTATTATGATGCTTAAATTACTTTGGTAAAGGGTTCACTTACATAAAACTTAAGTCTGCTCTGTTATAAATGCTGTTCGAATAATGAAAGCTTCATTTAAAGAGTAATTAAAGTGGTTCTGCCCTTCTCTGAGATGATGTGAGTCACGGATGTGAAATAACATGTGTTTCTGAGCACTGAGGATCCCTTCAATGAAACGCGCTGAAAACCAGCGTGGCACAGTGCTTCTGAGCACGGATGTGGGGCCCCACCCTGGCGGTGTGCCCTCGGGGGGATGGGCTTCTGCAGCACGGGTCTCGCATGTGTGAGGTCTGATGTAGTAACGATACCTGTCTTTAGGAAGACGTGAGTAGGGAGAGTGAGTTTATACTCGGGAAGTCTGTCATCAGGGCCCAGGGCCCAGTGATTACTCACAAATGTCAGTTTGTTTTATGAGTGTAAGGGATTTTTAGTGATAGTACTCTGGCACTTGATAGCAAAGAAAATAAAAATGATACTGACATTTTGAATGGTATCTGCTGCCTTTGCTTTGCCATGAATTCTAAGGCTAAAAACTAGATATTCTTCTGATTAGGAATAAATAGCTAACCTCTGCTCAAGTCACCGCTTAGTGAATGCTCATTTTGCAGACTAGTGCTAAGCAAACTAACCTGAGTGTGAAGCCGACTTGAAGGGTGTCTGTTTTCTAACATGAGTTTGGTTTGCGTTTTCTAGGTCACCACTTCCCAGCTCTCAGCGCCTAATAACAAGTGTTCAGTGCTGATGCTGGCGGACAGCGAGAATGAGAAGAGCAAGTGGGTGGGGGTGCTGAGCGAGCTGCACAAGATCCTGAAGAAAAACAAATTCCGAGATCGCTCAGTCTTCGTTCCCAAAGAGGCCTATGACAGCACCCTGCCCCTCATCAAAACCACCCAGGCCGCTGCCATCATAGGTGGGAGTCCACAACAGTGCCCCTGACGGGCGACTCACCTGCCTTGTCAGCAGGGCTGGCCTCCCCTGGGAGTCCCCAGTGTCCAGCCTGGCGTGTGTCACATCACAGGTGTTCAGTGCTTAGTGAGTGAGTCAGGCCGTGTGAAGCTTTGTGTCTCAGTAACCAAGAATAAGCACACTTTTCAAATGTGTTTCCTTCTGAAAAAGCAACAGTACTGAAGTTTCACTCTCAGCATATCTGTTCTCTGCTTGTGTGACTGAGAACAAGGTGCTGATTTCTTAAAGCATAAGTATCTGTGTAAAATGTAGATACTGATTACCTCGCAAAGGTTGTGGGGAAGTTTAAAGAAAGCATAGTACATAACAGAGTGCCCTGTACAGAAAAAACCCTCAAAAGATGGCCACTTTTGTGTCGGAGGTTTAAATTTTCACTATATTTTTATGTGCAAATTTAACTCTTTTTGTCACTTTCTAGTAAATAATGTAAAGGTCCATGAGTTGAGTTCAAATGCCTTTCACAAATTTGCCCTCCCCAAATAAGAAATGGGACCGTACCCGGGACACTCACAAATGAGGTTTTAATTTTTTCACCTTTTAGTGCATAAACATTTCCTTCTTTTTGTAAATATTGGTGTAGATATTTTAAAAGACATGAAAGAAAATTTAATAGTAAAAAAATGCTATTGCTACTTTTAAATGATTTATTTTGGGTTTTTTATGAAATATATCTATTAGTTTTACATAGTTTCTACCCAATAAAAATGTTTCACATTTATTTATATCTTACATAGATCATGAAAGGATAGCTTTGGGAAATGAAGAAGGCTTATTTGTTGTGCACGTCACCAAAGATGGTAAGAGAAATAATCATCCTGAATTCTGCAACTTCCACGTTGTCTTTCTTGTGTAACTTTGTTTAACAGTTCTCTGTATGAACTCAGGTTGCATTTCTAAAGAAGGCACATGAAAGAAAATACAACTTCATTTTTGCATTGTTCTAAAAGTACTAGAAGCAGTAACAGTCATTAAGATATGTTTATTGTTGGGGGTTTTTGCCCCTAGTTTATTACAAATAAAGATTTATTTCAAGAGAAATTAAATACTGGGTGAAATAAAAAGAAACCAATTTAATTTATCATTCTTGAATACAGTGTTCTGAGTTTTCTATTTATATCAAGTTAGGTCATGGGGAAAAATGCACTTAATTAGTTTGTTACCCACACAAATACTTTTAGTGAAATATAAGTTAGTCATTTTTTTAAAAATATGAACCCCATGGTAAAAGTTCCCTAGAATTTAGTACCAGTGAAAAGGTTGTTTGTTTGTTTGTTTAAGATTTGGCATGCCTTATCACATAGCAGCTCTTGGCCAGGGCTACCAGAAGTCTCAGTGCTAAATGTAATACTGTGGGTGTGTCAGATTATCTTGTAATGCATGGAATTGTGTTCCTCTTTCTCCCTGTGAGTTCTGAGCTCTTATTCTTCTGTGTGTAGATCTGTCTTTATTATAAGTTGATTTATGTCCTTTTGAGTGTAGTTGGGATACAATTAATAAATAAGCAGAACATCTCAGATCTGATTTATGATGATTTCTTTGCACAGAAATTATTAGAGTTGGCGACAACAAGAAGGTGCATCAGATTGAGCTCATTCCACACGACCAGCTTGTTGCTGTGATCTCAGGACGGAACCGTCACGTACGACTTTTTCCTGTGTCAGCCTTGGACGGACGAGAGACGGAGTTCTACAAGCTGGCAGAGACGAAGGGGTGTCAGACCATCACTTCTGGGAAGGTGCGCCATGGAGCTGTCACGTGCCTGTGCGTGGCCATGAAACGGCAGGTCCTCTGCTACGAGCTGCTTCAGAGCAAGACCCGGCACAGGAAGTTCAAGGAAATCCAGGTCCCGTACAATGTGCAGTGGATGGCGGTCTTCAGTGAGCACCTCTGTGTGGGCTTCCAGTCGGGGTTTCTGCGATACCCCCTGAATGGAGAGGGGAGTCCGCACAGCATGCTCCATTCCAACGATCACACACTGTCCTTTATTGCGCACCAGCCAATGGACGCCATCTGCGCAGTCGAGATCTCCAGTAAAGAGTTTCTGCTGTGTTTTAGCAGCATCGGGGTGTACACGGACTGCCAGGGCCGGAGGTCCAGACAGCAGGAGCTGATGTGGCCGGCGAGCCCTTCCTCTTGCTGTAAGAGTCTCTTTCCTTTGGCTGTCTTATCTTTCTGTCTCTGCGTTTTCCCTTCTGCTTCATCTCCTAGATGTATTTATTATTCATAAAAGGTTAACCTTAAGTCCTCCTTAAGGCTTTTCCTGAGTATTGCCAGTAATTACGTTGTTTATGGAAAGGAGCCATGTGTAGTTAGGCCTAGGCCAACAGTGTCAGCATGAACGTGCAAATCATCTTTCTATGGAATAGTTCGCTTAGGTGGGGTTTTTTAACCCATGTTATTGTACTCTGAAATAACCCTACGTAGTTATCTTCACGGTCCTCAAAAATACGGTGTGATCGTTAATAGCTGGTAAGACGACTTCTGGAGAAGTAGTTACTAAGTGAATTAGTTAATCAAGTATGTAAAGGTATACTGTAACATGTCTAAGAACTGTTACTCAGTTTTACATATTTATCTAGATAGGTAGACATTTAAAATAGCTTATTACACTCTTCCGAGAAACATTAAGACATTAATAAGTTTTGGATACTCATTGTGTGCCATGTCACTGCCTAAGACATAGCCAATAGGAGGAGTATCCAACCCAGAATGTTCTGTGTGTAGCGGAAGGCACCTGAGCATGTTCGAATGCCGAGGGGAAGGAGCCACTTGGGTGAATGCCAGCACTGGCGTGAGCTCCCTGAGAAGGCCTGAGAGGAGGGGGCGTGGGACGGGGAAGGGCGAGGGCAGGAGGGGTGGAAGCTCTTCCCCTGTGACAGGAGAGGAGGGCGACGGGGATGCAGACAGTTGGGTTTAAAGGTTCAGTAGAAGAAAGTTCTGGAGAGCTGTATGTGCTTGTTACAGAAAAGGTAGAAAATCTAGATAAAAAGGAGAAAAGAAGAATACCTCTAACCCTAGAAACCCAGACTTAAATATACTTAATGTTTTATTTCTTCTGAAATACACACTCTTACCTACGGCATCGTGTTTAGAATGAATGCTGTTCTGTAACCTAGTCAGATAGTAATTCAAAGTTTGACTTGTAATACGGAGTAAGAACTGAAATATCTGGCTTTTATGAGTAGATCACCCAAAAGTTTAATTCATGACCTTAGTGTAGGTAAATCACCTAATCCCTCTTTGCTTGTGTCACCGTATATTTATTCTTTCAATGAGTATATATTGAGCATCTACCCTATTTATGTAACAATGCTGGGTGCTTCATCATGCGTTCATAACGGGGACTAGAAAGTACTCTTACCTAAAGATTTCTCTGCTTCATAGGTTTGTTTCACTGTCAATTGCTTAAACACTTTAGGAATCCAAAACTTTAAAATGTAATGAAATTCCTTTATAGACCTAGTATTGGGCAAGGGAATAGTATGTACCCTTGGTGTCAACAGAAGCCTTCTGTATTATAATGGCTATAAAATGTCTTTATGTTCTGTTTACTTCAGAAAGGTTTTGATACAGTTATATGATAACAGTAGGATGTGGGTGAGATTCCACTCTAATTATGTAACATCGATCCTTTAAAAGTTTTCGGTTTAATAGTCCCTCATCCTTCTCCCAGGTTACAATGCACCCTATCTCTCAGTGTATAGTGAAAATGCGGTTGACATCTTTGATGTGAATTCCATGGAATGGATTCAGACTCTCCCGCTCAAAAAGGTAATTGAACATTAAAATATGGGCTCAGCGGATTAATGAGTCCTAGTAAAGCACTAGTGCGACTATGACTATTTAGCTAATTTTCACTAATTCAGCAATTTCTAGCATATGTAATTGGTAATCTAGGACTTAGCTAAGAGTGGAAAAAAAAAATGAACAGAAATCAAGCTGCTTAATTTTATAAGTAGCTCAACTCCATACTATTTGTATTACATTTAGTTTCACTGTATGAAGTATGATTATTTTACTGAACAACTAGAATGTATCCTACAACCTAAAATGTCAGCATTACCTTTGGCTGTAGTTTAAGGAGCTTTGAGAGTGTATATTACTCTTAGTTGTAACTGTTTTTCACATAACGGTTTGCAATTTAAAAATCCTGTGAGGACAGATTTACAGGCTAGAAAAGTGGTTAAAATTAGAATCAAAACTGTGTTTCGGCATCTCCTAATTAAAAAATAAAGGGGTTTCACATATTCCTAGTAAAACACAATATTTTCCTTTAACAGTTCCCTGTGATAACATAAACAGATTTTTACAAGGTAGCATAGAACAGTTAGTGAAGAGTAATAGTTTTATATAGATATATGTAACATGTGTCATTAGTTAGGGGAGGGGGCTTGGAAGAATAAATAGAAGAAAGTAGCCAAGACCGTATTTCAAAGTCGTCCTCAATTTAAACCGCATCATCAGTGAGTACTGCTCTTGCAGATACCGCCGCATTATATGAAGCTGCTAAGTACAGTCCTCTAGTGTGTAAAATTTGGCTAATTACAATTAGTTTCTCCTTTTAATTTTGTTATGTAAAGTTTACACTATATATGAAAGAATATTTGGCCTTTAAGAAGCTTAATAAAAAGCTGATCACTTGTGAACACATCTAACTTAAGAGCCAGAACATCACCACTGTCCCTGCCTCTTCCTGTGTAGTTTTCTCTGTCCCGTACTCCTGTCTCCCTCCAGGGAAGTCACTGTCCCGAATGCTGTTCATCGTTTCCTTGCTCTCCTTAAATACTCCTAAGCACTATATTGGTCAGTTTTGCTTGCATTCGAGGCCATCTCTCTTACTTCACGTGTTTACCGTGTTTCTAAGACTCATCCACGTAGCTGTGTGTTCCAGCCGCCGTGTTGTCATGGCTGGTTCTTTGCTCTCACTGTACAGCGCACTCTGTTGGGTGAACAGATCACAACTCACCCGTTCTCTGACCAGCGGCTCTCTGCCGTCGGAGCAGGGTGGTGAGTCTTCTGCTGCGTGTGTGCAGGGGTTTCCCTCAGTCCCAGGCCCGGGAATGGCGTTGACGGGACACGGGGAGGTCAGATGTTCAGCTTTACAAGCTAGTGTCACACTGTTTTCCCACGTCACTGTACCAGCTGCCACGCCACCAGCAGCATGTGAGAGTTTTTGCTGACCCGCAGCCTCTCTCACACTTTCCATTGTCAGAATTCATAGTTTTAAGGCTCTCATAAATGAGTAGAAGTGGCAACTCATTGAGGTATTAACGTGTGTGTCCCCAGTTCACTGTGTTGTTCATAACCTTCTGTATGTTTATTCTTCATTCATATTTCTCTTCGAAATATCTAGTCATACTTTTCGCTCATTTTTCTGTTTGATTGGTCATCTTTTTCTTACAGGTTTATTGAAATTCTTTATATATTGTAGGTGTGGGGCTAGTAATGGCTATGGAGAATTTGTTCCCTGTTTATGACCTAACAATTTTTATGGTGTTTTGCTGAACACTTATTTTTATAAAATAATATAATATTTCTTGGCTGAAATTTTGTTATAAACTTTAATATAGTTAAATATATCATTCTTATCCTTTAGATTTCTCTTTTTACTGTCGTTTAGGACCTCTTTTCTAACTCCAGGCCATAAAGCTATAACCTGTATTTTCACCTATTACATTTATGTCGTTAGTCCATTCAGAGTCGATTTTTTGTTACGGTGTGAAGTAGGGATGGGTCTCCCTTTCTTCCACGTAGATAACCAGTGGCTGCTCCCCGTTTCGCAGCGTCCCGCCAGGTGTCCCACCGTTCGCCTCCGTCCCGTGTACGTTCAGTCCAAACAGGATTCTCGAAGTGGCTGTGTCGGTGTCTGTGTATAATCATTCGGTCCCTAACAGCTTTAAAAAGTCCAATTTAAGGTTTAAATGTAGTTCTACTTTTTTTTTTTTCGGTCCAGAACAGTCTTCCTTTAAAATGTTACTATAATTTTGTTCGAATTAGATAATTTTATACCTTTCCAGTCAGAATTAGTTAATTTTTTGTTGATTTTCTGAGAAGGCTATATTTTGGAGAGGAAGGACAAACTAAAGGTCTTTTATAAATGGGCCAAAAGTTTTATGATTTAATTTTTGACGGTTTTGTTGAAATACTAATTTTATTTTTTATTATTTTAGGCTCGACCTCTAAACAGTGAAGGATCGTTAAATCTTTTAGGCTTGGAGACAATTAGATTAATATATTTCAAAAACAAGATGGCAGGTAAGCAAATGCACATTAAGAAGAGAGCTGCCGTGGGACTCTTCTCTGTACGCTGACTGCCTGAACACAGCCAGGGCAGAGCCCAGAGTTGAACTCGGCCATGTCTCACTCCAGTCTGTGGCCTTGGCCACTGTCGCAGTCTCTCAGCTGGTCAGGGTTCACTGCTGGACAAAAAGCCCTCTGTTCGTGCTTGCGTAGCTGCATAAGCAGAATGTTTGTTTCTGGCCTGCCTTGTTGTTTTTCTGGGGAATACCTGGCAAGTAAGGAAAGTAAGGTTGAATGTGTTTTCTGTACTCTCACTACTGTGGAACCTACCCAAGACTTGTAGCGCTAAAATAAGAAAATTCATCCAGAGTCCCTATTTGGGACTGTCGAAAATATCTTCTGCCGTCGGTGCATTAGCCTCGGGCCCAGAGCCTTTGAGGGTCCGATGTCAGCACAGGCGGCAGAAGCAGGGACAGGGGAGTCGCTGGGGAACGCAGAGGCTGGAGAAGGGGTGCGAACCCTGGGCAGTACAGAGTAGGGGGAGAGGGCAGTGTCCGAGGTCCTGAGGTGAGTCCCAGCCAGGGAGCTAAAAAGTCAGGGGCTTGCCAGTTAGGGTCTGTGTGAACAGGTAAATCTCACTTACTATTACAATAATGATTTTATTGTAATGCTCTCTTCTATATAATAAAGTAAATCTCGTGTCTTAGAAACATTTCTGCATAACAGAGGTATTCATCAGCTTACAATGTTTTGAGGTAGAACTGTTTAATGAAGATGTACTCATGGAACCTTATGGATTTAAAATGATTTAAATTGATTTAAATGCAAAAAAATGGCATTAAGAAAACACATTAAAATGTTTATACCAGTTTTCTCTGGGTAGTGGAATTAGCATCTTCCTTAAGTTTTTCCTCTTTGTCTATATTCTTCCAATAAATTTGTATGTTGTACTATCAAAAAAAAAAAAAAAAAAAACGTCACAAGTTTGTTTTTGTTTGGTGGTAATACTGATATACACACAAGCTGGCTGGCTTCAGGTTTGCTGTCCTGGGGGGTGGGGGGAGGTGGTCCCTGTAGGCCTTGGGGAGGGTGGTCAGGTTTCAGAGTGATTCCCACTCAGACACGGGCTCGCTGTGAAGCTAATGGAACAGGCTGCAGCGCCCTCATTTCCGAGGCCCTGCACTCAGTGCAGTGTCTGTTTCTTAGAGGAATCCCAGATATTTATCTAAGGCGGAGCCCAGCCTGTCCTCGCCGTGTGTGACTGTGATGATACCAATGTCCCTTACCCAGCGTGTCCACAGAGTGAGACCTGTCCCATCTGGGCTTTCCTGTGCTTTCGGCGCTCGGCTAGGCGAGGGGTAAAGGTGGACTTAGGGAGGGAAGGCCCGACAGACTTCCTGTGGAGTTGTCTTGTCCTTTGGAAGGGGAAGGAAACCCTGTTTCCTAAAGTCCCTTTGGTCTTGCTTCTGTCTCCATCTCGTAGGGGCCAGGGTGCCCCGGCAGCCACTGGCTGTGCAGACTCTCCTCGCCGCTGTCCCTCAGCACGGCCTGCTTCATCCTCACAATTCTGAGGTTCCAAAATTGTGTTTCACATTCTCACCTACTTTAAAAATGACGTCCTTTTTCACGTCTGTTGCTAGGAAAGCAGTCTGATTAAGCTGCATTACTGCGGTATGAGGGGAAGGTGCTTTTTTACTAATCATCTTACTTTGTTCTGCCTCGCCCACCCATTTGTTGTCTTCCCACTTTTTTCTCGCTTAAGCTTTTTGGGTATTAAAACCATGTAAAGACTGGCTTTTCTCTTTTTCCTGATCTTATGTAGAGAACGGCACCCATCATGCTGTGTGCTCTCCCTGTCTGCTTTACAGCCGGTTCACCTACCCCCGCACGTGTGGGGGCCCATGGCTGACAGTTGTGTTTACTTCTCTGTGTCAAAACTGGAGTGGAGTGAGGCGGGCACTGGCCTGCTAGTGTCTGTGATCAAGGCCTCCGAGATCAGATCAGACGAGCAGAAATAGAGGCAGTTTCCTGCCTCTAGTGAAGGTGACTGGTGGGAATACGGCTCCTTTTCCTGACCACACACCTCACAGATTGCAAAGAACATGCTTTAATATGTAAAAATAGTGGTGATGGTTATCACTCACATGAACAAGTTACCGCTCATGCCTGATTACTGTGCAGTTTAGCGTGGCTCTTTAACGCCCCGAGCCGTGGAGCCAGTCCCAGAGGAGAAGGAAGAGGGTGCAGTTATTGGGGGTGGGGCAGCCAGAGTGACAGGACACCAAGGCAACTGCACTTGTCTTTTTTCTTCTAGTAAAACGGTGCTATTTTATGTTGATAATAAAATTAAGTATACTTTGTAAGCTGTGTTTAACTTCAGCATCTATTTGTTTATGTTCTGCTGAAAATGATTGCTTACTATGATCAACACACAACTTTTATAACTCAGAATTACATGTACTACACTCGCACAATTGGTTAACGTTTGTGCTGTCTTAGAGATGAATGGGCAGAAAGCATTTTATCACTTTAAAAAACATCGTTGTTCTCTGTATTTTTTTTTAACAGAAGGGGATGAACTGGTAGTTCCTGAAACCACAGATAATAGTCGGAAGCAAATGGTTAGAAATATTAACAACAAGCGGCGTTACTCCTTCAGAGTCCCAGAAGAGGAAAGGATGCAGCAGAGGAGGTAGAGACTTCATGTCTACGAATCTTCCACGTGTGCCTATGGCGAGGAAAGGGCTGTTTGGTGATAATACTGCATTTGACTGAAAATCTGATCTCGGAAAATCTGTCATTCGCCTGTGGTGTTAAAAGCTGCAATGATGAATGTACACCCCAGGGTGATTTTAATTAACACTCTCCAAGTTGTGCGAACTAGATTCAATACCATATTTTGATTCATTTCTCTATGTATATGGAGTAGTGACAATTTTTAGAATGTGAACCTTGTTACAATATAAACGTAGAACCTACCTGTGCATAATAGTAAACCTGTGAGTATTTAAGAACTTCATATAACTGTTCTCTTTGTGAGCAAACAGAAAGGGGCTGTGGTATTTTCACTCACATATAAAAACATTTCTAAGTGTTATCAGTTATTTTGAAACATACGTGAATGCTCAGAATTATCTGTAAAATAGAGCAGAGCTTCTTTGCTGTCTGTGCTAAAGGGATCCTCTCCGTTTTCCCACTAAAAATTGTAAGATCTTTTATTTAAAATATAAAATAAATCTTCTAAGTAAATTTTAATTGAGTATATTCTATTATTTTAATTCTATCTGTATTAACATGATTTCACATTTATTTTTATGAAAAATAAAGTATCTTTAATTTGTTTCTAGAGTTATGTAGCTTGATCACCCAAAGTGTCTAAACACGTGTTTTCTGTTACAGAGAGATGCTTCGAGATCCTGAAATGAGAAATAAATTAATTTCTAACCCAACCAATTTCAACCACATAGCACACATGGGCCCCGGAGACGGCATGCAGATCCTGAAAGACCTGCCCGTGGTGAGAGGCATGAGGGGGCGTGTGTGTGCGTGTGTGTGCGCCCATATGTGTGTACACGCACACTGTATGTGCTTTGATGCATGTAAGACTTACTGAAAAGAATATGTTAGGATGATGTTTATCTCAATATATCACAGTGTGTGCGAAATGCTTGATGACCTACCTGATGAGAAAAACAAAGTTTGGACATTTATCAGAAAACCAAACAGCACGTTCTCGTGCAGTTAGTTGCCCACCCTGTAAACTTGTGCCCTACCTAGATCTACTCTCACTGGTAAAGTAAACTGCCAGATTTGAAGATTCAGAACTCAGTTACCAACTCACTAAAACCTCACGAAGTTTTAGCAGCCGAGTACAAAGAGTCGGCCCACCCCCTCCCAGAGAGCCAGACTGGTGTGGTCGTTAATGGTCACACCTGTCAGCTGATTGTGATCAAATCTTTTTCCTTTGCCTGGTGGTCAGTCTTACATTAAAACGTGCAACACGTTGCTTTTCAAACAACATAAAGATTGGATTCTTGGACCTCTTGAGTTAGATTACGAATAGTAGTGCGCTCTGCTTATAGCTGACATTTCATATCAGTGCTGTCGACACACTACTGAAACTTAAGCGTCACCCTGTTGATCAGTGGTGATGGCATCTAGATTTTGCACAGAATTTGAAGCATAATTTATATACTGTGGCAATTTGGGAGATGATCTCTGAGTTTTGATCCACAGCTCTTTCTGTTAGGCAGAAAAAGTGATAGGTAATGTAGTTTGATGTGCAGTCAAGTTTTTTACAATAAAAAAGAAATGTAAACCTTTGAAGGTAGTTCTGCATGTATTTCATGGGAGAAACAAAAAAGTGATGTTCATTCATTTGGGCCCAAGTCCCTCATGTTAGATACCCCAGTTAACCGCTTAGCCCTGCTTGTGAATGAATGAACGTGACATTCTTACTGTCCTCATTTTCATCACCACTAAAACGTTGTTACATGGCTGCAGTAATGCTCCTTCCTTAAGGGAATTCAAATCATTCGTAATAGTTATTTATCCTTTTGAAACGGGGATTTTTATTAGCTGTGCTGGGTAAATGTAAAGAAATTATACAAAAAGAGTATAGCTAATCTTCGTATAGTAATTAAAATTTAAAAATTTAAGGCTGAGCATAAATATTAGGCTTAAAATATTGGGCATAAATAAAGGATGAATCTAAATATTAAACTGTCATATTTAAAAGCTGTACTACCCTGACCGTGTGGCTCAGTTTTGGGGAGTGTGGTCCTATACACCAAAAGTTTGCAGGTTCATTTCCTGGTCAGGCCAGATACCTAGATTGCAGGTTTAGTCCCCAGTTGGAAGGCAACCGATTGATGCTTCTCTCTCACGTCAATGTTTCTCTCTCTCTACCCCTTTTCCTCTGTCTCTAAAATCAATAACGTATTCTTGGGTGAGGATTTAAAAAACATTTTTTTTAAGCTATGCTGTTTTTCACCTTTTGCCTGGGGCGGAGATTTCAGATTTCTCTCCATTCTTTTCCCATCCTGAACATTTGCTTAAAGTCTTCAGTCTGGTCTTCCTTTATTCTCAGAAGGAAACATAACATAGCAGCACAGCACAAAGTCTCTCTCATTTTTCCTTATGAAGTTACCTTACCATGCCAGGTGCAAAGTACCTTAAGAGAGAGAATTTTTTTAATTATGATAAACAGTTGAAATGTGAATATATTTATAGCTTCGATGTGATAGATGAAGTGGCACGTAGTATTTTAATGATTCTTTTTAAAATGTAGTTAATAAATAGTTTTTCAGTACCTCTTACATCGTTAGCATTTTGGAGGTATAGGAAGATACAAATTTTGAAGACATATATATGTTGCAAAGCGGCACGTCAGCAAATACAAAATTATTTCAGTACTTAACAAGACTTTAATGGGCATTGTCTTTTAAAATTAATTTCTTTCACTTTTGTTTCATTTTGGTGCACAAAAAATATAGTTTTCCTCTTGTATTTCAATAGCATAGCAAGAAGAAAATTTTTGAATAAATAATACTATATTCCACATATTACAGTGTCTTCCTTAAGGTGAAATAGGTTTAGGACTTAATAAAATGTTTCTCTGCTTGGTATTTTTCTGCCAGCAGGTGAAAAATCCATTTGCTAATGTTTCGGAATTCTTTAGACCTTCATACCCCGTAAGACTTGGTCCCCGTACACCTCAATAAGCACACCTAAGCTAAACATGGGATTTCCCACATTGTACGAACCTTTATATCAGAGCATGCCTCCTGATTCCACGTTCTCTACAGAAGAGAAATGTGTTTCCCTTTTTTGTTCCAAATAAAGCCCAGGCTTTATTACTAAGCATATAACAAGTTCAGGTCTCACTTCCCAGAGGTTTGCCCCTGGATTTCGTGGCACATGGCCTTCTGTGCTGGCCGCGCACTCCCATCAGACCACTCGATTTTCAGTGTTTGCTGTCACTGAGTCTATGGACCCATGACCTCCTCGTTGGCGCTTCTTGTCATTAACACCAGTGACTTTTTGCCCTGGCAGTTTTTAATGTTCTTCTCATTCCATTCGTATTTTCTTGCCATGTGTGCACTTCTGTATTTCCAGGACAGGAAGTTGGTGTGGACTTTTGAAACCTGTTCACCTATACATGTAGCATCGCATCAGACTTTGTGTGAATTCCTGTTTTTTTACAGTGATGTCTCATTTTATTTTTACCTGGCTTTTCTGCCTTTCACTAGCAAAGGGTATACGAGCTGGGCCTTTCATAGGCATCCGCTTGATCTCCTGGCACATGTTTCTCGACACACCGTCTACCCAGAGCCACGCTCGCCCTGGGGTAGACAGGTAAACAGAAGAGCAATGTGCACACCTGGGCCTGCACTCACTGAAAAGCTTCTCCTATACTCTCAGAATTCAGTATGTTCTTTCTACTGAAATGGGATTCCCTGTATTCAGGAACTATTTACAAAAATGGAGATGGATTAAATTAATGTAACGTTAGCATGTATGAGAAGAGTTTTCAAATACCGAAGCTACATATTGTCATCCGAGTAAAGAGCACGCACCCCAGACATTTCTGTTTCACTTACTCAAATCTGTATCGCTTCCCTGTGAAGTACTTACAAGCTTAGAGAGTTTATTGGATGTCTTTGAAAGCTTGATCCTGGTTCTTTTCTACCAAAAGGATTCTAAACTAGGGTTGTTTGCCTTGGGAATGTGGAAGAGGTAGTAAGAGTCTTTTTTTTAATCTATATCAGATGTGAGCCTTTCATGTGTATCTTAGGGAGACAAGAGAATGTAAATAGTTAAAACAGCTCGTATGTCTTAAAAGTACGTGCTGCATTTGTTTTCTTGAATTCCTTTTCCAGTTACCCTTTTTCTTAAGTGCATACTGGTAATAAATGGCAAATTTGTCTCTAATTGAATGCATAAGAATGTTTTACCTCTAGAAGATTTGACACATAACATCTTTCTTAGCCCTTTACACATTCCTAAAGTTGATAATAAATAAAATTTCTAGCTCAGTGACCTCGTAGAGCTTTAAGAAATAATTTTTGTCTCTTAAAATCAAAGTTACATTTACATCGTTAGTTTTTTTTCTTTTTGGAAATAACCTTAGAAAGTACTGATTTCACTCCCATTTATTTCTAAATTTAAAACCATATCCTTTATAGGAGCCTTTTTTTAAGCCTACATAATTTACCAGATTTTTTTTTTTTAAACAAAGACAAGCTTATGTCAACTCATGGGAACAGAAATTCAGTCAGCATTCTCTCCTGCAAGTCACCCAGCCTCTGCCTTGAACTAAAGGATCGTGGGGCATTTTCTGGAAATGGTTGTTGTTTAAGCACTAAATCTCCAAAATCCCGTTACAGAAGGCAGCTGGGTACCGACAGCTCCCAAATATTCAGGAGTTATTGTATCTGAAAAACTAGAGTCCTTGGCTCCAAAAGCTTTTTTCTGTATGTCTAGCTTTACATTATTTTTCAAATGAACCCAAACATTATTTAAGGGAAGATTTTTTCCTTGTTAAAAAACAAACATTCTTTTGGGTGTCTACACCCAAAGACAAACTTGGGCTACTTCGAGGTAAACCAACAACTAGTATATTCCACAGCTACCATTTTTATTATAGGAAAACAAGACCAGGAAAAGCAAACTCGTATCACAGATCTGTAAAGACCAGGAAATGGCCTTAGGTTTCTAAAGCAATAGCTTCTAGGGAGAGGCTGGTTGTTGGTTCACTTGTTCTTTTATAATTTCTTGCTTTTTCTGTCCTTAATGTTTTTGGTAGATTTTCGCCATGTTTTGATTATGTACCATAAGAAAATGCTGAAGTAAAATCTGACAGTGTGCTATGACTCTGAAATTCCAGTTTCTACCCACTTGATGACAGTAATAGAAGAGAATGATTTTACAGGGTGAATGGTTTTTTGTTTTTTGGTTTTTTTTGCAAATTAGCTAATTAAGTACCTGGTGCAAGAGGATTACAAAGTTTAACTCTCTAAGGCCTAAAAGTATTTCATTAAGTATTCATTTCTGGTGTGATATGCTTACTTCATTTTTGTCCTCCATGCATGTTGTCTGAAAGTCACCTGTAACCAGCGAACCCATTTCATCACCTTGTCACCTTTTTCTCCTTCCGGTTATTTTGATAGCCAGGCTTCCTGTATCCGTCCCCTCACCGTCACCCCGGTCTGATCTCCTCTCCAGTCAACTTTGAGCACATCTATCACATGACTGTTAATTCTGCTGAAAAACTTCTCTGTCCTGACTCCATATACCCTGAACACACCCTGTGTCTGCGCTCTGTGCCCAGCACACCCAGCCTCACGGCTCTGAGGGTACGAACCACTGCGTCAGGCATCCACTTGTACTAACCCCGTGTGGCCGTCCTCTGCCTGCTGCCTCAGTAACCTTGCCGCGGGGATGTGCTTTCTGAGCGGTGCCCTTTGGCCGGCTTCCTTCTCGCCAGACTTCTGTTCCTCCTCTTCTTCCTCCTCCTCCTCCTCCTCCTCTTCTTTCTTCAAGTCATGTTGTCTTTCTTCTTCTGAAGAAAAAGATGAGGAGTGGGGAGGATGTGAGTTTTCTTTTTGAAACTGTATGGGATGTTTTTCTGTGTTTATTAGAATACTTCCCACCGTGGTATTTCCCATCAGGGAGACCGTGATGAGAAACAGCCCCTAAGGGGGTCTTCATTCTGTTCAAACAAAAAGGGGCCCCAGCATTTCTGAATTTTTCATAAGTCATTCAGAGAAGTGTTTTCTATTTAGTGAAATTAAAGTCTGTAGTGTTTGCTATTCACAGGCCTTCTAGCTACAATAAATCCCTCTGGAAAAGCTTTAAAATCTCCAAAATAAAAAAGTGTAACAGTATTAATGAATAACAGTAAACAAACTACAGTAAAAGAAGCTAGTCTTACAAATCTTTGAGTTGCTGGTGTGCCTTTAATTCCAACCAGGATCCAACATAAGAGAACTAAATTAAAGAGAAAAACCACTGCCTGTGCCACATTCTGAAGGCCGGTCCGTCCCCTCGGCCTTGGGTCTTCCTAACCAGCAGCCCGTTACCACTGAGTATCCATGTTTCCACCGAGAGATGCATGCTTGTACTTCTAACTCCAAGGGAGCATTTTCTCAAGTTAGTGTTTCAGATTAAATATTTGGATCGGACCACGCAAACCCATTCTTCATAGTGCCCTCTGGTGTCGAGAAATCATGGCATCAACTTTTTATTTCTATATGTAGTAAATTAATTTTCCAGTAAAACTAGCTGTGGGATAAGTTTATTTTCATACTTTTGTTTGTATTTTAAAGTTCTAAATTGTTTTAAATGTCACTGACCTAAAACTATAATGTATCTTATTTAACAAAATAATTATTTATGACAAAATAAGCCTTAGTTTGGAAGCAGATTGCAGGCAGCAGACCCTAGAACAATGTTGTATAAACCAGTCAAGGATTTTTCCTGTAAAAAAGATGGTGGAAATGTTGCTTAACTTCATCATTTACAAATAGAAATACTGCTGGCAGGGGAACTTTTACCCTGATCTTAAGCATATTTGTACATGAAAAGGACCAGCAGGTTAGGTTACATATCACTTTGTAATGAAGTTGAACTATAGCTGAATGAATGATAAACTGTTGGGATTTTTAAAAATAAAACATATCTTCTGTGTATCATTCTTTTATTACTTCAACATTCGGTGTCACTAAAGAGCTGCTATATATTTTTATAGGCTTAGTTTTTTGCCCTTTTGCTTCAGGGCAGGTTTGTTTTGTAGAAAAGGCGGCACCAGGGTCTCTAAGGCTGGTAGCCAGGGCGGTAACAGAGCAAGGGCTGCAGCCACTAGTCCCCGCCTCCCACGCTTTCCTCTGCTGCCTCGAGTGCATGTCGCTGGCGTCTTGCAGGGATGCTCAGGGATGCATGAATGTTGAAATGTTAGCATTGTTCCCATTCACAATTTTTTTAAGAGTTAAAAAAAGGTGAAGCATTTGCCTTTAACAAATAACACTAGGAATTACATGGACTTTGCAAATTGGATACATGAACCAAAACTGCTGTGGTTGAATTTGGGGCTGGCCAGACAGCCCTCTCTCGGTGTGTGTGATTCTGCAGAAGGTGTGATTTGGAGTTTTCAGGTGGTGATAGTGCATGTGTCGCAGGGCTGGCTTTGGCCCTGCATGACTCGTTTTGCCGTAATCTCCTCCAGCTGTCAGCCCTGAGAGCCCTTCAGGGCTCAGAATGTCAGGGTCGCCGAGGAGGCCATGGGCTTGTGTTCCCGGCCGTGTTCAGGCAGCTTGTCTCACATACCACCTGTCTGGGGGTGTGGCTCTCCGATCACCCTGTGGCCCATTGTCTTACCTTGGACACCAAAATCATTCACTAATCAGATGGAAAACTTCTCAGACCAATATTCCAAAGTTAAATCACTTCATGTAGGCCGTGATTGTTGCAAAAGTTCTGTTTGTGTAAGGCAGTAAGGATGCCTGGTGACTGGGGCAGGGAACATGTGGGGGCACGTCTATCGTGCTAGTGAAACATTTGCTTCAAGGAGTGTACTCTTAATTGATTCTCCTTCAAATGGGATTATTTAGCTGTTGAATTATCCTAAGCAAAGAAGAACGTCATGCATAGTAAAAGCTTTGTTTCACTCCTCTGCAAGTGTCCGTGTAATTCTGCCATTCACTGTCACTTCTAACCATGCAACTGTTACTGTTCTCCCAACAAAACACTTTCTTATTTGTGGGTGTTTCAGTGAGCATAAGGGTCAGCACTTCTTGTTTGGGCCGAGGGCTCCTACTCCTCACTGGGCTTCAGTACCTTTGTGGGCATAAGGGGTTGTGGTATTTCTTCCTTGTTCTGTGTCGCTCTGGTCAGGGTCATTTTGTTCTTGAAATTACAGTGACAAATAGACATGCCTGCAGAACATCAGCTTCTGTCTGGTTGAAGAATTTTCTTTCTCTTCTGTTTGTAGAACCCTCGGCCTCAGGAAAATCGGACAGTATTCAGTGGCTCAGTCAGTATTCCATCCATCACCAAGTCCCGCCCTGAACCTGGTCGCTCCATGAGTGCCAGCAGCGGCCTGTCGGCAAGTAAGTGGCCCCGGCTGCAGGAAGGCAGGTCGCTGCCCCTGCACGTCCCGTGCACTCCCAGAGGGCATCGCAGCCTGCTGGCTGTGCCCAGTGAGCACAGTGCAGGTGTGAAGCATGTGGTGAGGGAGCCCTTTTAGAGCACAGGCTACCTCAGAGACAGACCAGTCGCCCTGCAAAGCGTGCTGATGGGAATCTGCAGGGAATAAACAGGGTGCAGCAAGCAGGGGCAGCTGTTGGCATGAATTCGTAATGAGAATTGGGAGAATCGTGTCCCCTTCTAGGGGTGCAGTCATGTTTCAGTCCTGTCTGACAGACAGGGGTGGGGGACCCTGGTGGTGGTTGGGAGTCACAGAAACTGAAGCGCAAGCGGTAGGTAGGTAGGTCAAGCAGGGGCTTGGAGAACAAGGTGAGACTTTTTTTTTTTAACGGAGCAGAAAGCCTTTGAAGAGTTTTAAGTAGGGAAGGACCTATATCCACTTTGCTCCAGGCTGCCAGACGAAGAGTGGTGTGCGTCCCAAAGGCCGGCTGGCAGATAGGCCAGGTGTGCTGCGGGGGGCCTGGGATCCGTGGAGGAGGAGAAGGAGAGGAAACGTCTCCAGATAAACTTCCGGAGGCAGAAACACTAAGACTCTGTGATGAGCTAGCTGTGGGAAGGCCGGGGAGGGGAGGAATTAAAGACGCTGTCCTGCAGGAGTAGGTGGTGATAGGATTTCCTGCCACTCGCCAAGGGGCCTGCCATGTCCCAGGCCTGCACAAAGGCCCCAAAGCCAAGAAAAACATCAGCCTGTTTGAGTAACTGAGAGAGGGCTGGGGACAGGTTCAAGAATCTATCCTTTTGCCACAAAAGCAAGATAAGATTCATCATTCGTTCAATAACCATTTTTAAGGTCCTATCAGGTATCGACTCTCCGGCCAGGGTGCAGAGGGCAGCGCCACCCCTGACAAGTACCTGCTGTCAGGCGCTCTCAGTGTTTGTTGTCGGCTTCTGTTTTTCTCTCTGAAGGCGGCGTCTCTTCTTGGCCTGTGTACAGAAGCCTGAGCAAGGGGCCAGGGGAGAGGAAACTGCGCTCCATTACGGGCTCACATCCAGCTGCTGCCCGGGAGCAGCTTTTCCTCGGGGAGGAAGGGGAGGGAAGGTGTGTCCTAGGCGCTGTTCACCTGAATACAAGGACACAGGCTGCCAAAAGCTGCTCACCTCAGAATGAGAGGAAGGCACAGCCAGAATACTTGGCTGACTTCACAAATTACAGCCTCACCTCGCGGAACTTGGTGAGGTCTTTGGTGATTCCTGGGTCTGTGCAGTGATCGTCACGTGGCCACTGTAGCTTCTGATTTGGGGGCGACACCTCTGGGTCCGGGACTGCTCTCCGCCACTTGCTCCGCCGCACTGGCGACAGGTCAGAGAGTGAAACCTGAGGTGGCGACCCACGCGCAGCCCCGAGTCCCAGACCGTGCCATCATGACTTGAATGAAACCTCTTCCTTCCCCGGACGGGTGGGTCTGTGAGAGGATCGGGTCGCACCAAGTGCAGGTTCACATTCAAAACCCATTCAGTCGACAGCCACATGTGTTGCCCGTGTCCTTGGACGGCGTCGCAGGCAAAGCCTCCCGAGGCTGCGGCGCTTCCTCCTCCGCGCCAAGGATGGCCCTTTGCTGGCAGGTTCCCCTCAGGTCTGAAGACTTCGGTGTTTTGGTGGCCACTGGGCACATAAGCCTTACCAGTCACCATTTGACATTTTTATTGAATTCTTAATGTAAAAAAAAAAAAAACCATGAAACTGGGATTTGTTAAACCAGGGAAAAGCTGAAACAGTCTATGTCTCAAGGTAGTCTTCTATGACCGATGGTCTTAATACTGAAACTCGGCAAGATCAAAACATTTTTTAAGGAAAAGTTTTAAAATAGGGAATGCTCAGAGCTTTGTATCTCGGGCTTTTGCCCTGCAGGATGAAATTGCTTACGTTCCTTTGGGTTTTCGTGAGCATTCTCTAGAAGCGAAGTGACAGTTACGCGTCAGGTGTGGTGGCCTTTATCTCCTGGAGACGTTCCGTGCTCCCCGTCGCTCGGCCGGTTGTTGAGCCCCTGCAGCGCGCCAGGCTCTGTGTTGGCCCTGGCGGGGCAGGACCCCGTGCCCGAGGCAGCGGCAGGCCCCTGGGGCTGGCATCACAGCACCCACGCAGGGAGACAGGGGGCGCGGCCGTGGGAGCCCTGGGCAGCGGGAAGGACTCTGGAGGGCAGTCACGTCCGAGTGGGGACCTGCAGGGCTGACTCCGTGGGACTTGTCCAGCAAGCAGGGCAGTCCGGGCGCGACCAGCACGCGCCACCCACTCCCCACGTGCCCCGATGGCTGCCCCGCAGCAGGACCAGCCGGGTGGCCCATCCGTGAAGGACGCTAGGCCGGGGGAGGGGCGGGCACCTGAGGCCGTGGGAAGGGTGGCCTGTCGTCCCCTCCGGCACGTGTCGAGTGCCACCTCCCCGCTGTGCCGCAGGGTCGTCGGCACAGAACGGCAGCGCGTTGAAGAGAGAGTTCTCCGGGGGCAGCTACAGCGCGAAGCGGCAGCCCCTGCCCTCCCCGTCCGAGGGCTCGCTGTCTTCCGGAGGCATGGACCAAGGCAGCGACACCCCGGCCAGAGACTACGACGGAGAGGTGAGTGGAGCGAGGGGCGCTGTCTGGAGCCGGGGCAACGGCGCGCTCGCTGTCAGCCGCGGTGGCAAAGCCCGTCGCCGGGGTCGCAGGCTCCAGGGTCCCGGAGGCGCGGAGACGCCTCAGCTTTTGCGTGAGGGCGACCTGCATCGCTAGGGGCCGGTGCGCGTTTGGTGTGCTCTGTGCCTCTCGGCTCAGGAGGGCGGCCTCCGTCCGGACAGGAGGGAAGTCACACGAGCTCATAGGTCCGGTGGCTGGGCTGGTGGCTGGGCTGGGGGGACCTCTGGTCACCGAGGCCCTCCCCCCCCCCCCCCTCCCCGCCTGTCGCTGATGTCTTCCTTTGGGCCTCGCAGGACTCCGACTCTCCGAGGCATTCCACAGCTTCCAACAGCTCCAACCTGAGCAGCCCGCCCAGCCCGGCGTCCCCGCGGAAGACCAAGAGCCTCTCTCTGGAGAGCACAGACCGCGGCACGTGGGACCCATGACCGCCTCAGTCCTCACGCAGACGGCGCCGCGCCGCGTCCCTCACGGCCCGCCCCCTCACTTCCGGCTCCTCCCCCCACCTCGCCTGACCCGCCGGGGCTGGCGGCGCGGGCGGTGCGGAGAGCGGCCGGCTCCCGGACCCTGCCCCTCCACTCCGCGGCAACGACCGCAAGGGCAGACGTCCCTGGAACAGCTTGGACGAGGCGGATTTCATTTCATCCCCTAGAGTTGCTTTCCATAACCTTTGCCCGCGCCCCCACGGTAGCTCCCGTAGACCGATGACACAAAGCTGTAAGCGCTAAGGTAGGGTTAGACAGACTCCGTTGTCTCCGCGCGTCTCCCTGCGGTCCCCGGCGGGTCCCGGAGCCCCGCCAGGCGCCCGTCCGCACCCACGTGCGTGTCCTCGGCCCGGTCTCGCCCGTCAGCCCTCATTCACGAAAACAATGCCTATTTTACTACAATGCAGAGTTTAAAGAAGTACACAAATGTAGAGGTTAAATACTGAATGTACATAGTGAAAAGAAGCATCTTGTATTCAGTGAAAGATGGATGCATATATAAGAGAGCATTTAATTTAAAGAAGTGTGTTGTTTTTTGTCTGTTTTCCAGCTGAGTAATTTAAACAGCAGAAAGGCCTGAAGCTGACGCTTGCGGAGGGAGAGAGCGAGGAATCAGGGTTCCCTTCGGTGCCGCGTCCTCGGCTGGGGCAGGGCCCCGGCCCCTGGGGGCTGTAGGGAAGTGTGCAGACTTCAGTGTCGTGGGGTTGGCGTTTGACCGGGCACCCGACTTCGGACATTTGAAGCCTCTTCAGCAGCAGCAGCACGAGGCAGATTTCCTTCTGTCCAATACCTTTCTTTTTCTAGTAGAATTGGGCCACGCGTCTCATGTTCGATATGGCGGTACCTTCTGCACGTGAATGCAGAAATGCAGTTTTGTTACCTGCTGACACAGGGGACGCGGTGGCTTCTGAAGGGCCATGAGAGGGTCTTAGAAGTGCTTTTCTTTCTGGGCTAATCCCACCCCCCTAGTGGCAGTGAGGTGTCTGTCCCGAGCTGAGCCGGCGTCTCAGGGAGGAGTCTGTTTTGAGTGTGGTGCCAGCTTCCTCAGATAAGCCTGGGAAAGGGGTTTAATTACCAAATAATAGAAAACCTCAAATGCAAGGACTTGAACAGCCTTAACCAAATATTCCTTCCCATACACAGTGGGTAATGAACGTGTTCACAGGGCACGGGCAGGAGGTCTGCCCAGTGTGGGCAGCATGCCGCCTTGACCGGATAAGCTTTTCCCCCTCATTTGCTACATTGTGTTGTTAGTTACATTTCCCTTTGAGTTCCTGCTGTGTTGATTACCGCAAGGAAATGAGATACAGAACCAGAACTTTTTTCCTCATCATTTCACCAGTTAAGCACATGAGTAGAGAAAGAGATAGAAATAAACATCTCATGGAAGTAAAGAGAATTCTCTCCTCTTTTTCTTTTTATCTAAATTTGAGAGCTAGAAACAGGATTTTTTTTCCCTCTCTTTGAACTTCAACTAAAGTGGAAGAGTTTGCCTGCAGCTGCAGGGTCGAGCGCCGTCAGTCACCCTGAGTTCACGCCGCCCTTAGCAGCTGTGCTCGCCTCCTGGAACCCTGCAGGCGGCAGGGAGCCAGGCCTGCTTCCAAGTTGTTGCTGCTCTGTGGAGGAGGTCATTGAAGTTCAGGGACAGAAGGAAAGATCCTGCTTGGGAATTATATCGCAAAAGGTTACAGTAGAGAAGTTAAAAATAACGTTAAGCTTTGACATTTAGACGTTCTGGGCTAGGGACTCACTCAGATGTGACAGTTTTACTTTGGTTGGGCCTGACTTACTGCACAGTTCTAACCTCCCAGATCTTTCTGCTTTTGGAAAAGAAGTGTCATGGAAGAATATTTTGTACCTCTGGTATCCAGGGTTGGACCTTGAGTCGGGTTATTGCCATATGACTCTGGTAGCTCCTTAAACTTGGCATTTCCCAGGAGAGGAGGGAAGCAAGCAGGCAGCCAGTGGCTGAGTGCCTGGCCTGCTGCCCCCTCCCCTCGTGACCCTCCCTTTCCTCTCCATTACTTCTTCCTCGCATACCCCCCACCCGCTTCTCTTCATTGGGACTCTACTAAGTCATTAGTTTATCTCTTGAACAACTAAGTGAATATTTTTGCCTGTAGGTGCTTACTTTTTAAAGGATGCTTTTAAGATCAAAATATAACCCTACCGAAGCCTGCACTCCACTAGTGGGTCGTACCCTTCAGCCTCCCAACAGGGCAGATGAGAGCAAGCTTGTCCTGGTTTCCGGGTTCACAGGCCGACACCTTCCTGGTAACCCGGTGGGCTGCAACCCAGCACCTGGGCTTCCAGGAGCAATTGTACGTGGTCTTACCAGTCACAATAGACCGGCCCCACACGTGGCTGGATTCTAACAGCAGGACTCAGGAAGAAGCACTGATGGGGTTCTAGTTTGGCAGGTTCCCAAGATAACGATCACCCTGCTGGTCTTCTCCTCAGCACAAAGCAGGCACCTTCAGAAGCTTCTAAGAAGAATGATTTGAAAAGATGGGGACAAGTGCCAGGGAAACGGGAAACAGTGGTCACTCGAAGGGATCGGTAGTCAGGGTCACGGTAAGGTTTCTGTGTTGTCCGAGGTCACCCTTGTTTTCGTGGAGAACATTTTAAAACGTACATGGCAGCAGGAACTCAGGTGTCTTCTCAGTAGAAAGGAAAAATAAATGAAGGGACATTTCTGACATAGCCTGAGTGTTGGTGTTTGGTGCTATTTACATCCAGCCAATTTGTCGTCGACCCTTGAATTCTAATTTAATCTTGTTATGTGCTTTGGGTATATGAAATTATGTATATACACATATATTTCTTTTTACCAAAAAGAGAAGCCTTCCTCCGTATCAGATGACTATTAAAGCATACTTCACTTCTCCAACTATGTGTGAACGCACACACAACACCCACCCTGCTGGCGTAGTGACTTGTTCTCCCAGGGAGCGCGGTGTTAAGGCTGTGAGGTACAACCAAAACGGGTCTCTCTCTAGCTTCCAATCAGTTCTTGTACCCACGCTTCAGGGAAGACTCTGAAATTCATATTACGTTTACAGCAACAATCTGCCACTCCCCGGCTGGCTCTCAGCCTTTCTCTGCTTTCCATGCTGTTCGAATCATGTCGTTTTGCTTCTTAGCCACACCTACTTCTGTGAAAGTCGGCATTGATGTGGACTCAGGTATCTTAGCAGCCGGAGCAGGGCTAGCGCATGGACATCCTTTACCCCACGTACAGCAGGGCCCTTTGCCTGCCTTTGGCCGTGATCGCACCCTGTGGTCTCGGCTGCACGGGGCCTTGGGATGCTCACTGTCCACTTTCTGGACAGAGTGGCACTCTCAGTAGTGGTCACACTTTGCCACTGCCCAAATCCGCTGGGCACAGCAGGGGAGTAACAGGCATTCCACTCCCCACCTCCCCAGGCCCAGCCCCTCATGACATTTCCTTGAGCCCATCTCTAAAACCTCTTTCTTTCCTATGGCTTCACTTGTCACTCAAGCCCAGCGTTTTCTGCAGAGTCCCTTGCTTCACCAGAACTCCATCGCCCAGCCCAGCACTGGCCAGGAGGCCAGGCCTCTCGTCCTCCCCAGGGGCAGCCCTAGTGCACAGAACCTTGTCCTTTTGGGGGGGTGGGGGAGGTTGACAGAAACAAATCAACCCTGAAATTTCATGAAAACAAAATGATCTACCTTTTTATTTGATAGTGTAATATCATTTGTTTCATAAGTTCTTTAGGGTTTTTTCTCATTGTAATATTGTACAGTTTTGCATGGCCTAGGTGTAATCATTTTTTTGTTTAGAGTATAATGCTGACAAATGTTGTGCATATGGAAGGGGAAAAGATATTGCTTTGGCCTTTTATCACTTCCTCATTTCATTTTGTTTGGATTTCTGCCCTCGGTGTCTTAGGGAAGTTTATAAGAGATTCTCTGCTACCAAACAGTGGTGTGGATTCTTTTGCACAGAAATATTTAAGGTGGGATAGTCAAAAATGTAACAAAAGACTCCTCGCCAATATTTTATGTCGGTATCACTTAATATTAACCAGACTTTGATGTATTGCAATAAAACAGGGAACTGTTAGAATTGAGTATTTTGTCATTTTTCCCCTGATTAAAAAGTCTGAGGAATGGAGAAAAGGTGACCGACTCTTTCATCTTGTAGGGTTCTCCCTGCGGGTCCCCCTCTGCATCCAGGCTTCCTCCATACGCTGCGGAAGGACATGGGGTTAGCTTAATCCAGGACTCTCAGTTCCTTCCACAGCTCAGGTAAGAGTTGTGTGCATTCTTTTGAAGCTTTCAAGTCCTCTCTTCTGGTCAAAACTTCCTACTACCTGTATCAGTTGGCACGGCCAGATGGCTTCCGTATCTTGGCTATTACTAGTAATGCTGCAGTGAACATTGAGTGTATATATCTTCAGATTAGTGTTTTAGATTTCTTTGCATAAATATCCACTCTATTTTTAATTTTTTGAGCAATCTTCGTACTGTTTTCCATCGTGGCTGCACCAATTTACAATACCACCAACAGTTTACGAGGCTTCCCCTTTCTCCACATCCACACCAACAGTTGTTTTTTGTTGATTTATTGATGATATATAGCTATTTTGACAAGAGTGAGGTGATACCTCATTGTGGTTTTATTTTGCATTTCCCTGATGATGAGTCACAGTGAGCATCTTTTCGTAGGTCTGCTGGCAGTTTGTATGTCCTTTTTGGAGAAGTGTCTATTCAGGTCCTCTGCACGTTTTTTAATTGGATTGTTTGTGTTTTGGTGTTATGTTCGAGTTCCTTATGTATTTTGGTTATTAACCCCTTATCAGATGTATAATTGGTGAATACCTTCTCCCATTCAGTAGGTTATCTTTTTTTCTTAATGGTTTTCTTTGCTGTACAGAAACTTTTTAGTTTGATGTAGTCCCATTTGTTGTTGTTCTGTTGTTTCCCTTGCCGGAGGAGACATATCCAAAAAGATACTAAGAGTGGTGTCAGAGTTTACTGCCCACGCTTTCTTCTAGGGGTTTTAGGTTTCGGGTCTAAGTCTTTAATGCATTTTCAATTTATCTTTGTACGTGGTGTAAGTAAGTGGTCCAGTTTAATTTTTTCTGCATGTATCTCTGTCTTCCCAGCACCACTTGCTGAAACTGCTAGCTTTCCCCCATATGGTGTACCCTTCCCTCCTGTGTTGTGTATTGACTGTGTAAACAAGGGTTTATTTCTAGGCACTCTGTCCCTATGATCTGTGTATGTTTTATGCCAGTACCTGTTTTGCATAACGTAGCTGTGTGGTACACTTTGGTATCAAGTCATGTGATACTCCCAGTGTTTTTACCTCAAAATTTCTTTGGCTGTTCGGGGTCTTTTGTGATTCCATATAAATTATAAATTTTAGGATTAGCTGTTCTGTGAATGCCAGTGGCATTTTGATAGGGATTGCATTAAATCTATAGATTGTTTTAGGTAATATAAGGACATTTTACTGATGTTAAGTCTTCTGATCCATGCGCAGAGGATATGCTTCCATATATTTGTATTTTCAATTATTTTGTTCAGTGTCTTATAGTTTTGAGAGTACACATTTTCCACTTCTTTGGTTAAATTTCTTCACAGGTGTTTTATGCTTTTTGGTGCAGTTATAAATGGAATTATCTTAATTTCTCTTTCTGATCATGAATCACAACCAATTTCTAAATATTAATTTTATAACCAGAATTTATTTTTCAGTTCTAATAGTTTTTTTGTGAAATCTTTAGGGTTTTCTTTTCTGTGTCTATACTCATCAAGGATATTAGCCTGTAATTTTTTTTTTATTATTTTTGTAATGTGTTTGGTTTGGGTATAAGGATAATGCTGGCTCTGGAACAACTTTGGAAGAATTCCTTCTTCTTCAGTTTTTTAAAAAATAACTTAAAAAGTGTAAGTATTAATTCTTCTTTGATTGTTTGGTAGAATTCACCTGTGAAGCCATCTGGTCCTGGACTTTCATTTATTGGGCGTTTTATTACTGCTTCAACTTCACTGCTAGCAATTGGTCTGTTTAGATTTTGTAGTTTTCCTAGTTTCAGTCTTATCAGGTCACAAATTTTCTAGGAATTTATTTCTTCTAGATTGTTAAATTTGTTGGCATATAATTGTTCCATAGTATTCTTTAATGGCCCTTTTTACTTCTGTGGTGTTGCAATTTTTCTTTCATTTATAATTTTATTTTGGCCTCTTTCCTTGATGAGTTTGGCCAAAGGCTTATCAATTATATTTACCTTTCAAAGACCAGCTGTTTTATTTTTTTCTATTTTTTTTTTAGTTTCTATTTTATTTCTGCTCTGATCTTCACTGTTTACTTTGGGTTTTGTTTGTCCTTTTTCTAGTTCCTTTTGGTGTAGAGTCACAGGTTTTCTTGTCTTGAGGTAGGCCTGGGTAACTACGAAATTTCCTTTCTGAACTAAATACTTTTGCTGCATCCCATAAATTTTGAAGAGTTGCATCTTCATTTGCATTTGTTTCAAGAGAGTTTTTTATTTTGTTTGATTTCTTCTTTGATCCTCATTGGTTGTTTGGGAGCATGTTGTCTAGTCGCATATATTTTCATTTTTTCCCCAGTTTTCTTCCTGTAATTGATCTCTAGTTTCATGCTGCTGTGGTTGGAAAATATGCTTGATAGGACTTTAGTCTTCTTGAATTTATTGGAACTTGTTTTGTGGTCTAGTATGTGATCTATTCTGGAGAATGTTCCTTATGCAAAAAAAAAAAAAGTGTATTCTGCAGTTTCTGGATGAAATGTTCTGACAAGGAATCAGCAGGTGGTGCTGAGCACCAGGGCTTTCCCTCAAGGGGCAGCAGCTGTGCAGGGAGACTGCCCAGACCACGCCATCCTGCCACAGAACCCCATGTGTCTGTTTCTCATCAGTGCAAAATTTCAGAGAGATTTTCCTTTAAGAACCCTTAAAACCTATATGAGAACCTACTTTGGAC
Organism: Desmodus rotundus; assembly: GCF_022682495.2. Lineage (NCBI taxonomy): Eukaryota > Metazoa > Chordata > Mammalia > Chiroptera > Phyllostomidae > Desmodus > Desmodus rotundus. Next base: position 12,123,222 of record NC_071396.1, on the reverse strand, counting down.
CAGTGCAGTCTCTCCAAGTTATTTACCCCAATGAACTTTTCAGGGTGTTCACAGTCTGTTTGAAGGGCCTCTGCCAAATGTTTAGAATGCCCCATTACCTGGGAATTCAGGCACACAGGAAAAGGCACTTTATAGGAAGTACTGCTCAGCTGATCTCTTAAAGTGGTGTCACTACAGCTCAGGCCAGCGCAGACCCACTGGTGGTTGTTACCACCGTTGAGGAAGTACAGCCCCCTGACGAGCTGTGGCTCTTCTGTGTGTGGGGGGTAGGGTCTAGGAGGTACGCAGCGGAGTTGCTGGGGTGGTGACGCACGCTGTCCCTTCACCGTTCTCCTCTCCCCGCACCGCTCTTTTTGGTAAGGAATGTGCGCTAAGCCTCCCAGGTTCACACACCAAAAGCCTCATGCTGGGAACACGCACAAACCCTGCAGGAGCCCTGGAGACAGGGTGGAGTGTGACACTGACCTTGGGCTCTTCACTGCCAGCTCAGAGCCCTTTACAAATGAAAGGATTCATGCCACGGTGGTAGGATGTTTTGTTTTTATTGCAACAAGTAAATCAGACAATTACAAGAATTTTACAAAAATTAACAGAGCCTGTGAGGGCCCCTCACGTCTACCCAGGTGACATCTGCACATTCATGTCCCACACCAGCCTGTAGCAGGTGCTGGAAGACAAGAGCTGGCACTTCCCCCCACCCCGCTGCTCCTGACCCTGCCCACAGGAGGCAGCAGTTCTCAGAAAGTGCAGCGACCAGCCAGAGCACAGGCGTGGGCCTCGCCAGGTTAAAAGGACTGGTTGGCACCACTCAGACCTGACTTCTCCCAGCTGCAGGTCCCAAGCTGGAGAGAAAAAAAGAGCAGAAAACACAAATCTCATACTAGAAACATACACACACACAAACCTTGTATACTCGTTCAGTAGTATCCAAAAAGGCTTCTCTGTGTTGTTTTTTGGTGGCAGGGATTTGGAGGGAGTAGTCTCTGTCTTCTCATTAATATTCACATTAGGTAAGACCCCTGGTACTAAAAAGGAAAAGGGAGTAAAATTGCCTTTTTATCTTCATCTAGAGTATTTGAGAGGATGAACAAAACAACTGTTAGGTTCTGACAGAGTAGTCGGGGTCCATTTTCATTCTGGCACATCTCATCCCATATCCTCTTAGCAATAAAACCGTGATAAGCGCTGGTAACGGGGCTCCAAGCAGCGTCCCCTCCCCATCGGAGCCAGCCACCCTCTCTCCTTGGGCAAAGGAGTTTAAACGGAGCGTCACCGCCACCGGCTTCCTACTAGTTTCAGCTGCACAGGAGCAGAAAGGGCGCTGGGCAGCTACTGCTCGGCCCGCCTCTTGCAGTAGTTGCTGTAGGCCTCCTCAAACATGGCCTTACAGGGGAACTTGGCCTTCAGCTTGGAGCAGATGAGGAAGGAGCCCCCCATCTTCCTGTGCAGTGAGTAGGTCTCCTCCGGGGGTGGGATGAGCCTGTGCTTGAGCATGACGGGAATCAGGTTGTGGATCTTCTCCGTGGTGCTCTGGGTGCCGAAGTCGAAGGGCTCCTCGGAGGCGAAGGCCTCCCCCAGGATGAGGATGGCGTCCAGGTGGGCATCTTCCATGGCCTGGAGGTGGAGAGGAAGGGAACGGCCCTGAGCGCTCCCTGAAAGCTCAGTTTGGAAGTTGAGGTGAGGGTTTCGTGTTTAACTGGATTGAATAATGGTTAACTGGGGCTCACACGCAAATCAATAGGGGCCAGGAAAGCGGCGTCAGGGTGTGCGCTGGGCTCCACGTGAGACCAAAGGGACGGTGCCACCGCCCAGCCTGGAGGTGCTCGGATTCAGTTTGTACAAAACCGAGTCTAGAGGACTGCAGTGATGGACGCAGGACCACCTGCATCTCCTCCTCACTGTCACGGAAAGGACTGCTTTCTGAGTGGCTTCTCAGAGACAGGGCACTGCCCGCTGCCCCTGCAGTCCAGTGTGACTGATGCAAATCTCAAGTGGTGAGGGTGAGAAGGAAAAAATGAGCTTCACGACAAGTCTCTTCCGTAACCCAACTCAGCAGCCCCTGAGCCCTGCCACCCCGAGAACCTCAAGCACTGGGGCAGGGCCAGCTTTCAGATGCCAAGGTGGCCCAGGACTCTAGACACCCCTTGAGGGGGCTGTCACCTCTAATTCACCCATTTGTAAATTGAAGTTCTACTTAGGATTTCAGAGGAAAAAGGAGTCTACTGCCCCCCACCCCCCACCCACACAGGGAAGGCAGCCCACCCAGCAGACAGCCCCTCAGGCCAGGCCCCCTGGGAGCTGCGCCTGGAGCAGCAGGCCTGTGGGACTGCAGCGTCCATGGGAGCTCACCTTGACCTCGTAGCCAGTGAGGAACTTCATCTCTATGGATTTCTTCAGCACGGCCTCCCGGTCCCTGTCTGCAGCGGCCTTGATGATCTGGTCGGGGGCACCGTGGGCAGAACAGAGGAGCTGCTGAGGGCCAGGAGTGCCCCCCACCCCCAGCCTGGAGGCCCCAGCCAGGGCTGTGAGCCTGACAGGGCCATGGCCTCACCCTGTGTCACCACACTGAGTGAGCACAGGTGGGGACACAGGGCAGCAGCCCAGTCGGCCCCCCTCCTTCCCTCCCTCCCGTTCCCCATACACTCTGCCCCTACCTCGATGTAGACGTCGGTAAAGGACCTGTCAAATTCCCGAGTTGCTCCAAAGTCCAGAAGAGCTACCTGGGAAGGGGTGACGCCAAATGGAGCTTTGCGGGTGGAAACGGAGATCCCACAGCTGGAGCCCCCGCTCCCACGGAGCTCACAGGCCCCTGCACTTGCCCCAGCCTGGGGCTCACCTTGTGCTGCTGGGGGTCATAGAAGAAGTTGGACCAGTTGGGGTCCGTCTGCATGAAGTGGAACTCGAACAGCTCCCTCAGGCACAGGACCAGGATGTTGTAGCAGATCTGGGGCAGGCGGGGTGGCCTGGTGATCAAGAGTCTGGGGCTGGGGGAGCCCGACTCCCATTTTCCTCCCATCTCCCACCCACCCCACTTTCTTCCCAGAGGATATTTGATTCCAAGGGTACCATCTGGGGCACGGGGAGGACACAGTAGGCCCCTGGTCCCCTTCAGCCACACACAGAGCAACTGGAGGCTCCAAGGCGAGTGACAGACACACCTCGTTGCGGATCTCCTGGCTCAGCTCCTCCGCCTGGTCCAGGGGGAAGCCAGACACCAGCTCTGTGGTGAGCACGTGGGGGCTGCAGAGCTCATCCACGATCTCGGGCACGTAGAAGAAGGGGTGGTCCTTCAGGAGCTCCCTGGCAGGGGTAGGAGGTCACACCCAGGGCCCATCTCCTCCCCACACCCACCCTGGGGATGACACGTGTGGCAACGAGGGACTGAGCCCACCAACTGGGTGGGCGGGATGTGGCTGTGGCCCCAGGCTCTGACCACAGCCATCTGCCCCTCAGAACCCTCCCCATCCCCCACAGACGACCTAAAGATTATCCCTCTGTCTCCCACCATGGGGTAGCAGCAGGCAAGGGGCCCGAAGTCCAGCTGCCCAGCACTGAAGCCCCGCCAGGAGCTGCACCTGAACTTCCTGGCACAGGCGGCCTCTCGTTCATAGTCGCACTCAAGTGCCAGCTCCCGCCTCAGCACATCGATCAGGTGCTCAGGGAACAGGCCTGGACCAGGGAGGGGGGTTCAGGGTAGGCTGAGGGCTCCCCAGGGAGGGCCCCTCTGGTGCCCAGAGCCCACCCCAAATGCTTGCCGTTGGCCAAGAGCCATCCTCAGACCTTCTGGAAGCATGTTGCTCATGTTCAGGACGGCCATGAGGTTGTTGACGTCACTGTTGATGCTCTGAGCCACGCCAGGGTACTGCAGGGGAGCAGAGGGGTGTCCCAGGTAGAGGCGGTCCCCCACTCTTCCCACCAGCTGAGAGCTTCTCAGTAAGGACCCCACAACTTCGGTGAATCACAGCTGTCTCCCTCTGCCACCCACTCAAGGCCCCAACCCTCCAGCTCAGGCCCAAAGGAGACAATTACCGTGCCCTGTCCTCGCCCCACCCAAACCGAGCTTGCTGGGAGGCTACCTCCCACAGCCACTCACTCAGCAAATACCTTCTCACCACCCAGAGCCAGCCTGGTGCCAGGGCCAGAAATGACATGGGCGCCCACACTACAGGGCCTGGGCTCTACCCTCGCAGCCCCTGTGGGGACAAGTGCATGCACCGGGTGCCTACCTGGATCTTCATGGCCACCTCACGCCCGCCCTTCAGTCGGGCCAGGTGCACCTGCCCGATGGAAGCAGCTGCGAAGGGCCGCTCCTCAAAGTACTCCAGCTTGTCGCGCCAGTTGGGGCCCAGGTCATTGTTGAGAGTTTTCTGGAGGGAGAGGCCAGGGCGGGGCTGTGAGCATAGCCCAGCCACGTGGGGCACCCTGAGAAGCACCCACAGCCCACCCCTCCCACACAAGGAGAGGAAGTGACCGGAGGACCGGGGGCCTCCATGTGCCGCCTGCCTCACCGTCATCTGTTTCAGCGGCATGAAGTCCGCGCTCTGCCTCACCCGCTCAAAGATCTTGGCCAGGTGGGGGTTGATGAAAGCATCATCTGGAAGGACCAGAGAAGTCAGAGCAGCGCCTGACCCCTGAGAGGGAAGGGGCACAGGCCAGGAGCAGAGTGGCCACCACACTCGCCCTGCCGCAGCATGGTCTCCTGGGAGAGGCTGCTCTGCCTGTACTCCCCCGCACTGGAAGCCCACTTTCAGAGACGACAAGACGCAGGCCCAATGCCACACTGTAGGCCCAGCCTCGGATTCCTCGCATCCTGGCAGTATTTTCCCACCTGGCACACAGGTGGGGAAAAGCTCCGGAAGGACACAGGACACTGGCCTGGGTGTGCCCGCTCCTGGGGCACCGAGACCAGCCGTCGCATCCGGAGCCAGCCGCACCCAGCCCTCTCCCCCCGTCTCCCCCGGAGCACCAGGTGAGCCTGTGCAGCGCAGGCCTGGCATTCAGAGAGCCGTGAACTCATCCAATGACCTGAGAAGGGGGCCTTCTTAGAAGTAACAGGCCTACCTTTTTACGATTATGAAAGAACAAACTTAGGAAATACAGTAAAATGCTAAAACCACCCATATCTGACCCCTGCAGACAACTATTTTTCTTCCTGACCCTTTTTCTGCTCTTCCATAACAGGAGCCACACTGCCTGGAGCCGCTGCAGCCCACGCAGGCGGCCTCCCCCAGGCACTCTCAGCTGTCACGCAGCTTTCTGACATGTTTGGAGCGGGCACTGCAACTGGGAGCCTCACGTCCCCCAGAAGTCCTGCCACGCAGCCCACGAGCCGCTGCTGACGCTTACATCAGCTCCTGTGAGCAGGCAGTGGCCCCACAGTACCGTAAGGTCACAGTGGAGCTTGATGACTCCTTTTACTGAGTGACAGCACAGCCGTCCTCGCCTGGGAGGACAATGCATTACGCACATGCGCGCAGTGATGCTGGTGTACACAAACCACAGCAGGGCTGAGTCCCTTCTAGCTCCCTCCAACCAACGCAGGGCGGGTGGGGGGAGCACAACAGCTGCCAGATTCGCCAACTTTTAGGATGCCAGGATAACCTCTACATACCTCAAAACACCCAGAAAGAAGAAAAATGACTGTGGGCTCCAGTTTAAGACACGTCATAAACTTCCCAGGCTGGTCGCCAGCCAGGATTCAAGCGAAAGGAGCAGTGGGTGGGCAGGAGGAACCCCGCCCAGGCCCTCCCAGAGCCTGCATTCCAGTTGGGGCCCCACTCACCCTGGATGCTCAGCATCTGGCCCAGCTTGAGTGCTGCCCCGCGCACCTTGCACAGCGTGCTCACGATGCGCTCCGCGTTGGCCTCCGACAGGAAGGGGCTGGAGTCTAGCACACCCTTCTTACCTCCTGTGGGCAGAAGCCAGGTCACTGTGGCACCCACACCCCCCCTTCTCGGTGCCCGCTGACCTCACCCAAGCGGCAAGAGGAAGAGGCCAGCAGGGCTTGAAAGTGGCCCCCCGGACAGGCGGCACAGGTGCATGGCCCGAGGACCCCGTAGGTGCCCGTGAGGAGAGGCAGTTCCTCTCCCACTGGGGCTCGGGGGACCTGAGTGCAACCCAGCCCACTGGGCAGGGGTGAGGGGAGCTGTGGCCCATGGGCAGGGCCACTGCAGGATGGTGAGGCCAAGAAGGGTCCCCTGACCACACCTTTAGCTAAGTCACCTTAGCGAGGCTGGTTCTGAGAATAACCAGGGGAACCTGGGGGCGGGTATGCCCACCGCCTCATGAGAGATTCTTCTAGGGCAGAACGGGGCTGGGCTGCTCAGCACCCTCCAGGCCCCAGGTCCCAGAGCTCTGCACCTAGAGTTGGACGAGAGCTTGGGGACTGCCCAGGGCCATCCTACCCTGGCCTGAGCCCCAAGTCCTATGGCTCCCGGGCCCCTTGACCCCCAGCTAGGGCCATTATGTCCCTGACAAAGGGTACCAGCTATAACTTGGGAACCACTTCAAGCCTCTTCCTGGCTTGGACGTGGTGAGACAGGATAGCCAGCTTCAGGGGCAGTGGGGGAGGGAACCATGCCTAGGGAAAGCTGGCTTCCCACTGCAGAGAAAGCCAGGCTTCATTTTCAAAGTGTTCCTTCACCAACACTAAAAATACCCTCACTAAATCCTCTCTGTCCTCCAGCCCCTTCCAAGCACGCACAAGGTGCCCTGTGCTCCCCATACTCAGGGGCCTGTGGGTACGGGCTAGTGCCTTCTCTCCAAGAGGCCCCTCAATCCCACAAGAGGGTCCTATGGTGAAGAGGAGCCACCCATGTGACTGGCAGGCCCCCAGAGGAACCCAGCCCTGAGCTGGCAGCCAGGCCTACATGGACAGGACAGTGGTCTGGGGGGGGGGGGTCCCCATGGAAGGGACAGGAGATGTCAGATACTGGAATGAGCTGACATCTCCTGAGGGGACTGAGTGCTCTAACCTGACTCCTGGCTGACCATGGAGATAAGGGGGAGGTGTCACAACCTCAGAGGTGGAGGCCCCGAGGGGGCTCTCCCAGCAGCACCATCACCCCCCCGCTGCATGTGGAGCCCTGGGCACCTGACCAGTCAGGCCAACATGCCCCAGCAGCTCTGGAGAGCAGGGGCAGGGGCAGGGCCAAAACCTCAGCTCCACTGGGGGAGTGTAGATGTATCAGCTGCTGGAGGACCCAGCAAGGCAGGGTGAGCCAGGGCGGGCCAGGACTGGAGTGCAGCAGCCTTCGGGTCTCAAGGAACCCCAGGGATGCCATTTACCCAGAACACAAGGTGAATGTGCCCCTAGAGGTGGGACATGAGGCGGCCCTAGGAGGCTAACACTCCAGCCCCAGGGCCCACCCTGCCATCTCAGTCAAGGGCCCAGCTCACCAGAGGCTTCCTCAGGGCGGAGGGTCTTCTTGGCAACTTCAGCCAGTGCTCCAAAGCCCAGGCCTACGGCCAGACCTGCAAGGAGGAGGTGGAGGGCACTAGGCATTTGCTCAGAAGCCAGGCTGCTACCTGCTGGCCTCCACCCACAAGCCCCCCAACACACCCACCTCAGCTCCCTAGGGGCCCCTGAGGCCAATCCAGATATTTTGAAAGGGGAGACAAGGTAGGAGCTGCACATCTGTTGTATTCAGAGATCTGGCAGGTGGTTTTGGTGAAAAAGCTTCACCTGCCCCCACAAGTACACCTTGGGACAACACGCAGCCAGGACGCACACTGGGAGGACTCAGCACAGGGGAAGAGGACCAAGAATGGGACATGCCCTTGGAATGCAGCTACCCGCTGCAAGGTCTCTGAGCAGTCTCCAGTTCTCTAGGATTCTCTTAGTTCCTGCGACTGGAACGACTGGCCTCCCTACAGCACCACAAAGCGGGCAGTCGATGGAGCGAGTCAGAACATCTCCCAGAAGCAGAAGGTCAGGTGTCCCCAGTCCCAGCCAGAGGGACTCCCAGGAGTTCAGGCCACAGCCCTCCCTCAGGCACTGGCAGAGGTCTCAGGACACAGGTTCCAGCCCTGTGCCCCCTTCTGCAATCTAGACCCAAGTTCCTGACGCCTTGTTGATCCGGAGTAGGGCGGTGGGCGGTCCCGACTGCCCGGGAGAGGCCCGAGGAGCCTAGCAGGTGCCCACGGAGGCCACGCAGAAAGCCCCACAGAGAGCCCAGGAGCCTGGCTCGGAGCCTATTTCCTCTGCTTTCTACACAGTTCTAGCTGCATGAGAAGATGCGGGCGGGGGACATACTGGCACAGAAGGATGAAGAACACGTGGCCGAGCACACCGATCTCCGCAGAAGGGACAGCAAAGACCCAAGGAAAACACTAAAGATGCCCTAAGACTGGTGAGTCTGGGGGTGGGGAAGCAGCAGTCCCCACTCCCAGAGGGAGTGGACTCACAGCGGGTGCTCTGATTAACAGGTAAGGAAACCTGCACATACCTTCCCAAATTTCTACAACGATTACGTATCACTTCTATAAAAAGTAAAAGTTCCTGCCTCCTAAGTTATTGTGACGATTGAACAACGGAATAAAAGCAAAGTGCTTTCAATCGGTTCTGACACAGGTACTGCTATAACAGTGTTTGCCATTAATTATCATTCCTCCTACTCAAAGTGGCTAGACCAGCGCTGCCCAAAAGAAGTTCAATGCCAGCCACGTGCAAGGTCCAGCTTAAATAACACCCCCCTTTATTGCAAAAGTTTTTATTATAAAATCATAAGCATGTAATTCTGTAACATAACAATATCACACTCAAGCACACCATACGGCACTTCAGGTGAAATGTTTAAATTAAAACTATAAATTATTACACCCATGTTATTATCCTACCAACCATACTCAAGCAGGTGTTACTTCTGCCGGACCCTATAGATAATATTAAACTTTCTAGTAGTCACATTTTAAAAAAGAAAAAAACATGTGAAATGAATTCTGACCACATATTTTATTTAACCAAGTATCTCCAAAATATTACTTCAACAAGTACTCAATATAAACACTAGTAGAGGTATTTTACCTTTTTTGTGCTAAGTCCTCAAAATCCAGTGCATTTTACCCTGAGCGTGCCTCAGCATGGACCAGCCTCACTTCCAGGGCCCAGCAGCCCGCGTGGCTGGTGGCTGCTGCAGGACACAGCATGGCCCGGAAGGCCAAGCTCTGGCAGCCGCAGGAAGAAGCCACGGTCATCTGGAAATGGCCCTCAGGGTGACCCCTGGGCTCACCGAGGGTATCTTTGGGTCCTGGGATGTCACTGCCAGGACCTGTTTTCCCTCTGGAGGTCACTGGGCACAGAGCTGGGAGCCTAGTCTCCAGTTAAACATTAACTTCCCTGTCCACCCCCACCCCACCCAGCACACTATCTGACTTAGCAAAATAAATGATAATATTAACTTTCAAGCTCTAGTAAGTTTCACCAATGTCTCTCTGCTTCTAGATTTTTCTCTGCCTAGATCAAATCCAAAGACAAACCTACAAAAAGAGGCAGGTGGCACCAGAGGTTATCCAGCCTTGGGAACAGACACCACAGATGGGGGAGGGGAGTGGACAGAGCCCCTCTTTCTGTAGGCAGAGGCACCCCCAGCTCCTCCTGTGCCTCCCCCCTCTCCAGATGCCTTGTCAAACTGCTCTCTGGCCATCTCTAAGGATGCAGGTCAGGGTCAAAGCTCTCCAGGGCCAAGGACCTGTCATTAAATAATTAAACAAAAAAACACTCTACAAAGGAGGCCTCAGGCTCCTCCTGCAGCCCTGCAAGAGCCCTCAGGACCAGCCCAGGGCCAGGGCCAGGCCCAGCCAGCCCCACAGCCCTGACCTGGCCTGGGAGCTCCTACTCTAGTAAACAGAGAAAACCTGCTCTCCTGCCATCCCCGACTCAGCCAAGCTTAAAGCAATTCCCAGAATGCTGTTGAGAGAAAAGGCAGGGCCCAAACGGACTCTTCTCTCAGAACTGGGTGGCACCTAGAATCAAACACTGGAAGGTCAGCCTCTGCCTCAGATTCACCACCAGGTCCTGATGAGGACATCCAGGGGCCCACTCGTACTCCCTTGCTCCCTGTCACCTGCGGCCCAGCTCTCAGAACAGCACACCTCTCCGTGTCCTGATCCGTACTCAGGCCCGGCCTGGCCACCCAGTCTGCTAGCAGCCCTGCAGGAAAACCAGCCATGCAGCCTGCTCCGCGGCCCCCACAGAGGGCTACCTGGCCTCCATCCTAGCCTGTGAGAAGGTGCCAGCACCTTCCAAGAAAGTTCCCGACATTTCCCATTTCCTTCACAAACAGAGGTTTTACAGTCAAGAAATTAGGGGGAGGGGAAGGGGGTGGAAGCAGGGTTCTCCTCCAGGCAGGAGCCCACTAGGGCAGTCCGGGAGCCTAGGCCCCCAGCCCCGCCCCTGCCCTCCTGATGTACCTCTGGAGGTCATCAGAGCCAAATGCGGCCCTCCCGGAGCAGTCACCGGGCTTTTGCCCAGGCAGGCACCAGGGATTAAGGAAAAAATAAAACACCTTCTAACAAACAGCACCATTCGTAAGGAGGCTTGGGGAAAGGTGAGGCAGGAAGCAGGAAGGAAATGTTCCTGTGGATCCCCAGGCCTGCTAGCGGGACAAGGCTCAGGGAGCTTCTGTGCGACAGCAGGGGGCGAAGGAACAGCTGTGCCTGCGACCAGGGGGCTCACAAAGCGGCTGAGCCCTTGTCCTATCCACACACCTCCCAGCCCTGGTTCCACAGCAGGGCCCACACAGGCAAGGCGGTGGGCAAGGACGCTGCCTCTGCTTAGGAGGATCCCGAATCCCGGTAATTCAGTCCGCTTTCTCTGCCGCGGCCTGCATCCTCCATGCTGCCCCCAGCCCTGGGAGAAGAGGGGCCCTGGGGAGGGGCTGCAGCCCACAGCCTGGGAGGGAGGGGACCAGGAAGGAGGAAGCTCCCTGTAGTGTGTTCTCAAAGCTCTCCAGAGCCGGCCCTCCGTGCCCAGAACTGGGCCACGGGGGTAGGGGAACACCTCACACAACTCCTGTGCTGGCTGCAGGGGACTAATCTCGGGCAGCAGGCTCAGACGGCCATTTGGGATAGAGGCCTCCTGGGCTCCGGCCCTGGTGCCGGCACAAATGAGCATTTGGCCCTGGGTGACAGCGGTCGTGGCTCAGCCTCTCACCTGGCTCAGCCTCTCACCGGTGACTGGAGACAATGACAACTGCCCTCACTTCCCTCAGAGCTTCTAAGAGGGGAAAACAGCACCTCCTTTTAGGCTGGCTCCTGAAAAAGCAGAAGCCCTGCTCCCACGCCCCTGCCACAGGTGTCACACGCTGCACTACGGCCTCCAGGGAAGTCGACCGCCCTACCGGTCAGTGTTTGGGGGGGGGGGACGCAAAAGCACGGGGATGGGGCGCATCGTGATCCCAGGGAGAGCTCTGTTGCTACTGTATCAACTGTACACCCAGCTGAATCAAAATCTTCAGAAAATGAAGCAACAACAGCAAGCAGCTTTGCATTTCAATCTAAGCAACGCTTGTCTAACATAAAACACTCTTATGTTGCTGTGTCTCTTAAGAAAACCAGTGGAGTCTCATGAACTAGTTTTTAAAGTAAAGCATTTTTCTGGAAGTGAGGGTCCCTAACCTCTCACCTTTTAAAAATAGTAAGATTCCCAAGAGTCCAGTCCCTCTACTCTTCATTCCTGACCCATTATTTTCGCATCAGCCTCCGAATTAAGCATCCTCCTTCCAAATCCTTCCTAAATAGAACCTAAACACCCTCATCTCTTCCCACTCTTCACTTGCTGTCCCTCCCCTGCCGTCTTACTTCCCTCTCAGTTCCCACTGGGTACTCTCCTCCCTGCTGCCTGGATGCCCTGGACTGGAAACTCCTGGGCGAAGGTCCTCGCTGCCACCACAGTGCACGCTCAGCTGCCTCGGAGAGCTTCCTGCAGGGCCTGCTTTCTCTGTTAGCCTCATTTCTGTCACCGTCCCCTTCTCCCTCACTTCACGGGTGCAGAGGAGGGGAGACCAAGGCACAGAGAACAGGACGGAAAACACAGCAAGGAGTAGAGGAGACGCATGGAGAGGAGGGAGAGGTCCAGGAGGAGAGAGAGAACAGGCTAGAAGCACCATCTGAAGAAATGACCAGCCTGGACAAGGCAGGCAGACACCCAGCCGTGAGCGGTCATGCCCACTCCGCACCAGCATCATCAGGAACCGGGCAGACCTCTGTCCAACACAGCCTTGCAAACAACCACTCGCCCGGGGCTCATTCTGGAATTGAGATCATTAACCATGCTGCCTGCAGAACCTGCTGAGGACTGCCGAGCTTCGGAGAACTGTGCGCCCACTCACTCTGTCTAAAAGTCGACACCATTACAAGGGACGTGGTGCGTTCCACAGGAATATCCTGGTCAGTAAATACGCAACAGACGTGATAATACAATGTCATAAAGGCAGATACAGCTGCTGTAAACCTTCACTGTAAAATGATCCTTCAGCTCTGATAAAAGCACAGGCTGGGCACAAGGGCTATTCAAACCCCCAAAGAAAAGGACAAATAAAGCCCACGACTCTAAAGCATCTTAAAACAGACTTTAAGCGACAGCAGCAGCTCAGGGCCTCAGCACCTCATTATCATTGCTGATGCTCCACAAGCCTGTGGGGATCCAGCAAATGGGTCCCCAAACTGGACTCTTGGGAATCTTACTATTTTTAAAAGGTAAAAGGTCCCAGGGGCAAAACCCATTCCATCCGGAAGCCAAACAGGCCCAGAGAGGAACTCCTACTCACTGCCCCCCTCCTTCCTGCAGAGGCCTCCTGAGGCTGAGCAGCGGGGCAGCTGAGGCAGGAGGAAGAGCTGATACTGCAGACGCTGCCCCGCAGCGTGGCCTGAGAAGCAAGCTGCAGCTCGTGGTGCAGCATCGGCCACACCGACCACCAGGCGTGGGCTGGGGCAGAGTGGAACCCGGTAGCTGGATCACCCTCGGTGGGAAACACCCAAGAACCATTACCAGTCTCCTCAGGACACCCATGGGCCCCACCCTCTTCCACCTCCATGCTGGCCCCAGGGCAGCCCCAGCCCCACTCAGCCAGGACTGGCATGCCTCAGCAGGGAAGATGGCACAAGGACACACAGCCAGCCACCTTACCTCCGAAGTTGGCCAGCCGCCCGATCCGTGTGACTGGTACCTTCCGCTCCCGAGCCCGCTCACTGAGCTAGAGGGAGAACAGAAAGAGGCCTCAGGGAAATCAGCTAACGGGGACAGGAGCAGCCTTCAGGGCTTCATGCAGTCCCCTAGACCCCTCTCCACTCCCAGAGGCAGCACACTCCAGCAAGAAGAGGCCTCCATGTTCCCGAAACCTCTGACCACACGATCCCTGGAGGGGCTGACACCAGCACCAGTGTGAGAACCACCCACGAAGCCCGCTCCAGGGGGCTCCCAGACCCACCATCTGCTTGTGGGGCTTGCTCTCAGGGCGAGCCTTGGCCTGCCGGGCCTTCTCAATGTCCTCAGCCGTGAGGCCCCCCACAGGGGACTGGTCCTGGTGGAAGAACCTTCGCTGAAGGCCAGCGGCAGAGAAAGGGGCTCTGGTGTCTACAAAGAGCCTCCCGTTCACCCTGCCCAGAGGAGAGGCAGCCTGGCCCAGGAGCCCTGCTTCCCTAAAGGGGCCGCTGTCAACGTAGGCAGAGGCTGGGCCCTTGCTGCCGGCGTGATCCTGGGTTGGAGGCGGTGACTGGTCTTGGAAGGGGGCTGCAGAGAAATCTGCAGAGGCTCCCTCGGCCCTCGGCCCTGAGAAGTGCAACTCTGACTCGGGGTCGTCGAAGCTCTCAGCGACATGAGGCTCTTCATGCTTCTGATCCTGCAGGGAACAAACGCTGGCATGAGAGGAGCAGGGGCCAGTCAGGTGGACCCCCCAAGGCCTGTGGTCCATTCTGGAGGTGAGCAGCACCTTCCCAGCCTAGAGCCAGGAGGCCCGGATTCCAGCCCTGCTTCTGCCAGGGCCCCACTGTGTGGTCCCACCACAGTTTCTGAGAACCTGCGGGGCGCCCAGCCGGGGCCAGGCGAGTGACTACCACTCCCAGCAAGGTCTTCACCTGCTAACCAGGACTAAGGACAGGCCTCCGGGGCCTTGGGGAGGGGAAACCAGGCAAAAGACAGGAGACCTTGGAGCAGCCAAGGCATAACCACAGACCAGCGAGGGCAAGGGCAGCGTGCAGCGGGGCTGCCCCACCACCCCAGGCCAGCGCCTCACCAGAGACACGACCACCCGGCAGCCGCAGCGTGCCCTTGAGAGGCTCTCACCAGACGGCGTGCCACCGTCAGGTCTGGCCTGGCTGCCCTTGGGAGTCAGGGGTGCGTGCTTTCCTGATAACCCTCGTCAAGACCTGACCTTCATGCCCAGGTGCTTTCTACTTTCGAGCCCTGAGTGACCTTAAGTGAGTTCCTGACCTCCTCTGCTACTTCCTCATCTGAAAAGAGGACTCCCCACAGTCACAGGGTTTCCTGGGGACCACAGACAGGGCCAGGGGAACCGTGATGAGGAGGCTGTGGCTGGAACAGCACTGACTCCCCGAGGGAGGTCGCTGGCCTGGACTCCCTGCCCCACTGAAACTGAGTCAGCACGCACAGCGCTGCCTGCGGCTCTGCAGACGTGGCCATAGGCCCCCAGCCTTCTCGCTTGGCTTTATAAAGCACTGGGGGACCTAAGGACATAAGACTTGCCTCTGGTGGAAGGCAAGGGACTTGGCTATGAGTCTCATTTCACAAGTGGGGAACTGAGGCTGAAGTGACCTGGTAAAGGGCCAGCAGTGACCAGCAGCAGAGCAGGAGTTCCACGCCAAGGCTTGCCCTGCTGGCCGACCAAAGGCCCGTGCCTCAGAGCAGAAGTAAACTGTGCTGGATCCTGGGGGCGCTTCTCAAGACGGCTGGGAGGCCCTCGGGTGGGGGGCGGGGAGCCGCAGCAGAGGCCCCTCCTCCTGCCCTGTGACAGCCGCCTGGCTCTGCATTACCGTAACCTGTTTATGTGGCTGTGAGGCCCTGTGGACACAGAAAGGACCTCAGGGCTGCAATGGGACCAGACGTGTCTGCTGAAAGAAGTGACCGAATCCTGGAGGAGCTGGAGGGAGAGACTTCTGGGTATCTGCACCCCTACCCTGTTCCCTCAGAGAAGGAGGCACAGGAATCTAAGTGCTGAAGGAGAAAATGGGAGCACAGGGGAGGCCATCGCCCTGCTCAGCGCCTCCCTCCTACCTCCCAGGGACTGTCCTGGGGTATGGGCCTGCCTCGTCCAAGACGGGGCCATGCCTCTCTGCAGAGACGGAGGAGCCAGCAGGAGCCTGGACAGGAGGTCCCTCCTGCCTCTCAGGGGGGCCTGTCCAGGTCTCACGTGCTATCTCACTCCCAGGAGGCCCCCATGAGCTGGGCAACTGTGCTTCCTGAGTGTTACGCAGGCCAAACACCCCACGGGAAGGCAGTTCATTAGAAAAGGTACCGAGTGCGGGGGCGGAGCCACAGCCTGGCCTCAGCAGAGGGCGGGCGGGGCAGGGAGTCTTACACTGGGAAGAGGACACAGGGATCTGGTCCTGTCACTTAAGAATCAGGCCTTGCACAAAACTTCTTAGTCTCAGTTTCCCCATCTGGAAAGGGGGTGAGCACCCAGGCCTGCCCCCTTCCCCAGGACAGCAGTGAGGCTTGGATGAGGTCACGGGTGTGAAGACTTCTAGAAGTAAAAGGTGTTTGTGTGGAGTGAGATACAGTCACATACTGCCATTGCACCCTCAGAGAAGAGCAGAGGAGGGGCTGGGAGTCCGAAAAGTAAGACTGGCCAGCAGGCTGCAGGCTGTGATGGCCTCAGCCTGGGGGAGCGCGAGAATCCTTCGTCCGAAGGTCAGCTAAGCACAGACAGAAATGGAAGGAGAGAGGCGGCAGGGTGCCCTCGGCAGCACAACTCCCAGCACACGCACCCGCGCACACAGAGGCGTGTTCCCCTCCCCTTGGGCTTTGAGGACAGTTACTGGGGACGGCAGTGTCACACCACGGTGAGCAGCCTCTCCAGCACTCATCTTTGCTCCAAACCTTCCCCTAGGACGGTGAGACACAGAGGCTCCAGACGGTGGCACGAAGACAGCAGGAGGTGGAGCTGTCCTCAGCTGTCACCAGGAAAGCAGCGCAGCCCCCCCATCGGGACCCAGAGACCCGCGGAAAAACGAGGCAGACCCAGGGGGAAAGCCTTCGAAGCCTGCGGAAGGCCAGCTGACACACAGGCTCCGGTGACAGCTGCCCACCGAGGTGTGGTACCCAGTGAAACACGGTTCCCGGCCCGGCCGTGCCCCTCTGAGCCTAGACAGTGGGTGGCTTCCATCACTTCCATACAAAAATCAACCCAATGAAGAGACACTAACACAAATCAGGTAGCAGGGAGAAGGCCCTTGTCTCACTGAAATGTGTTTCCTTCAGTGAGGAAGCGCGCAGAGTTCCTTTCAGCTGCCTCCCTTACGACACAGGTGAGCACTACTTTCTTCTCTTGTGACGTTGTTAAGTTCCAAAATTAAAGAGGCCTCTCTTCAGTACCTCAGCACAGGCCCAGAAACTGGAGGTCACCGTGATCCCCCTGTGGCACGGGGCTGGTCCCTCCCCCGAGTCCTGCGCCCACCCACGCCCGCCCCCAGTTGGTGGGCGCCAGAGAACTGCTCGTCTACCGAGCGTGCTGGGCTGTGTGCTTCTGGGGGTTCTCAGCTCGGCACAACTTCCTGTAACTGAAACTTGAGTCCCCCAGCAGCCTCACACAGGGCCCCTGCCCCACCCGGAAAGATAGTGGGGTACACGGATCAGTAGGCTCCCTGGCTACAAGGAGACCAGCCACCCTGCCTGTGTCCTGGTCTCACCTAGAACTCCAAGGGCGCCCCCTCCCAGTGGCACCCCTCCCGGACCGGCCCCCTTACCTGCACCATTCCCAGGACCAGGCCGATCTGCTCCGCAGCTGTGGACTGGAGGGCCCTGGCCGCCACAATGAGCTCCCCGCCAAGGCCCAGGTGCTGCAGGTGGGTTTCCACGGCCGCCTGGGTCAGCTTGGCAAGGCCTTTGACCAACATGATTGCATCCCCCAACATGGCAGCCATCCCTCAGGGCTGGAAGAGAGCAGGCTGAGTCAGGGCGGGGGCGCCACACCACACACTGGGTCGGTCACACACGCGTCAGTCAACTGCACCCCAAACTCTGGGCAGAAGGCGACTTAGGTTTCCACTGACCTACCACCCTTCTAACCCAGGCTGACAGAGGAAAGAGAGCGTAAGGGCCCAGGGCTGCACTCCAGCATATTCTCACCTGGTCTCGCAGCCGCCCTATGAGACAGATGCCCTACGACACGGACAGGTAAAGTGGTCTGCCCTCAGTCTCCCTGCCGCCAAGTGGCAGAACCAGGGCTAGAGTCAGAAGTGCTGCCTGAGTGCGGCATTCCGTCCTCTGACCACACTGTGGGCTGGAGCAGGCGCACTCGTTCCCAAAACGGTCCCTGCAGGCTCGGGGCCCTCTCCCAAACCCCTCAGGGGCTGCCTGTCCCTGCCCAGCAGCCCTCACTCCGCCCAGACACCACTAGAGCCACAGACTGAGCCCCCCCACCAAGCTCAACTATTCGCCATGCTTCCAACCGCAGGCCAGCACTAAAAACAACGTGATGTGACCAGGAAAGGCAGCATCCGAGGCTCGGTCGGCAGAGGGCCTTACGAAACTTGTCTCCCTGTGTGTGAGCACACGTGGGCTTCTCTGTCTCTTTTCTCTCCCGGGTCACAGTCTAAAAAGTGTGTTTCTAATGTAGGTCAGGGTCAAAGAGGCTGGAAAACCACAGTACACAGTGGTGCCTCACAGGGTGGGGAGTGTGCCATCGATCACCCAAGTATTTCTTAACACCTGCTGGGGGCTGTGTGCTGGGAGGGGTACGATAAGGTCCTATTAACACACTGGGGCTGAAGAAAAACCACAGAAAGGAAAGGAACAGCAGGACCCCCCACCGAAGATGCACTCTGGGTGGGGCAGGGAAGAACCGGGATCTGCTAAGAGTCTCAGAGATAGGATGGAAAGCAGAGAGGTCAGGGGCACAGGAGGCACTGCAGGCAGGGGACCTGCCTGAACAAACACGTGGAGGCTGAGAGGGGCCGGGTGCCTAGATACAGGGCACGGGCCCACGAGAGGGAGAGGGCTGTCCACCTCATGGATTCCCTCTTCTCATCAGTTATTAACAGGAGAACATACTGGAAGGTCAGGTAAGAGCACTGACTAGGACCTCGACCAGAAGCCCAGCGAACTCTGAAGGTGGCAGACAGGCTCACTCCCACCTGCCCTTCGCAGGGGAGCACCCCAGTCAGCCCAGGAATCCCTGCAGGAGTCAGCTCTGCGCCTGAGCAGGGCGGAGTTGCTTTTCTTCAAAAGCAGGATTGTAGTGTTAGCCAGCGAAACCCACTAATGCACAGCAGCCTTGGAGAGCTGAGCTGACCCACCATAACCTGACCTTGGAATACCTTCGCCTTCACAGGAGGACAGGTACCAGGCACCGGGCTGGGTGCTATCCATGCTTCATCTCCTTTTAATCTTTACAAACAACCGGATGCCATGCATCTTACTGCCCAATTTCAAAAGGAGAAAACCAAAGCCAGAGAGCTTAACTAACTGGTCGAGGCCATTCAGCTCCTGAATGGTGGCCGCGGGGCCTGGGCCTGGCCCTTGTCTGCTCTGTGCCCATCACTCCATGCTGCCCGCCCAAAATGCTGGCCTCTGACTCTGAGGCCCCCTCACAGGGAGAGGGCACTGCTCAGGTACCGACGGGCCACCTGCAATGCACCCTAATTAAAACCAGGATTTTTAGGAGGCGACCATACCACTGAAAGAGACAGGAGAGGGGAAGGAGGGCTGGCCCAGCCCATTACCTGGTGCCATCTGGCACCCCAGGCCCCTCTGGGGCTCCTGCACTTTGTGACAACAAACAAGGGTGAGCCCCACGGACACTCCCAGGACTGGGACTGGGACGAGATCATGTCATCAGAGATCAAATGCGCTGGCCCCAGCTCCCCGTCACTTCCCAGCCCCCGGCCCCACCCGGCACACACAGGCACACTGCCGTGTCGGGGGGAGAAGCACCCCCAAGGCCCACAGACCTCAGGGAGGGAGGGGGTTTCTGGCAGAGACGTCGGGGCCATGCAGAGGCGGAGCTGGGGCCCCAGGCACATCTGTCCCTAAGGGCCCTTGTGTGTGGCCCCAGGACCATGCACCACACCCCACTACCCCAGGGGTCCCCAGAAACAGGCCTGCCCTTCCTCATCTCTGAGTCTAACCCCGAGAAGCAAGACAGGAGTGTCCCACTGACCACAGACCCCGGTCATTCCAAAACCTCACCTTGTGTAACTGGTGCCGAATCTTCCCTAGAACTTCCTAAGACCCGTAAATTCGGACCTTGTTTTCAGGCTTCGATCTAATTTTTCCTGAGTTTCTCATCCTAGTTATCAGAACGACCCACTAAAATTTCACTCGAGCAAAGCTGCTGTTTTGTTTTGGGTTTTGTTTTTTTGTTGGTTGCTTTTTTTCTTGGCCCATTCCTCCTGCTCTAGCTTGAGTGGCCCCCACGCCGTTTGCAGTTCAATTTGGAAGGCCCGTGTCCGGTCCTGCACGGTCCTGCACGCTGCAGGGGAGCCGCCAGGGCCCCGTCCTAACTCTGCTGATTCCTCAGCATGTCAGCACCGGGCACAGCTCCGTGACAGGCCGGCACTGGCGCTTCACCAAATTGTCCTGAGAGGAAAAAATGTTACACATACTGACCAGAATTTTGTAAAGCTCTGTGTTTGGGAAGTATGAGCAATAATGGTCTCTTTCAGTATCTCCCCAACTGTATTTCCTGGCTTTTTTGCCTTCTTTCAAAATGGCAATTAAGTCAGTCATCCAAAAAATGTACACGTTAGAAAGTGATGTTACGCCTTTCTTCCTGCCTACTCGGCCGCGTCCTCACACCCAGCGACCTCCCAGTGGGCACGAGTCCCACCTAGACAGTCTGTTGGAAGGAAGACTTACCCGGGTGGAAACAACATCACAGAAATATACCTTTATATAACTTAACTGTGATGCAAACCCTGCTTTCGTCAAATCAACAGATGTTGCTAATAAACACCCTGTCATCTGTGAGCAGATTCACATGCATATTTCAGAACCACAGCCTGCGCCAAACCCCTCTGACAAAAGTATTTACCTAACGAGCTGGGGCCATACCCAAACCTCCCACACGCTGCTCTGCTCAGTACCAGGTGCCTCGTCCACACCGATCAAGAACGGGTTTGGTTTGGTTTTGCAAAGGAGTGTCTGCCCGCAAAAGAGCGGGGGCAGGGAAGGGGAACAACTGCCAGAAGGAAAAATCCTTTCAGAACTTTTCTCACCTTCCAGTTTTCAGAGACTGGGTCTCATGAATCCTACTTCTCATGCCCAAATCCCAAAGTGACTCAGGATTCAGCTATCCGAAACTGGGGTATAGACCCCATCTAGGAACGCACAAGAACCAGGCACCCAGCCACGGCAGGAGGCCTATTCATCGTGACCTTAAATGAAATTGAAAGCTCCCCAAACACAGTTGGTACACAAATTAAAAATCTTATCCTCATCACGATTCCATCTATAAGCATTAGAGCCCTCACTTCACCCGCCTCCCCCCTGCTGGCCCTTGAGGGGGTTTTCAGGGCCTGGCCTGGGAGTAGCGCAGGCATGGAATGTTCAGGCAGAGCAGCGTGTGTCCCAGAGGCCTCGGCGCCCACCTGCCCTCCTAGGGGGGAAAACCCAAAGCGCAGGGTGGACGCAAATGGTGGCGGGGGAGGACAGGCAATCACATTTGGGAGTGCCCACAAGGTACCAGCACCTCCCGGGCCTCTGGGCCAGCCTGTGCAGGTCCAGGATGAGCCTGCCCTTGGCCCTGGGGTGCTCGCAGCTGTGGCGGCATGCATGTACATCTACAACGGGCACAGACACCAGCGAGATGGCCAGAGGCCAGCTGAGGCTCTCATGCCAGGATCAGGAGGTGGCTGACCAGTGGAAAAGACTGTCCTAAGAGCCTGGACACAGGGTCCCAGCTCCGCCACCTCTGCTGACCCTAAGCGTGCAACTCGCCTCTTCACCCCTTTCAGTGAGAGAGCACCTTCACTGGCTTGCCAGGCCGTTTCTTGTCCTGACACGCTGACGTGCTGTAAAGGAAGTAAACAAACATGTTGTCTGGAGAGAGAACAGACCGGAACACACGCAGCTCGCCACTGCCCAGGGACAGAGCCTGGGAAAGAGGCACAAGTGTGTCCCCTGACAGGGGGGTCCTCAAGCTCCGAGAGGAAGTTCTCCTGCTGGCCCTTCACTCTCTGACCTTTTTGGTGAAAAGACTCACAACGTGCTGCCTGCTCGGCCAGACACAGTAACATGTGGCAGCAAGAAAACGAGTTGGGTTCTTTTTACAAAGTAAGAAGAAGAGGCAGCCCTAAAAGGCATACAGCAAAGGAAGGTATATGCTTTTCCACTTAGGACCCGCATGGGGAAACTTATTTTGGGGGAAGGGTTCCCATGCACACCCCAAATCCCCCCTTCACAGCCAGAACTCACCAACTGTCACTTGTCTCTCCTCACAGGTGACAGCAAGCCAGAAATGGCGTGTGAATTTGCTAAGCCATTGTTCAGTCCCCTTTGTGACCATGATGTGTGGCATGGCAGGCCAGCTACCATCCAGCGAAGCTGTGGCATCTGTACCTCTAAAGCCAGCTGCCCTCCTCTGGTCTCTTCCCACCCTGAGCTGCCCCCACAGCCTTGGGGTGGCCGCTGGAGACCCATAAGCAAGCTGCAGAGAAAGGCCTTTATCTTGAGGGGTGTGTGAAGCCCACTGAGGAGGTTTTCCCCAAGCAGGCTTCACCGAGCCAACTGCAGCATGCATGTCACCGCGATGTCCGATGGGCATTGTGCTCAGCCTGTCCAAAACCGACCTCACCAGCCCCAGCCCACCCTCCCCGGGCTCCCCACCCTGAGCAGTGAGAGCACCGTTCACTTCCCTCTCCCCTAGTCCACCTGAATGTTCTCACCTGGGCAACAGCAACAGCCCCTAGGCAGTCTCTCTGCCCCAGCCCTGCCCACGCCTGTCCTCTCCCCATGCTACTGCTACAGCAATCACTTTAAAAGGAAAACCCTATCAAACCACCCCCAGGTTTCTTGGCCTCTCCGAGATTCCTAAGAGGCTGAAAGAACCTTCATGACCTAGCCCACCCCTGTCTCCCCAGCCTTATCTTGCCATGTTCAATCCCTAACTGTGCTCCAGCTGGGCCAACCCAATTCTCCTGCAGGCCTCTGCACAGGGGCACACGGGCTTTCCCTTCCACTGAGTCTCAACTCAAACATCGCCTCTTCAGGGAAGCCCTCCCCAACACACCCCACCCCTAAACCCTATCCATGTCCCCTAAGGCACCCTGCTCTTACCCCATCCTAGCAGTGACTATGCTGCAAATCTGCTGTGTGACTGTCTTTCTCCCGCACCAGGCCGTCAGCCAGAGAAGGGCAAGGACCGCACCAGCCTTCTGCACCCTGTACCTCCAGCACCTAGGACTGTGCTCGACACAGAGCAGGCAGGTAATATGCTTCTTAAATGAAAAGAACTCAGCTGGCCTCTCCAGGGTGCGAGAAAGCCTGCTATTTCTAGGACTGGCTCCTACCTGCCTGCAGCTTTTAATCTACACACAAAATCAAAGGCCTCGTAGGAGCCAGGTCAGAGGTGGGGTTCTCACGCTTTAGTGGGCATGAGAATCACCCAGAGGACTCGTTAAAGCACAGATTCTGGGCCCCGCCCCCCATTTCTGATATAAGTCTGGTATGGGGACTGAAAACCCGCATTGCTAATGAGTTCCCAGGTGCTGCTGTCGCTGATGGCCCTGGGAATGTACCTTGAGAACTCTGTTCTGGAGGAAGAGGGGAAAGGGAGCATGGGGGGCCATATCCAAGGCCAGGCTGGACATCTAAACAGAGACCTTTTACTGAGAGTTTCTTCCTGCTACCCCCTCCCCAGAAGTCTGGCTCTGCCCTTAAGTAGAAACCTTCTACCTGCCCCTTCCTTTCCCATTTCCCTTCAAGAAACTGGAAACAGACATGAAAAATGAGTGAGCTCAAAGACAATGACCCACATAGCCAGCCACCAAGGGACCGGAAAGACCGTCACTGCCAGCATTCTTCAGAAAGGACTGTTTAATGGCCTTCAGGAGGCCTTGGGTAGGGGTTCCCAAGTGGCCTTCTGCCCCCACCCCCAAGTCAAGACCAATCTTTTTACTTTGGACACGAACACTCTCAATTTCTAGCCTGCGCAGGCCCTGAAAAGTTCCTCTACATGCTTGAAATTCTTCTTTCAGCCTTAGAAAAAAGGAAACACCAGTTGACAGTTCCCTCCAAGGACTCGGGGATGTATGTGCTGAGGAAAAGATGTAGACGTCTGAACCAACCCGTAAATCTCCACAGACGTGCTCTTCACCTCGGCCTCTAAAGTCACACACCCGGGGCCATCACTCAAATTTCTCAGGCAACTCCCGGCTTCTATCAAGTGAGGTCCAGCCTCCAGGTCTCTGTCAGCAAGTTCAGAAATATCCTAATATGCTATCAATTTTCAAAGGCAACTGGGGACACAAAGAAGAACCCAGGGGAAGAGAGAGAAAAACATCCCCGCGGTCCCCGTCTATCAGCCCCAGCCCAGGCCTGGTGAGTCAGGCCTCCACAATGGGAGCCCGCCCACCAGTGAGTGACCGTCACTCATTCCCCACAGCCACAAGTCGCCACCGGAATGCCCCCAACCTGCCTGTCTACAGGAAGTCCTCCTTCCCCTTCTGCTCCCCAGGCCGTCCTGCCTGATAATTACCCAAGAATCCTGACAAATCTGTCAAACTGTATTTCCTTTAAAAAAAATATGTATGATATACCACTATTACGTAAATAGTAGTATACCCATAGGACACAGCGCTATGTGGCCATTTAAAGTGACACCGCGAAAATGTTCACTGACAAATGGGAAGGTGTGTTATATATTCCCATGTGAAAGGAAAAGATTACAAAAGGGTATCGCCCTCGCTGTGGGAGCGGCGGGGGGGAGGGAGGGAGGAGGAGGAAGAGGGGCGGAGGCGGACAGGCGTGCATGCCAAACCGTCCATGGATTTCTCTGGGTGGTGGTCATGTCTCCGGTTTTTACGTTCTTCATTCCCTTTATTTACATTTTCTAACATTTGCTCAAAGAGCATGCGCTACTGGTATAATAGAAAATATCTGAAATAATCTCAAATATTTGTTGTTAAAATAAAAAAAAACACAAGCAAACGCACGTACGTGTAATTTTAAGAAACTGCTCTGCGTCCTAAGTGTCTGCGCCAGAAGGAACTGGCAGAGGGTTAGAGAGCAGATCAGAACGCTATAAATAATGCCTCTCCGCACCCTCTCATTTGGCCACCGCACGCCAGCAGAAGACAACTGTCCCGGACAGGCCAGCAGACGATGGAACACGGCCACCCCACTCTGGGGAAAAGGCTCAACTGCTTTTCTGAGAAAGCACTGAGAAAGTCACATGGCACAGGCAGGTAGCAGGCCCAGGTCTAGTGCTGGCCCCTGTGTCAAATGACAGAAATAATGAATGAGTAATCTCCCCCCACCAAAAAAAGTAGAGTCCTCGTTTAGAGTAATGCAGTGAGTACAGTGACCACACCGTTCTGCACCAAAAGTTAAGGATGCACTATGACTAGTGTCCTTCCAGGTCAGAGGCAGCAGCAAACCTCGACCACCAGTCAGGTCCAGCCCCGCTGCCTGTTCTTGTGAATCAGTATTTACTGGAACACAAACCTGCTCGCTCATTTATGTATCGTCTACATTTCATTTATTTGCATATGTATTGTCTGTGGGCATTTGGGGGTTTTATCTTTATTTTTTTAACTATAACAGCTGAGTTGAATAATTGCAAAAGAGACCCCCAAAATCCACATAGCCTAAAATATTTACTATCTGGCCCTTTATAGAAGGAAAGTTTGTTGACCCTATTCTAGAACAACAGAGAAAAATATAACCAGAACTGCCCCAGGAAATCTGGAAAGGTCACTAGAGCTGTATCAGAACAGCCCAACAAGGCTGAGACCCCCATCACGGCTCTGCCCTCACCCCCAGACGGGCTACCTCACCGGACACAGAGCTGCCTACCCCGGAGGCTCCCAGATGGGAGCCCGGCAAGGAGAGGGGCTCTGTGGTGTCCAACTTTTTACTCAATCACATAGTACAGGGCAGCCCCTAAATGCTGCCCATGAAGGGGCAGATCTGGGGGCCTTAGGGGGTGCCGACTTCCTTTACATCTCCACTTCCTCCTGCTGTTTCAGGAAGCTCGCGGCATCCCCTTGCCTCACTCTAAACTGACAAATGCCACTGTCATCAGTCCATGTACCCACCCACCACCTAACCAGTCTGTCACTCCTGCACCTTCACTGCGTCACTAACGAGAGTCTCCCTGCCACAGCAGCACCAGGTGAGTGCAGGTCCCCACAGCTCAGGTTTGGCTCAGAGGGAGAGGCACAGGCAGACAGGGAAGTACCTTGCTGCCTCCACCATGAAGTCCCACGCGGGGCCCCTGCTGTGGGGTGCGGAGGCCTCCGGGTGAGCCACGCTGGCTCGCCTGTCTGCCCTGGTCCACACGTGGACCCCACACGGGTCTGAAATGTAGCCCACGGATGACTCAGTGGAGTCCTGCCTTGTAAGGATGTAAGAAGTCAGTTTCTGGGACTCAAGTTGTCTTATAGGTTAACGACTTTGTGTTCCCTTAAAAAGCTGCTTCCACACTACTGCGATTTTTCTTGGAACTGTTTAAAAATTATGCCATCCTATGCTAACACATACAAGAGCCTCTTGGGCGGCAGACACTCTGACCCTCTCCCCACAACGAATTTAACCAGTTCCCCCAAATGCTTTTATTCTGTGAGAAGCAGACCAGCACAGGGTTGGTAATAACCGTAGCAGCTGTTATTTACTGTGAGTTTACTCACAGAGCCTGTGAGTCCAGGCTCTGTGCTAAGTGTTCTACCTGAATTACCTCAATTATTTTTATAAGGTAGGTACTATTATTCTGCCCATTTCACAGATAAGGGAACTGAGGAACAGAGAGGTTAATTAATTCGCCCAAAGCTGCACAGCTTATAAGGAGGAGAGCTAGGATTTAAGTCTATTATGGTTCAAGAGCCAGGTAACAATGTAACAGATAAAACAATCAGGAAAGGGTATTTTGAAGTACCAGACTGCAAGCCTCCATTCTCCACCCCTTGAGAGATTAAGATACTCTTAGGATTTCTGGTGTATTGCCCTGAGATTGGGGGGGGGGGGGGGGGCAAGGGGAGGGGGGCTGACAAGGAGAGAGATAAAAGCAGCAGCAGCAGAAGTCCCAGCCTCTAATGCAGATCTAGAGAGAAACCAATGCCGTGAATGAACCGCACAGGCCAGGGCTCCAAAATGCAGGTGGGCAGCACGGAGGGTCCCAAGTAGCCTTTCCTCCTCTGGTGAGCAAAACGTATCAGGACTTTTAAAGCCAACCTGCCAAGCATGGGGTCCTGACAGAAATGTCATTGTCTAACTAAAACCCACCCAAGGGGGGTAAAAAAAACCACCAAAGTTCTCTGCTGGACGTGAAAAAATACTTGGTTCAAAAAGTGGTACTGATGAGCCAGTCGAGATGCTCTGGAGTTAGTTCCCTGCGTTCAAATCCTGGCTCTGCTGCTGACCTAAGTCAAGTGATTTAATCTTATCTTTGTGCCTCAGTGTCTTCATCTGTTCTCAAAAGTAGTGAATTTTATATTTCACATAACGGCACTTAGGGCACCAAGGGCCTGGCACATAGTAGGTGCTCAAAACCGTAAGCTGGTAAGATGATTATTATTACGACCACAAAGACACTCTGAATGAGGTTCGGACTTGGCGAGACCAGAGAGAACACAAATGAGATCAGTGTGGACAACGCTTTCACTTGCTTATATCCCAGCACTCAGGCCAGGTCGTGCCACATCTGCCACAGGCAGGGCACCAGTGTGGCTTATCTGTGCCGTGGAGCGACGCATCATTGGGAGAGGCGGTCCGGTGTGCTGGCGGCCTGCTTGAAACGCCTAGGAACGAGCTACGAGCAGAACATAAATACCACTGGTATCCCTCCCGTGGTTGATGCCACTCGGGAGAAAATGGCACGGACGGCTTTCTTCGGCGGAGCGGGAGGTTCCTCTCTGACCACCGTGAGCTCTCTGCCTCCAAGTCACAGCACACTGTGCCCCTAGACGGACCTTCCCCAAATCCATTTGCATCACGCTAAGCCCTCACTCAAGCGGCCCCCAGCTGTCCACAGAAAAATGCCCAAACCCTGGGCCTGAGGCTGGAGGTGCTGCAGTCGGGCCCCGGACCTCCTGTCCAGCCTCTGCTTACACTTGTGGGTGCTGCTCCAATCCCTCCAGCAAGCAGGCCTGCCCCTCTGCACCTAAATTCCACCCAGCAGCCGTGCAGAGAGGAGAGCCCCGCCTGCGTGAGGCCTGCTCAGGGCCTGGGAATCAGCCGCCAGCCGCCAGCCTACTCCAGACCTGTCCCCGAGCCACCCTGTAACCTGTTCCTCACCTGGAGATTTTGGGGTAAATTCGTATTATGTCCCATCTAAATGAGAAGTGGAAGTCCTTGGAAATGTGTGAGCATACCATACACATTCGAGGACGTTATTTCTAATCAGGCCCCGACTTGACTCAGTTCTTATGAATTTAAGTCTCCCGTCAGCTGATCTAAATCTTCCAGTGCTGGCCAGACCCCACCCTGTTCTTATCTCCGGCATGTGTACCTCGTGTGTCTTCCACCAAACCATTAGCCCCTAGTGGGAGGTTCGCGTCTCAGACACCCGACTCTTTCCTCACCTTCCCCCACCCACAGACTGACCCTGATCACATAAATGACAAGTGTGATCTGTGCTGTCACGCAGGAAGGTGAATAAGGACCCATCCTAGAGCGGGGAACCCTGGAGCTGTAGCTGAGGGATTTCTGTTAAAGTGAAATGAGAAATTTAAAGGGTTGTGTTTAAATTTGGCCAAAATACTGTGGCCAGCAGTCGTGGGCTGAATAATGGCCACCCAGAGATGTTCACACCCTAACCCCTGGAACCTGCGAATGTGTTACCTTGGTGGTAAAGAGGACTTTGTGGATAGGAGTAAGTTAAAGATCTTGAGATGCAGGGAGTATCTGTGGGTACCTATGAGAGGAGGCAGGAAGGTCAGAATCAGAAGACACAAGAGAGGCTGAAGCTGGAGGGATGCAATTGTGAGGACGGAGCCATAGCCGAGGGATGCGGGCCACTTCCAGAGGCTGGAAACTGCAGGGGGACGGATCCTGCCCTGGAGCCTGCAGAAAGAACTGGCCCCGCCAACACCTTGATTTTAGCCCAGGGAGACTCCACCCAGGGTCTAGCCCGGGGTCACCACCAGCGCTGCTCAAACAGTACTGAGCGCCACCCCAGTGCCGAGTGCTGTGCTGGGTGCTGGATACCCACGGTCAGCTCACAACATTCCGTTCTTGTTCTTGATGACAGAGTCCTGCTGGCTTTCAGTACAGACATGCCCCATTCTCCTATGAGCCTCTTTTCCAAGCTCAGTTCGACTTCCGAGCCCTTCCCGAGCATTTATTACATGACAGGCACTGGGCACGGGCTGTACCACAACGTCCAGGTACGTGTCCCCTCCCTGAAAACACCACTTACGTGAGTTTTTACATTCTTAATTTTTCAAAGCACGCTCACTTCAGATTTAATGGCTGAATGAAACAGTAGTGGTAACAAAAGCAGCTACTGTTATTATTCCCGCTGTGTGCCTGTCACTCGGTATAAGTCCTAACCCTACAACAACCCTGTGAGTATTATTATCCCCATTTGCTGATGAGATAAAACTCAGCCAGGTGAAGAAATCTCCACTAAGTCCCAACGCTTTCAGGTGCTGGCCTATGCCCACCTGTCTGATGCCAGGCTCAAGTCCTTTCCTCTTACTGCCTAGGAAGCTGAGAGATAAGGAACATGCCCCCAGGTCAATAACATTTTTTAAATCAACACCCGCTCTCCCTGATACACAGCAAGGTCCATGCCCTGAAAAGGCTGTACACCTGGTTGCAAAAAATTATGAGTCATAAAAACCCTGGAGCTGGCTGGGCTTTCAAAGGCCACCTGTCCTAACCCTTTTTCTGGAAAGCTCCTTAGCTACCAGAGCTCCTAGAGAGCGGGGAACTCTCCTACCCGGTTCTGTATTCCCCATGGGGTCTGGCACTGGCCCCATCCACACCAGGTGTTGGATACCCATGTGCATACAGGCTGCTCCCTCGCTTATCAAGCTCTCTCATCTAGAATCCAGAACCAGAGCGACAACCAGGGGTACGCAGCACCAGGGAAATGTGGTTTCTGCCTACAACCACCGTGAGGTACCCTGCCCCGCCATGCACGGTCATGGACAGCAGCTGCAGCACCCCGTGTTTTACCAGGTGGGAGCAGAAGAGGGAGAAATGGAGGAAGAGTGACTAATAGAAGCAGGGCCAGGTCAGTTATGAGCCTGCTCACACTCAGGCACCAGGAGTGGGGGCGCCCACACAGGATGAGGCACTTGTACTGCTTCCTCTGCACCTCTCCACTTGCTTATGGGAGGGCTGAGAAGGAAGAGGGGGAAAGGCAGCAGGCCTGGCCCCTCAACAGCACGCTCCATTGCAGGGTTGAGCAGGAAACACAGCAGGCCTGACCCATGGTAAAACGGTGCCCAGCCCTTTGCTTCCCCAAATGTTAATGGGGAAATGTTAATGGTTGTAAACATGTTAAAGAGCAAGAGCCACACACTTTCAATATTAGGAAGATATGTTTTGCTCCAGTACCTGTCAAACAGTAACCACCTGCGGTCACAGGGCAATCTATTCTCACTTTCACCCTCCTCTGAGCCAGGATCGGTGCCAACGAGAAAATACGCCAGGCAGAGAACAAACACCAGCCTTGACCCAGGCTCTGGACTTTAACTTAAAAGCTCTGTGTGTGTGTGTGTGTGTGTGTGTGTGAACAATCCCCAGGACCCCTCGTACATCCCAGCAGATGGCAGGAATGTTGCTACCAGGCCCTCTAGTTCCCGGACAGCACGAGTCGTGTGATGAGGCCTGATGGGATGAACGGCAAGGCCTGGGTTGCGGGCCCACCCTGGCAGCAGCCACATGAGCCCTCAGGCACACCAGTTCTCCTCTCGGGCCTGCACCCCTCACTTCCTCAGGCTGGAATGAGGTGACTGGCCTGGATGATCACCCCTCCCAGAAACTAGCACACTGCCGTTTATCCCCTGAGTGCAGAGGGCTGACAAGGAAAGCACAGCACAGGACTGTTCTGAAAACTGGGATTTAATGGGGGTCTAGAAAGAATAATGCTCAAAACAATTCAAGTGCTAACCCTTCTGGACATTCTATAAAATAACAAGTGGGGAGGGCAGAGCCTGCTTCTCGTAGGCAGAGAAGTGGAAATCATACAGCATCTCTCTTAGGAAACACACCTCTGGGGAAATCCCGAGGGATGGTGCAGAGGTGGTGATTGAGGACGGGGCTGGCCAACCAGGAGATACCTCCCTCCTTCTTTTGCACACTCACACTCACACTCACACTGGCTCACCTACTGGGAATAGTCAGCTCCTCCAAGGCTGGCAGAGCAGGACCTCTAGGACACCTAAGGCAGGACACCAGCCTGGCTTTCTCTTCAAGCACCGCCCCCAGCCTGCCCTGCCCCACTCACAGCAATCAGAGGGCCTCACACTCTAGAGCTGACTTCTTTGTTTCCCTCCCAAACAGAGGCAATCAGATATGAGAACCCTCAGACCCTGGGCCCACATCGTACACCGCCCCAGCCTCTCCTCCCCGCACTGACCACACACTCCTCCTCCCTCCTGCTTCACCCCAGCTTGCTCCTGAGCCCGACCCCCACTGCTCCCCTCACACCCTCTACCCTCCAGCCAGACAGCACGCACCCCTCCACCAGGCACTCACCCACCCCAATGCCTCTGTTCAAAGAGCCTGTAGCCCTTGGGCTGGACTGCCATCCTCAACCACAGAAATAAGCATTTAGAAACTTTTATAGCAATTTACCCTTGTCACAAAGTTCTTCGTGTGTCTTCAAAAGCACTGCTCTGTAACAAATTGGGAAAAGAATAAAACCTGCTCCTTCACCACAGAGAATCTGGGAAGCACTGTCCCCTCACTCCCCGTCCCCCCCAAACTCCCACCTCTTCCTGCTGAAATCCCTCTCCTCCTCAGGGGCCCAACGCCGTGCCTTCACCTCCGAGAAGCCTTCATGGTCCCCATCAGCTAGAAGTGGTCTGACCCAAAGCCCCCTGTCCCAACTATATGGAGGGCAGCAAAGTGGTATCTGCACACCCCTTCCGAAAACTGCCTGCGGCCAGGGGCCCAAGCCCTGCTCATTTTTACGTTCCTGATGCCTCGTTCAGGCAGGTGTGTGTTCAATGAGTAAATCACCAGATCCACAATCTCAGTCAGCTTTTCCTCAGGGGCAGGGTGTGGTGGGGCACCGACCCTTAGGGCGCAAAGGGATTTTCCAGGTTTGGGCCGCTCCCCACCTCCCTCAGCCTACATGGGGACAGGAGGGTGTGAAACAAAGCGAGTCATCAGCTCTCCGAGACAAGAACTCAGTCACTATCCAACCACAACAGATCCCACAATACCCTGAAACGGCAATTGGAGGGAAAGACCACATGCACACACTAAAAATCAATCACACCCAAGTATAAAGAATAAAGAGATTTTCAGGGTCATTTTCAACTGTCAATATTCTGTGGGGCCCTGACCTCAAAACTCAGGGTGAAGGGCTCAGGAGCCTGTAATCACACCACAAACGACGTGCTTATGAACAGACCGATGGATATCCACTCAGGTTTGCAAAGTGCAGAGAGATGCCCGCTCTCAGATCCCACCTAGATGCGCCCCGTTCAGCACCAGCAGACCCTGCCCCTCCCGCAGGTGCAGCTCCAGCCGGAGCAGGACTGTGCCCTTCCCCCTCCCATTGGCTCTCCTTTCCTGGCTGCTGTTTAGCAGGAATGCTGAGACTATTTCGAGATGCCACTGTCAGATCAAGACCACTCTCTATCTAAATATTCCTGTCTAATTTTGCACACAGCTCTTGTTTCAACTGACAAAGATAATGGCGCAGTGTCCATGGCTGTTGACAGGAACTTACCCTGCCAAGTTTGGACCTTCCCAATAATAGACGTCTCTAAACTCCTTTCTGAGAAAAGAGGAGTGACCTCCCTGTCCAGATTCTTTTCCATGGGCAACAAAGGCACCCAAAAGACCCCCTAAGTAACCCAGGAATGTTATGGAAAAACCCTGATACGTCCACTGCAGGACTGACAACAAGAAAGGGAAGCTCACGGTAGGCACTCGGAATGCTTTGCCCTGCCCTGTACAGTGAGTAATCGCTGTTTTTCAGCTTTTCTACACCCCATCCGTTTAGGACTTAGAAGTATGGGGCATAAGTTCTGGGTCATACTGAAGACAAAATCTGGACTCAGAACTAAAGCATCTTTCCCCGCACGAAAAGAAATGGCTCACTGTCTTTCACACGGATGCTTCCATCAACTAGAAAGGAACTGCACAAATTATGCACGTGTCCATGCTGCACCTCTGCACTCTGGGGCGGCCTCTCCCATGGAGGGGCACATGGTGCGTGTAAATAGACCTACACGGTGTTTGAAAGGCAGCCAGACACTCCCTCCCTGCAGATGCAGGCCTCACCCCTTCCCGTATCACAAGACACAAGGGATGTCTTCCCCCAAAAGTGAGGATGAGTAAAGCATCGCCTTGGAAAAGCCACCTGTGGATAACTGAGTTGGCCTTTCTGCCAGCATGCAGACCGCTTAAACTTGTTTGCTCAATATTGAAAAACTGCCACATGGTCATGTCATACGCGTATCCCCACTGTCTTGCAAAATCCCCAAAGACAGAAACCACCAGTTTTCCGCTTCTTTTGCACTCTGGGCCCAGCCAGTCACTGCCGTGCGTGCAGCAGGCACAGTAAAAACCCATGGGTTCTACTTTCCTCTTCTCTCCTACTCCCCCAGGTGCGGGGTGGGGCGGGGGCGGTTCTCCTTTAAAGCCCAATCTACATGGTTTAGGGAAGCAGGACACAACACTACCCTGTTCCCTGTTACTCACGGTAAGTCTCAGGGGGCCTCTGGAATGCCTGGGAATATTCTGTTTTAGAGTTTTGCCTCAGTGGTTCTCAACCCAGAGGAATTTTGTCCTCTAGGACATATTTTTGGTTGTCGTGACTAGTGAGATAGGGACCACTGGTATCTAACAGGCACAGGCCAGGGATGCTGCCACATGTCCTATAATGTGCAGGTCAGCCATATAACAAAGAATTGCTGGGTTTGGGGGATGAGAAAACCCTGTCTTAGGTGACATACAGGGAAGGGCTCAAAGCACTCACTTGCTTTTCCTGAGTTGCCTGAGGACATGCCAAGAATTGTTACAATGCTGCATCGCCTGCATGATCTGTAATGCTGAACAAAATGCCCAAAATGGCCAGGGTCTTAAAGATGCCGCTCCCCTGAACCACCAGCACCCCTTTGTCTCTTCTCAGGAGCAGAGCCCGGCTACCAGGATGACCCACCGTGGCCCATTGGGGCCCATCCACAATGACAACTGGCAGGCTGGCATCAATGCACACTCAAATCCTTTGGCAGCACGGTAGGCCTGGCACGCCCGGCTCTTTCTTCAGTCTTGGCCCGAGTGAGCAGTGAGGGTGGACAAGTTCCCAACCGACTGCACATGAGTCTCTCGCCCTTCAGGAGGCTGCCATCTCTTACCCAAATGGACACTCCCAGCATCCAGTCCTGCTCCTGCAGGTTGTCCCCCCGCCCCCCGGGCACATGAGAGAACTAACCAGGGAGCAGAGCGGGGAGGCTAGAGCAAGCAGGAGTTTAGGCAATTAAGCCAAAACCACTCACAAGACCCCCAATGTTTCGAGAAGCAGGAGGAAGGACCACAAGGGCCCCTCTTCCCAAAGTCGCCCAAAACCCCAACCTGTCAAATCCAACAGCTGGCTCAGGTCAAGAGAATCAAAGTTCTGACACAAATCGGCAGCCAGGGGCAGTCAGAGCCGCAGAAACAGTGCAATGAGGTCTGGGGATGAAGAGAAATACTACCAGGAGAAAGCGAGGCAGGAAGCTGTCTTGGCGACTAAGAGACACGGCGTCTGACAGCCGGTCGCGAAGGTTGCTCGGTGCCTTCCAAGAACCCAAGGATCCGGCCGGGGACCGGAGGGCTGAGGAAGGCACGGGGGTAAGCGACATCTGCAGACCCCCCACCCCACATCCAGAGGAGCTCGCGGTCAGTTAAAGTCGCGAAGGGGAAGCCGCGCTGTCATTTGAGGACGCAAGAACGGCCCAGGTGGGTCACAGCCCAGCTCTGCCCGCAGGCAGGCGGGTGCGTGAGCACGCGATGGGCGGCTGCCTTACCCCGGGGCAGGAAGCTGGGCCGCGGTCACCTTCGCGCCGCCTCCGCGATCGCCCCACAGCCAGAGCCTCACACGCGCTCGGGATCTGTTTACCAACTCGCCCGCGCCCGGAGACCTAGCTCTGGGTGCCCCGGCCGCCCCGCCCCACGGGCTGCTCCGATTGGCTGCGTCGCGGTAGCTGGGCAAACGCCGCGCGTGGCGGAGGAGCGTGCTCGACCCGTGTGCTCGGACCGCGGCCAATCGGAACCGAGGGCGGAGAGAGAGCAGCCAATTGGAGGCTTCTCATGCACACAGAGCCCTTCCCTTCTTCCCTCCTCTCTCCTTTCCCCTAGTTAGGAAAGCTCGAGCGTGAGGCCCGGCCGTGTGGTCGGTGGGCCTGCGCGCTTGTGACTCAAGAACTGTCCCTTCCTCGGCGGCGAAGCCACGGATAAGGTCGCAATGGCCAGTGTTTTGCCGTCACCTCCTTGCGGTGCTCCCCCGGCCACAGAGCGGGCCTGGAAGGGAGGCGGTGGAAGGAAAGGATGGGACTGCGGCGGGAGCGACTTGAGGACTGGGCGAAGCCTACACTGTGCCCGCCTGGAGGTGTCACCGGGGCCCCTCCCAGTTTCACCACAGGGCGCTTGCTGAAGGGGAAAGCGCTTAGGCGTCCCGGCCCCACCTGCTTGTCCTTTCTCCTCTGGCCAACCGTGTTGGCTCTGTGCGGGCGCCATTCCCAAAGCCGGAAGCCGGTGAGCCCTAGGCTTACCGCCGGCGCCTTCAAACTAGGGCTCCGGGGAGGTGGCTGACAAAGCGTGCAGCTCCCGGCTGGGCTCAGACCACCCGAGTCGTTTGTCCTTGCCTGCTAAGTCTCCGCGCTGAGGGTACGGCCGGCAGACAGGCCAGCACGTGGAAAGAGTAGAACCGCGTGCGGCCCACTCAGTCCCGCGCGGGCTCCTGGAGGGCGTCCCGGACGGGGAGAAGCCCGCTGAGACGCAGAACCACCTTGGAAGAACTGCCTCCCTCCACCAACATTTGTCCCAAGTCATTCCTCCCTTGAACCCGGAGAATTCAGATCCGAGCCAAGGTGTGACTGACAATTTCCCCTCCGGTGATTCCCAAAGGCTGGTCTGCAGCTCTCTCCAAGGTTGTTAGTGGGGCGTGCGGAAAAAAGGAAAAACAAGAACAATGTGGTGAGTTTTCCATAAAGCCGTTCAAGCCAAAGGATTGTCCTTGCTTCTGAGATTATTTTTTGGAATTAACATTCAACTTGTTGGAAACTCGTTTATTTTACTATTAGAAAAATTAAAAGCTATTTGATGTTGATGCCTGAAATGGGGGGAGGCGGTAGTTTATTTTACAGGCATACCTCCCAGAGGTTGTGGGTCGTTTCCAGACCACTGAAATTAAGCAAATGCCAAAGTAAAGAGAGCCGTGAAATTTTTTGTTTCTTAGTGCATATCAAAGTTATAGTATACTGTAGTCTGTGTGCAATAGCATTTTGTCTAAACAATGCACATACCTTCATTAAAGAGTACTTTATTTCTAAAAATGCCATCCATCGGCTGAGATGGCAGCAATTCAGTCACATCTTCAGGCTCCACTTCTGATTCTAGTTCTCTTGCTGTTTCCCCCACATCTGCAGCCACCTCCTCCACGGAAGTCCCTGCCCCGTCTGAGTCCCCGTCTGAGTCGTTCATATGGATTGGAATCAACTTCCAAACTCCTGTTAACATTGGTATGTTGACCTCTTCGCATGAATCATGAATGTTCTTTTTTTTTTTTAAGGCTTTTTTTTTAAAGATTCTTACTTATTTATTTTTAGAGAGAAGGGAAGGGAAGGAGAAAGAGAGGGAGAGAAACATCAATGTGTGGTTGCCTCTCGCAAGTCCCATACCGGGGACCTGGTCTGCAGCCCAGGCATGTGCCCTGACTGGGAACTAAACCCATGACCCTTTGGTTCTCAGTCCAGCGCTTAATCCACTGAGCTACAGCAGCCAGGGCATGGATGTTCTTAATGGCGTCTAGAATGGTGAATCCTTTCCAGAAGGTTTTCAGTTTGCTTGACACAGGATTGCTCCAAACCTTCACTTTTTAAAAAAAAACACAGTATCTGCAAAGCACAATGAAACGACTGTGCCTGTACCGCTTTAAGTACGTGGCTTTCCCATGAGGCCTTCGCAAACCACTGCGGGGGAAATTCTGGACTAGGCAATCGCCGGAGGCCCCTTCCCCTAAAAGATTTTCTTATTTTAAATACCTTTTGAACATTTTAATTGGTTTTCATCTTTCTTTAGGCAATAGTGATAAATTCACGTGATTTTTAAGACAAACTATTTTAAAAAGGTTTGCAGTGAAAAGTCTCCCCCTACTTCATCTCTCTCCCACCCACTTCCCAACCCCAGTGCCCCCACGCCCTCTCACACAAATGTAACTGCTGTTATTAACTTTACCATCTCTCTTCAAAGTTTCTTTATACATACATAGGCAAATACAAACACACACACTCCTATTTTATAGAAATGGTTGTTCCATACACTTTGTTCTGTTTTTTCATGTAATGACACAGCTTGGAGCTCCTTTCCAAATTTGCACATAGAGAGTCCTCATTCTTTTTTTCAGTACTACGTCATGTGGACGAACCATAATTTATGTAACCAGTCTTCTATTGATGGTTATGAGGACTGTTTCAATTCTTCTGCTATTTCAAACAGTGCCACGGTGAATAATCCTGTTTTCTTTCAAAGTGTGATTAATTTGGACCTGTGCAAGGCAGGGTTGGTGCCCGGAGAGACCAGTGCAGTGCACAGCCCACAAGTGTCCTCTCTGTGCCCAGAGGGCGGATACACATGACTCACTGGCTCCAAGATCTGTCACACACCCCCAAACTCCAGTGGGGAAAACATCATTTCTAGGGCACCAGGGATGCACCACTGAAGGCCACAATTTGAGGAGGTCGCCAGAATCAGGAAAATCCAGCCCATTTCTGCTAAGGGAATGACTTCAAGGAATTCCCTAGCCTGTTCCACTAAGACAAGACTAATCACTGTAATTAGCTAACTGCACAATTAGAAGTGATTAAGCACGTTATAGACGAGGCTCAGCTCCCTACCACTGGAAACATCCCCACTCAGCCCATTACAGTGGGTCTCTTTGCTCTCTTTAGCATGTGCTCGCAGCGTGTGTCTGCCTTCGCAGTGGGGTGTTGTTTGCATTTGCAGATGAACTTCCTTTCAACATACTGTAGCTTATAGAGATTAGCCAGTATGCCAAATTGTTGGCTTCATTTTTCTATTTTTCAATTAAGATATAATTTATGTGCAGTAAAATGCATAGATCTTAAGCATATAGTCCAGTTCATAAGTTTTTATCAATAAATAGCTCATGTAACCAACCAAGTAAAATATAGAACAATTTTTCCCCTCCAAAAAGTTCTTCATGCTCCTCTTTCCAATCACCTCCCCCACCATGCCTCAGGCAACTATTCTGATTCTAAATTGATTTTATCCAGGAAAAATAACTGATTACGTGACGTGAATGGGGATGCTGCACTCTCTAAATTGAAAATTAGTATATAATTCATTCTCTTGTCCTAAAATTATCAGTGTGTGGGGGAAGTCATCCCAGTTACTGAATACATATTTTACTGTGTTCTCCCGTAGACACTCACTGTATACTTTTTTAAAACTTTTTTTTATTCACTTAAATTTACGAGTAGTCTCTACTTTTGGGCCCCAAGTCTAGAAACAAAAGAAGCAAGAAACGTACTGGAATCTGAAAACCCTGACCCAGCCTATCTTTATGTCAGTCTCTTGCATCACTTCCTTCTGAGGTGTCCAGAAACAGGGTTACGGGAAGGGGACTTTAGAAAGCACAGGAGCTGGCTCCTTCGGTGCGGACCTGGTACCTCTTTTGTGAAGCGGCAGCTGAGGAGACTCCGGCGCTCGCCATGGCCGACGAAAAGCCCAAGGAAGGAGTCAAGACTGAGAACAACGATCATATTAATTTGAAGGTGGCGGGGCAGGATGGTTCTGTGGTGCAGTTTAAGATTAAGAGGCATACACCACTTAGTAAACTAATGAAAGCCTATTGTGAACGACAGGGTTTGTCAATGAGGCAGATCAGATTCCGATTTGATGGGCAGCCAATCAATGAAACAGACACACCTGCACAGTTGGAACTGGAGGATGAAGATACAATTGATGTGTTCCAGCAGCAGACAGGAGGTGTCTACTAGAAAGGGAACCTGCTCCTTCACTTCAGAACTCTGTTCCTCCAGACCAAGAAGACATTCTCAATTAGAAAACCGCAATTTGGTTCCACCACATCCTGACTACTACAGTATAGTTTTCTCTATTCTTTCATTTCCCTTTCCCCATTCCTTTATTGTACATAAAGTAACTGATGTATGTGCACAAGCATTTGCATTTTTTTAAAAAAACTAAATGGCCAATGGTATGTTTTGATTGACATCACATGGAGACGGGATGGGGAAAAATACTGGTTCTGTGAAGACACCCCCTTTCTCCATTAGTGGCATGCTCATTCAGCTCTTTATATTCCAGTAAGTTATTTTGCTCTCGCTCTTTAACAAAAAAGACACCACCATAAAAATCCTTGCATACCTTGTTTGATTGGAGAATTTTAATGTTTTTCATTTATCATTGTAAAACCAAGGACAATTTTATAACTTTTTTGTACGTAGCTGTTACATGTAGGGCAATCTGTCTTTAAGTAGGGGTAAATTACTCTGAACGAAATGAATCCTAGGTAGTTTTCCCTTCAAGTCAAGCGTCTTGTTGTTTAAATAAACTTCTTGTTTAAAATGAAAAAAAAAAAAAAAAAAAAAAAAAGAAAGCACAGGAGCTGCAAGGAAAAGAATTTACATAATAAGGATGGACCAAAGGCACACACAAGACTCCATGTCGCCAGTGACCGAGGAAGTTAAAAGCCAGTGTGAACTTTTGGTAAGAGTATAGAAGGGCCCGGCTCCCCCGGATGAAACGAGCAATTTCCGGAAGTGATCAAGAGGCGCGTCCTAACCAGTGTGTCAGGCATGTGGCAGAGTAGTGAGCACTGTGGGTTCACACATGCGCACTTATGCCTGCAGTGCACAAACACGACCTGAATCAGGGGGCGGGGAAACACACATCTTCGATTTCTGGGATGGTTATAACATCTATTTTACAAAATTACGTTAAAGCTTTTTTTTTAAAATACATTTTATTGATTGTGCTATTACAGTTGTCCCATTTCCCCCGCTTCATTCCACTCCATCCTGCCCACCCCCTCCCTCCCACATTCCCCTCCTTTAGCTCATGTCCATGGGTCATACATATAAGTTCTTTGGCTTCTACATTTCCTACACTATTCTTACCCTCCCCCTGTCTATTTTCTACCTACCATTTATGCTTCTTATTCTCTGTACCTTTCCCTCCTCTCTCCCCCTCCCAATCCCCTGTTGATAACCCTCCATG
This sequence comes from Desmodus rotundus, assembly GCF_022682495.2. NCBI lineage: Eukaryota > Metazoa > Chordata > Mammalia > Chiroptera > Phyllostomidae > Desmodus > Desmodus rotundus. Next base: position 12,083,243 of record NC_071396.1, on the reverse strand, counting down.
TGATCTCCATTTCTGTGGTTCTGTTCCTGTTCTACTTGTTTGCTTAGTTTGCTTTTGTTTTAGTGTGGTTGTTAATAACTGTGAGTTTGCTGTCATTTTTGCTGTTCATATTTTTTATCTTCTTTTTCTTAGATAAATCCCTTTAACATTTCATATAATAATGGCTTGGTGATGATGAACTTCTTGAACTTGACCTTATCTGAGAAGCACTTTATCTGCCCTTCCATTCTAAATGAAAGCTTTGCTGGATAGAGTCATCTTGGATGTAGGTCCTTGCCTTTCATGACTTGGAATACTTCTTTCCAGCCCCTTCTTGCCTGTAAGGTCTCTTTTGAGAAATCAGCTGACAGTCTTATGGAAACTCCTTTGTAGGTAACTGTCTCCTTTTCTCTTGATGCTTCTAAAATTATCTCCTTATCGTTAATCTTGGGTAATGTAATTATGATGTGTCTTGGTGTGTTCCTTCTTGGGTCCAGCTTCTTTGGGACTCTCTGAGCTTCCTGGACTTCCTGGAAGTCTATTTCCTTTGCCAGATGAGGGAAGTTCTCCTTCATTATTTGTTCAAATAAGTTTTCATTTTTTTGCTCTTCCTCTTCTCTTTCTGGTACCCCTATAATTCGGATGTTGGAATGTTTAAAGATGTCCTGGAGGTTCCTAAGTCTCTCCTCATTTTTTTGAATTCATGTTTCTTCATTCTTTTCTGGTTGAGTGTTTCTTTCTTCCTTCTGGTCCACACCATTGATTTGAGTTCCAGTTTCCTTCCCATCATTATTGGTTCCCTGTACATTTTTCTTTGTTTCTCTTAGCATAGCCTTCATTTTTTCATCTAATTTGCGACCAAATTCAACCAATTCCGTGAGCATCCTAATTACCAGTGTTTTGCACTGTGCCTCTGATAGGTTGGCTATCTCCTCGTTGCTTAGTTGTATTTTTTCTGGAGCTTTGATCTGTTCTTTCATTTGGGCCTTTTTTTTTTTTTTTTTGTCTTGGCCCGCCTGTTATGTAAAGGGGCGGAGCCTTAGGTGTTCACCGGGGTGGGGTAACGCTGGTCACTGCACTGTGACTACTGTACGTGGGGGAGGGGCCGAGAGGGAGCGATGGCCCTTGCTCTGCTCTCTGCTGGATTTCAGTCACTCCCTCTGCTACCCACAAGCAAATTGGGTCCTTCTGGTGCTGATTCCCAGGTGGGTGGGTTCAGGTACGTTCTAGAACCCTGTGGGTCTCTCCAACAGACACTCCTGTAAGGCCAGGAGTTTCTCCCGCTGCTGTAACCCCCACAGGTGTTTTCAATCAGAGGCTTGAGGCTTTATTTCCCCACGCTGGAGCCCTGGGTTGCAGGTCTGTGCTGGGTCTACCAGCCACTGCCTCGCCGGCCAGCTGCAGCCTTGTCCACCCTGCTCCACAATCCACCACCTTGCTGGGTCTGCCGGCCGCCGCCTTGCCACGAGTCCTCTCCGCCCCTCCTACCGGTCTGGATGAATGTTTCTTCTTTATCTCCTTGGTTGTCGGACTTCCATACAGTTCAATTTTCTCACAGTTCTGATTGTTTTTTGTTTTTAAATTGTTGTTGTCCTTCTTTTGGTTGTGCGAGGAGGCACAGTGTATCTACCTACACCTCCATCTTGGCCGGAAATTCCACACTTTAAAGCTTTTGATAACAATCACCAAGACATGAAACTGATGTCTTTTGATAATTTTTCATGGATTTCTGTATTAAAAATAATTTTGCAATTTTAACCCGAATTCTTGAGAGTATCTCACTCTAGCAACTATAATAATCATAATATTTTTCCTTTTAAGAAATTAATACAAGACTAGCCTTAGATGGATAAGGTGGTTGTACACCTGAAATTTATATTATTAATCAATTTTATCCAATAAATTTAATTTAAAAAATAACACATAGTTTATGACCCCTTTAATAGTACTTAAAGTAAAAAAGTCAACTTATACCTTAATGTGAACTTCGCATTTTCAACATTTTCCTTAGAAGGTGAAATGGAGTTTTAATAAGTGGAAGGTGACATTGACTTTTTCTTGACTGGTTCTATGCCTCCACCCTCTTCCCAGCTTTATTTCCAGACTCTCCAGGCTGCTTGTGCACCGGCTTTCTTGGCAAGCATCCCTGAGGCTATTCTCCAGGGACCCAGCTCCTTGGGGGCTGGGGCCACGTCCTGTGCCTCTTTCATAACCCATGCCCTCCCCGTGCCATGGGGAGTCCCAGCGCTTCTCAAGAGCTGGTCCCAGCACATGGACATTTCTATGGCAGCTGCTCGGCCCCAGCCCCCCCCAGCCGGGACCTGGCCTCCAAGTCCTGCCAGGCCAAGGGCACTGAGCCTGGCGCTGGGTCAGGCCCTGGGTCTATTTATGACTTTTTGTCTCAGGGTTTGTGCCTTGGCACTTTGCACTCAGGAAACGTTCCCCCCTCACCAGTCCACACACACGTCTTTACCTGGAAAAGAGGAGAACAGTGGGTCGGATAAACTTTTTTTTTTATGGCCCCCACGTCTCCTCACCTTTGGTTCATTCTCCTTGGTTTGAGTCCTACATCCTTAGATGAGAAAAAGAAAGCCTGACATCCAGATAAAATATCTGTGTGACCACTGATGAGCTTATTGTTTCTCACATGTTTCCCCTTAGTAGGGAAAATTTGTCTCCCAAGGGGGCAGGAACCTCTTCCTTATTCCCACCACACATGCCCTTGAGCTCGGCTCATGGACAGAACTAGTCATTGATCAATCCAAGGCCCCGGTGGGAGCCTCTCAGGAAACAGCTGAGCCCATGGGGGAGCCAGAGCACGTAGTGTCTGAGAAACAGGTGAGAAGCTGCTCTGTTTCTATCTCAGCAACATATCTCCTCCCAGGAAAGGGGTGAGAAAAAGGGACTCGGAGCCAGAGATGCTGAAGCCAGCAGAGCTGTACCAGTACACCAGATCCTGTGAGCACATTACGTGACCCCTCCGGGCCTCTGTGGTCTGAGGTGCGAAATATCTGACCTACCTACTTAATTCTTAATTTACTTTTATGATTATTGCTATCATTATTTTTAGCAGTGGCTCTATTTATTATATAATGCAGTTGTCAGCTGAAGCTTCCCTAGGTAAGACTGGTTCCAAACACCCATTGCATATCCTGTGAAAGTCTAACATCCTCCCCCAAATTTTGGTCCATTTCCGGGAGACCAGGGCAGAAGGCAGGAGGAGGCTTCCATTCCTGCAGTCACCTCTGGCCTGGAGCCCCTGCAACTGCGGAGTCCTGTCAGTTGGTGGACTGTCTTGTCACCTGTGTGCTGTCCCAGTCCAGAGCTGTGCCAGCCCCTTCGGGGGAGTGAAGGGGTCCCCATAACAACTTTGAACGAAATGTCAAATACCTGTGTTATCGAAAGTTTTTAGCCATCCCATCCTACAAGGGCTTTTATTGGCTGATTCCCCTCATGGAGTAACTAGTCCAGCTTGCTTCTCTCCTCGCTTCACCTTCCCATCTCTTCTCCTTAACCCTTCCCTTTTGGATTGTCTCCAGAATTCCAAATTCTTCTCACTGTATTCTGCAGAGTCATTGATCAACTCAGGCAATTCAATCCTCAAGGCTCAGAGTTAGGGTTTTCCCTTCAGCAAGATCTGTCACCTTCCTTGTGAATCAGGCAGTTGGAGCTGTAAATTTCTTTCTCATTCTATTAAGATTGCAATACAGTTTTTGCCAAATCCTTGCCAAGTGACACTTCCACATCTCAGTAAGCAGAGAAAATGAAAAGGAGCCCGATTTTGGATCTCATTCTGCACAAGCAGGGGAATCTGTTTTTCAGGTCAAAGTGAGAGAAAACTGTCATTGGGAGTCGGGGACAGCTGGAGGGGTCTTCTAGATGGCCAAATGTGTGCCCAGGCTTAGGAAGGAGAATCTCAAGATACCTAGAGAAAAGTTAGGTGCGACTGACTGATCTTGTGATTCAAGAATAAAGGACTGGCAGCTCGAGCAGGACCATACAAAGTGATAAATCCCAAAGAGTCCCAAAGAGGAAAGAGAGAAAAATAGGTCCATAATCCTTTACAACTGCAGGTAGGGGAACTGTAGGAAAGTCAGCAGGGTGCTCCTCTCCAGGAGGGCTGACAAAAGCATCTTCCCCGTGTGACCTCCCCCACTGCCCTGGAAGCGGTCTCCATTCCAAATGGGAGGTCTGAACGTGCCGGGCCTGGCAATGGCACACGTCCCTTCTGCCCATGCTCCCCCGGCTGGCGTTCAATCACACTGCCACACCCAGCTGCAGGGGAACCTGGGAAATGCAGTCTCTGTGTGGTCAGAAGGCAGAGTAGAGTGTGCATCTTGTCCCGTGGCCTCACACTCCTTCAATTTTCCTCATTAAGGAGGAGGATAATGGGGTTAGAGAGTTGAGGAACAGTATCAGTAAGGGGACCCAGGTTCCCAGTCAGAGGGAGGTCGTAATACAGCGCCCTGCTGTCCCAGAAGAGCTGTCTTCTGACGTGGAGGAGTTGCACCCAAGGGTCCAGAGGGTGCTCAGACGAGTTAACTTCATCTTTGGGGAACTTCCCTGAGCAGAAGTGCTGCTGGAAGAGGCAGACAATGTCATCCTGATTTCCAGAACTTTCCTTTGCTCTGTCCACTGTTTCGGTGCATCTAGGTTTAACACACCTTTAAAATAAGCGTAATCGCCCTGGAAAGAACAAGTCATTTATTAACCCTCCTGTAATTCAGTCTCCACCTTGCTTTCTCCCACCTTCATGTAATCTTCCTTAAATTCCCTCCTTAATTCTAAATGCATTAAACAAGCTACAAAGTTGTCATTCTCAAGGGCACTTGATATCTTGCTTCCCAGCAATCATCGTCAAATAAACTTACAAAAAGAGTCTGTAAGTCTCTTACGTCAACACAGTAAAGAATACAGGGTACACTTTCCTGGCGACAATGGAAATGAGAACAAATACTTCCAAGTGAAAGCTGAGATTCCGGAAAATGGACTTCTCAGCCCAGCTCTGCATGACGTAGGGGTGATGTTCATTCTCTGAACGCAGCAACCCCTGCCAGGTGGTCGGGCTCCGGACTGGAACAAAACCCCAGCCCTCTCTGGTTCCTGACTCATTGGGAGGGAGCACTCCCGGCCTGAGCCTCCTTCAGGCAAGAACCTGGGTTTATCATCTTTGCTTCTCCAGCACCACTGGCCAGAGACCCAATAGGAACTCTGTCACAAGTTGAACTGTGAAAACCCAGGCTCTGGGTCCCATGGTGGCTCCTGGGAGAATCTGCTGCCCTCGTGTGGCCGTCCTGGCTCAGAGTGAACAGAAGGAGAAATTCAAGGCAAAAGGAGTCCTCGGAGAGGCCAACGTGGTTGAAGACCGTTGAACTGAAAGCAGCAGCCTTCCTGGGGGGCAGCAGTCCTCCAACTTTTTGGTCTCAGGCCCCCTTTACACTCATAGATTTTTTGTCAGGTGGGTTAATTAAATCCTGCTTAAAAATTACAACTGAGAAATTTTTTAAAATATTGATGTATTGATTCCTTTAAAAAAATAAACATTTCATGTTAACACATACATATATTTATGAAAATAGTACATTTTGCAAACCAAAAAATAACTTTAATAGAAGGGTGGCATTTATTTACATTATTGCAATTCTTTTTAATAGTTTAATGGAAGACAGCTGGATTCTCATGTCTTCTGCATTCAACCCCTTGTGAAACTGTGTCATGCAGCTTCTGGAAAATTCCAGTGCACTCATGAGAGAAGGAAAATTAAAAAGGCAAAGAGCCCTGGCTGTGTAGCTCAGTTGGTTAGAGAGTCATCCTGATACACCAAGGTTGCAGGTTTGATCCCTGGTCAAGGCACATACAAGAATCAACCAGTGAATGTATAAATAAGTGGAACAGCAAATCAAAGTTTCTCTCTCTCCAAACTCAATATAAATAAATACATAAATAAATAAATAAATAAATAAATAAAGCAAAGAATACCAGTATTGTTATGAAGTAGCTTTGATGTCATGGGCTCCCAGGGCCACACTCTAAGAACTAACCCCAACTCAGGGTCCTTCTCCGTCAGCTCAAGAGAGCAGGGCAGAGGTAGCAGCGAGGGGGGTTTGCCTGGGGAAGAAAGAATGACTAAGTTCCACCCTCCCTTTCACCCTAAGTCCTGGGCATTCAGGCTGTGTGGCACCCCAGGTGGCCTTTGCTCCAAGAAGAGACTTCCGCAAAAACAGATGGTAAAGCCTTCAAATGTTTTCCTTTTGCGTTTAAAACAGTTGGACTGATATGAGACGGAAAAATTAAGGAAGACTATTGGCTGAGTCACTGTTTTCCCACCAGGGACAAGATTTTTTAAATTCTCTCCAGGCTGCGGAAGAGAAGAGAGTCCAAGAGGGGATCAGCAGGAATGAGGTTGTGGCGTGGCACGTGCGAAATGCATGCAACTGGCCACAGATCAGCCTCGCTCCAGAATATATATCTCAAGAGGCCCAAATATCCATAAATAAAAGGCAAATGAAAAATGGGCGAAAGATATGAACAAATAACCAGCAAGGAAATCTGCGCAGCCCAAATGTACAAAAAGATGCTTAACCTCATGGCAAACTAAAGCCTAAGGAGGTAACACCCATCCAGTCAGCAAATGTGGAAAATCTGATGACACCGAGTGTTGGCGAAGTTAGAGCACAGGAGACCTTCAGACTGCTGCTGGGAGGATGAAGGGATCCACGTGCTTGGGGAGCCAGTGGGAGCATCCAGTCAGCAAGGGGACTGCAGATACCCAAGTTCACAACAGGATGTGATGGGGGAACACAAGAGTTAAAAATGTTTAGCTTTAGTTAGAGTTAATAGGCTTAGTGATTAATGCAGGTAGAAGGCTGTAGTTCCAGGAGCTGGAATGAAGGACCTAGGGGACCTGCCCTGACTCCAGGAAGCCCACAAACAATTCAGCCTTTGTGCCAGTGATCAGGATGGTGTCTGAGCCATCGTGCTCCAGGGAGGGAACGTCCAGTGACCAGTCTGCAGATGAAAGGATGCTAGGAAAATCAGCGGATGCGGCTTTTATCTGACTGGCTTTTCCCCCTGAATTCCGAACCTTTTCCTACCCTTTTCTCCTCCTTATAAGAAAGGTCAGCCTGAGATGAGGTGTCACGGTGGTTTTTAGGGTACATAACCCGCTGTCTTCTCAGATTGCTGGCACCTGAATACAGTGCCCGCGAAGATTCAATCCTTGTCTCTACTCATTGGTTCTGGCAGTGACAGGCAGCACGAATGCCGACTTTTCTGGTTTCAGATGCTCCAGGCAGTTCAGTTATAATACAGAAATTCTGCAAAAACCTGGACTCTCCCTTCACAGCGTAACAGGATAAACTGGACTTTTGTACAATAGACTACTGAACAATACTTAAAATAACCAACTCAGTGTTACATTCACATTACTGAACGTATTAGGAATGTAACATTATTTTTTTTTTAATTGTCAAATATGTACAGTATGACATCATTTCTACAAAGTTTTAAAAACATGCCGACAGGTAAAACAAATCTAAACGTGGATGGGAGGGACACAAGTTGACCTTGAGACAGTGCACGGGATTGAATAGGGCTGGGGTGGTGTACAAACAGGCCTGCAGAATCAGAAGGCTGTATTTGTAAAAACCAATCTGGAAAAAAATGTTAAGATCAGTCCATTGGTTTCACGGTGGAATGTAAGTGTTCACACACCAGTTCTTTTCAGCATGTTTGAATTTTCTCTCCCTTTTTTTAAAACCCTCTTTATTTTTCCTGTCCTCTACTTGTGTGCTGGGCTCCGCTGCTTCCCAGCTAGTCAGGGCCCAAGCTTCCACAGGTGGAGTCTCTTCAAGGATCTTGGTTTTCTCTATTAGTAACAGTGAAATGCCAGCTGGCTCTGACTCTCTCGGAATTCTAGCCTGTATTTCTCCCAAGGCCTTCAGGAGAATAGCTCCTGCTATAGATGTGCTAATTATTAGAGGAATTCTGCTTGATGCTTGAGCTTTTGTCAAAGATTTGCAGGAGCCTCAAGACAGAATCCTATCCGCAGGAGTCAACAAAGAGATTAGAGGTGTCCCACTCCCCCTTGGATCCCAGTGCGCCCCTAGGTATCACCCACCACTTGTCCCGCCGCTCCTCCAGTTCCTCAGCCTAAAAGATGCTTGAATTCTGCACTCTCTTAAGGTGGATTTGTGAAAATTATAACTTCCCCCCTGTCCACAATCTTCGGGAGCGGGCACCTTCTGTCTCCATCAAGCTTTTCTTACTCCAAACTCCGATGTTTTGAATATTGGCCTTTTTTAAAAAAAAAAAAAAAAAAGTCTGGCACATGAACCTTGACCTGGTAACACAATGGTTCTTACCCTTTGGGTTGTCACATTTACTTATTTTTTTCCCCCAGTCTTAAAACACTTAACCTTAACACTACATCATGGCACCTTTCATCTCTCCCTGCCTGATGGTCAGTCAGTTTAGATAAGGGCCTCCACCTTCGGCTTTACCGCTTTACCTCGATTGTGGCGTCCACCCCTAGCACCCTGGTCAGCCCTTTGAACAGAACTCTTCCAGCCCAACAAATCCAAACACTTGTCAAATCTCATCTTTGGCAGCCCCACGCCGTTAAACACCACCACATCACATGAGCTTCTCCCAGTGTTTCTTCCTTTTAATCTCTTGGGAGTTCTCACCATCTGGGACCAGCCCTCACCTTCTTAAAACTCCCCCCGCTCCGAGCTTTCACCCCTGGGATGCTGCCACGCTGGGTGTCCGGCTGTGAGGTAGTCACAGCCAGTTTCAGCTCTCAGGTTTCAACTGCCAGCGCTCCGCAATGCCGCCACTCAGCCAACTCGCCTCTCCTGTCTCCTCCGCTCTTCTACACACAGCCCCAGGGGAAAGAAGTCTCCTGTCACACATCGAAACACGTAATTCTCTTATTCCCCTCGTGACAAACAGCCAGCTTCGCGGCCCTCACGTTAGTTCTGGGACAAGGAGACAGAGCCACACTCTGAAGTGCACTCGCAGCAGCTGGGTTTCTTCAGCAGTCTGACAGCCTGCTCCCTGCGGGCCGGGGGCCTGCTCTGCGCTGCATCAAGGAGCTCCAGTTCGTCCTGAGAGATTCTGCTTGTGATGCATGAGTGCTACGGAGAAAAGGGAAAACCAGCCTGTCCACATCCCACCCCAGTGCCCAGAGAAACGACCACAGAATAAAGAGGGCGGGTTTCTGAACACAGGCTCTTACCTCGCCCCCGCCGAGCCTCTGTCGAGGACACTGGCTGTATGTTCTGGCGTCCGCCTCGCAGGGCTTCTGGCAGCGTGCACAGCTGAAGCCAGCACAAGGCATGTGCTTAGCACGCACAGCCTGTCACACACCAAGCTATCAGCCACCCAGCCTCACGGATCTCTGCATACCTCTGCTTCGGGAACTTTCTAGTCAAAACAAGTGACCGCAGGCATGGAGGGGGGCAGTTAAGCCTCTCACCTTCCTAACTGGGCAATCTCGTTTCTGTGCCCAGAGACCCATTATCCCTGGAGAGGCCGGGAGATGCACGGCCGAGGCCAACACTGACAGACAGACCAAACGCCGACATTCCACCAGGATTCGTCTTTATTGATACGAATATTGCGCCCCGTGCCAGAGGAACTGCTGTAACAAGATTAGGACTTGATTTCTAAAGGCAATAAAATAACAATGACCTCATAGACAAAGCACTGGGGACAATCCTTGCAGAGAAAATGCGCTTTTCTTCTTTGGCCAGAGTGACCAGGTGTTCCGTGCTGCCCTGGGCGTGAAACTCCGGTCCTGGTACACATGCGCTCCTTCCTTCATTGGCCCTCGGAACATCCCGGCTCTGAGGTGTGTGCCCAGGCGGCCTTCTCCACGCTCCTCCTCCACCACGTTACCCTTCCTCCGCTCACCCGATCGACTTCCCGCTTCCGTGAGGCGAGTGCTCCTGGAGGGGCGAGCCACGCCTGGTGACAAAACAGCTAGCACCAAGAGGCTGGCTCTTCTTCACGAAGTGAACCCGGTACTTTTTGATTCTCGTTGATCTTTTTTTTCTAAGGAGAGCAAAGTCTTAAGTGGCACTAGAGTGTAAAACTATACAACTGCGTCCAACTACAATCGTCTACAGCGTCCAGCCACAGAGCCACGCGCCCCTCAGATGTAGAGCTGGTGGGAGGCCAAGGTGTCCATGAAGGGGCGCACCAGGTTGTCCGTGGAGAAGTAGAAGATGAGCCCGAATGTGATGGAGATGGGGAGGGCGGGCAGTGCTTTCTTGAACACGGCGAGCAGCAGGAGGGTCAGACACAAGCCCTGCAGGACACCGGGGGGAGGGGAGGTGGTGATGAGCACTGTGGGCCCGGGGTTGTGGGGACCAGTGAGCAACGGCCTAGTCCCTGGGCTCAGGAGCGTGTCAGGGCCTTGTAGGACAACAGCCCCGGGCACCCATGGTCTTCCGTGGTCCTCTCAGCAGCTCTGTGAGGAGCCTGAGGGCAGGAGCTCTCACTCCCATGGTGACTCCCTGCCCGTGAACAGGTGAACCAGAGAGCTGGCCTCCTGGTGCTAGATGCTGCCGCCTCCACCAGGCTACCTTCCCTGTCTGGCTGCCGTGGTAACACGTGGACCCAATGGCAGCATGCCTCCCCTCCAAGGGACACATGTAGGAGAACTGGAGAGGCTCAGCTGAAATGCCAGCGTGGGCTCAGCAGCGGACACTAAGGAAACCAAAGACGCCCGTGACTCCTCCCCTCAAGCAGGTGCAGGAGGGCCGAACCTGTCCCCACACCTGCAAACGCAAACAGTGGTCCAGGGTGGGGACAGGGAACCAGTGTGCCTGCTCCATCCCTGGAGAGAGCAGGGTTTCAGGTGAGACAGGCCAAGGTAGAGGAGCCTGGGTCCACCACCCTTCCCTGATACACACTGTGGACGGATACAGAATCTCCAAAGAGCTGAGCCTCGGCCTCCATGTGCCACGTGCTGCCCAGGGTTCACGGGGACAGAGCCCTGAGTGTGAGCCACTCAGAGCCCCTGCCACTGAGGGGCAGACGATGTAGTTCACTTCCCCCATCATGCGGATCTGGCTGCATTACGTGACTATAGGGGCCTCCAGATTTCACTGACAGGCTCAAAGTACTTGGCTCCCCCTCCTGAGCCCCAGGAGACCCCTGGGATTCGAACCCCAAGATGCCTGGGTGGTGCATGGAGGGAACACACCCAGCCCCAGAGACGGAGACCTGAGTTCAAATCGCAGCTCGTCCCTCACCAGTGCTGTGCCCCCAGGCCCAAGGCCCTCAGCGAACTTCTTCCTCCAAGAATCTCAGGTGTCCTGGCCCTTGCCACCCTGGCGTGCACACTCAGTAACGTCAGGGCCCTTGTCTCGTTGACGCCCAGACTCCCCTGTGCGCCTCAGTCTCACGTTGAGGATCCTGGAAAGCCCACCCAGCCCCCATCACTTCTGCCCCTCCCCGGGACCACAGCATCTGAAAATCCCCCCAGGATCCCAGGCCCCCACGGCCCACTTACGATGAGGATGGCCACAAAGCAAGCCAGTGTGGTGTTCCAGTCCCCGCTGCCCGTGGCCGCCGCCTTGCCCACCAGCACACTGTAGAAGATGAAGTCTCCGAGGCCAAGCTTCACACCCCCTGTGTGGGGAAGACAGAGGGGTCCATCATCTCAGAAGTCCCAGGGGAGCGGCAGAGGAGGTGAACAGCAGCCAAACGGCCAGGAACCCAGGGGACAGAGTCCTGGGGTGCTCAGGGGGCCAAAGAGGGTAGCTTTGCCACCCAGCCTGCCTCACCTGGACTCTGGGACAAGGAATGGCTGCCTCGGGAAAAGAGTAGCCAGCGGGAGAAGGGGGAACCTGTGGACTGAGTGACTTGCAATCTGGGCTGTGAAAAGCTGGCATGTCTGATAACTCCCCTAAAACTGGTGCTTGGCACTTACTTTAATTCAAAAAAAAAATCAAGCAAAACACATGGTCCAAAACACATGGGGGAAGGCTGTGCAACTTAGTGCTGAGTTTGACTGATAAGTATTTTTTAGGAAATTCAATTTCACTACTTGTAAGAACATGTACAACACCCACAGGTCCCCTGGAGACCTGTTCCCCTTAAAAACAGGTAAACATATTTATTATTAGCTTATTTATAACTGAAGAGTCAATGAGAGGAGTTAGAATGCTGTCACGTTTGTTTCTGTTAGTATAACCGCCCCAGACACTTGTATAGGATAATTTTGTTTATCGCAGACAGCACAAATTTTCATATGACAAACTCAAGTAGGCCTGATCAAGGACACTGCTGGCCTCATCCACCCCCACACCCTCCTCCCTTCCAGGCTCCAGATAAGAGGTGTTCCTCCTCCTGGTCAAGGAAGTGTCTGTCCCCAGCTGTGGCTGACCTTCCAGGATTCTGCTCAGAAGTTACTCCTCAAGCAACTCTCTCTGATCTCAGAGACCTAGTCAAGAACCCCACTGGTGCTCCGCACCCGGGGTCTCCTGCACCATACCCCCAACTCACAGAGTTCACTTCACAGTCAGTGCCCACACCATAGCCGGGCTGGGCCATAGCCGGGCACCCCTGCCCCCTGCAGTGCAGGCACACAGCTGATGCTCAATGAATGCTGTTAAATACATCCTTTAGTCTGAATGTGCAAGTCCCCATGGCATGGCCTGCCAACCCAACCCTGCCCTTGCAGGTCTCTCCTTGACCTCTGTAAGGCCATCTCTGATGAGAGAGGAAAGTCTCCCTCACACCCCCCTCCCCAGACCTCAGGGAGCCGCACCTCCGCCCTCCGCCCCCACACAGACCATCTGGACATGGGCACCTTACTTTCCTCCTCTTCCTCCAGTTCCTCCCCTGGGTAGCCAGGCAGGGGGTGCTCGAAGACTTCAGGGTATGAGGGCTCCCCAAAATTGTCATAGGAGTCTTCTTCTGGGCATCCAGTAACAGCAGGTGGCAGCGTCACCATGGGGGAGGAAGAGGACGAGGGAGAGACACAGCCAGTCAGAGGCCTGTCTGAAGGCCAGGGCTGCCCCGCCCTCACCCACCAGCCCCAACGCAAAGAGCACGCCTCTCCGGGCCACAGAAAAGAAGTGAGGCTGAGGCAGAGGACCGAAGTGCCCCTCACTCGATCCCCAAGATGCCAGGGGGTTGGTTTTCTCTCCTGCCCACCCAGACCCCATGTCTCCCAGAGAGGCCAAGCCAGGCTGAGCTGGGCACACAAGACAACCTGCCCCCAAGGACGAGAAGCTACCAGCCCCCCAACACTCACCCATCTCTGGGTCATAGGGTAGCTGAAGGGCTCCCTGAGAGGAGGGGTCCAGCTTGGCCATGCCCACCGTCCACACCATGGCGGCTGGAGAAGGAGACAAGGGTCAGGCCTCAGTCAGGACAAACTGTGGCTGCCCCTGGGCCTGAGAGGCAGGTGGGCCAATCGGTGTCCCCAGGAGCCTGCACGGGACCCTCCGTTCCATGGTGCTCCATATGTCCCACTGTTAGGAGGCCACTGGGGGAGGGGTGCGGCTCACTGACCAGGTGTGGGCAGACAACTCTTTTCCTATCTTTTTTGCCTCCTCAAAGAAACAAAGGTAATAGTATCAGTGAATAGTTTGGTGAACTAATTGTGGTTTTGTTTCATTGTGGTTAAAAAAAAACAAACAAGTAACATAAAATGTATCATCTTAACCATTTTGAAGCAGGCAGTTTAACAGTGCTAAGTGTATTCACACTGCTGTGAAACAGATCTCCAGGCCTTTTTCACTTTGCAACACTGAAACTTTGTATCCAGTGGACAAGCCCCACTGTCCCCTCACCCCTCCCCCATCTTACTTTCTGTCTCTGTGAATTTAACTATTCTAGGTAGCTCATATAAGTGGAATCTACAGTATTTCTTTTTGTGACGGGCTTGATTCGCATAGCATAATGTCCTCAAGGCTCATCCATGTAGCACATGTCAGAAGTTCTTTTTTAAGGCTGAATAATATTCCATCCACGGTGTACATATATACCACATTTGATTATCCATTCATCCATTGACAGGCATGTGGGTTGCTTCCAGCTCTTGGCTGTTGTAACTAATGCTGCTACAAACGTGGTTGTACAAAAACACGTTCAAGACCCTGCTTCAGTTCTCTCGGGTACCTGCCCAAAAGTGGGACTGCTGGGTCACCGGGTCTTAATAGGGTTTTCTCGCTCCGGCCCAAAACCTCACTTGACTCATACCCCAGCTCTCCATCTCTCTAGCTGAATGCCTAGTGAGCACCTCAAACTCAACATGCCCCAAATGCTCTCAACAGCTGCCAGTTCCATCCTTTGTGTTGTTGCTCCCAAAACAATGACATCATCGTGGACAGTCTCGCATCATGTCCCAACCATCAGCTCGTCTTGCCAATTCTGCCTCTAAAATGCCCCCAGAACGCAACCACATCCTGTTGCCTCTACTGCTGCCCCCGAGCCAAAGCCCATTCTCTCTCTCCTGGGCTGTCATTCGGCCTCCACACCTGGTTCCTGCTTCCACACTTGACGCCCATACACTCTGTTCCCCACTCGGCCACCTGTGCGATCCTGTGAAAATATCAAGTCAGGTCAGCCGGAAATCTTCCAGGGGTGTCACAGCTCACTCAGGAGTAAAGCCTAGTCCTCACCACAGCCTGCACGGCCCATAGTGATCTGGAGCTGCCCCCTCCCCCTGCTGGCCCCGGGGCGCTCCCTGGACACACCAGGCCCTTGCCCACCTCAGGGCCTTTGCACTTGTTGCTGTTCCTTCTGCCTGGAATTCTGTCCCCAGATTCTCCTAAGGCAGGAAAATGCTGCCTTATGACAAAGGGCTTCCTTGACCTTATGCAGAACACCAGCCCCCGACTGCCCTGAAGTCCTTAGGTCCCTTACATTGCGTTCTTTCTACAGAGCAGTCACCTCCTGATTTACGCATTTGCCTGTTTAGTTACCGCCTTCCCTCCTAGAACGTGAGCTCCACCAGAACACAGACGGTGAGCGGAGTCCAGGCACCAACTCAGTCTTTCCACACGTGTGATCCCAGCTCATCCCTGAAGCATGCCTGGAATGTGCTTTCACACTCGAATCTTCATTTGTTAGAGATTACCCAGAACTCCATAGCTGTTCCATCAGCAGTTTCTCCAGGACACCCTGCAGACAGCTGAGCCCCAGAGATGCACGCTTTCTACTTAAGTGCCACCAACAACAGACAGGAGGGTATTACTAGCACAGCGCCGTGAGCTCTGGGAGGCCTGGGCCCACATGGACCTCGTCTCCAGCTGCAACTCCAGTGCTCCGCACAGTTCCCACCACAAAGCGGGGATCTGACCTCTGACACACGTTTGTTGAGTGCATACAAAAACCCAAACCTCTACATGCTGGCCTGAGCCCAGGGGCATCCCACATGCCTTCCCTTCAGAAACGTCACTTCAACCAGCCATGCAGCTGTGAAGGAAGCCCAGTGAAAGCCAGGCGAGCCCTGGTCCCCCACACGCCTTCCCCAAGGAGCCCCTCTCCGAAGCGCCTCCAACCATGGAGGGCTGAGCGGGTGGCCATGGGCTCTTGGAATGCAGCTGGCACCCACCACACACCTGCCACTTGGTGGGTGGAGCTCCAGGGCCCCTCCTGCTCTAACTTTCCAAGCTTCGTCCTGTGTGACAGAAGGTAGTGTATGCTGTCATCTCCAGAAGGTGGAGGCTGCCACCTCCTCCCTTTGGTCAGGGAAAGGACAACTATCTCCTAGTCCACTCCAAGAGCCTGGCTGCCACCTCGGTGCCTCTGAACCCACGTTGGAGGAGGCACGGGGGCCACTCACATGAGTATATAAGGGCAGGAAATATGGGCTCATTTCTCTCCTGCGCAGTCTCCACCAGCATTCTCAGCGGCCCTTTGGGGCACAACACAGCCACGAGATCTGGGAAGAAACAAAGTTAAAAAGACACTTATTCCCAAACAACCCCGAAAGAGGGGAGCCGGCCCTCTTAACAACAGCATGGACGGGGCCACTGGTTCCCGGAGCCCTGAGTGTGAGACTCTCAGGGCAGGCCCTGCTGCCCCATCACCCAACCCCCGGGGTCTCCAGCCCCAGTCCCTGGAGTCTGCACTGGTTGGGGAACAGAGTGGTAGGATGAACTTGAGGTCCCACTGCTCTGGGCCCTGACATGAAAGAAACAGAAAGAAACAGTACTGGTGAGGGCAACTACCTTGATACTAATGAAAAAGCGGCCCACTCTTTGGATGCTCCTTATTTGTAGGTCCTGTGCCCAATCTGCACCCATAACTGACAGTGTGTGGAGCGCTTAACAGTGGGAGTGCTCAGCAAACATCTGCCATTACTAGTAACCACACCAACAGTCACAAGGCTACAGGACCTCACAGGCTTTACGGAGGTGAGCCTCTTGGGAGGAAGACCAGACAGGCCTCACAGGGAGAGAAGGGGACCTTCCCAGCACCTGCCACATGTGAGCAGCAGCGAGGACTCGGCCCAGGATGCTGACCCCACTGCCCGCCACCAGGCCCTTGTACCGTCTGTGCCCACTCACCGTACACAGAGATGGCGCCCAGGATGACCCACGCGGACCATTCCGGGAGGTACTTGATGAACACCAAGGCCATGAGCGCGCTGATCATGATGAGGTAGGCCTGCTGCAGCACCAGGGGGCCCTTCCAGTGGATGCACACCATGCCCACCGCCCCAAAGTTCCAGACGGTCAGGAACAGGGTGGGGTGGTCCATGGCCACATTGTAGGTCTTGAGCACCTCCCTGCAGAAGCCCAGCAGGGGGAGGCGGGGAAGGGGGCACTCAGCAGGGAGGTTAGTTAGACCCTGATGCAATTCAACATCCGCCTGCTCCTCGACCATGAAGTCCCAACTGGGTTTTTCCAACTTCTGGTTTCATTGACTGAGTCCCTCCCCCATTTCTATGAGCCCCAAACTAACCACTCGGAATCGTTTCTGGAGCAAGGTGGGGACTACACCGACGTCTCATTCTTGGGCAGGCTCCCATAAACGTGCACTGGCACAACCCAGAGGGCCCTGGGCCCCTGGGGAAGGTCCTGTCCCTCCTGTCTCTTTGAGCCCCCAGGTTGGGCTGATACCCCAAATCAAGGGCAACAGAGACCACTTTTGCTACACGCCAGGAAGGACCAGGCCCAGCCCCAAGATTAGAATGTAAAGCTCGAGGGATTCTACCCTCTTCAGGGTCACAGAGCACCTTCTCCATGCTGGCTCTGCTTATCTGCTTTAACTTAGGAACCAGAAAGAGATGCATGGCCCACCATGGAGCCCACACTCCCATGTCTGAAGGCAGCCTGTGGGAAGAGGGCTGGGCTCGTGGAGCAGAGACACTGGGGGTGGGGGTGCCCAAGGGGTGCCCTGCCCTGCCCAGGTCCTTTACAGTCACTTGTGCCACATGGGCAGGACCCCCAAGGTTCCCGCTGCTCACCAGCTGCCACTCACCCGAGGTAGATGTAGGTGAAGAGGAACAGCAGCATCAGAGAGGACATGATCAGCCAGCCGTGGATAAACTGCACAGAGAAACAGGCAGAGTAACCACACCATGGCCCCGTGTATCACAGGCCCTCAGGTTCCAGGACCGAGGCCCAAGCCTGGAAATCCTTCTGCATCAGGCTCCTACGAGACTGTGCTGGGAGTACTAGCGGCCGTTTCCCAGATACAGAGTGCAGAGAAGTTCTAGCTCTCTGAAGGTCACCCAGCAAGTGTACAAAGGAGACAAACCTCCTTTAAGCCTGAACACCCGGACCAGTACTCGCTCCGAAAGGGTGCTCTGGGTGTCCCCGACATGCAGGCACACCTATGCTCTGGAGGAAAAGCTAGCAAGGTCTCTGCCCACGTGTGCTGCACTCCGGTGTGAGGGCAGTTGGATGATAAACAGATACATATACATTCTAGCATGTGGTGATAAGGGCCACGAGGGAAACATTGGCAGGACGAAGCGATGGCAGATTCATTAGGGGTGCCGATTCAGACAGGTGGTCAGCGCAGGCTCTTGAGGTGGCTTCTGAACAGTCGACACAGGGAGTCCCTTCCCACCTGAGCGCTGGCACACGCTCCTCTCCTGGCCAGACTCAGGAGGGTCAAGGACGAGGGTAAGGCTGTCCCTAAGCCAGTCCCTTGGCCAGCCACTAGTGGCACAGAGGTGACACTCCTGCCAGTCTCCCCACTCTGGGACAGACCCAGCATGGGCCACGAGAGATCTCAGGGAGGACCTGATTTACCAGGAGTGAAACGGGTGGCCTTTGTCAGGCTGTGCGTGGGCTGCCTTTGGGAGGCACTGATGCTCTTTTGTCCCAGCCAAAGTTTTCATGTAAACAGTATCCTCTGCCCCAGTCAAGCAGCTCTCTCCTCTGCTTCCCACCACCCACCCCACCCCACCCCAACTTAAAATGCTGGGGATCATTTACACAGGTAATTATTAATTGAGAGGCCTCAGCTCCCAGACGCTTCCTGACATCCTCTCCCATCGCTCAGCCCCATTTCCACCCCCCAGCTGGGAAGGGGCTCTAGACTGAGCCTCCTCATCTCCCGCTACCTGCTCCACAGGTGCTGGCAGCCTGACCACAAAGTGCTGCACACGCCCATGCGCAGTTGGTTTTAAATCAGGTTATGCCTGCTTTAACCACCTTTTAGTCACTGGGGCTTCAGGGAGAAAAGCCCGAAACTCACACCTAAAAGCTTATGGCATCTCGGGGGACAACGCCCACAATTTGGGTCAGGAGGACTCCACTCCTCTACCACCTCCTACGGCCACTCCACAGCCACAGGGGGGCCCCCCAGCCTGGACTGGAAGACCCCAGCACAACGTCTGTACTTCCCCAGCCTAAAGGGAAATGGGAAACTAAAAATAAACCTGGAGGGGAAGTATGGGGTCCAGGGAGCCTAAAATAGAACATCTCACTTCTTCAGAAGGAGAAGCAAACTAAAATTCACTCTGAACGTGAGAAGTGACGCCCTGAACACTGCGAGGAGCAGCTCACATCAGTGGGATTATGTGTAAATTGAAGAGAAAAGAGCCTCGGGTAATCCGCAGTGGGGGCAGGAGTGGGCGTAAGAGTACCAAAACCCAGAGTCTGTTCTGCAGGAAAAAAGGGACTCTGATTTTTTTTTTTCTTAAGCCAACGGTTGCACACAGAGGGCCCGCGGGGCGGGCGGCCGGGAGGAGGGGCGGGCAGGCGGCGGGCAGGGCCGGCGCTCACCTTGTAGCAGCGGTACTTGTAGAGCACGACCAGGAAGATAGTCATGACCACGATGACGCTGATCATGATGAGGGTGTTGAGCACGGAGTTGAGGAGGCGCTGGCCCACCGAGGGCGTGTTCTCGGTGAACGGCGTGTAGATGCTGAGGGCGAAGGCAAGGGCCTTGGCGTTCATTCTCTGCCTGCTCTGGGTGCCCCCGGACCACTGGTGGAGGCACCCTGGGAACACCTGCCATGCTGGAGTGCTGTCCGCCATCCCCACCAGCTGCCCTGCCGTCCAGCCCATCTCCCAGCCCCTGACCTCTCAGCCCGATGACCGGGCCCAACGTGACAGCGGGAAAGGGCTCGATGACCGCACCATGGCCCCGCACACCCACACCAATGAGACCTGGCCCTGGAGGTGCCTACCCCACCGCTCTGTTCTGGTCCCAGGACAGCTGGCCGTTTCCCATACCCCTCACTATCAGCCCCACCCAGCCTAGCATTTGCCCCTACTTCCACCCTACCCAACGCAATCAGTTCAGGAAGCAAGTCCCTGGACCCTCCCTGTCCAGCCTGGGCTGCCAGGAGTGAACTGCCTGCGAAGTCCCCAGGTTCTCTTAATGCTTTGCACCTCTGTCTGAGTCTCCCACAGAGTATAAGCTTCCCGAGGGTGGGGGCTTCTCTCTCTGCTCCTTTCTTTAAAAAACAAAACTTCACAAAAACTGCCTAAATTAAAAAAAAATGGGGGGGTACTTGGCAGTGATTAATTAATACAAGGAAGTGGGGTGAGGGAGGGGAAGCTTCTCATTTTTCTATGCTGCTGCTCCTGCCTGTGTTCTTTTTACTAAAATAAATACACTCTCCCTCACAAGGTTGGATGTGAGCCGAGAAACCTGGTCCAGCCACATCGGTTTACATTCATGGGAGCAGAGGCCCAGAGAGGAAGCGACTTGTTGGAGGCTACACAGTGACAGGTAGCACAGCCGTGCCTGGGACCTGGCATTTGGAGCACTGTGCTCAGCACCGTCAGGCGAGAGGATGCCTTCTGCAGTAAGCCCGGCGTGCCAGAGTGGGGCGCTGTGCTAAGCCTTTGCACATATCAAGTCCCTTAATTCTCCAGGTAACCTTTTTATCAAACCTCTTCTTACTGCCACCGGCTGGAGCTGCAGGAGCAGTGGAGCCCCAGGCCCAGCCCTGCTCCCCACCTGCCAGGCCCCCACTCACAGCTGCCCGTTCTTCTCCGTGTAGAAGCGCACGGACTTGATGGTGGCCACCACCACGATCATGCAGAGTGTCACAGGCACGAAGAGCATGATCACGTGCTTTGCCCCGTATTTGAGGGTCAGCTCCTCCTCCAGGCCCGGCAGCCGCCCGGGGACCCCGCTGCAGACGTAGCGGTCAGGGTCCTCCTCGTGGTCCTCCTCGCTGTCCTGGTTTCTCTGTGGGAAACCACACCGTGTGGGCCACCAAATGCCCCAGAGGTGGCCTAATGACACAGGGCATGCGTGTTTTGGAAGAGGAATCGAGAAGTTTGAATGTTTGAAATTCCAGGGCATTTGAAAAGTGTACGAGGACCACCAGAGAAGGGTCAGAGTTGGTGCTGACCACCACAGATGCGGGGAGGCCACGGCAGCCACAGAGGAGGGTGGTCCGCAGGCCCCTGGCTTACCAGTGAATGGGTCTGGAGCGCGTCTAAGGAGCTAGCTCTCCCCTACCTCAGTACAGGGGCTCAGGATGCCACTCAGTTCTGTTCATGTGGCCATACTGACTTGGGAGGAGACAGGCCAGGGGACAGGCAGAAGCTAGAGAGTAAACCTTTTTGGTTGACAAATCGCAAACTAGATTGATCGGTACACACAGGGACTTTCTTTGATTATAAATAAGACACTGGGAGTTTGCAGAAAAAGACATTACTTCAAACTTTTGCCCCCCAAAATCAAGCATGTGAAATTCGGGCTCCGAACCAAGGAGGCTAACCCGGCATCGAGCGCCTGGGAGGATCTGGCCTGTGATAAGCTGGGAGAGCAAGTGAGTGAGCAGAGAAGGAGGGTGCAGGGATGCCTGCCAGACGCTGGCGTAAATGAACCCATAAGGATTTCCGTCTTGGAATTGTGGCAATTTAGGGTCATTAGCTGTCTTGGCAATTACATTAACAGCCAAAGACAAAGCCAAATGAAATGGAATAAAAAATGGTTATTGCTTCAGTATTGGTGCTCTGCAGAGATTTTGATCTAGATACTCAGCTAAGAAGGAAAAGAAACAAACCGTTAATGAACAGGAACTGAAACAGCTAAAATGCACAAAAACTCCCGGGGATACAAGATGAAGAAACTACCAAGAAAAGGCTACGGAGGGGCTGAGCAGTGGCCTTGAGTTAGTGAGGTCCCACTCGGAGGGCACAGAGCGTCCCAGGAGAAATGATCTCCAACTTCAGCACACAGGATTTGGGCTGGCGGGAAGAGAAAGTTCCACATGGCAAGGTTTTTAAATACTGTACTGGGTAAAATGAAGAATGAGATTCAGGCAAATTCAGACAGTGCCTTGCCCTGATAAGGAGGGAGGCGGCTTGGGTAGGTGACTCTCCCAAGGACATCTGCCACTTCAGAAGGTTATCGTCAGCCCTCTGGGTTGCAGAGACAAAACCACCGCATGGTCCACCCCTCCTGTGTGAACTAAATGAATGTGTGTCCCTCCAAAATTCCTATGTTGCAGCCTAACCTCCACTGTGAGGGAATCACGAGGTGGGGCCTTTGGGAGCAGAGCCCTCGTGATCAGGGATAGTGCCCTTATAAACGGGACTGCAGAGAGCTTGCTCACCCCTCCCGCCGCGTGAGGACGCAGAGAAGACAGCTGCCTGTGAACCAGGGAAGTGGTCTCTCACCGGACACCAGATCTGCTGGCACCTTGCTTGGTCTTGGACTTCCGGTCTCCAGAGAGTGAGAATTAAATTTCTGTGTAATTTACAAGCCACCCAGGCTTTGGTAGTTTTGTTATAGCCCAGAATCCCCAGCTTGAAAGTCTAAGGTGACTCAGGGATAGTCACCACATCGACCACCTGCCAAAAAGGTTCCCCTGCAGCAGTGTTCCTCCTGCCGCCCTTGAGCGTTGTGTTACCTGTCCCCGCATCCAAACTGACTCTCACGTGCCTGCATTAAGAAGGTGAATCTAAGGGGCAGGGGCTGGGTGCAGAGACTCAGTCCACTGCTGTTGAACTTGAGCAGGCTGGGAATGTAAAGTCTACTACAGAGCCCTCACAGAGCAGATGTGAGCTCTGCCATGGCAACCACCCACCTTTCTGGCCATTCTCACTTTTACTTTCCCCTCCCCCTGCCCAGGACTGTCTGGTTTCCATCCGTTAGGTACAGGAACCCCAGGGGCTTGTTTGGAGGCCTCAGCCCGCTGGTGGGAACCTACCCACTGGGCAGCAGTCTCTCCGTCCTCCAGGCCCTGCCTGGCCTCCTGCTGGCAGGAGCGCGGTGTGGGGCTCTCGGCTGACATCAGGGAGGTCCGCTCGTTGCATACTTCTTCCTCGCTGTCAGAGGCCATGAACGCGAGCATGGCCCGGCCTCCAGACGAACCTGGGAAAACAAACACAGGCGGCCTCGCCCATTGCCCTGTGTGGCACAGGCAGTGCAGGGTGGCGGGGCTGGCTAGAGGTGGCTTTAAAACCTGGACACAGGTCCTACCCTGCAGCCACCCACCAGGACACCGTGTCGAATGGCTGCTGTAAAGCAATGGCCCCCGGCAGCCACCGTGTAGGCTGCGACGACCTCGAGAGGGACTGGCCTTAGGAGATGCAGGCCCCAGGAGGCAAAAGGCCCAACTAGAGAAGTCAAGGCCACTGTAAACTGTCAGCACACTTATCCATTCAGCCGCCACGCACCCACCGAGCACCTACAACGCTGCGCCGGGCTCTGGGGGCGCAGGGGTGAGCACGAGACACGCTTTTGTCCGTAAAAACACCCACTGCGACAAATTTTATAATCCAGGCGTCCACCCAGCAGCACAGAAGCACGAAGAGGGGACTAGACCTGAGGTCAGGAGTGTTTTCTAGAGGAGGAAACATTGCTGATGGAGACAGATTGTTCCAGGGGGGAGGGAAGGGCATGATGAAAGTCGCAGTCTGGGCCTGGCACTGCCGAGAGGGGCGGTGAGGTGTGAAGGGTCTCCTGTTCCAGGTTAAGGATGTATACGGCGCACCACCAGCCCCCTCCCCCACCCAGGACAGTGTGACAGGCAGATCAATCTGTGTTTAGAAATGTCAGCCTGGCCATGGACTGAAGGGAAAAGGACTCCCCGAAGGCATCAGCAGGATGGATGCACAGGATCCACAAGGGGCCAGGAGGTGGACAGATAGGACCAGAGGTGGGGACTGGATGAAGGACTGTCCAGGACAAGGGCAGGCATGGAGCTGGACACAGCAGGTGAGAGGAGGCTGTCTCGGCGGGGGAGACTGTGAATTTGGTCCAGGGATCCGGGTGTCTGTGGATTAAAAGGGAGAAGCGGCTGGGAAGCAGCGGAGTGCCTGGGTCCAGGGCACAGGGAGGGAGGTGAGAGTCATGAGCCAAGAAGTGGCAGCTGAAGCCACGGGAGCAGTGAGACTACGTGGGGCGAGTGTGTGCATGTGTGCACACGTGTGTGTGGTCGGAAAGCATGGCTGAGGCAGGGCCCACGGGAAGACTCAGGCTGAAGGGACCACACAGGAGGGGGGCCTGTCCCAAGGCCACTGTGCCATCCTGAGCGGTGTGTAAACACAACACCATACAGAAGCCAGTGCAGCCCAAAGGGGCTGGGAAGAGCGTCAGACAACCCCTGCTGGATCTGACCGTCCCACTGACATCCTGGGCAGGGACGGCTGAGCTCTCACCTGGGCCAGCTCTCACCATCACTGCCTCCTGGAAACCGTTGGGGCAGAGCTTTGTGCCACTAGGGACAGACAGCCAGGTCTCCCTTCTGCTGAAAGTTTGTCTCCAAGGTGATCATCCCATAATTTATAATTTTCAAGACAGCGGGTTCCTTCCAGTAGGGTCTGTGGCTGTCACTCTTTGAAGACAGCACTCAGGGCTGTGGCCTGGATTATTCCCGTGTGGATTTCAATTCTGTCCCCCAGGCTCACAGGCACAGGGCAGAGCCTGCCTCTCTGTCCACCTCTCTGCCTTGGGCCCATTACCCACGGCTCCCTGTTGGGCTCACAGGGATTTCAGAGTGGATGAGCTCCCAGGGCTTAGGATGGATGAGACACAGCACCAGAGCAAGAGAACAGGAAGCAAAGCGAGATAACCGCGGGACACTGCTCTTCTGGAGCTCAGATCGAGAGAGGGACGGTCTGTCTGCTGTCGGGATTAGAGGTCTTGGGTCTCAAAGAGTACGAGGGACAAGAAATGGCCAGGTAAGGAATCGCTTGCAGAGATTGAAGGAGGAGGGACATCTTGGAAAGAAGTAACCTCCTAACTAAATGTGTGGGCGGGGGAAACTACCAGGGCCAATTTCTGACAAGCTGACGTGGCTGAAGCGGGGGACCTGGGAGGCAGTGGTGGGAGATGGGGTAGGGAAGGTGGGGTGAACCATCCCAGGGAGGCCATGGCGCATGGCCGAGGAGTGGGAGCTGCATCCAGCAGCGGGGCGCCAGCGAAGGACTCTGAACAGAAGAGGGATTTGAACAGGGTGAGGCAGGATGCCAGTGGAGCAGCACTCTACAGGCGGCGTGTGGGCTCCTGCTCTCCACCGACATCCCCCTAAGACTAGGCTGGGACCTGGGCCACAGGAGGGCGGATCTGGCTGCTCCTTGGTGGCCAGGTCTTGGAACCAGCAGTCTAACCCAGGGAACCCAATTTGGGGGACACAGCTTTGCAGCCCCAACACACTGAGCGACCTTGGGAAGTTCGTAGCTTGAGTTCCTTCATCTAATGAAGATCTGGGAGAAGTTTCAAGTCCTTCTCTGTGAGGCTCAGTCTTGCAAGATAAAAAGCTAAATAAACACCCGCTGGGACCCGACAGTTCCCTCATCACTCACTCTGGCATCAGTGAGTTCATTCTTCCTGATGACCGGTACCCAGAACTAAGAGCAGTACCAGTCTCTAAATCACGCATCCCTGAATCACAACATTCCATCTGGAGCAGAGCTTTGGATGGGGCATGGAACTATGGGTGGCTCTTCTAACGCTGTTTTCCAGCCTGTCCGTTTGGCTTGG
This sequence comes from Desmodus rotundus, assembly GCF_022682495.2. Lineage (NCBI taxonomy): Eukaryota > Metazoa > Chordata > Mammalia > Chiroptera > Phyllostomidae > Desmodus > Desmodus rotundus. Next base: position 12,057,884 of record NC_071396.1, on the reverse strand, counting down.
GGTGTGAATTAATAATGAAGTTACAACCTCCCTCCTTCTGGTCGCCCCAGGCCTTTGGATGCCTGTGATTTATCTTTGCGATGCCTGGGAGGGCAGATTGGGAGTGCCTGCACCTGAAGAGTGATGGGTTCACAGTTACCCTCGGACCTGGGTGGTAGGGGTCTGCATTTCGAGACAGTCCCTGGGTGATTTTCAGGCTGGTGTTAGACCTTCCCTGGGGCCACCCCTGCCAGGGAACCAGATGCTCCAGCCCGGGCCCCCAGCTCAGAACTGCAAGTATCCACTTATAATCCACCTCCCTGGCCCCTGGGCTGGGTGCCTCGCCCACCTGAGGGAGTTTGTTATACAACCACTAAAAACACCTTATTTCAAAAAACATATATATACGCATGTATATATATATAAAGGCCTGGTAAAAAATGTTACAGAAGTTCAAAGGATGTTTGAAGGTTTGGATAGTAAGATTGTGGGTGATTTTTGATTTAATATTTTTCTGTACTTCTAAAGCTTCTATAATAAACATGGATTGCATTTGTACAGGTTTTTTTAAAACGCTATTAATTTTTTTTAAAGGGACGCCATAGGTATTGACAGTTAACAGGTTTTCTTCCGCCTCTCCTGCACGCCCTCCCACTGGACGGCGGGGGAGGGGAGCAGATGGGCTTAGGAAGCCACCTGCTGTCTTCTCCAGCCCCTCTCATTACCTGGCTCCTGAAGGAACAGAGCAGCTGGGACGTATTGCTTTGCTTCTCAGTGGGAACACAAGCCTGATGGTGTCTGGTCTGGGGGAAACCACCGCCCGAATCTGTGCAGATAAACGACCTTCTAGATGTTTGTCCACCTCAGAGCAGCACTGACGTCAACTCCCAAGGGAGGCTGAGTCAGAGGCTGGTGGGGGTGGGGCTGGGTGACTCTCCTATCACCGATGTCAAATCCCGTCACCCACATAGCAACCAGCACCCCATTCATTCTGAGGGGGCTGCAGGAAGAGGCAGAGGGGCTGATGGGGGCAGGGGGTGTCTAGGGAATGAGGCTGTGTTGTTCTGGAAACCCTTCCCGGAACAAAGCACAGGGCTGAAAGCTGCCTTGGATTAGGATGCAAAGTCGAGCATCCAAAGTAGCCACTGCTCACTCCCATCAATCAGCTGAATGGGACCAAAGTGCTGAAGTAGCCAAACCAAGGGATACTGACCCATAGAATTTCCCAGCATGCTCAAATCATTTCCTGCAATTATTATGGAAACCTGGTGACCCAGTTTTTTCAACCTCTTTCCATTTCAGAGAAATGCAAATGTTTTGACCTTAAAATGTAAGGCCAATGGACCTCAGTAGGAAACAGATTTCTTAAATGCCACAGTAAACACTGGTGCCTTATGGAAAAAGATGGAAATTGTAGCTCCAAAAGCAACTTGGCAGCTACTGCAACTTACCACAAACACTTAGGGCTACAGAGAGAGGTTTGGATCCCGAATACTTGGTTGTTTTTTATTTGTTTGTTTGTTTGCAGACCTCATTGAACCAATTACCCTCAATTTCAGAGAGGGTGGTGTTAGTTTTAAACAGGCCACTTTCTATGGTCGCACCTTGCAGCGGCCCATGACTCATGGGAAATTCAAAGTCTTCCCTTCTACTAGGAAATGGTTTGCTGAGGTGAGACTATTCCCTTAGAATTTTCTTTAGAAATTCTCACAGCTTCCCTCCCTGTCTGTGTCCCCAGCCCCAGGCTTCTGACTATGCGTTTGGCCCTGGATGACCTTCATCCACCTGCCCATCTACTGCAGCCCATACCAAGCTGGACATCACTTGCTGGATGGTTCTCCCCAGCAACGGGGGAGGAGGCTTCCGCCACATACTCTCTGGCTGCATGGCCTAACACAATTTATTTAGCTTCACATGGCCCATTTCTTCTTCTGGAAAAAGCGAAACAGGCACACCCTGCAAGAGTACTGTAAAAACTAGAGATCATACGTAAAGTGCCTGGCACACAGCAGGTGTTCGATAAGTAAATGGTAGTTTTAACTAAGACGAGATAGAGATAGGGATACAGTGAAGGGGGACAACGGAAGCCTGCTGATGCCCCTCTTGGAAGTGGCCCCTGGCCCTCTGGCAATGGGAACACTTTATCAAACTAAAGAGCATGTCCCCAGGACCAGTGTCAGAGCTGGCAAGGACGTTAAAGGCCATCTAGTCGATGCCCTATTTTATAGTTAAAGAAACCGAAGCCCGGATGGACAAAAGGAAGTCCCCAAACCAAAAGCTACAGTTACTTCCAGCCCGCTCAAGTGCCTGTGAGAGCCATGCATGCACTGGGCGGCCCAGGGCCATGGTCACGCAGGCGGCCCACACGGCACACCACGTGGGCACTCTGGGTACACGCCCACCTTTGTGAGGCACGTGCCTCTTCCATGGGCAGGTATGTGTGTTTTCTTTAATACACAGCTTCTCCAAAACACAGACAAGAGGTTGGTGAATTATAAATACTCACCAGATCACCTATTGCCTTACAAACCCAGCAGTCTCTCTCCTCCACCCCCCACAAGTCCAGCCTCTGCTGCACCTCTGCTCTTAGTGCTCCACGTGGGGGCAGAGAGTGGTGCTTCCAACATGGGCATGTCACAGGGACAGGGAGTGCCCACATGGGGGCATGGGGCAGCGGGCAGGGCCATGCTACCCTCGGTCAAATCAAAAGGATTACAATAACATCATAATCATAAAGTCCTGCCTGCCACGGCCTGGTGTGATAAGTAATGGTCTACACACCGATCAAAACCGGTTTTCCAAGAATTCTCCACAAAGGGAAAATTCTGAAGGCAAAACATTAACAGGAAACACAGGACACAGAACTTCCTCTCCAGTTTCCTACCTCTAGTACTTTCACAGATAACTACATACGGGTGGGCCTACAGTGAGGTAAGGAAATGACTGTTAATAGTGGTTATCACTGGGCTCAGGGCTACTGGGCTTTTTAAAAAATACTGCCTGAATTTTCCCAGGATGAACACATCCTATTTCTGTTTTCCCCTGAGTGTAACATTAAGTTTATCCATTTGTTTTTTCAGAACATGTATTACTTTTATTTTCAAAAAGCCAGCAAGTTGCTGGTTAAAGGACAGCAGAAAGGTTAGCACCCTTTCAATTTTTATTTCCCATGCTCCCAAAGACTATTTTGGCAAAGATGACTGAGCAACCCATTCTCCCAGGCAATGAATAGCCCTGACAGGATGGATCTCTTTCCTCAGAATTTCACAAGGTGCCCCCACCACCTCCAGGCCTGGAGGCCAGCACTGATTACACAAGACTTGAAATCCACATCAGACCAGCTAGCTCGAGGTAAGAAGAACCTCCAGGCCCTGGCCAGCGGCAGCCTAGAGGCCTTGCCAGCCTCCGAGCCCTAACATTCCTCCCCCCCAGCCCCGCCCCCAGCTGCTGGAGTCCGGGAACAGGTGGGAACACTTGCAAACACTGGTCATCTTGCCAGTCCCCAACTAGTGTCCTCAAGTCAAAGCAACAGCTGAACACCAGCCAAAGTTGTCTTTAGTGGAAACACGCGTTGACCTACACGCATTGCTTTGGTTTCTTAAGAAAAAAAGAAAGGAGTATATGTATGTATATGTATGTGTGAGTGTATACTTTTAATTTTTAATTTATTTTTGCTTCGTCGGGTGGTCAGACACCACATAGACCTTCCCTGGCAGCAGTGCAGGAATACGGGGAGGGGGGGGAATGTGGGAAACCTCTTGCACAAAAACTCCGAATATTAAGAAGCCACAGCCAGCTGGGAGCAAATCCTGGTGCTCAGTCACCAAAGCCACGTAACAGGAAAAGTTGCTTAACTCCCTGAACCTCAGTTTCCCCTTCTGTAGGAGGGTAAAAAATCATAGCCACTGTAGTGTGACTGAAGCTCTGAAGAAAATTTTGATATCTACTGTACAAAGTGGCTTTTTATTATATGTGACAAACTCCTAAAGTAAGGTATGCTACGTCATCATCATCATCAATAACTTAGAGAGAAGCCAAGGTTGGTGGCGTGTTTGTGCAATGGGACTGTGAGCAGCCACAGAAGAGCTGAGGGCATAGTGACAGGCATGACAACCTGCGCTGGCCTCCAGGCACATCTAAGTGGCAGCCTCTGCCCAGGCTCTAACTTGTCCTCCACTTTCTCAAACAGATGTGAACAGGGCGTTCGTCTCTGACGCTTGCACCAACTAAGACTGTACATCGGGTGCCCAGGTACTTCGACACCAAACAATATAGAATTTTCCCTCAAATCATCTCCATCCCACTCTATAGAAACATTCCTCCAAGCCCCCCGACTTCCAGCCCCTGCCCTAAATGCATCCTCATGCATGCAACGCATGAACCTGGAAAGCCAGCCTGCCTGATGCATGGCTGAGGCTGCAGCTCTGAGCTGGAGCTGGGCTCCCCAGCCCCTTCACCAGCTGAGCTCTGAAAACACAGCTACTGACAGGTTTGCCCACCGCCACACAACCACATTCACACAGAGGGGGACCTGAGGCTCACACACCTGCAGCAGCTTATCCAAAGCCTTAAATTCCTGCCCAAGGTCTTGGCCGAAGGCCTTGGCAGCTCAGGTGTCTACAGAATGAACTATGCACACATCAGGGGCATCCACACCGGAAGCCAGGGTCTATCCTGATCAAGTTACTCTCAGCACAAGCTTGGTAGCCCAGGATGTCAATTTTGAGTTAAGCTGGCTCTGCAATTTTTCTGGTGCGATGTCTCTTGGGTTCTCCACCTGTAAATGGGGAAGCAGTTGGTCCACCAAGCAACAATTCATACCTTGAAAAGGGAATACATATTAAGTCAATAGACAGGAGCATTTCATCCAACTGCCAAGGTCCCAGGACTGAACAGCAGAACGAAAGGCAGCCTGGCTCTGCTATATCCTACCTGGGCGACCTTGCACAAAGTCACTTTAGCCCTGTGGGCTGAGTTCCCCATTGATAAAATTTGGGCTGGAAACTAGCTACTATTTAGGTTCCTTCAGCTTCAAAAGCTTGATTCTGGGAGTCTCCCCACAGTTGTCAATGCCTGATAAAACAGTCAAATGCTGCTTGCTGGTCACGAAGTCGCCCGGCTCTAGGTCCTGACCTGCGGTTTAGTTCCTCACACACGCGGGAAGACCCCCGTCCCCTCCTGTCTTCCCTCCTGCCCCAGCAAAGCAGTGCCCAGGGCCGGTGCCACAGGGAGTCAGGGAGGTCCCACTCAGGAGGAAAGAACAAACGTCAAGGTCCACACGCCTTCCAGCCTCACGGGCACTGCTCCTTTGAATGCCCTGGCCCTTTAACAGCTCTCACCGCGCCCACCCCAGCGAGGAGTCGGAGGCGGGGATGACCCGGCCAGGCAGAAGGCCCAAGGCCTGGGGGCCACTCTCCGTACTCCTTCCGCGACCCAGTTCCAGGTCGGCTCCCGCGGTGCCTCTCCCGGCACCTCCCCTCTCCCGCCCCCGCGCCAGCTGCAGAGGCCGGGTCCGCGGCGCGCGCAGGGTCTGCAGCCCCGGAACTGGTGAAGGGACCGCGACAGGCCCCAGCAAGGGGCGCGCGAAGGGCAGGGCCTGGCCCGCGGGTCGCGGATCTATCCGAGGCCTCTGTGCTACGACCTACCGGACTCTGCCCGATCTCCCTGGGCCCTGGCTGCCAGCCGGCTCACCTGCTCCTCCGCGATTCTTGCTGGGTGTTTACGCGGCTGGCCCTGCGCCCGGCCAGACCCGGCGACAGCACAGACCCCGCCCAGGCCCCGCCCAGGCCCAGGCCCCGCCCCGGGGCCGGGCCCGCCCCCTGTCCCGCAGCCGCTTAGGCCCCGCCCTGTCGGCTGCTCAGGGTGCCCGCGCCTGAGCCCCGCCCGGCCTAGAGCCGGGACGCACTAGGGCCCTGCCCGCCCGCTGCACCTGGCGCCGGGCAGGTTAAACCCGGCACGGGGTTGGGCACTGACCTCACAAGGAGGGAAGGCCGGGCCTCCGTTCTCACGGGGCCTGGCTGCACCATGGGGCAGTAGTGGGTTTTAGGTGCCCGGGTCTTACCTTTCCTAGATTCCAGAACGGGAGGGATAGGCAACGAACCTTTATTTATTGGGTCTCCGTTATATGTGGTTTACATCTTATTTGTCTTATTTCAGTCGTGGGAACAACTCTGGGAGGGCGGGCCTCAGGGATTCCTTTTTTACACACAGGGAAATGGAGGTCCACGAAGGCGAAGCTGCTTTCCAAGAGAGCACGGGCCCCGAGTGGCAGGAGTAAGTGCAGAGCTCGAGTGCCACCCGAGGCAGCAGCCCTCTCCGTGTCAGGGCTTGAACCGGGCTGTGGCCGAGGGACCTTTGATGGATTCATTCCCTTCGAGGTTCTCCTTTGAGGTCAGCACCCTCAGCTGGTTTTCACATGCTGGTCTGTGACGGATGAGTAAGCGACTTGCTGACCTGACCGCAGCTTGGGAAAGGATGGCCTCTGCTGCAGCTTTCGGTGTCTGGGGGCCGGTGTTTTCTTTGAACACACTTTAGAAACCAAACGCTGCCCGCTGGACAGTGTGGGGACCACATGAGCTTAAGAACCTGGGTTTGAAATGCATTTCTTCCACTTATTTGCCGCATGACGCAGGCCAATGACTTAACCTCACTGGGCCTCTCCTTTGTGAAGAGGACGGTGGGCAGGATTCAAACAGAAATAAGGGTAAAAGTGACGGGAGCACAGGTGACGCTCAACAAATGTTCCTTGTCGTCCTTCTTCAACCCCTCTCCTCTGTTTGCGGTTTTGGTTTGTTTGACATCGAAATGACAGACTGTGTGACCTCTCACAAACATCCTGCACCTCTCTCTCACTGCTGTTGGGTCCCACTCTTCTGTCCTGCTGAGCACAGGACTGGCCCCATGACTCTGACCGATGTCGACAAAGACGCCACATGGCAGTTCCAGACAGAAGCTCTGAGACCCTGGGCAGGCTTCCTCCGCTCCACTCCTTCTGCGCGGAGATCAGCTGTGTTACAGGTAGAGGCTTCTCCACGAAGCTGGGTTCACAGCTCACATGAGAAGGACGTGTCTCACGGGCAACAAAGAAATCTTCCTTGTTTTAAGCCACTGAGACCCAGAGTCAGTTGTAACTGTAGCATACGTAGCCCAGCTTGATCTGATGGACACATTTGCCATTCAGATCTTACAATTTCATGCAATATATTTTTAGACTTCTCTAAAAAGGTTTATTTACTGCATTTATGTTTTTAGTGGGGGGTACTTCATTAAAAACTTTTTTTTCTTGTAAACTTGTATGCCATGTAGAAAATATGGAAAAGTAAATAGAGGAAAAGAAAAATCACCCATTAACACTTTCATTCTTGTCTGATGTTTTTCTGGTATTTCTTTTGATAATTTTCTTAGATGAGAATCTGGTAGAAATTTTTGAAATTGGAAGCCCCCAAATATGTCCATACCCTATTCCCTAGAACCTCTGACTATGTTACTTTAAATGTCAAAAGGGACTTTGGATGGATCTTTTACCTATGCATGGCTTTGTGACATCACGTATTGATCACGTATTGATCGTTTAGAAAAACATTGGTTCGTTCACCCAGAGGTCGACCCACTTCATTATACAATATAAAGAACACAACAGCGTTTGTTAAAATCACCCCCAATCTCAACTGAAAAATCTTTAACTATTGGGAAGCTTTTAAACTGTCCGTGGCAGATACAAATATTCTAGTATTCTCCTTTTCACTTGAAAGCTCAAATTTTAGCAACAAATACTGTTGGTTGCTTCCCTTGAAGTGACAGACTCACTTTGTTTATTTTCGAGGAAATGTCTGCCAAATACGTCAGAATAACTTGAGATTGTCTGTCTTCGTTTCAAGTAAAAACAGTGTTCTATGGAAAAATCAGCGAGAACAGCACGAACCCAAGTGTGATCACGTAAGTGCTTTTCCTGGAGACAACCGAGGTACTTAAGTTTGTAGCAAAAATGCTGGATGCCTACTTCCCTTGGCGTTACCCAGAACGTTAAACAGAGCGCACAGCAAGAGCGGACATGGAATGAAATCGATCCTTTCTACTGCTTTATTAAGTGCATTCTCAGCTGAAACTGGCATTTTGAAAAAGTCACTAATTCGTGGCAGTGAAGAATATAGAGGCTCCCAGTCCTGTCTGGTGATAACAAAGTCTTAGTGTTACTGTAAAAACTGTGTGCCCACACATGCCCTAGGGGGCTGCAGGTCACACTTTGAGAACATCTGAGGGGAGCCATTTTGCCTTAGGGCACCTCCACCTTCCTTCCGTAGTTCTATGACAGGAGTGCATGGGCTTAGCTCGTTGGTGTTTGTTTCTTTAAACCATTTCAAGGATGTCCATGTCACCTTGTCATGTTTCCAACAAGACTTATGAAACTCACAACGCATACGGTGTAGACAATGCAGCACAGGGTTTTTTTTTTCTCTTTTAAATAAAAAGAAAGTTTAAATTCTTTTAAATCCTGGCTTCCTCTTTCTATGTTCTTTGGTTCTGCCTACCATCTAGACATGTTGGTTTATGAAGGAAAATGGTAGCTATCAAACAGTTATCCCCACTGAATGAGGAATTACGTAGTGGACCAGGGAGGGGGAAAGTGGAAGTATTTAAATAAAGAGGCTGTTCGCCTGAATTGGCTCTAATGCAAGCAAACCAAAACCTAAGCCAGAGTCAATGCCTTTGAATCAGAAAAGATGAAACTTAAGAATAACTAGTCAGAGACAGCCAACTTGGTTTTGCCAAATAAGTCAACTGCTTAAACTGTGGGTAATCAGATAATTTCCTTCCTTTGCTTCTGCATGTTCTCTAGAAGACCCCTTCCCTAGCTCCTCTCGGGTGAGCTCTCTAACCTTCCGTTTTGTGCTACCCAATTGGAAGCAATGTATGCTCAAATAAACTCTTGAAAAATATTTTAACATGCCTCAGTTTACCTTTTGACATGCATATGCCCGGGCAATAGTTTCACTACACTATGTTTTCCTCCACAACTACATCAAAAGGCAATGTTGGATTATGATATGTTAATCAACACTTATTTTCACTGGCCTAACAAGGTTTGTTTCTATGGAGAAAATAGTACATATTCACTAAAGAAAAATTGTAAATTCTGAGTAGGGGAAAGGAGAAGACAGTAACTAATAGTCCTACCTCCCAAAGATGACCAGTCATAACATTTTGGTGCATTTCTATCCAATTATTTCTTAAGATACACTATGGGAACCATTTGGCAGCCTACTTCCCCCCCCCAACACTGCATTATATTCATGTACTATTATATGGTCTTTATAAACATTATTTGAAACAGTAGGATAATATTCCAGTGGGTGGATGTACCACACTATATTTAGCCATTCACTTACTATTGTACTTTTTAGATTTTTAGGGCATAGGTTTCTCTTTCTGTATTTAGAATTATGTCATTCAGCTAAATCCACAGAAATGAAATCACTGGGTGCTTTTGAGGCATATTATCCAATTCCTTTTTAAAAGCCTTGCATTCAGGTTTAGTCCCCTACAGCAGGGCTTCAGAATGGCTCTTCCTGCTCCCCTGGCCATGCTTAGCTCCTACCAATTTCATAAAACTATCCATTTGAAAGATTTTTTTAAACCCATCTCTGCATTGTTATAATTTACATCAGTTACTAGGAAGTATGATTCTTTTTCTGTGTTTGCTTACCATTTATACTTTCTTTGTGACCTGCCTGTTGCGTCCTTAGCCTGTTTTCGGTTCCTCGATGTTTTTCTCAATACTGTATATGAATTTTTTGTAACAGAGATAGTGGCCCCATTTAAATATTAATACCTGCTGCAAATATTCGTAGAGCTAACAAAATGCATCCGATATAACCATGTTTACATGGAGCAGAGATCTTGCCTGGATCGAAGTTTATGAATGTAAGTAATCAAGTTCAAGGCAGGGGAGGGCTGGGCGTCCAGAGTGGCTCCCAGGTGCCACCTCCGTGCCCTGACAGACGCCCTCTGGCTCAGTGTACAGGTTCCCCCACCTCCCGTTAGGCCTCCCCATTTCACAGAAGACCCTCCTCAGTACTACCTGCTTTCACTGGCCAGAAGAAATCCCAGGAGGATTTTCGCTTTAACAAAAAAAAAAATCAGTTACTCTACTAACATAGGTCTTTCATAAAAGTGGGCAGCAAAACATGAACTTTTGGAAAGCGAGAGACACCTGTAACATACGAGGTCTCCAGTGAGGGGGCACCTCACCTGGCGGGGGCTGGGGAAGCATTCGGGTTGTGGAAAATCTCCATTTTATACCGCAGGCCGCCGTCCAACTAATACGGCCTTTTCCAGTTATACATCCATGGAGTCTGGGTTTGTTTACCATAAGCAATTCCCAACCAGAGACGTCAGGCTGAAAGAATGTCATTAATGAGCACTCTCTTCCTAGCAAATACCCCATCCTCTGTGTATTTACAAAGAGATTAGCCCAGGTCACTGGCCTTCTTTCTTTCCCTGGGAGTGTCCCCTTAGTGATCGGAAAACTGGCCACTGGGTTACACTGACCAGCTGTTTCACTTCTTTCTTCCGCATTTTCCAAAGCAGCTGTTTGCATTTTAGTTTTCTTTTTCTTTTCTTTCCTTCCTTCCTCCCTCCCTCCCTTCCTTCCTTCCTCCCTCCCTCCCTTCCTTCCTCCCTCCCTCCCTTCCTCCCTCCCTTCCTTCCTTCCTTCCGTCCTTTGCCTTCCTAATGGGTGTGAGGTGGTGCGCACTTTCACTTTGTAAGCTTTTATAAAAAGTCTGATGTCTTATAGTCACAGTCTGATTTCTTTCAAATCCTAAGTAGGCGCTTTACTGTTCATCTGTATGTTTTCTTTCTCAAAATGTGCTTTCTGTCTGTACTTTAAGTGTAACTGCGTTGGCATCTTCAGATGGGAGCACAATGTAGCCAGCAGAGACATCTGTCTCCACAGAGTGATTCAGCCAAATTTCCTGGTTCAGGAGGGTGCCTTCCTCTTTCACCATTCCTGGACGTCTGTCCCAAAGCTCTAGGCACCCCGCACCCCCAAGAGAGTAGCCTTCACCAACAGAACTCTCCGTTTGACGCCTGAGGTGTTTGGATATATTTACAGGTTATATTACGTTACATGAGTGGGTTCAGGGGTGGTAGTCTAAATCTCCCTGAGACACAATGAAAAGATTCTAAAATCCAGTGATAATGGAAATACTGATTATACACTATAGTAACGCATTCTAAAATCACGTGGAAGTTAGTACATGCAAGCAGCACAGCTTTTCCTCTTTCCACCCACACTCAGGGATCTGAACAAGGCGGGGCCTCCAGGGCCTCCCTCAAGGCTTTGGGTCCTGCCTCCCTGCAGGCTCAGCACCAGCCTGGGCAGCCGGGCTCTTGGAGAGGTCTGCAAAGCAGCTTCTCTCCGCTAGAGGGCAGAAGGCCCCTTTGTTCGGATCACTTTGGAAATCCAGGAGGCTTCTTGCTCTTTTCTGGTTGGACAGGTCTCTGGGCTCTATTTCCCTCCCCACTCTCTGACTTGAGTATTCAGGCTCAGAGACCCCACGGAATCAGGGACCTTGGCTGTGACCCCTCGTGGTGTGTGGGGAGGGGATTAGGGCAGTAATGCCTTTGGCCTCCCCACATTTTGAGTTCTCAGTACTAAAGTAAAACTTTAAAATAAAAGAAAAATCGCAAGGTCCAAAGGAAAAAATTCCGTCCTCTACGGGACTTCCTAAAAAGTTGGAAAGTGTGTGGGAAGCGCAGGAAGCCATTCTTTCTGCTTCCCCACTTGATTCTGTGACACCCCCCCACCCCAGTAGCATCTGGACCATGTAAGTTTAAGAGTCACCAGTTAGAAGAGTAGGCACCCCACCCTGAGGTTCCAGGGTGTGGCCCAAGAATCTGCCTTTTCAGTTGATATTCAGGCAGATGGCTGATCCCCCAACCACAGTGTGAGAAAGTTTCCACTGGACTTAGGTCCTCTGGTTCCGTTCTCTTCATCTTAGAGTTCTAACGTAACTTTCACGGGGGAAAGATCCATACACTCACGGATCCATAAAATTGTAGATTAAAGGTCCATAAAATTATGTAGGATTTCCATAGATTTTATTATTTCAGTTAGAGACCAATGTTTTTGTATGATCTCCGGTATGCCCTGAGCAGGCACGGCCTTAGGTTCTGAAATGTGCTGTCTCCCAGCAACCCGTACCTCAATCCGAACCCCTGCTTCACGTTCAGGACCCTCAGCATCCTGCTGTTGAAGCTTTGTGACCGCCCTGGGCCTGGCAGCCTTCGAAACTGCTCTCATTAAAGTCACGGGGCTCTCTGAAGAAGTCTTGCCTCCTGGGATAGAAGCCCCCAAGTGAGAGTCTGGGTGGGCCTCTCCCTCCCACACCCCAGGCTTCCCTCAACTCCATCTCGCACTCGGCAAGCACACCAACACACACACTGTGCAGGTCTGATGAGCGCTTCTGGTCTGCACACACGGCCCAGCGGCGAGCGTAGCGAGTTCGTAGGCTTTGTATGGAGCCTCCTGCTCTGAGGGTACTTGGTCAAAGTTAGTGTCAACAAGTTCAAGAATCAGCCATTACCCTCTCGTGTCTGGGGGAGCCAGGGTTAGGACATGCTGCGCAAGGGCCCACGGTGAGAAGTTGATGCACAAGTGACGAGTCGTTGGGAGGGGGACTCCTGGCCCCTGTCAGTCTGATGACAATGGTGCCTTTGAGAGACACACAGCAGCACAAACTGCTGCATCTCCAGGACACATGAGAATGAACACACTGACACTCACACACACGTGACCCAGTTCCCCCATTCCTGCTACTTCCAGGCTCCCAGCTTCCAGCAGTTTCTTGCTCGATTCTCACACTAATGCCTGAGCCTCTGGTTAGCAGCCTCTGGCTATCTGCCTTTAGTATGGAATTGAGATCGCAGATTAAATCTGTCACCAGTTTGTAATTACCGGGTACTGAGCCCCCACATGACTCCAATATCAGAGGCAGCTGCCTTTGGGCTTGTCTTCTGAGAGGCCATCCCACACGCCCCCAATCGAGCACTAACTCACAGGCACAAATGACAGCCATCAAAGATAACTGCTTGGTGGCACACAGAGGTCCAGAGTTTCGGGGAAGGGGGCTGACAAGTAGGCCTGGCCCTAAAGAGGGTGGGGCACTGTCGTCCATGCTCCAGACCTTGCACGCTGGGAAACCATCTCATCCAGGGCTCAGCGATGCTGTACCTCAAGGAGGCTCACAGGAGACTGATGTCTAAAACCTTCACTTACAATGAGAAATCTATCGGATACTTCTGTATCAGCCCAATCAACTCAGCAGGCAGGGGCAGGGAATGGGGCGTCTTTCCCAGCTGGCCGTGACAGGGGTCCTGCCTGCATTCAGTAAGAGCAGATACGCAGGTGGAACGCCCTCCACAGCTCTACCAGGTGTTAATGGCCAGAGCCTGTTCTGTTTGGTCAGCGTTTCTGCCATATCGCTTACATACTCAGAACATCGCTCTTAACAATGGGTGCACATATACCTCCTAGAAGAGTCAGAATTTCAGGTAGCTGACAGGGCTGTCTCTCCCCTGAACTGACTCTAAGCTCCTCGTTAGACTGCAAGAGGTTCTACTCATTGGTTAATTATCAGCAACTAGCACACAGTAGGAGCTCAGTGGCACGTAATAGGTGCTCGTGATGTTGAGTTCAGTCAATGAGTGGGGCCTGGATGGGCTCTGCCACATCTGGCCCTGGGCTTCCCCTCCCTGGGCCTCCATGGCTGGCCACTCTCCCAACTATGACATTCTTTCTTTGCATGAACCAGGCTGTCGTGGGTGGGATGCACACTGTCTTTCAGGCCACCTTGCTGATTCAACAACCAATCTTTTACCGAGCAAGGAATGCAGGCAATGTCTGCTTCTCAGGCCAGACAGAATTGTTCAGTGAGATTAGGAAGTGGAGGCCAAGTACAAATGAGTTCCCAATTACAGCTGCAGAGCCTCACGGCAACCACAGGCAGCTGGTCCTCTTTAAGCCTCCAGTGGCCACAGGGAGGGCATGGTCCAGATAATGGGTGAGACAAGTTCCGACCGGTTTTCAGGTGGGCTGCAGAATGGCCCGGGAGAAGCAAGGGATGACTGCTTACCTCGTTTCCTCAAACACAGGTAAGGAAGCTGCTAGAAGCCTCTTTTAGAGTCAGTTTCCCCCAGGGGTAGCCAGTCCCCATTTCCAGTTTGGGGAGAAGCCCCTGAAGGGTTCCTGACCTTTCTGGGCTGAGAGCTCTCCTGGATGAGGCAGCCAGCGGGGTGGGATGGGGGTGGGGGTAGGAGTGGGGGGCTGAGCCTTGACACACGTCCTGCTTCCCGGAGCTCGAGCTCAGCCTGGAACACTGTCAAGGACGTAACAGATGTGCCTTCTTCCTTGGGTCAGTGTCAGATGATGTCACCCTTTCCCTCTGGACTCTATCAGCATCCGACCTTGCTATTTCTGAGTCACTGGATAGTTTCTAAAGCAGTGTGGACACCCGCAGAGGTACTGTGTGAGCATCTCTGTGAGTCAGATTTGATACTGTGCCTTCGCTCCTAAGGTTGCTCTGGAAACCCTGAACCAAGAATGTTGACCAGAATATTAAATGTTATACACAGGCTCTTGAGGGTTAGGAAGCATAAAGGAAGGGTGATGAAATGTTCATGGACTTTCCGAAAGGCATAGGAATTTTAGCTGCTATGAAATCAAATCCACGTCTCCAAATGACTCCCCCGCCTCTGGGGACAGCTGTTTGTGTTTTCTTGGGTTTTATAAGGGACACATGTGGTAGGCTGGCATTCAATATGGCTTCGTTTGAGGAATACTAATCCCAGGAAGACTTTTTTCCTCACTAAATATTGAGATGTTTTCTGATGGCCATTGTCTGAAATCTACTCTTAGACATTTTTATTTCTTTGGCTGAAGGCTAACACATTTTAATCCCTAGTCCTTAGAATGATAAAACTAAGACCTTGCCAACAATCAATAATTTAATAATCATTGATATAAATATTTGATCAGATCCTTTCCAACATCCCTTCAGCAGAACAGTTTCCTAAGAAATGAATTGTAACAGTTATGATTGATGGGGGGAAGCGGGAGTATGTGAGGATATTAATTGTGCTATTTCCACATAGGGAAAAGCTTTTGGGTAAACAGGGAGTCCTTTCTAGAGGAAAGCTAGAAAGATGTCTTGGGCACTTTGTCCCTTTCTTAATGGTGTGTGTGCTTTGTTATTTACACTAGGAAGTTCAGCCCTAGAAAGGGTTTGTTCTGGGCCTGACCCTACTAGTTAAAAGTTCAAGTAGAATTCTGATCATAACTCAGATTACTACCCGGTGCAGTACAAAAACCAGTGGTCCGTGTCAATTGCCCTTTGCTGATATGGCTGCAATAAATTAAAATCATTGCGGATGTGGGTACACTGAGCTTTATCTAAACAATAACTTCTATGTAACGCTTGTTTTCCCAAGTGAATGTTCATTTAAAGCAGAATCTTTAAAGATCTCCAGCTCCAGTTCCAAACAACCACTTGGTGTATGTGTAGTGAACACAGACAGGAGTAAGGGCTCCCCGCGTGATGTCCCTTTGTCCCCACAGCCACCCGACTCACCCAGGGGGCATGCTCTCTGTCCCATCACATCCTGAAGCAAGTGTCTTGTCATTCTCATGGGCATTCTTGGCCAGCCTCCGTACCCCTCCAGAAAGTCTAAATAGTATTCCCTCTCCTGCTTTCCCCAAACCATCTCTCAGAGCTCGGCAGTCCCTGGTGCGGCCTCCATGTGTCCAGGTGGGACGCGTTTGGCAGACAGGACTCACTTAACACACCCATCTACCCAGGTCACCCCAGATCCTCCAATACAACCCTTCTTGACATTCAGGACCCAAATGAGCAAACAATTTGCTCGGATCAGCTGCTCTGCAGGATCCCCACTTCTGGCGTCAGGACAGCCCCGGAGCGATCTGGGACGGTCACCCATTAGTTTTCCCCAGCGCTGGCCCCAGTTTAGTTCCAAGACGGTCTAACACGGAGTGACCCACACAGTCTGTAATTTCTGTTTTGAGGTGACCCCAGCCCTTCCTGCACCCCAGGAAGCAGGATATGCTCTCGCTCTTCAATAATCTGTAAAATACCAAGAGTCGCCCACTCAACATTCTGCAAATGATAGCGAATGTTCTTAAGTACAATTCCAGTAGGGAGAGCGTGGTACCCTTAACGTGTATCCTGCTTTGGAACTAACAAAACATCCCCTTTAGCCCTTTGCTTCCTTTCCCACCCCGCAGGAATTTGCTATTGTTTGTAAATATAGTATGCCCCCAATACCAGCTTTATTTAACCACGTTTCAAACTTTGCCTTTCTGGTTGTCCTAACTAGGTTGGCTTTGATTTTTTGAACCAACTCTACTGAGGTATAATTTACATATAATAAAATGTATTTGTTTGAAGTGTGGAATTCAATGAGTTTTGACAAAGGTAGGCACCTATTTAACTACTGACATGCTCAAAATATAGAATATTATCCATCACCCCAAAAGGTTTCCTGCTGTGAACCCCCCTCCCCACCCCTAGCTCTAGGCAAAGACTGACCTGCTCTCTGTCTCTGTAGCTTAGTTTTGAAGGGCTTTGATTTTAATGAGAATGTACTGTACTCTGTAGAGTTCTGTGTGTTTCTGCTTGAAACCTTGCAAAAGGCCCACATGAGACAATTTCAACAAAAATGCAATCTGTGTGTTATCTGAGCCACACGCATTTTATCCCTTTGTTGACTTCATTTCTTACGTAAGTGTGGTAAATTGCTTTCAAATTCTGAGCCAATAATTCCACCCCTCCCTATGACCACATGCTACTCCTCCCAACAAGAGGCGGGGGTCTCTCTCCCCTCCCCTTGAAATGAGACTGTCTTTGTGACTTGATTTAACCAAAAGAATGTGGAGGAAAGGATGCTCTGGCAGAGTCAGGGCCAGAACTGCCCAGTAGAGCCCAAGCAACCCACAGAACCATGAAAAATAATGGGTCTTTATTGTTTAAGCTAAGTTTTGGGGTGGTTTGTTATACAGCGAATGCCATCAGGAACATCGATGGCAGGTGATGTCCTCATAAAAACACGAAGCAACATCAGCAAAGGGAAAGGACACCCCGGCTTCACGACACTACAAAGCACCGTGGGTGCCTTTGTAGATTCCCAGGTGCCGTTCGTTTGTCAAACCTGCTGCAACCAAAGGAGCCAGATCCCAGGGTGCAGGCGCAGACTGACAGAGGCCTCCTCAGGGGCTCTCAGGAATTCAATGTGGGGGTTAGATCAAGGAGAAAAGGGGCCGCAGGCCCTCTATGTTCCCTTTCTTCCTGTGGCTTTCAAAGGGAGAGTCTCACAGGGTGGGAGGAGTCATAACTGAAGAATGTGAATCTCTATGGAGACCTATGAGACTTTATGAGGTTAAGAGCTCCTCAGAGCCAAGTCTTCTCAGGAAGACGCAGATAAGAAACAATGCAGGAATTCTCATGGTCAAGGCCTGGCGTGGTCTGTAGCCCACGGTAGTCACTCACGAACCTGTTTGTTAACTCAGTGTATGCTGAGTTACCTGAGTTACATCCTATAGTCTACAAGCCCATTACAATCGGGGAATCTAAAACGGGTACTAAGCAGAGACAATCCACTTGGACAGTTCCTGGGGCATCGTGCACATGCTCCAGACCAGGGAGAGCCAGAGGAAGTTGAATCTGGAGACGAGTTATTTAGCCTGTTGTAGACTTGGCCTTCACCTACCATTGAACCATAGAGTGGGGTGAGCTGGGGACATCAACATAAGCTGATCACTTGCCCTTTCTTCTCTGGGAGACCCAATCATCTTCAACCAAATCTCTGGGTCATGGAAAAAAGATCTCGTCTAGCAGTAACTCATTTGAATTGGGAAGGACGCCTAATGGGATGTATGGAAATCATTGTTCTAAATGTTTGAATAACCAGGTGGTAAAAACAAGGGGCCCAGTGCTTCCTGATATATACAGGCAGTGAGTGGCCAGCAGAGGCTGTTTTGAATTGGACATGGTGAGTGACAATAGCAAAACCACTTCACCAGAAGTCCCTGCTAGTCGGTGAACCCCTGAGAAAGACAGGGGACAAAAGGGATTTCCTATATTTGGGCCAGAAGGATGCTTCCCCTTCCAGCTTAACTTTTCAGTTTTGCAATAGTCCCAGCACACCTTTGGGGTCTTTGTGCTCCCGGTGCGTGCACTGAGGTGGGTTTCCCTATTGCCACCTCTCAGAGAGCTGAGGAAGAGGGTGTGGCTGCCCCGGGAGTCTGCCTGTGGTAAGGGCCACGGGTGACTGGCAAAGACAGGGAAAGCCACGAGCACAGGCCAGCAGTAAATGTGGGAGCAGAACGAGGAGGTGTCCAAAAACTCAGAGTTTTCACTTGCCGAATTGATTTGGGTCTTTTTGAATAAATCAAAAGGACTGACCCTCTGCCTACGCAATGTCTCAGCTGTGTGCAAGCATTTTGAATGTCGCACAAATGAAAGGCCAAGCGACTGCTGGTAACAGCTCCGTCTGTAACTGGAAGACGGCCACACCCGCTGGCATCTGACTGAGTAGGAAAAAGGCCCCAGGGTGTCCTGCGCTGAGGACACCAGGTGACTGCACAGAGTCCATGCCAGCCAGGAGATACCAGCAGGTGCAGGGCCAAGGGGAAGTGCGCAAGCTGGGACGGTTTTCCTGCCTGGATGGAGCGTCCGGCTGAGTCACTCTTCCCCGTGCCTGGGGGACGGGTGACAAATATTGTGCTGTCTTGCCAGCCTTTCTTTTCCTTTTCCTTGACGCTCTCGCCTTCTCTAGGACAGCAAACTAACAGTAACGAGAATCCTGAACACTCACTTTAATAGCCTTTCCCTTAGATACCTAATGACCTAAAGAAAGAGAGTCACGTGGCAAACAAACACCCCTAAAACAGGAACCAGCTACTCAGCAAAACCAAGCTACTATCAAGAATTTTTAAATGAAGGGGTAGGATATAATCTAGGGTCAAGGGCAAGTACAGAGCACACTCTACTCTTAGTAGCTTTGTAGGCTGAAAAATGATATTCTTAATGTGATAACCTCAGAACACAGATCCTCAGACATATTAAAAATAATATTTTATTATTAATATCTAATTTGCTATTCCACATCCTTTACGGAATGAAACAAAGCAGTAATAATACTATATTTTCATGGGTTTTTTTTTTTACAAGTACTTCCACTTATATTATTTCTTTGGTCTTACAACAGCCATTTGAACTGAGTCTTAAATGGGTCAGGGACAGCCTGCCTTTCTGGGTTTGGCTGAATCTGGAGCTCTGTGCCAGGGTGACGGTCAATATCAAGGCCGTGGCAGGATGGGTATGTAGGCCCCGATTTACCGATGTCCTGAAGACTTTGCTGTCTTTTGCCGATCCTGTTGGCAGACAACATTCTGAAGGCATGTTAGAGACAGCGTTTTAATCTCTGACATGCGGGAATGTAGTCTCCTTGGCTCGGGATGGTCCTCAGGCCATTATGAAAGTGAAGTTTACCTTCAGACAAGTCACAAGTTACAGAAACCTATTTAAATTAACTCAGGTAAAAAGGGGACATTTATATCAGAATATCCTGGTATGTCAAGGAACCCAAGGGCAAGAAGGACAAGAACTCTTGTGAGGGATTGGAACCAGCACAAACATACGTCCCAAATGGATGTCACATCTCTGAGTCTACAAGCAGAGAATACGGGACCTTTCCACGACTCGAACAAGACTGGGAGGGAGTCTGACCCTCTCGGTGAACCAGTGTGACCCAGTGGAGTCCCAGCCCAAGAGAGGACAGGGAGACAGACGTGAGGGCCAGAAAAAATACCCTATTATACAGAGGTGGGCAAAAGTAGGTTTACAGTTGTAATACAAATAAATAATGTGACGATTAATAAATAATAATACAAGAGTAACCTGTTTTGCATACTCACAACTGTAAACCTACTTTTGCCCACCCTGCACATAAAAACTGAACATGTAATAAAGCATAACAAACGAGAAGATTAGTCAACACATGGTGCCAATATCACTGAGAAATTCACTTTATTTAATACCCCAAAATAAGTTCCAAAGCACTTAAAGGGTAAACTTTTTTTTTTTCAAAGTACACCATAAAAACTAAAATAAAATGCCATTTAATGCTAATTCAGGCTTTAGCGAAAAGTAGAGAATCCCTTCTAAGGCTAGAAACCGCAGGGGGAAAAATCATAAAGCAACCCTGACCAGGCTTGCCATTCTTTGAGTGCTTATTCTTGTTCACCTCTATTTTTAAGCACTTTGTCCACCTTATCTAATGAAGATGGCATTAGTCTCATTTTTAAAGATGTGAAGGCGAACTTGCCCAAGATCATACAGCAGGGGGTAGAGCCCCACTTTACACCTGCAACAGCCTTCCCCCCCTGATGCCCGAATCCTCTAGGTCGTGAGGTCTCCTCCACACACGTTTAAATAGGTTTAAAGGAGCAAAGCCCATTCACTCACTCATTCACTCAGCATGTGTGTATGGAGTTCCCACTGCGGGATGGGCACTGCTCTAAGCCCTGGGCATAGAGGGCTGGATCTGGCAGGCGAGGCTCCCAAACTTGTGGAGCTTACGTTCTAGACTGTAGAATCTAGACGGGGTACACACTATGAAGAAGCACGTGAATGAAGAAACAAGAGGATTTCTGACTATGAAAATGCCATCAAGAAGAAAACATAGGGCTATGTGGTGAGTGGGGACTGGAGGAGGGGGCCTTGCATAGACGGTGTGGGTGGGGAGGGCTGCACAAGGGGGCCTGGCTGGCGGATGAGATATGTGATGTCAAGGAGCAAGAAGAATCCAGAAGGACTCTGAGGCCTGGGGCTAGGGGGGCATCGTAATGCCGTTTACTAAGATGGGGGAGACCAGAGGCGTAGAGCAGGTATAGGGAGGAAAGTTTAGTGTCCCCTCTTGACATGTGAAAATTGAATGACCCAACAGACATCCAAATGAAGATGCGGCCTTACAACGTATCACGCACTCCTAGCAAATATCACAAAGCCTTAATATCAGATATACTGACGAGAAAAACACTCTGAACTTCCAGCAGATGTGTAGGTAAAGGACGGGGTTGAGGGGGGAAGCCGATTTAGAAAAGAGAGAATGTAATCAGTAAACACACATGGGAAAATGTTCGGTCTCACTAGTAATCCAAGAAATGCAGCTGGAAACATGCACGAGGTAGTATATTTTTAACTACTGAATTAGAAAGGTATTTAAAAAATAATGACACCCAGTGGAGCCAGCGCAAAACTGGTCCTCGTCAGAAGCTGATGGTGACATTGTCAAGTGGGACACATATTTCGGAAAGTAATTTGGCAGGAGTTGTAAAAATATCTTATATGTGTTGACCCAGGGTTTTCATGTGGGGGATTGATTTATCTTTCAGAAAACACGCCGTGAGCACATGGTATCTGTGCCACAGGGTCATTAATGGTGAAAATTTGAAAAACAAACACAAAGCGCCCAACAGGAGGGGAGTCGTTACAGAAATTAGGATAAATCTACTGTGTTCGAATGTGTGCAGCCATCTTCTGCGATGGCAGATTTGTGGCATCAAGGGACAGGGAAGGGAAAGTTCCTCCTGTGGCAAGTGGATCCCAAAAGAAACAGAGGAGGCTGAGAGGCCATTGACTGCTTCAAGCCTCCTGTGGGGCCCAGGCCTGGCTGAAGGGACCCTTTAGGCCTGGGCCCCACCACCCGAGCTCCTGGAAGGATGGAGCCTCAGTAGTTCCAGGGACTAGCTGGAGTCTCTTAGATGCCAGAAGGGGAAGAGGGAGGAACCCCGACCCTGAAAGGTCTGTGCCCATTTCTGCCTTAGGTCATGGCATTTCTGAAACACCCTCTGTGGCTCTGATGGGCTTTTTCTAAGACGGAGAGAGAGCAGAATTACTCAGTGCCGCTTGGGGAGGGACCTGCCCTCAGGGTTCACCTCAGTAGGTCCTGCATTTGTCTTACCATCCTCCACTTTGCATGGGCTTTGTCTCAAAGACACCTGAACTCACAAGCAAAGTGGTTCAAGGTCATCCCCTGCTCAGCCACTCAGCGAGCTATTCAAATGCGTGGGGTTCAGCAGAATGTCACACAGCCACACAATAAAGCCTCTGCCACCCGTTACTAAGCAATATCCGTGGGGACTGCTAAAGCCGGTTTGGAATGCCTGCCCCAGTCTTTAGTGGTTAGCTGGAATCAGCAGTCTTCTCAGGGGGACATTCTGTAGGAGTCAAGTAACCTGCCAGTTTTTCCATTCCCGGGAGGAGGCGGGAGCCTGCCCCTGACTCCTGGGGAGCCTTTGTTAGTAGTACAGCCTCCTGACCCCTGGGAGCAGCTTTGGCCAAGGGCAGTTCAAAAAGGAGCCAACAAAGGAAAAACTGGCCGGAGAATGTTGCCACGGGGATCGGAGGAGGCTGGAGGAGTGCTCCCACTGCAGCACAGAAAATCAGGAATCCGGAGTCATTTCACACTCCTTCCCATGACTTCCTTGGAGAAACTACCGTGTCCAAGTCAAACAGCCCTTGGGAGCCTCCCTGGCCCCCGAGCAGGGCTGGGTTGTGTTATGGGACGGCACTGCCCCCCCGCCAATCCACCAGCAAGCAGACAGAGCTGCCGCAGGAGGTCACAGCGAGCAGCACGTGGAGAGGTTCCAGGTGACAGCAACCATAACAGGGCCCCCCAAATGCTCCCGCCAACCTCCACTCCCTGACTCTGATCCACTTCCTCGAAGAGGCCGGGCTCACCGGTCCTGAAGTTTGGTCTCGCAAGGGGGCCTTCTGGTGACCACCTACCAGCACCCCTAGGCAGGGCATGACCCTGAAACCTGGAGCTCATCTCAAAACACAAAGGAAGTCTTGCGTCACCTCATAAGAATCTCTCTGATACGAATTTTGAATACTGGTTATATGGCCCTCCTTGGCCCCTACCTCATTCAAACACCCAGCACGGGGCAGGCCGCAGAAACCTCTTCCAAGGTGCCAGTCAAAACTTGTCAACCCTGCTCAACAGACCCAGCCACGCCCATAATTTAGATCTGTGGCCCAGGCCCTGAGGACAGCAGATGGAACCAAGTGGGGCCAGGGGAGTGTTGACCGGGGAACCGCAGCCGCGGCTCCAGCCGCCAGGGCCTGATCAGATTCCTCCCTGATTCACTCTGAGCAGGGAAACTGAGGGCTCCGGCAGTGAGTCCAGGAGGCTGGCAGGGGGAACGGTCTGCAAAAAGGACAAGGTGTCTCTGTAGGAATCTGAAGGAAGCGCCTGGCTCCCTGCCAAAGCATGGGCAGTGGCAGGGCGACGACATTTTCTTTGAACACCATTGGAGTGACGACTGTTCTAAAAGTTCATGACAAGCTTCGTCCCAAAGCTCCCAACAAGGGGAACCCCCACTAGAGGCTCTGTCCCCAGAAACGTGTGGCCGGGGCTCATCTATGCACAGGTAACCAGGAGCAGCCCCAGGGGGCGGGTCCATCCTATTTCCTTAGATGCCAGGAGGGAGAAGCTGGGACTTCCAGCTGTCTCACCTGTTCTCTCACGGGCACTGACAGCCCCTGAGCCTTCTCCAGGGTCGAAGCCCACAGCCACCCTGATGCCCTCGCTGAAAGCCACGGCAGGTCAGCAGGTCCTCTGCCTCATGCGTCACAAGCCTGTGTGACCCGTCCAGCTTGGCTGGGCTGTTTACCCATGTTTGTCTATACTCCGAGCTGCACCTACATCACTGGAGAAGAAGGGCTATGTATTAGCAACACAGACTCCCGGGCTGTACCCCACACTCAGTGAACCAGAATCCCCAGATGTAGAGCCCCGAATCTGTATTTTTAAAGCTTCCCAGGGGATTCGGATGCACAACCCCAGAGGGAACCCCTGGAAACAGGCCCAGGGATCCCAGTGAGAGGTCTAGCTGCAGCCACTCAACTTTCAATGGTGGTAGCACCCAGGTGCTGTCCTTCCAAACAAGGTGACTCCCCAGAGAGGATCCTTTCATGCAGCCACAAGGGTATGATTCCCTCTGGGGCACGTTGGATCCCAGGCAGGAGAAAGGAAGCTAACAGGGTGACATTTATTTGCAGAGAAGCTGAGCTCTGGACACCCCCACTCTCCCCACCCCTATGAAGATGTACATACATATAAACGTGCACACAAAGCCCCTTTAATCGCAGAGGAGGGCTGAAAAGTCAGCACTTAGGCAGACTTTCCACTTTGGCTAACTGAGTCACGTCTTGTTGCTGGGTACAAGTTGCCTGGTCAGAGCACCACCTCCCGCCCCTCCTCACCTCCCCGAGGCCATAGCGACAGAATGTCAACACACACGAACCTTCTTCGGCATTGACAAGTGTCCCCTGAAAGGGAGAACTTCTACTCCCCGGCCCTCAAAGGACCCAGCAAAGAGGCAAACCTGGAGAAACCCTAATGAACTCCCAAGAGCAGAGCCAGAAAGTTCTGTCAATCACTGACTCTATCTTCAGGCCTGAGTGCAGTATCTGACGTAGAATGACTGGTGCTCACTCAATAGCTCTTCAGCACGTCAATCTTTGAACATTATGTTGCTTCTACGGACCCAGCTTTATCGCTTCCTTCTATTCGGTGGTTAGCTTTGGCGGCCCTCCCGGCCTTAGGAATGAAGGGGCGTCCTATACGACTTTGCAGAGGAACCTTCCCCCTCATGAGGGCTCCATCCCCATGAGACCTGGTCATTTCCCAAAGGCCCCATCACGTTGGGGGTTCAATATGTGAATTTTAGGGGGATACGAGCACTCAGATGAGAGCAGCTCCTCACTGGTGTCCCTAAGCCAGTTCCCCCTCAGAAGTCACCTCCCACATGCACCCGGCTGATCTTTCTAAAAACACACATCTGACCATGTGACTCTGTCCCTAAAACCCTCAATGGAC
The DNA here is from genome assembly GCF_022682495.2 of Desmodus rotundus. NCBI lineage: Eukaryota > Metazoa > Chordata > Mammalia > Chiroptera > Phyllostomidae > Desmodus > Desmodus rotundus. Next base: position 12,032,945 of record NC_071396.1, on the reverse strand, counting down.
TCCTCGTCAGTTACAAAATGAAGCTGTGACTAGCATGCTCCCTGCCAGGTGAGAAGCCAACCTTCCAGCCCAGGAGGAGGGCCGGGACAGTGTGCTTTCCAGTTGCCAGCACTGAGATTTCCTCAGTCTGGGTGGCCTGAAAATGTAGCTCAAAAAATAGTGGTTCATCTAAGCTCGAATGAAGAATCAAGTTCAGCTTCCTTAGCTCACGCCAGCCCAGCAACCCGCGTGGGTAACAGCTCACTCCCAACGGCTGGGTGTCGGACAGGCCCCGCACAGCACCATGAGACACTGAAGCACTTCCCCACCCAGCCCCTGCCTTCGGGGTTGACGGCAGTGGCCTCAGCCTGTACTCTCCTTTGGTCCTCTGATAACAAGGCATCATCAGCTCAGGCCCTCTGCTCTCTTGGTCCAACAGGGACCCCATCCTAAAGTAGACTTTAGGACGAAAAATCCAACTGAAAACATTTTTTAAAATTATTTTATTGTTCAGTTACAGTTGTCTGCACTTTCTCCCCCCCACACATTTTTGTGCTACCTCCCTCCATATGTGCTCTCCCCACCCCCACGTCACTGCTGATGTTTGTATCAACAATGACAGAACTTCAAGTGTGTTGTCACCCAACTAAGTGGATTGGAGAGGAGGCTCAGGGAAGAAATTCCTGTCTCACCACCTCATGTACCGCCCAATGCAATGGCGAGATTCCCTTGTCTGCTGCTGCAGACGCTCCACTCAACTCCCTCCTGAGCAACCTCAGGGGCTGGCGATTCACTCCTCTCCCGCACCTCCCAGCCCTTTTGCAGCGGGGCATCCAGAGGTCACCCCTGTCCCCTGTCCAGTCTTCTCTGGATGTGGAAATCAGCCTGAGAGGTGTAAAGTAAACTGTTTTCTAATGACAGATGGCCTGGGGTGGAAACTAAAAGCAAGAAAAGAAAAACGACACTAGTTTTTTCCAACTTCTTTTTTCTTTTGGGAAAATGTCATACATAAAACAGAAGGAAGCAAGATTTGACCATAAAACATGTCTTCTAAGAATACTCCCACAGTGGCTCTGCAGAGTGGTCAGGTCCTGGTCTGTCCCAACTAGATACTTACACAGTCAAGGATGAGAAAGAGAACGCAGCCCAGGCCCCTGGAGGCCCCTGCAGCTTCTGCAGGCACGTGCTGGGTGGGACTCGGCTCCCCCAGACAGAGCAGGTAGCCGGCAGCAGCTTCTCCAGAGCGTGCCTTCCTTCTCGGCTAACAGACATGAGTAGGTTTGGTTTTCTTGTTCTGCTTCTAACATCAAAGGCAACCAGCTGGATTTCATAAGAAACCAGCCCTGGGTAGGTGTCCTGCGACTGGCCAGCTCTGTCCCGCCCACAGCCACTGTCCAGGATCTGTCAGTCTTTGGGCCTGGCTAGACTTGTTGAAGGTAGGAATCAGCCAAGAAGCCACCCATCGAGACAGAAAGGCGTGGGTATTTCAAAGCCTTCTGGGCCAGCTCTACAGCATGAGACGTTCCTGTCCCTTGACTCACTCCAGGTGCCACATCACAGCACCTTTTCCTTAGCCTCCTCTGGGCCCCCACCACCCACTGCTCTCTCACTTGCTCTGTGCCCTGGGGCCTGAGAGAAGAAGGGACTCTTATTCAGTGTCATCCTGGAAGCGGGACCACAGGGGTCGGTGCCTGCGCACCTCACTCTGCAATCAGAGGGTAGAAGTCCTCCCACCACCCGTTTTGTGTGGCTTTTTCTACCTTACTTTGCCCTCCCAGGTTGCCACTAATTCTAATTTTAACCAAGACCGTTGTTCAACCAGCATGGCGTTCCACAGTATTCCTGTTCCCACCGGCCCTCTGAAAAATGCAGAAATAAGTGCATTGAAGGACTGGTTCAGAATGTGGGCTCTGACTTGGGGGCCTCCATGAGGGCCCGCTGTTCCTTGAGGAGCAGGGCCTTGAGGGTATTATCGAGACGACCTGTGACCACACAGAGTAATAGTGGAGAAGCCAAAGAATAGAGCTTAACAACAACAACAGACTTGAGAATCAAAAATACTCAAAGACCCCACAGTGCCTCAGCCAATGGAAAGGCTTTTGGATTACTTTTCTAAGTAGCTCCTTTTTTCACTTCTATCCATCACGGACAGAGATCTTCTACAAATGTTTTCTTCACTTTCCTGTCTTAGAAGAGTGTGTTGAAGTTAATTCAACCTACTTTTTGTGCCTCAGTCCTGAGCTTTACTGTTGGAAATGTTCTGTGATCCGTTGACATGAATGATTCCGCTGTTCAGAGCCTTTCACCGTAGCCATAGCTGCTCCTTGTCTACTGTTGGAAGTTTTGTGTCTATTTTTCTGATAAGAAAGAAAATATTTATACAGGTAGAGGAAAAACTCTTCTCTTCCAATTTTTAGTCGAAAGTGGATATAAAACAAGAGAATGAAGTCTGATACAGCTGTTTGTAAATCAGGGGTCAGTGTGACTCAAGCGAGAATCGAAGAGCCTCTCCTATGTGTGAAGTTCAGGATTTCTCAGTAGAAATTTTGTGACATTGAAGCTGCCTCAGGCCTTTTTCTCACTTAGTGAATCTTTCCACAAATGGCTATTGAGCACCTACCAATGGGCAGGCCTTTTGGGGGCACCGTGGTTACAACCGTGAACGGCAGAGCAAGCGCCCTCACCTCCTACACCTAGGGTGCTTACTAGCGGTTGGCTGTGGTCTGAAAGTTGAAATTGCTGAGTAACTAAGTTCCAGGTAGACAACGTGACTGTCTGTGCCTTTTGCACGGGGTTCAGGGACACATATTTAGTTCAGAAATGTGTTAGGACATACAATACTCCTCACACACTGTGCTCCCAGATCCCCCCAAGTCCACCCCAATTTTTCTCCTGCCTGAGGTGCCAAAGACAGAGCTAGGGGTGGAGGAGCTCAGCCATTTACAGAAAATAGAATTCTGACTTTCATTGCCATCTGTGGACAAGTGTTGGGCAGATAATTATGAGACGGATTTTAAAAAGAAAATGTCATAGTTCGCAGACTGTTCTCTTTCCTTCCCTCCTCTTAGTCATTTAACAAAATTTATTGAGGACCTATTCTATGCCCTGGGGATATGAAGTTAAAGAAGACTTAACCTCTTATCCTTAAGGACTTGACAGTGTGGTGATAAGTATTGTCCACCAGGATGATGAGATGCACTGTTGCACAGGGAGAGCTGGACACACAGAAGGGAGGAATTGGAAGAAGGGGGGGGGGGTGGGGGGGGAGACCAAGCATCAAGGAAGGCTTCCTGGAGGAGGAGGCAGTGAAACTTAATTTTGAAAGATGAGTGATATCATATTTAATTCTAGAAAGGTGAGTGAGAATCAGTCTACCTCTCACCTGTGACATCTAACCACTAAGTCAGGTCCCCTAGGTGGAAGTCCCACCTGGGAGAGGTGGCCAAGAATGGAGCCAGCTGGAGGTATAGAGGGCAGAAAGGGTCGCTAGAACCCTTAAAAAAACAAAAACCCAATATGCCCCGGCAAGCTGTTGCAGCCTGGTGGGTAGTCAGGGGACACTTTTGTTCACTGAGCACCTATTATGCACCTCCTACGTGTCAGGCCCCCACCTAGGCTGCGGGACCCACGTAAAAGCAAACCGACCCTCAGCCCTGAGACCCGACAGTTTACTATATGCAATTTGGATGATCTCAAGTAAAAGAAAGTGCTGCAACATGCCCTCACTTACCGGAAGCCATTTAAGGTTTCTTTAAAAAAAAAAAAGCTATTGATTACCCTGTTTTTCTTCTTATGCAAAAATTTCTTCTCAAGAACTGAAATAAGTGTTTCTGCTTACTTGCTAAAGTATGCACTATCTTAATGAACTGTTTTCTTCCTGTGTTGCTTTTGTTAAGGAAAATGAGCCGAGCTCCCCTTTCTTTTCTCCTAATGAGGCAGCAGAGAACATTTTCAACTTGACACCCCCCTTCTCCACTTCCTATCCCCGCCCCTCCCCAAACTGGTTTGGCATTTTTCTACTTTCCACCACCAGGTTCAAAGTGAGCCTATGTGCTGTGAACAGTAGGTCGTGGCTGGAGCTCACCTCTATCCTGTTTGCTGTAACCGTCTAGGTCTCGCTTTTTTCAGCAGTAATACCTGGGCATGGTGGGAAGGGACCGGGTCTGTTTCAATCTCAGCTCTGGCACTTGCCGCTCACGTGACCTTGGCTGGGGGGTCACTGAACTCCTCTGAGCCTGTCTTCTCCTCTGTAAAGCTGAGCTGACTTTTTCAGGTTGGAAGGCAGAGTGACAAATGCCATTCACCACAGGAGAGGGAGGGCCGTGGCGAAAATATCCTGGAAGTAAAGCAGCACAGCCCAAAGCTGAGCATCACGACAATCAGACCGCTGCCTGCATCACTTAGCCAACTGCCTGCACAGTGCTGGTCCCCTGGGGCTCAGCCCACAGGTCTTCCCTTCTCATCCGCCTTCCCCAGTGAGGTCCAAGGTCAGGGACAATCCCGAAGACTTCACCACATGTGTTCTGGGAGAGTCCCGATTTCTTTTCAAATACTCTCTGCAAATAGCCTCATATAACATCAAAAGTGGCCGAGCAATCCAGGATTTCAGCCTCCACCCAAGGATTCTCAGAAAACCTCTCATACGGGGAAGTAGCACAGGTGAGCCCTGTCCCGGCTTTAGGTTTTGTTTCTAACATCCTGTCTGTGTAGCTGTGAGGTTTCTAGGGGCACAGAGCAGGAGAAGGAGCTTGGGTCCATACAGCCCAGCTCACTGGTAGAAAACCAGCTCTGCTCAGGGCGTTAACACCTGGCTCTGTGGGGCCTGCTGAAAAGATCCTTTGGGCTCTGCAGTCAGGGCGGGTGTTCAGGTCCTTGGCAGTAACAGCTACCCTTTACGGATTACCTGCCGAGCCCGTGGGCCACTCAGAGACCGTGTTCCAAACATGGTATTGACTGATTTCATAACAATCTCACAAGGGAGGAGGGCTTCGTTTCACTTTTCCAGATTGAAGTGGATGGGGACCAAGGCTGTTGGCGCCAGGCTGGGAAAGGCTATTTTACCTAAAAACACACTAGAAAACAAGAAACACAGGGACTCTGTGGGTGTCGGGGCAATGGGACCTCAAGGGAAACGGGGACGTTGTTGAAGATCCCACCGCAGCAGGCCTGCATGTGCTGGGTCCCAGCCCCGCGATTCTGCCCAAGGTGTGACCCGGGTTACTTGGGTCTCTGCGGCGCCTGCAGCTGTTCCTCTCGCCCCTGCCCTCTCCGTCTCTCTTCACCTACCTTCTCTGTCTGCCTCGCGGCTTCTGCTTACCCACGGTTTCCTCACTGCCCTATCCCTGACCAACGCTCAGCCCTAGGAGTCCCCTGGGCGTCTCCTCCACCACTCTCCAGCACAGCGGGTGTGGTTCTCCTGTAGGGCCGCCCACACGGCTTCTGCTGGCTCCCAAGTTCAATCAGTGGTGGGGCCGCTTGTGCCAGATTGGGTCCCCCAAGCTCAAGAAACGTTGGGAGCTGCTGGTCTTGGGGCAGCTGCCCTGCACCACAGCCTGTCCAGGCGTTGATCCTTTTCTAGATGAGGAAATGGCCCCCGGGGAGCTTCAGTACTAGTGAGGGGCAGAGCAAGGATCAAACTCAGCTCTGCTATCTCCAAAGCCTGTCACACAGCTCTGCTTCCTGTTGCTGTTCACCCACACAGGATAGGAGGGAAGAGGGGCTTTTCTTGGCTTCTACCTGATGTGACCTGAGAGCCCTGCATCAAAGGACCCCTCAGCCCTAAAGCATTCCCCTCACCTCCTAGCAGCTGGCCCAGACTTGAAAGTCCCCCTGCTACAGTCCCTCATATATTAGACAGTGAGGGTTCTGGTCTCTCTGAGCCAGCCATTGGCATAATAGCCAGGTGAGTCTTGTGACAGTGTGAGGTAAGGCCCAAGCGAATGGTACCTAGGCTGAGAGCTAAGGAAATGAAGGACCAGCAGGAAAGGAGGCCCCATGTGGCTGCAGGTGAGAGAGGGCAATGGGTACCAGGGACATGGAAAGCATTCACTTTAACCTTCCACCTGGGGACCGCCAATCTGTTAGCTGATCAGATTTCTGGTCCCCAAAGTGGAACATGTGGTCAAACATACCATGTTTAGGCAGTGAGACAAAAGATTCAAAATCAGTACTGCCCTGGAAAATCCAATACCTCTTGCGGTGTTCAGGTTGGGGGTGTGTGGTTGGGTCAAACTTCATTTGGGAGCTTCAGTCGACCACTGGTGGCTGGGGCCCAGGAAGGAGGTGGCTCTTGCAAAGAGATAAGGACCGCCCTGTGAGAGAAGCTCTCCCCAGAGCAGACAGCCCCAACTGCTTCTCAGTTCCTGTGGTAAACTCATGAAGATCAAGGGACAAGGGACCTGCCACCTCCTCCTTCTCCTCTACCCCTTGTCTTCATCCTGTGTCCCCTCAGCCACTGGTGTGTCCTCTCTTCCCAGCTTGCTGTGCCCATGAAGCGCCCAGCTTTTGCTCCCATCTTGCAGATGGAGAAACGGAGGCCTTAGGGAAGTAAGGGCACTTTCCAAGATCACAGAGCAACTTTGCAAGTGGAAAACGGGTTAGCTCCAGTTTCTATGGTTTAGGTCTCTGTCTGTCAGTCCCTCTGTTCCCAGGCTGGTATGGTGCCATGTGCTCAGCAGGGAGTCAGGCAGCGCGAGGAAAATCTACAACCATCGGCTCATTGGCACAGTTTCTTCAGGACTCTGGCATCTCTTAGGGGTGGGATAAGAGTGCAAGGGCCTCAGCCTGGGGACTTGATCTTAGGCCTCCGTTCCAGTGGCCTCACTTGCAGCTGTTTTTTGAATTCACCAAGAGGCCACTCCCACAAGTCTTCTCCTCCCCCTCTCGTGTAGGGCTTTCCCAAGGCCCCAAGGAGCTTGGGGGAGGGCTGTCCTACTTACTAATGGAAATGAGGGAATGCCTTTGGACTTGAGCTTTTCACCTGCAGCCTGGTGGCCAAGCTTTCCTAGTGAGGCGCATGGGTGTTTGGGACTATGTTAGTCTTTTGCACTATAACCCTTTACCAAGTTCTCTGAGTCCCCTTCCAGACCAGTTCCTTGACTTGTTCAGTTGACTCAGCCGTCAGCATATCACTAACATGAGATCTGAGGTTTCTTCAAAATTATGTGCTTTATAATTCTGGGTTTTCAAGATGATGCTGGCTCCTTCAGAGTCTCTTCTACGAACAACTCTGGTACTTTGGGAAAAGTACAAAAGAAGTATAGGCAGAGGTGCAAAGAGGCTTCTCTGCCTGCCCAATCTATACAATTGGCAACTGCAGCCCTAGGAGCTTTGAGGAGAAGGCGTCTCAGGCCCTGTCCAAGCTCAGTGGGAAAAAAGTGCCGTGGTTGATTAGTCATGTCTGCCCTGGGAAAGGAATGGGATGGGGAATAGAAGCTCTTATTGCTACCCTGAACATAAGAGGCTAGGCCTTCAAAGAACTGAATGATTTCTTTGGGAAAGAACTTTAACTATCACCCCACTCAACTCCTCAGAAGCAACGACCTCCACTCTCAGAAACTTGAAGTCTATATTTTTAGAGCATTTTAAATAGTTTATTCACCCACCTAACCAACCTATGTACACATGGACATTTCTTAACTCTTTTCATCCCTGTATTTCCAAGAACGAATAGTAATTCCCTACGTCTAATCAGCTCAAACATAACCCTTACTTTGCCTACCACTTCTCCTAAGCCATTTTCAGCAGATGCCCTTAGGGTCCTCCCATCTTTTCCATTGCGTGCTCTCACATTCCTTGACCTCTTCCCCCGCAATGTGCTGCCTCTCTTTTCTTTCAGAAGAAATCTTATACTTTTCTTCCTTCCCTTTCTCCAAGCCCACTCCACAGGATCTTCTTCTCATGCTGAACTCTGCTAATACTGATACATAAAACCTGGCCTACTTGACTATCCACTTGTAAGTTAAACATTTCTATTTTATTAAACAACTTAGATGATTGAGGCTGAGAATGACTGAGAGGAAAAGCCGGGTCTTCTTATACTCATCATTCTCTACAACACAGAGCCGGGCTGAAGGTAGGACCTCAGCAATTGCTTGCTGAGTAAATGAGTCATTCTGTATGGTTTGTTATTCCCATGTCAAGTGCCAGAGACTGACAACTGTCCCCCTTTTTCTCTACTATAGAGGGGATTCATAACTTGGGGTCCTGACTGGTGTGGCTTAGTGGATTGGGTGTCATCCTGTGAATGGAAAGGTTGTCAGTTCAATTCCAGATCAAGGCACTTTCCTGAGTTGTGGGCCAGGTCATGGTTGGGGGCATGCAAGAAGCAACCAATCCATGTTTCTCTTGCCCATCAATGTTTCTCTCCCTCACTTCCTCTCTCTCTAAAAATAAATAAAATATTTAAAGAAATTATCCTAAGAAGATGTCCATAGTCTTAACTAGGCTACCAAAGGGGTTCATGGCACCAAAAAAAAGAAAAAAAGTTAAAAAATTCCTGTACCTCTGATGTTTAGCTGGGCATGTTGCTGCCTAGAATAGAAATCACACTTTCTAGCTTGTTGTGACAGGTATAGTGTTAGAAAAATGGTGTTTGCAACTTCCTCCAAGAGTCCTTTAAAAGAGGGGCTATATTTCTCTCTCTCTCGTCCTTCTTTCTGCTTCCTGGATTGCAGACATAATGGCTGGAGCTCTGGCAGCTACCTTGGGCCTTGGGAATGGAAGCCGCAGGTCACCGTAAATAAGATTGAAGACCTGGTTTCCTGACAGAGCGGAGGGCTGCACCAACCCTAGACTGACAACCTCCAGATTTCTTAAGTTGTGAGAATGAAATGAATTTCTGGTTAACTTGAGCTCCTGTTATTCTGGGCTTCTGCTGCTTGTCACCAGGCCTCGATCAAACTGATGCAGGAAGCCTCGCTGAAGATAAATTGAAAATGGCGTTGTTTATCTACAGAGTTTCCAGAAATCGTCTCTCATTCGAGAGAAAGAATCATTTCAAACCTAGACGGTGACTCTTTTCGTGCCTAACCTTACATCTAGTATTTAAACAAAAGTGAATTGTGTGGGAACATATTTTATTCACAGTTTCCGTTTTTCAGAGTATCAACTAATAAACTCGATAACTTTTGAAACTCTCATTTTTCAGCCACTTTTGCAGTTTACTTTGGGCCCCTCTAACGAGCATGTATGAGTAGCCTGACTTGGCGCTTAGCATCTCTTAAGTTATGACAGTGACTCATGTAAGAGCACCTGTGGAGAATTAAAAAAAAAATGGTAAAGATTCTTCTGCTACGTCCACTGTATTATTGATAGATTCAGAATACGTGTATGATATCACAACCATCAATAACACACTTTTTTTTAGGATGCTGTGGTCACTGAAAGGTACAGAATAGTGGTGCCTGTCCTCAGAAAGATTACGATATAATTGGGCCAGTAGACGTGAAAATAGAAGGAGCATACAACACCCGCCATAAACAGGATGCCATCGGCAAGTGATAAGGTGGTTCAGAAGAGGGAGTAACTATGGTCGCTGGGGGAAGGATAGGGTTACGACACCAGAAAGGAGGAACGGCGATGAAGAGTAGAAAAATGAAGGAAATGGGGGAGCCACTTGGTTGGAACAGAAGCCTGGCTTCAAACGATATCCCTATAAGGCCCTTCCTGACTCCTTCAAGTAGACCTCATCCAGCTTTCCACACAGCTGTGTTTCCTTACGGCTTTGTGACTGCTTCTAAGAGCACAGGAAGGCGATGGTCCCTCTGAACACTTAGGGCGGAGCTCTTCTCATTTGTATAAGCTGCACATGTACATGGGCTTCTAGAGTTCTAATGAACCAATGTAATTTTGTATAAGTGTGTATGCCTGCATCTTTAAATGAACCATCCCTACCTCCTATTGTCTTTACAATTACACACACAGGTCATGTTTATTCTATAAAGCTACACAGGTCAACATCAAGAAGAAAATTAAAATTCCATCCCTAATCGCAACACCCAAAGATGAGACCTCAATACTATTCACATTTCTGTGTACACCCTCACATAGTCACATACAGGTTTCACTTTTTTGAGTCTGGCCTGGAAACTCAGGGCTAATTTCTCTGGAATGGCTGTCCCAATATTTGCAGAATGTGGTGAATATATACATACATTTCGGTGTCTCGATGAAGCTGCCGTACGCATGGGCCCAGCCGCGGAGGTGGGCAGCCAGCAGGGGAAGGCAGCCAAGGTCCGACGCAGGCCTTTGTTGCATGGAAGAATGAGGACCGCAAGAGGGGTTCGTGTGTTCCGGGCGTCTGAAAGGTTGCGAGTGGAGGCAGTGGGAGAGACGTCCTCGGAGAGGCTAAGGAATAACTCATCCCAGCGTCCACAGGCAGCCACTGCTGAGGTTCCTGTTGCACAACGCTAGCATCGAATTAGCTCTGTTAATTTAAAATGATTACAGGCACGCGCCCTCTCACAACCTTACAGTCGACAACAGAATGCACATACAGTGGTGGGCACGTAAGATTATAATGGAGCCGAGACTTTTCTATTGCCGTCACAGCTGTTAGAACATCCTTGTGCAACGTATTCCTCGTGTGTGTGTGTGTGTGTGGTGATGTGGGTGCACAGAAACCTACTGGGCTGCCAGCCGTATAAAAGCACAGCACATTAAATTAGGTCCAGTACATAGTACTTGATGATGATGATGATAAATGACCGGGTTACTGGCTTACACTCTGACTAGGCTATACTTTTTACCCTTATTTTAGAGTCTGCTCTTTCTACTAATATACTTTTAAGGAGTTTGCTGTAAATAGTGTCCCGCATTGTGCCAGCAGCTTCATACCTCTTATGGTTACCACGCCTCTCGATTGCATCACCTTCTCTTGCGCTCGATTTAATCTCCTGTTGTTTTACATATTTCGTGCAGCCTAAGCGTACAGTGTTTATGAACACAGGTCTTCCCATTCACTCACTGCTCACTCACTGACTCACCCAGAGCAACTCCGAGTCCTGCAAGCTCCATGTATGGTCATGCCCTGTACTGGCACACCATTTTTTATCTTTTATACTGTACTTATTGTACCTTTTCTACGTTTAGATGCACAAATGCTTACCGTTGTGTTACAACTGCCAGCGGTCCTTAGTACAGTTACGTGCTGTGTGGGCTGGTACCCTGGGAGCAATAGAATAGGCTGTACCACATAACCCAGGGGCGTGGTGAGCTTCGTTCACACGGCGACCAGACCACCTACCTACACATTTCTGACAACACGTCCCCTTTGTAAAGCAGTGCGTGACCTGCATTCAGGTGAAAGTCACATCACATGAAATCAGCCATTTAAAGTAGACAACTCAATCGCATTTAGTAACTCACAATGCTGGGCGACCACCACCTGTATGTAGTTCCAAAATATTCCCATGACTTCAAAGTAAAAGCCCAAATCCATTAAGCAGCTTGTCCGCAACTCCTCTCCCCTCCCCAGCCCCTGGCAACCACCAATATTTCTTATGTCTCTATGGATTGATCTCTTTTGAATATTTTATGTAAATGGATTCAAATACTATGTGACCTTTCCTGTCCGGCTTTTTTCAGTTAGCATAATGTTTTCCAGATTTATCCACATTGTGGAATGTATTAGTACTTCCTTTTTATGGCTGAAAAATATTCCATCTACATACATAACCAATTTGTTTATCCATTCATGCGCTGATGGACCTTTGGGCTGGTCCCTTTACTTTTAGCAAGGTCCCTGTAAAAGGAAATATTTGCAGATCTGGAAATTTACAGACAGGGTCTCATAGATAGGGCACAAAAGTTCACTTCAGGTCACCACATCAGCCCATATCACCTACGGTTTGGGAGTGCCCTTGAGTGCCCCTGGAGCGCCCCTGGAGCTGTAAGTGGTGGGACTCAAAACAGTCATTATAAGTAACTCCACACTTGCAACCCAACTGGACAACAATCATGAGACCATCAGGACAGAAAAGCTTCTCCCCACTTTACAGATGAGGAACCTGAACTCCGGAGCCTAGACGTCAGACCACCTGGCTGGGAAGTGTTGAGTCAGGACCCACGCCAGGCCATCTGACCACATCCAGCCCCAACTTCCTTTAACCACTTACCATGAACAATCCCCACAGTGACAGGCGGAGACCTGGGTAGGAGGGAGATTTGAGTGTCAGGAATGAGTGTGGTAGTGAATACATGGAAAGGAACAATGGCAAGTCCGTAGGAACTGGAATGAGACTGGTACCCAAGGACGGAGAATGCTTTTCTTTACCCAAACACTCCATCCTCATTGTTCTCCCTACTGCCCACACACGAAAGCATGTGGCCAGGAACTCACATTTCATCCCTGTGGATCCTGCCTCCTGAAAACCCTGGAAGGTGGTACCCCGGACATGGTGGGCTTCGGGTGGGCAGAGAATGTTTGGAATGGGAGGCAGGCAGCATATTGCCTTCTTACACACATAGGTGCTTAGGCAATGTTTGCAGGATGAATGGATGAATGAATGGACAAATGAATACGATTCAAAGCACTTTTGCATCCTTTGCAACTTTTTCTGCCCAACTGCTCACTTTCTTTGCATTGAAAACGAAAGCAAACATCTCTACCGAACAGGGGCCGTCAGTAGAGCCTGTACCCCTCGCCCTCTTGTAGGAGAGGAAGGGCTGCAGAGTTTTCTATGTGCCTGCGTTCGGGTGGAGGCTAGACTGCTGTAGCAAAATCCCCAAGGTGTCAGAGGCTTCGCGAACCAATGTGTTTAAATTTCTCTCCTGTACAGTTCCAGGTGAGCATTGCAGGCTGGTGGGCATCTTTGCTCTGCCTGGTCACTCAGAGGCCCAGCCTCCTTCTAAGGCGTTCCTCTGTGACATCGTTGTCATCTGCCTCTCACGGCTGGGTTGCTGAGAGAGAGAGAAAAAGCGTGGAGGAGGAATACTTACTCTCTTCATGCCTAGCAGGGGTTACGCATATCACTTCTGCGCAAAGCCTATTGGCAGGAACCTCATCCCATGAGCATACCAACTGCCAGGGGGGCAGGGAAATGTAGCCTGGCTCTGCGCCCTGGAAGAAAAGGAGAATAGATTTTACATCTCTACCACCTTCCGTGTGCTTGCGGTTTGCTTCCAGAAGGCAGCATAGAAGGCTCACCTCCACTCCCAGACAGAAGGCCCCTGTTCTAGGCTGGAGCTTTTTGCCGTCCTTTGTACTTTTGCATGTTAGGGAGTCAACTTTGAAGGATGCAGATGAGCTTGGCCTTGGGAAGAAGGACCCCTCAGTCTGGAAAGGTGCAGGGGGAGAAGGGAAACCTGGAGAGTGGTGAAACCAAACGTGAGCTGGGCGTGATAAATACTCATTAACCCACACGGGTTGTCTCCTCTGGCACTTACGAAGAAGTAAATTGTATACAAGATGCCCAGCTTCACGCTGTGGGCAATAAATGCACGGAGTTTTTAGAAAAGTTTCTGACGATACAGGGATTCATATAACGTTTAACTTAACTTCAGGGTGGATACCAATGCCTCCCCAAACACACACACACACACACACTCACACACTCTCAGACACTCACAACTCACATGCACTCTCACACTCACACACACACATGCCAGCATACACTCCCACCATCTAACACATCCCTTGGGGGTGGCCCCTATTAACAAATAAAGGAGGAGGCTGACCCCGCCTCCGTCTAGGAGCCTGTGAAGGACCTTGAATCAAGCCCTGATCACACAAGGGCAAGGCGGCCTGAGAAGACCTGGTCTTCACCAAAAGGCATCCATAATGTCACAGCCACCTGCAATAAACCGTTCGGCTGTCTTTGCCCCTAAGCCAGAACCAGGGGTCTCATGGATCTCTCTCAGTCTTAAAACACAAGAGCTCTCTTTAGGCACCTATAACAATAATACCAGACAGCTTTTAGGGAAGAAAAAACTGGCAAGTGGGGAATGAAACCCATCGATGGCCATCTTCATACTTGGAGGCTCTTGGGACTGGAGCCACCCCTGCCTCTGGAAGAGACACAGCCTAAGCAGGGTCCCCTTCCATTGTGATGGGGGCCGCAGGGACTCTGAGGACAAAGGGCCCCTTCAGACTGCGTGTTCCCACCGGCAAGGCTCCGATTTCCCATCTAGTTGTCCAGAAGCTCAGCTGCTCAGACAGTGGAAACTTTGATTCCATTCCTGCTGCTTCCTGTTCAGCTCATCCCTAAGAAGGTGCTGTAGATCATCTCCACCGTGTCAAGACGTGAAATAAATTTTCATGCGAGCAAAAAGCCAAAAACACCCGGGCTGGGGGTTGGGGGGGAGGGAGAGGAGAGGGAGAGGGGAGGGAAACAAAAAGTCTGTGGCTGATATATTGCAGACCAAAGAAACATCAGCTGCTCTTTACCAGCCCTAAGAATAAAAACTCCCTGAAAGGCTGCACTCTTCTTCCCTATTATGGAAATGCGGTTGGGGCTGCAGGAAGGGCTGTTCCCAATAAACGGAGGTGGGCAGCCGCTTTCTCGCTCTTTCCCTGTGGGAGTCACATGGGCTCTGGTTATGGCCCCAGGAACCCTCCCTACCACGCTTGCTCATTACACTTTGTTTACACTTACTAAACCTTATGGGGGCTTTTGCTGGTTTTAGGGCCCAGCCCCTTATTTGGTTTTGGAAAAGGACATTTTCCTGCTTGTTCACAGCTCTCCTATTGTGCTGGCACAGGAGGCGGATGGAAACAAGGGGACGAAAGACTTGAATCGTAAAGCGATGACGTGGGGCCAGCACATGTGTTGTTTATCTCTGTCCTTGAGTTATTAGGCACAGTCGCTTATGTGAACATGGTCGGCTCTTTCCTCGGAGTTGTCCTGTTAGGTGTGGCTAATGCAGAGAGAGGCCGAGAGGCGGGGTAACAGTAGGAGACCGGTGTGGTCAACTCTTGGCTCCTCACCTGTTGGCTGTGTGTGCCCGGGGCAATCACTGAACCTCTCTGAGTCTCAGTTCCGTCACTTGCAAATTCAGACTAAGAACATTGCAGAAGGTGGATGGATGGACAACAGAACATGGCAGTGTGGAGAGGGGCTGCCAGGGAGAGGCTGACTGGGCGGGCAGCCAGCAGGAGACCTCCTGGGGTCAGAGTTAACTTAGCAAGTTCACTGGAGGTCAGGTCAAGTGTGCAGGCTCAGGAATCTAATGTCACTCACCATGAGGGTGCCCATTTTTTCCGGGGCCAGTTAATACTAACCTGGCTGCAGGTTCCAATCTGAGTGCCCCGTTGCTGATGCAAAGTGAGAAGTGCAGTCTCGGAGAAGGTGTAATAGCTGCACTGTGATTGGTCAGATAGCAGGCGCCAAGGACAACGTTTGAGAGCATCATCATCGGCCCTATCTGACCCAAAGTCCCTCTGCCTAAGGCAGTTTGTTATCTCCTGGAATAGAATTAAAGCATACCATAGCCCACGTACAGACACACATATATTTTTTTAAAGCTCAAGATGAGGCCCTAACAAGATTATAGAGGTCTCATAGAGGAAGAAAAAAAGGACATATTTATAAGCAAATAATATGGATTTTGATTTGTGAAATTTTGAGGATGAGACACTGGCATTTGCAGTCAGAATCCCTATAAATGTAACTGTGACAAACACAGGCTGATATAGACGGGTTGATTTGGCGACTCAAATATCATAAGTAACTTTGCCATAAGTGATGTGATTTTCTGAAATGGGGACTAACTCTTGGTAACATTCTGAATGAAGTGAAGCCCGGTCTCCCTGGAAAATCTGGTCTATTCTAACACTGAAAAAAAGCCCTTGGGTTTGCACATAAAACAGAGTTAGGTCCAAGGCCCAGTGAATTATAATCAGGTGTGTCAGCTGCCCCGGGTCCCCTCACACATACCTTTGGGCAGCAGTTTGCAAGGGCCGCTGTAACAAATTACCACCAACTTAGCGGCTTAAAACAACACCTTATTCTCTTGCAGTTCTAGGAGTCAGAAGTCCCAAACTAGCTCCCATGCTGAAGTCAAGGAGTTACCGAGACGGGTTCCTTCTGGCAGCTCTGAGAGGAGAACCCATTTCCTTACCTTTGTCTGCCTCTGGAAACTTTGATTCCATTCCTGCAGCTTCCTGTTCAGCTCATCCCTAAGAAGGTGCTATAGATCATCTCCACCGTCTCCACTTGCTTTTCAAAGCCTGTCACTCCCATCTCTGCTGTGTCCTTGCATGGATTCTGGCTTCTGCTGTGTCCGTCTGATGAGGAGTGCTGTGATTACATCAGGCCCAACCCGAGCATCCAGGACCGTCTCTCCATCTCTAGACCCTTAACTCAGTCACACTTGTGAAGTCCCTGACACTGCACCATAATGTTCATGTCTCCTTGGAATTAGGACGTGGACATATTCGGGGGCCAATATTCTGACTTCAATACCAGCTCTTGCTGCAGTGTGCAAGTGCATGAAGACTTTGACCTTCAGTGAAGAGCCGCTGGCCTCAAGGGCACCCCAAGCATCTTGACTTTCTATCCCAGGCTTCTCCCACCTTGGGTATCCCTGGAGCACCAGCCCAGGCACAGCTAGGAGGTGGAGGTGAATGTAGTCTCTGGGATACTCTTGGCCAACAAGAAATGATGGATAGATGCTGTTGCCTCTCATTCTTCAGGTGGGACTGAGTCCCAGTTACCACTGTGTTTTTCTCCTTCCTTGTCTCACTCTCTGCATTAGTCAGGGTTCTCCAGAGAAACAGAACAAATGGAAGAGATGGATAAATAGATAGATAGATTTATTATCTATTCTAAGGAGTTGGCTCATGTGATAATGGAGGCTGAGAAGTCCCGAGATCCACAGTCAGCGACCTGGAGACTCAGGAGAGCCAATGGCGTAGAACCACACAAGTCTCAAGGTCTGAGAAGTGGGAGAGCTGGTGGTATAAGTTTCCATTTGAATCCAAGTTCAATGGCAGCAGAAGAGCAATGTCCCAGCTCAAAGACAGTCAGGCAGAGAGAGAGTTAGACACACCCAAGTCAGCCTTTTATTCTACTCAGGTCTTCAACGGACTGGAGGAAGCCCACCCTGTCCGAGAAGGGCAATCTGCTGTTTCCTCGGTCTACCTATGCAGATGCTGATCTCATCCAGAAGCACTCTCACAAACACCCCCGCAATGGTGTGTAACTAAAATCTGGGCACTCCACAGTGCAGTCGAGTTGTATATAAAATTAACCACCACATTCTTTCTGCTTCCTGAGATCTCTTCCTAAATAAGCCACACACGAGTCTGTACTTCAAGCTCCACCTTGGGGACAACCCAAACTAACACTACAGGATTTTCACCAACATTGATGTTGAATGAGACATACACATGTCTTAAGGACTGTAGACGGTTCTCTGCCATGTGGAATAGTCCACATGTTACAGAATATTTAACATTCCCAGCACCTGCGAAGTAAATGACAGTAACATCCCCAATCACTATGACAACCAAAAGAGCCCTCTACACTTCCAAAATGCCCCAAAAGGCAGTACTACCTGGCAGTACTTATCCTCCCCAGGTTAAAAACCATTTGTTTAAAGGATGTGAGCTTCAGGCATGGCTTGATCAAGACTCCCCAGATTTATTTTCCACTATTATTTTCAGCTCTGTCTTCCTCGGTACATCAGCTTACTCCTCAGCCTGCCTTTTCTCCTGGAGTCAAGTCAGCTGCAGCTGCTTTAGGAGCACATATCCACATACTACAGAGGCCAGAAGAAATGAGGGTAGTCTGCCTGCATGTTTCCAGCAAGATTCCTGAGATTGTCCCTGATTGGGTCAGATGAAGTCATGCGTCTGCCCCTACTGATGGTTTATGTGGAATACGGAATATTTTGGTGGGGGGGGGTCAATTGTGGTCCAGTCTGGAGTGACAGCTAGGGGTGGTCAGTCCCCCTGAAGCCCGTCAGTTGTGTGTGGGTGATGCCTGGATAAAAATTTGAGCGTTGTTCAGAGGGGAAGGGATGCTGGGTAGGGAACCCAATAATGTGCATAGTAGAGTATGGGGCACCTCGGGTTGTGTGGTGTGACTCCGGGCAGGGCCCAGGAGAGGCGGAGAGCTGATCTACAGGAGTAGGCAGATAACAGACCATTTAATGTAATAAATTGAATCAGTTCTCCACATTCCTCAGTCAGGTTTACCAAGAAAAGTCCCCATGAAGAGAGGAGGGAGCGGGTAGAGGAACTGGGTGGAAAAATTGAAGGGATTAAGCAAAACAAACAAGCAAAAAACTCAGTATGGTGATTACCAGTGGGGAAGCGGGGGGTGGGTAGGGGGAGGTAGGAGAGGGTGAAGGAAGGGTAAACAGTGATGCAAGGAAACTCGACTTGCGTTAGTGAACACACAATACAACATACAGATGATGGGGTACTGGAGAATTGTACCCCCGAAACCTATATAATTGTATTAACTAATGCCACCCCAATAAATTCAATAAAATAAATAAAAATAACTAAATGCAACAACAACAACAATAAAAAGAAGTCCCAACAACATTTTCACCTCCCACATCACTCCCCCATCCACTGGGGATGCTCTGACTGGCTTCCAAGACTGGCCTCTGATTACCTGCCTTGTGCCCTCAGGTCTCCACCTCCTCCTCCGTAGCACTCTTTCCATGTAACCCCGATTTAGTCTAAAAATTCCTGTCCCCTGAGCGTCCTAGGCAGCCCAGGGGCTGGTGTTAGTGCCCGAGATTACTGACCTTCTAATCCTAGTGTCTTGGCCTGCAGCACCCTCCTCCCCGCCTGGAACCAATGCTGGCTCGCTGGGACATCTGCTCCCCTAAGGGAAGGGACAAGAGTCACTTCCTAGCCTTCCCATGGCCCCTGTGGCTGCACTGGGGAAGGGCGGGGGGCGGGGGCTGCTTTCATTCTCTGGGAGAGGAACCAGGCAAGCTGCTGGGCCCTGAGTGGGAGTGGACATGGGTGCTCCGGCTGGCATTTCCTTGTTGGCATTCCCCAGCGGTAAAGGAGAACCAAAATCTAGAGAAGCTATTAGATTAGATTCATTCATTTTTTCCATGTGTCTGTATGTTTCATTTTCCTTGTCCAACACCATAGGTCAAGAGCAATTATTTTCCTGGTTCAAAAGGAGGCTGACCAGCGCCCGTTGTCAATGAACCCGGGACCTGGCAAGCAGCGACTCTGGTTTCCTCTTGCTCCATCCAGGGACTTACCTGGTTCATAAAAGAGTGACATTAATCTTTGATGACTCCTTGCTTAGTTTCCCTGGGAAGCGCTCCAAGTTTGACGAAATTCTTTTGATGGAGGAGGGTGGAAGGATTAGTCAAACGGTTCTGCCACGATAACAACCACGAGGCTGGCCCAGGCCTCGGCTCATGGCAGAGAGCACGTCAGTTAACGTCACAGCAATTCCATGTGCTGGGCTTGGGCGTCCCCACTCCGAAAGTGTGGGAATGGAGACACAGAGGGACTTTCCAAAGATCACGGGACTGGCAAGGGAAGTCTTGGATGCTAAACCCCGAAGGACGGAAACTGGTTTTATAAACAGGAGAACCAGGGAAATGCGATAGAATGGCAGAGTGACTCCTCCTGGAAAAGAGTTTAGGATTGCCTGACGATCCTGATCTGGAATCTGGGCCAAAGCGTTACTGTGAGTGACAAAAAAGGACTGTGGGGTTTTTAAACATATTGACTGCGTGACCGGAGAACTGTCTGCTTTCTCTTCTCCAAAACAATAAACAAACTTCTTGTGAGAAGAGGGCTGCAAAAATTTAACACAAACACGTACTCTGAAAAAACTCACATGCACTATTTCACTGCCCTACTGGAACTTCAGAGCTTGTAGAGCTGGCTGGTGATGAAAGAGTGCATGGAGGACCCTATGAATACAGTATTTGGTTTGGATGCTACTGGGCAGAATTAGGTTGCTCTGCTGCAGGTGACCATGGAGTACCACCCTGAGTACTCTGTTCTGCCCGGGCCAGGGCCAAACACGTGCACCAAAAACGAATACATCAAATACCACACAGAATGAAGGCTTTGTTTCCAGGATCTGGTGCTCCATGCCGGCTCAGCGAGGTCTGTAACCTTAAACATCCGTCCTATTTTATCTCCACACTTCTTGCCCTATATTTTCAAAACAAGAAGTGACTACATCTGAATGTCCTGAGGTTTGCAAGCTGTGTCACGGTCGGCATTGGAGACGGACACCGTTTTGGGAGTGTGGAAAGATCCGAGCGGTGGGAGAATTTAGATAACAGACAAATTAATGCCCTTGTACGTCCTCTCCTCCGCGTGAGTACCATGGGTTCTTGAAAATGCATTTTCTTCCTTGTCTTTGGATTCCCATTGTGGTTTGGAAGACCTCGCTAGTGCAGTATTTGCCACAGTTGCACATGCCAGGCATGGGATACTTTGCAATAGTAAGCGTCACATTTTCATCCACCAATCAGTACATAACTTTGTTTTATGTGTGTTTCTGTTTAAAGCCGCCTTATTTCATATGCACTGCTGCTCCTTTAAGGTTGAACTCATGACCAACAGCAACACTCCTCCGGAACACAGTTTACCTCCCAAACACGTTTCCTTCTTCTTGCACTTAGGGAACGCTCAACAGCAATGCAGTCCTGGGCAGGGGGATATTTTAAACAGCAAGCTTACCCCTCAAAAGCACAAATGTTTGAAAATTGTGGTACCGAATAGACCGCAGAAAGGACACTTGCTTACAGAATGAGAGCGGGAACAAGAGGGCAGAATGTCACCTTGCTCCACCTCAGCTGGGCCCATGTGCCTCAGGTGACTGCCTATGTCCCCAAGTGACCAAATAAAGACTGCAAGCACTGACTTGGGGGCTACAGTGAAGTTTTAGCAAGTAGGCGAATTCGTAAATACAGAATTCATGAATAAAGAGGTCAACTGTATGTAATCTAAATGGTACTTATATGACGTGAGATGCTAACTTTTCATAGTATGTTAATCAGTTGGGCATAGAATGCTAAAATGCAAGCAGTTTTATTTTTACAGAAAGGTATAATAAGATTTCATTAAATTTTCAAGTGTAAATACAAAATTTTGTTTTTAAAGAATTTTGATTAAAATGTTTACATTCATTCATTATAATTTATAATTTGGCTTTTAATTTTAATAGGTACCTTTAGGGATTTTATGAAAATGTATAATTTTTTAAAAAAAACAATTTTAATCTTTTACATTTTCCTTTATACTTTTGTGAAAATATATTAAAATTTTGGGTACTTTGAATTGAATTGCCTTTACTATTTACTTTCTAGATCATTACTATAAGACTCTACTTTCAGGGATCATTTCTATAGTTCGTTACTAGATCATTACTGTTATGGAAAACAAATTATGTGAACATCTTTATTACAATAATATTATTTACAGTGTAGCTAAAATGAAGATAAGAAAAAGTAATTATGTGGTGTACACACTATAATAATGTGTGAATTATACACGTCTTTGTTTTGTTGCTCACCTAGATATTGTCAGCCCATCCGCCAAACACCAGACATGCCCTGTCATGACCAAATTTAGACATCTTGGATATTTCATTGACTTACAGTCACATAAAAATCATAGCTTCATACCTATTTAAAAATATTGTTGTTAGACAAACTTATCAAGATAGGAAGATGGAGCACGTTTTATTCAACAGTTTATTGGTTTGACTTATTGTTTCTTAAAATTTAGACATCTCTGGTTCAGAGCTCTATTTGCGTTCTTGCCCTGGGACCCACACACGATTAGGGTGGGCCTGTTACTATGGAGACTGAGGGTGTTAGGGGGATTTTGGAGTCTGTATCCAAGAGAAGCAGCAGCCCAGGCTGAGGATATGCTGATACTCTGATCAGGTCTATCTAGCCCCAAATCTCAGAACAAGAGACAGCACCAACCTCAAATCAAGCTAGAAACTCCCCTACAATAGTGCAGCAGCTGGTACCAAGGTTGCAGGAGGCCGCCCTGGCAGGAAATCAAAGCACTTTGCCACCCGCTCTGGAGGAAACACAGTGACCCCCACCAGCACAACTGCATCTGGTCTCTGGTGACGTGCTCTCCCTCCGTGAGCATGGAGGCTTCCAGGTGACAGAATGTGTGTTGCGGGGCTCCCACCTCTAATTAGCCCCGAACCGGGGCTCCTCCAGAGAGTGTTTAAAAACTAAGACATGGAGGCCACCTGCCAAGTGTTCCTGATACGGCTTTGAAGTACTGAAGTTGGGACTGTGGATCATCCCACTAGAGATTTAGCATTTGTAAGACCTCAGGGGACACAGAAAGTGACCCATGCTCCACTTCCAGTACTCACCAGCTGAGCGACCTTGGATCACTTCTTTAACCTCTACAGGCCTCTGTTTCCTCATCTTGAAAACAAAAGCATAGCCCTGGATGATTTCTAAGGTCCCTCTTGCCTGCAACGCCATGATTTATCTGCCAGAAGGATTCCTTCTGTGTGTCTTGGACTATATTCAGTATCAGGGTTACTTATTCCAAAAGACAGCTGTTCCTTTGTTTTCTGGCTTCAGGGGGAATCCAGATATTTTATGGTATCATTGGGAGTGAGGGCGGCCAGTGCCCTCTGCCTCGGGACCAGCGTCACTGGCATTGGCCCAGCCTCTGTGGTCGAGGTCATACCACCCACGTTAGGAGCTCGGACGTATTACCTTCAGGGAGGTACCCACAAGACAGTAGGTCTCTTTGACAGCACCAAGTCCTTTCAACTGTGATAGACGTCCCTCAGGCTCTCTAACGGGGTTCAGTCTGCAACTTCTTTAAACCATGACTTATTTTTATTAACCTATTCAGGAAATATTTCAATGGGGGATAATGATACCTTCCTCATGGTATGGTTGTGAAGAGTACACATGCTCCCATAGAACTCTGGACAGTGTCTAGCACATAATAAACTCCAATAAACATCAGCTATTGAGTCTTGCTCCCTTAGGGTGATTGACTTTTTCTGTTAAGATGCTAGAAGAATTTTTCCTTATCACCCAAGTTCACTAATTTAATTAGAATATATTTCGGTATGTAACATTCTGCATCCCGTTTTCTTGGAGTAGTTTGTTGTGTTGTACATGCAGCCCTTCCTTTCATGCAGATTAACTTGATTATACATTTAAATACATCTTCTATCTTATGCGTGGGGCTCTTAAGAGCCACCAGTTATATTTAATCATGTTTTTTCTCTCTTCCATATCTATTTCTTTCTCTTTCTCATTTACATTTGCTGTGATTATCTTAAGCCTTTCCTCCACATCACTATTCAAATTTCAACAGCATCTATTCAGTGTCTTATTTACAATTTATATTTTTTATATATTTTATATATATATTTTTTGACTATGCTATTACAATTGTACCATTTCCCCCTCTTTATTCCCCTCCACCCTGCACCCTCCATCCCACCCACATTTACCCCCCTTAGTTCAGGTCCATGGGTTGTACACATAAGTTCTTTGACTTCTACATTTCCTATACTATTCTTACCCTCCCCGTCTATTTTGTACCTACCACTTATGCTGCGTATTCCCTGTACCTTTTCCCTCATTCCCCCTCCCTCCCCTCCACTGATAACCCTCCATGTGATCTCCATTTCTGTGATTCTGTTCCTGTTCTAGTTGTTTGCTTAGTTCATTTTTGTTTTGTTTTGTTTTGTTTTAGGTTCAGTTGTTGATAGTTGTGAGTTTGTTGTCATTTTACTGTTCATATTTTTTATCTTCTTTTTCTTAGGTAACTCCATTTAACATTTCATATAATAAGGGCTTGGTGATGATGAACTTCTTTAACTTGACCTTATCTGGGAAGCACTTTATCTGCCCCTCCATTCTAAATGATAGCTTTGCTGGGTAGAGTAATCTTGGAGTCCTTGGCTTTCATGACTTTGAATACTTCTTTCCAGCCCCTTCTCACCTGCAAGGTTTCTTTTGAGAAATCAGCTGACCGTCTTATGGGAACTCCTTTGTAGGTAATTGTCTCCCTTTCTCTTGCTACTTTTAAGATTGCCTCCTTATCTTTAATCTTGGGTAATGTAATTATGATGTGCCTTGGTGTGTCCTTCCTTGGGTCCAACTTCTTTGGGACTCTCTGAGCTTCCTGGGCCTCCTAGAAGTCTATTTCTTTTGCCAGATTGGGGAAGTTCTCCTTTATTATTTTTTCAAATAAGTTCTCTATTTCTTGCTCTTCCCCTTCTTCTTCTGGCACCCCTATGATTCTGATGTTGGAATGTTTAAAGTTGTCCTGGAGGTTCCTAAGCCTCTCCTCATTTTTTCGAATTCTTATTTCTTTATTCTGTTCTGGTTGAATGTTTCTTTCTTCCTTCTGCTCCAAATCATTGATTTGAGTCCTGGTTTCCTTCCCGTCAGTGTTGGTTCCCTGTACATTTTCCTTTATTTCACTTTTCATAGCCTTCACTTTTCCCTCTATTTTGCAACCATACTCAACCATTTCTGTGAGCATCCTGATTACCAGTGTTTTGAACTGTGCATCTGATAGGTTGGCGACCTCTTCGTTACTTAGTTGTATTTTTCCTGCAGCTTGCTTTCATTTGGGCCATATTTCTTTATCTGGGCACGCCTGTTACATATAAGGGCAGAGCTTTTGGTATTCACCAGGGTTGGGCAATCCATATCACTGTGTTGTGATGCTGTATGTGGGGGAGGGGTCTGAGAGGGAAAAGCGCTGCTTGTTGGGCTCTCAGCCAGCTTTCAGTCACTTCCCCCGCTACCCACAAGCCAATTGGGCCCTTCTGGTGCTGATTCCTAGGTGGGTGGGTTCAGGTACTTTTTAGGACCCTGTGGGTCTCTCCAACAGACCCTCCTGTGAGGCTGGGAGTTTCTCCCGCTGCTGCAACCCCCACAGGTGTTTTCAATCAGAGGCTTGAGGCTTTATTTCCTTGTGCTGGAGCTCTGGGTTGCATGGTCTGTCTTGCTCTCCAGTTGTTCCTCCTTGTTTATCTGCACGCAAATGTGGGACCTCCCGGTCCGCCAGCTGCCGCCTTGCTGCACATCCTCTGCACCCTGGCTGCCCATCTCTGCCCCTCCTACCAGTTTGGATGAATGTTTCTTCTTTAACTAGTTGGTTGTGGGACTTCCATACAGTTCAATTTTCTGGCAGTTCCGGTTGGTTTTTGTTTTTAAATTTGTTGTTGTCCTTCTTTTGGTTGTGCGAGGAGGCACAGTGTGTCTACCTACGCCTCCATCTTGGCTGGAAGTTACAATTTATATTTTAATTCTATGATAATGCTGTCCTCTGGTTGTTGTTTTAAATCCTAAGTATCCCTTTTCGCCTCATTTCTGTTGTCTTACTGTCTCATCTGTGAGTTTGTGTTTCACTGGATCCATGAAGAAACAGTGAGGCATATCCTTCTGTTGATTGAGTCATGGTTTCTTTGCATTGGGGCAGTGGGTCGTTTGCACGCTGCATTTCCCTACCTTGTTGTATGGTTTTACTGTTGTCACGATTTTTCTTCTCATTTTGCTAATGCTTAGGGAACTTCGTCCACTGGTTTGATGTGTTCTGATAGAGTGTGGGTGACTCCGGGACTCTCTTCCTCTTGTGTTTGAGATCACTTTGCCTTTCTCTCTCAGTTTCATTGTGAGGGTTGCAGGAACTGGGTGGGCAGGGGTAGGGAAGCTCAGTGGGGCGAGTGCAGGAGGTTTGAATGCCTGGGCTCTGCTCTATCTGCTGTGATTTCAGAGATGTGTCGGGATCTATTCTTCAAGGTTGGGTAGTAGACACCGTTCCCTGGGATAGAACCTTCAACTTGCCAGGTTGCCCACATTCAGTGTGTTGCTCTGAAGCCTTCACTTCGGTCAGAATCATCCCCGTTGTTCCCTACCCTCCTCTTACCCATTTCTCCCATAGCCATGTCTACCACTCCTCAGTCAGTGGAGGAAATGGGTACAGATACTTGCATATTTGGCTTCTGTCAGCTTTGTGGTTATTCATGAGTATTCACAGGACTTTGGAGTTTCTCCACTGTAGCTTCCAGAGAAGTAGGAACCCTCCTAGGCTTCTCTGCCCTTCCCCAAAATCTTGCTTCTTTTTTTGGTTAACTGTTTTTTGAAATTTATTGTACTAGGTCTGCCTCTTTCCTTATTTGATTGCTGTTGGAGAATTTCTTTTGTTTATTTTTAGTTCTTTATTCTTTTGGCCGTTTTGGGGGCATTGGCAGAACAAAACTCTATGAGAATGTTTCATTCTGCCATCTTAGTCCAGAAGTCTTTTATTTGTTTTATGTTACCTGGCTACGCTATTAGAATGGGAATTCCATAAGGACAGGGAGCTTGTTTGGTTTGTCCCTGTGTTCCCAGATCCTAAAACAGTGCTTGGCATATAGTTGGTTAGTTGGTGCTCAATAAATAACTAGGATGGGTGGATGGATAGATGGATGGTTGGAGCAAAACAATCAATTAGGAGGCCACCGCCATAGTTTCATGCAGGGATCATGTGAGCCTGAGCAGTGGAAGCAGAAATGGAAAGGAAGGGGTGGATATGAGACTCACTGAAAGTTGGAATAGAACTCCAGTGGGAGGAGGGCCCATGAATAAGAAGCAAAGTCTATCTCTTAAGGTAAATGAAAGACCCTAGGGTTTCTGGCTTGAATGAATGGGTGGTGTCATTAGGTTCTTAAGTGAGAGAGGAAACGCCAAAGAAGCAGATGATACTGGGTTCAGTTTGCACTCCCTGGGGTTGATATCCCTGCGCTGCCGTAGACACAGGGCTGATGTTCAGGAGAGAATGGGACTGGACAGAGTCTGGGGAGTCATCAAAAAGGTGGAGGTTGAGGCGATGGAGTTCAATAAGAGAATGGGGCAGAGGAGCGAACCACACTTATCTGCATTTAAGATGGGGGAGGGATCAGAGCAAAAAAAAAAAAAAATTCCATTAAGCTCCAAGTCCCAGAAAAAAATAATTATGCAGATATATGTCACATTTGTGCCCAATTTGACTTCCTCCAAGGTCTGCCTTCTTCCCTTTTTGCCCTACCATCCTTCACTCCCCCGTCAAGTGTTTCCACAATACTCAAAGAAAATGCAGATTTACATAATCTCAAAAAATGTGAAACCACTGCCTTTAGCAGCAGGAATGGTTTACTTCTTTTTGCATTCACTAAAGTGCGCGGTATGAGTCATCTGAGGTTTGAAAATTCAGCAGGAACTAGGCATTTTAATACCCTAATCAGTGGGGCACAGGGGGTGGGTGTAGACAAGCACCAGGCAGGAAATGCTGAGTGTTAGACAAGGGAAGATCCCAGAAGGTTTACCTTCAGAGACGACTCAGAGTCTGGAAACTGATGTCGGGACAAGTTGTGACTCTGAAACAGAGCCAGCTCTCTTCTTGTTTGGAACAAAGACCCAGGGTTGGGGACACTTCCCCTGATCTCCCAGCCTACTCCCTCCCCTGCCCACTGCCCATCTATTCTGTAGCCTTGGACATAATTTAGGGCTGGGTGATGATTTCATCCCAGATCTCTGACTCTGACCTCTGTGAGCCATACCTGAGGGCCCACTGACCCATGTGATCCCCGGGTGTCGTCACAGGAATTGAACACCCGAAATTCAGGTTGAAGTAGACTCATCTTGGACTCCATGGGGCCTTAGTTACTGAAATTGCCATATGCAGATCCGAGCCAGAGAGTCTGGCTCCATCGGGCCAGTGGAGGTCCTGCTATGAATTTTCACCTAGTTAACGTCAGTCAACTAGCTGAGATTTCAGAGTAAGCTTTATTGCCAATGGTCATGAACACCATAATTATAATCATTAATTACTGCTAAATTGATACTACTTTTTCCTATAGCTAATAGTTATTATTTACTATGTACTTACAATGTGCCAGGCTCTAGACTAAGTAACTTACATACTCGATTCCACTCCTCCTAACAACCCCGAAGTACGCATTGTCACACTCGTTTTATTACTGAGGGAACGTGCTCACTCATTTCTTCCTGCAGTCAGTGGCTGGGACACAGTGTCCACGACACAGATCCTGTGGATGGTCCGCCCAGATCCCTTGCCTGGGCCAAGGGCTCTTCTCCAATGGCTGTGACTAATGGCAATGGTAATGCCCCACAACTGCCCCTCTTCTCCCAGGAATTGCCTTGGCCAAATAGGACCTGGGCTATGGGACCTGCAGCCCATAGCCAATGACTCACTGACACAGAGAAGTACAAAAGCTGGCTGCCCTCTTGTCTCAAGGTGGGACCAACTCTGTGTAATTCTTGCTCTAGAGCTCCCCGTGGGAAAAAACCGGTCTCCAGTCAGGACTACATCCTTCCCCTCCCTTCCTCCCCTGTCCTCCCCCCTTTATCTTTTGAGCACTTCATACATTAACGACGTGCACTGAACTCCTGTCTCAGCCTCTGTTTCTAGTAGCAATGCGGCAGGGAAAGGAGTACAGGCTTCCACTTCAGACAGACCTGCGTTCAAGTCCATAGGCTTGGCGGCTGATCTTGAGCGAGTCAACTAGCCTCTCCAGGTCCTATTGTCCTCGTCAGTTTTTGAAATGTTACTAATGTAATCTTTATTCCTTCCTTCCTTTCAATAAACTTCCACATTAGTCTGTGTGTTGGGGACATAGAGACTAAAAGGTGTACAGTATTTTTCTTTTTCTTTTTTTTTAGATTTTGTTTTTTATTTTTAGAGAGGAGGGAAGGAGGGAGAAGGAGAGAGAGAAAGAAACACCGATGTGAGAGACAAACATTAATCAGTTGTCTCTCCTACACTCCCCAACAGGGGACAGAACCTGCAACCTAGGTATGTGACCTGACTGGGAATCGAACCTGTGACTTTTCACTTTGGGGGGATGACACCCAACCCACTGAGCCACACTGGTCAGGGAGAGGTAGAGTGTTTTTCAAACAGAAGAATTAAAATCTCTCATCAGAAGTTGGTGGAACCAGCTTTATTGGATCTGGCCAGCATTTTGGAAAAAATAAAACAGAAAGGAATGAAAAGAAGTTATCAGGGTACATCAGACTTAATAAGGGCAGGTTCCATGATGCTTTATTGGCATTTGTTATTCTATCTGTGTAACATATCTATTTCTCTATAGAAAGCTGATAGCAGGCCTGAGGATACACCAGATAATCATATAAAATGTATTTCTTGCTGGCCACCGATTTTTAAAAAGTTGGAAAGCTACTTATCTATGGGAATAAGAGACAGTGGAAGGGGCATTTCATTTCAAAATTTATTTCGTTATTATAGTTCTATAAGACTTTTATTACTAAGGTGTTTACACACAACTTTATCTTTGTACACATTTAAGGAAGTCCATAATAAACAGAATTTGCCAGTCCTGAGAGGTGCTTGAGAATACCTGTCCCTTTAAGGCGGGATAATGAATTGGTGAATCATGCATTCCAGTCATAAAATTATTCTCTCAAACATTAAAAAAAAAACCCCACTTTATTGAGGTATAACTACCACACAGAACGCTGTTCAGATTTAATGTATACAACTTAAATTTAAAGTTAAGTATTCTTAAACACGGTGGTATTTTTTTCTTCAGAACATTATTCAGCAAATTAAGACACTGGGTAAATTATAGATACGTATAGTTAGAGTTTGATTTGTTAAGTGTGTCTCTGTATACACTTATGCATATATATGCAGAGAAAAAAGAATGTGAGGCTGCCTGACAAAAGTAAGTGTTATCCTGAGAGGGGGTGCTGTCAGTGATTTTGACTTTCTCCTTCCACTGAGCACCCCTGAAGGGGCACTCAGGAGAGCAGACCAAGGAAGAAGGTCCCAGCCCATGTCTTCTGAGCTCTGCCTTCATAGGAAGCCCATGCTCCAGTCTGAGAAGAGCTCCTTCCCCACCCCTGCCCCATGGACCCCAGCTTTCTGTCTATTAAAAATAGACACAGGAAACCTCATGTAATTTGGGGTCTGGAAGCCCTGAAGAGGATGCTCCTCTGAATCGCCCTCCTAGGCACTGAATCTAAGGACATAACACAGCAGGAGGCAGGCTTTCTCCTTGTCTGGCAAAATACTTCCACCTTGGTCAATACTCTCCTGAACTGCTTTAGCTGGTTTGGGCTCCTGGTTACGGCCCAGCCAGTGAGAAACAGCCAGGCTCAGCCAGTGAGAAGCCATCACCACCCCAAATTCTTCAGAATAGACCCCCTCACCTTCCTTTTGCCTGCAAAAGCAAACCCCTCGCCTCTGTTCTTCGGACCGGCCTATGGTTCACGGTTGTCCTGAACTGCAATTCCTCTGCTATTTTTGAATAACCCCATTTTGCTGGTAAAATAACTGGCTCTTTTCTTTTTAAGGTCAGCACATCCTTAATCATGTGTCTTCGTTCAACACGCAGCTAGGCACATAATAAACACTTTCAAGTAATCCAAGGCCTCCTCTTCTGCTGGCTGTGGCCTGCGGATAAGAGTAAATGGAGAATGTTTTAAATAAGTAAGACTGAGAGGTGAATGGGAGACAAGTCTGCTGTCAGAGGCCGTGGATGCTGGAGCCTGGGATGGGCAATAGGAAGTCATCTGTCATTTTGTTACATAAGAGTGTTCAGAGAAAGGACCCTGATAGCTTCTCCAGTCCCTGAAGCCACTGTGTTGGACTTACAGATATCATCCACATTGAACAAGGCTTCATAAAGCCCCATGCCCAGTGCTGTGTCTGGCTGTTCCAAACCATCGGATAAATGCTAGAGCTACAGGGGACCTAGGGGTGGAGGGAACCTATCTGTCGTAGGGCCCTGGCGGAGCTTCTGGAGGGGAGGACAGGGCCCTAGAGACTGGGTTCTGGAAGGCAGTCAGCAAGCATTTATCAGGCAGTTACGACAGGAATGGAGTGTCCACACCACGGAAACGCGAGGGCCTCCTCCTTCCACCACTGAGGTGGCCTTGACATTGGGTGTGGAGAAGCCTGGAGTGCAGGATCCCTCACGGCCAGGGCTTGCTTTGTGTGTGACCTAGAACAAGCCTTTCATCCCCATCTGGGTGTGCACTATTGGCCTTATTCACTGGTTATCGGGTACGGCAGGGCCTGTACTAGGTTTTTATTATATATGTGCCATCCCATGGAATCTCTCAAGAGCCCCGCAGTGTTCCTATTTTGCAGATTAAGAAGCTGATGCTGAGAGGGGCCACCTAACTCCCCGATTCACACAGCTGTAAATGGCAGAGCTGGGGTTTAAGCCTGAGTCCATTACAGACTTTGAAACTAAAGGACCCTATGGCTGATAAGAATAAAATGATGAATAGAGAAAGTGCAGGTATTTGACATCTCTTAGGGCCACAGCAATAACCTCCTAATCGACCTCCTTGAGGAAGCATTGCCTTAATTGCTGGATTGGTCCATTCAAGCTCTCTGTGATCTCACGACCCATGGAGAATACCCCACCTTTTTTTCCCCGATTATTCGGAGATAGTTTACGATGTTTCCCACAGTAGAGACAGACTCTAAAATGGTCCCAAAGTGTTCCTGCCTACAGGTGTCCATGCCCCTGTGTAATCTCCTCCCCACAAGTGCGGGTGGGACCTGGGACTTGCTTCTAGGCCATGATGCCACTCCTGTGATACGTTACCTAAGAACACAACTTCAGTCTAGCGAGCACACTCCCTCTACTGCCTTCTTAGCTCGAGTGCTTTCATGAAGCCCATGGTCATGCTAAGGAGGTCCCCATGGCGAAGAACCCAGGGCAGCCTCTGGCCAAAGCCAGCAGAATGTGAGATTGGAAGCAGGTTCTTCCTCAGCCAACCCTCAGATAAAAGCCTAGCCCTGGATGACACCTTCAGTGTGGTCCAAAGCAGAGGACTCAGCTAAGCCACAGTGCATCTCATATAAACTCTGAGATCGTGAAGATGTGCTCTTTTAATAAACCCACTAACATTCTGGTCATCTTACCGCAACAAAGACCTAACCCAGTCCCTTAGCTGCATGCTTCTGGAAGGTAGGGATGGTATTCTATTCGTCTGTGAGGTCCTAGGGCTGTAGGAAATTTTGCGGTTCTCCCTGAGCTGGTCTCTGCCTCTGCCACCAACACATCCTCTACGTTCCCCCAGAGAGATTGTTCTAAAACGCTCATTTAATTGTGTCACTCTCTGCTTCAAACTCCTCCTCAGTGACACCCTATCATTTTTAATAAAAACCCAAACTATTTAGCAATCAAGGAACTTCATCCCATGAAGTTCCTTGAACTTCATTGCTACTCCAGGCTCGTCTCCTCCCCTGCTCAGCCCTTCCCGCTGAATGCTCCAAGCAAACCAACTGACCATTCTTCCACCCCCTCTTCTGGGGCCAGAGCACGCGCCCATGCTGTGTCCCTGCCTGGACTATTCTTCCTTGCCCAGAGACTTCCTACTTAACCTTTACGACCCAGCCCAAGTATCACCCTCTCCTGAAGTCTTCCCACCTCTTCCCCTGGCCCAAGGGCAGCCGCCACTGTGGCCT
This sequence comes from Desmodus rotundus, assembly GCF_022682495.2. NCBI lineage: Eukaryota > Metazoa > Chordata > Mammalia > Chiroptera > Phyllostomidae > Desmodus > Desmodus rotundus. Next base: position 12,000,577 of record NC_071396.1, on the reverse strand, counting down.
CCACTGTGGTAAATGCTATTATACCACGAACCCCACCGAGTTGTAATTTTTTTTAACCGTGGCTCCCCTTTTCGTTTGTGAGTTTTCTGAAGAATTTCATAGCTTTCTCCTATCCTTTTTTATATTCCTCTTTAGGTCCTTCTCTTTCCACGCTCCTTGCCCGGAAAAACCAAGGAATGGTTTAATGAGTAAATGATTGGCATTCATAACAACACCCCAAGCTGAATCCAGGCACTCACGGGCCAAACAAGAGCTAAACTGGCTGTGTTGGTGGGTACACAAGACAAGCTCTGTAGACACCTGAAGTGCTGCTGAAGCGTGGTTTGCAAACACTGGAGATAAAATCTCATGTTGCTAACACTGTTCCTTCATTGGGAGGGACAGGAGAAAAGGAGGCCTAAGAAACTTCCTCTTTCTGCTGGAGATAGCCTATTTTGTGCTAAAACATGACATGGTGACCTTTTCTGAGACTTTGCCCTTAAAGACCCAGTATGTAAACATTACACTTTCTTTCTGTTCCTAAAATATTAAACGAGGGGGACAGGATTGACTCAATGGCCCTCTCGGCTCTCCTGGACTTGCTGATCGAGACACTCAAACCCAAGGACGACTACATCCAAACCCCCCAAAAAACAAAGTCTTGTAAATGTCATGTAATTTCCATGTCCCTGATGCTCTTTCTCACCACTTCTTTTTGTCCCTGGGGGAGCACGGATGCCACACGAGCCTGGTTATCCAGAGAAGGGGACCTGGGAGGGGTGTAGATGCTGAGGCTGTGAAGTTTAAGCTTCAGGGCCAGAGCAGCCTTTTGTCACCAACAGGCCCTGCGAGCAGGAGGAGATCCCTGGAGAACAGGTGTACATGCTGCAAAACCAAAGGGCCGGTATCTTAAACTGATGGCTCGTTTTAAACTGAACACAGTCTCAACCCCACACTTCAACATGAGGGTTTAAGTTGGCCAAGTTCACACTGAGTTAGGAAAAGCAGGACCACATGCTCTTAATCCATCTCCTATCAGTGCGTGGTTGCTTCCCGATAAAGGAAAAGTGTAGTGTACGTAAAAACCACTGGCTCGGGCCGTGGCTGAGCCATGGTTTTGGGTCTCTGCTCTTGAGTCAGGTTGGCCACAGAGCCACTCCAACTGCGCAGCATCAGTCGTCCAGACGGTTGACAAGTCTCCTTGAAACTAAACTGGGGAGGGGCGTATATGGGGACTAAAAGGTAATGTTTAAAAAAATACAATAGAGATGAAATAAAATACAAAAAAAAAAAAAAAAAGAAACTAGACCATCATTTCAGTATCCACGTATGCGTGGAGTCCTGTGTACCTGCGAGTGTCTTATGCTCGGCTGCAGGAGTATTTCCAATCAGCTCGCTTTCCCTCTCTGGCACCTCTCCCAAAATACCCTTTGGGTTTAGGAGAGAGAGAAAATTCCGCTTGTGGCTTTTGCCCGAGTTACAGTCATTCATTGATCATTCAACAAACACTATCAAGTACCTTCTCTACCGCAGGCACTGCGGGTGCCAAAGGGGGTAAGCCATTATTTATTCTCTGCCTGGATGAGAAAGAAACAAAAGGGAGCAGATTACAACCGAGTGTGTTTGGAATGACGTTTGATAAGTGGATGTATAAATTCACATCTATTATGATACAGGAAGCCCCAAGACTGCGGGGTGTGTCCAGGAGGACGGCCAACTAGGACTGGAGAGGTGGGTGTCAAAATGAACATTTTCTTCTTCATATCAACCTAGAATCATAGTATTTGCTATTTGTATTTTGCTCTTCCAGATTCTGTCACTTTTTAGCAGTGGCAGAGGGCAGCAAGACTGTGTGTGTGTTTAAAATAAATAAGGCTATCTTTTTTACAATAGTGTTTTTGAGAGATTACGGAATTAATCATGAATAAATATTTGTGTGTAGGGCAAGGTGCTGGTGGCTGGGGGAGGATGGGGCCGTTCATAGAAATGCCGTAGCTGCTCACATGATCTCAGGGCAGACAGAGAACCTGCCAGCCTCCTGAGAATGGATTCTGGGAAGCTACCAGCAAGCCAGGTGACCAGGTGCTGTGGCTCCTTTGGTCTAGACACTTTGGTCCGTCACTACCCCCTCTACTCCCTCAGACATCCTTTGCGCATTACTGGCTTCTCGTTCATAGCTCACACACACGCTTCATGAAGCCCAGGTTTACTACATGGCCTTTCCATTCAGTTCCTGCCATAAAAATTCCGAAGTCCCATGAAAGGACTCCAATGGGCTGCCTCATGTTTTCATGCCAGGTCCTTAACCAGCCTGTGGATTAGCTGTCTGTGGGACCCTGGCCCACCTTGGTCTAATTAGCTGTGGGCCCAGAGTGGTCCTTTCATTCCCAGCATTTCTAACAGGGAACAGGGCAGGCAGATTCACTTGGAAGGGCAAGTGGGCTGCATCTCTCATGGAGTTTTACGTCTGGACATGGGCTAAGCCATCTCCATGTCATTGGAGTTCAGAGTTTCTGAAGACAGAGCAAAGCCAAACTGGTCAGTAGGGCCCCAGACCTCTCCGCCGTTTCTGGTGCCATCCCTGGTCACCAGGAGATCAGAACAGCATGGGGCTAAGGGGTCTCTGGGGGCTTTTAAGCTCATTTAGAAACAACTATTTATTGACTACCTGCTATGTGTAAGGCAGACTCTTTGATCCACTAACTCTTGAATCGTTTTTGGCATGAGATGCTAGGGGGGTGGGAGCCTACTTTTAAAAAAAAAAAATATAGTCTTTGGAAGGCTTCACTGTGCATTAACTAACAGATCTTCATAAGAACACTATGGAAGCGGTGCCATTCTACGGAGCTCAGCTCAGAGAATTTCAGGTGCCTTTCGTTTCTCTTTCTCCTTTCATTGGCCTGACTAGGATGTCCAGACAGCGCCAAGTGGGTGTGGCTACAGCAGATACTCTTCCTTTGCTCCTGGTCATAGCAGACCTGTGTTCACTCCCTCGCCATTGAGTATGACGTTAGCTGTAGGTTTCCTCATAGAAGCCCTTTATCAAGTTGAGGACGTTCCCTTCTATGCTTAGTTTCATGGCTATGATTTTTTAAATTCCATTTTAAAAGTGGGAAGATTAGAACCCTGAAAAATTAGGCAAACCGTTCCTACAGTTTTAGATAACTATTATAGAATGTGGAGAAATAGTGATAAGCATAGATTCTGAACCCAAACTTCCCAGGTTCAAATCCTAGCCTTACCACTTACTTGCTGTAGAATTTGTAGAATTACTCACTGTTTTGTGCTTTAATTTCCCATCTGTAAAATGGGGGTAATAATAGTATCTACCTTATTAGGATTAAATAAGGGTTATTTATGAGGATTAAAATGTATAAGTATTTATAATATGCTTAGCACAGTGCCTGGCTAATAACAAATGCTACATAGTTTTTTTTTCTTATGTTCACTTAAAATTCATGAAAGACAACTAGATTCTGCTTCGAGATGCAAGCCAGCTATGCTGGCTTCCAGATATGGGTTCTGCTGCATCTTTTTCCCAATGCCTGCCATTCTTTGGTGGCACAGTTAGAATGTTAGGCTGGTAGAATTATCCTCCTACCTCTAGCCCAACCAAGACAGGAATCCCTTCTCTATGCGGCACCTGACCAGTCCTTGGCTGCCTTGTGAGCAAGAATTCTTCAGGCTGATTGTACATTCAGGAAGCCCGAATTTCTTAATTCTGGGGAAGACCCGTGATGTCGGTTAGGTGACAGCAAGATTTCCCAGGGCTGAGAAGCTGAGTTCCTGTGTTCACGGCCTGCACTGCTGGGTCCTCCGGCTGCTTCCACCAGACACTTGATGTGGTGTTTGCACCTCCTGGAATAGTCAGAAATAAACTCCATAGAGTGGGCTTCCTGGGGACTGGCAGCTCTCCTTTCTTGCCACTATGGAACTGAATTAGGGGCAAGGACAGTGTTGGCTCTTCTGCCTTAACAACTACCCAGACCCAGAGTCAACACCTGGATATACCCTGGGCCCGTTTTAGTGAGCCCGCTGCAGGCGGGAGAGGAATTAGGCTCAATCCTTTTATGGCATGTTTTTAAAAAAATTTAAAAGAACTGGCCATATCTGATTCCCAGGAATTCTTGGCTAGGAGACCTCCTGGTTTCAGATTGAACATGGGTTTTTTTCCTGATTGAGCAGCAGGTTACTATGCTTACCTTAAAGACTGTTACATAAGTAAGAGATGGGTTTGCTACCAGCAAAGTCAAAATTTTCATTGAAATTCTAGCTCATGCAAATGTGAGGACTGGTTTAGGATTTAGATTTTTTAATCGCCTGAACCTGGCAACTCTGTTTTCGCTTTGCACTAAATGCTGTAGTTTAGGATTTAGAGAATTATGCAAAAACACATTTGCAGCCCGAATGGGTCCCCAGTGGGACCCCCAGTCCAGCTCTATGGGCTGATGCACTTTCACCCTTTTTTGCTGATGGGGGCCGGTTGGGGGGCTCTTGAAAATGAGCTACAGGAACCTGAGCAACTAGGTCTACGGCTTTCTTAGTTCCAGGACTTTCCTTTTTTAAAAAATCACTTTGAGCAGTTCAAAAGTATGGCAATGTGTCCTTTGCTGTGTGCATTTAGTAACAGATGAATGTGCAACATTAAGGCCTGTTTATACGACTAGCAATTGCACTGCAAAACCATCAACAGCTCACAGCCCGACCAGTCTTCCAAAATATTAGCACGATGCATTTAAAATCTGCAACTTTGCAACAGAGGTGCCCACAAAGGCCCTTCCTTGAATTTGCATATTTTTGTACAAGAACACAAACCGTTTAAGTAGGATTTTAGCCCGTTTTAAATGCTAAAATATGGTCCCTATTTGCTTTGCTTAAAATGCACACTCAAAACTTTATTAAAAACATTTTTCAAAAAGAGTTTCGTAAAGCTAGACATCAGCAAGGCTCCACGAAGGGGTGGAAAAATGGATCGTATATCTTTAACCCGCAAAAGTTAAAAGGCATTTTTTTTTTTTTTTGGTTAGCTAACAATGGAAACTTTTTTTTTTTTTTTAAGTGTTTCCCTCCCTCGGTCTTGCCAAGCAATAGAAAAAAAAAGAAGAAAAGAAAAACTTGTTCCGCTGAGTTCAACCCCAGACAGGCTCACAACTTCCTTCCTGCTTTCCTCCCCCAAGCCCCCGCCTACCACCCTCCTCCCTCCACCACCGCCCCCCCAACCCCGCCTCAACTTTTTTTTTTTAATCGCATATTGAACAAACACTGAAGTAGCCCTCAGCAGACACCAGCAGGGCTGGTATCTCCAAAGCCGAGAAGCGAGCGCGGGGATCGCCTGGTCCCAGCCCAGGAGCGTTTTTCTGTCTTTCGCACTCTCCTTTTTGTCTCCCATAGCTCGGAGAGGAAATCATTTCTGAGCTTTGTAACTTCTAAAGCCATCTTGTTCTTGGGCCATGTAGTCTGCAGAGGACCGGGAATCTGAGAAAAACTGCAGGTAAGTTTGGCGGCTTTTTACCGGCCTTCAGTTCTGGACCCTGTTTCCCCTCGCTTCCAGTTCTGGGGAGAGTCTGAGCGCCCCGGGTGTTGAAAAAGCGCCCAGAGGCGGGCTGGGGAGTCCGGGAAAGGGGTTTGATTTGGGAGGGTGGCGCGGAGTCGGGGTGCGGGGAGAGCAGGGAGAGGTGAGTTGTCGGCGTTCCTCCTGCTTGCCTTCCGGGCCGCGGGCTCCCGGCCGCCTTCCCCGGCGCGCTCCGGGCGTCCCGGCGCGGGCGGCCTGGTGGCTCTGCGGGCGCTGGGCAAGGCTGCCCGGGATGCGGAGAAGCCCTGTACTTGGCCGCACTGCCCGTGGCTTTCGATATTGGGCCCCTGGGAGGTTTGCAGAGCCGGGGCTCCCGCGCGGCTGCAGCCACGCACGCCCTGGAGTTCCCCGGAGTGGGCTGGGGTCCCGGAGCCGGCAGAGACTGCTGCGTCCTCTGGCACACGGGGTGCGGAGGCTGACTCGCTGTCCGCGCGTGGAGACAGACACACACACGCCCCTCCGCAGGGGGCTACGGCAGGGGGCAGCGAGTATTGGTTCCGGTACGGGCACGCGCAGGCGCGCCCACACTCACAAAACACACTTGTTTGGGGACAGGCGACAAAGCCGGTGCAGAAAAATGCCTTGGTGCAGAAAAATGCCTTGGCTGCGGCCCCGCCGCGCGCCCAGACTATCATAGGCGGAGAAACACAGTCCTAAGGCCAGGGCTGGGAAGGTAAACGTCCGGCACGCAGGGTCCTCCCAGACTCGGCAAGGGGAAGGCAGCTCCCGCTCAGGTTCCCCCTGTGTCGGTCCCCGATGACCAGAGGGTGGAGCGGGGAGATCCTGAAGTCCAGGCGCGGGGGGAGGCCCCGTTATACCCAATATAACCAATGTTTGCTCAGGCTGAAGACCGGGAGAGGGTGGATGGGTGTCCTCCCTCGCGGAGGCAGCCACGCCGTGCTCACAGCGCACTTAGGCACCAGGTAGTTTTGCATCGTCCCCCGCCCATCCGCGTGGCTCAGGACAGGAGTCTTAGAATTTAGAATTTGAACGCAGCCCCATACTCATCAAAACCCAGGGTGTGGGGTGGGAGCGCACTTGGGACAGGCACGCCCACCACCGTGCTGGCCACTGACGCCACGAGGGCTTGTGTCCTCACGCAATCCCAGTGGGTAGGTGAGACATCCAGTGGCACCCGATCCCCGACACATCGAGGGTCCGCAGGTCGAGGCGTTCGGTCCCCTTTCCCCACACTGGCCCTCGGGTGTCCTGACTTCTCTCCTTGTGTCTCCACAGCGGCGCTGTTGTTTATGGAGCTTTGGGCGGGGGCTGAGCCCGAGGTCTCGCCCCTCGCCCGTCGCCCAAGCCATGCCACTACGTCTGCGCGCCGAGCGGCAGCCGCCGGGCCTCCGGGGCTGAGCCGGGAGCCGCGGGAGGAGGAGGCGCGGCGGCGGAGCCGGAGCGGGAGCCGCGGCGGCGGCGGGCAGCGCGGGACCCAGTACTATGGCTGTGTACTGCTATGCACTCAACAGCCTGGTGATCATGAATAGCGCCAACCCGGTGAAGAGCGGCGGCGCCCCACGGGCCGGCAGCAGCGAGACACCCCCGCCGCCGGGGAGCGCCGTGTTGAGCCCCGGCAGCGTTTTCAGCCCCGGGAGAAGCTCCTCTTTCCTCTTCCCCCCAACCGAGTCGTTGTCGCCCGAGGATCCCGGGAGCCCTGGGGGCTGGCGGAGTGGCAGGCGCAGGCTGAATAGCGGCAGCGGCAGTGGCAGCAGCAGCAGCAGTGTGGGCAGCCCGAGTTGGGCGGGTCGCCTGAGAGGGGACGGGCAGCAGGTGGTGACCACGGGTCCCCTTTCCCCTCCAGGGCCGGAGGAGGCCCAGAGGAAGCTGCGAATCCTGCAGCGCGAGTTGCAGAACGTGCAGGTGAACCAGAAAGTGGGCATGTTCGAGGCTCACATCCAGGCACAGAGCTCCGCCATTCAAGCGCCCCGCAGCCCGCGTCTGGGCAGGGCGCGTTCGCCTTCTCCGTGTCCCTTCCGCAGCAGCAGTCAGCCCCCAGGAAGGGTCCTGGCTCAGAGCGAGGAACGGAGGACCAAGTCCTGGGGGGAGCAGTGTCCCGAGACCTCGGAGGCCGACTCCAGGAGGAGCGCTGGGGCGTCCCGCCCAAGCCTCTCCAAGGAAAAGGAGGGAGTGGCACCTTTTTCCTGCTTGGACTCCCCGTCGGGATCAGGGGCTCAGGGTTCATCCACTCCAGTGATAATTGAGAAGGGGGTCCCTGCCAGACCGCACTGTGGCTCACCCGTAGCTATGGAAATTGACAAAAGGGTCTCTCCTCCTTCCGGAACTCTGAGCTGCCAAGCTCCCTCGTTGGGGCTTGTTGGAGCGAACTCCGTGATGGCCACAGAAGTGACAGCTAGAGCTACATCCACTGGGCCACACCATCCTTACGACCCTGCCCACGGTGAGCCGTTTGAGAGGCCCCGGGAGCTCGGGGGTGTACATCCCCCGGCCCTGTCGGAGAGTCAGGGGCAGTTTCTGGGCAGTGAGACAAGCCCAGCCCTCGAGAAGGGCGGGCCGCGTGGTGCAGATCCCCCGGGGAAGGTGGGGAAAGGAAATCTGCCCAGTGGCTTGCAAGACTCTGGGGAGCCCGAATCGGGTGGAAGGCCAGAGGAGAGGACTGTGGACGCTCAAAGCTCAAAGCCCTCTGAGGCTCCCAGTTGGTTCAGGCCATCAGGAGACCAGGACTCAGTAGGGCCCAAGGTGACCCACAGTGTGGCCACAGTGGTCGAGCAGCCCCCGCAGCGCTCCGACAGAGTGGATGAAGAATCTGCGACACTGGGCTTGCATGGGGGCCGCAGCTCAGCACAGCCAGGTGCAGGGGAGGTGGAGGTGGGAATTCCCACTGGTGGAATGCTGGAAACTTTGTCCTGTTGGGAAGCAGCAAAAGATGTGAAAGAACCTCAGCGCCTTCTTGGGGACGGGGTGGGTGTGCAGCCTGGGAGCTCCAGGGCTTGCCTGGGTCCCATGGAGGAAGCCCCCCTGGCCTGGACGTGTGGCACTGGGATACAATCCCAGGGGACCTGGGGAAGCCCACCAAAGGACAGAGCCACCCACCCCAGCCTAGAGCTGCTCTCCCCAGATCAGAGGGACGAAGCTTCCCAGAGGGAGGCCTGCAGCCCCAGCAATATACCTGCAGTCATCATTACAGACATGGGCACCCAGGAGGACGGGGTCTTGGAAGAGACACAGGGCAGCCCGCTCAGCAGCCTTCCCCTGAGGAAGCTGTCCTCTTCCTCTGCCTCCTCCACTGGCTTCTCCTCCTCCTATGACGACTCAGAAGAGGACATCTCCAGTGACCCCGAACGCTGCCTGGACCCCAACTCTGCCTTCCTGCATACCCTGGACCAGCAGAAGCCCAGAGTGGTAAGTCTTGCCCTGAGATTTTTCTAGAAATGCTTTCACGCCCTAGGTGTCCCCTGTTTTTCTGACTTTCTACTGAGTCATGAAGACTCCAGGGTAGGGGTAGGGGGGCGCTGGGACAGTCACAACTTACTGTTCTCTCCAGGAGTGTTTGCTGGGCGGGCGCTCAGGCTCTGACCATGCGCTTTGTGGCTTGGGCAGTGAACCCAAGTTTCTTCAGTGGCTATTTCCATGTACATCTTAAAAATCCATTTTTCTGGTACCTCTGGTAGGTTACCACTCACTTCTTAGGAGGATAGTATTCGTGAATGTTATCACAACCGTCCTGATTAATTCCCACAGAGAGTGAACAGAGCTGCTAAGGGTAGCTTTTGTCTCTGGTGCACCACTTAATTCTGCCATTCTTGTAGGCAGAGGAAAACTGACAAGCACATCATTGAATTAACTCAGCCCCTGTGCTGAGAGGCCAGGAAAATGAGTGGTGTGATTCTCTGACAGGGCCCTGAAACCTACAGATGTGGTTGTGCCGGGTCTGCGGGGTGAAGAACCACTCAGCTTCAGTAAGCTAAGTCAGGACATTGCACTATTCGTGAGGCCGGCATAACGAAGATACAGTTTGCTGTATGAATTGAAATGAAAACCGTGCTTTGCATTCCTTTAATCACAGAGTGTTCTATTAGGTTGAATTGCCTGAGATAGGGACCTGGGTGATATCTCTAGGGTGGACACCACCTCATGGATATGCCTGTTGACTGATACAGGTGTATTTCATCATATTGACCTCCTGTTCTGGCTGTGGCTGTAGACAGGAGTATATTTCTGTTGTGGTTCATCTCAGTCCTCGGCTGTTTTCACTGTTGGGATGATCAGAGTGTTTTACGGAAGATATAAGCGTTGAAGCTAGCGCTTCTGAAAAGGTCTGGACTTTCTCTTAGCTTTTCCAGAGTACGGGGAATTTCCTAGTTCAGCATGCAAGGGGTTCTTGTGCTGCCTTGGGGAAAGTCTGCGTTTTATTGTAGCAGGTAGCCTTGCAATTTCATCTTGAATATCCAGTACTATTTGTTGTACTTCAATGACTTAAATCACAGCTACTGAGAACTTTATATTTCTACTCCGCATCCTTGTCTAAGGTATTTTGGACCTGAAAGCATGTTTGTCTCTCACTCCCACTTCAGATTTCACAGTCTGGGTGTTTGAAGGCTAGGCATTTCTTTCCATGAATCCCCGCTTTCTGTGGATGATGGGGAGGCAAATGTGTCCTCCAAATCTGGCCCTAGTCAGCCTGGCATTCTGTGGCCAGGATGGGGCCTCAAGCACGGGCACACCACCTGTAGAGGAGGGACAGTCCACCTGGAAGAGGATGGTGGTAAAGGACACTTGGAAAGCGCTTCTCCCTGGAGAAGGGGCCCAGCTTTCTCTGCCTTCTTGCCTATAAGTAAAGGCCCAGTGAAGGGGATGGTCCTCTGTTCACCCCTCCCATTTGCTTTCCAGACCCTGGAGCATCGCTGGCACAGCCAAGACGCTTTAACTTGTCCTCCAACTTTCCATTCGCCCTTTCTAGTGGTGGATTAGCAGCTCCTATTGGCTCGTTCTCAAAACAGTGTGTGCGTCTCAGTGTTTGAAAAGGGCTCTTGCCTGGAAGTGAGTTAAAGGGGAGCTAAACAGTGACAGGCGATCCTTGTTATTTTTCATTTGCCGGAGGGAAGCTGACTGAGAAACCCAGAGCACTGAGTGGTGTTTTCAAGGTAGCTACCAGGTCCAGAGGTAGAAATGAGGCCTGCCCTTTGTCCAGCCTCCCTCCCACCTTCAAACAGGTTTCTAGACACCCAGAGGGCAGGGCCAGGGAAGAGCCCCTGCCACCTTTGCTCGCTGAATCATGTGAGGCTGACGGTGAGTGTTGGGGGTGGGAGGAGGGAGGGCAACCAACTGGAAATTACGGGGTCCCGGGGATGTTTGAGCTTTGGGTTGAGCGTTTGCATGAGAAGCTAAGTTTTCTTTTGTCCAGATTGTTATGGTGGAGACGGCCTTGTGACACCGTAACAGCTGCTCATTGGGTCAAAAACCCCTTGATTGCCTGATATTGATATTTTGTCTGCAGAAAGCCAGACATCTTGATTGGCTGGGCCTTTTGGCTGGGCTTTTCAGTGTTCCATAGATAAAACCTGAGCCAGCTTTGTCTGAGGCGCTACAATACCAACTCTCTGTTCTCTTCTCGGGCCTTTGCAGCTTGTTTTTAAATATTTATTTATTTATTTTTAGAGAGACAGGGAGGAATGGAGAAAAAGAGGGCGAGAAACACGGTTGGTTGCCTCTCATACACACCCCGACTGGGGATCGAACCCACAACCCAGGCACGTGCCTTGAATCACGACCTTTTGCTTTGCGGGATGGCACCCAGCAAACTGAGCCACACCAGTCGGGGCCTGCTGCTTGCTTTTATGCTGCACTCCAGGTACACACACCCTTACACACGCTCATACACATTTACACAGCTCACACATGTCCACCCTCACGCACACACACACACACACACAAGTTTAAAACTGTATGTTCAGCCTCCCAACCCCTGGTCCTCGGGGGGTTTGATGCTGCTCAGCCTTTCCTGAGCGTTACATCTTTCGAGCCTGCGCGACAGGCACGTGCCGCGGGGGAACGACTGACTGTGTGTGATGCTGTGTGCAGGCCCAGGTGACAGCCCAGAGGAGCATGACGCTGGCTGCCTTCTCAGCCCTCCTCCTGCCTGGTCTCCCTGTGGCTCATCACGGTTGGGAGTCCCAGAGCCTGTGTGAGTGTGCGGGGAATTCAGAGGGCCTCCCTGCAGTTAAAAACACAGTGACAAAGCAAGTCCTTTGGAAGGGCACTCTGCAGATTACTTCACCACTGAGATTATGCAAAGTAGCAAAGGCCTTTTTACTGGGAAGGAATGTGGTGGGAAGTCTCACTCTCCCCATTTGCTTCCATGGGAAGGAGCTGGCTGTAAGGACCTCTCAGAAACACGCAAAGCGCTTCAGGCCTTTCCTGCTGTGGCTTCTGATGAGCCCGACAGATGCATCTGTCCCTGAAGTAAAACGTTCCAAGTTTTTGCATGTCTGTTTGTGAAGGATTGGACACTTGAAATTTGCTCGGAAGAAATTATTACTCATGTCTTGTGTTCAGTGGCTTAAATTTGGGCATATTTATTTTTCACTGGGGTCTGAATAGAAGCAAGTTGCACTGAGCATGGATGGTGTTCTCTCTTGTTCTTTAAAATAACGCAAAATTAATCAGCAGTTCTTTACTTTCCTCTGTTATTCCATTTAAGAGTATCTGAGCCATTGAAACACCAGGCTTAAAGCACTGTATTAAAATACACGTGCATGTTACTTTAAAAAGATTTTATTGATTTGTTTCAAAATTGTGCTACCACTTATGGATACAAAAAAAACCCAAAACCCCAAAACAAAACACTGGCCAAGTTAGCTGTGGGGTGGAGGGTGGTGAATATATAAAGACGTGTAATACAGAATCTCTGGCTTTTTGGTGCTTACTACGTTTAAGGGCCACTGGAGTTTTGTTTTGTTTTTTGGTTTGTTTTTGGTTTTGTTTGTTGCTTTTCTATTGACTAGTTTCGTTGCCTTTTTATTGTTTGTTTTCCAGTTGTGGTTGACATACAACATTATGTTAGTTTTAGGGGTACAACATCGTGAGTGGACACTCGTATAGCTTACAAAGCAACCGCCGCCATGAGTCTAATACCCGTCTTTGTTGTCTTCGTTTAGTGAAAAACTAACTCACATGTGCACTAAAAAATTCAAACAGTTTACAAGGGTTCTATGTGGTTTTGGAAAGTATAAAATTTTTACTTGTGGGCAAGCCAAATTAAAATTTAAAAGCCTTAGAGGATTACTTTTTTTTTAAATAAATGTAGTGGTGAGGACTTTTAAGGAGAAAATTCCTTTCTGGATGAGATGTTGAAGGCCCGGATCTGGAGGTAGGGTGTGAGTTCAGGTTGACCATGCAATTCTTGAGATGGGGCCCCTTCCTCTTTGTCAGGTATGTGGAGAGGATCTTTCTGTCAAGGCCTCAGTACCTTCCTGATCTGGGAGGACCCTGGGTCACTGACGTGAGGGTCTGGGTGTTACTCAAATCTGTTTAGGGACAAAGAAACCGAGACTCAGAAAGGCAAAGGGACCCGAGGACACGCTCCTGGGCTCTACTCTCTGGCTCAGTTTCCTCCTTTTAAAATGTGGCTTTTGGATGAGGATGCTCTCATGAAGGGGGCCTGTCTAGCTCTAACTCTCTGTGACTATATAATTCTAGATATTTTGTTTCAATCTTGATGTATGGGACACTTCAGGGTGTCTGGAAGTGTGACAAGATTCATTCGGTACAGACGTCAGCCACTACAGCTCAAACTGGGCACATTTAATTTGTGCTTTTACTTTAGAGCCATTATTTGGTCTGCTTCTCTCCTCTCTCTTTACTGGAAGATTGGTTCTTTGTAATGTCACATTGAAAAAAAATTGTCATCACAAGAAATCATCAGTATGATACCCAAGATTCTCGTGAATAATTAAACTGATAGTGGAGGCAGTGCTGGCTGGATGCCAGGACACTAACCTGAAAAGTAGAAAATGCTGTTATTTGAGGGCTTTGGCCTCCTTGGTTATTTCAGTTTGGAAACTGAGGCTTTGCCTACACAAAGCCAAAACATCACGTCAAAGGTCTTTTGTTTTGTGTCGAAGATAAAAGTAAGCCAGCCAGCTAAAAATTCTTTCAACTAGAGGTGAGGAGTGTAGAGAAAAAGAGAGGCTGATGTTCAGGCATTGCAAAAACACAGCTCAAGATTCACCTGGCCTTTAGGGTTTATACGAAGAACATATAAAACTAGTCAGTTGCTGCTTTGAGAAAAATATCTTTCAGGTGCAAAATAAATCACTTTCAGAACTTTTGTTTTTAGGTGCTGAATCGCTCCAGTCACGGTTCTGATTTTGTTGGCACATACCTGTTACGTGTAGTTACAGATTAGATTAGTTCTGTGTAGTTTGTTTATATTCCTGGGAGCCTTGATAACATTGTTTAGGCTTATTTTATTTTGTCAGATTTTGGCTTTGTTATCTACAGGTGGACTTTTTTAAAGTATTTAATGGAAAGAATTTATATCTTGATAGAAAGACCTTGGTGGACCTCAGGTAATCAGCGGGAACTTGAGTGAACTGAGAAACTCTTCTAAGTCCCGTTGCGGTCGGTCATACCTTCACTGTGGAAGGCTGCTAGGGCACGAGACGTTGAAGTTACAGGTTATGTGCACTGGGCCCTCAATCCGTGACCAGTGTGCTGGCCGCGATTTCTTTCCTGACGAGATGGAAGTGGCACAGACATAATTTTCATGAATCAGGGAGCTCATTGTTTATGAAATCACACCAAAACCAACTGTGAGTTCTTTAGAAATATGAAAAGCCCTTTATTTGGCCTGCCAGCTGCCATTTTGTTATGCGGATGGTTGGGATCTTGTATATCCAGTCCCTCAGAGGACGGTGGTGGCATTAAGCTCTCAATATTGTGGAGAAGAAACACCCAGAACTACAGCCGTTCCCCAGACCAGTGGGTCCAGTCTCCCTGACTGTGGAGGCCATCCTGAGGTCTGGAAGCAACCATTGACCTGGTCATGTGACCCTAGAGTCAAACTTGACCTGCTCTATTTCTGCCACCAACCTTGAGTTTCACCTGGGCATTCATTTTTCCAGGGGTGGGATTGTTATTTTAAAGACAAGTCAAGTCTCCTTGGCTGAAGGCACCATAAATGTATATGACCTCATTAGGCAGTTAGGTCTCTGTTTTTGCTATTAAAAAAAATAATAACAAAGACTTTTCTATAGCTTATTTAATTGACATAATATAAATTTGGGTCTGGAAAAGGCTTGAGAGCTCATTTCTTCCAATATCCACATTTTACAGACGAGGAAAGCAAGTCCAGAAAGTATTCGATGTAGTCACAGGACCCACATTCACATTTTTCTTTTCACTTAAAAAACTTCATTAGTGAATAAGCTCCTTATTCACTTTGGGAGATCTACCTTGGCTTTAAACGCAGTACGTGTTTTTAAAACCTTTGTTAAAGGAATGGGTGAGTGAATGAAGGGATAGATGAGACGCAATATTTCATTATCTGTCTATAAAAGAAATGTTGAACTGGACGTCCAGTCAAGATGGCGAAGTGGGCAGACATGACTCACCTCTTCACACAACCACTTCACAATTACAGCTAAAATATAGAACAACCGTCCCTCAGAACCGTCAGAAATGGAGTTGAATGGAAGTCCGACAACTACAGAATTAAAGAAACCACAGCCCTACAGAGTGGTAGGAGGGGCGCAGATGCTGAACGGGCTGGTCCCACACCCGCATGTGATGGGTAAAAATTTGGGCGGGATATCTCAGGAGTGAGGAGTCGCAGCCCCACAGGGTTCCAGAGCCAGGAAGATAAGTCCCCATAACTTCTGGCTGCAAAAAGCAGTGGGGATTGAGTTGGTGGGAGAAACTGCTGGAGCCCCAATCAGTTCCTCTTAAAGAACCTAAACAGACTTAACTGCTCAGACTCACTCCCTCTGAGCTCCAGTACCAGGGTGGCAGCTTGAAAGGCACCAGTGGTATACAGGGAGAAACTAAAGTGTCTGACATCAAGGCGAGCAGAGGCTATTGTCCCTTTGCTAAGCCCTCCCCACACAGAGCCAATAAGCTGGTGCCATATCTGAGACTCCATCAACCTGGCTGACACTGTGATCAGCCTTGGAGATCCCCAGAGACTCAGCCTCACCCAACTTACTGCCCCACCCAAGCTGCTTTTCCATTTGAATGGCTGATCTTGGCACAGGTTTCACAACTTCCTAAATCCTATCAAGCAAGCAACAGCTAGCTTCAGTGAGCCCCAGGCCCAGCACTAGCAGCAGCCAGCTTAGATTCATAGTTTAGCTTTGCCTGGTAATCTCCAAGCGCAGCACAAGTAGCAGCCATCTCAGATTGCTTTATAGCTTATGCAGGGTGCCTCCAGTAAAACACAGGTGAGGGCTGACCTTTGCCTGCACCACCCAGGAAACCCCAGGGCCAGCGCACCCAGTAGACAGCTACAGACCACGTCAGAGCACCACTACCCTGCGTCTGCACAGTTTATCCTCCATGGAGGTTGGAGGTTGGTGGTCAGTGGTCACAGCCAGTCCTTGCAGCTGGCTGGCCTGGGTAAATCCCTCCCACTGATCTGCCAGCAGCAACCAAGGAAGGCTCAACAAGGGTGTATTCAGCCCACACAAAGGGCGTACCTGGAGTACCCAACTTGGATGATAGGGGAAGCTGTGCGACTGGACCCGATAGGACACCTACTACATTAGGCCACACTACCAAGACACGGAGTCAAAGCAGCTCTACCTCATACATAGGAACAAACACAGGGAGGCTGTCAAAACGAGAAGACAAAAAAACATGGCCCAAATGAAAGAACAGATCAAAACTCCAGAAAAGTAGCTAAACAAATGGAGATAAGCAATGTTACCAGATGCAGAGTTCAAAACACTGGTTATAAGAATGTTCAAGGAACTTAGTGAGGGCCTCAACAGCAGAAAAAAGATTCAGCCAGAAACAAAGGATACACTAATTGAAATAGCGAACAATGTACAGGGAAACAGCAATAGAGTGGATGAAGCTGAGAATCAAATAAATGATTTGCAACATAAAGAGCCAAGAAAACAAAACAAAACAAAAAAAACAAAAACAGAACAAAAAGAAAAAATACAAAAAAATGAGAATAGTTAACAGCAGCCTTTGGGACAACTTCAAGAGGTCCAACGTTCACGTCATAGTGGTGCCAGAAGGAGAAGAGGAAGAACAAGGAATTGGAAATATATTTGAAAAAATAGTAAAAGAAAATTTCCCTAATTTGGTGAAGGAAATAGACATGCAAGTCCAGGAAGCACAGAGAGTCCCAAACCCACTCCAAGACACATCATAATTAAAATGCCAAAGGTTAAAGATAAAGAGAATCTTCAAAGTAGCAAGAGAAAAGAGTTCCCATAAGACTGTCAGCTGATTTCACAAAAGAAACTTTGCAGGCTAGAAGGGATTGGCAAAAAATATTCAAGGTCATGAAAAGCAAGGACCTACAGCCAAGATTGTTCTACCCAACAAAGCTGTCATTTAGAATTGAAGGGCAGATAAAGAGCTTCCCAGACAAGAAAAAACTAAAGGAGTTTATCATCACGAAACCATTATTATATGAAATGTTAAAGGGAATTATTTAAGAAAAAGAAGATCAAAACTATGAACAATAAAATGGCAAAAAATACATATTTATCCACAATTGAATCTAAAAAACAAACTAAGCAAACAAGAACAGAGACAGAATCATGGATATGGAGAGCATTTTGATGGTTGCCAGATGGGAGGGGGTTATGGGGGAATGGGTGCAGAGGTGAGGGGAATAAGAAGTACAAATAGGTAGTTACAGAATAGCCATGGGGATGTAAGATACAGTATAGGAAATGGAGTAGCCGAAGAACTTATACACATGACCCATGGACATGAACAATGTTGTGGTGATTGCCCAAGGGAGTGGGGGTGCTAAGTGGAGGGGGTCAAAAGGGTAAAAATCAGGACAACTATAATAACATAATCAGTAAAATATAATTTAAAAAAAGAATGTGGTGTAATAACACCAATAAATTGGTGTTCGGTAAATAAACAAAATAATGGCAAAAAAGAAAAAAGAAAAGAAATGTTGAACCACCTGGAAGAGGCAAGCTCATTGTTTATTCCTGTGACCTTGACCCATAGGAGTAAGGGTGACAGACTCGAGTTTAAGAGACTTGGGGTGACATCCCAGTCTGCATGTGGCATGCAAGACTTCTGAAAAAATGGGGAGAGTAGGTGTGACTTCACGGGCTAGTGAGAGGTCAGTGATGCAATGTGTATATAAGTACCTAGCACAGCACCTGGCACATAACGGAGGCTCCAGAAATGTTGGTCAAGGTGGGGTTGGGAGACATCTTGACTATTGGTAAGGCAGTGTTCTGTCTGGAAAATTTGTCAGGCCCCTCAGAAGAAATGCTCTGTAGTAATCCTAGGATTTTGTTTAGGTCCCACTTTCATCCCAGTACAGTCGTGGAAGATGGTTCTGTCTCAGCCAAAAGGGCTGGAGTGAAATGCAATTTCTCCAAGACCGGTACGCACAGCACAGGCTGTTGTGGAACCACAGCTTCATGAAGCGTCTTTCGTGGAATGTTGGGAACAAGGCTGGCCCTACCTTCTATCCAGTCTGTTTGCGGGGGTGGTTTCCCTGTGCTCAGTTGCTGGGTCGAGGCTCATTTTAAGGCTGGAAATCAAAGAGACTTACGGGCGCATAGCTTGCAGCAGAAGCACCCACTGTATACAGGCCTCAAGGAATAAGGTCGATGCTGACACCTTTTTGCAAAGTTTATACGTGGAAGAACGCGCTGATGTTTCTTAACTTGACAGCACGGCCTAGCGAGCTTTCTCTGATGAGTAATGACTTCATCATCATCATCGGTAGTTTACTGGTAAGCCAGCACACAGGGCATTGACTAACTTGTGTGGTGTGTTGCTCAACGTTTTCATTAAGTCACTGCTAAAATCCTGATCTTTCCCCTCCATTGAGCTTTATTTTATTGACTGGATCTCCCTTAATGGAAGTCCATTCAACACAAGGCTACTAGTCAATATGTACTACTTTTTTTTTTTAATTTCCTGAAATTTTCATTTGTTTTGTTCCCAACCAGTGGATAATCTTTCTAAGTGACCAAAAAGTAGAAGTTCCAGACAGTGAGCAGCATGAACCTCTACAATTCACATTGATGTACCATGTTTTAACTGGGGAGGGGAGGGGAGAGGATATGCTCTCAGAATACGTCAAAGAACTTCGCACTCAACACGAGGTGGTGATGGTTAATTTTCGACTAAAGAAGGAAGATCCTGCCTCATGAAGTTCACTGTTATCCTGTTCATCTAGCATTTTACTTTTGTGGTAAGATTCTGGGTGGAAAGGGAAAATCTAGCGATATAACATCTGAAACAAAGACATTGAGATTATTTCCGTTGACCTGGTGACTAAGATTAGGGTTTGCCTAACCCAGAAATGATAATATGTATTAATGATGCAGGATATGGTCTCATCCTGGCCAAGGAAAACGCTTCCAAAAGGGTGGTCCATCTGCTCACATCTATAAAATTGGTCTTTATGCATCAGAGCACAGAAATGAGGTACTTTTGCCTCTGGGTGTTTTTTTTTGGCATTGACATTGTTTTTTGGGGTTTTTTTTCACCCATCTTAAGGGATTCTCTGCATTCTGCACCCATCCCCCCAATCCATTTAATCAGAATGAATAAACTGATTGTACGGTTTTCCAAGAAGAAGCTGTAATACGTTTTATATTACCAGCACTTAATATTTTCAGACACTCTGGGGAGTGTTCAGCCTGCCACAGGGCAGAGGGATTTGGTTCCCTGGTGACTGGCCATCCCCCAGCCCAGTCTGCAATCCCTCTTGGTATGCTGGGAGTTGGTAGGACCTGGGCAATTACGGGAGAGGTCACTGCACCCCCAGGCGGTTCCCACCAAGTGTTTTTCCCATTTTGCTGACATTCTTTCCAGGCTCAGCTGAATTTGTTTTCTCCTTTTCTATGGCAATTGATGACTGAGTCGTAGACTGTAATTCAGCAGGATCTCCTGTTGCATGCTTCTGGTAGGAGGGGGTGTTGGTCCAATCCCCTGCTACGTGTGGCTGGGTACTGTTTTCTTTTTTGCAAATTAGTCATCTAAAGAGTAGATTTAATAAAACATGCCCCAGAACTGTGGAGACAGGACAGGGGCTGGGGGAGGACGGGGAGGAACTTGGGAGTATCACTTCTGTAATTCTTATCTAACCTGAATCTATTAGCAGGAAACTGAAAGGGCCTGTGTACAACAATGAGATAAACAGTCTTAACAATGTCAAGTGGAAAATCCTACGGAAGCCAGTAGTTAAAAACACGGCTGGGAGGTTTGGTTGGAACAGCAAAATCCTGAGACCCTGGTTGCTGAGTGTGAAAGCTGGGAGATTAGGAAGACAGCCTTAGGGTTTGAGAAACTATTGAAACTCTTACAGATAACAAAGTTGGCTAATGCAGGGGACCTTTTGAATGTGCTGTAATTGATAGTTTAGTCTGTATGAGGCCATTGGAATCTTTCCCTCCTCTTTGACATCATTGGCATGGTCATAGTACTCCTGAGTATTGAGCATTTGGGTAATTCCAAGTAATTTGGGAGACTCTGGGTCTCCCCCCAAAACTCTGCTGGGCATACTCTAGGAGTGCAATGAGCTGGGAAGACCAGTGACTCTCAGCTTTGGTCTCTATAGGCTTTGATTTCTCCATCTGTAAAATGGGTATATTGCTGAAGTCTTCCTATTAGATGTGGTCTTTGCGAGTCTCAAATGAGATAGTCTGTGTAGTCCTTTTGAGAGAATGTGTATTTTTTTTTTAATCTTCACCTGAGGACATTTTTTTCATTGCTCTTAAAGAGAGAGGAAGGGAGAGAGAGAAACATAGATGTTAGAGAAACATTGATTGGCTGCCCCTTGTCCCCTCAACAACCCAATACACCCGGACTGGAGATCGTATGCACCCACCCAGACCACTGGGGACCAGACCGGAAACCTAGGTGAAGCCGTGACCTTGTGATCACAGGATGGCGCTCTAACCAACTGAGCCACACTGTCCAGGGCCAAATTAGTTTTCATTATGAGTGCTCTGACATTGCTTTTCAAAGCTTTCCAAAAGAGGATGGACAAGGACAAGCACTGAGCTCAGGCAGCATTGCGTTGGTGTCAGAAGCAATCTTTGTGTGCACAGCAGGGCCCGTTCTGACACGGACGGCACAGTGTGGGTGGGAAGCAGGGACGCGTCAACAGACATTCTGGATTCCATCCTGGTCCCACTTCCGCAGCTCAGCATAGCCTCCTCCTGCCCCAGTGACCATCTTGACCAGTGTGGACTGTGGACGAAGCTTCCTGCCCCTGTGGTTTGCTAACTTGTAGGTGGGGGTGCAAATGATGGACAGGAGGGAAGAATGGAGCAAGGCAGCAGGGAGCCGCAAAGCAGGGATCTGATGTTTCTGGAACAAGGCTCTCAGCCTCTGAATAATTGAGAGGAGACCACATTGCACCTAGAGCTTGAGGACATTTAATGGGAGCGTTGATTCTTCCTATACCATGTGGTGGTTTTCTGTGTCCTGGGAAGTGAAAGAGAGGAATTCAGCAAAGTCGTGAGCTTGTCAAGCAGACATGGCATTCAGCAAATATATCCTGGGCACTTGCTAAGTATGGCTAGGCCCGGAAACCTCTGCACACAGCTGGACCTTTGTTCTGGTGGCTGCCCACGTTGCGAAGTGGACTTGACCCCAGTGGCTGCCCAAACAGCAGGCACTTATCTGCCACCTCTGTCTGCACATACTTGTGCCAAAGAGAATGGCTTAATTGATGCTGTCCCTGTCCTTGGGGCTCTGCCCTCTAAGCAGAGCTGCTGCCAACAGACATATTTGAGATTTGTGAAACTCAAGGACAAGTTGTATAGCCATTAAACAAGCACATTCATTAAAGATGAGTTAATAAATAATGGATTGGTGTTGGCCTGTGACATGCAGGGAGCTTCAGTGTGCGCTCCAGAACAGGAAAGAGGAATTAAGTTTGGGCAACAGCCACTGGAGAGGAGTGTGGGTAAAGGCCTTGAGGGTTTGCTCTCTGTTCGGAGTGGTCAAACTAAGGGATTATTCTGGATCCAAAGACTCTGGGAGGTCGGAAAGAAAGAGGGCAACTCCCCCGCCCCCATCCCCCACCCAAGCCTTTGTGTCCCGCACTGAACTCCAAGCACACTGACGCTCAGCTGACTAAGGTCAGTGCCTGGGTAACTGCCTTGACTATGTGCTCTTGTGAGGCTAAAATAGGGCCTCAGGAGACGCCTCACCACCACCCCAGCTGGAGAGGGACAGTAGGTGTTTATGAGCCTGAACTTTAGGAAGGGAGGTGAGGGGGCGCAGAGGGCCCTGGTGTGGAGTCACGACAGTCCTGGGTTCGAGTGTGAACTCTACCACTTCCTGACTGTACTGTGTGACCCTAGAGAGATGTCCTACCTTTCTGCCCCTCGGTTTCAACATGGGTAACATGGGACTGCTACTATGAGGTGGTGAGCCTTAAATGCGGTAACACGCGAGGTGCCTAGCACAGCATGCGGACATTTGCGGTGCTCGATACACAGGAACTAAACTGCACGGACGTCCAAGCAACCGTGCTGTCACTCCTCAGCATGCTAACTGAGCCCCCCGCTTCCGCCATTCTCTTTGTTCCGGTGACAGTGAAGGGCGGTACCTGGGGGAGTCTCGCGTGCTGGTGGCCTTCTTCCCCTTGAAGAGCAAGCGGGGTCCAACACTGAGTTTTGTAGGAGGAATGTGCTAGAGTAGGACTGTTCTGATGAGTGAAGTAGGGAGGTGATCTGTGCACTGGAGAGGGGGGCTGGGACCAGCCAGACCTGAATTCACACCCTCCCTTGATCTCAGACCTTGGCAGGGACCCACCTCTCTGAGCCTGAGTTTCCTGGCCTCTAAGTGAGGATAATGACCCTCTCTCATGGGCTACTAGGAGCATGCAGTGAGATCATGCAGCTCAAGTACCTGGCACAGAGCAGCATGGATGGAGGGAACCCCCTGTCCCGGCACCGCTCCCCCTCCCTGGTTGTTAAGCTAACTTGCCTTCACTGAGTCACCTCATCCCCGTGCAGCTCCCTGTCCCCAGTGATGACAAAATAGGCAGCAGGATTTATTTTTCCAAGGAGATTTCTCAGTTGCAGGAGAGGCCTCACTTTGTTACCAGGGCTCAGAACTTGAATTGAAAAACAACCCACTGTATTCAGCTGCTGTGAGGGGTGTCAGGTTACACCCCCCACCCACCCCACCCGTGCCCCAGCCTCTCTGTTCTGTTTTAGAGGTGGAAACTGGCTGAGGTCATGGGGGCTGGCGCAGAAGGGCTGGCGCAGAAGGCCCGGCTTTGGGGGTGGGGGGAGGCATGGAAGTCTCGGTCCCTTCTCTCCCCTCCCCTGTCTCCTCTGCTGTCAGAGTCACCGTGGCACTTAAGAGGGAGCATGAAATGTCTATATGTCACCACTACTTAGTACAGCTCTGGCTCTTCTTGCCAGGGGGACCCTGAACATGTGTGTGACTTCCCGGTGCTGTGTCTGGTCCGGGCCAGACACACATTTATGAAAACAGGATCTTCCTCGGATTAAAGAGATGCTTTCTTTCACTGCACACCCAACTGAGGCCTGAAGGCCAGGTGGGGGGCGGGGGGAGTCTCTACAGCCCACTTTGCCCCCCACCACCTCCTCTCTCAAGTGAGCAAAGGAGAGCCTCCCAGCACTTCCCCAGTCACTGGCCACTCTTTGCCCTTGACCTGACTGAGCTGCTGGGACCCTGGGCCGGACTTGGTCTTCTGGACTGTTCCTCAGGGCTGGGATGGTGGTGTGCAGGGAAAACCCGGTCAGGAGGCTGAGCCCAGCTGCATCGACCCCAAACAGACTTAGGAAGGCCAGAGGGACCCTGGTGACAGGTTCCCCCAGAGCAGCTAGGCTGTTCCTCAGCCAGACATCACCGCAATCTTGGGCACCCTGCCTGCCAAACACGGGCTTCTACTTTGCTAAGCACTTGATGTGTGACGTGGAAATCCCTCTTTCCTTCTTGGCTGTGATTCGGGGCGGGCAGCCTGTGGTGTTAACCCTTGGGGTGCACATCTTTCCTGAATGCCTCGCCTTCTGGCACCCCAGTGTGGCTTTTAGGTGGCTAAGCACTGAGCAAAAGGCTCCTTCATGGGGCGGTTTTGGGCCACACACCCTTCTGGAGATCTGGGTCTCAGGCCTCGCCTACACTTACACCTCCTCTAAGCTCCAGCCTCCTCCTGCCCTTTGCGAGGATGGAGGGGCTGACACCTGGGAGGAATGAAACCACCAAAAGAACTTGTTAGCCCGTGGCAGGCTTGACCTCAGAGGCGGTCTGAATGGGGAGTGCACGGGACAGTAACTCCCTTATTGCCCCAACCTGGAAATACACACATGACGTAGTTAGTTTCCATCCCGGGCCAAAGCTGTAGGGAGCAGTGTGTGGATGCTGTTTGCACTGCGCTGTCACACCGCACATCCAATCAGCCTGCCCTGTCCGAGGGTCCCTTCCCGCCCCACTGCAGGCTGCCTGCAGGTCCAGAGGTGCTGCCCGGCACCCTTTCTTTGGCATTCTAGACCGGCCTGGATTTCCTGGCCTGTCACCCTTGGCCTCAAATACCACATCCCCAGGGGAAGGCAGGAGAGCGAGTCTCACCCAGGAGTCGCAGGGGCCCTGAGAGTGGATGTGGGTCACCCCGGAGGGAAGTGCCCTGTGTGTTCCAGGTGGCACATGGCTGGGGACCATTAGTCTGACCTCCGACTGTGGTTTGTGGACGTGTGACACTGACTTTGGAAAGAAGATTTCAAGAACTTCAGAAACTAGATCAGTATGACCCCCATGACCAGGTTTTATAAAAGAAAATGCGAGTCCCCAGTTGAGGTTTTAAAAATTCCATTGCCCCCAGGAGGCATGGAGGGGGCCTGGCTCATCAATATTTCTTACAAAATTCACCGGGAGTTATGGCACCAAACGTTCAGCACGCTTACACTGTGCTGTGGCTGTTAAAGAGGCCAAGCCGTCTGAGACCACACCAGATGATACCATAATAGCAGCTACGAATTCTGATGTATTGGACGTGTGCCAGGCAAGCGCCATAAATCAGTTCACTTGATTTTTGCAAGGTGCGTCTCATTTTCCTCCTTTTACACCGAGCAGACTGAGGATCCCACAGATGAGGGTGCCAGTCTCAGCTGGTCAGTGGCCGGGCTGGGACCCCTCCTCTCTGTCATCTGTCGCCTGTGACCTGGAGAGCAGAGGAAGGTGGCGGAGCTCTTTGCAGAGGGGGGCTGAGTTTCTGGGCTCCTGCTTTAGGGGGATGAGGACTAATTACACTGAAGGCAGAGGAAGATGGGGGACTGAGGAGGGCTCTGAACCACGCACAGCCTTGGGGATGGTTGAGGGAATCAGGTGGCTTGTTGCCTCGGACATTTTACTTCGGAGCATGGGGGGCGGCAAGGGAATTGTCTTCACACAGTTGTCCTGTTGTAGCATTTTAGTCTGGTCAAGATCAGTTTTCTATTCACAGAACTAAGAGAGGATTCTTTTCCTTCTAAATGAATGGGTCTTTGTACAAAAACGCAGACTCGGGAGACAGGGAACCACAGAGAAGTGAGCTTCTGGACCTGCCTGGCAGCCCCAGGCCTGGCAGAGAGGAAAGCGGAGAACTCCTAACCCAAAGGGGCAACGAAAGGTTAAAGCTCCTCACCACTGCAGACAGAGGTGGGCAGTGAGCCCCTGACCTTGGAGAGAGGGGTGGGGAGGGCATCCAGTCATTTGTCCTGCAGCCGGGGCCTGGGGACCCCACCTGCCTCCTCTTGCAGGGAGTGGGAGGGTCAGTGCTGCCTGCAGGCGGGGGGCCAGGGTGGGGTTGGGTCTCAGCAGGTGGAGAGCACTGTCTGTGCTTGTCCAGTTACTGCAGGCCACCCAGAGAGAATGTCAGGGCCTCTTCATTTCTTGGGGGCTCGCTGGATAGGTTATTTTGTGCAGCCCTCAGGCATTCTGGACCCTTTTAACCCACCCAGGAACAAGCCCTGGTGGGTTTCTATTTCAAACATAACATTAACACCTACAGGGGAATTGAGTGCATCACCTTGCATTACCTGCCTGCAGGCATCAGTTACATTAGGAGACGGCTGGATGAGCAAAGGGAGAAAGTTTATTCCAAGGGGGCAGAATGCACGAGGCCCAAGCTTTCCATAGATGGTCGTCTCAGGGTTCTTTACCGACAAGAAGAGAGTTTCTCTGCCTTGCTTGGTGGGCTGAGCTGAGAGTAAGGGGTGTGAACTCTGAGAGTCCCGTGGCACCTCTTTAGAGGGGCCCACGATGGTGCCACCACATCGAGGTGGCCTCCGTGGGAGTGCCTTGGCCCTGCCACGTGGGACGTGAGCAAGTTCAGTTGCAGGTGGCGTGACTGCCACATTCTCAGGGATTCCTTTGCTTGAGCTTGGATTACTCAGCCTCGGCCTTGTCATCTGAGATTCTGACGAAACTGTCACTTTTAGGAGGGGACATCTGTGTTGTTTCCAGTGTTCGGCTATTATGAACCAAGCTGCCGTGAACATTCATGTACACGTTTCCATGTGACCATAAGCTTTCATTTTTTGGTGCTAAATGGTCAGGAGTGTAATTGCCGGGTCCCGTGGCTGTTGCATATTGATTTGTTTCTTTAAGAAACTGCCGAGCTGTTTTCCAGTGTGACTGCACCATTGTACCCACTGTACGTCCCCGCGGCAGTGGAGGCGTGATCCAGTTTCTCACAGCACCCCCAGCAGCTCCCCCAGCAGCTCCCCCAGCACGTGGTGGCGTTACTAGTTTTCACTGTAGCCACTCTGATAGTTACACAGGCCTGCCTCATTGTGGTTTTAGTTTGCTTTTCCCTAAAGGCCTTGAACATCTTTATGTACTTATTTGCCATCTGTATACCTACTTCATTGAAATGATCTGGCTTAAAAAAAAATAATTCCACAGAGGTGCTGTGAGAACACAGGCAGGTGCAAACACCTTGGGCGTTAACCCCACACCCCCACCCCCAGCCCTGTGTGAGCTTCGCCTCTCAGGGCTTCAGGCGAGGGTGCTTAGTCATCTCCGAGGTCCCTTCATGACCCAACCCTCTCAACCTCCCCTGGGCTGGCTCCCCCCAACACACACATCGCCCTCCCTGCAACTGTGACTCCACAGGATCCCACCAAAGCTGATTCACAGGTGCTGAATTTAAGGAAAGGTGTCTGTGGGTTGTGAGGCCTGGGCCTAAACAGAAAAACAAAGGAACAACGGTAGAGTGTCTCCCTGCCACCCTGCCTGGCGCCCCTCTGGGCCTCCCTGGAAGGCTGGGGCCAGGACCAGGCCCCTTCTCCGTGGGGCCCCTTCCCGCTTCCCTCTGTGTCTCTAGCGGGGCCTGTGCTTCAACTTGAGTTTTGCAACATGGTCACACTGAAGGTCCCAGAAACACTTCCCTTATGTCAACCAAGAAGAAAGGAAAAGTACGTATATGACTTAAAACTGCCAAGACAGTATTGACTGATATAGTTTTTCTCTTTCAACCCGAATTGCATCCTTTCACACTAGACTGCTTGGCAGGTTTGTTTGTTATTATTATTATTTATTATTATTGTTTTTTGCCTTCTGCGTCCTGTCTTGGGTGGGCAGCAGGAAGTGGTCTTGAGGGTTCCAGGGATCGCTACCGGTTTCATGGATCGCTACCGGTTTCAGGGCCCGCTGGAGGGTTTGGCGTCCATCGGGAAGTAGGGTATTTGTTTTGGTTTTTCTGCTCACCGTGCACGGGACTTCACGGTGTATGAAATAAGCATCCTGAGTCTTCTTCCAGTGAGTCATCGGAAGTGAAAAGGCACGGTTGCTTCTCCCTTGGTAATGAAGTGTGACATTTGCAGAATCTCCTTTGGTGCATTTGTACAGACAAGCTGTCACAAAGAAGAAATTGTTTTCTCTGTGGTCTTAGAGGGTATTTGGAAGATGAGCAGAAGAGTTTTACATGTGTCCCCTGAGCCCGGGGAAGTGGAGATAGTCTCGTGAAGGTAGATGGTCACAGGCTTTTCACACAGTCCCTGTGGGCCATGACAATATTCCAGGACATTCTAATGGTCCTTTGATTGGGCCCAAGGCCGAAGACGTAGCTGAATTTCACCATGATGGGTTGGTTCAGAATATTTTTTCTGTTTTGGTAACTTTTTGAAACCTTAGGTTTGATTCTGGTTTGAACTTGTTCAGTAGACTTCAAAGAAAAAGAAAAACTCTTGTTACACTCTTGATTCCATTTAAAATGTGATATTTGTGCTTGGTTTGGGGTTGAGTAAAGGAAATGTAATAGGACTATTGGTGAGCAGTTCATTTGGATTCAAGTCACTTCTCCAGATAGCATCACTGCTATAAAATTTCCGTGAACTTGCATTCTTCCAGGATGGGGTGTGTGTTGATCTCACTTCTTAAATATTCTGGTTAACTAAGAGTTACTATACTTGTATTTGGGATGAACTAGAACTAGGAAAATACTTCCTACTACAAGTAGCAGAGGTTTTGCTAAGTGCACAGACTTCGCCTCTTGGGGACCAGATGGAGGGTTGCATCTGCTCTTTGTCACTAGCTAGCCTTCGGGAAAGGGTGAGCTCCTCCCTGGTACTGTTCCCGCACTTTCACTGTGTGCTGACCGAACCAAAGCTGTGCTGGCCCGTAGGCATCTGTACTCAGTAAATCTTTGTCCCTACCCTCTAGGAATTTTCGCTGCAGTAGAGGAGGCAGGTTACAATATCTAACGTCTATTATACATTTACTATGTGGCAGGTCTTGAATGAGGAGTTACATGCCTAAAATACCAGTATGAATACCAGGATGTGAATCCAGGCATTCTTACCCTAGGATAGCGTTTCTTGACTTTGGCACTGTGGACCACTATGGGTATTTTTTGGTCTGGGGGCTGTTCTGTGCACTGTAGGATGTTCAGCAGCATCCTTGACCAGTAGCACCTCCTCACGGTTGTGACAACCAAATGACAACCAAAAATGTCTTCAGACATGAGCAAATGTCCCCGGAGGGGCAAATCGCCCCTGGTTGCAACCCACTGCTCTAGCCCTGGCTGGTATGGCTCAGGTTGTGGGTTCGAGGCCCAGTCAGGGCGCGTACCTAGGTTGTGGGCTCAATCTCCGGTCAGTCCACAGTTGGGGCGTGTGCAAGAGGCAGCCAATTGATGTTTCTCTCTCCCATCGATGGTTCTCTTACTCTCTCTCTCCCTCCCTTCCCCTCTCTCTTAATAAGCATGTCCTCAAGTGAGGATAAAAAAAATAAATATAAAAAAACACTGCTCTAGCGCATGTCCCATAACCACCACTCATTCTTGCTTCCCAGGTAGGGAGTGCTGCAATGTGGTATCCATGTGTTACGGTGACAAGTCCATCCAATTCCTGGTGGAAACATAGGACAGATGCCACTCTATCTGGGGTTGACGAGAAGAAAAATCTCAGAAATGGTGCTGAGTTGATTTGGAAGGAATTCGCCTACCTAGGCAGAGAAAGGGGAAGCATATTGGGAAGACAAAGGCCCACGTGCACGAAAGCATGAGAACACAAGGCGGGTTTAAGGGATGTCAGTTTGTTATGGGCCCTTCATTCCCTCTTGCTGTTTTTTTGTTTCCTCCTTTCAAGCAATAGCTGGGCTCACAGCAGCTACATGATTCTTAGTTTCAGGCAAAGGTGTTAATCTGGATGGGCTAGGTTATGTTGCAGTAACAAACAGCCCCACAATCAGCGGCTTAAGACAATGGTTTATTTCTTGCCCATGCTGCATACCTGATCTGGGTCAGTCGTGGCCTCTGCCGCATGTTGTCCTCACATTGTGACCCAGGCTGATGGTGCAGCCACTCTTGGAGCTTTGCTGGTCACATAGCAGAGGGTACGAGAGTATGGCAAATTGCAGACTGGCTTGTAAAGCTTCATCTCAGAGAATCACTTCTGGTCATAGTTAGTTGACTGAGCAAGTCTAATGTTCTCACCTAACTGTGAGGGGGCAGGGGTGTCGAGTCCTCCCACATGCCCAGAAGGACTGGAACTGTTTGAGGGGCCACTCTAATGTCTCCCGCAGATGTCAAAGGCCCACACTTGGGACGTACAAGTAGGGACAACCCGCCACCTCCTTGAGGGCCTCCTAGCTTGGCTTTAAAGAATGGTTTTTTGCCAAACTCAGTGAGAACTCAATGAACAAAAGGAGAAATATTAGGCTATTAAGGTTCTAAAAAATTTGAATTCTCTGAATAAGTCCAACAGGTCCTTGTGGGATGGGCCCGGGCCACAGGCCCTCATCTTCAGAGTTAGGACGTTGGGAGTGGGAGAGGCCTTTCAAGCCAGTGGGGCTTGAAGGCGGTACACTGGTTTTCATGAGGTGGGGGTAGCTGTCCAGGATGACGGCGGTTATCTGAACACCCAGGATGCCGTTGCTGGCTCTTTCTGTAGTAGGCAGAGCCCCTTCCAAGCCCACGCCCAGTGTCAGGTAGATGGTGTCCTTTGTAACCTCTGCCCTTACGGGGCTGCTCTGACATAAGGGACAGCGCTAGATGTGAGCACTAGCGCCCAAGAACATTCGAGATGATTTCAGAAAGCCTCAAGAAATTGCTTGTGAACTCAGGAATGTTGTCCTCGTCAGACACACGTTCAGACCGGGGCCCTGTCCCAGGCCCTGGGGTGGAGAGATAGAGACAGAGCCTGGCTGCTGTGGATCTAAAATGGGATAAAACCGGAAACCTGTGGGGAGGATGCAGTCCTTGTCACCTCTTGACAGAGGGGACACAGAGGTCTTAGAAAAATAGAAATAAAAATAGCAGTCATTGGCCACTTCCCTTCCCAGTGAAAGGCTCTTTCCAGACCTGCTCCACTGTGTTTCTGAACTGTTTCTCAGCATGGTGTGTCGGGAGTCAGGGCAAGGGAGGTGGACAGAAATGGGGGAGCGGGGAGGGAGGCACAGGTGTTGGCTCAAAGGGAGACAGGATTGGTAACAGTCTGGGAACTCGGAGGTAGGGGTATTCCACAGACGAGAAGAACCCTGAACAGCCAGCTAGGTCCAGAGTCTCCTCACTTTTGGGGTCTTGCTGGAACATGCATGCGCAAGCATGTGTGTGTGCGTGTGTATGTGTGTACCCATGTGCACATGTGTGGGTGTGGGATATGTGTGCCTCCGAGGGGGGGCTTCGGTGGAAGTCTGTGCAGATGGGCAAGCGTTAATGACCGTCCATCCTGTGGTTTGCTGATAGCTGCCTCCCCCGGCTTGTGTGTTTCCTCCCTCTGTTGGGGACTTCGGGGTGCTCCGTGATGCACCCCCTCCACCAGCCTGCACTCTTCTCTTCTCACTCTGAGGGCAGCAGGCTGAAGGAGCCCTTCTCGGGGCTTCAGCAGGCTATGCAGAGCCAGACAATGTAAGAGTGGAGTAAGCCTTTGAGCTCATAGGCCTGGGCAGACAGATGGGCCTGGACAGACAGGCGGGCCTGAGGGTTACAGGCTGCTGAGGGCTGGGCCCGAGTGAGGGCCACCCCCCCTCTGCCCCCCAGTCCGCTGCTCCCTCCACCGCCTTTGTTTTCTCAGCTGGGAAACGGGCCTGCTGCATTTGGCTGAGCAGGAAGTGTCTGCAAGTGCAGCAGCCTTGGGAATTTGTTTCGGAAACTGGGGCCGGTCGCAGTGGCTCTTGTAGCTCAGCTTTCATCACCTTCTTTCTCAATCACCCATGCGGTGAAGGGAGGCTGCGAATGCTTGCTTACCCTTCACCTGCCCTAGGATTGGGATTGTGCCCTCAGTGACTGGGGACACAGGGGACCAGACTGTTCCCTAGCAAGAGGCTCCCGTCTGCTGGGGACAGGGGACTAGCAGGGCTCCGAGAAGGGCTGTTCCCCAGTGAGCCTTGCCCACCCCTCAGGTGGTAGGAAGGAGGTTACACCCCGCTCTTACCCCATGCTTTGAGGTCTCCGGAAGACACAGGGGCTATATATAAACCAAGACTATTATCTCACTCTTGCTAAGTTTCCACCCTGGCGGCTTACTGTACACCACCGCGGAGATTTCCTGAAGCCCCCCTCCCAGACCCGGGGGGCCGGGCCAGGCATCCTTTCTGAGAAACTGAACATTCTATTCTCCCAGGGAGGCCTGGCGCAGGGCTTGCTTGGGCAGAGGGAGAGCGCTAAGGGGGCCTAGAAAAGCGACCCACCTCACACTGGTGAGCTGCCACTAACTGACCTGGGGGACCAACACGCTCCCAGCTTGCCGTGAATCCCCTCTTTCTTCCCCTTCTTTCCTGTATATGTGGGGCCTCTGGGTTCGGGATGGAAATGGCAGTGTGACGGATGCTAGGTAAAGGCAGACACCCTAGTGAGGTTCAGCTCCACCCTCGAAGACGATGGGCAGCACTCCTGAGGGGTTTCCGTTGGCACTTGTTACCTCCGTAGCAAGTGAGAGAGAGTCCAGATGGGTAGGTTTCCATGGTGACTTGACATTTCCCTGTGCAGTTTATCAAACGGGGCATTACTGGCATTGTCTGTGACTGTCTGGCACAGGCAGGTCATTTCGCATCTTTGGCCCTTGTTTCCATCAGGAAGGGCCAGCGTCTGTGCCCCTGGTGTCACAGGGTAGAGTACAGTGCCACCCCCGCTTCAGGCTGGCAGGGCCACAAAGGGTCCCTCGGTGGGGAATGAGCCTCGTGCTCACTCTTGATCTGGGTACCGTGTCCCTAGATCCCACGTGGAGGTGGCAATCCCTCTGCATGTTCCTGTCCTCAGGTGGGCCTATGGGAAGGGGAGACCTCTCTGCCCTTGACCTATGGCTACTGGAGGGAACCCACAGCCCCCTTGAGTGGCCAGAGCCATGGGGTGAGGCCCCTGGGTCCCGTGAGGGTCCGCACCAGCCCAGAGACGTGAAGTAGCAGATGAGCCAGCGCTACATCAGGCTGAGAGAGAGACCGCGGAAGAAAGGAAAAACGTTTCTACTTGACTACCTTTCATGGCCTTTCTTCCTGCTGTCTGAACAAGAGGTGCCGTGTCTTCACTTTGCATTGGGCCCTGCAAATGATGTGGCAGGCCCCGATCACTCATTCTCACCTGCGGTTTCTGAGTTTTCCTTCCCGTTTCCAGAAGGAAAAAAGACAACTAACTAAAAGGGATCCCTGTAAATGTAGGAGAGTCCCTGTGTTTTCTCCCTTCTGTTCTGAAAGTCAGGGTCACCAGCTGCTCCTCCCCAAACTTCTTTTCCCACAATGCCTGTTGGCCCAGCGCCTTCTATAGGAGGCAACAAACTAGGGGACAGAGAGAGACAGGGAAGGATCATCAGTCTGTCTGTCGCTGGGACGTGACTGAGTTTTTTGGCCGGTCAGTGCTGAATCTTCCTAGGTCAGTGAGCTATTTCTTCACAGGCACTTACCATGAGCCAGTTCTGGGCTGGCGCTGGCCGTGGGCACAGCTGGGCAGGGGCCCCACTCCCACTGGCCAGCTGCACTCAGGGATAGTTTCTGAGCAGGTAGATAGTGCTGCACCAAGCAAGTTAAACAGACCTTGTCCTTGGCCCGGGTGACTGCGCTGTAAGACACGGCCTACTGGAGAAGGACTATTAGCCCCAGGGGACCACACATAAGCTCAGTCTATAGACAGTGGACAGGCCTGGGCCCTGCCTGCTGCCACTCTTCACCGTTTGTCCACAAAGTCACAGGAGCCATATTGAAGCCAGGCCCATCGCTTCTGCGTCACCTAAGAAGTTCTTGTGGAGGGAAGTTGGCTGACAGGAGCCCCTGGGCTCCCCCCTCCCCAGCCTCCTCCCGCAGCCTGCTGCGTGGTTTCCAGACCTCTCAGGACCACAGTCACGCCTGCACCACCCTCGCATTTTAAGTGTCCACCACTTCTTGTCTGTTACTGTAAAACCCACGTCAGACCTTCCTGGACTTGTCAGAGACCTTGGGAGGCCAGACACTGGCCACCCTCCTACCTCAGACCAGACATACCCAGGGCCAAGCAACGGTTGGGGGCGGGCAGGGAGGCCATCTCTTTCCAGGGTGCAGGCAGAAGCTTTTGTGCGTGGCAGAGAGGGGAGGCAGCTCAAAACCGGGGCAAGGGCTCGGAAGCCTCACACAGGGAACATCCTTATACTGGAAAGTTACTTGTTTATCTGGGGTTCGGACATAACTGGGTGTCCTGTACTTTTTCTGGGCAGCCCTACTCCAGAGGGCAGTTTCGTCCCCGCCTTTGTGAAATGCGTGAATCCAGAAATGAGAGGCGTGTGGCCAGGCCTCTGGAGTCCCCTGTTAAGTAAGGGGCCAGGCGTCTGGGGCTCTGCTGCCCACTACTGTCACCTACTTGCTGTGCCATCTGAATTGTCCTTAGACCTGGGTAGGGTGCTTCTGTACACAGGGATGGAAATGCTAGGGTCCTTGCTTCTTCCACCTCCCCTAGGCTGTCTCCCGGGATGGGACACAAGGAGGAATCCTGGCAGAATCTGAAGTGCCAGGGAGCTGAGGGCTCGCCAGGCCTCCATCAGGGGCTGCTCAGGCTCCTTCCTCATCAGTTAACATGCCCTCAGTGACAAGCAGCAGAAATCTGCCACTCTGCTGGCTTGAACAGTCAAGAAAATGTATTGCTTCACCTCCGGGAAGAAGTCCCAGAATAGGCAGCTCCGTGTTGGGTAGTTCATTCGTGCGGCAAAGTCACTAGGGCCTGTGTCCTTTGCGTCAGCCTGCCCAGCCCCACGGCACGTTATCTCTTCTCAGAGTCACAGGATGGCGGGTCCAAGTGTCCTGTGCAGACACAGTGCCCAGTGGAGGAAAAGAGGGCCGGGTCTTCCTCATGGCCAAGGCATCTTTCTCAGAAGATGCCCAGCAGACATCCCCTATGTCTCACTGACTCGAAAGTGTCACACGCTCATGCCTAGGTCAGCCTCTGACATGACAGTGACTTGAAATGTTTGCTCCCGGAACAGCTCGGCGAAGTACACGGGGCGATGTAGGCTCCCAAAGTCAGGTCCCTCGCTTTGTTCCCAACCGCACCCCACAAAGGATTTGAGGCAGTGCTGATTGATTTTCTCTTTGTTCTTTTGGGTTTTTAATATAACCTTAAACATTACAGAGGAAGACTCAAAACATGACCAAACGAATGATTGACTCACTCCAAGTGCACAGTATTTGATAAGCTGCCTCATATCACATTACATAATCCTCATCCGATTGTGCTCATTGTATCCTTTGATGTGATCATTTTCATGTTATCTCACGTCTTCATTTTCATGAATTGACATAGGGCATCTGCTTGTCCTTTTAAGTGAATGTATCATAATACGGGCACCTAACTTTTATCAAGTACTTACTATGCACCAGGCACTGTCCGCAGAGTTTTACATGGATTATTTTACTTAATCCTCACAGCACCCCCACTTGCAGATGAGGAAACCGAGGCACAGAGAATCTAGAAACAACTGGCAGTCCGACTTCGGAGCCTGAGTTTTGGAGCACTACATAATGTCCGCCGTTGTGCCTTCCCCATAGTTGCCGTTCTTACTCTGTGCCGCAGTGAGCATTTTCATAAAAATCACCCTTTCTCCTCTATTTGTAACTCCCTCGGGAAATGCTCCTCCCGATGGTGTGACCATCAGAGCCCAAGAAGAATGCCCAGCTGGGTCCTCTTCCCACCTTGCTCTCTGGAAAGACCAGACCAACCCCAGGGGCATCTGCAAAGTTTAAATGCTCCCGCTTCTCCACCACCAATGGGTTTTCTTTGTAGTTTAGCATTGCCTAATTGTCCCGCAAGGTTTTAACTTGTAATTCTTTGGTTTTCACACGGGATTCTGCATGTTCCTTTGTGAGGATGAGGACCTTTCGTTACTCCCGTGTAAACTGCCTGTATCCCCATGGAGCCACCATGGAACTGAATGTAAAGATAGCACCTGCTGAGAGCATTTTTAGGGAGAGCATTATATAACAATATCATTGTTCATTGCAAGTGTATTTCTATTCTGTGGGTTTTTTTCTCTTCAAATCTACTTTATTTTGCAACAGCATTTTCATCTCAATTTACTGATAGATCCTTTTCATTTCCCTGGTGAAATTGTTCTTAATTGCCCTGGCCTGGAAATAGGGATCATCTGCTACTCGAGGGCAATGGTTTTTACTGACTTTTCTTAATGCAACCGGCTTCTGCGATGAGTCCTTAGAGGGTGGACTGTGCCTCACCCTGTGAAGACTGGGTTTTGTAAAAACCCCCTTTTTCAACACCCAGGAAGCAGTTTGGCCACCAGCTGGTGCCTGGGTGCTAGCTAGCTGGCCACTGGCCATATCCAGCCAACCGCAGTCCCCTGGCCATCTGTGCACCTTGACAACAGAGTGGTGACCAACATTCCCGGGCCCAGAAAGCCAGACAGAGTGGCGGCTGGACACTTCATGGAATCCTTATAATTAGAAAGGGAAAAGGCCTGTTAACTCATGTGGTGTCCTCTTCCTCCCACGGGGCCCAACCAGCTTTAAAAGGTGACATATAATTTGCTCTGTCACCTGGAGTACTGAATTGAGTTTTCTGGAGCTTATCTATAAAATCCAAGAGCCAGACCAGATCAGAGGTTTTTAACCCCTTTTTTGGGGTCTTCTGCCACTTTGGTAAGTGGTTGGAGATGGTGCACCCTCTCGCTGGGGAAATGTACATGTCACAAACCAACCTGGGTGCCCTTTCAGGACATTTATGGCTAGAAGTCCATCACAGCTCCAGTCCACAGTCTGTAGAGTTAGAACCTAAAGGCTTGCTGATCTCTGAGGTCCCTTTCAGCTCAGAAAATGCAAGTTCTAGAAAGTTTCTGGCCAAGGAACCTAGGGATGAAGTGGAGGAAACAGATGTCCCTCCCGAGGGTTTCACTATCAGATATTTTTATTTGTTTTTTATTGTTTGTTCTTTTTCAGGGTTGAGTTCTACTTTGTGATACCATGTTCTTTCCCTTCATTTCATTCTTTTAAAATTCTGACTGAAACTGTTGAAATCTGTCTGGTTTCATGGGGGACTGTGTCTGGGGGAAGATGGCTTGCAAATACATTTTTGACCTTCACATCACAAGGAGGGGAAATCTGCCCAGATGTTTCTGACAACTGCCAGCAGCTAGCAGCCTCTGCTTGCTGACCCCTTAGCCCTTAGCAGCTTGGAACATGAGCGAACGGGTCGGTGGAGTTGATGTTTTTGTGAGCAAAGGGGTGCTGGGGATCGGAAAAGAGAAAATGCCTTCCGGTTGATGAGAGCTTTTCCAGCTCAGTTCCCAGGGGCTTTTCTCATTCCTCAAATGACCTGCCTGAGAGGGAGTTGGAAGGAATGACTCTTGGGTCTCACAGATCCATTCTCAGGGGTCAGGAAAATGTTCCCAGGGTAGTTTGACTTGAGCTGGTGGGGAGATGCCCACAGCCTCCAGCAGCTGCCGGGGCTGGCCCTGACTCCTGGAATGGGGCGGAGCCAGTCACAGATGCAAGTCTCCTGCGGGATGTTGAAGGTATGTGTGTGCCTCTGTGTTCACAGGCGCTTGTGAATCTTTGGTTTGACCCAGCGAAGTTGACATGGCTGGGGGCAGGAGAGAGAGAGAGCAGAATCATCAGCACCAATTTTATGTGTCTGTAATCTCCTCCCTCCCTCTAGAGCCACCAAAATGTTTCTGTAAAACGTGGAGAGAGTGGTAAAGAATGACCTGAGTGTGGGAACCTATGGGCCCGGTTCTACCATAGGTACAGGTGCTGTTCTCATTACCTGCCTATTGTGGAATTCATCTGAGAACATTTAACACTTATGACCAAGTGAGAGCTGTTCTTTTTAAAAGCACATAAACACAATTTTGCCGGTAGTTCTCCCTTCCAGTTGTAAGTTTCATGAGGAGTTTGTTTCACAGGGCAAAGGAGTATACCACTTCAAGAAAGTTCATTCCGGCTCAAGATTTCAAATGAAATTGAAGCTGGGTGAAGACACAGGTTTTCCCCTATCTGCCGTGGAGGTAAAAGCCCCTTACTGCTAGACTGGGCACTGTTCTGTGACCCTCCATCACTTGTTTAAGTAGCCAATGATCTCTGGAAAAAAGCCTGGCTGCAAAGTTGCCAGAATGATGCACTGCTTTGTTTTAAGCCACAATAAGCTGCCTTCCCCATGTCATTTCTACCTCCAGTGCTTTTGTCAGGGTCTTTCTGTGTTTCTCCAGACTGAGAAAATGTTGCGTCCCCCAGAAAGTCTTCCAGAAAGACAATTTTCATTGCAGCCTGAGTTTCGATTTTTTCATAGTGACCCAGGAAAAGAAACCAGCTGGGTTTTTTCTCCAGCCTCATCCATCTTCATCAACACACACATTTTGTACAGGAAAATTTAACCAGTTACAGTGGGCGTTGTGGTGTGGCTAGCCAAGATTATATAATTTTTAAAAGGGTAAGTCATATTAACTTTATCAGTCATGTACAATTAAGTTGGGTTTAATTTCATAAGAATTAGTAATTTGTGATTGGTATTGTATGACGTGCCCAACAGATTATTCTGAAGCGCTTGTACGGTTCGTGTGTATTTCAATCATTAGATTAGCAGGCAGCCCCCCTTCACCACAGTGCCAGGTATGTTGGCTCTGCCTAAGGCTGAATCACCGAAAGTTCTCTGGGGTCTGAACAAATAGTGTTAGAGCCAGACATCTCACTGTTTGAGGTCTAAGCAAATACAAGGTTAAGTCTGATGGCTCTTGGCTGTAGAACCTGTACCCTTTCCAAGGTCTCCCGTGGAGTTAGGCTCAGCGTTGCCTGAGAAATGAAGTCCTCTTGGTGGCGGGTAATCAGTCCTTGCACAAAGTTAACTAATATTGGGACCAAAAATTGTTGTTCCTAGGGTAAGAGGGATGCGGGGAAGACCTAAGAGCTGACAATTTGATGATTCAATCAGGCTGAATGCAACATACTTTGCAGTATGAAAAACGGAGCTGCTAAGCTGCTAATTAGCATAAGCATTGATTGTATAAACGCTTCAGAGAAATCTGGTTAGCATGCCGTAAAATACCAATTACAAATTATTGCTAACTCTTAATAAATTAAGTCAGCAGGCCCAGACGGTCCCTTTCAGGTCTCATAGAATCCCTACAAAAGAGCGATTCTACCCATTTACAAAAGAGAAACCGAGATTGACATCCATTCTCCCAAGACCACGGGGCTGCCAGACAGCACTGGCATTCTCTCTCTGACAATATGCAGCGGTACTTCCCACTTGCAGGGTACAAAGCAAACGCGCAAAACAGAGTTTCCAGCCCCGCTTCCGGGGGTGGTACAGCCTCCGCCTCCCGGGCACCGCCCCCGTCACATGGCCTGCGCGGGGCATGCCGGGAGGCAGGGCCCCCTCCCGGCAGGCGGGCTTCCGCGTGTGGGCGGCGGGCGGGGCGCGCGGGAGGCGCCCTCGCTGGGGACCCGGGCTGGGGGAGAAACCGCGGGGAGGAAGAGCCCCCCACCCCGACCTCCCCGGGCGGCTCCCAGCCTCGGTCGCCCAGCACCGGCGGGGTGCGAGCCAGGCTGAGGGTGGGGCGGAAGGACCGCTGCTCTCTCGTTGATTGTAAACAACTCAAATGAGAAATGAAATCAGGCCGGATCCCCTGGGTCCCCTGGGTCCTCGGTGCGGGCCTTCGCCGGTTTCAGGGGAAGCTCAGCCCTGCTCACCTCGGGGCGCTGGCTCTCGGTGTGCTGCTTAGGTGATAGGGCTGCTTGTGCAAGCCCAGTTTTCTACCCACACCTGCGGCTTTTCTCCCTGCACCTACTCAGGCGTTCCTCAGTTACTTTCTCTACTTAAACACGCACACGCAGCTCTTGGCAGGCCAAGTGGGTTCTCTCGGGTGCTGGTCAGACCTCGGTGCTTAAGCTGCTGAAACGTAGGACATGCTCGGTTTAGATGTTTCACCGTTGTTGAAAATAAACCACCTCTTGCAGTTACATCAGCTCAGATTTTTCCTCTATAGGGTCCAGTGTAGATAATCTATGAGAGGAAAAAAGGTTTAATACGAAGTAAAATGACTCAAACGCCCAGTTGCTTAAAGTTGAGGGAGTTGGGGGCAAGGAACTGTTAACAGATTAAGTTCAAAAAACACCAGCGACCAAAGGAACCACTATTGGAATGCAGTCTTTCTTGGCTCCTGG
Organism: Desmodus rotundus; assembly: GCF_022682495.2. Classification (NCBI taxonomy): domain Eukaryota; kingdom Metazoa; phylum Chordata; class Mammalia; order Chiroptera; family Phyllostomidae; genus Desmodus; species Desmodus rotundus. The sequence continues at coordinate 11,960,814 of NC_071396.1, read as the reverse complement.
TGGTCGAGGTTCCTTAAATGCACTTTCCTGTCCTTAGCACACTGCTCCAGGCTTCCCAGGTCTACCCACTCTAGTCTGCAGGGGTTCTAGACCGGTGAAGTGGGGAAAGCACCCTGTGAAAGTGGGGAAAGCACCTTGTCCATGCATCTTCATTACCACCTGCCCAGTGAAGAGACTGCCAGCAGTTGTGCATTTCTTGGAGCCTAATAATTGAATTCAGGCTGTCCTCCTACTGTGCATGTTTGGTTAACTCAGCTCCTCTCTCTCTAGCCATAGTGTCAGTCGTTTCCCGCCTTTTAAACAGATAGAGCGACCCTAGGAAGAATATGGGCAGCCCAGCAGAAGGGCATTCTTTCTGGGAACTTCACTGTGAAGAAAGGGGGGGCGGGGACAGTCAAGTTGATCTTTCTGCTGGGGAAATAATTGCCCTGCTCAACAAATATCTGATGTCTTCTTGTCTCACTCTGTTCCCTGGTATTTTCTCTGGTCTCAAGCAAGCATTTCCTGCTTGTTCTGATCCTCTTTTTGGGCCTTCGGAGGAGGAAGGAGAGGGAAGATTTCTGATAAAGGAGCAATTGGGGGGCAGGAAATGGCTCTTTGGTACTGATTGTTCTGCAGAATTAGGGGGTGTTGATGGTGCTGATGCTGGCAGGTCAGTTAGAAGGATTCGGTTAGTCTTGACACTGACCCCTCCTACCAGAACCGCACGGGCTACTGAGGACCCAGCGGGCAGTTCTACTCCCTGCTATGCTGACAGTTTACTGAGTAGGTCTCTGTTTCTGGAGCTTAAGACACAAGGCCCTTGGAGCAAATGGGGAAAGTCAAGTTTTTGAAGTAGGGCTGTTGTTAGCAAGGTGTTAGAACCTGCCGAGTCGCACAGGAATTCCTCGGGGATGGTGCTTTCCGTTCTGATGCAGTGGCACATCTTCCAAAACAGGAGTTCAGGCTTGTACAGCAGGGCGCCTCGCCTGCGCCACCCACAGCCCCTGCATGGCTGGCTTCTGCTCCCAACGCCAGGAACATCTGAAGTTCTTGGAGATGGGTTCCCGTGAAGAATTGCAAGTGTTCTGTGCTGCCATGTAATGCCCTGTGGAATCTAACGTCCAGAGACAAAGGGAAAGCTGCAAATGATGACAAACCTAGGTCCAGAAAAAAAACACAGGCCTTTGCAAGGTAGTGAATTTCTTCTGAGGTCCCAGCGTCTCTTCTGTGGCTGGCTTGCTTGACACCTGGCTCTGCGTGGGGTAGATGGTGTCCAGTGGTCATGCAGTGTGGCCTGTGGGAAGGGCCAGGCTCTGGAGTCAGAGGTTGGGTTTCAGTCCCAGCCCAGCTACTTAGTAATATCACTGCAGGCGAGATATGTATCTTTGTCGAAAATGCGTCCTGCACTGGGTTTACATGGGGATGGCGTGGTGGAGGTAAAAAGTGCCTTGCCTATATGGTGAGTGGTACTAAGTGTTTTTGCTTTTAAATGGATGCGGCCGTGCTACACTGGGCGCCGTGGAGAATATCTGAGTGAGGACTGCTCCTAGAAGCTGACAGTACTGATGATAATGGCTCACTATTGAGTGCTTAATATGTGCCAGGCATTGTTCTGAGTGCTCGAGTATTTTGGCTTATTTAATCCTCATAAATGGCCCTGTGAGGCAAGCTGTCTTATGTCTAGTTTGCAGATGAGGAAACTGAGCCGCAGAGAGGTCCAGGAACTTCTCCAGGTCGGAGAAGATTCTAATGTTTGAACACAGGGTGCCTGGTTCTAGAGTCTGGGCTCCTCACTGCTCTGCTCTGCCCTGCCTCTCAGGTGGTTAGATCAGGGAATCAGCGTGTCAGCACCTGAGGGTGCCGGCGGTGCTGAGACCCTCGCAGACCATCCTCGAGGTGTCCTGCCCTCTCACCTCTGCTTGCTCTGTCACAGTGCCACCACTGGGACCAGGAGGCCGCCACATTCAGCTTTCCTGCTGAACAAACGGGCCACTGAGCACTTTCCTCTTGGCAGAGACCTTTCCCTCCCTCTTGGCCTGATAGGCCCTTATTATCAACATGTTAGAAAGCCAAGGCTGTTCTGTATGGGAGACAGTGGGGGTGAGAGGAGGCCAGAGGGCCATGGGGAGTTCAAGGAGCGGGAGGAAAACCCAAGGCATTGTTCTTTGCCCAGCAGCTCTTCCCTGGGTCATCCTCAGCTGCTGTGAGAACTTGCAGTTGACACTGGTTTGATACTCATTTTCCAGCCCTTTCCCGTGCTGCCGGGCTCGGCCTCCTTTAAATTTAACCATAGAAGTGCATCAGGCTGGAGAGGGCACCAGCCTGAGAATGACCAGAGAAGCAGAGCGGGCGCTGCCCAGGACTCTTCCTGGAGACCTCCAGCAGATGTGTGAGTACGGAGTGAGCCGCGGGGGGATGAGAAGCCCGGTCCAGAGCTGGGTTCTCGCTCAGGCACCTGGCGGGGAAGGGATGCCCCATCTGGGGGTAGCTTTCCATAACCTCCCGCTGATGCCGCCCTTTCTCTTCCTCCTCAGGCCTGGGTCAGCAGCTCCCCAGCTCTGGGACCGGCCACCCAGAGGAGGGGTCCTTCTTTTCTGTTCCTCTCCAGGTTTGGGGATTAGTCATGCCCCACTCACCTGTGGGGGAACCTGTCTTCTCCACGCATAGCTGAGCTGGGCCCTGCTCTGAGCCTGTGGAGACACGAGATGAAATGGAAAGGCATGCACTTTCCGGCCTTAGGGTTCTGGAAGGTGGCTGCTGCTCCCCTGATTGGCTCAGAGCATCCACAGTCATGTAAGAGAGGGTCCCATCCGGTCACCTGTGCCTTCCGCCTCCTAGCCCTCAGCCCTGACGTCAGCTGTGTTCAGCCCAGAAAGGAGCTGTAACTGCCGCTTTAGGGGCCGTAAGGCGGAGACCTTTCTCATCTCTCACACCCACAGAGAGTCCCCGAACCTCCAGGCTGAGCTGGGAGAGGGGCTGGGTGCTATGGAGACAAAGAGAAACCCCACAGAGCCCCTGTCCTTCAGGAGCTGTTCAGTGTGCTGATTCCCCTTGGCTGTTTCACCAGTGACATTGAGGGGGCGGAAAACAAGATTTAACCGGTCGGGCAGAGAAAGCCAAAGCCGCCTTTCAGCTCCCTGTGCCATCCCGCTTCGGGGCAGTACCGCAGCCATCTGTCTGCAAAGCGTGGTGCAGAGAGCCCTGCTTCTGGGCCTGGTGGCTGTGCCCAGCGCTTCCCAGGAGGGCTTTGGCTCCTCCCTGGGACCCCTTCCATCCAGATGGAAAGGCACATCTGTTTTGCTGGTTGTTCTGCTCAGTCTGGCAGGACCCTTCCCTGCATGATGTCTGAGGAGGTGCTTCAGCTTTTGTGAACATATAGAAAGGCACTTTGGGGGATGATGTAGTGCAGAGGACTGGCTCCATCACCAGACCCCGCCTTCCTGTCGGGGTTCGGTTTGGGCAGTTATTTGCCCCCGCGAGGGCTCGGCTCAGGGAAGGAAGGCTTGGGGGCCACCCCTGTGTCCTAAGCCCTGGACCTGCACCTGCCCCTGTGCAATCTCCCAGGAGACACCAACCAACCGTAGTGGAGCGCCCTGGCATCGGGCGTGGCTGGCACCGGATGGGCCAGGCAAGGCCAGAGATCCGTGGCCTTCCTGGGGCAGCTGCCACCGGACAGTTGTGGGTTCTGCGCTGAGGAATCTGGAGAGTTCTCTCTCCTTCACTCACACCACCTGAAATGGGTTGCCAGTGTCTGCAGCCTCAAAGCGAGCCCACCACCTGACTTCCAGGCAGTGGGGGTGGCAGGAAGAGGAAGCAGTTCCCTGACACCAGGGCCATGCTGCTTTGCGAGCGCCCCCTCGTCTGAAAGGGAGACAGTCCATTGCCTGTGTTTTCTGTGTGTTTGTGATTTTTTTTTCAGAATTGCTTATTGATGGAGAAAAGGGAAAGACGCTTAACATTTGTTGACTATTCGCCAAACATTGCACTGAGCTGTTAAATGCATCAGGCCTTAATCACGCCTCACGATGGTTATTTCCATCACCTTTCAGACGAGGCAGCAGATTCAGAACAGTTGGCCAAGTTGCAGCAGGCACGCAGCCTGAATCAGTGTCTTTCTTCCTGGGCCTACCAACCGTCAGTGCTTACCCAGGCTTTCTGGTTCGGTGAATTATATTATATTACTCATACAGTGACTCCTCCAAATTAAAGTGAACCTGTTTGTCTAGGAGATGCTGCTATGATTTCTTCTCGGAGGCCTGGATGTGAATGAGCTTCAGGGTTGTGTCCTCTTTTTAATTAGGGACACGGTATCTGTTCTTCCTATAGGAAGCTGGCGTCACTGAGTGTGATCCATGCTGGGGATGATTTCCCAGGAGTGGGGCTGGCTGTGGGAACCCCCTGGCCCCCAGGAGGGGTGCAGAGGGGCTCAAGTCTAAGGTGGAGGCTTGGGCCACACCACCTCTGCAGTGTCTCAGCTCTGAGGCTGTGAGTTTCGTAAGTGTGATAAAAACTCTGGAAATATTCACGGCTCTCCCTGGATATTAAGGTGTCATAGTGCTGTTTTCCTCTCATCACTGATGCCAGCAGTGAAATCCCTGGAGAAAGTTAGTCATCTGAGTGGTCACTTTATCTCCAAAGTAACCCTGAGACATAGCAGCAGCTCATGCTCCAACTAGAAAATGTGCCCTCGAGAAACAGAGGAGAAAGTACAGGGCTAGGCCTGCAGCCTTTTTCTTTCCAAGCCTTGGCCTTGTCAGAGGCAGAGCTGTCACTCAGGTTAAGTAGAACATGGTTACTACCTACGTGCCATCGTTCCTATTGCAACTGAACGCTAGCTACTGGCAAGGACTTGCTGTGTGCCAGTCTAATCCTCATTATCCCATAGCAAAACTAAGGTAGGTAATATCCCCATTTCACAGATATGGAAACTAAGGCTTAGAGAGTTTCAATAATTGGCCCAAGTTGCACCACTAAGAGTTTTGGTGAAGCCAGGATTTTAACCAAAGACCCTCCAGGATGGGGCACTCCTAGGTGGGTAATGGGCTAAGTGGGGTGCCGGGGTGAGGAACAAGGAGGAGCTGGATGCGTGAAGAAGAAGGTGGGAATTAAATATTGGAGGGCTGAGGAGGAGGAGGCCTGGGAGATGTTGGCCTTTTCCCCTGCTCTGCCTTTTTCTCGTCTCCTCTTCCTGGTCTTGGCCCCAGGTCCCTTTTCTCCCTCTTCCCTCTTCACCCTCATCCTACCGTGATGCCCCTGCATCAGGTGGTCACGGCGGTGGTGTGTGCCATGCCGTAGTTTCTCCATTCCCTCCTCTTCTTTCCCATGGCGCCCTCCCCACCCCTCTTCCCCTCCTTTTCTTCTTGCATCTATCTGCCAGTTTTAGGGCAGCTAGGCTGCATTGGAGGGTGGGAGACACCTGGACTACTGCTCATGAACTTGAGGTTGAGCCCCCACCCATGGACCCTAGTCTGCCATACGTAACTGCTGTTAAACCAGCACCAGCCTTAGTTGGAGCTTAGGTATATTTAAAACCAAAATAGAGAGCTTCTCTTTTGTTATGGTTTTTGGCCCAGCATGTCAATCGTGACCATTTGACTTCTGATTTCTGTGATTTATCCTATTCACCATCCCTCGGAGCAGCTTTCTGAGAGGGGAGGAAGAATGAAGAGACTGTAGTTCAAATGCTGCAACTTTTTAACGCTGGACCTTGGATCAAGCCACTTTACCCAAGTGGTTTTCAACCAGGGATGATTTGGACCCCCCAGGGGACGTTTGGCAACGTCTGGAGACGTTTTCATGTGTCACAACTCTAAGGGGGTATGCTACTGGCATTTTGTGGGTTGAGCTCAGGGATACTGCTCCACACTTCAGCGCACAGGGAAGCAAAGAATTCCTCTGTCCAAAACGTCAGTAAGGCTGAGGTTGAGACATCCTGAGGCCGAGCCTGGCTTTCTACTGCAGAGTGGGCGTAATGATACCAGGCTCCCTGCTTGGGAGGCTCAACTGAGATGGATATGTGGAAATACTTAATAAAACTGTAAAGTGCTGCATGGGGGCCCATTCATCCATTTATCACTTTTGATTGTGGGCGCTCCATATCAATTAGTAGTGTAGCTATTCGCAAATTTAAAAGGTCATTGATTAAAAGGTTGACTACGAGTAGACTCAGGAAGGACCCCTCTGTCATTCTCTATGGCGTTCTTCCTGGTTTCATCGCCTGCCTCAAAAGAAGGAAAGAGATTGCTTTGTTGAGACTTTTTCTTAGTGAACCCATTTCAACGGTTTGTGATTTCAGCTTTTCCCTGTTAATGGTCACAAATTACTTGTTCTGTAATCCAGTGCTATGTTTGCCAGTTGGAAGCCTCCAGAATCCAATTTGGCAAAACACTGGGCAAATATTTGCCCATCTTTAGTCCTCTGACCGTTCTCATATTCTCTGCGTTGTCTTAAAGGTTACTAGCTGTGGTTCCTTGAGCATGTCGTTGAGTTCTTTCATGGCTGCCTTGAAGACAAGGAGAGTGAGCAAAGCGTGCTATGAGAACCCATTCTCTCCGGGGCCATCCGATAATTTGCGTTCTCTATCTAATAAGCACCAGTGTGGGACTTCCTGGATGAACTTGAATTATCCAGGAAAGGGGAATAAGATTCATATCAACTAATTTGAACCTTCTGCCTGGCCCATGAGGTCAGCACATGACATTAACTAAGAAAGGTTGGACTGACTGCTGTGAACCACTATAGGTTGTGACCACCGTAGCTTACAGGGGTCAATGGAGGTGGTCACGACCAATGTGTTTTAATGAAACTGAATATAATAGCACAGAATAGAAATGTTAGAGTGCATCGTGCAGAGCAGTGGTAAGTACTGCTTTGCGAAATTGCTCTTTTCAGTTCTATGTGTGTGTGTTTGAGAAAATACCAGGCGTGCTATACATTCAATTACTTACAATGGGTCACGATTAAAAAGGCTGGGAGAGAAGCAGGTGCTGGTCTCTACAGACCCACATCAGAAGAGGCTCTAACGTCGAGATGGTACATTCCAAAACAGAGGCTCCTGGGGGCTCCCTAATCCCTGTGTGGTAAAGAGGCTCTCAGCCTCCCTTGACTGTTCAGTTTAGACCAGCCAGGAGAAGGCAGGAGAGGAGGAAGGGGATGATTGAAGGGGCCTGACTCCCTCCAGAAGGCAATCTCAGCTGAGTGGCTTCCACACTCTGCTCTTGGGCTCCTGGCCCTACCCATGCCCATCAGTAGCTGTAGTCCAGCTTCTGGAAAAGCAGGGCTCTGGGCTGTCTGCTCACAGAAGTTGTCCAGAAGGGTCTGTTGTAAACACTGCTGCCTCAAAGGGCTCCTGGGTCCCTGGACGAAAGCAGAACCGGAGTTAGGGCCAAAATGCCCGCTTTGTTCCCTGACCAGCCGCGCTCTGTTCCAGTTAGGCCTGAGGGATTTCAGGTCGGGGATTTCCGCTGAGAAAAGAGCCCCCAGATCCAGAGAAGACCAAAGCGGTGGACGTAGAGCCAGATGCTGAGACTGTTGTCTGCTCATTGTTGGTGTTTGTTGGGAAAAGAGGAAAAGGAGAAACAAGAGACAGTGTTCACATTGGCAAAAATGCTTACACAAAGCAGTGTTGTTTCATGGAGAGTTTTTCTTTCCTTCCTCCTGTCCTCCCTTCTTTCCCTTCTTTCTCTCCTTCCTTTCTTCCTTCTTTCCTTCCTTCCTTCCAAGCTGGCATAATTTATATTATAGTTTGGGCAATTCTATATTTGAAGGATTAAGCTCTTGAACAACAGACTGGTATTTGAGGTGACTTTCCTATGATGGCTGGCTCAGAAATAGCCAACATGCTTATTGCCCAGACCCCAGGCTCTCAGGAGAAGGATTTAGGATTTGGAGGCCAAGTTCAGCTCAGCAGCTCTGGGACTGCTGGGATAGGGCTCAGGGCTGGTTGATGTTGAGGATTCCAGAGCTGCAGAACGGAAGTGCTTTCTTTAGAAGCTTACCCTTTGAAAAATGATTTCCACTTTCCTATTTATTTAAAGAGGCTTTGAGCATGTGTTTATGAAATATTTTCCCGCCGTTTCATGGGACTTGGGACAGAGCAGTTGGGATGGTGTTCTTTTTACTCAAATGGAAAGCTAGGCTGGGCTGGGACCTAGGGAAAACTTGAAGTTGAAAAGCCAGGCAAGGAGGACTTTTTTTTTTTAAAGCCAATCTGAGAGGCAGCCGTAGTGGAATGGAAAGAGAGCAAACGTTGGAGTCGGGTGACTTGGAGTCGCGTTCTAGCTCTTCTCCTTGAGCACAGTGCTGACCTTCTTCTCCCTTGTAAAACTTACAGTGGCAGGGGTGTGAAGACCAGTACCTTGTACACAGCAGGCCCTCGATGATACTGACTTCCTCCCAGGCACCCTCCCTGTCACCCTTCTCTTCTCAGGACTGTCAGGTTTCGTTTCTGGCCTCCATCTGGGCTTCAGCAGGTACCTGGGAGCCCGGAACAGAGTACTTTGGACTCTGGGTGGGCTCTGGGCGGGCTCTGGGCGGGCCTCTGGGGACCCCCTGAAACCTGTCTTCAGGATCCAGGCCGATGCAATCTAGTGCCACTCCCACGGCTCTTCCGTGTTTGTTTTTTGGTTTGGGGTCATTAAAATTGAACCCATCAAGTGCAACGACGCAATAGGGAGAAATGGAACACACTTGGCGCAGAGCACGCCGCTGTTGAGATGGCATGATGGAGAGCTTGGCATCACAGCCTCACCATTTATCAGGGCAAGTGGAAATTGGGCAGAGAACAGTTTCCTTTAAGACATCAGTCTTAGGACTAGCAGTCTCCTTTCCTTGTTCCTCCACTAAACTTATTTGTTCTGTTTTACATCAGGCCAAAGGCACTAGCCGAAATACCATTTTGCAAATTGGGGGAGGAGGGGTGTCTACTCACTCTAGGTCCTCCCCTTCCTTCTGTTGACTCAGCCCAGGCTAAGGCACTCATATACATTTGGGGGGTTTTCTGGGGATTTTAGAATGCCTGCTTGCCGGGTGTGCAGAGCTCTCCCCAGCCACGCTTGACCACCACCGCCTGCCTCCTGCCGCTGTCTCAGAAGCCTTATGCCCTCTAGTTGGGAAGGGCATAGAAGAAATTGATCTTACAGACATGTCTGAAGTTAGTTCCTGGAAGAGAATGTACATCCTTACCCCCAAAGACAATAAACTAGGTTTTTAAATTTTACAGTAAAGTATACATAAAATAGACCATTTTAACCATTTTTAAGTGTATACAGTTCAGGGGCATTAAGTATATTCCCTCTATTGTGCAACCATCACCACCATCCCTCTCCAGAACTTTCTCAGTTTCACAGCTGAGAGTCTGTCCCCATTCAGCATTAACTCCCCACGCCCCCCACTCCCGTTCCCTGGCTGCCACCGGTCTGCTTTCTGTCTCCATGAGTTTGACAGCTCTGGGCGTCTCCTGTAAGTAGAATCATGTAGTATCTACCCGTCAGTGACTGGGTTATTTCACTGAGTGTTATTAGCCTACAGTCCTCAAGATTCATCCATGTTGTAGCATGGGTCAGAATTCCCTTTTTAAGCCTGAATAATATTCTGTTGTGTGGATATAGCACACTTTGGTCACCTGTCCGTCTTGTCAGTGGACACCTGGGCGGCTTCCGCCTTTGGGCTGTGGTGGGAAACTGCTCCTGACACGTGCAGACGAAGGCCTGCTTTCTCCGCCTCCTTGTGAGGCAGGCCAGGTGAGTAGACCATGTTCTCTCTGTATGAGTGAGGGCGGTAGGTGTGAATGTGTCTTGAGTGTACACCCGTCTGGCTGAATTTGTGTCAGGAGGGTATAAAAGTCCTGTTCTATATCTAGAGAAGCTCTCCCTGCCCACCTGGCTGGTCAAAAACTCTTGATGAAAATGTAAACAGGAGGCACAGTTGAGGCCAGTAGTGACTCGAGCTCCTCCCCTGGGTCCTGGACGACCCGGAAAGAGTTTCATTGCTCTGAGCAGCCTCTCTGTCCCTCCCAGCCTCTCCTTGTGCCTCCTGTACTGGGATGACCTGTTTACTGCAAGGCCCAGGGGTGGTGGGGGGTTGGGGGGTGGGCAGGGGCAGGGGGAGGTCCACCCTGGGAGCCTGGACCAGAGCCAGTCCTGTAAGTTCCTGGTTGTAGGATGTTGGCTAGGTCACTTAACCTCTCTTAATCTCAGTTTTTATATTTAAGGAGACATTGTGTGTGTGTGCGCACGCGCACGTGTAATAATCACAACATATCAAAAACTGTTAGCCCAGGACCTGGCTTATGGTATGCATTTGAAAAAAAATCTTTGTTCCCTTTTTCTTCCCTTCTCCACCAAATAGCGAGCACCTTGCCAGGAGAGGCCTTGTTTTCAACATACTCGGCTCCCAGGGCCGCGCGCAGCTAAAGGCTTATTAACGCTAGTGGACGCCCTGTGAGACAAACGCTATTCCACAGCAGGGCTTCTCAAAACGACCTGAGCAAGCACAGCTCCGGTGGAACGAGCGCAGGGCCTCCTATGGGGACCACTGGGAAGTACTATTTATTTGGATGGGTAAATTCTGGCTTGTTTGAAAAGCAAAACCTAATACTGGCCTCATTACTTTTATGTTTTTGGTCATTGCCTCCTTGTCTGTGTGTGGAATGCTTTTAAAAGATTACTAGTTGGAACTTTACAAATAGGCCAGCTGTCAGAGGTCTTGGCAAGAAGACATATCCCATTGGCTTCAGGAATTTTCATAAAGCAAAATGTCTCTCCTTGGGGAGAGCGGTTCTGATCAAGTCTCTGAATACCCTGAGGAGGTCGGAGAACTAACTCAGTTGTCCGTCCCAGGTGGATGGCATGGAATCCAGATGTCAGTAAGGTGGGCGTTGGGGAAGATTGAATGCTTGGTGATGGGAACAAAGAGAGTCTAAATTCTTTCTGAACCCCCACCCCACCGCCACCCAAGAGCATCTGCCTTTGGTTTGACCAGTGAATCGTACCAGCCTCCATGGGTAGTTTGTAGCTTTGGCAGAGAGAAGGGTACCGAGATTGTTGGTGGGGTTCCAAACGCCAAGGGAAAGGTGGAGGAGAAAGTTCTAGCATTGAGGCTCCGTGTGGACTAGAGAGGCTACCCCAGCACATGGCAGGGTGAAGCAGTTCTGCGGTCCAGGCGGCCCCCAACCGTGATGGGCTCCTGCTGCTGTCAGGGTTGCCATGGCCACCAAGACCTCCTCTCCTCTCTTGTCCTTGTGGCCCTTATGTAGCAGAAAGGCGATGACTCCCCTCTTTGTCTTACATGGGGCCCCAAACAGGGGACTGTCCAAACAGGAAGAGCCTGTGGGTTTGCATTCTGGGTCTCCAGGAGCAGCTCTGTAAAGCATGGCACCTGCAAACCTATAGGGGCTGCAGTTCAAAAGGGGGTGCTCTTCTGTGCTGGGACCCCAAGGGATGCAGACATCTTTTTCACAGTTAACACCACTCACCCCATCTGTCACTTTAGAGGGGCTCGAATCATTGCTTCGCCCCATCCGAAAGACTGTCAGGCAGGGTTGAGCCCAGCGCTTTTCCTTGCCTTGGACTGGGGCCAGGCCTGGTATTGCCTTCCACTTAGGTCTGTTTATCCTAAGGAAAACTGAGGCAGGTTGGGAGCTTTCTTCCGTTTCTTAGTAAAAATAGGGAAGAAAAAAAAAGTGTTGTTGCAGAAACTCCCTCAGCTGGTCCTGGCAGATTCCTGGTTCTCAGGAGCGGCTCTGTGGGAGTTGATGAGCAACTTGGGGAGGTACTGGATGGTGTCTTTGGCCTTTGGCTTTTGTTGTCTTGGGCAGAGGGCCACACATAAGTTGCCCTTCAAAGTGAGGAGTGATTTTGGTGTTGCCCAGGCTACCAGGCCTGCTGCTGCTGGCTTCTGTGTGGCCCTGTCTCTGCACCAGGCAGGCCCCGGCGGTGGGGTTGGGGGAGGTGCAGGGAGAACACCTCGTCTCGGTGAGTGAAGCTGATGGCTCTGGGGTTTCAAGGATGTCCTCCATCTGCTGGCCTCCGATCGGCAAGTTCAGAGGCAGATTTGGGCTCAGAGCTCACTCACGGCCCTTTACTGTGGGTGGCACCAGTGGACCCATGGGGAAAGCCGCTCCTGGGACGAAAGGCTGAGTGTTTTCCAGGCTGAGCTGGAGAACAGAGACGAGGGAAACGGGTGGCCCACGGGCTTGTAGCAGATGGCACACAAGCCCCCAGGCCCTACTGGTCCCTTTGTAGGCCCACTGTGGGTGGCTCAGTGTGGGCAGTGGCTGAGATTTCTGTTTGCCTCCGAGGATGGGGGCCATAGGTGCATGGTGTTGAAAGCTCTGTCCTTAGGAACAATCTCACAGTTTAAATAGTTGGCATCTCTTCTTGGCCCAGAGTCTCTTTTACTCCACTCTGAACTTACTTCAGCCAAGCGTAAGTGATGCTATAAGCAGATGCCATTTTTAGGGATTCCTTTTTGTATGCCGACTGCAGGACTGGAAACCCAAGGCAGCAAATGACTTGGGCCACATCAGCGAGGCGGGAGTTGGTCCGAGGTTCCGACGCTGCCTGGAGGCTCAGCCGGAGGCTTGTCGCTCCAGGGGCTTTTGTGGTCACACACAGTCACAGCCTCTGGAGCAGCAGGTCTTCCTCTTCCTCTGTGCCCTTCTGCACCTCACCCTGCACTCCAGCACCTCCCGGCACCACTTACGCAGCTGCACGTGGCCCCCAGGGTGTGGCGGCATGTTCATTCACACTTACCACACAGGACACCCCTCAGGAAGACTGGACACACACCCAGATGTCTTTTCCCCAGTGCTGTGCCTAGCCATATACTCCATTTTAAAAAAGCAATCTGGGTTTGACAGGAGGCACACAGTCAGAATGGAGACCACACTGGCTGGTTGTCTGTCGCATTAGGTCTCTGCTGGGGCAGAGGGTGTGTCACGCCACGGGCTGGAGGAGGTTCGAGCCTCTCAGAGGGGTGGGGAGAGGCAGTGCGGGAGCTCTGGGTTTTCCCTCGGAGCTTCAGGAGATCTGACCTGTCTGATCCCTTTGAATTTTTCCTGTTTCCCCAAAGCCCCAGGTGCATCCTCAGCTCTGGCCTGTGAAATACTTGGGGGGACCCGAGTTCTGTCATGGTATTTCTGTGAGCCCAGGGGAATTTTTCCACTCCCTTTGGTGACTAACCACGACCTCCTTTCCAGTCAACGTCAGACATGCCAGAAATGAAATTCGGCCCACCGAGTGGCTAGGGAATGGAGGCATTCTTCAGCCAGGCAGAGCCTTGCTGTTGATTTCAGGTCAGGTGCCTCTGCGGCCTGTCCCCTGGCCACCCACCTCTACCACCTCATTATGGCAGACTAAACCGGTTGGGAAGCCTGCTGGCCCGCGTGGCTTTCCCTTGGGTTGTCCTGGGGTTTCCTGTGTGCGTGGGGGGCTTATCTGCCGGGCTGGACGGGCTACTCTTTCCTGTAGCAGCTTGCCCTGTTCATCTGGGTTGGGGATCTTCATCCTCCCCCACTCCTCACCCCACTGTCTGCATGCACCATGAGCTTCCAGATTGCTCCCCACTCATCTGCCCAGGGACAGCCTCTTCCCGAAAACTGCCCATCAGCCCTTTGCACTCGGAAGCAAGCTGCTTCATTTCCCCAGAGCTAGAGCCCTGTGACGAAGAATGGGGATTTTGTTCCTCCTACAGTGTGCTTGGGCTTTTCATTAGTTCTAAATACTGAACTAAACACGTGGTACATGCTAAACATTCCAGCTGAGCGAGACCCAGTGCCTGCCCTGGATGGAGGAGCTGGAGGTGTAGCTGGTCACGGAGGTGTGCAGTCCTCTCAGAGCCAGGCATGCAGGGACAGGGCGGTGGCACAGCCAGGCAGGGATGACTCCTGCCCCGGGGTATGCCGGGAAGCCCCAGGCGAGAACTATCTGTGGAGGTTTCCCAGAAGCAGGAGAGTCTGCCAGGTCTTCGCTGTTGAGTTTGACTGCAGTGGCTGGACGGGGAGGACAGTAAATCTCCAAGTTGAAAGATCCCACAACCAAGGGGCCTGAGAGAATGTGGCGGGACCGGGAAATGGTGAGTGGGCTGGTGTCGCCAGGACTTAGGGCAGGGGTGGGAAAGGGCTGGGAGTGTGTGCCAAGTGTCCTGACTGTGGAGCGCCGCGGGAGCTGAATTTGGAAGTGCCACTATTTCAGGAAATTAAAATATCCTGTGGGTGACAAGGAGATATGTCAAGCTTTAAAGGTGGCATCAGTAGATCTAGGCATAGAGAGGTAACTCTGATGACAGGGGTTTGGGTTGTGTGTCTCTTACCATGTTGCTCCCACTGAAGTCCTGTTTCCTCCCCGGTGCGCGGAAGGCTACCTCCTTCATCCCCCACCTTGGTTTCCACGTCTGCCTGGGCTCTAAAGGGGACCCAGAAACCCACAGTGTCTCGTGACCCCCACTCTGCTGTCCCAGCGTAGGACCTGTGTGTCAACCTGATTCTGAATTCCATCTTCCACCGTCCCAGGAACACAGGCCCATGGGCGTGAGGGACAGAACAGCACCCTGGCCTCGGTGCCTCTGGACCCTGAGCCCACCTCAGTGAAGGCACCGGGGCCTCTGTGCCTGCAGGCAGATGTGAATGACTGCAAATGCAATACGGTGCAAGCACATCACTTTAAAGGCGTGACACCTGAGAACCTCACTAGCATTGATTTGTAGCCCTGGCCTTCCCCAGGGCTGGTTCATCAGCCTCCTTGTTGTGGAAAGGACTTTGTGCCCAAGAAGGGGTCTGAGAGACCCTGGTTTTTGGACAAGAACGACTCTGGGTTTGTGTGGACTGCACCTGTGAGTGTCCCTCCCTGGTTAAAAAAAAAGTGCTACCTTTTGTCTTCCCCTCTACATGTGGGCATTCCATGCTGGCTTTTGAGAGAGGATAGTGGCGGGGCGGGGGGGGGGGGGGGAGGACAGTCTATAGGCTGGCCAGAGAATGCCTGGTAATGGATGAGCAAGGGTTTCTCCTGGTGTGAGTTCTTCGTGTGTGTGAGTCCTGGTGTGGCGATTCTGCACTTGCTTCCACATTCCCTTCTTGTAGTACTGTGCTGGCTGCATTTCATTGCCTTGGTTTTTTCTCCTAAGGCCCCCAACATCAGTGCTTCATGCCAAGGGTAAGAGAGAATTCTCAGTTGGTGAGAACCGGGTTCTGTAAAGGAGCTATTTTTCTATTAGTTCAAGTTCATTTGCTCTTTGTATTGGAAACTTCCTCAAGATCCAGAAAAAAAAAAAAGAAAAAGCCAGATGGTTTGTCAATACAGGGCATGCCTATGGTATTAGAAGGGTATCCGTGTCTTCTTTGGCTGGAGTTTAACATTTCCAACACTTTGGACCGGCAAGTTATAAACTCTCTTTGCAAAGCGTCTAGTGGTACCCTCATTTCATTCACTTTTTAATATGAAATTTGGTAAGATGAAAGATTATGCTCTGGGACATAGACCTCATGAGGTGTTCGGCAGTTGGGTTTTTTGAGTTCTCCTTCACCTTGGCCTTGGGCAGCTGGCTTTGCCGTTTCACAAATGAGAATAGGAAAGAGGCACAGAAAAGAGGGAATGGTGGGTTGTCCAAACCACAGTTTTAGAATTGAGAATCAAACCAGCCACCTCCCCATGCCATCCTCCCATTTCACAGTTGGCTTAGAGGGAGCCAGGGGACATAGCATGGTGGAGAGAAAGGGGCTCTGGTACACAGACATGGATTCAAGTCCTGGTTCTGCCTCTGATGAGTTACGTGACCTTGAGCAAGTCATGGGATCTGCTGAGCTTGTTTTCTTACTGGTGAATCACAGTTATCTTAGTCTCTGCCTCAGGGCTGTTTTGAGCATCGTAAAAATCAATGTATGTACAGGTGCTAAAGGAGAGAGGATGGCGAGAAGAACTAATCCCGTTGAAAGGAGGGCCTTTTATGGTGGCCTGCTCTAAGTGTGGATCGCCCTGTCTCCTGGAGACACCGTCACAGACTCCCGTGGTCTGTCTCTTCTCCCCAGGCTTACACACATTTGGACACAACAGGCGACAGGTTCCAATGCCGGCTGCCCCTCTGGGCGTCATGGTTGAAAGTAGGAGGGAGAGCGTAGGTGTGGGTCCTTGGGCGGACAGACCTGTATCCTGCCGAGCTGCTTGGGATGACACAATCCAGTCCGACTGCCACCCTCCTTGGGAGGTAGAGCTGTGGCCAAATGCGCTTGGACTCACCCTCTAAATATGTACCTTCTCCTGAAGCTCAACTTGAAAGCAGCAAAGAGCCTGGAGGTGGGGAACAAAAGCTGGAGCTGTTGCCCCGCCTGCCTCCCACACCACTTTCAGCTTTGTTTAGCTTTCACAGCTCCTCCCCAAGGAGGAGTGAGCCTCACTCTCCCAAAGAGTTCCCTGTGAAGAGCACTGTGGGCCCTCGGCCTGTCTTCTTTTCAGACCGCCTACACATTAGTCCCCAGCGCAATTGTTGGCTAGCAGTCGCAGGCATCATCTGCGGGGCACCCATGTGCCAGGCAGTGTCCTGGTACAGCTGCTCTAAAGGAGCCCTGTGAGGGAAGCATTGTCATCATCCCCATTTCACAGACGAGGAAATAAAGGCTCAGAACAATGAAGTGGCTTGGCCAGTGTCACGCAGTGGGCAAGAGGCTGAAGCTAGGATTCAAATTTCTGTTTGCTTGGCCCCAAAACCTTTGTTCCACCTTGCCCCCTCACCTCTCACTGCCAATCACCAGAAGTCCCTTTGGCCTTTACCTGTCTCCAGAACCCTGCTGAGCTTGCCACATATATTTACGTTTTTTAGCTCTCTCTTGTGGGCGATATGACCAGACACCAGCCCGGGGGTTCTCACCGGGGCTGTGTGTTAGAAACGTGGGCGTCCTGGCCAATCCCTATCCGGAACTGCAGTCCAAACCAAGTACATCAGAACCCCTGGGACTTGGACCCCGGGAACAATGGCACAGCTCCGGGATGATGCTGATGGGAAGCCACCGTTAAGGACCCACTGCACTCTCCCACCCGGCCTTCAGCTGGTGGAGCCTCTTTGAGTTATGGAAGCGAGACAGTGGCAGCTGCCTGGGACCCTTCAGGGGGCCACCTCTATGGCCGCCACACTATTTCCAGGTAGCTCTGCAACTGACTTTTTACTTAATGGTGTCAACCACCCCATAAGCTTATAATGAGCACCCAAACCCCCAGGTTGGACTTCTCAGAGACGGATGCTGGAATACAGGTGTTTGTTTTGAAGGGGAAGGTGGGGCGTTGTCCAGAGAGTTGGGTCTGCAGGTTGCCAAAAAGATGGCCAGCTGGACCTGCATTCGGTGCTTGGGTTGGGGCATTTAAATGTTGCAGGTGGAGGAGGAAAAAGCACAGATCCAAATCTGCACGATGCAAAAATATGAAAATTGGGTTTTAAAATAAAAGACTACTGATTTTTAAATCAAATCTTTGACCTGGACTAGGTGTCCCTTTGTTGCCCCCAGGCAATTGCGGGAAGGCAGCCTGATGTCTGACAGGCCTGGGCTGGACTTGGGTGCTGGATTTACCAAAGTTTCAACACTTACCCGCACCGTGCCCTTGCCAGGGTGGCTGTGAAGACTGGAGAGAATGGAGCCAACCTCTCTCAGTTCTGGGCACAGGGTGTGGGCCCGGCCCCTGCGCGTGCTGTCTTCCCTTCCTCCCCTGCCCCATGTTACGGATGGGGATGTCGGTTGCTCTGTCTGCAATAATGCACTTGCTGGGCCACCCAATGGGAAGGAGGTCAAACCCCTCGAGAACAGAAAGGCAGGCCTGGGGTGGGGAGCGGTACCCTGAGGCTGGGAGAAGGAAACCATCTGGCTTCTCCCTGGGAAGCTGCAGTGCCCGCCGGGCTGGAAGCACCGGTCTTAGACCTTCTCACCGGACCCCTGGGCCTACAGGATGAGAGGGGGCGTGTGGTTGGGTTTCTGACAGAGGGGCGAGCTGAGAGACCACCGGGTGGCATGAATAGTTTTGCCACCCTTGGCGAATTTTGGTTTCAGACAGCGGTGCTTCTCGTAGGCACTGTTGGGTGCGATGGCCTCACCCCATGGGCTGACCATTTCCTATTTGGGACTTTTTCTTAGCAATATGAAGGAGCATGCCCACACTTAGCTTATTGACAAGGGTGCGTGTGTGTGTGTTGGGTGAGGTCTTACACTCACTCAGGGTGGGGTGGAACATTGTCCCTCTCTATGTATCCTAGGGACAGGCCAGCTCTCTCGTGCCCAGTGGCCTTCCGGGCAAGCAGGCAGTGTGAAATGGTGAGAGGGGGCGTTTAAAATGTCTCTTGGACAGCATCTCCCTGGCTCAGTTTCCTCAGTCTGACTTCCCTTTGGTTTGAGTTGCATCCCAATGCAGCTGCGCCTGTTCTCTGAGAGGTTGCTGTCACGGATGTGAGCCTCTTTGCAAATGGCCTTGCTGTGTCCCCTTTTCCTTCCTCCCCAAACTGGGAGGTGTTGCTTTCCTTTTACATAAGAATCACGGGTGAATGAATAGAATTAATGACGGTAAAGGTGCCTCTCCAGGAACTCCTTCACCGAATGTTCCTGGACAAGGGCCCTAAAACATCAGCATTTACCTCTTCAGGGGGAGAGTCACTGTTCCTCCCACAACTGCCCTCTGGCTCTGCTGCAGCCCACCTCTGCCCAAAAGGATGCAAATTAAATGTCAAGAAGCAGGATGCTTCCGAGGGTCGCGATGATTTGGACCTTTTGTTACCAGAGGGGGCGGATGTTGGAGGGGGTGTCCTTGCCCTCAGCCCTGCCCACCTGGCACTCAGCCTGGAAAAGGTGAAAAGGTGCTTGCAGGAGGCTCCAAGCACTGCCTTTAGGGTGGAAAATTCGGCCCCAGAGCCCGGCCAGACGCTCCCAGCCAAAGGTGTCAGGCCAGGAGGGGGTTGGTCTCCATAAGCCTGTCAGGGGTGCAAATGGGGCAGAGGTGTCACTATCAGTAGAAAAACAACAGGTCCTTGGGACTTTTCGAGTTTCCCTTTCTGCCCCTCCAGGCATCGGGCATCGCTCTGATGAACTCTTCCCTGACTTCTCCCACCTGGATTGGGGGGTCAGTTAACGTTGGCGAAAAGCGGGATTTCAGGAGCCAGACTCTTTCTTAACCCTCTCCCAAGCAAAATACAGTTCAGTACAATAACCTTTAAGTTTGTTTGACACGTGTTGGACGTCCATCGTAGATTGGATAAATCCAGAAAACTACAAAGAAATGAAAACCACCCATACTCACCCAGTTGGATATTTTTCCGCTAAGCATTTTTTTAAAAACTGTCAAAATGCTATTTAAGCATACCCTTTTGGGTTACTCAGATAAAGAAGAAAATTTCCATTCTCTTATCTGCCTTCTCCCTTAAAAACCACTTCAAAAGGGAAGTGGAATATGAACACAGGTCACTCCCCACAATTCAGCTTTTTTTGAGACTATCCCAAGACCACGGAATTTCAGAGCCGGGTATTATTTTTGAGTTTGTGTGGTTAATCCTTCCGTTTTGTGGACTGAGACTCAAAAGTGACATGACTTGCTAGGGATTGCCTATTTCCTTAGGGGAAGAGCTGGAGGCAGAAGAACCCAGGCGTTGGGCCTGGGAAGCAAGGCCCCTCCCACAACTCCAGGAGCTCGGAACACGCCCACTAACTTGCAGGTTGGAAATTTAAAGTCCAGGCAGGAAGGGGAAGAGGGGAAACATTAGAAAGCGACAATGTTCTTTGAAATCCTGGTACATTCTAATATCTTGTTACAAATGGAAACAAAGTGACATTTTCTAACACTCTAAATAGATGCTGTTCCCATTGGAAGAAAACACCAGCAAGAGATGAGGCACCCTGTTCTTTGGGACGTGTGGACCAATCCTAAAGAAGCTGGCCCTGGGAATCCCCTAGCCCAAGTCCTGGCAGCTGTGCGCCTTTCCCTGGCCAGCCACCCTTCTCTCTTCCTGTGTCAACAGCACTCCTGCTGGGGCCTGTCCCCGGGGTGTGGCACTCCACTCAGAGCTGCCCTTTTTCACCTGCTGGGAGTATTGGTTGCCATATCTGTGTCACTTCCTGGGAAGCATCGCACATCACTCAGTTAGCTTCCTTCCATTGAGCTGCCTAGGGTACGACTAGGCAACACCATGGGAGAACCTGCCTGAAGCCTTAGCCCAGGCCGGCTCTCTGACTGGGGCTGGTAATGGTTATAGACACCAACACCTAGAGAGCGTGGCATGCCATCGCGTCGTGTCCGAGCTCATTTTATAGATGGGGAGAGGGGTGGGGCACAGACTGGCCTGCCCACGGTCACACAGCTGACAAGCGGCAGAGCCAGAATGCACACCGAGACCCTGTGTCCGACCACTAGGCCAGACTGGCTGGTTTCCTCGGGGGCTGAGCCCCGTGCCCACCAGGCGGTGGCCTTACTCCCTGTGCCCTGTCCTGAGTTTTCACGGCAGCCAGTGTTCATTTTGCGTCATTTCATTGTCCTTGGGGCATTTTTGTCATGTTTAAAAACTGATTGTAATTTAGTTACTGGTTCTCTTGTAAGATTTTTCATATGAATGATACTAGAAAAATAGTCTTACCAGTGTCCCCATCCTGGTTTGGGGCTTGGACAAAAGTGGAGGTGTGGCCAGAGAGTGTGCATGCCAGAATCCAGCAAATCTGTTAAAACATAGACTTCACCACTGACTGGCATGCATATATATATATATATATATATACATATATATATATATATATATATATATATTAAATTCCTTCATTTGATATGTTTCAGAGTATTCACATATTGCCTGTACAAGCTTGATATAGCAAGTGAAGTAATACAACAGAAATTCCTGTGCAGGTGGAATAATACATTACAAGATGTCTAAAGGTGAAGCTAATCACCTGCCTGCCCCTCAGCCCAGTCCCTCTCAGCCACGTTAGCTGAGTCCTTCCCCTGGGCCCCTTCCGTAGCCTCTCCACTGTTGTTTTCTAGTCCCCAATCTGGGATGACGCCCCACTCTGTGAAGGACTGAGGACGATGCTCGTAGAAGGTGCTCTTCAAATATCAGCTGCAGAGTGGAGCGGACAACATGCGTTAAAGGGGCTACAGGAGGTTGCCTTTGGCCACGAAAGAAGGTGTCTCCGGCTTCCCCACTCTCCTTCTTTCTCTGGGCTCCAGCATCTTGCAGCCTCTGGCACAGGCCAGGGCCTGGCAGGCATGACTCCCAAAAGGCGTGGAGGGTTCCGTGGGAGCACACCTCCCCCACCTGGAGCCACAGCCAGGGTGGGTCGGAGTCTAGGCTTCTGATCCTGGCACTGGGCTTGTCTGAGGTTCAAGTGAGGTCAGAGAACTGAAGAGGAAGGAGACTACCCTAAGCCCCTCCCCTCCCCTCCCCTCTCTCTCTGAAGGAAACCTCAAACAGCTCCTTCTGCCTGCCGCCTGCACCCACACCTCTTCCTGCTTTCTCTACCTTGACACAAAGGTCTCTCCCCAGCCTGGTGGCACCTTGCCTGGGGTGCTAATAATAGAGAAAGGTAGGCCTGCCAGGCAGTGAATCAGAAGGCAGTGTATGCTCTTCACCGGGATCCTGGCAGAATCTTGCGGGGCTGACTTGTAAAAACCTTTGTGGGCAGAATGGGCCTTTGTGTGTCCTGGGAACTCCTGCCTGAGGGCCACGCCATCCTGGAAGGAGGACGGGGATGCCTCTGGCCACAAGATCCTAGGAAAACCCTGTTTCAAGTAGCTCTGGGCTTCCAAACCAGCCTGGCAGCCCGGGAGGAGGGGAGTTCACTGGCATGGCCAAGGGCCTGCCAAGGTGCTATGGGGAAGAAGTGGGAACCGAGAGGAAGGAGGGTGGTAAGTGTGAGGCGCCTACATTTCGTGCTACCTAAAAGGCAACACAATATGCTTATATTAGTCCGTTGCGAAATAAAAAGACGAGTGAAACTTTCAGTTTTCCTGCTTAAAAAAAACACAAAAATTCCAAAATGCCTTCTGCCCAATTTAGTGGGTTGTTTTGGAACTTGCCTGGACAAACTTATTTAGAAATTATGGAAGAATGTCTCTGGACAGCTACCTGAAATTCTTTTTAAATCAAGATAGACAAAACATCTATTAAGGGATTAAAATAAAACGCTTCCAGATTTGGGGGTTATTTCCAAGGCACTTTTGCTAGATAATCCCTTGCACTTGGACTATGTGTTGTGGTTTACAGAGCACTTTCACATCTGTTTTCTCACTCACAATAACCTTGGGAGCTGGGCAGGGCCTGTCTTCTCCTTATCCCTTGTTACAAATGAGGAAGCTGAGGTCTTGGAATGTTGAGTGGTCTGTTCAAGGTCTCAGGGGGGCAGGGCTCGGGGTGGGAGGCGGAGGAGCGTCTAACTCAGCTCTGTTTTTCCTTAGCTGTTCTGTCCCCACCGAGATGAAACAGCCCAATGGTTCCTGAGACCCAAGGTCCCCTTGAACTTAAATTAACCCGCAAGTGCGTTATGTTGTGTGTGGACCTTGCTGGTCCTTGCTTTTCTGAACAGCTTCCTTCTCTGCCTCAGCATTGGCGTGTCAGATTGGAAGCAAGAGGGCTGATTTTCACTGGGCCCAACATCAGCTGCGTCTGCGTGGGCCTTGCTGGCCAGGATTGGCATGGGAGTGTCTGTGATTATTCTTTCTGCGTGGCTTTAAATGTCAGAATTACCTTGCAGGTAATCAGCCGTGAGCTCAAAGGCTGTGCACAAGAGGCATCAGGCCGCAGCCAGATGTTCATTTTAATACATGGAAAATGTGACTCAGAACGGAGGCCAGGCTGAGCCTCCAGGCAGGCAAATTAAGCCATTGAGGGTGACGTCTTTGTCTCTGGATTGTAGAGAATGTGGGAGCAGGGGGCCCGGGTTCAGAGAGTTGCGTTTATTCCTTCTCACTTCTTCTATTCGACCTTGTTTATACTCCTCTGCCCACACTGTATTGAATAGCCTAGCGCCGTTCTGCAGAAATGTGGATAGAATTATAACGAGGCTCAGAAGGGTGAGCTGGGTGGGGAAGTAGTCCAGTGGAATGTAGCCAAGGCGATGAGTTTGAGAAGCCAAAGATCAGCACTCAAGAAAGTTTCAGACAGACGTTAATCTTGCGGACGGTAACAACCTGCATCTGTAGAGCCCATTTGAGTTTCCGGAAAACCTTCGTTCTTTTCGCCTTATTCCATAGGAGTCTCCAGCAGCCAAGGATGTGAGCAGAGCAGTCAGTAATATCCCCGTTAAATAGAGGAAGTAGAAACCGAGAAGCAGGAAGGTTGAGTAATTTGCCCAAAGTTCCACAGCTAGTAAATGGCAGAGCTGGGACTCCTTAACTCAGTGTTCTTTCCAATCTGCCATCCAGCCTTCTTTCCCTTCCTTCCTCCCACCCTGGGCTCCCCCGGGGGCTCCTGGCCATTCCCTTTGCTCAGAGGGAAGGGAAGTGGTCGTGAGGATTTTCCCAGTGCCCGAGATGTTGCTGGAAAAAAGTGGACCAGTAGCTCTGTCCTGTGCTTTAGGGTTTGGGGGGTGGGGATGGGCCTTAGACACTCACCTCTGGAGAGTGCTTGTGCAAGCGTTTCCAAGTGCGGCCGGCTTCTTGCACACTGCTAGTGGAAAGTAGTAAGAGTTCCATTTTCCTGTTTCAAGCGAGCATTTCCCCCTTGGGGTTAGAGTAACCACTTCCTCCTCAGCACCCAGTGGAACGTGGTAAACAGAAGTCACGGCCGAGTATTCCCTTCTGAGAGCCACGGTGGGTTCCTTTTTTGTCCCCTCTTGTCTTTCAGCGTGAACACACACACAGCGTTCTTAAGGACAGGTCTCCTTCCCCTCTGGCTGACAGTTCCCAGAATAGCCTGTGGTGGCCTTTCAAACAGAAAACCCACACAGAGGTCGCATGCGGTTCTCTTGAGGTCCTTTGTCGTCCTGTCTTACTGTGAAGGGACTTGGGTTGGAGTCAGCTGAGGAGGAATACAGAGTCGGTAATCACTGGGGGCGCTGGAGGAGCCAGAGGCAAGGTGTGTGGGTGGGCGACGCGGTGGCAGGCCCGGGGGTCATCGCGATGGTAAGGGATAGACATTGCAGAAGTGACTCCGACAGTGGCGAGGCGGGCAGAGCGAGACTTGGTGGTTAGGTGGTGGGGCACAGGCAGCAAGTAGGGATTCTACAGAGACTGAAAGGGTGAGTAAAACTTTGAAAGAGGCGCATTTATTTTAGTTAGATGTTTTAAAAATACTTTAATACTTTTTTTGTCATTGTTGGTTTGGGGTTGTAAGAACTTCTTCTGAATTCCCTTCAGTTTTTCTTAGAGACTTTGAGACCATGGGATTTCATCACCAGGAAAATTATTCTGGGGAACTGATCACCCCGACTCTCTAGGGGACAGGGCCGGGGCTGGGGGCTGAGGCCAAGTGAGACCTGGTTGGAGGCCTATATGGCTATAAAACCACTCGGCTCCCTGCCCCAGCCATGCCTGGCTGAGCCAGAAAAGGGGACAAAGTAAAGCCACTCTTTGCGTGTGTTTGTGCTTAACCTTTATGCATTATTAAACAGAACAATACCAGAGCAGGTCCCTGAGCCTATCTGGTGGAGATCTCTGGGCAGAATAAGCAGGAGCTTCCTGCAGCTCTGGCAGATTTGCAACAGTCCAGATATAGAAACCTATATTGCAAACAGGCTTGTCGTGTTTGCTACTGTGTGCAGGTAGGTGCTAAAGCTGAAAGACTAAGAAATCTAAATATATAGCATCCATCTAATACATGTGATGTGTATTATGTATTGATCCATGTCTACAGGCTCCAAAGGACCTGTCAAAGATTTCCATATGTCTAGAAAGTGCAGGGGAACTTGGCGGGGGGGAGGGAGGGTGGCTGAACTGGTTGGCGCTGACTCCACCCCTGGCCTCTGGCAGAGCTCTCTGGGCAGAATAAGCAGGCGCTTCCTGCAGCCCCGACAGATTTGTGTTGGCCTTCCTCCGATCACCCCCACTCCTAGGCAAGGTAGAACCTACGTGTCCGCAACTCGTCCAAAGCATCCCCATATTAAATGGGAGTTGCTAGAAAACCGTCCCTGTCACACCCTTGGTGCATTGCAGCGCGTGTCCTCTGCTGGTCACAAACAGGAGGCTGGTTAGGAAGACGCATTTTCTAAGTGTGGCAGGTTTTCTCAGTCACTAGAATTGGGGTACAGAAACCAAGTGCAGGCCCTGTTTCTGGAACCTTCTTCCTGTTTGTCTGCCCTGGTTCACACCTCTCTTAGGAGCTTCTGAAGAGAGTGAGGTGGCTCTACAACCCGCCCAAACCTGGAATTCCTTCCAGGATCCCACCTCCCACCAGCCTGAGGCCGCTGCCCCACCCAGGCCCAAGACAGGCTGTTCCTCTCCAGCACCAGACCCTTCCCACCTCCCCATTGTCCAGACCCTTGGGAGGAATTTTCTTTCCACTGGGATCACAGCTCCAGGTTCCAGTGGGAATAGGAAGCACCCAAAAGACAGTCAGGGTCTGAAGCAGAGTTTTGTTTTTTCTCTAATCCATCTCCCTCTTATCTGGACAATTACAGTGGCCTCAGGAGTGATCTTTTTCGGTTTTAGCTTTGCTCACATGCTTTCTACTCCCCAGGTCTGCTCTGCACCAGACTGAGTTACCCTTTTAAAACATAAGCTGGATCGTGACACTCCTCCCTCCAAACCCTCCATTGCCCTCCCCTTACTCATGTCAAATCCCAAAGCCTAAGTACAGCCCAAGGAGCTCTGCGCGAGATGACCTCGCTTCATCCCACGCTCCCCTTTGCTCCCTGGGTTCCAGTCTCTTTGTGGCTCTGGTTGGCCTTGCGCCTGCCTAGCATGACACACAGGGCCTCTGCTCCGGGCCATTCCTAGGAGTGTGCTGGGCTCAGCTCCTCAGTCCTGAGCCAAGGCCTTCCCCAGACCCAGCTGAGGAAGCACACCCGTCTCCCCTGCCCTGGGCTGCTCCTCCTCTCCATTTTGCTGTATTTTTCTTCAAAACACTTGCTGCTGTCTGATGTACTTGTATTCATTTATTCATCGTCTGCCTCCCTCCACATAGAAGCTAAGCTTCTTCAAGGGCAGGGACTTCACTTTGTCCCCCACAACATCCCGGCACCTGGAACAGTGGCACGTGGTGGGTGCTCTGTAAATGCTTGCCCAACAGTGAGCGAGCAAGTGAACTCGTTATTAGCAGCAGCATGGACCGAGCTGTGTGTCGGGCATTGTGCTGGGAGCCGGGCTACAAAGGTGGCGCTCAGGGTCCCTCTCTCGAGGAGCTCACGAATTTCATCTCCTCTCCATGCAAGGCTTCCCTCACTCCCTTTGCCACTCCTGCCCTTGAATGTGCTTTTTGAATATGGGGAAGGCCCCTCTATTGTAGCTTCCTGGCCGCTTGTTATCAGAATGGCCCTCCACTAATGTTCCCAGGACTCTGGAGTTCCATGGGGTGCCACTGAGGGGACAGTCTTGACCTCACGGGATCTACATGGAGAAGCAGGAAGTTCTGTTTCTCGCCCAGGTGAAGGGCCACCCTGGAGGCTGCCGTGTTCTCAGATCAACGCAGGGAGAAGGACTGAAGGTGTTGAGGGAGACATGTCACCTGTTGATTCGGTGATCTGTACACATTTTAAATTGTGAAAGCAAACTAGCCACACGACAGACATTTTGGAAATAGCGGATGATGATATAAGTCATCATAACCCTACCCTCATAACTAAACATATTGAGTCTGTTGGTTATTAATTAATTGGTTCATTTATATTCTATCTTCAAAAAGGATTTGAGGATGCTTACAAACTTATAGGCACTGCCTTAGAATATAATAAATAGCTAAGAAATCAGAGCAAAGGGTCAAGTAGTTTTGTTGAAATCGATGTAAACTTAAAATGCAGAAATGCATACTGATGCAGCTATTTTTATACATTGGTGTGTTTCCTCCCTGCCTTTGAAAGTATGTACATTTTTATAGCCTATCATGCTCCACCCCACGTATTAAAAAAATTTCTTTCTTTCCTTTCCTTTTTTTTTTTATGGCTTAGGGGCACGTGTTTCTTTCTGACTCTTATTGTTCAGGGCTGAGTGATCAGTCCTAAGGATGTGCCTCTAATTTATTTAACCATTCCTCCATTGTTGGATGTGGGGTTATTTTTAATGCTATTGTTAAATAAACAATGGCATAATTAACATCTTTGGGCTTGTAACTTTTTCCATATTTCCTTAAGTAGATTTCCAGAGGTAAAATAATTTATGAAAGGTTCGGACATTTTTATGGCCTTTGAAATATATTCCTGGGCTGCTTTCCCCAAGGGTCACGTGCATTTGGGATGCCTCCTGCGGCCTTTTGGCGTGGCCCTAAGGCTTTAATTGATCTTTTTTCTGTGTTTTGCTAACTTAATAAGGAAATAGTATATAGCTGTCTTTGTTATGTGTACGTTGCTAACTATCTATTGGAGTGTCAGCATTTTTTCCGCCTATTTGTTTGTTCTCTATGCAACAAAGGGATTAACCTTCCTATCATAATATATTTGGTAAACTATTTTCTCCAGCTTATTTGACTTCTACTTTAATTTGGGGGTCTCTTTTGGTATTTAAAAACATTTCATTTTGTATAGTCAAAGCTCTTGGTAATTTCCTCTGTCATTTCTGTCCATTTGCCTAGAGACTCTAGTCCAAGTTCATCAGCCTGGCAGTCAAGGCCCTGGGGATTTCAGCTCAGTTCTCCTTTCCAGAAGCCTCACCTGTTCTCCTCTTGAAACCATCTTCTCAGGAACTTGAGCCATCGGCATATCTGGCATATTTGGCACTTGGCGTGGAGGAGTTGTATGTGTGGTTTTTGTAACAGCTTTCTCTTCTGCAGGACAGAAAAATTATTTTCAGTAATAATCAAGAAATAAATAATGAAAATGGCCAGAAAAGCAGACAGTGAAACTCTTCTAGTGAATTTCAGGTACATGAGCATACCAGTTAAAAGAAGGTGGGGAATCTAATGGATCCCCCACCTACTACTCATGGATCTAATACTTGCATTAATGAATGTTTTGGGAAATGGGGGGAATTACCGTTACATACTGGTCTATAGCTGTAATGAATAATAACGTGATCGGTTCTGGTTTTGATCTTGTATGAATGTGTCAGACTTCATAAAAACTGACCTCCTTTTCATGTTCAGGTTCAGTGGACAGGGGGCAGACTTGTCTGTCTTTCCTAACTTTGAAAAGTTTCTTCCAGGTAAAGCAACAGGTAGCAAAAAATCTTAAAACATAAAGATAAATTTGTCAAAAGTCCACAAATTTCCCATTTCACCGTAAATTCAGAAATCGTAACTACTGTCCTTATCTGTACATCTTTGGGATTGATCCCATGTCTCCACTGTTGGAAAACTGTAAACAAAGAGAAACTCCAATTGACCTCATAGAATGCCAGGATGGAAGCAGCCAGGTTCTGTCTCCTTGTCTTTTTACTGGGCCGCCGTTGTTTATTTCTGGTCTGCTCTTGAAGTTCGGGAACGTGTCACACCACAGGATTGGGGGACAGCGAACTGTGCCCCAACCTGGGCTTGAATGATTCTGAATCCTGTCCACTTGCTCTTGAGGCACGTGTAGCCGAGTCTGTGTGTCGGGGGCTGACTTTATAGCTGGCAGTTCTCTGAATTAACTTCCACGTAGAGCACAGGACTTATTAGAGGGTAGGGCACAAGTGTGAATCAGAAGCTCACATACACTATTAAATGAAACAGTAATGCAGCAGCTGTTCAGTAGAATTAGACAAAAGGTGCGGGGAGCAGGTGGCAGGAATACATTCGGTCAGAGTCGCCAGCTGCTGGCGACCGGCGTTCTGTTTTCAATTCCCTGCAGACAACCCACCCTTTTACGTCGGGTTCTGATTAATTAAGTCCCCTCTGAGGCAAATAGCACCTGTTGTCCAGCCCTTGGTGCCCAGGTTAGCTGAGCTGTTGGTGCTTTTTCTGTTTTTCTGCTTTTGCTCACGCTTTTTCCAGACCTGAAATCCTACCCTTAGTCTACACACACTCCCCCTACTCGTTCTGCTTATCCTTCAAGATTTAGCTGAAACGCCAGCTTTTCCATGACACTTCTTTATGTATTTCCTCTGTCTCCCAAGGAGAGGACTTCCCTGTAGCCCAGTGTGTGTGCCTCTCTGAGGTCCCTGGTGTTTTCTACCCTGTATTGTAGTTGTTCAGGCCTGTGCTCGTCCCCTGGAATGGATGGCGGGCTCCCCAGGACTTAGCCCTGAACCTAGTACGTAGTATCCGGCACTGTTGTGGGATCTGAACCGGTACAGATTACTCTAGGTGATTAAGTGCAAACAGAGGGAAGAATTATACAGCAGGGGCCACCAGATTTGGGGTTTTGTAGACAGGAGAGATGAGTGGAGGCTGTTTCAGGCAGAAAAGGGCCTGGAGAGAGCAGAGAAGAGCTGGTTTGCTCTCAACAAGGATAGACCCTTTTGGAGGGGGGCGCTGATGAAGGAAGGAGACGTATTTGTGGAGCTAGCATTGGGCAAGTCCTCCTGGGTGTGAGGAGACCTGGATTCTTATCTGCGGAGCTGCGCTCTGGGTAAGTCCCTTCCCCTGTCTGGGCCTTGTCTGCATGCAGGACCTGAAAGGATCCGAACTCCAGCTGCCCCTTGCTCTGGTGTTCCAAGCCTCACCCAGCTGCCTTTGGGGGCTCTGCCTCTCTCATGAGCCCAAGCCCGGGCCGACCCTACCCCAATTCCATGGGAGAGAGCAGGCCCAGCGTGTGTCTGAGAGCAGCCAGTGACAGCATGGACATCAGCAGTTCTGTGCAGCCTGGTTCTGGGAGGAGGCAAGGAGACATCCCAGGGAGCGTCAGGGAGCCAGGTCTGGTTCTGGAGCTCTCCCTTGTCTGCCTGTGCCGCCGAGGGGCTGGACTGTGCAGGGACCTTCCACAGAGTCTCAAAGGCTGCTGCCCCTGCTTCTTGGCCTCTGGGTGTATGTGAGGCTTCCCTGAGTGGTTCAGGAACCCCAGCCCTAAGCCAGACCCCACAGTTAGGGCTGGGGATTCTGAGCGAGTCACTTCTTCTGCCTTCTGAGCCAGGCTTGGAGTCTTGGGGGTTCCCGGCTGCTTAGTTGAACAGGCATTTATTGATTCCTGACCTGGGAACATGATGTGCTAGAG
This sequence comes from Desmodus rotundus, assembly GCF_022682495.2. NCBI lineage: Eukaryota > Metazoa > Chordata > Mammalia > Chiroptera > Phyllostomidae > Desmodus > Desmodus rotundus. The sequence goes on along the minus strand of NC_071396.1, from coordinate 11,930,672 downwards.
GCTGGGGATTCAGCCATGACTTCACCATTTGCTGTCCTCAAGGACACTCACTGTCATGGGGGGGTGACACTTGTGGTGCCCCCAGGTCATTTGAATGCGCTCTAAGTGGAGGGAGCAATGAATGTGCAAGCCATGGAGGGACAGTGCGACAGAAGAGGAAGCAGTTAGCGTTTCTGGTGCCTTGGGGTCTGGGGACCGGGCCAGCAGAGGTGACAGTAACTGAGCATGGCTCTAAAGAACGAAGTCGAGTCCTCTGCGTGCATTAGGGGCAAGGTACCCGGCCAGAGGGAAGGGCATGTGAATCTCCGAACAGAAATGAGCGTGGTGTGTCTTGGCAAAGAGGCCACTTTTGCTTCAGCATAGGGGTGAAGGGGTGTGGCCAGGCAGGAGGCCTAGAGAATCCATCTGAAGGAGTTTGCTCTCTGTCCAGAGGCTTTGGGAGGTTTAAAGCCACAGAAGGGACCTGCGGGAGTTGGCATGAGACAAAAAGAGCAAGGGTGATGGGGAGAGAGACAAGGGAGTTGTCAGGGAGGTAGAACTGCGTGACTTTGGTGATCTGCTGAATGTTCTGGAAACACTGTACTACAGCCCCCTTCGCTGTCCCCCAAGAGGAGATCTGAGGGTCGCCCTCCTAAAGTTTGTGATCTTCAGTTAGTTTGGCACAATCCCGTCAGACCTGCTGGGCTGGGGCTCACAGGTCTTGGTGCCCCTCGAGCTCCTAGCCACCAAGAGCCCACACGTGGGTGTGATTCTGGCCGTGGATGGAGCCCCTGCCATCTGCAATGCTCAGCTATGAAGCTGGTGAGTGGAAAGACGGCCTCTTGGTCCTGAGAGCTCTGTGGGAGGTGCCCCGACTGCCTCCTCAACTCCAGGCCGCAGGCGTCAGATCCCACAGGATCACACGCTCCCTTCTCTTCTTGTGTCACAGCTGCTCAGTCTCTAGCCTTCCCTGCAGGAAGCCTGAGCCCTCACACAGTGCTTTCGGGAAGACTTTAGGGCAAGTAGGGGACTGAGACATTTAGCATTTAAGCCTCTCCTTCTCTGCAAGAAGCCCATTGCCAACTAGCCCTCTGTAGTCATTTCTGTCATTTTGTCCTCATTTTTGACCGGCTGTGGGGGAAGAGGGAGGATGGCCAAGGGCCTTCAGGTCTGTGCAAGTCAGCACTCCAAGTTCAGTTGGAGTCTGCACTGTGAAATACGCTGAGACCGCCATGCCCTCTGGTCGCTCCCTAACACACTCAACAGAGTTCACTTTTATAGCCAGAGGTTTCAGGCTTCTTCCGGCCCCGCTCAGGTGTCACCTGTCTCCTGTCCCAGGCTGGGTCATGGCTGGCAGTCCCAAAGGTGAGGTGCCCCCAGCCCTAAATTCTGCTCTGATAAGAGGCACAGAGCTCATTCTGTTCAGCCGTGACCAAATGACATTCCACTTCTCTAGTGAGCAGGCAGTGGAGCAGGCAGGGCACGGTAGCATGATTGGGTGGTTCAGAAATCCCGGCTGCTATTTCAGACTCTGTAGGTAAGTGACCACTGAGCCATCTCTTGTGCTTCCGTTCCTGCCCCCTCCTCCCCGCCCCACACCTCCCCAGCTACCAATCTAACCTGAGGCCAGCTTTCTTTGGGCATTTTAGATGATCCGTAGACCTGAATGATCATGTCTTACCTTGCACAGATGATGCAATCAGGTGTTCCAAGCACTTCCTACCGTCTCAGAGGTGTGGGCCGTGCTGTGCCCTGTCTTCTCTGTTTATAGATGGAGAAACAGGAGCTCAGAGAAATAGCTGGCTTACCCACCTTTACATGGCCAGTGAGTAGACTACCTAAGACCCACAGAGGGCCTGCGCTGACCTTGACACTCTCTCCTTTGTCTCTAAACCCAGGTGCTCAGCTCAAATGCTGTCTGGGGCCCAGTAGGTGATGAGGGTGCAGGGACTTGGTGACAGGGCAGGGAAAGGCCTATTCACGGTGTGTTGCCCAGCTCCAGCCTGTGGAGGGATGCCACCTGGCATGGGAGCCCAGGAGTTCCAAAAAAGTTGGATTTTTGTCTAAAAGGTCCTGATTTTTAAAGGTTGGCAACTAATTTAGAAAAGAAAAAAATGGTAGCCAAAGAAAATAAGTGGACCAGCTAATGGCTGGACTCTGCCCTACATTGTCGGGTCACTTACCACTAACTGGCTTTCCTCTGGGTCTGACTCCGGTTGAGGGGGAACTTCCCGCTGCCTTTGGGGAAAGGGAAGAGGAAACTTCGACAACCACTCACTATCTACTGGCCCAGCCCTATGCAAATAGTTCAGCCGCCTGCCTGTCCAGGGCAAACACTTTCCAGTTTCCTCCTGGGTCACCCTGAATTCTGGGGTCCTTGGGCAGGTCATCATTGCCTTGTTTCCTTTTCCAAAGATTGACATGATGACTGCTTGAAAACATGTTCTTCAGTCGGGTTTTTCCTCAGTGACTTCACTCAGAGGCAGATGTGCCCTTATAATAACATTGAAAGTAAGAGGGAGAAGGCAGACAGCTGGGTCTGTTCCCTAGAAGTGACGTTCCAGCTCCTAAATGCGGGTTGTCCCCGGAGACCTCTGAGGGGCCTGGCCCACAAGAGAGCTGTGGTCACCCTGAGACCAAGTCCCTGCAGCTGTCTGCTCACCCAGGAGGGCAGCTGTCCCGCCTCATCCAGACGCTGGCCCAGCAGCCGCTCTCTCCATAGATTGGCAGGCAAAGGGGTGCCCCTCCCCAGCCCCTGCCTTTGCCCTGTGCCTGGAGGCCGGCCTCGAGCAGCCCAGGCCTCCCAGTGTCTCTCTAGTTCCTTTGGTTCAGGACCACTGGCCAGGACTCTCCGAGGTCATTAAGCCCACGCCTCAGCCTCTGTCATTCCAGAGTGCATTTTTCAGATAACACGTTCATGTCTCCCAATGACGTTTCATTTCCCATAACTCAGTGGGAAGGAGGCCAAATGAGTGGAAGAGACCAAGAAGCGTCCTGTGAGCTGTGCGGGCAGGAGGGGGGCTGTGTGTGGGTCGGGCTTTGAGGCCCTTTGGAAACCTGGCTGCCGTGTACAGATGCTAATGCTGTCTTTGTGGGTTGGCCTCTCTGTAAATCTGAAAAGACAGGAGGGACCGCAGTCCCACTGCAGTTTCGTAAAAACCCATCCTGTTCGTAATTTTCCTGAGAGCTACCTTAAAATATCTCAGTATAAAATAAATGTTCATTCATTGTAGCTTGGAGCAAAAAGTGAAGGAAACAATCGTGGTGGGGGAGGAGGTGTCCCTGCTTCCAGTGGTGGGGGACCCTTCCCCCCTGCTGGGTATGCAGGCTGCCCAGGGTAGGAGTTAGAGCAAGACCCCCTGGTCTGCCCCCTGATCAAGACACAAGCCTGGAGTGAGCCCCTTGGCCCCTGTTAGCCTCTCTGGGGATGGGAGGTAAGTCTGCAGCCTGCCTCTGGGGGCCCTGGAGGCTGCCACATGGGAAAGTGCTAAGTAAGCACTCGGGGCCCCAGTTGACAGAGATGTACGGGGAAGGGCGATGAGTCAATCTGTTTATGAAAATCACACGTACTGACACAAACGTCAAGATGACCCGGGGGACAGCCGCGTTCTCAGAGCTGACAAGTCTTGGGGGTTCACTGGCGTGTCTTTCTGGCAGCCCGTTTCCTGGGCCTCCAGCTGTCCACACGTGAACAGATGCATGACTGCCTAACCGACGGGCGAGGGAGGCTGGCTGACTCAGAGCAGAAGGCAAAGCTGCGCCTGGGCCCCTGCGGGGCGGGCCTGCAGAGGCCTCTTGGGGAGCAGCTCCGGGTGTCTGGCTCTCTCGACAAGTCTGCCTTCCCCTTTGCTGAGCGCCATTTCGCCGCGGGCAAATCAGTGTCATCTGTCAAATCCGAATCGCACCACGGTATCTTGCTTGGAGATATTTTCTAAATATAGTGAAATATTTGATACGGCTTGTAAGTTCGCATGCAGTTCTCAGGCACTTCCTGCAAAGTTTCCTTGATAGAAATTCCTTACGTGGGAGTTCGCAATCACCTGGCTTTTGGAGTCAGCCCAGAGGAACCCCCTTAGCACAGCTCTTCCTAGCGCTTTCAGAGTTCTCAGAAGGTACTTAAAAGGCAGTGTTTTGTCTGTTAATGTTCTTGGCCTAGAGAAGTAAACTTGGAGCGAGCTGGTGGAGGTAGTCTTATCCCTTGCACTATGTTCAGCCGTACCTTTAGGCTTTTTAATTGATAACCTGCAGGCCTTCGGTCTGAGCAAATAGCTGCAGAAATACGAGGGAGAATCCCAGAGCTGCTGACCCTGTAGGAGGGTTTGTTTCTGTGCTGGGGTGAGCCTCGGGGAGAGAAGGTGGCATTTTAGATTCTTCATCGTTTTGCAGGAAATGTCCTTTCAGGTTCCTGGCTTTCTAAATGTCATCTCCCAGCGTGGAATAAAGAGGTCTGTTTCCACGTGGGCCGCTGGGCAAAGCTGCCTGGGTCCCGTTGCTTGGCCCGGTCTCCTGGGAAACGAGCAGAGTGACTTGTTTGGGACCACAGGTCCCTGCGGGAGGTGGGGGTGGGGTGGAAGGGATGGTCTGCAGGAAACAGAAGAGCCACCAGGGGCACAGGCTGGTGGCTTCCTTTCGAGGCTGCCCCCTCCCCCGCTGTCTCTCACACCCCACTCTAAAGTGGCTCCTGGGCATTCTGGACTTTCCAGAAAGAACTTTACGGCCAGCTCACTACTCCTTCCACGGCAAGGACCAGGACTGTTGTCAGAGACCCACTTCCTGCTGGCTGTGGCCTTCACGTCTGCACTTTCCTCGTGGAGAGGAGGGGTGAGAAGGCCAGGGCTGGTCGAGAGGAAGAGGGCAGACCCTGCTGCTTACGCCTGCCGAGCCAACGCCAAGCCTCCTCCCATGTCTTCATCCTGCACCCGGGCTCTTGCCCTCAGGGGTCTTAGCCACCAGGCAGGACACCAGAGAGGTGCAGACTCACCTTTACTGAGACTGCTCCCTATGTAGCCAGCACTACACAAGCAGAATTTAATCTCGAAAACAGCCCGGCGGGATGGGTGATACTCCCGTTTTACCGATAAGGAGGAAACCCAAGCTCAGAGATTTGGTGGCTTGCCTGGTCCCACCAGGCAGCATCTAAACAGGACCTGATCAGGATCTGAACCTGGGTTTATCGGGCTGTCAGGTAACAGGTTAGAAACAGCAAGAAGCCAGGCAGCCCAGCAGAGTGACGAAGAGCTTGGACCCTGGAGCCAGACTTCCAGGTTCCAACCCTGGCTTTGCCCCTTGCTATCTAGTGAGCCTTGGGCAAGTTGTTTCATCTCTGTGTGCCTCAGAGTCCCCATCTGTAAAATGGGACGATAGCGCTGATGGGATACTACGGGAGAGGCCGCGGTACTCACACCATGCACACGTAACCCTGATCAGCACGTAGCACTGTGTGTGTCTGGTAAGCGCTCAGTTTGTGTTAGCTGTTTATTACCGGTTCTAGAATAGTGCCGCCCACTGCCCGCCTGGCCTTACCCTGACGTCCCCAAGAGGGCCGAGAAGGAGGGATGGAAAGCCTCTAGATGCCCAGACCAGGGAAGCTGAAGGAGGTGTGGGGTCTGGGGCAGGATGGGGTGGGCCCTTCTCAGGAACCGGCCTGGGTGGGCACCGTGGTGCTCGGAGTCCCAGACCTTCGGTGCTAGTTGTCCGCAGACCAGTGCAGACCTCCAGTAAATTTCCACATGCTGCAATTCAGTGTTTTTTTTTTTGTTTTTTGGGTTTTTTTGCATTTTACCAAAGTAAAAATAAAATCTCTGGGGAGGGAAGGCGCCTGGAGTGCGATGCAGGGTGGCTACCATCAGCTGGGCAGAGCCCTGGATGCCCTTTCCCAGAGGAAAGACTGAGCCTTTCTGTCCTGTGAGCTTTGTCCACTAGGAAGCTGGCTGCTGCAGGCCACCCCCCACTCCCAGGGCTCTTCCCTGGCCCCGGCCACTCCCTGTTTCCTGCCATTGTTGGTCCCCCAGCCTCTGGTCCCAGCAGGCTTTGAGGTTCGGACAGGCTCCCGGTGTGAGAGGCTTGCTCGGCCTCTGTGTGCACCAAAGCATTTCCTACACTTTCTGCTGCTTCCTCTCTCTCGCCTCTTTCCTCCAGACCTCCATTATTTTTAGTTCTGAAGAGGATGGGATTCAGGAGGGAGTCACCTTCTGGAGCAGAGAGGGAGCACTTGCTGGGCCCTGCCCGATGGGGAGTGTTAGAAGCATTTCCACTTTGGGCAAAGGATACCTCTCTTCTTGGGTAACCAAAAAAAAAGTCTCATTTGGCAAGAGTGGGCCCCTTTGATGCAAGCCCCTGTAAAGCTAGGAAGCAGGGTGGACCTGGAACCGTCTATAATGGAAGCGCTGTCTTTGCTGGACTGGCCAACCGGAATGGCAGGGGGATCTTCCACACCCTTGTGGGTGCATGTCAAGAGAATCCCTAGGCCAGCCAGGCTGCCAACTGCCCCGGAGCCTGGGGGGCGCGGAGAGAGTCCCGGGCAGGTGGAACAGGAAATTCCCACAAGTAGGCCCCTCCAGCTCCCTGGGTATATCGCTGGAAAAATCCAGGCTTGAGCAGGCCAGCACAGGGAAGTGTTAGCTGGGCCGTGGAGCTGGGCTGCGGTGCGCGTGCCCTCGCTGTGTGCTGGCCCGTGCAGTTTTCCTGACCGTCAGACAGCTGATGGCACTGCACACCCACTGTGTGTCCAGCTGGGGGCACACAGCAGTGGGAGGCCAAATTTCCCTTCCCCAGAAGCTTACCCTGTGCTGGGGGACATGGTACAGAAAAACCGCAAAGCACCGGAGCCCTGCCCCGCTGTGGGGACAATCCCGGGAAGGGTGTGTGGCTGGAGTGGTCTGTCCCATGGGGAGGTAGGGCCAGCTCCCACATTCCAGAGGGATCACGGGAAGGATGGGTGGGATGTGGGTCAATGGGACAGAGGAGGGAGAACACTGCAGGCAGAGCACCTGTGTGAGCAGGGACGTGGGGGTGGGCCAGGTGTGGGCCAGGGAGATGGCCGGCCCTGCTGGCTCAGAGAGGGCCCCTGAGACAGTGGGTGTGGGGAGTGAGGACAGAGAGGGGTCAGGGGCAGCCCTGTGTTCATGCTGGGGCCTCACGGCCTCCCATGGGTCATCAGGGAACGCTCAGTGGGGCCCTGGGGTGGTCTCGGTGGGCGGGGATTCTGTCCGATGGGGCAGGGGGAGTGGCCACGATGAAGACCCCTGTGCGGCCTGGATGCTGCCCTTGGCCTAGAAACCGGGCCTCTAATTGCAACAGGAAGAAGGAAGCTAATCAGGAGAGGACAGCTGGACAGCCACTTAGGGTTTTCCCGGCTTTGGCCAGAATCCCTGCCAGGAGCTGAGTGACCGAGGGGACTGCCATTTTAAAACAGGGGCCACAGGTGCTGACCACGGCCTGCACTCCCTGCCCGAAGCTGGCAGCGCCTTTGATCTGGCAGGGTGGAGAGGACACAGCAGTCGCCCTGAGAATACAGAGCAAGTCCCTCTCACGCCTGCCTGGCCAAGTGCTGGGGAGGGGGAGCGCTTCCCTCACCCCTCCACTGGGGGTTCTCGGAAAGATCGATGAGGGAAGCTGGTGCCCAGCCATAAACTCTGCAAAAGGTGTTCTGAACCAGCCCGCTGGTGAGCCTGTCCTGTGGCAGGGCTGGGAAGGGGTGGGAATGAAATGAAATATCACTCGGGTCATTTTCAAAGAGCATTTTTGCATTTAGTTTTTAGCGGAGTTTTCTTGTTTATTAAAGGGGGCAAATGGTTAGCCTTCACATCCAGACTGTTATTTTTAGCCGGAGCTACCTGCCCTGCCAAGTCCTTGGGCTTCATTTTCCGATCCTCGGTGTCTTGGTTTTGAAAGGCCTTCCCTCCTCCTGTCCAAGCCCGCACCTCGCTTTCGGCAGTGGCAGGTTTCGCTTTTGGCCCCCGCCAGGTTTCTGGCCAGGAGGGAGCTGTTGAGCCAGGGCCCCCTGCCTGCCAGGGCTTGCACCCTGCTGCGTCACAGGGGGGCCCTGCCAGGGCGCACACAGTGAACAAAGCTGGCTGGCCTGGGCCTGAGAGAAGCAAGGCCTTGCCCCAGCGGAGGACAGAGCCATCACCAGGGAAATCCTAACCGCTGTTCCAGAAAGGCCAAAAGAAGAAGGAGAAGGGAGAGAAAAGGCGATTTTTCCAAGCACGGCTAACTCAGTGACTTTCACGCGGGCTTTTGCAGGAGCAGAACAAAGGCTCTGACACAGCGGGCACCTTCCTTGGGCAGCGGCTTCTGTCATCCCCTCCCAGAGCTCTGATGAGGGTGCCTTTCCAGAGTGTGTGCCACTGAGGCCTTCTGGGAGCCGGCTGGAAAGGAGGGCAGGGCAGGTCTCTAATCAGGCCTCCGCATGGGAAAGGTCGCCCCTTTGACAAAGCACCTGCTGTTTATCTGAGGCTACTTTCTAACTGGGGGAGAGGCACCACAGCCCCAGGACAGGGAGAGAGGATGGGGGCCCAGTTATATTGTTGGCTGAAACAAAACACAATCGGCTGAATTAAATGGTGCCGGGTAGGAAGCTGTGTGGCCTTGGGCAACTCATTTAACCTCTCTGAGCATTTTCAGAATGGAGATAACAGTTTCAGGGAGTGGGGTCACAGGAGATTTTAGCATACCAAATGTCTCAGAATGGGTTAGGCGTTTAGAGTGTGGTGTCTTTGTCTTTTTTGCCCTCCACTGCCCCCCACCACCATAGGCCAGGTCATCCCCATCCACTTGCGTGGGTATGAGACAAAGCAAAGAGTTCTGGCGACATTGTGTAGGAGTCCCGGGGTCCAGAGATCATTTCTCTTTTCTGACATTTTAGAGAGTTCCCCTCATCTCTTTTACTTTAAAAAACAACAACAACAACAAAAAACCTTTATAATGATCTAAAAATGAAAGTGAGCCAAAGGATCAAACTACTTCAATAAAAAGGGAAGTGCCAGAATAAAAAGTGGCAAATTGGGGGAAGAAGTCAGGTGGGAAGGAGGTTAGGAAGAAGAGTATGTAAACCCCCTTTATAAAATGAAATTGGTCTGGCAATCTCAATATTTATCCCACAAGGCCGTTCTCCAGCCGGGCCTAACGGAGCTCCCCATAGCAAAATGGGGCTGTTTGAGAAACTCTTCTCCTGGCAGCTTCGCTGACCTCCTGGCCCAGAAACCTGTATGAAGACACCTGGGCCCTGGCGGACTCCCTGAGCCACGGGGGCTGCCCTGTGGGTCCCCGGCGGCCTTGAGCATCCAAGGGGAAGCTTTGTGAGTAATTAATGGCACAGTTAGCTCCTCGTCTCGCCACCTGGCAACAGTGTGACCCTCTGGAAGTGCCCAGTTGGACTCTTGCCTGTCTGCGGTGGCTTGGAGGAGAAAAACGGATTCAGTTAAAACAAAACAGACACAGAAGTGAAAACAAAGTGAGCCGAGAAGGCTGGCCTGTCCCTGTGGTCACCGTGACAGCGTCCAGAGGACCTGTGTGGGTTGTCATCGCCTCCTCGGTTCTCACTGTGACCCCACGTGGTGGGCAGGGCCTTGCCACGTTGTCATGCCCAGTTTACAGATGAGAACACTGAGGTGGGGAGGCAAAACGGACTCCCCACTTCCCCCATCTGGAAATAAACACCAACTCTGTGGGCTGCGGTGCCAGCTCAGAGGCAGGGGCTTTAGACGGAATCTGGATGGAGGGGGAGGAGTGTGTCGCTTCGGCCTTAATTTGGGGTGGCTGGCCTGGCCAAGACCGTGGGAAAGGGGGTGACCGTGGGATTGTAAGTGGCTGTCTTCAGGAGGCCTGCTTCTGTGAGACAGGCCAGGCGTCACTGCAGCTGACAGGACAGGGGTGGCGGGGCCCTGATGGGAAGTGGAGCGGAGCCCCCACCTGCCTGGAGCTTGCTTCCAGAGGCCCCGACCAGGTGCATGGCGGGCAGACGCAGCCCCTCGCACACCTGTCTCGTGCCGCTTGGCTGACTGGGGGCCTCTCTGGGATGCCCAGCAAGGGTTTGTGGGGTGCCCGGTGGGCCAGGTGCTGGGGGGTCCCGGCTCTGGGGAAGGCTTATGCTCACCCAGATAAGAACTGGGGTGCAGGTGTGTCTGGGGTGCTTTGGGAGCACCCAGGACGGGCAGCTCAAGCAGAGGAAGGGTCTGGGGGGGAGGGGGACCTGAGCCGGTCGGGCGTGGCCAAGTCCTGTGCCTCTGTGGCCATTCTTGTGAAAATCCCTGACACAGACAACGCTCACACCCTGGGAAGCACCTGAGGGTGGGTGGGGAGAGGCGTCAGAGCCAGAAGCTGCCTCCGAATGTCACAGGCCTGAGCTAACATGTGCGTCGTGAACTGCAGACACTGCACAGTGGGGAGGGGCAGGGGGGCACTGGGCCTGATCAACATCTGCAGTGCAAGAAGCTGTCCGCACAGCAGAGACAGCTGTCCCCAGTGTCACTGAGAAACACAAGTTTGGTTTAGAGAGAGAAGCGGTGGCTAGACAGAAGGCCAGACATGGACCCCACAGGGCACTGTGGGCTGACTAAGGAGAAGACAGCGAGGGCCCTGGGTGGCTTGCGTCCCATGGGAGCGGCTGGGCTGGCACCCAGCTCAGACACCCCTGCGGGGCTCCCCGACCTCTGAACAGATGAGGAGGAAGCTACGAGGGAGGCGAGAGCAAGGCCAGACCCTGAGGGACGTGTGAAGATGAGTGAGGAAGGGCTCACGACCGGTGACCACCCATATCCCTCCTGCCAGGCCTCATCGGAGGGCTGCTGGGAGCCCCCCAAGGGCAACCTCTGGTGCCTGCGACCTCCAGCCCTCCCCTGTCCCCAGCACTGAAGAGCGACAGAGCAGCCTGTGGTCATCAGCCAAGAGCCAGCGGGTCAGAACCCAGAAGGCCCTGCAGGCTTAGGGTCACCTGTCATCAGCAAACAGCAGGGCCACTTCCCACCTCAGGAGCCAGGGCCAGATTCCTGGGCGTGCAGGCTGGGCAGTCACAGCGTGTCCTTGAAGGGGTCTCATGCTTGGCCTCACACTCTGCTGAGACATCTTGATATTCTTACTAAGCTTTGGACAAGGGGCACGCATTTTCATTTTGCACCGCTCGTTAAAGGTGGTGAGACAGGTGGCCAGGGGCCCCCTTGGCCCCCAGCCTCTGCTCTGGGTCCCCTCCTCCTCCTACTCCTCCTCCAGTCCGTTGGGCCGGTTTTGTAGCAGACAAAGGCCGAACTGGAGGTAATGGCCCCGGTTCACCCTTTTGTTTGTTTAAAGCGGCATCTCCCTGCAGCCTGAGTGGGGTCGCCTGACCCGGAGCAGCAGCCTGGGGATGGCGTTGAGCCAGGAGTATTGACTGTCACAGGCAAGGGGAGGCTTGGAATCCGGTTCAGAGGCACATACAGCCTCGGAGATGCTGCCAGGCTCCTCCCTGGTCAGTGGGTCGCTTCTGCCCTGCACCTCCAAGGGTGCTGGTCCTCCTGGCGTGTTATGCAGGGCACATGGAGTGTGGGCTGCAGGGACAGGCTGGCTGTGGCTAGAGATGTCTCGGCTGGTTTTTGCCTGGGTCACTCGCAACTCACTCGCTCTGTGACTTCTGCCAGCTCAAGCATGAAGAGGGCTGGCGTTTTGTTGTTACAGGTTCTTTCTCCCTCTACCAATCTCTCTCCACAGCCTCTGAATATCTGAGCACCTGTAGGTCAGGGGCAAGGGGAGGGAACTGTCCAGAGCAGCTTCGGAACACCAGCTGTCTCCAGGCCACTCTGGGTCTTTAAGAACCAACGTTCCCGTGCCCCTTTCCCCCCATTCTGGCTGTTTTCTGGTTCTTTCCTCCTAAACTGCTCTGAGGGAATCGGGCAGGAGACCCCACCTCTTACAGAATGAGGTCAGGGCTGATTCAGACATCGGCAGAAATCACTGCACTGCACTCAGGTAGAAGCCAGAGCAAAGCCAAAACTATTGACCCAAAAGTGCCATGACCTTGGGATTCATGGTGCTGGTTTTCTGCAAGCCTGTAAACCTGAGGTGCTACCCCAAAACACCTCACTCTGGTCTTCAGTGGGCTTAACCACCCAGCACAGAATCAAGGTGAATGCCGCATGTCTCCAGCCCATCCTGTGGCCCCTTCCCTGCTTGGCAGGTAATCAGCTTGGTAGTGCTCTGTTTTCCTTTGAAGTGCTCTTAAGGACACCCCAAGAGCAGAATTCCCACCACAGTCTAGAAGCGTTTAACTGGTCTGATCTGACCCATGGGAGAACCTTGTGTTACCTGGTAGGTAAGCCAGAAGGGGCCCCTGCTCAGCCCCAACACGTGGCGTCCTGGGGTCTTGATTGGTCAGCTGTTGAGCATGCTGAGACTATGGGGAACCTTCCTGGGTGGGGGGAGGTAGAAAGCCAGAGCTGAGAGGGACCACCTCTTCTGCATGGGATTCTTCCAGGTTGTTGGGCTACCCTCCTTCCTTGCCTCATCACCCATTGTAGCTAAGGGGCCGGGGGGCATCCATATCTGAGGACCTTGGCTCCCTCCAGCAAGGGGTTTGGTGGGACTGTCAGCCCAACCAGCCCTCACCCACAGCCTAGAAAGCAGCTGCCACCCGGAGGGGGTTTGGTGCCTGGATGGGGCCATCAGACAGGAGCAACTGAGCATCTGACATCTGGTCGTCCCTCCCTGGCCCTGGGACACACTTCCTCTGGTCCTCTGTTGCCACCGTGTCTACGAATGAAATGTGAAATGGCACGCGGCAGCGGGGGACGGGGGCCCTCTCCTTTTCCCTGTCCTGTGTCTCCACCCCCATGGGCTGGGCACGGGAGAGTGGGTCTCCCTGCAGGCCCCTTTCCCAGGCCTGGCCCTGGCCCTGGCCCTGGAAGCGCCCTTCCTGTGTGATGTTTGGCGGCCATGAGGCGCTGCCTGGGCACTGCTATTTAAAACCCACGGGAAAAACCCCTGTGCACTGCTGCTGCCAGCAGTGAAGTCCCCGGCGCGCAAGCCCGCCTCCTCGGTGGAAGATTCCACCGCCCTGCACGGCGCAGGACAGCCACAGGATGGAGGCTGCCATGGCCTTGGCCACGTGGGGCCCCTTTCACGTTGCAGAAACGCTTGCTCACGGAGGAGCCAGGAAAAGGCAGGTTGAGCAGAACATGCCCATTTACTCCAAGCTCAGGGATGTTGGGAGGGTCTTGGGTCCAGCGAACTATCAGAGGCCCCCCAGCACCCCTGTCCTTGCAGGACCCCTGGCCTTTCGTCTCTGAAGAGAATTCCAGGATCTAGTGGTTTCCAGGCGTCCAGTGCCCATGCTGGGCGGCAGCCTCCCTGTTCTCCTGCAGTTCTGTTCTCTCCTGCCTCCCATCCCAGGGGCACAGGTCATGGGCTCAGTGTGTCCCCACCAGTCTCTGGAGAGCTGCGTCCAGACAGGGTGGGCCTGACCCAGCCCAAGGTGCTGTGGTCTTTACTCCAGTAACTACGGTAGCACCTATGCCCAGCTTCACACTGACAGCCCCAGGATAAGCTTAGAGGCCCCTCTCCCCGAGCACAGAGCTAAGACCCTTCCATAGACACCCGTAGTCTGCTGATGGCTTTGCCTCTGCTACCAGGGAATCGGTGTTACTCCCATTTTACAGGTGAGATAACAGAGCCTCCAGGAGGGTCAGGAATTGTTTGAGGTTCGTCAGTGGGAGCGGGTGGGGCCAGGGCCCAGGCCCAGGTGGGCCCGCTGCCTGCACACCACGCTCACCTGCTCAGCCTCATCTCCCATCAGGTCTGGTCCCAACTGCTCCAATCCCCTGTCCTGGGCCTCTGTTCCCATAAGCCCCCTCCCCACTGTGAGCCAGTAAGGTCTTTTTTCTTCTCCCCAGTCTTCCCCAAACTACCTCTGCCGAGTACAGCCTCAGGGCCTTCCCTCCCTGCAGGGTCAGTCTCGTCTCGGCCCTTCCCTGGCCCTTGGACCCGTCTTCTCTGGTCCTCTGTTGCCACTGCGTCTGTGACACACGGCAGTTGGGGACAGGGGCCCTCTCTAATCTTCCCCCGTATGGCCTTGGCTGCTGGGGTGTGGGAGGTCATTGTCCAGAGTCCTAGAGTGTCTGTCAATCAGTCCAAGGAGCCCAGTGGACCAGCTGTCCACCCCTCACTAGACAGGTGAGGAAACTGAGGCACGGAGAAAGGCCGTGCGGGTTTAGCTGTTCCCTGACGGGGCGGCATGGGATGAGGTCAGCCCTGGATTGAAAGTGCTCTGCCCTGCCCCCACACCACCCCTGGACCTGTGAGACCCTCATCCCCTTTGGTCTCGGCTGCCGGAGGTGACCGGGCAGGTGGTGGTCGACTGAGTACTTTTCCTCTGGATCCACCTTAAAGTCTCCCCTTGCATTCAACCAGCCCTGCTCAGCTCATCTCCTGTAATCAGGTTTTCCATTGTTGCCTCAGCATTGTCTGCCCGGTAGTTTGTGCAGCCTTCTGGGCGCTGAGATAAGAAACGCCTGGCCTTCCTTAGCCTTCTTTGGTGATCTCCATCAGAAGGATCTAGGAAAAACACCCTTGTCAGTAAAGGCCCGGCCCTCCTGTCACATGGCCTGACGGTGCTGGCCTGCTTTAGACAGACCAGGTCGTGGCAGTCCATCGGGAGAGGGCTTCCTGGATGGGGATAGAAAGTACCAGGTTCAAGAGGGAAGAATTCTCCTCCTTAAACAGCTTTTAACTTGAAAACTTGATGGCAGACGCAGTCGGTCTCAGCAAGGAGAGAACAAGCAAAGGAGGCTGAGTTAACTTTGATTTAAGCTCGGGCTCCAGCAGCCTCCACAGCCGGAGTCTGTCCAGTCCCCTCTGGGCAGCTGCTGATGGCTGTGGCACAGGGAGTGAGTAGACGTACCTTCAGGGTCCCCTGTCGAGGCAGGACCCTCCTCACCCCCTTCTGCAGAATTTCCCTTCTTGCCAGCCCAGAGCCTCATGGCCTGGACTCTGGGCTTGCCGGTCAGGGATCCGCTTTCTCAAAAATTCCAAATCTTTCTCAGTTCAGGTTCTCATCACCCCCAACACAGGCTTATGTGTTTGGGGCCACTTAATCTTTTCGGGGGGATACTTAATCTTCATCTCTACAGCCTGTTTTTATTAAAGTTAACTTTGGGATATTTTTTCTAGAGACATGTTTATTGCTGGGGGAGAGAGAAGTTTAAATTTTTTTTTTCTTTCATTGACTGTAGAGAGAGGGGAAGGGAGGGAGAAAGAAAGGGAGAGAATCATTGATGTGAGAAACATCGATCGCTTGCCTCTTGCACACTCCCCAACTGGGGACCAAACACACAACCCAGGCATGTGCCCTGACTGGGAATCGAACCCATGACCTTTCAGTTTGTGGGACGATGCCCAACCCACTGAGCCTCACCGGCCAGGGCAAAAAGGGGATTTTTTAAAAAGTAGTCATGTAAGTGAGAGTCATTTAAATGCATTCTGTCGCTTATGACTCTGAGGCTCGGGTTCTACAGATGAGCAGAACTGCCTCGCCTGCTTCTTGGGAAAAGAAGGTGCTCGCTGTTAGTTCTCCTTTCAGCCGGAGCAGCCCCTCCCACACACACTCCCTGAGAAGGAGAAGAGTGGTCAAAGGGGGAGACCGGCAGGCCTGCGCACGCCGTGTGCCCACGGGGTGCGGGTGGGGGCACCATCCCTGGGGAACTGCCTTTAAAATTGTTCTTCAAACCACTCACAGGCACGAGGCACCTCTGTTGACACGTTGTGGCCCCGTGTCGTGGCCCTAGTCTTCCTCTGGGGGGCCACGACTGTTGGGATGTGGGAAGTCATTTTCAGAGTCCTAGAGTATCCGTCCATCCAAGGAGCCTGGTGGCCCAGCGGTCCATCCCTCACTGGAGCGATGAAGAAACTGAGGCCCCGAGAAGGGGGCGTAAAGGAAGGCAGTGTGGGTTTAGTTGGTCCCCGACAGGTTGGCATGGGATGGGGTCGCCCTGGATTGAGATCACTCTTCCCCTGCCCCCCGAAACCTGTAAGACCCTCATCTCCGAAGGTCCCCTTGCTTCTGAGCATTGTGCTCAGCCTTTGCAAAGACCCCTCTGACAGAGGTGAGGCCCCTCTCGCCCTGTAGCCATGGGCAGCGTGTTGCCCTGCTTTGAATTCCTCCTGACCAGAAAGTGGTTCTCTTTCTAACGTAGAGCTTTTCGTTTGCTTGTTTCTAGAGCAAATCATGGAGGAAAATAAAAAACATGGTGCACTGGTCTCCCTTCGTCATGTCCTTCAAGAAGAAGTACCCCTGGATCCAGCTGGCAGGACACGCAGGTAGCTCGGCTCTCCCAGGCATGCCGGGGGACATTCAGCTCCCTGGGGAGTCGCCCAGCACGTTGAGGGGTGGGGTGGGGAGAGGGGGGTGAACTGGCCCTGGACGCTCCTGGTTGTGAAACTGTCCAGAACAGGTTCTCTCTGAGAATCCACAGTGGCAATTGCAGCCAGACTTTCTTGATGCGGCTGTAATGCCACCTTCAAAACGTGTGTGCAAGGGCACACGGACCATCCCTTCCCCAGAACACGCACACCACCGCCCATCGCTGTCTCTTTCAGCCTCTTCCTCTCTCTCTTCCAGTTTACCCAATAAAACACGTGAAGTCGTAGATCTTAGAGCTTGCCTGCCATTTGTCGTCTTGGACAAAGAGGCAACACCAGCTCTTCCATTGAACATCTGCTGTATACCCCTTCGCCAGGGGTCGCAACATTAATGAAAATGCTGTATGTGCCCCAAGACAGGGTGGAGTGCTGGGTGCAGGTGGCCAGGCCACCAGTCAGCCATGTGGTCTCTGGTTCACTTAGTGACAGGGGAGGAGGTACACCTGGAGCCAAAGCCTCAGAGCTGTCTAGTCCCGAGGCACACACGTGGGGGCTCTTTGGTGTGCGCTGGCCTCTAAGGGCATTCCAGTGGCTGCCCATGGACTTGGCCTTCATTACTTCAGGCCAGCACAGGGTCCAGCATTTCTTTTATATCCCCATTCACCTTGGCCCAGCCCAAGGGTTCATGGATGCACACACTCCCTAAGTGCTTACCTGAGGGCGTGGCTCAGAAGGAGCATGGCCAGGTGGGTCAAGCCTTAGACTCCCACCTCTCAGCCAGTCTCCCTGTTTTGGCACTGAGCCAGGTCCTGTTGGGGTTTCTCCTGAGACCAGAGACACCTTTGTTGCCCAAGAAGCAGGGTTGAGGATGCAGGGTGGGGGTGATAGTAGAACACAAAGAGCAGTGAGTGAGCCAGTCCTGGCACAGAGCCCCACAGCCCTGCTGACCTTCCAGCAGTGGGCGCTGGTGCTCCTCCATCTCCAGATGAGGGGCCCGGGGTCAGGGAAGTTGGGGAACCTCGGAGTTGCCGTCAGTGTCGGGGGGCTAGGACTTGCACCAGTCTTCTAAAGCGCATGGTCCACAGCGGAGACCTGGGCCTCCCTTCAGCCCTACGCCTAGCAAGCCCTGGACCATCCTGAGGGATACAGGCACTGTCTCCGAGGGGGCTGTCCTGGGTGGAGAGGTCACCAAGGGCCCCCTGTCCTCTTGCTATGCAGGGAGTTTCAAGGCGGCTGCCAATGGCCGCATCCTGAAGAAGCACTGTGAGTCGGAGCAGCGCTGCCTGGACCGGCTGATGGCCGATGTGCTGAAGCCCTACGTGCCGGCCTACCATGGGGACGTGGTGAAGGACGGGGAGCGCTACAACCAGATGGACGACCTACTGGCCGATTTCGACTCGCCTTGCGTGATGGACTGCAAGATGGGCATCAGGTGAGCCAGGCTCCTCCTCCTCGGAGCAGTCGCTGGGCACCCCGGGGCGCCCCTGAGGCCTCGTGTGTGCAAGGGCAGGCCAGGGCATCTGGTGGGACTGACTACCGGACCCCCGCCCCAGCCCAGCCATCTCACATTTCGTGCAGAGGGGACAGGGACCCTGGCTTGGTGCTGCACGTCCTCAGGGAGACATCAGAGAGAACAGCCCGTCCTGTTGGCCAGGGGAGTGGGGGTGTTTGCTGAGGGTAGCAAGAAGGTGGCTTCCTGTTATGTGAGCTTTGAGGGGACACTGGAGCAGGGTTCTTCCCAGTCCCCCCACACCCTGACCTTCGCCAGGGAGTGGGGAGGGAGCTGGTTAGTAGGACATGTCAGTTTGCCAGCAAAGATTTGGCCTGTGTAAGAGCACAATGGAGGAAGGAGCCCAGGACCTTACGAGGCCCTGACCGCACGCACCAGCCAGCCCCCACCGAAGACTGGGGCTCAGGGTGACCCAGCTCAGAGCATGGTGCTCCAAAGCCTGGGGTAAAGTGCAGTGGTCCGAAGGGGTACTTGGGCTTGTGTGTGGGATTGGGACCCCCCCACCCCAGACTCAGGCTAACTCTGATGTCTGCGTGGAGACGTAAGCAGTACAGGACCCGGGAGGGCAGGAGGGGCAGGAGACCTGGCAGGAGGAGGCCCTGAGACCCCACCACAGGAAGGCCAGACGGACGTGGGGCTCCCCAGCCCCTTTCCCAGCAGGCCAGGCTTCAAGAAGCAGAGCCTGGAGCAGCAGCTTGTTTGCTTTGGATGGTTTAAGCAGTTTGATTTCTTATGAAAGGAGATTGGGAAAGATGAAAGAGAGCGAGAGAGAGAGCAAGACAGAGAAAGAGTCACACAGAGAGAAACACAGAGAGAGAGAGAGAAGCCAGGAGGCCAAGCCCACCAGCTTCCCTTCTCTCCGCACCCCTCCTGGGAGCTGTGTCCTAGATTCTGACCCTGCAGGCTGACTCCTGGTCCCTTGGCATCGCCCCCAGGGCAGGGATGGGGACAGGGAGTACAGGTCTCACTGTTCGCTCTTATACTGTCCCTGCCTCCCTCCAGGGCCCTCACCAGCCCCAGCCCACAGGGAGGAAACAGAACATCCCTCCAGCCACCCCTTGGCCGCTGCTCCACCCCAGAGTCTTATTTCTGTCCCGGGAAGCGCCCTCACCCCACCTCGTGCACCAGGATGCACTCTCAAGGGGAAACATATAAATAATCTAGTTGGTGTTCACTCAGAACGTGGCCAAAAAAAGTACATGCTGTGGGAAGAACGCATAGCCGGTCAGTCCTGAAAGGCTGCCCAGGGTACCAGTCTGTCCCTGGGAGGCTGCTGGGGACAGGAGCCTGTCTCTGCCCAGGGCTGCCCCGTCCCCTTGCCTCCTGCTGCTTCCGTCCCACTGCACCCAAGGGCTCTCAGAATGGACCCTGAGCAAGAAGGCTGGTTCCCATTTGACCCCGTCCTGGGCAGGGCTGGGCAGCAGAGGGAGTGGGGTGTGAGAGGGGGGCCCTTGTGGAGAAAAGGGGTGGGTCTCTCCAGAACCAGTCCCTGCCGCTCCACCCTCCCTGCCTCCAGGTGGGTCCTTCTGTGCTCCGAGCTTGTGCTGGGTGCTCCTCAGGGCCTCCCTGTGGCTGAGTTTTGACAGGACGTGAGCCACATGTCCTGAAGCAGTGCAGCCCTCATTTGCCGCAGGCCCCCACATGCAGGTCCAGCCTGGGCTTCACCCTGAACTTGCCAAGGGGGCTCGGTGGGCCCTGTGGGCCCTGCATCCAAGCCAGGGCTGTGACATTTTCCACCTGCATTGATCTAGGTGCCTCACAGCGCCTCCTGAGGCCAGCAGTCTGTAGTCCCCCCCCCCCCCCCCAAGTGTGGCCTGTGCTTGGCAGAGGGGGAAGGCGGAGTCCAGAGTCCACAGACTGAGTCCCAGGCATGGGGGCCAGAGACTTGCCACAGGTCAGGGGTAGAAGGGCCGACAGGCCAGCCCAGCCTCCAGCACAGTGGGAGCCTGCAGTGTCCCAAACTAGAGGCACCGTGGGACCCCGGTCCCCCACGGACAGACACTCGCACGCTCTGGGGAGCTTTCTTAGATGCTTCCCTGTAAATCTGGGTGTGTGACCTGCCGCTAAAAGTCAGCGGTGTCTTCCAGACTTCCAGACCAGGGCCTGTGGGCGGAGACCAGCGCTGTCTCCAGGACCCCGCCCTGTTAGAAGCTATAGATGGCTGTGGCCTGTCACCTGTGGGCTCTCCGCTCCCCACCCCACAGCCTCACCCTCACAGAATATGAGGTGGAGGTTTGACCTTCCCCTGGGAGGCGGAGGGGCAGGCGGTGAGGCAGCGTGGGTCGATCCCCGCGGGACCCCTGGTCCCCCTGTCCCTCTGAGGCCTCCTGTGGGCATCCCTGCCCAGCCCCTTTCCCCTCCCAAGGAAGAGCAGCGCTGCCCAGATGGAGCTGCTGGGGCCCTTCCTGGAAAAAGCCCTGTGTGACAATGGGTTTGACATGCAGGCCTGCTTCCTGTTTAAGGAGCCACTGAGAGCTCTTTGCAGAAGTACGGCCGCCCACTGCCCTGCAGCCCCACGGTGCGTGGGGAGCCCTGCATGACCTGCCGCTTGCCCATCCATGCTGCACACACACAGGCCCGCACACTCAGCTCCATGCAGGCGCCTCCTGCCTCTTGGTCTCCGCCCTGAAGCTGCCCTCATGGGCCTGGCTGTGCATGCACAGTAGTGTGACCACAGGTGCGGGTGTGGGCACAGGTGTGTGTGTGAGTACACCACCAGGGGCCCACAGCACTCCTTACGCTCTTTGTCCCCTCTGGAAGTTTCTAAATGACCAGGCCCAAGTTCACAGGCAAGGATTTGGGTGCTTTTCTTCTATCAGTCGATACAGTGGTTTCTGAAAACATTATCTTTCAAAGACATCATTAATTTGACCGTCAGTCTGTTCTGGGTCCCAAATTGGCAGCTTGGAGGTGTGGGGGGAGTGTGGAGCGAGGCCCTGGGGATGGGCAGCGGAGAGTGGGGGCTGGGCCTGTTGCCACAGCAGGCCACCTGTGGGCAGCTCCCACCCACGCAGGGCTGGGGGAACAAAACTTCCCTCTACTGCAAGTCACGCTGCACATTTCTATCTCATTTCTATCTCACAGGCGGCAGCTAAGCCCACTGGGTGGCAGGGGAGGAGGGGAGTTTAAAATGGAGCAGGGAAGGGGGCCTCGTGGGTAAAGAGACCTTAGGCTTGGTCAGGCCTTCCCGGCATAAATGAGGCTGACGATGGGGTATGGGAGGCCGCCAGGGCCAGCGATTCAGCCTCAGGCTGCCTAAATCCTGTACTGCCCCTGCCCCTGCCACCCCACCAGTGTCCAGGGGACCCCCTCCCGGTCAGCCAGCAGAGGGTGGGACCATGAGTCATGCAGTTGGACACATTTTCTCGGCTTTTCGGGCTCAAGTGTGAGGAGGTGTGGGCTCGGCTGAAGCCTGGTGTCCACGGGCAGGATGAGCCAGGGAGTCTCTGATACAGCAGAGCCTGTGGAGCCCCAGGCTCCCCTCCCTGCTGTGGGACCCCGCCTCCAGACCGTGGCCCCTCCAGAGGCCTCCTTCAGAGGCCTCCTCCTGGCCTGACCTCCATACTCAGGATTTCCCCTGTCTGGAGAGAGGCGGAGACCTTTCAGCCCCTCAGGCTGCCTGAGAACTGGGGAGGTGGGTGGGGTGGGGCACAGAATGAGCTCTCCGACCTGCTCAGGTGCTGGCTGCAGAAGCGCTCGCTTTGTGGAAGGGGCCCAGGCAGCTGGGCCAGGAGGCTGCAGGCAGCTGAGTCAGGCTGGCTCACCCAGGGTGGGCGCACACTCAGCTCGGGCTGCAGCCTGCCCCTGACTGAGAGCAGGGGTGGCATTGCTAGGTGGGAGCAGCTTCATTCCAAGACCACTGGAAGGCCTGGCCAAGCCTCAGGGGCTCTTCCTGCTGGCAGAGCTCCACGGGCCGGCAGAGGAGGGAAGGGAGCAAGTTAGCTCAGCTGGCTGGTCTGGCCCACGGCCCTCACATGGCCTCCCCTCCTACGCAGGACCTACTTGGAAGAGGAGCTCACCAAGGCCCGGAAGAAGCCCAGCCTCCGGAAGGACATGTACCTGAAGATGATTGAGGTGGACCCTGAGGCCCCGACCGAGGAGGAGAAGGCCCAGCGGGCCGTGACCAAGCCGCGCTACATGCAGTGGAGGGAGACCATCAGCTCCACCGCCACCCTCGGGTTCAGGATTGAAGGCATCAAGGTGAGGCCGACCAGCTCCTGGGTAGAGAAGGGATGGGGGCTCGGGCTCCACCAGCACCTACCTCAGGAGTCTCAGGACCCTGCAGAGGCTCTCAGCTTCTTCTCTGCAGAGGCCCAGGGTGAGCCCCAGGGACAGACATTTGGAGAAGTTGTCCTATATTCCTCAGTCTGGGGACAGGCGGGATGGCCGTGTCCGGGGCTGGGCCCTTAGAGCAGGTCTGCCTTCCACTTCCCCCAGAGGTCTGCCCCCTGCTGAGGACCCCACCCTTATAGCCCAGACCATACTGGGCACTGAGAGAACCCACCTGGGAGCCAGGTTATAGGGTGCCCACAGCCCAGAAACCGGGGACAGGTGGTGCGACACAGACCAGAGAGGTGGCCCTCACTCTGCCCAGGCAAGAAGGGCCAAGCACTGCTCCTCTGTCCCCAGACAGCTCTGGTGAGGCTGCACTGAAGCCTCCCCCATCTTCAGGGCCGCCTCGTTCTCTCTCCTTCCCTCTGGGGCCTCATGATGCTTTTCCTCCTCCTTGCTCCACCTCCCTTGCTGTGAGATTTGAAGAGCCAGCTCAGACAGGTGCTCACCCACAGGAGCAGGGCATTGAGGCTCCAGGCCCCTGAGGGGCTCAGGCAGCTATCCCTCCAGCCGGTGGCAGTGGTCCCTCCAGCATTCTTCAGTTTCTGTGGTCTGTTCGTTAATTCTTGGCCCTCGTGGTCCAGCCGTAGAGTCAGGACACGGCAGCCCGAGCAAGCTGAAGCCAGGGCAGGCTCCGCAGCCTCATTCACATGGCATTTTGGTGTGATGTTCTCCCGTCGGCGGTGGCGCCTCTCTGCCCGGGAAAGGATTCACCCTCCCCCGGGACAGCTGCTCTTTGAGCTCTGGGCTAAGAAAACCATTTGCCCACCCCCCACCCCCCACTCCAACCTGTCTTCCCAAACCAGCTTTTCTGTTTCACACCCAGCCCTCAGACTGGGTGCCAACTACACGCTCCTCCTGCTCCTCTTCTTGCTCATTTTCCTTTATCCACCTTTCCCTGCGCTTCTCCCTCACAGGCTGGATGGTCTAGTCTCTGTCCCTGTCCAGCCAGCCACAGGAGCAGCCTGCAGCCTGTGCCCTTGGGCTGAAGGCCAGCAGCTGTGAGAGCAGCAGGCCCCTGCCTCTCCCCTCCCCAGGTCCAGGGAACGCCCCGCAGAGGCCCTGTGGGAGAGGCCACCCATGTCCACCCCAGGGTCAGGCCCCGCCTATTTCATGAGGCAGCCTCGGGCCTTCCCTAACCCCCACCACGCTCGCTGGTGGCGCTCAGGCCCAAGTGCAGGGCTCCCACAGCCCTCCTCTCTCACCCTTTGTCCCTAAGAACTGGTTTCCTCTTACAGGAGAGTGAGCTCCCCAGGCTACCCTGGAACAGAGAGAGCGTGGCCCAAGGAAATGGAGCCGCCTCACATGCTGGGGAGACAGGGCCGGGGAGTCAGGCAGGCAGTATTATCTCATGGCCTTCGGGGATCCTCCGTGACTCTAGCTGAACTTGGGGTCAGGAATGCAGCTCTCTGGTGAAAGAGAGTGCCTCTGGACAGCAGGGACCTCCTGGCTCTCTGGTTCTGGGGCCAGGCCCCTTGGGGAAGCCACGGCCTGTCTTCTCCTTCAGCCCCACTGCACACACGCAGGAGGGCGCTGGCCCCCGGGCCCAGGACAGGCTGCCCTCTGCTGTGCTTCCCGATTAGCCGCCCTGGGCCTGGGGGTGCAGGTGCAGAGCACCAGGTCAGGCCCGGGCTCTGGGCAGCTTTCTCAGACTCCTGGGTCGGGGAGCAGAGGGCCTGCCCCCCAGCCCCTCTGCTGACCCCTCCTGGGTTTGCCTCCTTAGAAAGAAGACGGCTCCGTGAACCGGGACTTCAAAAAGACCAAAACGCGGGAGCAGGTCATTGAGGCCTTCAGAGAGTTCACTAAAGGGAACCAGAACATCCTGGTGAGTCGGGGCCCTCGCCAGGGAGCCGGCCGTGGGGTCTCGGGCAGCAGCACGGTACCCACTCAGCAGAGCCGGGCCACAGCGACTGTGGCCACATTGCTCACACAGAACCCGGCCCCACACTTCCGCTTGGAAGGTGTAGAGGAAGGTGATGTGGCTGTCGCCCGTTCTGTGGACAAACAGGGAAGCTCGGTGGATGCTCACTCACTCTTTCCCTCGCTGCCAACCTCGAGGCTCCTGAGAGCAGTTTCGGTCTTAGGAGCAATCCTTCCCATCCCCAGGTTTCCCTAACACCCCCCCCCGCTCCCCCCCCCCACCCAGCGTTGTGCTGCATGCTCATCCCAGCCTCTCAGCAGCCTCTGGAGGGGGTGGGCACCCTCGTCCCCATTCCACAGATGAGGAAGCTGTGAGGTCCGGGACACAGGGCTAGGACGGGGCGGAGCCAGGATTCACCCAGATGGGCTGGGCCTCCACCAGGCCATGAGGCTGAGTGAGGGAAGTGTGCCCGGTGGGGGGGAGTCATAGCAGCCTGCCTGGGAAGAACCTGCCAGCAGTCTCTGAGCCTGGAGGTGGGGATGGCAGGAGTTCATGACAAAGTGACTCCCTTCACCTCCGCCGCAGTAGACAGGCTGGACAGACACGCTGACCCCTGGGATCAGGACCCCGATCCTCCCAGCGGACGTAGGGTGCACCATGCCTCTGCACTCCATGGGCAGGGCGCCTGGGCACACCACGCTCGTGGGCCCCTTCCTGAGAGAGACCCCTTCTCCTAAACCAGCGACCAGGGCTGCCGAGCAGGGATGGGTGGATCAGACGCCTTTTCTCCAAGAAGACCCAGCACTGGCTGGAACTGGGGATTCTCCCTCCCTTCCTTTTCCAATGGGGAGCCTTCCCTTGGCCCCTGGCAAGTGCCGAGTCATGGGGCATCACCCTGAGTCATACACAGCCTGAGCCTGGGGGTGCTAGGTCGCCAGCTGCTCAGCAAACCTGCTTGGAACTTGCGCTTCCTGCACCCCATGAGAGAGGTTCATTCTCAGTGCTGGACTCCGGGCTGGCCCTGCTACAGACAGGCGTGGAGGGACCATGTGTGCCTGTGTGCTCTGGGCATCCCCAGCCATCCCCAGGGGAGGTGGGCACCCCCGGGGCCAACACAGTCAACCAGGTTTGGAGGGCTCCGTGGAGAGCCCCCTGGCAGAGATATTTGTGGCTCCTGCACTTTGAACTTTCAAAAGTCAGGGCACTGAAGTTTGTATTCAGGAAGATACCATGGCAACAGTGCTCCTAGGATGCTGCATTCCAGAATAAACTTAACCCTCGTGGGAGGAGCTCCTGGAGGCTGCACAGATGCTTGGGAATTGGCCCCCCACCCCCACCCCTCTGCTCACGGAGCAGTGTGAACTAAACAGGGCAGGGGACCAGGAGCCTGGCCGCCCTGCCTCCTGGGGCCTCAGTCACTTCACTTCTAGATGAGGAAGCTGGAGTGCGTTGTCAGGGCGAAGGCTCCCTCCCCCTGACTCTCAGGGACTCTAATAGGCCAAACTGCCCTTAAAACCCCCCACCGCCCCCAGTCCCAAATGTTTAAAAATCTGGTCACCCTTCTATTCCCAGATCGCCTACCGGGACCGGCTGAAGGACATTCGGGCCACCCTCGAAGTTTCTCCCTTCTTCAAGAGCCACGAGGTGGGTGTCGGGCTGTTGCCATTCCAGGCAGAGGGCTGTGCCCGCTGTGGCAGGCCATGCCCTTTGGGCCTGTCACCGGAGCTGTGAGCAAGCCTCCCTCGCCAACAAGTCTGCCTGCTCCGAAAGCCCAACGGGCATTTTCAGAATGATTACAACCAGAGGCAGGTCCTCTGGGATCAGGCCCTTGGCCTCGTGCAGGACCCAAGTCGTAACACATCTGTGCCAGGAGCCCTGAGGTGACTGACCACTTGGGACTGTCCTGCCTGAGACCTGGGGTCACACCCTCCTCGTTCTCCCTCCCAGCCAAGGTGTAGCTGTGGTCTGAAATAGTGGAAAGTGTGCCAACTAGAGCTCAGAGTGGGGAGGAGTGGGTCAGCCATGTGCCTCCGGGACTTCCTCCCTGCCACTGCCCCCACAGAAGGGCAGCTGCTATTCTGGAACCTGATGTCTTCTGCCCGCCCCCCCCCACCCACCCATGGCCACTCTCCATGGGCTCTGCCACCCAGGTGAGAAAGGGGGGCAGATCAGCAGGCTCCTGGCTTCCCCGGAGTGACTTCTCCCCATCTCATTCAGGTCAGGCCTCAGGGTTTTTTCCAGGTCCCCTCAGGAGCCAGGTTGCTGTGTGGTGGGTGGGGGCAGGGGCCCGGGCAGCCCCCTCCTCATCGCCCCACTCCCCTGCAGGTCATCGGCAGCTCCCTCCTCTTCATCCACGACAAGAAGGAACAGGCCAAGGTGTGGATGATCGACTTTGGGAAAACCACGCCCCTGCCCGAGGGCCAGACCCTGCAGCACGACGTCCCCTGGCAGGAAGGCAACCGGGAGGACGGCTACCTCTCGGGCCTGAACAACCTTGTTGACATCCTGTCCGAAATGTGCCAAGGCCCAGGCGCCCCCTAGCCTGCGGCCGCCTGGGCCCACTGTACCCCGCCCTGGCCTCCTCCGTCCCCCTTTTCTTCCCTTCTCCTTCTCAATTCTTCTTTCACATCTACCTGGGTGCAAGCCCCAGAACTGACCCTCCCAAACTGCACTACAAGACACTTTGTAGAAGAGGAGAGGAGACTTTCTAGTTATCTTCCTGACCGAAGGGCTTTAGCACTGGGGCTTCCACTTCTCTCTGTACATAGGGTCTCCTAGAAGAGCAGTGCGTGAGCAGGCTCTGATGCCTGCCGGGGAGGTTAGCTGGGTTTAGATCTGGGTGGAGGCTCAGGTGGCCCTGGAGTCCTGTACGAGCCTCTGGGTGGGCTCCCTGTGGGGGCCTGCTGCCCCCTGCTGGCCAGTGCTGTCAGCGCCACTGCCCAACACAGCCTGTTTCTGCCCCATCCTCCCAGCCTAGTGAAGAGGTGCTGTGTAAGAGCCCACGTTCCAGCAGGTGCATGGAACCAGGCTTTCTCATAGTTCGGGCACAGAATCCCTGGGTACCGCATGTCCGCCACGAGCAGAGCACCCCCTGATTTAGCAGCCCAGGTGGTCCAGAGATGCATGCTGGCCTTTATGGACCCTTTAGGGTCTGGTGTTGGAAATTTCCAGCTTTGGCCCAGACCCGGGAGGGAGCCGGGAAGAGGCCAGAGCCTACCTGGCTGTGCTCTCTGACGCTGGCCTCCCCTGTGGGCACGGGCATGAGCCATGGCCTTTCATCTTAACCATCACCCTCAAATTCAGAGGCCCTCTGCAAACCTGAGCTGCCAGGGCTGCAGCCACCACCCCCACCCCTGCCCCGAGCCACTGTGCCTCCCATGCCCCACCTGGGCCTTGCTGTGACAAGACCAGGGGCTGTATGTGGAGGGGGCCGGGGCACAGGCAGCCCCCAATGTGAGAGAGACAACCTACATGGGACACTCCTCCCATGCATCCCCATCTCTCCCACTTCCCTGGTGACACTCAGTTGCCCTGCTGGCACTTGAGGCCCAGAGTCCCCAGCAGGTATAGGCAGGGCTTCAGGCAAGCGCTGGGCAGGGAGGACGCAGGAGGAGGCTGGCTTCCTGGCCTCAGGTTTTCCCCTGAGATAAGTCTTACGGCCTGAAGGGGTCAGGCCCGTGTTTCCCAATATGGCGTGGGCAGTTTCCAGGGTACGTGGTGGGCACTGGGGATCTCCAGGCCTCTCCACTTGGAGCCTCTAGGTTGCTCGAAGATTCCTGGGGAACCAGTTGTAAGCCTTACTCTCACTGTAAAGCAAGTAAGTCTGTGTTATTGAGAGGAATGTAGAATTTGCATGACTTTTAAAGACAGGATTCCAGCTATGACCACTTGGAGCGGTGCCTCCAGAGGTCCCCCCTTTGTCGTTGGAGGAGAGTGGGGACCAGGCCAGCAGGCACTGGGGCCAGTTGCTCCATAGGGAGCTGCTTCAGGGACACTGTGGAGACAGTGTGTGCCCAGGTGTGTGCCTAGGGGGACCAATCCGGAGAGAAGGCTTCCTAGGCCACCTCCCTGTCACCCCAGGGTCTGGGGGAACTGTCAACTCGCCCATGTGACACTCGTGTTTCCCCTTTCATGCTGGGTGAGTGACGGTTGGTGGGGGCGGAGGGTGGGACACAAGGATGTGTAAGTTCAGACTTTTGAAAGGAAATCACGTTTCAACTTCCTGGCTCTTGTTCAAAACAGTGGTGACCTCCTATGCGGGCTGACTTGCTAAAGGTCACAGCCCCGCCCCTGCAGAGCACGGGAGACCATGTGACAGCATGTGACCCTGGAAGGCAGGAGCCAGGGAGCTGTAGGCACCCGTGGGCTAGAGGGACCCCACCCCGGTGGTCCGTGGGCAGCTCCCCAAAGGAAGGGATGTCGTTAATTTAGACATCAAGGTCCCATGACTGTGGGCTGTCCAAAAGCTACCTTCCTCCTATCTATGAAAACAGTTCGCTAAAGCGAATCAACGCTATGAACAAAGATCACCCGGGACCAGCTTCACCTACTTACAGAGAACAAACCAGCACTTTAAGCAAGCACCAGTTGTTTGCAAACGATGTGCTAATAAGCAAATGATTTGTTTATGAAAGGAGACCCATGGGGCTTCTTACTGGCAATTCTTTGCTTTGGGGTTACATTTATATGTGAAAGTGGCATAAAGTGGCATCTTTTTAGGGTTATTCTATTACTTAGGGTTTCGGGTTTTGTATTTACTGAGCTAGTTCCCTTCTTCCACACCTACTCTCTCTACCCTTTCCCCCTTTGACCTTTCACCCTCCTTGTATGGATCCTGGAATGGAATTTTCTAAAACCCCAGCTGAAGCTGCCTGAAAGGCCTTCCCCACCCAGTCCCCGTCCAGCAGGGCCTCCTAGGGCCCTGGCCCTGCGGGTGCCAGGAGGGTGGGCGTATGTACTGCCCTGTCCTTGCGCTCCCCACCCCGCCGCCCGCCACCCCGTGCAATCCTGGTGTTCAGTACTCCTTAGCCTTTGAGGAAGTTTTCGCAACCGCTTGTCCCAGACTTGCCTTTAGTGTCGTGTAAGAGGTTTTTAAGTTATATTTATTTTGTTGGTTTTTTTAATTGCACAAAACACTAAGACTGAGAGGCTGGATTCTGTTTCTCCTCTACAGCTCTGCCTTCTTTCTGAACTTCCTGTCTTGTTGGGTGGAAAGAGCCTGGAGGCAGCCTGGTGCCCCCCCTCCCCGCCCCCCCAGGGGGACTCTTTCCTCCGTTAGCTGTATTTAGCTTTGAGTTTCTCCGCATCCATCCTGTCAACCCTTGTGTGTACAGAACCCAGGCCCCTTCCCGGGAGGAAGCAGAGCGTTCACCCTGAGCCAGTGCCTTCTGTTCTGGAGGGGAGGGGAGGACTCCCCAGAGGGTTCTCCTGCCCTCCGCACTTCTCTCCCCGCGACACCTTGGAGAAAACTGAACTGTTACAAACCCCGCACAGTGCCTGTCAGACTGCAGACGCTCTGTACCTTCCCGAATAAAGGCCCTGGAGACCACGGTGCTGTCTGCAGTGTGGTCCTTCCACCCAAGCCCTGGGGAAATGACTCGGAGGTGGGGGCTGGGGGAGCTCTTTGGAAGCTGGAGAACTGAGTTGGGGTGATCGTGACCACCCCCCCACCCCAAGGAATGGGGTCAGATTAGGTAACGTTTTAATCTGCAAAGGATTTAAAGCACCCTTCGAAGCTAGTCTTCTCTGCCTCTCCACAAAACCTTTGCATCGTAGCTCAGGAACATCGAACAGCCACCAAGAAAGCCTTCCCCGCACCCCCACCCCCGCCAGGCTGGGAGAGCCCCTACAGCCTTCTGGGGGGCAGTGGGATTCACATCTGTCGTCTCCCCCTTTTTTAAATCTTCATCCAAGGATGTATTTATTGACCAGAGAGAGAGGGAGAAGAACATTGACGTGAGAGAGAAATGTCAATGGGTTGCCGCCTGTAAACGTCCCAGCCTGGGGACAAACCTGCAGCCTAGGTATGTGCCCTGACCTGCGACTGAACCCGCAGTCCTTTGGCGTATGGGGCAACACTCCAACCAACTGATCCATCCGGCCAGGGCCTGTGACCCCCTTTTATCCCCAAATCAACTCAGCAAACAAGGCGTGTCATCTCCATTTTAGAGATGGGGAAGCTGAGGCTTTGCAGGGTCAAACCCCTTGGCCTGGGCAATAAAAGTGGGAAGCAGGCACTTAGATCCAGATGCTGCCTGGGCTTCTAAACCAGTTCTGTCTCCCTCCCGACCTGGGGAGCGTGGGGAGGGCACAAGCTTGTGTTCTCTTTGCCCGGGCTCAGGCACCCAGCACGAGCTTGGCACCAAGCAGCCGCCTAGAGAGGGTTTGGCGCCCTGAGGAATGGCGTCTGGCTGGTCTGACAGGGAAGAAGGCTGAGAGCAGGAGCTCCTCGAAGATGCACTGTCGCCTGCCACCCCCTCCCCAGCAGGCCTTTCCCCGCTCTGCGCCACTGGGGTCTTCACACGCAGAATTCTGTATTTGGGGCACAGGCACGTCCTTATCATTTTGAAAAGTTGTAAAAAAGCCGCAAGGCCTTTGCACCTTCTGTCCCTTCTGCCTGGGGTGTGCCCCTCCGGTTATCACGCAGTAAGTATGGGAACTTCAGATTCCCCCATCTGTGTCTCACTCCTGTCGCTCCCCAGCAACCGGCTCTGTGCGCTCCCACCAGGCTCGCCCTGGACCCACCCAGGCTCATGCCTGTGTGACCTGGAAGTCCGGGGGAGTTAAAGCCCCAGGCACACACCTGGCACCAATGGCAGACAAGAACGGGACGATCAGTCTTGCCTTCACCTCTCGGCCCACAGGTGGACGCAGCCTCACTGGCTTTCCTGAGGATGGTCCTGTGAGGTCGAGCAGCCAGCTACACTTAGTGGGCCCAACTTGGGTCACTGTCCTTGTATCAGGGCTCCCTGGCCTTACCCCTCACTTCCACTTAGGGTTGCACCCCAACAAAGCAGCAGGAGACAAGCCTCCCCTCAGACAGCTCACTGGGGACCCGAACAGTCACCATCCCTTAGGCCTTGGCTCAGATGTGGCCACTGTAGAAAGGTCTCTGACCCCCCAGCTGGAGCAAGGCCACCCCAGCCATTCTGCTGCACCACCCCATCTCTGTCACACGTCTCCTCCGTGCTCACAGCCACCTGTGGGACTTGGGGTCCGTCTCCTCCACTGGGTTGTTGTCCCTGAAGGCGAGGACTTGATACTGTAACTTGCTTCTGCAGCACCAGCAGTGCCACGCATGTGACAGATGTTTAGTAAACGCTGGTTGGCTGGGGTGGCTGAGCGTCCTCGGCGACCACGGTGGTCCGGTGCATAGACGCCCCTTCCTAGGCAGGGGGACCACTCCCAGTTGGCATGGGCTCCCGGCCTCTCCCCTTGCAATCTCGTCCTGTGGCCTAAGAGCCTCACTCCCTCTGCACCTCACAATCCTCTCCTCTGTGGGTACCCCCCCAACCCCAGGCTTTGCAATCACCCCCAACCGTGTGCAGCCCCTGCTCATTAAACATGGCCCCTTGTGTTCTCCCAGACTCCTCTTCCCAGCCTTCTGGGCCCACTTGCACGGCTGACTGACAATGCTTCAAGGCTTCAACACTCCCCCAGCACCTCTGCCCCCTCTTTCCCCTCCCTGAACCGTCCAGCTTTCTGAACCACCTTAGAACTAGGACCCACCTGTGTTTTAAATAGAGCTTTATTGGGAACAACCACAGTCATTTCCGTGGCTGCTTTCGACTAAAATAGCAGAGTAGAGGAGTTGCCAGGGACCACCAGCTGCAAAGCCTGACACATTTACTCTCTGGCCTTTTATAGAAAAGTGTCCCAACCCCTGCCTTAGAATTATGGCAACCGCTGATGAAGAATTATGACCTGCCAGGCCACGCACCAGGTGACTTAAGGCTAAGGAGTTTAATCCTTATAAAAACTCCCGTCAAGTGAGCTTTGTTAGCCTCATTTGGTATGTAAGAAAGCAGAGGCATAGAGAGGGTGAGTAACTTACCTAAGATCACACAGCTGGTAAGCAACCACCCCAGGCTCTGAACCAAGGCTCAAGATCTTTCCAGCCCCTGAACAACTGAGTCTTCTTAAGAGCCTCCCAGGACTCTTGGGACAGCCTGGTGTGAAGCCCTGAGTCCTGGTTTTGGTGACTATAAACCTACCCAGGCCCTGGGGATGCTGATCCCAACCATGGCCCTCTCCTGGGAGTGGGGGCGGGGCTGCAGAGCCCAGGCCTTGGCTCTGGCCCCCAACACCAACAGCCAGTGTGGGGGTGCCGGGGTGGGGTGGGACCCTGGATCGGGAACTGTCTGGCACAATGTGTTCTCGGCTCCGTGTGACCCTGCAGGGAAGTACAGCCCACGCAGGCCTCTGTTCCCTCAGAGCCGGGTGACACCCAGACACCCAGACTCTCTCTTCCCTCCCGCCCCCTGCCCCCGCCCCCACCCCCAACCCGCCCTGCAACAGACTGCAGAACCAAGCTCACTTGCCAGCTCGCAGGCTGGCTCACCTACCCTTCCACGGAAAAGCAGAAACCGCATCCTGGTGCTAGCGAACACCCAGACACAGCGTGCCTGTCATTTTTCTCTCTGTGCTGTGACAGCTGTGGCCTGCTCCTGGCATTTAGTGCACCCCCTGCGCAGGCCTGAGGTGACAAATTCAACAGAGAAGTGCGGAAGGGAATGCCAAATGAGCTGAGAAGAGGAATTTCACCCTGGAGCAAGATGTGAGGGCTTGCAGGTATTTTTTACACCAACCAAAACACTGGTTTGCTATGATGCTAACAGCAATAACATAAAAAAGGGAAGTGCTTCCCTGAGTAGGTGCCTGTCTCGGGTCACTTGGGCTGCCTTAACAACAGACCACAGGCAGGTGGCTCGAACAACAGAAATGTACTTCTCACAGTTCTGGAGGCTGGAAGCCTGAGATTGAGCTCTGGCGGGGTTTGGTTTCTGGTGACACCCTCTTTCTGGTTGCAGATGGCCACTTTCTCCTGGTGTCTTCCCGCAGCAGAGAGATAAACCCTGGTGTCCTTCCTTCGACTCCTAAGGGCACCAGCCCTACCCAATTAGGGCCCCATCTTTATGACCTCACGTAACCTTTTTCAGGCCCTCACCGGCCCCATCTGCAAACACCATCACTTTGGGGGTTAGGGCTTCAACATGGACATTTGGGGGCAAGGGGGCGGGGACCACAAACATTCAGCCTGTCACAGTGCCCCCTCTTGCTAACTAACATCACAGACTGTTTCCAGCTCCACCGTCCCTCCCCTGACTTCTTCCAACCTTGTGAATGAGTAAAGCAGTGTTGGGGTGTGAAGGTGGGGGTGGGATGCAATGCTAATGTCTGCGGCTTTCTATGTGGCAACATGTATTTGGGTTATTTTAAAAATAGTTTCTGCAATCATGGGCACACGGTATCAGGCTGAGACAATTTGCTGTCGCCAGCAGCCCTGTTTAATTTCCATGGGGGGAAAAATAATGCGCAGTTTTAGTCTTGCTTTCTGAGAACAGGTGCTGGAGAGAAAGCTAGAGATAGGGGACCCCGTCGAGGGAGGCTGCCCCCTTCTGGACAGTCATGTGCACTACAAGGTACTGAAACAAAGAAAGTAGGTAAGAAGGTCATTTAACTTACTGGTCTGGAAGCCCCCTTGCTCAGCAAGCCTCCTCCCCTGCCTGCCCCCCAGGAATGCTGGGGGAAAGAGAGTACCTTTCCTTTCATGACTTTTCCCAGCCCAGCTACATCTTTGGCCTGACAATCTGTTGATATGATGAATTGCACTGATTAACTTTCAAATTCGGAACCAGTCTTACACCCCCCAGGGATAACCCTCCCCGCAATGGGGTTTGAATAGAGAGGGAAGCCAGGAAAGTCTTTGGTCCGAAGGACATCTTCCACGTCGTGTTTGTGGTCATGGGTCTGCAGCTGCGTGTGTTTGACAAATTGCACACGGGACTGTGTGTAGAACTATAAAGGGTAAATTTTACTGTGTGTAAATCACTCCTCAAAAAACCTAACTAAAAAAATCAATTGAGCCCTGGCTGGTGTGGCTCAGTGGTTGAGTGTGGGCCTGCAAATCAATGAATGGGTCCTGGTTCAATTCCCAGTCAGGGCACAGGGCACACGCTGGGCTGTGGGCCAGGTCCCCAGTAGGGGGCACATGAGAGGCTACCACACATTGATGTTTCTCTCTCTCTCTTTCTCCTTCCCTTCCCCTCTGTCTAAAAATAAATAAATAAAATCTTTGTAAAAAATCAATGGACCCCCCCTAAATGAATTTTAAAAGCCTGGACCATGAAGAAGAGAAAAACCAGCCACAGGCATTGTCAGAGGCTGGGAGTACTTCCTTCCGCATCTCGTCCTTGCGTGTCACCATTCACCCTTTGTCTGCTCTGTGTCGCCTCCAGAAGGCGTATGCGTGTTATCTTAAGAATCCTTAAACACGGTTATTATTTCCGGAAACCCAGCATCACGGTCGGTGCCATGTGTCAACCTGGTGTTGGCGTGAAGGTATTTTATAGCTGTAGCTGAAGTCCACCAGCATGCGGCGGGCCACACGCCCTGGGCAGTCTTGCACAGCTGGCCCTCCAGGCCAGGGCAGCAGGTGAGGCCAGCGATCTGCAGCCACATCTGTCCTCCCACTGTGCACCTTGGCGAGCGCGGCATTTTCCACCTCTGCGATGCTTCCAGACGCACCCTCCCACCCAGTGACCTCCCGCCCTGGGGCCATGGGACTCCAGGCCGCCATTTGGCCTCCTTGAACAATGCCTCTTGGGCCTCACAACAAAGAACCAGGCCTGTAAGTGAACTGCTTTCTCTGAAATTGCGAGCCATTTCGGAAATCCTTGCCAGGCCACCAAAGCGTCGCCACCCCTTCCTGAGACTTGGCTGTTCATCTGTTTGCTCTCTCTCTGTCGAGCTTCTTTCAGGTCCAGATGACATTTTTGGAGCTCCTAGGCCTGTTGGCTTGTGCTTATTTGCATGGCTAAGTTACCAACGTTTCAGATAGGCAGGAAGCCAATGGAAATAAAGGCTGCTTCTATACTAGGTACAGGAGGATTCCGCAGAAAATGTTTTCCATTTTAGACAGAAGGTGGAGGTGGGCAGAGGGGGCCCATATACAGGTGTGCTTCATATCAATCAGCAACTCGTTGCTTCTAATTGCACTTTCCCACGCAGTGAATTTGCCTGGAACAGAGCCAGGGGTGGCACAAGGAGAACAAAAGTCAGACAGGAGATGGCACTATTTGGGGGAGAGTTTCATGTCTGAGAAACCTTGTTCCTTCTGTGAAGTGACTTGGGCCTTTGGTCTTGCCGTGCGGAGCATTTTGCCGGCTGGACAGAGGACCCTGGCTGAGTCAAGAATCCGAATCAGAACGCCAGCCTCAGGTTCAGTGTTCTCAAGGGCTCAGAAAGGAGACTCTTAAATAGAGGTATTGAGACTTCAGGCTCCGTTTCCCTTAACTGGCCCTCATGGACCAGCTAAGTCCCAGCAAGCTGAGGCGCCTTGCCAAGGGTCCCCAAGGCTCTGCCTCACCTGGGGTTGATGGGAAGAGAAAGGGCACGTGTATGTTAACCTTTTCTGCAACTTTTTATATTAGAAACAGTTTTAATTGAAATCATTGAGCACATATACAGCTACATTTTTTTTTCTTTAAATGCTGTTCTCCAGTACCGTTTGAGACAGGAGAGGTCAGGGAGAGTGGGGAGGTGGGAGGATGGGGCTGGAAGGAATAAACACTTGTCACATGTGGAAAGCAATTACACCTGTGCCCAGGCCTGGCGTGCGCTCATGTGTGTGCATGCATGCATGCATGCACGTCTGTGTGTGTGTGTGTGTACGTGTGTCACAGATGCAAAGATCTGGTCTGTGTCTGGCACTTTGCAGAAGCTCAGTCCTTGGTGGCTATTGGTCCTGGTTGGAAGAAGAGTGAAGACAGTAAGTCAGAGGAGGTCTTGGGAGCAAACATTTAGGATTTTTTCTTGCTCTCAGTGAGAGAAGCTCCTCTTGAACAGGTGTGTGGAAAGCAAGGAGAGAGGGATGGAAGAAGCAGCCTGGAGGGCTTGCCAGCTGTGGCCGGGGGGGTGATGGGAACGACATCCTCCCTCCCTCTCATTTCTGCTTCCTCTGTGTGCCCCTGTCTCCTGCCATCCTCCTGTGCCCGTGAGGTGGGAACCTTGGTCCTGGGTAGCTTCAGGCTTCTGCACTACAGCCTCCAGGCCAAGGAGGAAAATAACTTTCCTGGGGGTAGAGTTAGAAAGATCTCAGGGAAAGTCCCACAACTGCAGGTTAGCTCCACAAGGGGACCCTGCTATTGGCCTGGCTGTGGTGGGGGGCGGGGCACTTCTGTGATTGGTGGGTGCCCCCAGAATCGCATGGGTGGAGCAGGGGGAGAAGCTGGCCCCCGGAACAGGGTGGAGAGTAGAGCGAACAAGATGGCCCTGGTGGACCCGAGCTGGGCCTGGGGAGCCAGGGAGTGCTTGATGGGGGAGGGGAGGGGGCTGCGTTCCACTCAGGGACAGAGAGCAGGTACTGACACCAGGGACACAGCCCTGCGGAGTAACAGGAGGCTCAAAGCAACAATGCTGATTTCTTTGTCATAAAATCCACACCTCACCACTTCAACTTCTTCCGAAGATTCTGGATGTGTTCCACGTTTCCCAGAAGCCAGCAGTGGAGGCGAATCCTCCATCCCAGACTTCTGGGCTCCCCTCCCATCCTGGAACCTCAGGAGACAGGAACAACTTCGAAGTGTCTGGAAAGTGCTTATTTCCCCCACCGCCGACATTCCAAGTTTTAAAAGTTTCTTTGCTTTCTAGAGTTGTTGTTTTTAAAACGGAGCTATTTTGGGTAAAAATATAAATATCCACTGCTCAGACTTGAGACACAGCTGCAGGCTCCTGCTCTAATCACTTTCCGAAGAGCTGTCCCTCCCAGGGACCTGAACTCTGCCATTGATGGTGGGCGGAAAAGGCATAAACCAGGGGCCATTCAGGTCTCCAGGTTTATCACAAAGACATTCAGGCCACAGGCCACAGGAGCCGCTGCAAAGCTGTGCCTCCCAGAAACCTGACAGTGGGCAGGCACGGGGATATCTCAACCCAGGACATGCTGCTGCCTCTGAGCCTTGAACCACGTGACCAACCATTGCTGTCTCCTCTTTTTATTTTTTTTCCTTTTGAGGTCCTCCCTTCTCCTCCTGCTATCGGTCAGGTGACCATCTCAGTAATTCCCAGTGTAGGTCACTGGGAGGCCTCATGAGTCTCTGGCAGGCACCCTGCACTTCCGAAGCTTTCCATTTCAGCATCTCATGGAGCGCGGGCTCCCTGGGATGGAGGGACAGTCGTGTGGCTGCAGGGGAGGAGCTGTGCGGAAGGGACGCACCATCCTGTTCATGGAGCTGCCAGGGTCTCAGCACACCAGTGCTCCCTCCCTCCTTCTTCCCTTCCTCTCCCCTCCCTTCCGTCCTTCTCCCTTGCCCTAGGCCGATGCAAGTCGTGTTCCTCTCACTAATGACTACAGCGCGTCCTGGCTGAGCACTTGCTCCGGGAGCCGTCTCTGCCCAGATGTGTGCTCCACGTCTCTGAAAGCCGCCCACCTTCGGAATGGATCCACCACAAACCCAACCCTGGCCTTCCCACCCCACCCACCTCCTGTCCCCTGTGCGTCTTCATGTGTCCCTGCCTGTGACTGGTCACAGGCAAGCACCCACCTCTCCCAGAGCCTGGGGGAGTTCTGGGGAGCAGATGCCTTTGAGTTTGTCACGGCCCCTTCCCTCCTGGTCTGAAGCAAGCTCTTTGGTGGTGGGGAGGACACTGTTTGTCACCCTCCAGCAGAGAGGCACTGGCTGGCTCTACCACGTCACCCTTCCTGAGGACAAGCGAACTGGGGCTGGGAGAGGAGAGACCAGTGTGCCTGGGGGTTCTTCCCCTCCCAGGGCAGGACTCCAGAGAAATGCTGTCTTCACCTCCTGCTGTGCCTTTCCGCCAGCCCCTCTGAAGCCGGACACCTCTGCAGAAAGAATCCTCTGGCATAAGGTGAGCACAGGAAGAGTTTGGAAGATGCACAAAATCAAGAAATGCACCCTGCGGTGTCAGGCGGCCTTGAGACAGCCTTGGCCCATTATGCTGTCTTGGGCTTTGAGTCCTGGTTTCAGCAGTGACTAAAGTCAACCCTCAACACAGATGCCGCTTCTGGGGCCTTGAAAGGGCTCCTGTGGTTGAGCGTGCAATCTCACCAGAAGGTCATCCTTTGAAGTGATTCGCTCTTTGACCAGAGGTCACATCAAGGCCCTTGAGACAGCAGTGTCTCTCAGCAGACAGACAAGGACACTGCCAGTTAGTGGGCTGGGACGGCCCGTCCCCAAGGGTCCTGGGCTGACATGAGGAAGCAGCAAGAAGCAGGGCCTTTCCCTTGGAGTGTGAGACTCGACCCCCACACAGCACCCAGAGCTGAATACAAGGCTGCAGATGTGGCCTCCTTCGAGACCCCAGCCTGCTGCTCCTGATGCATCCGAAAGCAAAGGATCTGTTCTGTCGACCACATCATGGGCTGATGGACACGGAGTAGCCCATCCATAACTCCCTGGGTGTGAGAAGAAGCGTGGAGGATTCTAAATCCCAAGCACTCCTATTTGATTTAACTATTAGATTTGGTTATTAGATTTCCTCTTATTAGATTGCCTCTGCCTGTCAAGAGCTTTTTGAATTCTGATGCGTTCTCATACATCTGGTTCTCTTCGTCCACAAATTGGACAAGCTGTCTCGCCTTCAACCAATCATTAAGGAAGATGTTGGCTGGGCCGCGCGCTACGCCCTGCCAATTCCCTCCAAGGGAACATCAGTCCAGCCAGTCCCTTGTTAGAACCAAACGGCTAGGTATAAGTTCTCCTAATCACTCTTACCCGGCTTCTTGTTTACTCGGGAGACTTTAACAACTGTGTGCGCCGTACACACTTGCCTCATCAACCCGTCAGGCACTCAGGACAAGGAAATGAGTTTCATCTGTACACTTATTCTTCATAAGCCCAGCCTGGGTCCCGATGCTCAGGTTAATGTGCAGATTTCCGGAGGAGCAGCTCGTACAAGCGCCCCAGGAGAAGAGGGGTGTGGAGAAGATCTAAATGAAGGCAAGGCCCACCGTGGGGAAAGGCAATGTTCCTAACAGAAAAGACAGCAATAGGAAATGCTGCTAAGAGAGGGGGAGGGAGTCCGTTAAGAACCTATCAGAGATCTGTTCAATTATAAAGATGAGAGGACACAGAGATTGGAGAAGCCACCCGAAAGGTCACATGAATGTTTATTACATAGAAAAGGGGGAAAGGAAGAAAAGGTTTCCAAAACCATATTTCCAGGATTAAAAAAAAAACACAAACACAAACTTGGAATGCCAGAGATGCCATGCTTTATATATTCATGAGAGGAACGTGTGTGTGGGTAGAAATATGTACATGGAGGTCTGTACAGGGTTCTTATTGTCATACTTGGTGTTTTTTCATTACATGTACAGTAATGGTGCTTGAGTTATGATTTCAAAGCTGGCAGAATGTGGAAGAACCGGGAACCCTGCTGAGCGCCCGTGGGGCACCGTGGGGGCCCCAGTAGCAGCGGTGAGTCTGCCAGGACTTGGTCCTGAGGGCACTGGGAAAGCTAAGCTGTCAGCAGGCCTGGGTCCAGGCTGCAGGCTTTGGACCGGGGCAAGTCTGAAGGCTTCCCTAAGCCCCTGACACTGGAGGTTTCTTCCTCTCTTGGAACTGAAAAGGCTCCAGGAACTGGGGGTGTGGGAAAAGCTGCTTGGCCGGACTGGATCCCAGGGAGAGCTGGTGGTGGGGCGGGTCAGCTCCCAGGGGGTCTGGGTAGAATTGAGTCAAGGAAGCCTTGGGGGATCAGAGAGCACAGTCCCGTCAGGGGACACTAGAAGTGTACAGTGATTCACGTAACGGCAGACACTGGGACCCAAACACAGCCGGTCACGGTGTGGAAACACTGCAGTTCACGGCACAACACTCACCCGTGTACGCACAGAACCGGTCTCGTTTTTATGTATGTTGTTTAAAAAACACGGCACCATGTGCAACGGCACGGAACTTAGCCAGTGAACATGGCCTGCCAAGGGCTCCCACAGGGCGCCAGCCCATTACAGCCAACACCACCCTGGCCCCCTCGGAACATGCACCCAGCACTAACCCAGAGAGCACTGTGGACATGACCCTGCCCCCTCCTCGCCTCACTGGTCCCTGTATTGGGCAGGTGGGAGGGGTGTGGGAACAGAAAAGGGCCTCAGATGAGAGGCTTGTCTGCAGCTCAGGGAGACCCCAGAAAACAACCACTGTCCCCCTGTTCTCTGAGCAGACTCACCTCCCACCGAAGGCCAAGCTGGGGTGTGGGTGGGGCGGGGTTCAATGCTGAGCCCATGGGCCTGGGAAGAAGGGTTCCAAAACCAGGTGTCCTGGAGAGAGGACAATGTGCAAATCTGGGCCCCTGGGTGGGAGTGACAAATGCAGTA
This sequence comes from Desmodus rotundus, assembly GCF_022682495.2. NCBI lineage: Eukaryota > Metazoa > Chordata > Mammalia > Chiroptera > Phyllostomidae > Desmodus > Desmodus rotundus. The sequence goes on along the minus strand of NC_071396.1, from coordinate 11,890,112 downwards.
AGTGCCAACAGCCAGAGGCCGGGCTGGAGGAAGGTGGCTCCTGGGGGGGCCAGGCCCCCTTTGGAGATGTGAAGCCCCAATCCCAAGCCTCCCATCAGACCCTGTCCGGCCCCCACCCGGCACTCAGGGGCTGCAGAGTGAGCTCGTGTGCGTGCGTGTGAGTGTGTGTCTGTGCTCTGCCCGTTTAGGGGTGAAAGTGCAATGGGGGGTACTGTGGAGTCCGGACCAGCTGGCGTGGCTGGCATTTTGGCAAATCCAGGCAGGAGGAGGGGAGAGGGGCTGGGGACAGAGAGTTCCAGCAAAATCAAAGCAAGAGACAACTTGTGCCAGGAACTGAGACACATACAAGTGGGACCCAAGTGGGACAGGGTCAGGAGGAGCGAGCGGAACTGTGGGCCAATGTTTCTGTTTCACTACAAAGAGTTCCAGTGGCAGGACTGCCAGCCGGAGTCCACAAGACCTCCACAGGAGACAACAGCCGCTCCCTGTCCCAGTCCCTGTCCCTGTCCCTCTCTCTCCACTGGATTGGCCCCTCCCAGCCCCTCGCTCTTATAGAAATGGGAAAAATAATGACTGCCCAGGCCCCTCCTTGTTCCCAACCTACAGAAGTTTAAACTGAGGCAGGAAGCAGCAGAAGAGATGAACAGCACTGAGTCTGGAACTCACGTGCACAGCTTGGGGAGCACTTGGGGTCACTCTGGTTGGGGTTGCCCCGGCTGTCCCCAAAGGGGCTCAGCCTATCTCATGGGATTTGGGTGGATTCAGAGCCTGAGCTTACACATCTCTGGATCCCATGAACCTTTTGAAGCTCTAAGAATCTAACAGGAAGAAAACTGACAAAAACACAGGACCCCGAGTGACGCCCACCCTCTTGGGCCGACCTCAGCCTCGCTTCCCTGACATCCTGGCCCCTCATCTTTGCAGTGAAGGGTCCAGTCGGTCCTTGGGGACAGGATGTCCCCTCACCTGCCTCTGCTCGCCTTGCTATTTCACCTGGGGAGCCTGGGGACTGGGATGCTCTCCAGGAAAGTGGTATCTTTGATTGTTGCTCCGAGGCTGTGCCCAGGACCCGCTTGGGCCACATCAGTGCCCACTGAGTGCTGGCTGAAAGCCGAAACAAGCTGGGAGGCCGCAGGTGTGAGCCAGCGCCAGGGGACACGGAGGAAGGCCTGCTGCTGCTCAGCCTCCGCCCGGGTTCCAGGAGGGGGGACGTGCATAGCATACGGTCAGCATCCTCTTCAAACTGTTCCCCAAGCCTGGAGCCCCCACCCACACACAAGGTCACACATAGTCCCTCGGAAGGTCAGTGCAGTGGGGGCGCTTTAAAAGGGCTCCTCCCTGTCCAGCCCCTCCAAACAAACCCACGAGAAGGAGGGATAATAATAATGGTGAACAAGGCCCGAAACCACCAACTGGTTAATTTACATTTAAGTGAAACATCCCAAGCATTTTACACAGTGTAGGAGGCTTTCCTTGCCAACATCACTGACAGATAAAAACAACCAGTGTCACTAAAGCCTGAGGTGGCCTGGGAGCTGATGGGGCCCAGGCTCTCAGCCCAGGGTCAGACAGCCCCGCCCCACCCCCAGCTCAGGCCAGGGGCCCTGGAGGAGCTGGGTCCAGGCACAACCGAGTAGCCCTCATAAACCCACCCTGTCTGGGCAGTCACAGGAGACCAAATGCCCCACGCCGTGCTGAGGCAGCTCCCAGCATTGGGAGGCTGTCCTTGACACTGAGGCTGACGCATGGGTCTGGGCCACAGAAGGAGGGCTTCTTCCTGTATATCTCTTCCTTATCTCCCCTCAAGGGCATCCAGGTGGAGGCCCCAGCCGCAGGACCCGGGCCTTCCCAGCCGGAAGTCCTGGCTCTGAGACAGACTCAGAGCTTAAGGTCCAGTCCCGCAGCCTCCGCATCCATAGGACACTCCCAAACCCCCGGTGGCTCATTTTTACTCCAGGGCTCCCTCCACTCTGGCTGCAGGGAGCTGCCACTCTAATCCTGGGATTGTCTCCTTTACTATGAAGCTCTCTGCACCCCTGGGACCTCCCAAACACCCATGGCCAGGGAATGTCCCATGGGATTCTGACTGATGGAAGGCCAAACCTGAAACCTGCCCTGTGACTTCTGGACCTTCACCTTCGTGCTGTGCCATTGAGGCAAGCCTAGCTCTGTCCCCAAAGGTTAGGTGTCAATCAAGCACTTGCAGGCCCAAGACCCCTAGCTTTCAGCTGGCGGGGGCTTGTTTAATTAGTGAATTCTGGCCATGTGACAGCCCAAGGGGTCAGCTCGGACCGCTGGGGGCGCACTAGCCACTGTGGGCCGATGACTTGACAGTATTTGAGCCGATTCTGCCCATGTGCCGGTCTACACAGGCTCGCTGCTCAAGACCCGCGGGGTCCTCCTGGTCTTTTCCACATGGCAGCTGCCTGCAAAGGGGCTTCCTCCTGAGCCTGATGTCTTCCGAAGTTTGGGGATGTCCTTCCAAGTACACAACCTCCTGTATGAAGCCATTCCACACTGGGACTGATGGTGACACCTGTCACTCAAAAAAAAATTCCCACCTGTGTCTGGATTGTGTCACTAAACATGCGACATGAATTGCTGTCTCTACCCCCTCAGTAGCCACCCCCAGCCCCAGCCAGGAGAACAGCACTCTCCCCTCCCACTGTGGGGGAGCCTCCCCCATCTCCAGAGACCTGTCATTATTTCAGGGGGCTATGCAAACTCGGGGAGCTGCTGGGGGCAGGGCTGTGGGCTGGCAGCTGTGGAGGGGTGGCTGGGCCCTTGCGCCGTTATTCCATCAGCTGAGGCTGTTTTATCTGATTCTAGGGGAGGCTCCCAGCTTAGGCGCCGCTTCCTCGAGAGCATCCAGGGGCCCGCCGGCTGTCTTCTTGGCCTGGAGAAAGGGTCTGGCTTTCTGATCAAACCAAATCTGATTCCACGCCTTGAAAACGCAGCGGCTCCCAAACGTGAAAGCAGCAGCAAAGGCCGGGCTGGCATCCGGAAGACAGGAGGAGGGAAGAGACAAAGATATGCCAGGTGTGCAACACAGCCCCCTGCAGTGAGGAGATGCTCGTCAAAACTAAGGGGTGACGGTTGGCTAAGATCAGGCCAGGAGCAGAGAACCTGCCCCAAATTGGAGCACAGGGGTGGGTGAGTGGCTGGGGGGGGTACCAGGAAGCTCTCCAGGTCACAGGGACCCCCAGGTGTGCCTCCCCGGCGAATCTAATTCACTGATTAATTAGAAAGCCCAGTGCACGGGGAGGGTGGGCCGCTGCCCCAGCTTCGGGTTTAAGAACAGGGTCTACGCAAACTGGCCCCCAATGGGGCTCATGATGGAGCCAGGGGCCCTGTCCAACATGGAAAAAAAATGGGCAGACAGGTCGCTTCTCCAGCCCTGGCCGAACTCTGACTGAGCCCCTGACCGACAGGAACAGCCCCTCAGAGAGGAACATGCCCCATGGCACAAAGCCCAGTGGGATGGGAAACTTGGCTCGGAGGCAGTCGCACTAAAATTTTAGCGATTCCTACGTGAGAATGGAAATGAAACCCGACATGGAAGTGTCCGCCTTGTCACCATCATGTTGGAGCTTCTCCCTCCTCATTTCACACTGATACGTGACTTGCGGTGACCTGGACGACTTGGGCTGCTTCCTGCGCCCCATGGGGTTGACTGTAACAGTCACCGAGGTGTCTCAAAGGGACCCAGGGTCCCTTTGCAACTGGAGACATTCCTGTGTCACGTGTTGGACGGTGGAGCGCTGTTCCAGACTGCGGGGTGTTAGGAAATGTAGGGTACATGTCTGCTATTCTCTGTCTCAGACCCAACAGCTCTGAATTCAGAGGCCCATCCATCGCAAGGACTTCAGAAAACGGACTGTGGGCTGGAAACTGTGTTCAGTGAGCTGTGGAAGGCGGCCAGGTGGGGCCCATGCAGAGCTGGCTTGGCCATTCTGGGTAAGAATGAGATTCGTGGAGTTGGCCCCAGGAATGGGGCCACTGGCCGCCCCCTCAGGGAAACAAAGGTCAAACATCCCTGGGCTTGGAAGTTTCAGTAGCAAGGAGGTGGGGGATGTGATAAGGGAGGGCAGGGCTAGGTCACACCTCTAGGGATCCGTGTGTCCCCTGCCACCAAAGCTGAGGGCACAGCAGGCCTTGCCACTCTGGGCTAGAATCTGTGTATTTTCACTGCCACCCTGGAGCTGCCTCTAGGAGGCCACTCTGGCAGGGGCTGGGGACCCAGAGGAAGTGTCCACCACAGTCCTGCCCCTTGGTGAGCCCCTGCTCACCTGGACGGGGACACTGCTGCCTGGCCCCACCACTCAGGTGTCCCCTTGCTGTTGCGGATGCAAGGTGTGGGGTGGGAGGGAACAGGAATGTTCCAGCCATGCTGTCTGCACTCCGCACTCCCCTGGAGATGCTCTGCTTGCCTGAGCCCACAGGGCTTTCTAGATGCAGCAGAGGAGGGACTGGCAGCCCTCAGAGCCTGCTGAGAAAAGCAGGTGCACTTCCAAAATAAATAATATCTTCAAATCCCCCCGTCCACTCCAAACCCAGGAAATAGCAGAAGACAACAGGCAAGGTCCTTGTGCCCGCCGCTGCTGGACGGGGCCCTCACAGGGCCGCCTGGACTTCTGGTGGCTGGCCGGGCTCAGAGCTGCTGCGGGATGCCCTGTTCCTTGTAGCCTGTGAGGAAGAAGCAGAGGAGAGATGGTGAGACACCCACGTCCTTCGGGGGTTTCTCCGGGAGCTGCCCCCAGACTGGGCTCTGCTCAGGAGACCTTACTCACACAGACAGGTAAATGGCTCGCACAGTCGGGGTCCCACTCTCCCCCAGGGCATTGGCTTTTTAATGGAAATCAGAAGGATGGATGGAGAACTGTGGAGCCTGGGGTTACTGGAGATACAGGAGAGGAGGGTGTGGATGGTGGGGGTTGGAAGGTTATCAACACACCCTGAAGCCACACCCCTGCACACAAGTGGCCCTGGTGTGATTTCCCAATGCAGAGCCTGGGAAGAAGGGGCCAGACAGGCTCCCCGACGTGATGGGCAGCCGGGACATGTAGATGGAGAGGAAGAAGGAAGACAGGAGGAAGACTGCATATAGAAGGGAGTGACCATGTGTGTGTTCATCCAGTTACAGCTGGATGGTGGTGTCACAGGCAACGGTGACTGAGGGTTATGAGCCTTTAAAACATTGGTGATAATTATGAGACCATTGGGAAAACTGGCCACTGTTGATACTAGAGAATTATTGCTAATTTATTTGGGTATGGAAGGGTACTGTGGTTATGTTTAAAGAAAAAAAAAAAGATACTCATGCCCTGGCTGGCGTGGCTCAGTGGATTGAGTGCTGGACTTAGAACCAAAGGGTAATTAGTTCGATTCCCAGTCAGGGCACATGCCGGGGTTGCTGGCCAGGTCCCCAGTAGGGGGTGCTCGAGAGGCAACCACACACTGATGTTTCTCTCCCTCTCTCGTTCCTTTCCCCCTCCCTAAAAATAAAATTTTAAAAAGAAAAGATACCTACTGAAATATTCAAGGATAAAATTATGGTCTGGAATTTTGAGTGTTTTTCTCCTATTAGCTGGCAACTTAGCCCAAAAAGGAGCTTCAGTGACTTAACTGGGTTTTTTTTCTCTTTATTTATCAGATTCTTCCTCAATTTTCGGCACCAGTACCCCAGTGCTAGGTCTGGGGTGAGATGTCGGGGTACCGGGTGAGACAAGAGTGGCTGAGATTTGACAGCTGTTGAATTTGGGCTTTTTAGAGACTCATTAGGCTAAGCCCTCTGTGTTTGTTTATGTTGGAAAACTTTCCAAAATAAAAAGCTAAAAATAGACACCAGTTGACTAACTGAAAGAGGGGGTGTGTGCAGCAGTGGGGTGGGGGTGGGGCACCCAGGCAGCCCAGGCCCCAGGCTGGGCCCGCATGGACAGACTCACCTTGGGAAACTTGGGAGCAGCGCAGATGTGAGGCAGCAGGTGAGGAAGAGAAAGAAAAAAAGAAAAGAGTCTGAAAACAGAGGACAGAGGGGCTGCCTGAAATATAAAAAAGGGAGGGTGCCAGGGGGCGGGGGGTCTGGGAGACGGAACAGGGGTGCTCAGGACCCACAGGGACCAGCCGTGCGGCCAGCGGTGAGCCCCACTGGTGTGTGCACAAGGCAAGGGTGGTCCCCTCCCCAGGAGTCACACCTCACACATACAGGAGCCACCTCTATAACATCTAATGCTTTGGGAAAGGCCCAGGCCCGGGGATGGCAAACAGAATTGGTCTTGCAGGCATCTTGGATCAATTGGCAGCAACCGCCCAAACCCTGAGGGCGGTAAGACTGTTCAGCAGAAAGTGTCACAATTGATTAGCAATGCCTGCTGTGTGCCTAGCATTGGAAGGAAGGTATTGGAAAACTACCAAGTATTTATTGACCCATGATTGAGACAGGCTGTGCACTGTTCCTTGTTTATTATCTATATAAGTAGAGTATCATGCTTGCACGCTCCTCATTTTAACTCCTACTTTGTCTATATTTCTCTGATGCCCCTCCTGAGTTTTTTTCCCCCAATGGTATGTTTGTGGATGACACCCTTGACAATGCCACGTGGAAAATCAGCCTGTGTGGCTACAACTGAAAAGTTCCCTTCGTTTTTATAGGAAGGGGCCCGAGCGACCAGACAGAGGAGAGACCATCTGCCAGGAGAGACGAGCCAACTGTGGCGATTCCCTCCCAGGTAGCCACCCCGGGACACACACTCCACTGTTGCGTGGAGCCGTCCACGCCCACGGCACCGTCCCCAGAGTGGCAAGTATTCTTGCTTTGAGGAGGGTTTACTTTTTGGAAGAAGTGCAAACACTCCTTGTTGCTGAGATGGGTGAGCCAGTCTGGTGGCCGGTGGGCAAGGTGAGTGGGTAGCAGTGAAGTGTGACGGGTTTTCCCGTGCAACCCTCAAGTCCATCACCAAACAGTGTCCCAGAGAGTCTGACATAAAGACAGCAGCCCTGGAGCCGGTGTGAGGACATCCTTGGAGCTGACCCTGACCCACGGGAAAGGCTCTAACTCTGGGATGCCCTGGCCGTCCAGCGGACTCACTTCCTCCCCAACCTCTGCTCCCGTGACCTTCTCCCAGGTGGCCTGTCCGACCAGTCCGCCAGCTCTGCCGATCTCCTCAGGCTCTGGCACCTGCAGTGCCTCTGGCCCGTGACTTGATTGGTCACTGACCCAAGGCCTTGCCTGGTCCTGTGTGTCCCCGATCTCGGATCCTCACAGGATCCTGAACTCAGACTAAATTGGCTACAGATCATTTTAGATCATTCTAGGGCCCCCCGGAACCCCAGGCTTCCCCTCCAGCCTCGGCTGTTCTTACCTGGCACACTTTACCTTTGGCACTGACAGTCGCACCTGGGAAGGTTTTGTTGGGTGTAGGACACTGGGAGGATCGTGGGGGGTGGAGAAGCGCTAATGCCTGAGGAGATGTGGCCCCTGTTAGTGAGGCACCGTGGCCTCATGCTATAGACAGAATGTGTGAGAATGCAGGGGACGTGCATGGGCCACAGGGAACGAGCATGGCACTTAAAATAGCGGTGCCTGTCTTAAGCTCTTGCTAGGTTATTTTAAAAACGTTGATCAAGTCGTCTTCGGTCAACTTGATTCCGACAGGTCAAGCCCTTTCGCAAAATAGTTCTGTGTCTGATTCAAGTTTATGTGAAACTATTGGTGAAGGTCTACACAATGCCAGCTAGGAAGTAAGGCTTTCACATCCGTGGACAAAGAGCTTGGTTTAAAAGAAGGAGAAACTACGCTGCTCTGGCTGTGAAAAGCACAGTTACACGGTTTCCTGTGGGCAAATACACCAAGTGGCCTTTCCCTTCTTTCTGGAAAGTGCACAATAGAGGGACAGGGAATGGTAGGCACAGGGGACCGAGCTCCCCTGGGCCACACCCTGCTGCCTGGTGTTGTCAGACGCGATACCTGATGTGTCTGAGCTCCCGGGGGCTCCCTCCCTCTCTCACTCACACTCTCTGGCTTAGTCTCTGCCCATCTGCACTCAAGAATCCCAGCAGGCATTGCAACAGGGTGTGCAGGGAAGGTCCCCTCTGCCCGGCAGCCACAGACACGAGTGAGAAGGACACAGGTGAGCCTTCGGGGAGGGGGCACGGAGCAGGCCCAGCAGATCTCCCTGCCAAGTGCCCACGCCCTGCAGGATCACAAATGCCCAGACCATTCTGGCCCCCGCTCCTCCTCCAGCTCTGCTCCCCGCATCCCAGCCCCAGCCCCACAAGGAGGTGTGGCTCCAGTGGCTACTCACTCGCAAGGATGACCATGTCCATGCCCCAGAAGATGCTCATGATCCAGCCCACCATAACAATCGCCGTGAGGATCTGGATGAGGGCCGCCGCGATGTTCAGCCAGAAGACACAGCACACGTGCCTGTCCGGGAGGTCGGTGCGGGCTCCGCACAGCACGGTGAAGGCGGAGACGAACGTCCCTGTGAGCGGCGGAGGGGACAGCCATGTTAGGGTGCTGGGAGCTGCAGCGTCATGCATCTCCGCCAGGGGCCCAGCTGCCCACCCTCTGGGGGCTTGGAGAGAAGCAGCCTGTGTCCAGCATCTTCCCCCGCAGACCCCGGCCTACCTCTTGTCCCCACACTAGAGGGACCAACGAACCACCTGGAGGAGGCACAGCACAGCTGCCAAGGCACCTTTAGGGGAACACAGATGGCGTGGCAATGGTCCCTGCCATCAAGGAGCAGCCTGGGGCAGGGGAGCCTGCGACAGGAGTGGTGATGTAGGGAAGGGGGAGGGAGGAGAGGGAGGACATCTATGGAGGGCTTTGAAAGCCTGGGTAAGGGGCTTCCCACCCCACAGGGAACTGAGCTCTGATGGTTGGAGCAGGAGGGAAACACAATGGAAGCAGGGTTTAAGAGAAGGAGTTTGTCAGCAGGGTGTTGGGTGGGCGGCCAGTGTCTGAGAAAGACGGACTCGGAGAGGGCAGCAGCTGAGAGATTATGGGGACGTGGACCCTAGAGGACGAGGAAGAAACAGGGGACTTGGGGACCGTTAGGAAACGCGCGCCACCATCCTTTGCCTCGGCTAGCGCATCACGCACATGGGATATGAGATGAACCCAGGCCGATGCCACTGGGAGAGAGAGCCCTGCTGAAGTGGGAAGATGGTATGAGGTGAACAAGAGCACACGCCCGCCATGTGCCGCACTGTGCGCCCCTCTCTCCCTGCGTCCCCTCCGGGGCTTCCAACCATTGGAGGTGGTTGTTAGTGACCCCATTTTACGGCTGGGGAACCAAAGCTCAGGCAGGCTGGATGACTTGCCCACACGGCGCAGCCCGGATTTAAACCCAGACCCATCGAGTTTAGAAGCCTAAGCTCTTTGCAGTCTAGGAGGTTGCACCCTTACATTAAAAAGTTTAAAAGAAGTTGGTATAGCTTCTGTGGGAAACAGTATGGTGGTTCCTCAAAAAATTAAAAATAGAAGTACCATGTAATACAAAAATTCCAATTCTGGGTATGTACCCAAAAGACTCAGAAATGGCCCTGGCTGGTGTGGCTCCGTGGATCGAGCGCCAGCCTGCAAACCAAACAGTCACCGGTTCGTTCCCCGTCAGGGCACATGCCTGGGTTGTGGGCCAGGTCCCTAGCAGGGGGCTCGTGAGAGGCAACCACACATTGATGTTTCTCTCCCTTTCTTTCTCCCTCCTTTCCCCTCTGTCTAAAAATACATTTTAAAAACTTCTTTCAAAAGAGGAAACTCGGTTCCTGAACTCTTAGAGTTAGAAGGTCTTCTAGTCCACCCCCTGTCCAAAGACGGACTCTCACCAAAATTGCTGAACTGATTAGAGGCCACCGGGCCTGTTCATGCTCCTGCCTGCTCGCCGTGGGGACAGGAAGGCCTAGGGAGCCCGCTCTCCTGTGGACACGCAGGGCTATGTGAAGAGTGGCGCTAGCAAAGACCTAGGCTCACCTGCTGGGCAAAGAGGGGCTGGCCCACGTGTTATGTGAAAGAGGAAGCAACCTTAGCTCATGGGTGGTGTGGGAGGGACTTTGGGTCCCTGCTCTCTCTTCCACCCATATGGACACACTCATGATAACTCTGAGACGTGTGTGAAAATACAAGTACATGGTGTGCATACTGACTTGTACGATATGTACCTACACTACCTGCAGCTGTACTGATTTAGATACGTTCAGTATTATTAAAGAATTTATTAACCATTATTAATTTGGATCAATCATTTCACTCATTAGGAAACAACCGTAATGGGACCCTTTTGCCACACAAAGTAACATACGCCATGGAAGCTACAGATTAAGTGCATGGATTTATAAGATGAAAACATTGTTTCAATCAATTCAGCAGGAAACTTTAAAAATGATTTTAGCACATTTTCACATGCAGGTGTTAATGATTTTATATGCAGAGCTCTCCCCAACAGCAACGTGTTAGTTCTGATTAGTTCAAGAGAGCCAACCACCAGCCTGTGCTGGGCCCTGGGAACACAGAGTCCAGACAGGCGGTGGGGGCTTGACCTACCCCCACCCCAGAGCTCCCATGCTGGCGGGAACACGGGTTGCAAGGGGACAGTGACATATTCCATATGGTTGTATCAGGAAAGGCTTCACAGAAGAGTAAGTGACTGGGGGGAGAGGAATGGAAAGCTGACGGGAAATGACCCAGGGCGGGGGGAGGAGGGCGGCCCAGGGACACCCCAGAGTGTATGTCTATCTGGGAGCTCAGAGGGTGACTAGGGACTGAGTGGCAAAGGGCAGCTGGACGCACAGATGAAAAACAAAGCTAGCTCATACTTTGTTGTAAAAACAACCCATAAATGAAAAGAATGAGGCCACGGTCAGACAGGAGTGGGACCCACGAGCCAGGCTTCTTCTTCCAGGAAACTGGAGGCCACTAGGAAGGGTTTCAACAGGGAATTACGCAGCCAGGTTTGAATTTTATCACAGACACTGTGACCCCGCCTCTGCGGAGGGGAGGATGGGTATACTGGGTGAGGTAGATAGAGGCTGGGAGGCAAGACAGTGCAGAAATCCCCTGCGAGGCGAAGTGGTGGGAAGGGAGTCATGGCAGTGGGGGAGGCAGTGGGAAGGACCCCATGCAGGAAAAGGAGGGCACGTCCCCAGGGTCAGCCACCAGCTGCGTGACTGCATGACAAGGAAAGATGCAGCAGGAGCACAGAATGGGTGTGGTTTTCGTACTATGTGGTGAGGGTGGAGCCATGGACCCGGTGGGAAACCGAGAGAGGCTGTGTCCATCAGCTGAGGAAAGACAAGCTGGGGACAGGGACTCAGGAGGGGTCAACGACAGCTGTGGAAGTCACCAAAGTGAATGCAGTCACCCCAGGAGGGCATGGAATTCAAGGCAAGATCAAGGGAAGACCCTGGGAGACTCACGATCTTAGGGCGAGCGAAGCAAGTGACCACAAAGGGGGCAGAGGGGACTTAGGGAGGGAGGTGAGGGAGGTGTCCAGACACAGGAGGGGAGAGCCTCAGGGAAGAGAAGGGGGAGGTCAGGGTCACCGGGGCTGGGTGGAGTCACAAGTGTGATTAGGCAGTGAGTGGGTGGACTGAGGGAAGGACTGGCGGGAGCAGGATGTCAGAGGCTACAGAAGCCAGAGGCTACAGAAGCGAATGAGGTATGGAATTCAGGGTGTGGTGAGCACCACTCAGCCCAAAAGTTCCTGGGAGAAACTGAGGCTGGTTTATCAGCTGAGGAGGAGCTGCAGGGAGGGGACCTAAGGACACAAGCAGATAAGGGATAAGTGGATGTCAAGAGTCAGATAAGATGAGAAGGGGAGGGGTGGGGGTCTACAGCGATCTTCCAAACTGGTTTGTGCATCAGAAATCTCAGACTGACTGTTTTTCAAAATGCTGCTTATAGGACCCCACCTCCAGACCGCCAAAAGCCCAGGATGGGCCCAGAGATCACTTGTTTAGAGATAAAAGAAGCATTGCCCCACTGATTCTAACACGCAACCAGGTGAGCGAATCCTGAGAGAGGGGAGAGGTTGTTCTCTCGGAGCCAGAGCCAGAAAACCACACAGCCCATAGGGAATGAGCCCACGATTCCAGGCCTTTCACTCCCTCCAACAGCGTCGGTCCCCCATGTGATCGCTGCTGAGTCGGGCAGGTGATCTTCTGTGGCCCAGGCAGGGAGACCAGCCCTGAGCACAAAGACGCCAGGTGCGTCAAGGCCTGGCCACACCGACTGGCGCAAAGGAAAGTGAACTGTACTGTCAAACACCAAAGTCAGTGTGTTACGGCACCTAGAACCAAGGCAGGGGCACGTGCTTGGTGTATCTGGGTCCTCCCATCATCCTGAGGAAGAAAGGCCTGAGGAGGACCTCCACCCCCACCCCATGGAGATTGACAGCAAAGACTGCCGCGGGCTTTGCAACAACCACAGGCCCCTCTGGCCACCATCACTGCTGAGGTTCCTGGCTTCCCCAAGGGGCTCTGCACTCAAGCCCCAGATGCAGGCAATGGGAACAGGGAAGCCTCTGTCCACTTCTGTCCTGGAAGTTGCAAAAGGTCCCTGGGGAGAGCGTCCCCAGCCTGGCTCCTGCCCCACACCCTGCTTCAGGTGGGCACCGGGAGAGAAGCAGCCGGAAGTGGGCTGGTGCAGCCTCACGTCAGAACAGACGGCAGACAAGCCTGGGGGCTGGAAGCATCCTTCAGGGGTCCCATCAGGTGCAGCCTTCGGCATGACTCACCTGGGAGCTGTGGAAGGCGCGGTGTTGGGGTGTTGGAAAGGGAGCCTCAGGCTTCTTGGAATTCAAAGGGAGGGGGGCAGAGCTGTCTCCTGAAGCAGCTGTTCTTGATACAAAGTGCTCCCCTGGGACGGAGGCCAGTGTGTCACGTCAGAGCCAGATGCCACCTGCAGCTGGCTCTGCAGTCATTAAGATGTGTGCTGCGTGTCCGTGGTAGTGACTTACCCCTGGACGCCCTCTGTCACTCCTCGGTGGGAGGGCTGGTTGAGCACAGCCTTCTTACCAGCACAGCCTTGAAGGTGAGCGTCAGGGACAGGGAGGAAATGTAACGGAAGGCTTGGCCAGGACTTCACGGCTGATATGGAAGGACAAGCCACACCCTATGAAACAGGTCCCATTGCCAGCTGCTGTCTAGTTCAGAGCCAGGATGTGATGAAAGGGAGACCACATTCAGGGTCAGACTCAGCCTAGGAGGCTATAATTCTCACACCGTAGCGGGACACAAAAAGAAGAGGAGATTGTGCTAAAAATGCACCTTGCTAAGTCCCACCATGCCAAGATTCTAATTCAGAAGGTGCGTTCATCATCTTTTCATCATTGTGCAATTATTTCAGCTGGAAATGGGAAGGCAAGAGAAGTGACTTTAAGTTCACAAGCAACTCTGGACAAAAGGCTTAGGAAGAAAGAATCAAAAGAGTTTGAAAGTACACAGGGTTGATGTGCCCATGGCTAAGCAAGCCAGAGAAAATGGGGTCTCGGTCTGCGACGGGGTTTGTTGCGTTCCTTCGGCCGTGCCTGTGCCTTCGGTTCTGATTCCTTAGGCAGGGGGGCAGGAAGGGGAGGAGGCTTCGGGCACGGCATGTTTGCACATGCTGAGGGAAGGCACTGTCTAGTTTATCAGCTCAACAAATTCTGGAGCAGAGGGTGAGAACAAGGTTCCCAGACCACCGTGAGTGGGAGCGTGTGCATCTTAGAGGCTAAAGGGGATCTGTGTGAGCCAAGGACGGTCAGCGTAGGGTTCAAGGCTGCGGAGCTCTGTGAGGACAGCTACATCCTCGCCTGGGAAGTGTTTTGCAGACCTGAGGAGGCAGACTGTGAAACTGAGAGAGAGCAGTGCAAAGCGAACCATGGTTCTAGCGTTTTCGTCATCCTGGCCACCCTCGGAGTTCTTCCAAACGATGCTGCCAGTGCCTTCGACCCACATGTCCTGGACCAGTGGCATGAGGGGTCTGGGAACTGTTTCCACCACTCCAAACAGCACGTCTACTGGTGGTCCCACCCCGATGAGGCCCCACCAGCCCATCGGAATGCTGGCTCACAAGCGTTTAGGGGGCACATATCTCCCCAAGTAAGTGATTGAGGGTCCCAGTGGCCAGTCTATCCGCCTTTGATCCACTAGAGATGAGGCTGCGAATTGATGATGACTTAAATCTTTCCGAGTATGGGTTTCATGGAAGAAAAATAATGATGGGTGGGCTTCTGTCTCCCTCCCCCTGTCCCTGCCCCCAGTAAAAAGAAGATATAAAGCATCCAGAACCACGTCACCCTTGCCCCGGCTGCTCCTCTGTGCCCAGGGCCCCTCTTCTCTTCTCCCTCTGCCAGAAAGTACCAGCTCAGGGTGCACACTGTATTCCTCCCTGGGCCTCAGGCAATCGCTAGGAGGCTGCCTGGAATCCAAGGCCTGAGCAACCCAGGAAAAGGCAGTAGTGGGGCATCTTGAAACAGGTAAGGGGGCTTAAAGTGAGACCTCAGTGAGGGACAGTCCTTATTTGCTACCACGCCACGGGGCGGGCCTTAAATTTTCCAACTGCAGAGGTCCATGGCATAAAGAAAGGAGGACAGGGAGCCCCCCTGGCTGTCACAAATACGTCTGTCGCCCTGCCTTCCAAGGACAGAGAAAATGAGACTAGCTCTTCCTCTGTCCCTCTTCCCTGAGACATCGGACCAGTTATCCTGTGGGAGGCCAGAGGGACTGGAGCTGAGATGAGTTTTAATGGTGCTGGGCTTTACATCAGGCTCCCTGAACTTGTTAGCAGTCTCCTCTGCTGTCAACCTCCCCTGCTAAGTCCCTGATGAGCTCCAAGATGTGCTCCCAGCCCTGGACAGACTGTGAGGGGCCAGGGAGCTGCAGATCAGGACTGCAGGTCTGCCCTCAGGGGCCCCAAGGAGGCCCAGGTGTCTCCCCAGGTCACTGAGCCCGAGCAGAAATGCAACCACACGGAGTTTCTCTGCTCCCAGTTCTGAGCCTACTCACGGCAGAGCCTGGGCTTCAGTAAGATGCCAGAGACAAACTAAGGAAGTGGGCATAGGGCGGGGAGGATGTAATGACCAGGGCAGCCGAGCCCAGCTGGCACTGACGGCCCCGGGGCCCAAGCTTCATCCTCCCACCTTCCGCAGGACGAGCACTAAGGATGGTCACTCTGGTGGAACGATGGGCAAGGGCAGTGGCAGTGACGTTGGTTACAGGAGACGACACAGCTTCCATCTCCTGAGAAGCCGCAGCCTGGCAAGATGACATTTCCACGGGTGGCTGGACACTGGGATGAGAAGAGAGTGGTGCCCCGCCCAAGGTCACAGCTGCCAGGGAGCCTTTCTGAGATCACCTCGGAGAGAATCTGCAGCACAATGAACCCCAAAGGCACTCCTGGGGATGGCGGCTGCAGGAACCCCAAGTCCTGCATCCCCCTCTTCCCTCAGCAGGTGTCTGTCATCCTCAGGGGCTAGGCTGAGACCTCTGGGTTCATGGGTGACCCTCATTCAATCACCCCATGACAAATAACATTTACAAAGCACCTACCGCGTGCTCAGCACTCAGCTTGTTGACCTTGAGTCAGTCTCTCCCTATTGTGGGGACAAGGCTCCCTGGACCTGCACCCCCCAGTGAGTGTGAGGCCAGGGGTGCCAGGCCCCAGGGGGTGCTCATCCATGAGAATGCCATGGGGAGCTGTCCCCAAGCTGTGGCCACACACACCAGGCATGTGGAAGGACAGTACCACCCTGCCACCCACCCGGGAGCCCTTGGGAGCAGAGGCCTGTGGGCGGTCATAGAGCATTTCCAGTCACCCCACGTTGGCCTGGAGGCCTGCATTCTTGGGCACGAAGTAGCCTCTTCCTTAAAATCAAAGCCAATCCTTCCCATTCACTCATTTTCCCGTGTATCCAGGTAGTGTTCATGCAGCACCTGCCAGGTGCCAAGAACATGGCTAAATCCCCGTGGACCCAAACGAGAAGGAGAGTCCCAGCCCTCAGGCCTCCCACGGGGTCTGAGCAGGACAGGTCAGGCACAGAACACACCACTGTGTGGTCACTCCTGCGAGGGGGCAAGATAACGCTGTGATTACGGAAGTGAGCTCTGACATCAGAATGCCAGGGCCTGGCTTCTGGCTGCTCCGCCCCTGGGCAAGACCTGGACAAGTAACACATGTCTCTAGACCTCAGTTTCCCCATCTACGAGAGGAAGATAATGATAGTTGCCTGCCACATGGCGGGGATGCGAGGACTCAGTGTGTGACAAGTACTTAGAAAGCCATGTACACTGAATAAGGCACAGATAGGAATATCAGGAGGCCCCTATCTGGTGATTGGGGAAGGGGTCCCCAGGAGGCAATGCAGGGGAGCAGAATGAGAAGTTACTACAAACAAGAGAATGAAGTCAAAGATCTCAATGACTCACGGTGGCTTGGAGCCAATGGCGCTGCTCTTCGCCTTTCTAAAACATGAATTACAACTGCTAAGTTCTCTGCGTCAGCCTCATGAAGCCGGCGGCTCAGGCCGCATCCGCATGCCGCGGGATTGTGCAGCCGGCGAAAATTACACGTATGACGACTATGCAGCAAGGAAGGCAAGCGCTTTATGTGCAATTACAAAACCAGTAGGTAGGCCGTGCCGGGGCCTATTGAAACCATTCCCGTGTGTGGACAAAGACTGGAGTGTATGAAGCCAAATGAAAATAGTTTGCCATGCAGAAGTAGAGGTAGCTTTTTCTGTTTTCTTTTTTTTTTCTAAACAAATTCTCTTTTCAGTTATAAAAAAGTTTCAGGCCGGCCAGGATCTTGCCAGGACCCAACTCTGCAAGGCTGTCCATCAAACAGCTCCTTACTGGTCATGGAGAAGGCCAGGTAGCAGTCAAGCAAACTAGGGGACAGATAACACACAGGCACCTGACACAGGAAAATAAATGACGCCCTGTGACCGTGCTGGGGCTGTGATAAACCCCCCGAACTCCCAGGAACGCCTCTGGAATACAGCCCCCAACCCTGGGGCGTCATTCCCAGGTAAGCAGGCAAAGGAGGCTCTCAGCTGAATGGGACGCTTGGGCTCACCTGCTGGAGGTGGGTTGCAAAGGTGGATACTGTGGGTCCTTGTTTGGCAGCCAGGAAATGACTGCTGGCCCTAGAGCCCCTGAGGAGCCACTGTGGGTTCATTTAGGTGGCCACACGACAACAACAGCAAGAAAGGAGGTGGCTTGGCTGAGCTGGTGCCAGAGGACCAGGCAGAAGGAGGCCTGTGTGGAGCTCGTACTCAGGTGCTCCGTGTCTGGCTGGGGACTCCCATAGGCCCAGGAGACACGCCTGCTCCTTCCTGGCACTGTGCCCTATGGGTTGGCCCGTGTGTGTGTTCCTATGCCAGGGACAACTTCCTGCCGGGGCTCAGCTTAATCACCCACTTCATTCACCTCCCTTGGCTGCAAATTGGCTATTTCCAGAAATGTATGTCACCCTCCTTGGGTGAGTCTGCTGGGAATGATTTAAAATTTTCAAAAGAATGTGTTGCCCACCCTGAGAGCAGATCCCCAGGGGGGTGGGGGTGGGGTACTCAGCTTGTTCTGAGCCACACGCCCTGCTGGAACCGATGACACCCAGGACAAGAGGATCATCCATAAAAGTGCATCCCATAGGTGTGAACTCTCCTGGAATGCTGGGACTTCTTTGCCCATGGAGTCAGGCCTCACCTACACTTCTAGACTCAGCCTGTCACCTACTGAGGTGCCCCAGGCCACCTCCACAGGACTCCAAGAAGCAGGTTCAAACAGAGAGAGGCATCTGGCATTTACGTCACACACGCTGATGGAATGCCAGGCACGTCAGCCAAGGCCCTGGAACATCAGGGTGTATGTGAAGTGTACCAGGTGGGTTATTTGTTACCTTATATCTATATTTACAACCAGTGGCAGGCTGGTGTCATTCTTGAGACTGGTAAATTACCCCTGTTTTTCTGCTTTGTTTCCACAGACAGCCCCTTGGAGGGTCCAGCAGAGGAACACAGCTATGCATAGCTGATGTCTCTTAGGCTGCTTTGGGCTGGAAGTAACACAAAACCAACTAAAACCAGCTCAAGGGCTAGGCAGATTTTACCGTCTCAAATAACAGGAAGTCCAAAGGTATTTCAGAGGTCGGACTATTAAGCAGGTCGGTTGGGCCATCAAGGGCCCGAGCTCTTTGTCTCTGCACTGACACTCTCGGTGGTGGCTTCAACCTCAGCCTGGTACCCAGAGGGCCACGGCAGCTCCAGAAACCTCAATCTCAGTGTGACAACATCTGGAAGAATAAAGATGACACCTTCCCGTGGCCCCCTTTTAGGCCTAAGGAAACAATTCCCCGATCATTGGGTCACCTGTCATGTCTGGACCAGCCACCCACCAGAGGTATGGAGTTCCAAGACTGGCACCAATCTTGGTGCAAAGGATGCTGGTAGTCAACATCACTGCCCACCCCACACAGCCTTACCAGGGAGCTGTGCCTCTCTCCTCTTCACCTCTGGGCACACCTCCTCCCAGGCAATCAGATGCTCCAAATCAACCCCAGAGACCTTGGTGAGATGTCACAACTAGCCATCCAGGGCCCCTTAGAGTAATCACTGCCTATTTAAAATGCCCTACCCAGGTGTCCATCAATGCACGAATGGATAAACAAAATGTGGAGTATCCCTGTGGTGGAATATTATTCAGCCCTGAAAAAGGAAGTGCTGGCATATGCTGCAACATGGATGAGCCTTGAGGATGTTATACTAAAGTTGTATAAGCCAGTCACAAAAGGACAAATATTGTGTGATTCCACAGAGACAGGAAGTAGAATAGGGTACCAGAGACCGAGGGGAGGGGAGCAGGAGTTAGTGTTTATGGGGCACAGAGTTTCCGTAAGGGACAATGAGTAACTTCTGGAGCTGAGTGGTGACCTCACACCACTGTGAGTGCACATATGCCACAGAGCTGGACACTTAGAAAGTGAATATGGTACATTTGATGTTACAAATATTTTACCACAATACGAAAAATGACCTTTCACCTCTACAAACCCTCTAGCCACCTCAGTGAGAGGTGAGGCTTTACCTGGGACCTAACACCCAGGCAGCAGCCTTGGGAGCTCTGATCACGTATAACCCCTCCACAACTGAATTCAATCTCATCGCCGCTTTTAAAGTCTAGCAAGAATCCCTTGTTCCTTCCCTGACTTGAATGCCCAGCTGATACGAGAGGTCCATCCCATAGGGAGGTAGAGTGTGAATGCCCAAATCAGGGCTCCAGGCCCCTCTAGGAGCACTCAGGGCAGGGGACCCCAGAACATACAGCATGACCACCCCTGAACCCGGGGCCATCCCTGTCCCTCTAATGCCACTCCTGCAGCCACCTGGCCAACAGCTCCAGGAGACTATGTGTCATCCCCTCTAACGAGGTGCTTCCGAGACCCGGAGTGAAGCCCGACCATCAATCCACCTGGCAGGGAGCGGCGGGGAGAGGCGCCGTGAGCCTTTCTGGGGACGCTCGGCTGATTACTGAGCCTGGGAGAGAATTACAGGGTCAAACAGAGCACTTCTGCAGCTGATGGATTTCTCGAAGCAAAACTCATTAGATGGAGGTAAGGCTTATGGGGGGCTTTGCAAGCCCGGGCAGTACTTTGCTTTCCAGCACTCCAAACAAGCAGGAATACGACAGAGGTGGAGGCCCGAAGCTGGGGAGAGCGGGACTGGGGCCCAGGCCAGCGGCCAAGGCAGGCTCTGGGGAGAAAGTCAGCACCAGACATTTCCTATTAGGGCAAGAAGACTGCAGACGCGAAAGCCGAATTTGTGCTGGGAGGGCCGCGAAGGCTCTAATCGCCTGAAAGGGGCCTGGAAGCGGGTGACCGCGGAAGGATACGGTTGGTTATGTTTTTCCCTCTCAGAAATGGCACTTTGGGAAACCTTGTCCTGTTATAGATTCCCAGAACTACCCCCACGTTGTCCCCAGCAGGGACCGTGTAGTCGGAGGCTGGCGCACTGCCTGCTCTCACCCACACGTCTCCGTTGCCACTGAGCCACCCCACTCAGCTCCCCACGACCCAGGGCCAGCAGGGCCTAGCTGCCGAGTTCAGGGAGCTGGCTCACCTCCAGCCTACTCAGCGCCCACACCACCCATGCTGGGTACCGCTCTGGGTCCAGAGAGTGAGTGGCCTGTCGGAGAACTAGGCAGGCTGATCTGTCTCTCCAGGAGCCCGCAGCTCCCGGGTGGGGGTGGCTTCTGACTCTCTGCTCCCCTTCCCTGGACCTCCCCCTTCCTATGGGAGCCACGGCACAGAGTGACAACCCTCACCCTCCCAGAGGGCTTGCTCTGTGCCAGCCTGCTCATGGGCTCTGCCTGCAAAGTCTCCTTCAGTCCCTACCACACCCCCGAGGTGGGCTCTCTTTGCTCGGCAGTGGCAGGACAGGGGTTGAACTGACTCTCAGGGAGTCGTATTAAAACAACAACAAGCCAAACTCCAGAACCTGGAACAGGCCCAGGACTCAGGCATGACCTCCATCCTGCCTCCCCATGGGAGGGAGAAGGAAGGAGTGGTCCTTTTGCATGGCTCAGGGTTCGTGGTCTGGAGACCCGGGCTCTGGCCCAGCTCTGCCGCCACCCTGTGACCTGGGAGAGGCCGTCTCCAGCAGGCACCTTGTCTGTAAAATGAGGTGCTTGGGTGGTATGTGGCCCAAGAACCCCACCAGCACTAACTCCTTGTGACCCTGGCCCTATGAGGCAGAAGGTAGCCATTCTGGCAGATCCAGCTCCCTGGGGCTTGCGACTTCCTGTTCAGTGGTGGGAGAGAACCTCCCAGGGGTTTGCTCAGAGGCTGGGGAGCAGCCTGCGTGTGGGCTTCCCTTGGTGCAGGCCACCGGAGAGTCTGGCTCCCAGGAATCCTGCCCAGTGGCTGAGTCAGTGACTCTGGGAACTCAGGAGGTTCTCCTTGTCCACCTAACCCCCTGCAGGCCTGCCCTAGGGATGGCTCAGCAGAGCGGGCTCCCCTCTGGCCGGTGTGGGGGCACCCAGTGTCTCGGATGACACACGGTGAGGCCAGCTCTGCTCCTGATGCTACTTGAACAGCTTGCTTTCCATCTCCCCAGCCACCTGGCTGGCCACCCAGGACTGTTGTTACCCTCTCCCCACTTTGGGTTTGAGTGGCTACTACATTTTAGGCAATTTATACATATTTGTTGAAAGTTGCTAAATGAATGTAGTAGATATTCGACAAACAGACTGAAAAAGCCCTATACCCTTGTCTCCCAAGAATCTCATAGCCAAGGGCTCTCATCTTTCCAAAGGCAAGTTACACCTCAATGACCTTGACTCAGACCACCTGTATTGTGAGTGCCCCTCTGTGGAGGGAGGTGATGGCACAGGGCTCTTAGATGACACAGGTCACAGTTTTCACAGCAACCATAACACCTCCATGCCCTTTAGTACTTACTCATTGGGAATGCTTGTTCAACAGGGTCTTGCTGCCTCTCTGTTCTGTCTGTCTGTCTGTCTCTCCACACCCATATATCAGCTCTGACCACATAGGTTTTTAAGCAATTTTGGTTAAGAGGCCTCAGGCAAAGGATAAAGAAGGGAAGAGGTCCTAACTGGGAATCCACGAACCCGCTGAGGATCCATGAACTGGGATTTTAAAAAAGTACTTCTTTATTTTCACTAACCTAACTCAGTTTTAGCATTTCCTTTACCATGGATGTAGGCAACAAGCGCAATAGTATTAGCAGAACCTAGCCTTCGTCACCAATAGAAACCACAGATATTCCACACCACGCTGAAGCTGAGAAGCAGATTTTTCAAAATATTGACACGCATCGCTATTTTAAAACTATGGCACTAATTAGACACGCTGCTGGATCTTCTTATTTAATGCATTTAATACAAAAGCACTGTGTTTCTAGATACAAAATTTTAAAAATACTTTGATAACTGTTTCTCAATATCCTTGGTTTTCTGTGTAAGTCTCTGTATTAAATGCATTAAAAACTATTATTCTGAGAAGGGATGCAAGACTTTACCAGACGGCTAACGGGCCCGATCGTACCGAAACAAGGATCAGAACCTCTAGATTTGAGTCTAATGTCTCCGCTGGGCTCAGACCTGCCGCTCATCAAATATAAGCTTCGTCTAAAAGCCATCGGATGGGTGGCTGGGGCTACAGGTACAGGAAGCCAGGTGGAGAGAGGCAGCTTAGTGACTGTCCCTGGGGTAGGAACACTCCTCCCCTGGAGCTCTCCAGTCTGAACCGATGGCTGTTGCATCCGTTCAGGGTTCTGAGTTCTTCCTGTTGGAGGCGCTATGTTCAGAGGGTCTCTCGTGCTCCGCAGATGTTTATTGTATTTCATGTGGTGCTTGTGGGCACCGGTGGATGTTCTGACACTGCCAGTGTGTGTTGGATGAGTCCTGTTGCTAAGAAACAAACCCCAGATGTTTCTTTAAACAGAAAGCACACTCCTCCTCACTCAGCTCCATCGTGTCTTCTCTTGGGCCACTTAGGATAAATGAACAGCTGCTTTCCCAGGGCCTCAATCTGAGCTTCCAGGAAAATCTGATGACCTGCTCCAATGGCCCAAACAGAGGAGCAAATTTCAGAGCTTGGGGTGATGGCCCTGGGCAAAAAGGAGGGCACCAGCCCGGCTAAAGATGCCTGCTGACTCCAAGCAGGCGGCTGTGAAGGAGGTCTCCTAGGAGGAACCAGTTCGGGCCAAGGGGACGAGAGGGGCCCTGGTGTGCAGAGACACTGCAAGGGAACTGTGAGCTGTGGCCCTGTCCTGGGGGCTCCTTTTAGGATTTCTAGGGACCACTAGCCTCACTATTTCCTGTAGAGGGGCTCCAAGTTAGACATGCCAGGGGTGTCCAACCTGTGGCCCTCAGGCCACATGCCGCCTGGGATGGCTGTGAATGCGGCCCAACAAAAATCATAAATCTACTTAAAACATTATGAGATCTTTTTGTGTGTGATTACATGTCACAGTGTATTTCATGGGTGGCCCAAGACATCTCCTCTTCTCCAGTGTGACTGCAAGACCAAATCCAGTCACAACTTCCCTCCCTAGAAGGCTCCAGTCTTCCTGGTGTCTCTACCGGAAGGGTTTAGGGGGACACCACCCACCCCCCAAGCCCCAAAGGCCAGGACAGCTGGGTAGGCAGGCCACCTCTGGTAGCGGTCACTCCTGGGTTCCTTCTCCTGCAGCCCTGGCTTCGGGGCACCAATAGTACCACGCAACGAGGTTCCCAGGAGTTTCTCTCAAATGGGGTTCTTTTTAAAAAGTACAAGTTCCCCAGCCCCACCTCACTCCTACTAAGACACTATCAGACTCTCTGAGGGTGGGAACTGGGACTTGATAGTTAACAAGCTGCCTAGGGGATTCAAGTGCACGCTGAGGTTATAGGACCACACATCAGCCATGTCCCTGGCTGGTTATTC
The DNA here is from genome assembly GCF_022682495.2 of Desmodus rotundus. Taxonomy (NCBI): domain Eukaryota; kingdom Metazoa; phylum Chordata; class Mammalia; order Chiroptera; family Phyllostomidae; genus Desmodus; species Desmodus rotundus. The sequence goes on along the minus strand of NC_071396.1, from coordinate 11,866,690 downwards.
TGCCCCCAGCTTACTGAGCGCCTGTGAGGAACAGGGCATTGCACCAGCCCCGAGGTGCAGTGCTGAGGAGGACTGGGCGGGCTCCTCTCGGACCTAAACTGGGAGGGCTGGCTTCCTGCCAGTAGCAGTTCCAAGGATGATAATAATAATAACATGTTATGTAAAAAAAATTTTAAGTGAGCAGAGGAACAGAATAGACATTTCTTCGAAGAAGACATACAGATGGCCAACGGGTACATGAAAAGATGCTCACCGTCACTCATCACTGGGGAAATGCAAATCAAAACCACAATGAGATACCACCTCACACCTGTTAGAATGGCTGTCAGCACAAAGACATCGAAATCACAAGTGCTGGTCAGGATGGGGAGGGAAGGAAACCCCCATGCGCTGTAGGTGGGAATGCAAATTGGTTACAACCATTATGCAAAGCAGCATGGAGTTTCCTCAAAAAAGTAAAAATAGAACTACCAGATGATCCAGTAATCCCACTTCTGGGATATATCCAAAGGAAATAGAATCACTATCTCGAAGAGCTATCTTCACTGCCAAGTTCATTGCAGCCTTAGAGTCAAGCAACGGGAACAATCTAAATGGACGAATAGATTTTAAAATGTGATCTATTATCTATGTAATTCAGCCTTTGGAAAGAAGAAAGTCCTGCCATTTGCGACAACATGGATGGAACTTGAGGGAATAATGCTAAGTGAAATAAGACACAGGAAGAGAAATATTGAATAATCTCACTTACATGTGGAATTAAAAAAAAAAAAAAAAAGCCAAACCCCTGGTAACAGAGAGTATAGTGGTGGTTACCAGAGGCTGGGAGAAGGAGGAGATTTTTTTTTTAATCCTTTAGAACTGGGGGGAGGGGAGGGATGTATTTCTCAATTCGCTCCCAGCACTATTCTAAGCACTTTATGTGTAATTGCTCACCTAACTTTCAAAAAAAGTCCTATGAAATGCGTACTATTATTTTCCCCATTTTGCCAGTGAAGAAACTGAGGCACAGACAGGTTAGGTGACTGGCTCAAGGTCACAGTTACCACGTAGTAGAGTGGGATTGAGGCCCTCAGCAAAATAAAGACGTTATAACCAGAAAAAAAGGTCACCAGGGATTTAGGGAAGCACCCCAAAAATAAACGAATAAATTCAGGGTCCCTGGCTCTACATCACCAAATGTCCTTTGCTCTGGAAGCCTCTGGGCAATGTGGCAGGTGTTTCTGCTTCTACTTATTGTTCCCTCCCAGAGAATGAAATCTCCCTGTTCCTGGCAGGGGGAGCAAGGGCCAGCCCCGGCCTTCGGCACATGCAGCATGGAGGGACATCTCAGGGGGGCAACTCCACAGGCACAGCTCCCCCCAGATGTCTGGGCCTCAGTGCAGAGCCCTGAGGGGTCAAGGACAGGTGCTCCTCCGCTAGAGCAGGGGCAGTGGCCACCAGAGGCAGAAAAGCCCCAGGCCTTGGGGCTGCTGTCTTCTCTCTGCCACCCACCAGCCCCGGCCAAGCTGCCCACTACTGATGCATTATTTTTTTTAAGTTTTTAAATTAAATCTGTGTAAAGGGAAGAGACTGGAGCAGTGCTGCAGGCACCATTCTGGTTCTGATTCCCACCCAGGCCGGGGCAGCGAGCCACTTTCCGGAAGCTTTCCACGCCAAACTCATCTGGGATATTTCAGGGCAAAATAAATGCCTGGGAAGCCCTCGGAGCAGCCCTGGAAAGCATTACTTCAGGCTGGCGCCTGGACCAGGACCACTCACCCCTCCCAGAGCTGACAGCCATCACATCCCAGGCAGGGAAGCCCCAGCAGCAGAGGTGCCCGCCTTCCATTCTGCATCCTCAGGACACAGCTTTGGCATGAGCCTTGCCCAGAGCTCCCGACTCTAGAAGCACAAAATGTCCTCTGATGTCTCGCATTCATCACTCTTTCTCCTTAAATAAACACACTTAAATAAAAAGTCAGCAGCATCGGCAGCGGCTGCTGTCGCCAGAGAGTCTGCAGAACGGACAGCCCACTGGCCTTTTCCCACTGTGTGAGTGTGAGACTGTCAGTAGCAGAGCTGGTGCTCTGCGACTTTCAGGCTTGTGCAAACCTCTGAACACACCCTGGTCCCGGGCACATTCAGGGCACCGGGTGTGCAGGCTCACACGCGTACAGGCACTAGGCGAGCAAGCTCACACATGTATGCACACACGGGTATCCAGGCTCACGTGTGCACACACCCCAGACGTGCAAGTTCACACGTGCACACACACACCCTAGGCATGCAGGCTCACATACCTGTGCATACACACCCAGGCATGCAGGCTCACACATGTATGTATACACCAGGTGTGCAGGTTCACAGGTGCACACACCAGGTGTGCACACACGCCCTCTCCCAGGCATCACAGTCTGGCTTTCCAGGAACGGAGATCAGCCCTCCGTCAGACAGGAAGTCTGGCATGTCCTCCTCTGGGTGGCCCTGTTGGAATTTCCGGCACTACGTAAATTTTCACAGCCAACACAATGGCTTTTTAGTAATTATTATTCCTTGTGATTCATGCTTCTGTATGATTCAAAGCTCTGTACTGTGCCCAGGTGCTGAATTACACGGCGCCTGGCACCGGCAGCCCTCAGTGGAATTCTCTCGCTCGAACACACTTCTGCCTTTAACTCCTCTTATTGGTCATAATCCCCACAAAATGCTTTTCTGAAATGTCTTTAGTCATTAGAAAATTCTCTCTCATATTTGTTCTGCTTCTCCCTCGATCCCCTTGCATATTCCGTTTTCTGGGAAATGAAGTTTAATGGCGAGCCCAACAAAGCCCCTCTGTGAACCAAAGCAAACACCTAGCATCATTGACAAAAAGTTTGGTGCCACTGGGACCGTCTACCTCTTTTGTCCTCAACCTCTGGCACTCAAGATGGCTATAAAACTATCTATTTGTTATCCATGTTTCCTTGTTTAACAGCTAGTATTATGTTTTTACTTCCCATTACTGTCCATTGCAAATGTTCAGCATGTTAGCAGTATCATGCACTAAAATGGGATTTTTTCCCCCCTGATGAATCTGGATAAAAGAAAAAAACCTCTCAGGCTCTTTACCACCCCTTGTGCAGCTCCAGGGTTTCTGGTCCTCCAGGGCTTTGTGAAACCAGGGTTTGGGGAGAGACTACAGGTCACTCTGGCCTGGACGGGGCCACTGATCAGCGGAGTAGGCTCGCGTGATCCACCTCCTGCTGACTTCACCCCAGGAGCAGACCGGCCTCTTCTCCCGGATGAGGTCCACTTCCCAGAAGTGCCTCCTGTCAATTGTGTCATTTGGAGAGCCCCATCTCTGCCATAAACATGAGTTCTTGGAATCATATTTGCAACATTTGAGGGAAGCAGCAATGGGCTGGCTGCCAAACTCACCGCCTACTTTCCCCCCAACTCTGCCTATCAACCTCAGCCTTCACTGTGCAAAAAGCCCCACAAAAATCATGTTTATGGAAATCATATCGCCATGGCAACTGTAAAGGTCTCAGAAGTATTTTTAAAATAGCAAATTACCAAAACCCACTTAGAAAAACATAAAATCTGTTTCCTTATGGGCATTAGTGAGCATACGGATTCTAACAAATACAAAATGTGTTTCATGGCGGCATGACCAAAAGTCCGGAAAAAGGGCTTCTGGTCCCAAATTAATGGCACAGAGGGTTGACTCTGGGAAAGCAAAGTTTAATTTTCTTTTTCTAATAAGAAATTGCACCTCTGATTTAGTCCGGCAACTGACACCACGACCTCCTGGTGCAGAAAAATGTGGGTAAGAGACCTGAGTTGCTGAAATACTCATTTCTTACTTTCTATTTCCACATCACCGATATCATTACCTTCCCCACTCTGCAAGACAATTCCATTTTTAACTCATAGGTTCTTAGCAGTTGCGTAAGCTTCTGCCGCTGTGATTTAGCCTGGCTGAATCTCTAATTATAAAACCTGCTTCTCAGAAGTCTGCACCCAAATCACACAGGAGAGGAATAAAAAAAAAACCCCACAGATTCATAAGTATCCAACTAGAACTTTTATACTTTTTAAAAATGTAATTGGTATGGCTATCAAAGGGGACCCTTTGAAGTAGATGATGCGCTAGTTTGGGGTGTCTGTAAAGACTTAGAACCCACTAGGCCTATTTGATGATTGTTCTCATGTCAAGGAATCATCCGGCCTTTGATAGCTCAAACAATGGAGGTTCTTGTTGTGAGTGGAAGAAAAATAATCAAACTATGGACTGACCATTTTATTCTTTCGCTGGACTCCATCTCCAAAGGGGGGGGGAGGGATGGGATGGGGAACAGAAGGAAATAATAAACGGAGGACGAAAAAGCAAATGATGGGTCCCGGGGAGTGAAAAGTACACTGGACTGAGATGGTGATTTGCTTTCAGTGGTTTTTTGTTTTGTTTTGTTTTTTAATCGCAGGAAGGGTAAGGAGGAAACAGGCTGGTCAGATATTGCATCTTCCAAAATGGACATAAAGATGAAAAAATACCCCACAGTCGCTTGAGAATGGTGAGCTAGTTCTGGAAGCTTGGCGGTTCTGTGGGTCCACAGGCGGGGGAGGAAGGAGAGCAGTGGGCGGAGCACACAGGTACGAAAAGACAGCGAGGCAGAGTGAGGGAGGGCAGAGGCGCTTCGTGCTCCCGCGGAGCAAAGGGGCAGGCCCTGGCTGAGCGCTGGGGAGTGTGCTGGGCAGGTGGACAGCCCAGAGGTCTCGGAGCCAAGCGCCAGAGGCCAGAGCTGCCCAAGGAGGAGCCGGGCTGGTGCCCGTCGTTAAGCAACAGCAGGAAAAATCATAGAAGAAAATGAAGGAAGAAGGTTCCTGGTTTGGACCCCTGTCAAGCTCAGCATTGTCTCCAGCCCCCGCCCCTCCTCTTCTCTGCCCCTCCCCCACCTGGCCCCCTCCCACGGCCCACGTGGGAATGTGGCATCTCACGAGCGCTGAGAGCCATTTGGAAGCTGGACGCCCACGCTTTTCAGACGGCAGGAGGCTCTGGCTCGTGTACTAGCTGTTCCAGAGCTTCCAGGAGGAAGCCTGTGCTGGAAATCAACTTCTTTCGGAAAACTAGGGGGAAGGGGCAGCGGGCGGGGTGGTGGGAGCAACCAAGGAGGCGGGGCAGGATCCCACAGCCCATCTGGGGTGCTGGAAACAAAGGTCTCTGTGCCGGTGGGGGTCGCAGCAGAAAACAGGCTGGAGCCCTGGGCTTGATGGAGGGACTATCTGCGGGGAGGATGAGGGAACCTGGGATGAGGTGAAATGAAAGGGCAGGGAGAGGGAAGCAGGTATTGTCTGAGTCTGCAGAGGGCCACGTGGAGGAATGGGGGCTGCAGGACAGAGGCCACCTTATGGTCAAGGAGCTGGAGGACCTAACACGCAACCTCTCTCCTTCCCTCCATCCCTGCCAGTGCCTTCCTCTGGTCAACACGCCTGGAGCAGGTGAGGCAGGCCATAGATGTCAGTCTCCCAGCCCAGCACAGGCCAGGGAAGGGTGCAGAATGGTTGGGGGCGGCAGGGGAAGGACAGCTGGTGAAAGTGGCCTCTCCTGCCCACCTCTGCAAGGGCAAGACTCACTCCTTCAGGCTGTGTGTCTTGGAGCAGAGCCTCCGTTCCCATCCTGACTTAGAGGCGCGTGGTATCTAGAACCTTAATCTTATTCCTTTTACAGTCTCAGTACAAACAAGGAGGGAAGAATAATAACCGGGTGGGTACAAAGTAGAGCCTGGGCAGAGACAGACAGCACCATCAGGCCAAGGATGCTGTCAGGACGGAGCTGGGTTAGTAGACCTCAGCCTGGCAGAGGCCACACCCTCTTTCCAGCTCATTAGGGGTTACCTGGTAGGGCTGGGACCCTGCCTTGGGCTCTGCACTGGCCCACACACTAAGGGAAGGCACAAAAAAGGTAGAGTGGAAAAGATAAGATGAACCCATGTGATAAATTAGAAAACCCCAAATTAGACTGGGAGGTAGACCAGATAACCCAAAAGAGGAGCCACCTGATTTTAATTCATCTTTTATGCATCATTCCATTCCCTCCCCCAGTTGGTGTTAATTGTCTTCAGACTTATGTGAACACCCATGTGTGTTTCCTCTCATGATTGGTGGTGGTGCCAATGCCCTGTTGTCAGGAGGTGGTGGGTGGGGAACCACCCACCTCCACAGAGAATGTGGAGTAATGGGATGCAGACAGCACTGGGCAGACATCACTGCTCACCCTCCCCTAGGTCTGCCTGAAGAAGTGCTGTGCTGCTCTTGAAACATCCTGACACAGGGTAGACCCAGCTCTCGAGTCTTCCAGGAAACCTGCACTGGAAGGGAGATTGAGAACATCCTGCAACATCAGTCGCGTTGGGCTTAGGTGAGAAGCTAGTAGAGAAAAAGAAAACACACAGCAGCCTGCCCAAGAGTGGGCCCAAGCAGTCAGGTATCTCGCCAAAGCCATGGCTTTTCTCTGCTTCCCTGTAGCTCAGATCAGCTCCCAAACCCATCTTCTTGGGATGTATCAGATTCAGCATCTGGCCCTGGGCACTGATGCCCAAGACCAACCAAACCTGGTCGAGCCCAACCTGCGTGGTTTGGCGCATCCTCCACAGCCCCCCTTTCTGCTTTGAGCCTTAGAACCACAATTATTTGGGCCTAAGGTGATTATGTTTTTTTCCCCCTTCTGAGTCAGGTCACAGAAAGATTCCACTTGTATGTTCAACTCACATGACCCCTCAGAGCAGCCGAGGCTAAGGTGTGGCTCTGCCATGCCCTCCTGGCGTGGCATGGTCATTGGTTGTTGGTTGAGGTCAGTTTCTTTGAGGTCCAGGAATGCTTTGTGGACTCCATGCTGAGATGTCAAAAAAAGAGGAATAACCAAGAAAAGAAAGAATTCTCCAAATAGCTCTGTAGCATTGGGATCTGGTCCAGCCCTGGCTGAAGCATTTAAATTCCTGATCGGCCCCAAAGGAGGACCACAAATGCAGTCCATTTAGTTCCAACCAGCCACAGCAAGGGAATCCAGCTGTGGATACTGGCCCCAGCCTCCTGGGAAATTCACTTTCGTTATAACCAAGCTCGTGCTGGCGGCAGAGGGGCAGTTCACACTCCCAAATGGCTACAGTGAGCTTTGGTGTGACCATGGGCTTTTAATACTCAGGGTCCCTGGGAAAATCTCTTTTGGAAGTCTGCATGGGCCCTGCAAGCCAACGCCATCTTGTACCCCGACTTCCTCCCTGTTGGCTCCAGATGGCCCCTGAGTGAGTTAGAGCTGGTAGATAGACCTGACGGGGTAAGAAAAAGGGCACACTAACTTCAGGGGCAGTCATTTGGATTTAGGTGCCATTGCTATGCCTGAACTGTAGGAGCGGGTTTGGCTTTTAACCATATGATTTTGTAACTTTTTATTTCAAAATATGGTACTTTCAAACTTACAGAGAAGTTTCAAAAATAATACAGAGAACTCCTGTCTCCCCTTTAGCTAGATTGCCGATTTATAACACTTTATATTAGCTTTATCATTCTTTCTCTCTTCATATTACTTTTCTGCACCATTTATGAATAGGTTGAATATATCATAGCCCTTCATCCATTAATATTGCAGTGTGTTTCCAAAGAACAAAGGTATTCTCTTATATATTCAGAGTATGAATATCAATTTTAGGAATGTGACCTGGATAGAACATTTTACCTGATCTACAGCCCATATTCCGATGTTGTCAATTATCTCAGTAAATGTCCTTATCGGTATTAGTTTTTCCACCAGTACAGGATCTAATCCAAGGGCATGCCTTATATTTAGTTGTCATGTTTTTAGTCTTTTCAAATCTTCCATGACAACGATATTTTTGAAGAATGCAGGCCAGGTATTTTGTACAATATCCTTAATTTGGGCTCTTCTGCTATTTCCTCGTGAGTCAATTCAGGTTTTACACCCCCAGCCAGGCCACAGAAGTGGTGTGTGTCCCTGTGGGGACACCACATCGGGAGGCCTGTGGTGTCTGTCTGTTTGTCCTCACTGATGCTAATTTTTGACCAGTTTTCTTGAGATAGAATTCACATACTGTGACATTCACCCATTTCATAATTCAGTGGGCTTCAGTATATTCAAGGTTATATGACCATTACCAGAATCAATTTTAGAACATTTGAGCTGGGTCTGCTCAACCGCCCTACTCCCCCACCCCCGCCCCCCACAATTACTTTCTCTCTCTTCAGATTTGCCTATTCCAGACATCTCATTTCAGTGGAATCACACAACATGGGGCCTTTTGTGACTGGCTTCTTCCACCCGGCACCATGCTTGCAAGGTCCAGGTAAGGTGGTTTTTTCACCCAGTCAAGATGCTCTCTGGTTTCTCCACTGCATGATTTTTTTTTTCCCTTGCAAGTTATAAGCATTCTGCGGAAAGACACTTTAAGATCCTGCTAACATCCTGCTCCTCATCAAAACTTCCCCCTAGATTTAATTTGATGGCTATTGACCAAACTAATCTTTATTAAAGCCGTTTACTAAGATGGATCACCTCCACCATTCTCCTCCACCTGCCACTTGTCATTAGCTACACAACTCGAAAAGATGGATGGTGGCCTGGCTCTTCTCAGTACCACTGTAACTGTCCCCAGCAAATCCCCTAGAGTGCAGGTCCTGTGCCCGTGTGCCTCCCCTGAGTGACCAGTACACCGAGGACTCCTCAGAGACAGACATGCTGTGCTACAACCCCCCCGCCATCCTGCCTGCAGCCCTGAGATCTCTGTCCCTGACCTCCCTCTGAGCTGGGATTGCTGAGAAGCAACATGAAAGCCTGTATCCTTTGGCTAGGGGCTCACTAGGTTACAGGAACCAGGACCTGCTCTTGGCTGCGCCACCCAAAGTCAGTAGGCATACACATCCTTACTTCCACCAATACCCATTGGAAAGGTGCAGGAGCTGGGGGAGGCAGAAGTGGGGAAAGCAGAGCTCCTGCCCTCAAGGAGATGACTCAAGGATCAGATTAGACAACAGGAGAACCAGATTTTAAGGAGAGCAAGAGAAGTGTGCCAAGTGGCTTCATGGTCCCAGGAAGGAGGAGCTCACCACACAGTGATTAAGAAAGGCTCAGAGGGGCTTTGGAGATGTGCCTTGAAGGCTGAGTGTGGGGTTTAGACAGGATGGTGGGTGAGGGAGTTCTGGGCAGGAGCAGAAATGCATGGGCAGCCCCTGGTAAAAGCCAGTTGCCCAGTTTGATTAAATAATGGGAGGCACAGAGTAGGTGAAACTCATTGAATCCTTGGGGGTCCAACATGGAAGATGAACTTAGCTCTAGGACAATGGGGAGCTACTGAAGATCTCAGAGCAGAAGAATGAAATGATCCCAGCTGAGACACAAGCAGATGGTGCTTAATCTGCTAACACAGAAATTTCTTGAAACAGTAACGTAATACCATAGCCACAGTGAGCGGGGACCCAGGAAGACACCCCCCCAAATTACCGTTGCCTCTCCCTTCCGCAGCTCAGCCTAACGATGCAACACCCACAGCCAGGGCCAGAGCCCAGCTGTCTGCCCCTCGGAAATGCCCCACGTTGAAGTTATGCTCCTGGCGCCATGCTATTACGTTTTCATTGAGAAAGTTTTCCTTCTTGGTGAAATGCTTCTTTTTAAAACAAAACAGAAAATAAAATATGACAACCTCCCAAAGAGTGTTTGTTCCGGAAGCCTCCAGGCTGCTTGCGTCTGGCCCATCTGTGGCACCAGTGTGGGACAGCGTGGAGCGAGGATGCCTGCACTAGCAGAACTCTGAGACTTTGCAACACAGAGGTTCCCAATCACTCCTCCCCAAAAGCACCTGCCCTAAGGGGTTCTCGACACATTAAGCTTCTGAGGTTCAGAAAGTGGTCAAATAATGAGAATGGAAGGCAGGGCAGCGGAGGGAATTTGCTACACCTTGAAAAAGTGACTTTTATGATATATAACGGTATCTCAGTAAAGCTGGTAGCAGGGAGAGAAAGGCTGGGCAGTGAGAAGGTCGTCCAGCTGGCAGAGTCTGATGCAGTCACTGATAGGTCACTGCTAGGTCATGTGTCATCCTCCGAGCCCTCCCCCAGGTCGCTATAAAATGCAGGTGGACTCATTTAACTCAACAAATACTAATGAAGCACCCAGTACAAGCCAGACGCCTCGACGGGCAGGAAGGCTTCAGGCTGGGGTAAGTGAGGGTAAGATTGTGACTCAGCCTTGGGTACCAGAGAAGGCCTCGCATCTGCCAAATGAAGGGGCTGGAGTGGCCCAAAAGCTGCCTGGCCCTAGGAAAGATGGGCCACTTTCTTTGTTGAGGCTTTAGGACGGGCTCTGTACCAAATGCCAAATTATCCTTAGCCCCAAGTCAAGCGTCTCAGTCAGCAAAGACCAAAGTCTACTGAGTGCCTCGCTCCACCAGGGGACCCTGGTCATGGCCCCATATCCCCCAGGTTCCAGGACAGCCCTGGTCTCATGCCATTTATTCCTTCCAAAAAAAGTGACTTCTTTAATGTAATTTCGGAACTGCCCTACAAGGAGTGCATAATTAATTCCTGGGTTCCACCTTTTGATTAGGCAGATAATGTCCCCTCACCATGCCTCAGCTTCTCCCCAGACACAGCATTCTTAATTAAGGTGGCTCGGAGAAAACGTGCTCAGCTGGGCCACGGAGACCCAGCACCCAGTGCCCACTGGGAAGCCCCCGTGCGAAAGACACTGCCGCCCACAGCACTCGTGCTCCCAAGGCCATCCCACCTGTCCCAGGTGACTGGGCTTCAAAGCTGTAAACCACTACCATGTGCCAACCTGTGGGGCTGGGCCATTCAAATGCAGACCTGGGAACAGTCCTCTCATTTTCATAGTAAAATAACCAAGAGGTATATCCTGTGGGGACATTTGTGGGTGTGTGCATGTGTGTACACAAACACGCACACACCCATGCCCCAGTCTGCTGCTCCCACTCAGAGGTGCCTCAGGCCCAGGGTCTGGGAAGGGTAATGGCAAGCCTCCTGTTTGGCGTGATAAACCAAGTCCTAGAGAACGTGTCAGGTGTGCACGCTTTGGTCGGAGCCCAGGAATGCCGAGGTCTCAGCTCTGGGAGTTGCATGGGACCAGGATGCTGCAAAAGACGGGAGCGCATTTTGGTCTCCCACCCACCCCAGGTGCCCCTCTGAGGAAAACACCGGGAATGATCTTGGGAACAAGGAGATTTTGCTGATGTTAATCAGCAGTGATAATTCTTTCTGACCATGGAGGGGTTCCTATTAATAAAACATGATCACCTTGTGAGGTGGTTGAGCAGGAATTATTGTTTCGATTTTATGGATGGGGAGACTGAGGCCTGGAGAAGTTAAGTGACCTGCCCAAGGTTCACTTAAAGAACTAAAGAACTACTAAAGAACTGAAACCAGCTCTGGGGGTGGCCCACTCTCCCTGATGCTGCAGCTTCGTGAATCTGATACGGAACTGGAAATGTAACTCAGTCCAGTGCCCTCCGGGTCCCTCTCCTCTTTCCAGTGGAGCCCTGTTTGCTGGAACCGTTCCCTCACCCCTGTGCCCCTGTTAGATGGGCCGCAGCAGCCATCTTCCCTCCCCTTTCCTCCCTAAAGCACACCCACCATCTGCACTTAGCACACTCCACCTTCCCAGCAGATGGTCAGCCCCTGGACGCAGGGGCAGGGTCTTCCTTGATTTTGTGTCTCGGCTCAGCCCACACCTGGCACATGGCAGGAGCACAGAGCACGTCTGGTCAGTGACCTGCCACTGAGGGCACTGGGAAGTCCGCTGTCCTCTGCTCAGCACCGGGCCTGCCCTTGACCCAGACGACAACTTCCTCAGTAGCACCCGCCGAGTGACCAAGCCCCCTCCCCACAGCTCAGTCCCTCACCACGTCTCAGGAGAAACGTGGAGGCTGTTGGTGTTATTGAGCCTGACCCGCTTACCCCCAAAGTGCCGCTGCCCAAGCTGCGACCCAGCCCATGATGGGACATGCCCCATGGGAGCCTCCCTGAGCAGATGTCGTTAGGCTTCCAAGAGTGACAGGGGGGCCTCTGACCCCATGATGACACTCGGCACAGTGACATGTGTGCATTGGGTTATAAATGGTCCTGCAATGTGCATGTAGAAGGGGAGTGTAGCCATGGGGGGGTGTAGACATGCAGTCACAGATATTTCTCAGCACTTCCCCATGGTCAAAACACCGCCATGGTTTTATTAGAATCACAACCTGTGAGGAGGATGTGTTTTCCAAGCAATGTTTATTTCGTTTTTCTAATTGTAAAAGCCACACATTTTTATGCTCATTTTAGAACATCTTCAAACTAGAGTATAAAGAACATAATTACCCATATTCTCACCACCTGTAAATGTTTAAATAAATTTTGTTCCAACATTATCTACCCACCTATCATCTACCTTATATTTTCTTGATTTTAAGATGCCATTGGTCATAAAACACACCATTTCACACCAAGTTTTTAGGGGGGAAAGAATGAAAGAAAAACATAAATCATTTCTCTCAATATCAATGATAATACACATCTCTAAGTCAGAAACATCCAAAATGTGGGGAAAGGAGGCACCTTAGCATAAAGGGAATAAAAAACATTTGAGATCATACCGCCAGCACAATGCTCAGCCTTCTCTCCCTTACACCCTAGACATTGGCGCTGCACCAGCAGGAACTCGGTGTGGACACTCTTGATGGGGCAGCGCACTGTACTGCAAGGATGGCCACCGTCTGTCTTGCCGCTCTTCTGTTGTTACCGTTTGAGTTCGTTCATAATTTTCAGTGCTGTAAATAATGCTTCATGGCACAACGGTGTGCATACGTTTTTGCTCATGTTTCTGATTATTGCCTTAGGATAAACTCCTGCAAGTGGAATTACTGAATTAAAGGGTAGGAACTTTTTTTTTTTAATCCTCACCTGAGAACATTTTTCTTCATTGCTTTCAAGAGAGAGGAAGAGAGAGAGAAACATTGATTGGGTGCCTTCTCATATGCACCCCAACTAGGGATCGAACCTGCAACTTGGGTATATGCCCTGACTAGGGATTGAACCCACAACCTTCCAAGCTACAGGATGACGCTCCAACCACTTGAGCCACACCAGCCAGGAAAAGGGTAGGAACATTTTGAGACTCTTGATATAATTGCTAAACTGCTTTCCAGAAAAGATGCCCCAATTTATATTCCTATCAGCAGTGTATGAAAACCCTCTTCTCCTTCCCTAGCATTGATTCTTATCCTTGAAAAAAAATAATTAAGTCATGCATACACACAGTTTTTTTAATTAAATAGAGGGAATGGCGGCTTTTAATAAAAAGCAACAGCCCCCTATCCCAGCTCTCCCTGCTCTGAGCACACCTTCCCCAAGGCGATCCCTTCTGTCTCTGGTTTTAGCTCATTCATTCATTCACTCATTGACCTGTTCGACTTATATTTGTTGAGCATCTGTTAGGGAGCAGGCACTGTTCCAGAGTGCGGGGACACAGCAACAACCAAAACAGACCAGAAACAGGAACGAAACACCCTGCCCTTGTGAAGCACACGTTCAAGTGGGGCACAGGAACTGGATTAAAAAGGTAAAACATACAGTGTGTTTGATAGTGAGTGCTCTTAAGGAAGGCGAAGTGGGGGAAAACAGGGAGTTTGGGGAGGAGGGGAGAGCTGCAATTTTAAGATTGCCTGGGAAAGTGTTATGGGCTGAATTGTATCCCCTCAAACCTCCTATATCGAAGCCCTAACCCCCAGTACCTCAGAATGCGGCTGCATTTGAAGATAAGGTCTTTAAGGAGGCAAATGAGTCAAAATGAGGTCTTCGGGATTGGCCCTAATCCAGTACGGCTTGTGTCCGTATAAGAAGAGGGGATTAGGACACAGACAGACACAGAGAGAAGACAGCCATCTACAGCCAAGAAGAGAGCCCCCTGGAAAAACCAACCCTGACGGCACCCTGCTCTTGGACTTAACATCAGAAAGTAATTTCTGATGTGAAAGCCACCAAGTCTGTGGTGTTTTGTTATGACAGCTCTAGGAAACTGATACAGAAAGCCACACTGAGTTGGTGACATTGGAGCAGAGACCTAAGGACGTGAATGAGTGAGCACGTGGCTCTCTGGAGGACATGTCCTCCCAGCAGGAGCAAATGCAAATGCCTTGAGGTGAGACGGTGCCTCTGATATTTCCAAGAACAAGCAAAGAGGCCAGCAGGGCTGGTGCAGAGAGAGCACAAGGGAGAGTGGAAGATGAAATCAGATCCCTGGCAGGTGGCTCAGGTGGCTGGAGCATCGTCTGTAGACAGAGGGGTTGCATGTTGGATTCCGGATCAGGACATGTACACAGGTTGTGGGTTCAATCCCCAGTCAGGGCACATGTGAGAGGGCGGCCAGTTGATGTCTGTCTGTCTGTCTGTCTGTCTGTCTCTCTCTCTCTCCCCCTTCCTCTCTCTCTAAACACTATGAAAATTGTCCTTGGGTGAGGGTTTTTTAAAAAAAGATGAAATCAGACACATAGCGGGGGCAAATACTGTGGAGCTTCACTGCCCAGCACAGCAGCCCCCACGGCTAGTGAGCACTTGAATGGGGTGAGTCCATGCTGAGATGGTGGTAAATGTAAAACTCACACCAGATTTTGAAAAAGTAATATGTGAAAAAGGAATACAAAATATCTCCCTAATAATTTTTATATTGATATGACTGAATGGTAATATTTCGGATACACTGCGTTAAGTATAATACAGGGGTGGGCAAAAGTAGGTTACAGTTGTGAGTGCGCAACACAGAGCTTGTTCCTGTATTATTACTTATTAATTACTGTATCATTTATTTGTATTACAACTGTAACCCTACTTTGGCTTCCCCCATATACTGTTAAGTTCACCTGTTCCTTTTTATTTTTTATTACATATAGGTGCTAGGAAATTTTAGATTGCATCTGTGGCTCATTTATATTTCTTTTGGAAAGGTCTGGCCTAGGGCCTTGTGGGTCATAATAAGGACCCAAGCTTTTACTCTGAGTTGCACGGAGGGATTGCAGCTCAAAAGTGACACGATCTGACTCACTTGTGTTTTAAAAAGATCACTCACATTGCCACATTGAGGACAGACTCTAAGGGATGTCATTAAAGGCAAGCAGACAATTTAAGAGGCCACTGAAATCATTCAGCAGCAAATGGAGGCTTGGACCAGTGAGGGAGAGGCGAGATGGTGAGAAGTGGTCAGATACTGAGTAGATTTTGAAAACAGAGCCACGAGTATTTCCTGACAGATTGGGTGTGGGGCGTGGGAAAAAGAGGAGGCAAGGATGAGTCCCAGCTTTTGGCCCAAGCTTGTGAAATAATACCATTTGCTGTGACAGAAAAAGATGAGGGCAAAGCATTTGGGGGGAAGAAAATCAGGAGTTAGGTTTTGGATGTTAATTCCGGGACACCTTTTGCTTTCCAGGGGGAGACGTTGAGAAGTTGGTTGAATATAACACTCTGGAGTTCAAGGGAGGGGTCTGAGCTGGCATCTGGATCTGGGAGTCGTCATCATTAGGATGAAGTTTAAAGCCAGGAGACTGAGCACTAACATCAAGGGAGTGTGTAGGCAGAGAAGAGATTGAGATCAAAGAGGAGAACAGATCAAATAGAAGATCAAGATCAAAAGATCAAGTGCCCTGGGGGACTCCCAAGTTCAGAGGTTGAGGAGATGAGCAAAGGAAACATGAACTATATGGAAAACCAGGAGAGGATGGCATTCCGGGAGCCAAGTGAAGGCAGCAGTTCGGACAGAAGGAAGCGAGTAGTGTGTCCAATGCCACTGAGAGGTCCAGGAAGTTGAAGACAGAGAACTGACCACTGGAGACGTTAGCAGCCTGGAGGCCACTGGTGATCTGGTGAGTACGGTTTAGGTGAATGATGGGGCAAAAGGCAATTAGAGCGCGTTCAAGAGACAGTGGGAGAAGAGCAATTGGTGACAAGAACTCAGCAGCAAAGGGGAGAAGAGAAAGGGGCAACGGCCAGAGGAGGATGGAGGACCCAGAGAGGCTATTTTTAAAAGATGGGAGAGAATTTAAGCCTGTGTGTGTGCTTCTGGGAATGAGTTATTAGGCAAAGAAAAATCCATGATGCCAGAAAGGGTGGGAATTCTTTGGATATTGCTCTAATCTCCAGAGGATGCTTATATTGCCTTTTCATGTTGTATCAACTTTAGGCATCAGTTATGGACTTTCTACTATGGTATTATGTGAGTTCGCCTACTTCCATCACCCCCAGCTCCGTCTACACTTGTGCCCACATTATCCCAGCACATTGCTATTGTCCCATTGTCCCAATAGATCGCAATGCCAGTTCATCTACTGGTTATCTTGGTAAACTTTATTTTTCACTCTATCAATTACAGACAGCATCTCTCGCTCTCCCACTCTATATGAGAAGGATATTCACACCTCTTACCCTACCCTCTACCTTAGTCAGCTTTGGCGGGTGTGCTAGGACAATAACAACACTATACACCACAAAAAACTCTTAGCAGTTCAGGCTAATTTCCCCTTCCCATGACATGTCATGCTCTGCTTCTGATGTCCTCTTTCTGTTAGGGACCCGATTGAAGAGCAGCCCCCACCCGAGACCTGCTACTCTCATGAGAGAGGCACAAGAACAAAGGCAGAACCTCACTATGCCCCTTGAAGTGTCTGCTCAGGCATGGCTTATGTCACTTCCACTTACATTCAATTGGCCAAAGCAAATCACATGCCCAAATCTGACACTAATGGGCAGGGAAGGAACTATTCCCCGCCCACAGGAGGTGTGACAAGCCATGGGGGGACAGTGAATAATGGGCAGCAATAATTCAACTTACCACAATTGCTTGCCCTTCTCTTGCCAGCTTCTACTTGCCAGCTTCTACAAGCTGTGCTTTTCGTTTTATATTGTCAAGGTGGAAAATCTTTATACCCTCCTTTACAGCTATTTTAAGTAGTCTGCAGTGCTTTGTGTTTGGTTTTAGAAGTTGAAAACCACTGGGCAGCCTTTGTACTGTTATGACTAAGCAAGTATTCTTTGCTGCAGAGCCAGAGAGAACCTAAAAGCCCACATTGTGCTCCACTGGTCCAGCGACAGACCCCGTGCACTTAAAAGAGCCTTTCTCCCAGCCCACCACGTGCTCCCAATCCGGCCGCGTTTTTATTTGCTCCATATGACAGCCATGTCTTTCATGAAAAATGTTTTTTTGTTTTTCCAGAAGTTATTGATGACCTCTCTTTCCTTCGTGGGTAGAAGAAACAGGTGCCTTCTTCAACACATCCCTAAAATCTTCCAAATTTTCTCTCTGTTGTCTGGAATCTTTCTATTCTTCTTTTCGAAACCTGCTGACCTCCCAATCTCATTGGGCAGCTTCCTTCATTTTGGGACCCTAATGTGTTTGCGTAACTGTCTGTCTTCACTGCAGTTCTTAATCTCCTTCAGTCTCTCTTGCTTACGTTCTGCGTTCCATGACAACTTCGATTTTTCCCAGTGTCCCCTTCTTACGCCGTCCTCAGAGACCACTTTCCTGGAAATTCCCACCCTCCCCCCCAAGTCTAATGAAGACTGACTGCTCTCCAGGCCTACGAACAGTTTTATCCTGGGGTTGCCTTTCATGTCTGTCCTGCATTGGATACAGTATGTCCTGGATCACTTGTCTTCTTTCTTGGTTTACACTGTTGTCTTGCTAAAATACATCCTCAGATAACTTCCTTTAAAAGGGTGAGTAGGAGATAAGCTTCCTTGGTCCTCACCTGGATATCAACTTCCAGGCCCTAGCCTGCCTCACTTATATAAAGTAAATTACTTTACTATATAAAGTAAAGCTGCTGGACCAGATGATTTCTAGTGCTTATTCCTGGAGTATAATTCTAGTTAATATGTATTCACAAATGATATACGATATCAAGGAGAAATTTTAAATGGTTGCTGCTCTGAAGGAACTCACATATAAAGAATAAATTCTTGAAACAGTAGTCAACGATACAAAAAATGCCACAAGGGAGGACATAGTAAATATCGGAGCCTCAGGACTAGAGGGAAAAGAGAGAGAAGCGGCTGAGCCAGCCTGTGGTGCTCTTACAGGGGAAGCGAGGCTTCAGTTGAGTGTCAAAGAGTAGGCGCTATATGAGGCATAGATTAAACATTTATGAATATTCAACAGTAGATTAATGGCCAACCTTAGTCGGACGCAATGGTTAACAGCCAATGGAAGCTCTCCTCCTCCCCACTTTCCCTGCCGCTGTCGGAGTTACCAACATTTTCACTGCACCAAGTCAACAAGATAGATACAGTTTTTAAATGTGAAAGTGTAGTTTTACCTCTGACCAATAGACAAACTCTCTGGCTCTTTGGGGGCATAGCAATGAACTTGCCTTGCGTATCTGAGTAACTGTACATATCCTTGCATATACAAGCCCTTCTTGTTGGACTATAGAGGCCCAGGCAGTGGTCTTTATCAGCAGAATAGGAAACGGGGGTGACTCTCTTTACCATCATCCACTTTTAAAATTTGTTTTTATTGTTCCAATGAGGAGTCAGAGAGATCATAAGTCATGGCTGCTTTCCATCCACTCCCCAGGAGGGAAGGAAGCTTCAACAAGAGATTTTCTGGCCAAAGGGTCTGCCCAGTTTTCAGAGAGCAGGAGTGCAGTGAGGATGGGAAAAGCTTGGGGCCACATGATGCATCTTCCCTGCAAGGTCTAACCTAATACTGCTTCCTCTGGGAGGTTTTCTCTGACCCCCCCAACCCAGGAAGAATTAATTGTGGCTAAAACACTGTTCCTGCTGCCATCACAGCATTTATCAGATTTAAACAAAGTTTGCATCAATTGCTCTCAATAACCTATGGCATCCTGGCTGATTTATTCATCATCACATCCCCAATGCCTGGCATGTGGTGGATGCTCTGAGTCTGTGGAATGAATGAGTGAATGGATTCAAAGTATCTGCATTTCCTCAAGGGGCAGAGCCAGACACCAATATTGAGTTTTCACAGGAGCTTCAGACAAGCCAAGAGGACCTGGAGAAGTGGAGGGCGGGGTGGGGTACTGCCTGCAAGTTTTGCCTGGGCCGGTTTGTCATATAGGATCCCACTGCAGGTCAAGGTGAGCAGAGAGATCAACAAATACTCCAGAGAAAGGTCGAGAAAGGCGCACGCACACAGACACACACACACACACACACACACGGGGATGGACCCAGTGTTAGCTCCACAGAAGGGCGAAGCGCAAGAGGGACACACCACCTCCAGAGCACCAGACCCCTGAGCTCTCAGCAATCTCATTCCATCCTCCCAGCAACCCAGAGAGATGGGGTGTCCCTGATTCGCAGGTGAGAAGCACTGCCAGGAATCAGGACCCCTGCGGTGTGCAGAGGGACAGGGGCCTGTGCACCCAGTCAACGCCACAGTGACAACAAAAGCAAAACGAAATGAAAAACGCATGGATTCAGTCACTGAAAATTCATTAGTCTGTACACCCGTGACTCACCTGTTTTATTACTTTTGTAGTTTCCTTATTTTCTCCTGGCTTTCTGTAAAGGCTTCTTACAAAAATCCTATAGGATTCTGAGAGGGGAAAGCTGGGTCCAGGCGTGGGGGATACAGAGGGCAGGGGGCTGGGGGAGTGGCAGCAAAGGTACCTAGTGAGGTGAGACCCAGGAGGGCTGGCACAGGTGCACAGGTGGGCAGCTGCATGCTCCTGGGGCTGGCTCCCTCACTCAGCAGGGACTTGGTATAGCCCCTCCCACCTGGCACCAATTCGTTTGTTTCCTCAAAAGACCATAGGGTGGCATTTACTTCGTCACGTAAAAAAAAAGTGGAATCAAGATGCAGCCCTGCTCATGACCGTCACATCCCTCCGAGAGAGGGACAGGCAATGTATTTACACCCCAGCAGGTGGGAGTTGCAGACACAGCCAAATGTGCATCAGATAGCCGCTCACAGGGTCTAAAGGTGCGGAGAGCCAGCCTGTGTCAGGGGCAGGCTTAGGCTGCTGGAGGCAGTGCGGAAGGGGGAAGCACAGCTGAAGGCCACCTAACCCCCTGCTCAGACAGACAGGCTGCTCTGGACGCCGCAGCCCGGCAGGCAGAAAGACAAGGGGAAAGTGGACACGTCCTGCGTGGGTGGGTGTGCTCTCTCTCAGCGCCGCCAGGCCGTGAGAAAGGCCAACGTACAACAGAAGAGCACTTCTAGCTGACCTCGGTTCTTGGAAAGTTGGAGCCAGATGCTGGCAACTGGCTGGCGCGCAAGGGCAGGCATGCTCCTGGAGAGGGCACCGAGGTGCCTCCCTCTCCGCCCCGCACGGAATTGGAGAGGGTCACCGCTTAGCGCGGAGAACAGCGAGTGCCAAGCAGCGGAGCTGGGAGTGGGGGGAGAGCGTGCAGAGACTTGCGGGGCGCAGATAAAAGAGGGTCTGGAAAACTTCTCCTCTCTCTTGCACCCTTCGGCACCCCATCTCTGTGATGGGCCCCTGTTAAAATTTCGAACACGGGTGCCGTCAGAGTCCCTGCAGGCAGCCAGACTCCAGCACAGAATTACACGGGCGCGCTCTCCCCTTCGAAGGAACAGAGGGCATGGGAGGGAGTTTGGGGTCTCCTCTAGCCATTTGCGGTCCAAACCCGCAGGTATCCAAGCTAATCCTGCCCCATGCCCGTGGCTCCCCACAGGGGTGCCGGCGGAATCGCTGCCTCTCAGAAGGGGAAGGAGCTTCTGGCTAAAGAGCTCACGCCCCCACACCGTCTGCACCCCGTGAACGCAGCGCGGCTGCAGGGTG
Source organism: Desmodus rotundus (assembly GCF_022682495.2). Taxonomy (NCBI): domain Eukaryota; kingdom Metazoa; phylum Chordata; class Mammalia; order Chiroptera; family Phyllostomidae; genus Desmodus; species Desmodus rotundus. The sequence continues at coordinate 11,845,913 of NC_071396.1, read as the reverse complement.
TCCCCTAAGCCCGGCTTGTCCCCCTTTTCCCCAGCTCCGCCGACTTCTCGAACTCCCGGGACTTGGTCGGCGCTGCGCGTGGCCACAGTGCTCCTTCTGCCCGGGGCCCTCGGGCCCTCGGAGAAAGGGGTTCGCGGGAGGGTGCGCGGCGGAAGGAGGGGCAGGATTTCGGGGAGCCGGGAGGGGAGTTCTGGCCGCCGCCCGCGGGCTCCAACGTTCCCAGCAAAGTTTCCGGCTCTTCTGGCCGGACAGCCTTGTTAACAGGTGGGAGAAGGTGAAAGGCTGGTTGGGCGGCCCTGCGCCCTCAAGGGCGCCTGCTCCAGGCACTGCTGCCACCTGCCAGGGGGCGCTGGGAGCGCTGGCCGGCGCGCTGGCAGCCGTGGGCGCCGCCCGAGGGTCTCTCCCTGTCCCCTCCCCTGCCTGCCCTCCCACGGCGGGGCCCGCGGCGCGGGGGTCGCGGCCACTGTGTCTTACCCAGTCCCGGCACGAAAGTGTTGAGGAAGAGGCAGATGACGGCCACCGGGAAGGGCATATAGGGGATGGCGGCGCGCAGGGGGCCCTTCTTCTCGCGGACTTGCACCACCACCCCGCTGGACGAGGACGCCCCCCGGGGGTCCGCCGCCGCCACCGAGGCCGCCGTCTCGGCGTCTTTGTGCGAAGACTCCATGGCGGGGCGCGCTCCCCGGGAGCTGGGCTGCAGCGGCCGGGGCTGCCGCCCAGTGCACAGGGGGTGGGGGACGGCCGGCTCCGAGCTCCGGGCTCCGGGCTCCGCGCCGAGCTCAGGCGGCCAGCGTGCTTCGGGTGCCCGCAGCTGGCAGGGAACCCGCACTCCCGCGTCCCCACTTGCCTGGCCCTCTGCCGTGCGCTCCGCAGCGCTCCCACACCCCCAGCTGAGGGGCGGAGAGGGCGGTGTGACATTCGGTGACAGCGCTCCGACGCCCCTCCCCGCTGGGCCCCTTCCCCCGCCCTTCTCTCCGCCCCCCACCCCAACCCCCTAAAAGTACCACTCACAAATCAGGGCGAAGGGAAGAAAGTAGAAGAGGAACAGAGAGGGAGCTGGTTGTCCAGATACTGGAAGGGATGGACAAACCTCGCCCTCTCTAGACAGGTGACTTGGACTGGAACCTCCGCCAAGGACACTGAGAATTGGCCATGTGTTCTCAGGGGGCAGGGTCGCGGAAAGCCTCGAGTTCTAGTCCTTTAATCTGGAAGAGGTACTGATCGTTAGGGAGAAGGAGGCAAGGAAGGCAGGGCGCCTGGTGCCTAGTAGGCCTTCCATTCATTCTGATTTAAAGGGGCTCGTTTCACCGAGCATAAGCAATCACAGTCTTGGTAATAGAGCATAAAGCAGGAGACAGCTTTTCAAACAGGTCTCCACAAGACATTGAAATGGGACCCTCCCCTACACACACACACACACACACACACACACGCAAAAAGCGGGCACAAACGGGCCTGCTGCCGGATAGAGGTAATGCTGGGTACCATCCCCTGAACCGTCCTGGAGGAAAACCTGGCCTTGTGTGGGTGCCCGGCGTGGTGCTTAAAAAGCCAACGAGGACACAGCGCCGTCTGGTGTTGACAATGCGGCAGCTGGCAGAAGCGAGAGGAATCGGTTGCAAGCCGGCAGCAGGAAGCCCCATATTGAATTAGATTTTGGGAATAATGCCGCCCTCGCCTCCACATCTGGAGAAAGTGAACGGATGGAAGCAACGCCCTGTACGTGAGAGAGGGGTTCAATGCATGGGAATTATCCAGAAATTCAGCAGCTCATGGGAAGATTGGAAGGATGCAAATCGACTTCCTTCCCAGTAATCCTCTTTCTCCAGGAGTAAGAATGATTGCATGGCAGCCCAGGGGCTCACAGGAAGGTTGCCAGAAGACCATGGATTATGTTATAGGTGTCTGGTCTAATAATTTGAAGAGCAGACGGTCAGCAGGGGTTAGTGGTGATACTGGTGGACGCACACAGGCAGTAACCAGCTTAGGCCTGGCAGTCAGAAGTGAATAGGACTGAAAGTCTTCGTCTCTATTCAGCCTTCTGACTTAGAAGAACTCATTTAGCCTCTTCTTGAGTAACCGTGGGCTTGAGTAGCTGTGTAAAATCAAAGCAAGATTCAATTTACTACGCATTTGTTGAAGGCCTAATCCGACTTAGCTTCTGGGGAGAGAGAAAGGAGTAAATCCCAGCCCCTGCCTTTAAGGATCTCGCAGAAGAGGGCCACGAACAACCCCAGCAATAGAATTACAGACAGTGACAAATGTAATTGTGAGGAGCCGAAGGTGCTGAGGAAACAGGGACCTGTCTACGGAGGCAGCTGGAGCGGGGGAGGCACCAGGGTGGGTCTTCCAAAGAAGGTGGTGCTGAATGAGACTTGAGCAGGGACTAGAGTCAACTCCTTGCAGGAGATTGATTTTATAGAAACACTTATTTACCCAAGCACGCCCTGCAAGCACCATTCTAAGCATTTTACACACGTTAACTCATTTAATCCTTACCACAACTCTATGAAGTATTATGTATTACCCCATTTCCCATATGGGGGAGATGGAGCCCAGAGCATCTAAGGAATTTGCACAAAGTCACCCACTAGTGAGTGACAGAGCAGGCATTTGAATGCTGGCGATCTGGCTCCAGAATGCATATAGCTATTTGGAGACCTAGATCATAACCCTAATTTCTCAAATATTCTCTCACGAGCCCCTGAACTGTTGGAGGGCCACACAGACTCAATTATTCCAGGAAGAAAGGCCTTCATGGAAGGAAGTAGATTTACATCCCCCGATTTTCCAGATGATTCTGATCCGAAAGCCATCCAGGCAGAGCAACGGCATGTACAAAGGCATGGAAGCCTGGACTAGGGAAAGAATGTTCCAGGGATTGCAGCATGGCTGGGACCAGGGCTCATGTGACAGGGACAGGAGATGACGCTGGGGGACAGAGGGCAGGACCCTCGTAATGAAGGGCAAAGGACTCCATCTTTGTGGTGATGTGGAGTATCATTGGAATACTTTAAGCAGGGGTGTAGTATAAGTGACCCAGTTACTATTATGTGCTCTGTAACAAACAACCTAAAATTTAGTGGCTCGGCCCAACCCTTCTATGGGTCTGGAAAAGGGACAGAGCACAGCTGAGGCAGCTCCTCTTTGCTCCTTCAAGTCTGGAGACTCAGCTGTGGAGGCTCAAATGGCGGTGGCTGCCACAGCTGGGACCGGAGAATTCACTCCCGAAATGACTACCGGGTCTGGAGCCTGCACTGGGGAACTTGAAAGCTGGCTCAGCTGGGACTGGTGGCCAGAACACCTACACACGGCCTCTCCGCGTGACTTGGACTTTTCCCGACATGGTGGCCAGGTTCTGAGAGGACACTTCCCCAGAGGGGGCCTCGGGACAGCGGAGCATTTCAGGACTCTGGAAGCTGCGTGGACTTTGTACCCTAACCTCAGAAGTCACAGTGTCATTTCTGTGACCTCTATTTGGTTGAAGCAGTTGCAAACCTTGCTTAGATTCAAGTGGAGGGCACCCCACTTCTCAACGGAGCAATGTCAAAGAATTTGGCTTTAAAACCACCATAAAGGGATGTGGTTTAGGGGGGAAACTGCTCAATCAACTGTGTGGAGGATGGACTGGAGAGGTTAAAGTTGGGGCCCACAAGAGGGGGACTCTTCCTGACCTGCATAGATTAGGAATGGGGGAAGGACACTTCCCAAATGAAAACCGGATATCGTTAGCAAGGAGGAAAGGTGGAGTTTGAGAGCCTGAGGACGTCCCAGGGATGGCAGGCAGAGGCTGACCAGCATAGGCAATTGTCCGGAAGAAGTTGGAGAGTCAGCTGCTTGGGGTTTAGTGGAGAAATTTGGGCCGCAGATTTGGGAGCCATAAGCACACCAATGTGCAATAAAGAGACGAGGGCCCAGGAGACTTACCAGAGGGTGCTGTAAATTAGGCACGAGGGAGGAGGGAGAAAGGTTTAAAAGGAAACACACTAAGAGTGTTTCATGGAGCCTGAAAAGGAAGATTTTAAGAAGCAGCAGTCAGCAGTGTCAAACGCCACAGAGAGGCCACATGAGACCCCAAAGTGCCATTGGATTTGGCACTTCAGAACGTCAGCTCACTGCAGTCCCAGCTCCAAAGTCTCTCCCACTGTGTCCATTTTCAAGGAATTCATCCATTTCACCGAAGTTGTTGGTTCTGTTGGCATAACATTATTCGTAATTTACTCTGATTGCCTTGTTAATACCTGTCACCTCTGTCACCGTGTCTCCTCCTTCAGTCCTGATATTGTTCGTTTGGGCTTTCTCTCTTCTCTTGACCCCTCTTGCAAGGAGTTTATACCACATCCATTTGACATGGTGACCGTGGCTGATGTTTGAAGGGGAGATTAAGATCTATGCCATTTCAGGTGGGAAGAAACCTTCCAATATAAGTTAAAACCTTAAAAACTAATCCCCCCCTGCCCAATCAGACACAAACATGACAGGGGAAACAGGTCAAACAGTTGCTTACATACATCCGCCAAACAACACATCTAGGCCAGGCACTGGGGCATGAAAATAAAGTGTCTCTTGGCCTTGTTCTGTCATCAGCTGAACAAAGTACCTCAGCTTTGGACCTCTTTTAGCTGAAAAAAATAATAATAATTGTGTTAAAATCAGCTTCCAAACTATAAAAGCAATTCATACACCGACAGGGATTGCTCCTTTTGGCAGACTGGCGCTAAAGAATAGGCCGTAGAAAGACAGACTTTGCTTAGAGCTCTGTGTCTTTGAATAATTTCTTACCCTCTGTGAGCCTCAGTCTCCAAAATTGTCAGAAATACCTACCTCGTTTACGTATGTGTAAGAATTAAGTGAAATAGCATGTGTAAGGCATTCAATAAATGGCAACTGAGTCAGGAGGCTTTTTGTCCCAAGTGATAGAAACCCAACCCAAAGTTACCTTGTAGGGGGGAAAAGGGAATTTATAGATGTGATGGCTTTTGATGTAGCAACTTGTCAAGGCTGAATGACAGTCCCCAGAATTCCCTTCCTCGCCTGTTTTGAGTTAGGGTGGGCTACTGTCTATAGCACACAGGTACCTTCTGGAGGTCTTTAATCAAATACTAACCTAGGTGCTTCAGGAAGGAATTCTGCTGCTGTGATTGAAGTCCCTAATCAGCTGATTTTAAGTTAATCAATGGGAGATTATCATGGGTGCGTCTGATTTACTCAGTTGGAAGCACTTTAAAGCAGGCTTGGCCTTCTCCAGGGGTACAGCCAAGGAGCTGCTGGATTAACCATTGTTCTCCCTCCCCTCCAGATCTTCCTTTCTGACTGCAGCCTGGGATCATCAATTGTCAGCACTCGCCATGGGTTTCCAGCCTGCTTGCAACCCCACATAACAGGATGAAATTGCTCATACCTCTTAATTCTTATGACTCTTGCCTCCCCTTCTGGCCAGCTGGACCTTGCTTTCATTCCCAGAGCTGCTCCTGTCCCAAAATCTTTACTCCCAAACAACACTTCAATGCCAGTTCTCAGGGTTACTGTTAAACAATCTTGCTCCTTGCCCTGCACCGTCTGTAAGGACTGAGGGAAGAATTACTACCGCACTGAATTTAGAATTCGGTGACCTGAGAAAAACATGTTCTGATGCGCTCTGGAAGGCCAGGGAGGAGACTCCTGTCTCCTTAAGAGTCCCACAGCAGACGCTCAGGTGGGGGTGGGGGGGGTTACCTTGGCAAGTCCCAGTTCTTATGCAAACAGTTGCACATTTTTCTAAAGTTGGTAAGGCTGCAGCTGCAGACCAGGTTACCAAGAAAACTGTGGAATGCTGTTAAGAGAGAGAACAGGAGATTTCTGCCAGCAAAGGCCTCTCTGATCTAAAAGCATCTGAAATCGAGCAGAATTTCATTCTCTTAACAACCAAGGACTCCTAGTCCCCTGCTAAAGCACAGGACAAATGCCAAGCCACACCGGAAGGCCAGGAGGAGCCGGCCGCAGCAGCTTCTTCCCAACATAGGAGAGCGGCTTAAAGGGCAGAAGGGTTGTCTGCAGAGAGGACTCGGCAGCCTGGAGCACATCTACGACACTGGTAGCTATGTCGCCGATATGGTAACCATGAGTCCCTTGTGGCTACTTAATGTTAGTTAAAACTCAGTAAAACTTAAAATTCAGTCCCTCAGTTGCACATTTCAAGTGCTCAATGGCTGCCAGTGTCTAGTAGCTACCATATTGGACGATGCAGATACAGAGCGCTTCATCATTTGCGAAAGTTGGATCAGACAGCACTGAGTTAGATTATGATTGGGTTGCATGTTAAGAAGATGCAACAGCCCTGACCAGTGTGGCTCAGGTGGTTGGTTGTCCTGCAAAGTGAAATGTCATGGGTTCGATTCCTGGTCAGAGCGCATGCCTGGGTTGTGGGTTCAGTCCCGGGTCAGGGAGTGTACGAGAGGCAACCAATCAGTGTTTCTCTCTTACATCAATGTTTCTCTCCCTCTCTCTCTCCCTCCCCCCCTCTTTAAAGTCAATAAGTATGTCTTCAGGTGAGGATTAAATAAAAAGAAGAAGATGCAACATCGGAGTGGCTTAACCGAGATAATGGTTTATTTCTCTCTTTCATACAACTCTAGGGCAGTAAAGGTGTTCAGTTCCCCCAAAGTCATCAGGACTAGTGTCCTCGGAATCTCAACGCTGCTGTCCCTCCCCTGGGTGTTTCCTTGTCTGCATGGTCTTGTCTGGATGGTGCCCCAGCTGGGAGGAAGACAGAAGGAGAGAGCTACTCCTTCCTTTCAAAGGCATCACCTAGGCCTGCAGCCATTGGCCAGAATTTGTCACATGGCCTTACCTAACAGCAAGGGAGTCTGGGAAACTTTACGCTGGTCAAAAATAAAAGGTGGATGACTATGGAAAGGGGAATGTGGACACTGAGGGCACGCACGTAGCAGTGTCTTCCACGACAGCTGTGGGTATTGCTGAAATCAGTGTCTGCCAGTGTTCTCATGCGTGACGTTTCTGTCATCTCCGTCACTCTCCTGTTTCCTCCCCCTTCCCTGTACCCCACTACACCCCCTTCTACGTAGCAGGCACCGCACTCAGCTCTTCCACATACACGATCTCATTTTACCCTCACAGCCCCTCTGGGAGGGAGGCCCTAATTATGCCCATCTTATAGATGAAGATGTTGTGGCTCAGAAATGTTCAATAATGAGCTGCGCTAGATTGGTCCCAAAGCTTTCTCTCCATATTCACTGAATTCCACTTGCTTCTTCCTCTCTGCCTGCCCCAGGCCTGTCTCCCTTTCTTGGATTCCCCCCTCCACCCTCCCGGCCCCCCGCCAATCTCTCCTCCCATCTTAAACCCCCTCCCTTTCTCCCCTGGCTTTTTGGGTTTCATTGTTCTTTTCTGTCTCCCAGTGTAACAGGCCAGCCTCACTCAGCCAATTACTCATTGGTTCCACTCAGCCTCTAATACAGAAAATCTATTAAGTTGTAATCAATTTATAAATCAGCCCTTCTGACTAAACCTGGTGAGATTAGTTTTGTGCTTCCCTGTAGCAGCGGCAGAAAAGCTGGACATTAAATTGAAGGACTGACAGAACAAATGGGGTTATCTCAGAGCGCCGTGCCTCCTCTCTGCTGGGATCCCGCCAGCCGGCCCCTGACCACAGATGGCCTGGCTCCTGGCTGCTCCCCTGCCACCTGCGCCCAGGGCTGAGGGTGCAGAGGGCAGAACAGACCTCTGATCCCGGGCTGAAGGTCAAGATCCTGACCTTCACCAAAGAAGGGATCTCCGAGGTAGGCAAGGATCCCGCAGAGCTCTCATCATCCCACTCACGAATGCCCCTCCTCCTCCAGGTCTCAGGCAATAATTCTCCCTCCTTCCATTTCCTAGGGTTTCTCTCCTTCCACTTGGGGACAGACGTGAAAGAGGGCAGGACTGTCTGAGAGGTGGCGTCCCCTACCTAGTCTGGAAACTCTACATATGATTGGGGCTGTTTCTCACAGGAACGGAGGGGACTGCAGGCAGCAGGGGACATGACGGTGGGGACCAAAGATGGAGGAGGGGTGGCTAAGAAGGACAAATGGGGGAAATGCCCTGGACACAGAAGATCCATCTCTCTGTCCTTCTCCCCCTCCAGAGACCCACGTGGAGTTGGTCAAGGCAAGGACGCCGACCACTCCTGCCCTCTGAGGATATTCCTCACATCAATCCCAGGCTCCTGCAGCCTCCTCCTCCCACCCCCAGCTCTTCTTCCCTGCAACACGCTCCCACACCAGGCTGAGCACAGAGGCCGGCATCTCGTGGGTGCTTGATCAATGCGAATTGAGTTCGCCTACTCATTCAGGTACCAATATCTCCACGTGCAATTTGTGTTATTCAGCTGTCCCAGACAGCCAATTCACTGTTGCCTTTTCAGAAGCAGTAGGATTGCTAGAACTGACGACTCGTCTAGAGGATGGGAGAAGCCAGGGGAAATCAAAAGAGAAACAGGGAAGAGAGAGAAGAAAGCAGAGGGGAAGAGAGAAGCAGACACACAGAGAGACAGAGACCGAGAAAGCTTGCCTTTCCTTAAAGGTAATCTGCAGTGGGCACATGGCTGGATCGCGTGCCATTATATCCACAACTCTGGCGTTTAACTAAGAAAGTAACATACAAAACAAAGAAAAGCAACTGCAAAGCCCAACCAACCTAAAAGTCAGATGCTATCTCTCCTGGATGTCCTCAAGTCACCCAAGGCAGGTCACAGCAGAGACTCGGTGTCTCTTTACCAACCTGTTGCCAAGTCCACTGACTGAACTCCCTTAGGCCCTAAACCTGGGAAGGGCTGCTGGTGAGGGGCTGCCAGGCTGAGCCTCCCAGGATCTCAGCCCCACTTCTCCCCGGCTCCCAGCATCTCAGCCCCACTTCTCCCCGACCCCCCATGGGGCAGGTTTTGCGTGGTCTCATGTCTCCTGTGATGACACGTGGGGACATGAAGCTCTGTTGTTCTGGCAGGCACTACAGACAGGTCTCTCTCGGCATTTAGTTCCTGAGCCTAGGTTGTTTTGTTTCTCTCTTAACCACTCAGCACTTATGCCAGTATCTCCAAGGCTTCAGGAGGGCTGCTGGGCGGCAAAGCAGCCCCCTACCACAAAGGAACTTAGGCCCGAGCCCAGGCCCAGCTCCTCCTGCCCCATTCCCAGCCCCTGCACTCCAGGGCCCTCAGGGGCTGCATCAGGGAGCCCCAGTGTGGCTGCACCCTAGGGAGGGGTGCTGCACACACACTCAAGCAGTACCAAGGACAGCAAGTGCTTGGGCCCAGGAGAGGCAGTGTCACATGGGCTTCAGAGTCCGGCATTCCATGGAGGAGTCACTGACTCCTACTTCCATCCTACTTCTGTCACTGACCAACTATGTGACCTTGGACAAGAGACTTAGCCTCTAAGAGACTCAGTTTCCATACTGGTAACATGGAACAATAATAGTGCCTACCTCATAAAGGTGGCCTGAAGACTGCACAGAGACTGCTTAGCACAGAGTTGCGCACATAGTAAGTGCTCAGTAAACAGTGCGTATTACAGTCTCATTATTAACACTCTACAGAGAAGACTGGGGCCGTTCCCTGGACACCAGGTTTCTCTAGTAACCCCCTTTGCAAAACGCAAGCACACAAAGTATAGGTGGTTGATCAGGCCTGTTGGCCTCCGGTTTGTGGGGAGGAATGAGGCATGACCCTAGAACCCTCTAAGAGATGTCCCAACAGAGCAGCACAGTAAGTGGTCATCCAAGCAAAGTGGTAAAGAACTGACCTTCACAGCATCCAAATAGACCATTTTTGCCCCTCACTAGTCCTGGATACCTAAATTGTCCACCATTGACTAGTCACTTCTTTGGGATAAGGCAGTGTTCCCAGACAAAGATTGAGTCCACTCTATGGTACTTACTCCTTTGCTCTGTGTATTTCCACCTCATCAGATGCCTGGCGGGGGGGGGGGGGGGGGGGGGGCGGTTGGAATGTGTTCAGTCTTTGATATCAGCTGAAAAGAGCAGGTTTCGGGGAGTTGTGCATGGGTGGGGGCTGGGAGTGGCAGGTCTTATTAGCAAGCATGGGGAGGGTTTAGAGTACTGGGGCCTGGGGGTTTTTAAAGAGGCTGTGGGGGCCCTAACCGGTGTGGTTCAGTTGGTTTAGCATCATTCTACAAAGAAAAAGGTCGCCAGTTCATCCCAGTCAGGGCACAGGCCTGGGTTGCAGGCCAGGTCTCTGCTTGAGGTGTGTGAGAGAGGCAACTGATTGATGTTTCTCTCACACATCCATGCTTTTCTCCCTCCCTATCTCCCTCCCTTCCTCTCTCTAAAAATAAATAAATAAAATCTTCAAAAGAGGCTGTGGGGATGCACCCCAAGGTGGCTTCCATGAGTCCCACCCTTTGAGCCTGGGTAGGGCTGTGACTTATTCTAGCCAATGGAATTTAACAAAAGGGATTTTGCGGGTGTCATGAAGGACCTAAATCAGTTGATTGTGAGTTAATCTAAAAGGAGTATCTGGGATGGGCTTAATTTACTCAGGTGAGAGCCCTTAATGGGGGCTGGGCCCTCCCTGGAGTGAGCAGCTCTCCTTGCGGTCTTGATGAAGTCAGCCGCCATGTTGAAGAGACCCACATGTCTGGGAGCTGGCCGCCTAGGACACAAGAGCAGCTTCCAACCAAAAGCCAGCCGGAAGCAGGAGCCCTCAGTCACGTAGCAACAAGGAGGCAAACCCTGTCCACAGCCTGAGTGAGCTTAGAAGGGGGTTGTTCCCGGCTGAACCTCCACAGGAGACTGATGCCAGCTAACCCCTGGATTGCAGCCTGGTGAGACCCTAACCCTTGGATCCCTAAAACCTTTCCCTGAAGCTGCTATGAGGGAGGCAGCATCCTGTGTCCCATGGCCAAGTGCTCTGTAGCAAAAGTGCCCAGGTTTCCAGGCTCATCCAGAGATGATGCTACTGGGAGCTTAGGAAAAGTCACAGATTTTCCGATCAGATCCAGTCCAGGATCAGCACCCTTCGGGAGTGGTCATCCTGGCATCCCTGGCCCTGGCTCTGCCATCTGCAGACCTCACGCCACCTTTAGGTAGACCTGGGGGCACCCCTGGGTCAGTAGGCCAGACACCCCAAGACTGTCCCCGCAGACAAATGGGTACAGACTTGTGCCCCGGTGCTGGAGCTGACTCTGGACCCTGCCCTGGCACCCTGGGGTGGGCAGCTGCCTACCCCTGCTCATCCCAGCTGGCCCCGTCCCTCAGTGGCAAATCCTGTGGGGCCTGCTTCCCCTCCCTGACACGGTGTGTGACACCACCCTCCCCTTGTCCCCACATGCAGTAGTGCTCTTGAGCTAACTGAACATTCCTTATGGATGGAATCTCTTTGGGTGACTTTTAAGCTATTTATTTATTTATCTATCTATTTTTAGCCCTAGAACCTTTTCTTCAAAGAAAAATCCTACAAGAAAACTCAGTCTCCAAGGACACAACAGTAGAGCTGATCCGATTGAGTAGAGGGAGGTAGGTGGCCTCTCCCCTTCCCTGGGAGCCCCTGAGGGGCTGTGTGGAGCCCAAGGACTTCTTAAAAGCTTGTTTAGACACTCTGGCCCAGGGCCCAGTCAGGCCTTCCTGTTTGCCTTCCTCAGGGTGGCCTGGGCAGGAAGTCCCACCCTCTCACTCTTGACATGGCTGTCAATCAGTAGAAAGTACAAAGAGGATTCCCAGTCTATAGAGACTGAGACCCTAAACATCCAGCCACTGAGATAATTTCCACCTGGAACACTATGTCCTCCCCGCCAACCTCCCTCACAAGTGGCCTGACATGTGACCTTGCTATCTGGGAGGCAGATGTTGTTCTTGGCCAGCCAAGGAGAGCTTTTAAATAGATTCAGAGCTGAAAGAAAGGTAATGGCATGTTGTCCTCTCTCAGTGACTTTGGGATTATCGGTCATGTGACTTGCTCATTAGCATGCATGAGGTTTGATAAGCACTTGCAAATTGCGTCTTGCTGCCTTAGAATGTTCCTCCTGGGAAGCCACCTAAAGGAAGCTAGTTAGTCTACAGAATGATGGGCGACCAGGTGGAGAGAGGCTCTGGAGGCTAAAAGGGCATTTTGGATGTTCCAACCCCAGGTGGACTCCCAGCTGAATGCAACCCCAAGAGTGACCTAAACCATACACATGGAGCAGAAGAACTGTCCTGCTGAGCCCAGCCACCCCACAGAATCATGATAAATAATAAATTGTGGTTTTTTTAAGCCACTACATTTTAAAAAAGATTTTATTTATTTTTAGAGAGAGGGGAAGAAAGGGAGAAAGGAAGAGAGAGAAACATCAATGTGTGGTTGCCCTTCACATGCCCCCAACTGGGGACCTGGCCCTCAGCCCAGGCATGTGCCCTGACTGGGAATCGAACTTGCAACCCTTTTGGCCACACTAGCCAGGACTTGCCTCCTCTACATTTTGGAGTGGGTTGTTATGCAGTGATAGATAGGTAGGTAGGTAGGTAGGTAGATAGATAGATAGATAGATAGATAAACTGAAAACCACTGATAGAATTTAGGAGGGAGAAAGTTTCTGGGATAGCATAGCCAAGATTTTTCATCCCAGGTCAGCCATTTGTGAAGAGCATAGACCAACTGGCTCAGCTGAGAGATAGCAAACATATCTCTGGGGATACTGGGAGCCCTGCCACTTAGAATTAAATTAGAAGGAGCCAGTGACTGATGAGGAGGACGTAGGAGCCTTTGGCTTGAACAAGTCCGAGAGCCCTGGCTGGATGACAAATTATACAGAACAGCTTGGCTTTCTGCAAAAAATGGAATTATGCTCCAGTTCAAATTCCTTGCCACTTATAAATTACTTTTTATTTTATTACCCTCCACACTGCCATCCAGACAGGCTCAAATGCTGTTTTACATATGCCAATTGTTCTCTGAAGCTATGAGAGTGCAAATCATGTGCCATCCCCAGTGGCTTGGGAAGAGATGCTTTTTCTTTGAGGGGAAAAGAAGAGGTTGTTTGGGGGACGTTAGTGATAAAGACTTAGAAATGAAAAAAAAACAGCAAGATCAATTGTAAGTTATAAGAGCATCCCGAACAGGGAGAATTAATGTGAAATGTTCTACAGTGGATGTTGTCCCAGTCTCATTCTCTTGCATTCACTCCAGAAGCATTAATTGAGCCCATTCAGTCCTTACCTTTCAGGAGCTCACGGTCCTAGGGGAGAGACTGACAGGTGAACCACCTTGCAGGCATTCCACGTGATCACATGGCCAGATGCCTGTGGTGGTAAGCAGCCACCCCTCCCCACAGCCACTCTGGGCTGTCCTGGACCGGCTGGCTCACTAGGTGTGTAGGAAGAGAGACTATCTTACTGATGTATCTGTCTCCCACCCCTGGCCTTTCCTAAATCTCGGGGGAACAGTGTGCAGCCAGCACAATTTTTCTTTCTGTTTCTAGCCTCTTTTAGATTGTGCCTCTGATTCTCACTCTCATTTGCAGCCATCAAAACCCCCTCAAGTCCCTCCTCTTGACTCTGGTTTCCCCTCTTTGGTACCATTTTACCACGTGTTTTCTGATGGCAGAGCAATTTGTGTTCATGCCTCTCTCCTCTTGAGGCCAGTTTACCATCTCTGTAAACACAAAGCCCGGCTCGTTCACAACAGCCTGCCCCAAATGCCTTGCACAAAGTTATCTGTCAGGCAACCACTGTTATTCAGTGTAGATGTTTCTCCTCTCTTCACTAGCTATGTGTCCTCAGGCACATTCCTAACCTCTCTGGGCTTTAGCGTGCTCATCTGCAAAACAGGTGAAACACCAGGTACATTAAATGATCAAAAAATAGTAGATTTTTTTTTTTAATTAATGAACTTCTTAAATTGTGTCCCAGTACCAGCTACCTGAATACACTTATGAGGGCCTCTCCCATACACAGGACTCTTTCCTTCTGTTGTGAATTATAGTGTTTAACCAGCCGGCATGTTGCCAGAGATGCAACAGGTCATAAATCAGGCCCACCTTTTAAAAAAGAAAAACTAGTAACAATGCAGAAAATGGATTGTATAGGTAGAACTAGAGGCCAGGAAGCCTGGTAAGCGATCATGCAACAGTCCAGGCAAATGACAATAAGGCCCTGAACGGAGGGAGCAGTAGGGAGAAGCTGGGGAGGACAGCCCTGAGAGAGATTTAGGAAGTGAATCAGTGCAATATGACACGTGATTGTGGAAGACAGCATGGTGTGATGACAAGAATACAAGATCGTCCAACCAGGGAGACCAGAGCTCTCTCGCTCTCTACTGTGCAAGAACAGAGCAAGCAGGTGGAATTCTTCAGGTCAGGAACCTCACCAGGAACGATTCTGTCCCTTGATCTTAGACTTCCCAGTCTCCATGGCTGCGAGAAATAAATGCCTGTTGTTTAAGCCACCCAGCCTGTAGTGTTGGGTAGTGGCAGCCCAAGCCAAGACACATGTACGGGCCTTTGGCGGGGCCTTTGTCCGTTGGTCAATTTGCTTATTCCTACACCACCAATACCACTAATTATTACAGGTTTGTATTAAGTCCTGTTCTTCTTCTTAAGAAATATCCTATTTTTGGTTTTTTGTTTCTTCCATAGAAATTTTTTCAATGATTTTATCAAGTTCTATGAAAACATTGTTAGGATTTTGATAGGAATTGCATTGAGTCTATAAGTCAGTTTGGGGGAAACTGGCATCTTTGTGATTTTATACCATCTTATCCACGAGTGTGGTACATCTTTTTATTTGTATCTTTAGTCCCTCTAACATAACTTACAATGTTCTCCCATAGAGATCTTGCAGAGTTTTTGGTAGATTCTTAATATTCTCTGACACTTTTATTAGTCACTTGATATTTTATGACATTATTTTCAATAGTAATTACATTTCTAATTGTTTGCTGCTGCTTAACAGAAAGGCTATACTAATTTTTGTACATTAACCCTGTATCCAGCAATTTTTATAGCTCTGGTATAATGCACATCAATAATTGCATGTTAATTCTTCTGGATTTCCTATGTAGTAGTCATGTCAACTGCAAATAGTGAGTTTTAATACTTTCTTTTCAACCTCCGTGCCTGTAACTTCTTTCGCATATCTTACTAAACTCTCCACTGTGGGAAGCCCCATCCCTCAGCGCTCTCCCAGCTTCTGGGGATGAGAATGTGTCCTCCTGGACACAATCTATTGTTCCAGCAGGAGAGGGGGTGGTGATTCTCTCTAGTGGAGCACACCCCGAGCCCTTCTCCAAAACGGCTTTTATTGGGATCAGTATGCACAGGGATATACAGTATGCATGCAAAGCTCATCAATCAATGTCTAAAGGCCATAGTTACAGAAAACATATTATCTATAGATAACAATTGAGGAAACACAGAGATCTGCCTCAGGTCAAGGTCTGTTAGATGTGCTGACACCAGAGGGTCATTAAGGCGTGGTGCATGAGATTAGGAGTTCACTCCCTTATGCTTTGAATTTAAACATCCGGTTTATATCAACAGTGCCATACAAAACAAAGCAAGCTTCAAAGGATACAATGTATTCTTCAGGCCTGATTTCCCCACAGGAACCCTCGGTGTTAGTATATTAGTATCTGGTCGTGCCTACCACCTGCATTCCCGGCCTTCCAGTGCAGACTTACAGGCAAGGCCTTGCTGGCACTGGGCTACAGTTTCCAATACCACACAAAGTGGTCCCCAACAGTCCACATCCTCCAATACAACAGAACTTCTCATAGTGGTTATCCTGATCTTAAAGACATTCTTCTTATATTTCCCCTATCGGGATTTTATTTGTTTAGTTTTTCACAGGCAGTTGTTACCAAAGAAGTTATCTTATTCCTAATTTAGAAACAGTTTTTAGCATGAATAGTTTTCAATTTATCAAAGATAAATCTATTGTATCTATTGAGGTGATTACATGGTTTTTCTCCTTTAATCTATTGATGCATTAAGTTATATTTGCAGTTTTCTATCATTAAACCATTCCAAACATCCATGATAAACTCAACTTAAACACAGTGTATTATTTTTAATGCCATATTGGTATTTTATTTGCTAATATTTTGTTTAGTGTTGTTTGCAGTCTAGTCCTGGGTGAAAAGGGCCTGTGATTTTCCTCCTAATGGAGTCTTTGGTTGTGGTATCAGGTTGGGAGAGGACGATCCTGCAATCCAGCTTTAATATTTTTGCACAGAAAATTCCCTGAAAGCTCATTTTTAATACAAAATCCATGGCAGCTAGTGAGGACTGGTTTCCCTGCCCCCCTTCTAAGTACTTAAAAATCAACTAACTTAATTTTTATAGCATTTGCTTGTGGACTGACATCATAGTCACCAAAATGTAGGTGTTAAAATCTGTCTGGTTTCTTTTTTAAAAGATCTAGATAAGTGTGCTGAGCTCCAATCCTCTTTCCCATTTGCTCTAATTCCTCAGAGTTGACCAATGGTAGTGCTTCTGCACACCTGTGTGGCTTCCATAGCGCCCCACAGCCTGGAGTAGTGGCTCCCAAGAAACCCAAGAGCCAGCTGGTGTGTGATGTGTGGGTTCAGGCACAGCACAGCAGGCCCCCAAGTTTGAAGAGGGTAATTTTACATCCAAGATGTCATCAGTTGTGAACTCCTGGGTGAATGCACTAGTGTTATACTCAAACGGAACTTTCTAGACTGGCTTCAGGGCAGACAACTCAATGTGAGAGCAGTTTTCAGCCAGGTGGCACCACTCAGGAGCACCCGTCATTGTCACTATTGGCAGGAGTGTGTTGCAGCCAGCTTTCCCACTCCAGCAGGACCCTGTCTCCATCGGCACTCTTGTCTCAGCCTCCCAGCCCAGCTCTCCCCTGGTGAGCCCGTGGGCTCCGGGAACCCCTCAGGGCAGAGGTCCAGCTGTGAGGTTCAAAAGCAAGAACTGCTCTGGGTGCCTCCCAGCACTGCGTCCTGGCTCTGCTCCTTTCATCTTCTGGCTGCTCAGACCTGAGCCAGACAGGCTGCCTAATCACCAGATGGGGCCTCTCCTGGCTCCCACATAGAAAGGCCCCTTCTGCTGGCAAAGCCAAGGCGGGCTCTGCTTTGGACTAAACACAGTGACTCTCTCTCTACAAGACCTAAGGGGGTTTTGAAGGCTGGGTCAGAGGGATGGATTACAAGATAATGTGGCTGGTTACCTACGAGAAAGGGTTTGTGCTTTCTCCTCTTGCCCATTCTCTTCCCCTCCTTCCCCACCAGAAGGAAAGAAGAAAAGAAGAAAGTGGGGAGGAAAGGTGGGAGAGAAGAAAAAAGGAAGGGAGGGAGGGAGGGAGGTAAGAAGGAGAGAGGGAAGGCAAGGAAGGAAGGAAGAAAGGGAAAAGAACCTCAAGCAAACCCCCCACATCTTCACATTTCTATGAACACAGAAGTAGATGCAGTTAGTTAGGTTAGTGTGAGGACACTGAGGCAGCTCCAGGGGTGAAAGGGCAAACTGGCTGTGTGGGTTGATGCCAGTAGCATTTGGCAGCCGGGTGGGACCTGCCACTCCCTGGGCTGGGGGCTGCACCAGGCTGCTGCAAAGCCATGGGCCGGTACACCCTTCCCTGGGACCCAAACACTCAGCCTCCTGGCTGTTGGCACTTGGTGAGACAGACCAGTTCCCACTCTGGAAGGACCTGGCAAAGGGCCCTCCTTTGCAGATAGCCCCTGACTGGCCCTTCCTCCATAACCCCCGCCACTCACGCCCTGGGGTTTTATTGGGCTCTGTGGATCCCTATTTCCTTCCAGGTGCTGTTTATTGGTCTCTAACCAGACTTCACTGGGACAAAACAGTGAGAAAGAGAACAGCCCAGTCTGTCCCCAAACATTTCTGTGATGCTTCTTTTTTCCATTATAAAAGAAAGAAATACTCCAAGAAAGCATGGAAAAGTACAGGAAAGTTTTTAAAAAGAGAGAAATTGCGGGTAGTTCCACTCCTCAGAGACAGCTGGGCATTCATATTTTGGGGGAAAAGTATGTCCCACTGGACACTTTTTACTTTTCTCCGATTCAGGAAGACACAGGTAAATAAATAGATGGGAAACACAGCAGCAATTAATTACCAAAACGCAGGAGCATTCTCAGTAAAAGAGCTGTCCTCCTAAGTCCCTAGCAAAGTCTTCCCTAAAAATCCCTCTCTCTATTCTGATGTGGGAGGGAGGGGCGAGTCTCTTTCTTCTGCTGCTTTCTGAATCAGTTCTTTATTTATTGAGTTCTTATCCACCACATTCCTGTTACTTTGAGAGATTACAAATTTATTCCCTAACATTTCCAGTAGCCTCACAAAGAGAAGATCTTATGTGCATGCACAAGCCTATACCCAATGTAGCAGATCGAAGATGGTCACACATTCTTGGATAAATTCTGTGTAAATTTTACACAGGATTTGTGTCTCCCAAAATTCATGTGCTGAAGTGCCTCAGAAGGTGACGATTTTGGAGCTGGCCGTCTTCAGACTTGCCAGCAGAGTGAACAAGGGGTGGGGCCCCGCTCCATGCTCCGTCTTCTGTCCTGCCATCTGGGTGCCGGGTGATCGCCCTCCCCAGCTGTGAGTTTGTCGTTTTGTCCGCTAAGCTTCAGGCAGGAGTGCGGGTGTCTGCAAGGCCTGCGGTGTGCCCAGAAGCCTACGTATGAACTGTGTCCTGGTTTCTCTGCGCCCAAAGCCCCACTCACACCCCAGCCATCTGAACTGGCCAACGAGCTTCTCTTCTTGGGGACAGAGGAGTCCCCATGAGAACACTCCTTGATTCAGTGGCCTCTGCACAACCCACTAAGGATAATTCTTAGAGAAACCTCAGCTTCTCTGTTCCATGGAGATGCTTCGATCAGTCCAAAGCCGCTAACTAAAGACCCAAGGTTGTCTGTGCTGGATCAGGCCAGGGTGAGGAGCCGGAGATAAAGTCAGTGACGCTTCTGGGCCCGTGTTGGGGGCAGGAGGCATCTTCAATGACAGGCCAAGGAAATAGATGAATCTCCAAAGGCCCCTTAATTTTCCTATTCAGCTGTTTCGATAAGAAAGGACTGAAGCCTCACCATGATTTGTTGGGCAATTTGCAGACAAATGAGGGACAGACTCCAGGGCTGGAGCTAATCCCGCTCTCTGTGGAGGGTGAGCTTCTGTTTTGCATTAATTGGGGACTAATGAATGTCTCTAAGGAGAAGCTTTCCGACCTCCCTGTGGACTGAAGGATCAATCCAGCAGGCAGCAGGCAATGCCAGTGATGGCCTGGCGCTGGCCTGTGAAGACCTTAATTGTCCCTTCAGGACTCGGCCCTTGTGCACCAGAGCTGGGCTCTGGCTCAACAGCCCCTGTGAGGACTAGCAAACAGGAAGTCAGGTCCTGTACCTGCCTGGGATATGCACCCCAGTGCCCACCTCTGCGCCATGCGTGGGAGGAGAGGCTCCTCCTTGCCCCAGGGGAAGCTGGCATTTCCTGGCAGATTCATCCCAGTGTGAATACAGAGGTGGCGAAGGGGATCCTGTCCCATGTCCACCCACTGTACCACACCCAGGGGGCCTGGGTGAGAAATGCAGGAAGGGACTTCATAGAAGAGAGCAAGGGGCAAAAGTTGGGGAAGGTAAATAGGAGGGGAGAGGAGACAGGTATGTCTGCTCTGGTCAGATGGGCAAGGCCAAGCTGCAGAGTGTCCCATGGCTCCAGGGCCCGCCATTCCCCTCACTTGCCACCTTCTTCAGAAAGACAAGCCAGGCCAACGCTCCCTGGGCAGAGGTAGCTCTGTCCAGAGACCCCATCCCTGCCTCCTCTGGGGACGAGTGACCTTGGATGAGTCACTTCCCTTGTCTGGGCTCTGTTATATGGCAGTGGGCTCATTGGTTGCTCTCAAATACTGACACCTCTGAGCTGACTTTGTGGGTTTGTGAATTCCTTCCCAGGGCAGAGGACTTCACGCAAACATCTAGCAATGCCCCTCTGCACCCCTGTGGGCACCATCAGTAAGGACCCTGCACTGCCCAGCAGGTCCCATCAAAACTCCACAGCCCACGTCACTGTCCCCAAAGTAGCACCTCTCTAGCCACCACTCCCCTGTCCCTCCAGATGCCTCGCTGTTCTGGCAGCATCCTTGGTCCATTCGGCCATCACTGCCCCAGCCCAAACCACCTGAATTCCCTCCCTCTCTGCTTCCCTTGTTTTATTTTCCTTCAAAGCATTTTCCCTGCCAGGTATCATCAAATCTGTGTGTGTATATGTTTACCCGTCTCCTCCTCCCCAGTGGCAGAAACAGGGTTTCCCCCATGGGTGCTGCACACAGTAAGTCCTCAACAAGTACTATCGAACAAGGGGTGCATGAGTGTGCTGCCCCCCTTCGTACCCATGGATTCCCCTGCCTGCATCCCCTCCAAGATCTTTACCCCTTCAGTTCTCCCCTGCCCTATCTTCCCTGAGCAGCATCCCCCCCACCCCCCCCACCCCCCCCCACCCCCGCTGCTTAGAGCCCCCCTTTGCCCTCATGCCTGCAGGATCAGTGTTCAATTGTCACGCTTCCCCATGGGGGTCACCGCTGTAGCAGAGCTGAGGATGCCAGTATGCTCAGAATGTCAGCCTTGGGGCCAAATGCTCAGCCACAGTGGTTCAGACAAAGAAAACCAAACACCATGCCCATAATTGGCACAAAGGAAAAAAATCTCTTCTCAAAGCCTCCAGCCCACAGAACTCTGCTCGTCCCTTCCGGGTACCACAGATGCTTAGTGACAGCTGAGATCTGTCTTCCAGAAGCAGGAACCAGAGACTATTTCTGGCCCAATTAAGCTTTCAGGCTTGACACGTCGGGAAGGCAGCCTCACCTCCTTGCGTTCCTAATGTGAGAACCATGTGGGCTCTGGGCATCCGGGCCTCTTGCGTCCTTCCTGCAGGTGCTTCACACCAAGGACACGGTGCAGACCCAGGTCACGGTGTTCGTGCAGGGCATGGGGTGCCTCTGAAATGATGTGGTTGACTTGTGGCATCTGCCCTAGGCAATTCGTATGAATATTGCTTTACACATTATCAATATTGGAAAACCAAGCCATTTCAAAGGTATGGGAACTCTTGGCTATTCCTCCCAGCAATATCTGCTTTATCATACTCTGCTACCAGCAGTAAGATTTCTATTCCTTCAGGCATGGCAGATTTTAGAGTCTGTTTTAGCAGGAGACCAGGTGTGTGTTGTGATCTCTGATTGGACACTAGATGGGTCGGTAGGTGGAAAGACAGATTCGATAGTCCATTTATGTGCACACATTTGAAAGCCTCTTAGATAAAACAGCTCTAACGGGAGTGGCCCGTGTGAAAGGCCCTGTTGGGTGCAGGGAGGGCCTGGCTCTCCCTGAGAAAGAAACCACAAGCAAACAAGCTGCTCCTCAGGGCAGAGAGGGCCTGCCCTTCCAGCCTCTTTCCCCAGGCTGGGTCCGGTGCTGTCCTGATGGGGGCAGGGGGTAGGATGAGGGGTGGGCCCGACCTTGGCCCTAGGGTTCCCAGGTCTCTGGCAAAGGGAGCCCTGCTCTTTTACCTCTGGGCTCAGCTGTGAAGATCCCCCTCCCCAAGCGCTGACCACCTTTGAGGGGGATCAAAGGCCCTCTCTGTGGCAACGGCCCCTTGCCACTGCATGGGCGCTAGCTGTGGTGAGCATGGTCCTCCTCCCCCCTGGCCTCTCTGCGGGAGTGTAGGACAATGGACAACTACATTTAGGTGAGGGGTAGGGCAATGGGGAGTGGAGGGGGTGTTAATCTGCCCCTGTTCATTTATTTGAGCTCCATGTAGCACTTAGTATGTCGTTTGTGGCGTCCATTCTGAATCCCCAGTGTCTAGCATGGTGTGTGGTGCAGGGTAAGCTCCCAGGCGCTGCTGGGGCAGCATAGGGGCAGGGGCAGGCTGGAGAGGGGGCAACAGCCAGCTTGGACCGTCAGAGCCAAATTAATTACCATTGATTAAGCACTTACTGTCTGCCAAGTGCTTTGCAGACTTTTAACACACTAAACCCGCATGGGCCCCTAGTGGGAGAAGTGTTATGAACTCCATGTTTCACATGAGGATACCAAGGTTCAGAGGGGTTAAGCAACCTTCCCAAGGTCACACAGCTTGCCACACAGCCCACTGTCAGACTCGGGACAGTCTGACCTCAGAGCCTGAGTTCTTAACCACTGCTATGTGCCCCTCCTCTTACAAAGAGCAAACAGGGGCTGCACCGGGCCCCTGAGGTCTGCAGCCTTCCCCACTGGGGAAGCCCTTGTGGCTCCACAGGAGCCCTCGGGCAAAGCAGCTGCTTTCTCAGAGGAGTTCTGTCCCTGAGGCCTGTTCTTCTACCCGGTAGTCACTCAGCAGAGCAGACCAGACTGTTAGCCAGATGGTGTGCGCTGGTCCTGCTATACCTGTTGGCAAAACGCTGAAACACGTTCACACAGGGTGGCAAAGAGCTGTGGTCCTGACCCCTCCCACCTAGGTCCCCTCACCCTGACCACTCAGGAGCCCCCACTGGAGCCCAGGAGCTTCCTGGCCCCACTACTCAAAAGTTAACCCCCAGCCCTGCATGGGGCGTCCAGGACCCTGCTCCAGGGGCGGGCTGGGGCTTGGTTAGTACTGATCCATTCCACTGTTTCATTATTTTGAAATTCTCCTCTGGGCCCCGCCCTCTAGGGGCACTTCCGGTGTAAAAAGGCATCTCCAGCCATCCTGGGAGGAAGCAGTACTCCTGACCCAGACCCCAGAGGGAAGCTGCAGCTTGGGGAGGGGGGTGGTCAGTCTCTGCCAGCACAGAGGGGGTGGTGCCCAAGACAGGGGGCAGCCAGGGCTCCTCAGAGACCCCATAACCAGGTTAGACAACACCCATGGGTCAGGCATGCCTGACCCAACTGTGGGACCCTGGTAAGCTGGGCTGGCTGGAAGGATGGTCCACGGGAGGGGTCTGTGTGGGCCTGGCAGGGACCAAAATTCAGGAAGTCAAAGCCAGAGACCCAGCGAGGAGCGTGGGTCTGTGAGGGGGGCAAGGTCAGAGAGGGAAATAAGCCTCAAACACAGAGCTAAAGAAAGAACAATTAGCTTAGAGGCTTGGGAGGTAAGTCAGAGCGTGTCATTCCAGTCTGAAGATGTGAATACCATAAGGATGCTTGAGGCCACGTGGTACCCTCTGAGTCCGCCGGGCTCTGAGGCTGGGTGAGTGGAGGTCCAGAACCCGGACTTCCAAAAAGCCATAGAAGGGAGCAGTGACTGAGGAAAGGACAACACTGCTCTCAGCCAGGATGGCACTGGTCCCTCCTCCTACCCCCCCAAAACCTCCAGCTTTCACTGAGTGTGTCTTCCATCCCCACGTTCTGACTTACACTGTGATCAGATTTTTTTTGTATCTGAGCACATACAAATGACAGGGCCTTGTAGACTCCTCTCTGCTCGGTTCCGGCCTCCAGGCCTGCTGCCGGCCTCCTATTGCATTAGTGTACAGCTCCGTGGATTTTTTATTACAGTTGGAATTAAATAACTGAAAGATGGATCCAGTGGGTTGAGGGAAAACAGAAGTTTAATCAAAGGAAACAACAGAGTTGATCTGGTTCTAGAAAGGCAGGATGTACGAAGGGCTCAGCAGGGCCTGCTGACGACATCTCTCTCATTCTTTCTCTTTGATCCTCCCCACCACCCCCCACCAACCCAGCCTGGGCTGGCCTTGGTGCACTCTCTATACCCACGTCTGTACAACTGCATCCATACATCTGTACCTATTTCTACTTCCACGGCTAGGTCGTGACCTCTTCATCTTGGTACCTCCCCCCATCTGAACTCCCTCAGAGCCTGAGCTCGCGTCACTCCAAGGTGATTCCAGGCAGCAGCTGGAGGCGGTTTGGGCCCAGGACTTTGGACATGTGTCACTAGGACTGGCAGGACCAGGCCTTCCGGGATGATGTAGGTGCTTCAGCCCAGCTCACAGGTGCCCCAGACCCAGTTACCTTGAGTCTTAGGAGAGCTCAGGACAGCCTTGAATATTAAATCCTGTCCCTGACTCCAAAGGCCACACCCACACCCACACCCACACCCCCAGGCTGTGTGCTGGGGAGAACCGATGCAGGGCTTCTGCTTAGCTGCCAGGGTTTCAGGGTGTGCTGTGTTATTAGAGGAGTAAACCCGCCAGCTGATTCTGGGCCATGTGCAACTTCAACAGCAGCTCTGGGTCTCTCCACAGGGGATCCTACAATGAGTCACTTCTCAGGAGGTGGCCAGGTGATGAGGGGAGAAATTGTGTTTGGCTTCTCTGGCAGATCAGAGTTGAATCCTGGTTCTGCCACCTTTTTTTTTTTTTTAATTTTATTTATTTATTTTTAGAGAGAGGGGAAGGGAGGGAAAAAGAGAGGGAGAGAAACATCAGTGTGTGGTTGCCTCTCACGTGGCCCCCACTAGGGACGTGGCCTGCAACCCAGGCATGTGCCCTGACAGGGAGTCAAACCCGTGACCCTCCGGTTTGTAGCCTACACTCAATCCACTGAGGTACACCAGCCAGGGCTGAATCCTGGTTCTGCCACCTGTTAGCTGTGTGACCCTGTTCAAGCTGCTCAACCTCTCTGAACTGTGTTTCTTCTGCCATGTAGTGGGGTGTCAAGACCATGGCAGAGGGCTGAAGGGAAGATCAGGT
The DNA here is from genome assembly GCF_022682495.2 of Desmodus rotundus. Lineage (NCBI taxonomy): Eukaryota > Metazoa > Chordata > Mammalia > Chiroptera > Phyllostomidae > Desmodus > Desmodus rotundus. The sequence goes on along the minus strand of NC_071396.1, from coordinate 11,821,298 downwards.
GCAAAGGGCCTGCCAAGTGCCTGCTCAACAGAGGCTCCTGCTCGCCCATTACTCCAGCCCAAAGCCCATTGGAGCTCCTCCCCCCTGTTCACTCTGCACGGAGCTAGTGAGCTGGGATGCTCCTGTGAAACCTTGTCATCACCCTGGAACTGCCTAGAAGTGGCCCTCTGAAGGAAAACCTTCTGACATCTGCTGACCAATGTCACAGTGTCCCCAGGGTGGGAGCCAAGGGGGCTTTTCATTTCTTATAGGTTCTAACGTCCCAATATGAGACTCCAAAGATGGAACACCACCGGGGCCCCAGGGAGGGCTCTGAAACAGGGGCAGCAGCTCTCCCAGCCCCCAGAGCTCAGCCGCTGCTCAGAACCCTCCGGAGACCCCAGTCGGAAGAAACGTACTGCCTCCCAAACGCGACTGCAGGTGTTTACCCTGTCTTTCTCCAAAAACCCAGTAACGTGCAAGCAAGTGCATTTTGGAAAGTATAAACTGAAAGGCTAGGAGACGATTATAGATAAGAGATTTCAACAACGTTTAGAAGACAGAAAGCAGACGGAGGAGGAAAATTAGCAGAGGAAAATGTGAGCCCAAGTGCCTGCGGGGGAGGTTCTGGCTGAGAGGCAAACCATTTTGCCAGCGTGGAACCCAAGACCCGCAGGACTGAGAGGCAACAGGTACAGAAAGTACAGTCAAGTGTGGGCTGGGAGGAGGAGGTCTGTGTGGGGGTCTTTACTCAGGGGGACCCCCAGATTCCCTCCTTTGCCCCACAGAGCTGGGCAGCTCACATAGCTCTTCTACCTCCACCTAGGTAAAGAGCCCAAAGTCATTCTCATATAAAGCAGAGGGATACCTCTGAACTTGGGGCTACCAGGCAAAGTGATGGGTAGGGTGAGGTTCCAGGCTGCGGTCTCAGCCCTTCACAGTGGATTTCTGGTCCTGTTTGCTCGTCCTGCTACAGATATCCTGCCCCCAGGCAAGCGAATAGAGGACTTTCCTCTGGAGCAGCTGACCTACCCCAGAGAAAAAGATCACTAAATACTGACATTTGGACCTCATGCTGCACCCAAGCTGAGCTTCCAGTGAGCTTTAGAGAGCCTCTCCAAACTAGGAACAGGCAGTCAAGGAGTAACAGATATTTCAGGACAGACTCCAAGGTGAAAAAGAGATCAAAACAAAGGCAGGACTGTGTGGGTGTCCCAGCATCTGCACGGTGCATGGCCTAGAAGGGAAGTTCAGACAGAAGGAATTCTAGTGCAAATTCTCAGAGAAATGAGAGGAGACTTTGCCCTTTATGAAAAAGGAAATAATCAGAGAACAGGAAAGAACTCATGGACATTAAAAATCTAAAAGAGTTGAAATAAGCATTCAGGAAAGGGAAACCTGCCAGAAAAGAAAACTAACAAAGAGGAAAGAAGGTCAGATGAGTTGAGAAGATTAAAGAACCAAAGAGACAAAAAAGAAAACAGGTGGGAAGGAAATAATTGTTAAATTATATACAGGAAATAGTCCTAGAATAGAAGAGCATGAATTTCCAGACTGAAAGGGTCAATGGAGGGCCCATATTACAAATGAAAAAATAAGACCTACACCAATTTTAAAATTTGAGAACACCAAAGATAGAAGTTCTCAAAATCTCCTAGACAGCTACAACAGGGCATGAGGCGAGAACCAGGAGCCAAAATAGCACTGACTTCTCTGCAGCAGCACAAAGACAAGCAAACCGTGGCTTTAACATTCTCAGGAGGAAAAAAAAAGTTATTTTTCAACTTGGGATTCTATATCCAGCCCCCATCAATAAGTGTTGCATTTTTCCATATGTGAAGGGACTCAAACAAATTGACCCCCCATGCATCCTGTCTTACAGAACTGCTGAAGGATGTGCTCCACGAAAACTAGGCTATAAACCACTTTAGAAGATACTGATTCAGGAAAAGCAGCACTAGGGATGAGCAGAGCAGTGAATGCAAGTCTCTGGATGGCAGCTGTGCAGCAGGCCTGGAGAACAAGCAGACAGTGTGGAGTAGAGCGGGGAGGTCTGCTCAGGAAGGAGACACCAGGGGAGAAAATGGGATGGATATTTTAAATGGTAGGTCTCATCTCTCCATTCAGAAATCATATTGTTCGGCATTTGCAAGAGCTAAAAGAGCAACTGGGGAAGAAATAAGGCAAGGTACATAGGAAACTGGGTAAATTTAAAATGAGGTAATTATTAACCCCAAGATAAACAAAGGAAGTAAGGAAATCTAATCACTGCATGCCACTTGCTTGGCCACAAACAAATATTTACAGTTATAATAATTAAACATTGCCTACTGATATGAACTCAAAATCCTGAAGCCATTATCGTGGGAGGGTAAGAGGCGGTCAGGGAATGTGAATAGAACAAACCCTTCCCTGCCACGATAGGACATGAACAGATAATTTCTAAATGCAGTTCACTGAGAAAAGCAACATGAGCACATTACTGAGAAATATGGAGGAAAATACCAGAAGATGCAGCTCGAAGAGTCTTTGTTTCCTATGGCTGTGTAACAACCACAAACGGAGCACCTCAAAACAACACATATTTATTATCTCACAGTGGCCACGGGTCAGTGATCTAGGCATGGGCCTCGGCAGCATCTCTGCTGGGCAAGATCGAGACATCAGCTGGGACTGTGTTCTCGATCCAGAAAGCTGGACTGAGGAAGAATCATCTTCTGAACTCATTCAGGTTGCTGGCAGAATTCATTTCCTTGTGGTTATATGACTAGAGCCCCAGCTTCCTATCAGCTGTTAGCAAGGGGCCACCCTCAGGCTTATAGGCCACCAGAAGTCCCTAGAAGCCACCCACAGTTCCTTGCCTTATGGGCTTCCCCGTCATGGCCATTGACTTTATCCAGCTCACCAGGAGAGCCTCTCCACCCCGCCTGCTAAGACGGAGTCCTCTGTAACACAGCATGACCATGGCACTCACCATTGCCAGGGAAATATCCCCACCATTGCCAGGGAGTCCTGCTCTCACGGGCTGTGAGCGCCAGGAGGCCAGGACCCCTAGGGTCACCTTAAATCCCATCCGGCACTAAGAGGTTATTTAAAAAATTTTTTTTGATAAGAAAGAAATGCAAAATGCACGTATACACCCATTTGCTAACCAACAGTCTCTTCCCTGGAAGACAATAAATGTAGCCACTTTCTCCCATAACTTAAGCAATGAGTCTGTGCACAAATGCAGGTACTCGCCTCACCCCCCACTCCCTCAGTTCTCTGCTCGAGTGCACCAGGCGCTCCCTGAGCACGCTATAAAACTCGCAACACACGTATATCTTTTCCCCCTTTTTCTGGCAGAACAGGTATCATGCTAGTGAACTCACCTGCACCTCACTTTTTGCACTTAATATACCTTGAGATCATTTTATATCAGTATATAAAGAGATTCTCCACTGTCGTCCACTGCTGCGCAGCATTCACTGACCAGTGATGGACATTGAGGTCATTTGCAATCTTTTTCTACTGCAAGCAATGCTGTGATGAACATCTCTGAGGGAGGTCAGTTTGCTCAGTGTTGCTTCTGGGAGGCGGGGCAGGAAAGGGCAGGGAGCTAGTGTTTTCAGAAGGGCAGGTGGAAGATGCCAGGCCTGCGTGCCACATGGTTCTGGTGGAGGCAGATGGGTTGGGGTGGAAGTCACCGAACACTGGCCTTGGGTGACAGTGATCCCTGCCTTTCTGCTGGCCCCTTGGAGGAGGCACCTGAGGCTGGAGTTTGCTCTCTGGGATTCCCAGGTGGAGGCCCGAGGTACAAAGGCATAAGCTTTTCATCATAAGTTTTCATCATAAGTCCTGTAGACCCACCTGATTTTTTTTTAACTACATGCACACATTACATTTATAACTACAAAAAAGGGCTGTGTGATCTCTCCAGGGGGTGAGGCTGGCTCAGTGGGGAACCCCTCTTGTCCTCACCCCCACTAGAGCAGGCTTCCAAGTCCCGTCTGAGCTGCCAGTGCCGCTCCCACTCAGACTTTCTTCTTTTTATTTCTCAGGATTTATTGAGCATCTGTTATGTGCCAGGCACTTGGAGGGTGAGACTTCAGAGAAAGATGACACTTCTCACTTCAGGCAAAATATCCCATTTGTCCCACTTAATGGATGAGACCAAATGTGAACACAGTTTCTCCTGGGTTTCAGGGGAGGAATGGGCTTCTGGCCCCATTGCCTGGCGCCCCAGCCACCAAGAGCAGGAAGTACACACATCTGAATTCTGGGGAGGTGGGATTTGTTTAGTGTTAAGGTTCTGTTCTCCAGTGGGCCTGAGGAGCAGCCTCCGGCAGCTTCCTCACTCCTTCAGACCCTCATCAGCCCCTTCTGGGACACAGCCAGCCCCCGGAGGTCCCCATTTGTCAAACTATAAGGCTTTCCCCCAAGAAAGGGCAGAACTAGAGAAACTCTCTGTGTTTCCTTCTTTTCTCACCCTCCCCTTGCTCTGCCCTCTTCCAACTCTCACTGCGATTGTTTTTCCTTCATTATAATCGCTTCTCGGCTTTAGCTGTGTCCCAAGGTGGGGCAAGACCCTGTGGCTCTTCATTTGGCCCATGGACGATGGAGTCTAGTGTTTGTGGCAGCGAGGTAGGCACACCCCTAGGCTAAATGGGGCGGGGTGGGGGTGCAAAATTAGGCCTTTGTGCTGCCTCGGTTTCCCCACAGCAGTACATAATGATGAACTTGATTGTCATCGGAGTGGCGTTCACTGAGCATCTCCTGAGTGGTAGACCATGTCCCCCTCATAACAACCTAGAAGACGGTATTGCTATCACCCCTGCTTTATGAATGAGGAAACCAAGCCTCTAAGAGACACGAACAATCTGCCTGCGGCCACACCACTTCTGAGTGGAAAGCCAGTATTTAAACCAGTACCTGCTTGTTTCTAAGACCACGGCTCTTCTTCTCTGTGTTGTGGGGTGCAGCCTCCAACCATGTGACAAACACATTTTCTGTTTCCTTTCTAGCCAGCAGTGGCTTCATCAACAGCCCACACAGATATGCATCCGATAATCACATTGGTCTGGGTGCAGTGTTTCCATTAGTGAAAAACCCACACAACCCTGCTATCAGCTGGCCCACGTTTCTTCAGCTTGGCTGCAAGGACATGAGAGGTTGCATCAAATGCTGGGCTAAAATCAAGGCTGTGTTTCGACATGAGATTTCATCAAGGCTTTACCTCCCAGGGGCCCCAAGGTGACGGACAAACCCACAGGAGCCCTTCACACTGCCCCCCACGCCCCAAGTCCTGCGGGTGCTGTCATACCGGCAGGTGGGCCTGGGCCTTCTGCCCCCCTGAAAGTCTGATCAAAAAGGCAGTGGTGTCAGGAAGGGGCTGTGGGCAGTGAGGGGAGGCCGAGGGTGAATGTGCCGGCTGCAGCCAAGGGGCAGAAGTGGGAAGATTTAAAGGGATCTGGAAGGTAGCTGGCAGGATGGGGAGGTGTGTTTTTTTCAACAGCCCTGGGCAGCAGCAGACAGGGTTCTGGCCCTTCACCCTGCTACAGAGCCGGGCTTGCACACTAGAGCCTCAAGTGTCGGAGCAAGGCCCTTAATAGGGAAAGGGAGTATAAAGCTCACCTTGGCACACGTCAGCGCTCCCTAAGTGTCAGCTCTTATCATACTTAGTATTGTTGGAGGAGCAGCTGTGACTTGTCCTTTGGCGAGGTGTATACTGTCAAAGAAGCTGGGAGCCTGCATTTTTGTTTGGAATCTCCCAATTTTTCCATATTGGCAACTAATGCAGTTAGAACAAAAACAAAGGCATGTGTGGATTTTACCTGGTCCCCTCAGACTTGCACGCTCTGCCCTGGAACCCAAGACAGAAGTTCTATGGCCCTTGGTAACGGGGTTCCCTCCATTCCCCCACCCATAGGCAACCGCTGTCACCAGAGATTGGTTTGCATTTTCCAGAGTTTTATATAAATGAAACATTTTCTTGTCTGACTTCTCCCACTTGGAATAACTTTGAGATGGGTCCACATTGCTTCCTGTATCAGTGGTCTACTCCTTTTAATTGCTGAATGGTTACCCCATTACATAAACATAGTAACTTTGTATAAAGTACTTCCTATATGCCAGACACTGTAGCATTACTTCACCTACATAATCTCTTAATCCTCAGATCCATTCACAAAGATAACTGTGCTCTCCACTTTGTAGTTGAGGCGAGCAAAGCGAGCCTAGTGAAGTGAATTCCCACAGGTCACTCAGCTTTCACTTCAGGACTTGAACTTACACCTCACTCCACTAGGCTTCCCTGCCATGTGTGCCTTTCCCTACGAGGCCCCGGCCATCCCAGGTGTCCCAGGCTGTTTGGTGGCAAGATGCCTTTGACCTTCACTTCCAGCCCCACCCCACAGGCTCTGGAGCACAGTGGAAAGGGTCTGGCCACCTTGGCACGAAACTCTTTGCACACTGGATGTGGAGGTAAAGAGGTCAAAGGAAAGGGGCAGGAGCACCCAGAGGCTTGAACCCTTGTTGCCCCGCAACCCCGCCCCATGCCCACTGTTTGCAGAAGACTTTTAATAGACTCAGCTCGTTTCTGTGCTGAGGTGGAACACGCAGCCTGAGCCTATCAATAGAACGAGGCAGAAGGGTGACCAGGCGGCAGATTGCAGGGGTGGGCGGAGCGGCTCCTCAGCCGTGCTTTGGGTGGTGGTGAGAGACTCGGCTGCTGTGGGCGCCATCGCTCCCTCTTCCCCTCCGTCCCCTCAGCCCACTTGAACTGAGCTTCTTCATTCACAATCTGCCTGTTCCCTCTTCCCAGAGATCCTGCAGAGGCCTCTGGGACTGAAGCTGCAGGGTTTATGAGCACAAGGAAGCTTATGCCTTTGTGCCTCGGGCCTCCACCTGGGAATCCCAGAGAGCAAACTCCAGCCTCAGGTGCCTCCTCCAAGGGGCCAGCAGAAAGGCAGGGATTACTGTCACCCAAGGCCAGTGTTCAGTGACTTCCACTCCAACCCATCTGCCTCCACCAGAACCATGTGGCACGCAGGCCTGGCATCTTCCACCTGCCCTTCTCTCCTTGCTCCTTCTTTGGGGGAAGATTTTCTTTTCCCAGAACAAAAGCCTCTAGATCTGCTTCCCCTCCACAAGGCCTCTTCTTTATTACCAAACTCCCTCAGTTATTTCCTCAGAAGCCCCCCCTGCCCCCAGGAACTGGGTGAGCCTCTCCGAAAGTCCTCTCCCACGGGTCCCACGGAGTGGGCATCGCATAATTCCCCATCAGAAAAGTATCGTGCCCATGAGGCCGCCAGCCCCACAGGACAGGGCCTCGCCCACTCCATTCCTTGTCATTCCCCCAGCACCCAGCACTATGCCTGTGTCCAGCAGCTGCATGGTGAATCATTGATTTCTTGAAATGAAGTTTTAAAACTCGCAAAATTAAACAACGCGTTGTTTAGAGGTCTGTGTAGTTAGTAAACCATAAGGAAAGGCAAAAGAATCGTGCCCTGAAAATCAGGACGGTGATCACGCACATGAGGAGGGCTGTCACACGACACAGCGGAGCAAACAGGAGATAGCAAGTGTTGCTGAGGATGTGGGGAAACTGGGACTCCTGTGCGTTGCGGGCGGGAATGTAAAATGACGCAGCCGCTGTGGGAAAACAGACAGCAGTTCCTCAAAATGTTACACATAAAGTTACACGTGATCCGGCAATTCTCCTTCTGGGTATGTGTTTGCACAGAAGAATCAAAAGCAGGAACTCAGATATATGCACGCCGATGGTCACAGCATCATTCTTTACAATCGCAAAAAGGTGGAAGCCACCCAAGTGTCTATCGGCAGATGAACAGATGACCAACATGTGGTGTATGCATGCAATTAAATGTCACCGGGCCTTCAAAAGGACGGAAATTCTGACCCAGGCTCCAGCATGGATGAACCTGGAAGACATTATGATGAGTAAACAAGCCAGACACAAAGGGACAGATGATATGAATCCACCTACCTGAGGCCCAGAGTAGTCACATTCGTAGAGGCAGGAAGTAGAATAGAGGCTACTGGTGGCTGAGGAAGAGAGGAATGAAGAGTTAATATTGAACTTGGCATATGAGCTTCAGTTTGGGATAATGATAAAGCTCGGGAGATGGATGGTGGGGATGGAGCATCCCAGTGTGAATGCACTTAATGCCCCGGAACCGTGCAGTTAAAAATGGCGGCGATGGTATGTTTCATGGTGTGTGTGTTGTGCCACATTTACAAAACACAGGTGGCGACCACCACGGGGGGGAGGAGGGGGCAGGGACACATGGAGGCTACAACTGCACTGGTGGTCAGTTTGCGGGTACACATTCTATTCCACTTACATAGACCATTGCCTATATCCAGCCCCCCCTGCTTCCTCTACTACGGCGTATGCCTGCTGTGTATCTTATTCCGTGAGTTCTAAAGCACGCATTTTAGAAATGTAATCTCTCTGACATAGGGACGCATCTCACAATCAATGGGATGAGAAAAGAATACCCTGTGCCATGGTGTATTTTGGTAAGATTTTCTCTTTCTCTGTGGGACATAAAATAATGTCTGTCAATCAAGGCTTCTATCAACCGATGATGCCTTAGAGTAGATGAAATGCAGGGTATGTATCTGTAAGTAAAAACATGTCATAGTGAAATTTTAAATAACAGCCTCGTTGATAGGTAACTCACATAGAGTGCAATTGGCGTAGGCAGAAAGAGGAGATGAGAGAGTGGGGCTGGTGGTGTGCTAGCCGGTGTTTATCAGCCAGCTCTCCAAGAAAAACATCCTGATTTGTACCTTTGCCCACTTCTGTGGTGTAAACACACCACCTTGACAGATTTCAAACTACCAACTTGAGGCTGGAGTTGGAAGAGAGGCATACTGTCGGCCCTCGTGAGCCAGCCTGAGCCAGTTTCAACACCTTTGGTGGGAGGAGGGGAAGGTCTGTTCCACTTTTTCCCACCCTCTGTCCGGCAGGGGCTGCATCCCCCTGGGAGCCCAGCTCCAGCCCGCAGGTGCCCATCTGCCTACCACGCCCTCTCCTCCTACCTCTTCGGGTTGGGAATGGCTTCTCAATGATGCTGATAGTCCCTGCTTGCCTCACTAGTTTCCTTTCCCAGTTCTTCATTAATGCTCTTTAAAATCCCTGTGGAATATACCTTCTGTTTCCACTGGGACCTGGACTCGTGAAGGAGGGTTGCTCCTTTTTACAGAGTGCACAGGGACGCCTTTCTGGCCCTGTAACAGTGAAGCAGAGGACGGGGGAGTGAGAAGTGACTGGCATGTCGGCCTGCCACCCCCTCTCCAGGGCCCCCACCCCCAGGCCTGCAAACCGTCTCTCTCATGTCTTGCACATGTCCAAGACTCATTTGTTGAGTTGTGCAGATAAGACTATTTATTTTCTTCTCTCTAAAAAGTGCTCTTTCACTCACCATTTGAATCTTCTGTTGGGCCCATGCCCAGTGAGCTAGTGCCGGCAGGAGCTGATATAAAGTCCTCCTAAAAACTTATAGTCAAAAAACCAAAACAAAACAAAAAACCACAGTCCACGTATGAAAATTGCTGGATTTTGGACCAGAGTGGTTAATTTACATACATGTAGAAGAAGAATTTAAAAGCCACTAAATCCTAGCCTATGAACTAGAAATCAGCACAATTGTACTTAAACTCAAGGTGAAGGCCAAAGTGGTGACACAGCGTTCTGAAGTTTCACCACCTTGTCACGTGAATACCACCAGTATCCCTGCAGCCTGGTTGGCCAGGGTCTGAGGAGATGACATTCCTGCCGTGGTTCTGCCCCCACCCAGGCTGTTGACCCACTGTGCCGAAGCCGGCTGTCTCCATGAGGTGCCCACACTCACCCCACCACTCACGTGGGCCCCTGGGGTCCTGTCAACCAGCCCACCTGCCGAGGGAAAGTTGGCTTGGTGGAGAGAACGGATTCTTTCTGGAGAAGATCAGGATGCGGGTTGGGAGCTGGACTGAGGTTTGTGGTGCTCAATTTTATGTGTCAACGTGGCTGGACCATGGTGCCCAAATATGTGGTCAAACATTAATCTGAATGTTTTTCTGAGGGTGTTTTTGGATGATATTGACATTTGAATCAGAGACTTAGGGTAACGAGGCTTGCTCCCCATAACGTGGGTGGGCCTCGTCCAATTAGCTGACAGTCTGAATAGAACAAAAGACGGACCTTCCCTCAGCAAGAGGAAACTCTGCCAGGGGATGGCCTGCAGACTAGAGCCACGACATTGGCTCCTCCTGGGTCTCCGGCTGGGCAGCTCACCCTGCCAGCGTTGGACCTGCCAGCCTCCGTAGTCCTGAGAGCCAGCTCGTCAAAATGCATCTTTCTTTATATACGCACATCCAGTTCATTCGGTTTCTCTGAAGAACCTGACTAATGCACGGTTGTGGTTGGGAATGCATGAAGGGTTAGGGCAGGGATTACAGTTAGGGCTGGGACTAGTGTTAAAATTAGAGGAAGGGCATGAGTTAGGGTTGGAACTGAGGTTTGGGTAGGTATTGACAATGAAGTTGAGATAGCAGATTGGGCTAGCTAGGGTTTGAGTGCATGTTAGAATCTGGGTAAGAATTAGGGTTGAGTTGAAGTCAGGGTTCTGGTCCAGTTAGAATTAGGATTAGGATTAATTTTAGAATAGGGATCAAGTAGACTTAAGGTTAAATTCAGGGTTAGTGTTAAAGCTACCATTGGTGTTAGGATTAATGTTAGGGATGGGCCACTTGCATAGAGTGTTAATCTGATCATGGCCTGAGGCTGGTGGAAGGAAAACAACTTCTAAAGGGGAGGTGAAGGAGCTGAAAAGCCTTACTTTCTCCTCCTCTTCCTCCCCAGTTATCTCGTAGACCTATCTTTTTTGGCTTACAGCTTTAGACTTTAGAATTCCTCTGTAAAATCACAGGGTTTAGTAGTGGAAATTTTACATTCCTTGAAAAACTTACCCAATTCCTTGTGGCAAGTCCTGCTACCCTAACATCCATTCTCCCCTTCTTCACGGTAACAAAATCCTGATTTCATTTTGGGTTTCTAGCCATGCTCCCAGCTGAACACTCCATCACCCGAGTCCGTCACAGCTGGGTGTCGCCTGTGACCACCTCCTGGTCCTTGACAAGGGAGCGGAGTGGTGGGTGAGACTTCTAGCACATGCCTGAAAGGAGCCCATGCACCTCTCTCCATCCCTTTCTGTTTCCTGCTGCTCTGGACTAGAGTTTAACCACTGCGTAGTGCATCCTGCCCCCGGGGCTGCCTAGCGCAGGCCTGCTTTTGCAATAAGAGAGAAATAAACTCTTTTGAGCCCCTGTGATTTGGGGTATTATGGTTCTACACAGTCAAACCAGATCTCGGTTAACACGGCCTCCCAGAATGGGGCTCCCTACTTCCCCAGAGGCATGGCAAGCGCCCCGTACCTCTGCTGTCAGCACCCTTAGCCCGTGGTCCTGTGAGCACTTGTGCACGTTTTCCTGTCTGCATTTCCACGCGACTCTGACTCACTGGACAACGAACCTGAGTGCCCAGCACAGGTGCAGCACCAGGGTCAGTGCCCCACAGAGGACCCTTCGTGTCCTCATCCTAGCTATTCAAATGAAATCCCGAATCTAGCTGTACTTTAACTCTGAGTGCTTTAATATAGCAATACCTTATATTCGTTGTATCTTTTTGCTTAGCACTTCATATTGACCAAAGGGCTTTGTTCCACCTGAGCTTCTACTCTCTACATGGTGAATCAGAGGCACTTCGGGGATGGAGAGACTTGATGTGATAAGTGAAACAGAACAGGTAAAGCAAACATCAGTAGCAACGCCACTGTATCAGGCAGTTTCCAGGCAGCTCCAAGGGAGAGTTCTCAGAACATCCCTTCTTGCTCTACATTGAGTGGGTGTAGATCTGGACTCATTGAAACACAGGTAACTACACTTTATCAAAGAAGATATGCAGATGGCAAATAAGCATGTGAAAAGATACCCCACATCACATGTCCACAGGGAAATGCAAAGTAAAGCAATGATAAGACACTCCTACGCCCCTATTGGAATGGCCAAAATCTGGAACCCTGGCAACACCAAATGCTGGCAAGGATGTGGAGAAACAGGAACACTCTTTGCTGGCGGGAATACCAAATGGGGCAGCCACTTTGGAAGACAGCTGGCTGGTTCCCTGTAAAACTGAACACACTCTTACCACATGAGCAATCGCATTTCTTGGTATTTACCCCAAGAATTAAAACTTATGTCCATGCCAACATGTCTGACACCAGAGCAGGAAGCTGCAGAGGGGTCCAGGGCTCGAGGAAGTATCCCTAGAGAACCTATTCCCACTTTCTCGATCTCATATTAAATAAATAAAAAAGAAAAGCATGCCATCTCAGAGTGGAATGCTATCTTCTGTTTGAATGGTCACATGCCACAGCCTTGTACGACCTCAGAGTGGATTTTGTGACATCAGCTGTACCTGAGACCCCCACATCCAATCAAGAAAAAAAAATCTATGTATAAGTGGACCCATGCAGGTCAAACCCGTATTGTTCAAGGGTTAGTGGTAGTTCCTGGATGGAGCAATTGAAAAACAAGACCAATGTATTATGTAGGATACCTACTTGGCAAAACACCAAATCCAGGAGAATGGCTCCTTCTAGGGCAGGAAGGACAAAGATGTGGTCACGGAGGAGAACAGAACCCTCCAACAGTGCTGGGAATTATTTTGCTTCTTAAGCAAGGTGGTGAGACCTGGATGTTCAACAGCCCTGTCCTCAGAATGGTCTTAAAATTGCTGTCCGCAGTGACGATGTAGTTGTCATTGCCTGAAAAATGCTTTCACCAATTTTTTCACTTAGATTTTCCTTCTGATGCATGAGCAGAATGACACATGACATAAATTTAAGTCTTAAAGACCTCTTTCAACAAGTGTAAAATAAGAACATCGAAGTGACAGGAAGCATACCAAAGAGAGGGCAGAAGGGGGGTGCCAAGCCAGCTGGGCCGAGTGGGCAGAGGTCTGAGAGTGGGTGATGAACTGGCTCTCGGGAGGACACCAGAGACAGAATGAGGGAGCAGAAAAGGAGGCACTAGAGGTACAGCAGGAGATTACACCTCCGATTTGCCCTTTGAGAGATTTGAGTACAGGGTGCCACTATTCTTCAATTATTTACTCCCTGTTTTTGTAAGGGCTCCTTCAGATGTGACCGAGCTGCAGGTCAGAACTGTAGGAGTCGAGGCTTCTACAGGGTTGCCTTGGGTAAGTGGCTTTTATTTAGTAGTAATTAATTTATGTCTGCCTCTTTGAAAAAAAAAAAAAATGACCTGAGGTGGAGCAACTCCTAATCTCTCTGAATCTCATTTTCTTCATCTGACAAAGTGGGCTCCTGATGCCAAGTGTGCAGGCGGCCAGGTGACCAGGTGTGAGGAGGGAAGATGAAACGGGAATCCAGGTGGAGGGCCAGCACAGCACCTGGGGCCAAGCAAAGCTCCAGAGCAGCGGGTTCCCTTCCTCCATAAATACATGTTGTTGTTTAGTGGGATTATATGGCTGTTTAAAATGAAATAATAGGTGTAGAAGTGCCCTAGAAGCAAAAGCCCTCTGTGAATGCAAGTGATTACTGCCGTCTTTATTATTACTTTAATGTGCTTTGCAGACATGCAGTTCACAAAGGAAATAACTTGTAATAACAGCTTTCCGAGAAATTTCAGGTACTTTACGCCTTTTCCAAAGCTCTAATGGCTGGGATGGGGGGGAAAGAAAGGTGGGCAGGGAGGCATTTTTAGTCCCTGTCCCTTCAAGACATTGGCAGAGAGAGGAAGAAAGGACTCAATGTTCTCCACCTCTACCGGAGCCACCCAGGCTCGGAAAGGGGGGACCAGCTGGGTTCCCTGGCTCAGAAGTGACAAGCTGGGGCATCGGCCCACGTGCTGGATCCCTGAGCAAGTGCTTCCTGCACCACTCCGCGTGGTGCGACAATCAGGACCCCGGAGCTGTGGCTACCAGGCTGCACTGTTAATAATAAAACGATCCTATGGCCAGGTCTGCCTCTCCACCTGCGGGGACTGCTCTGTCAAATGGGGAACCAGAACAGAACTTGGGTAGGGCTTCCACTGACCCAGCCAGGGAGCTTTCTGGGAAACCTCTGCCCAGCTGACAGTCCCGTTGCAGCTCACAGAGCCAGTTGCTGGAACCTCCAGAGCCCCCTGGAAAGACACAGAGGCAAGCCACCCCCTAACTGCCCTGTTTCCTCAGGGTCAAAGACACATGTGAAGTGAGGTCTCAAGTTCATCTGCACCGGATCTGCACAGGACTGGCATATTTCTGCACAGCCTTTGAGAGTCACTTCTATTCCTTCCCACCCACCCTGGAATCTTGTTCTTCCTCCAGCCCAGGAAAAGCTTGCTTCGTCCCACGTGCCCGCCAGCTCCTTTTGTGATTCCTGAGCACGAATTCGAACTGTCACCTGGGGCCATGCAGCCTTAGTTGAACCTGTCACTATTTCCTGCCTCCCTAGCCACCTACACTCACCTGCTTCTAAAACTGCACTGAAAGAATTCCCGGTTTGTTTCCATCAATTTGTTCTACTTCTTTTAATTGAACTTATTTGACTTTTCCTTAAGAGCCTGATGGGCCTGGAATCAGGGCCTGGCCCAGGCCCTGCTCGTCAATATTCCACTTGGTGCTTCTCTGCCCACCAGTGTCCACACATTGCCCACGTCCACAGTGGAGAGTGGTAGCAGGTGGGCAGGTGGGGAGCCCTGCCCTGCCCCCTCTCTTTCCCATCAGCTGGGGACTCCTGTCCGAGACACCGTCCCAGTGGGCACTGACTGCACAGCCATCCTCACATGCAAACATGCACAGTGCTGCCCAGGCCGGATAACATCTAACAATATGTGAGGCAGAAACCGTCCAGCCCTTCCCCTGAAGGAGTTCCGGGCATCAGAAGAAAGACACCTCTTGGCTCGTTAAGGGGCCATCCATCAGCCAGAAGGGCCTGCTCGGGCTGGACATGAGGGTCCCAGGGAAGATCCTGCCCTTGGCCAACTCCACATCTGCCTCCATCCGACCCCCAGGTTCCTGGGCCTCCAAGCGCCACAGAAGTGCTGGTTCTGATCCCAGAGAGGCCCCTGAGAGGGTTCCCAGGATCGTTAAAATGAGATGATGGATGGAGGCTGCCAAAAAGAACAGCGCCCGGCACAGGTGAGCTGCTGGCGTTGGGACAATTATTACTATTGCTAAGGTAAAGTGCTCTGCAGGCCTAAAAGCTAACAAGGGAGAAGGAAAAACAGCCAATCCAACAAGGCTTAAAGTGTGCTGTCCTCTTCCCGAAGTCCTCATACCATGAGAAACGGAAAAGGCGAAGCTACAGAGCTGGAGTCTACATACTTGCCTCTGCAATTTGCCGTCTGCAGTTCGTCTGTCTGTAAGCACGCGTGAAATAACAGGCTCCAGGGCAGAGAAGGGCTCTCATGGGCTCAGGCAACACCCTCGCGGGGGGGCCTGTGCTGAGAGCAGGATGCAGAAGGCTGCCTGCTGCAGATGGAATTTCTCTTTCCCTGCTTGTTGGAGCCTTGGAGGGCTCAGTGGTCCCATTCAGCCACTGCCTGCAGGCTTGATGTGGGACTACGGCCCAGACCCCACCCTCAGCGCCTTCGATCTGCCGTGCAGCCCCTCCCCCCTCCTCTAAGACCTAGGACAGGGGTTCTAAGTGCCACCAGCTCTCCTGAGCAACATCTGCAAAAAGTCATTTACAAAGCAGTTGGGTTTCTAGCCTGTCCTCAGCCAGTTTTGTGGAAGCAGGTGTGGGAGTGTGAGCTCTGCCCTCGGCCCTGCAGGAAAACTGGAGGAGGTAACCCTGGCCTTCATGCAGCTGCGCCTCCTGGGCCGGGGCAGGGGCACCAGCAGCTAGCGGGCCTTTGTTCTCTCCAGCAAGTGCCGTCAGAGTTCAAAGATCCTCTCTTCACCCCCTCATTCTGCAAAGTGGGCATGAGGTTGGGCCCCCAATCAGTCAAAGCGGGGTGGGCCTGGTAGGGGGTCAACCTCCAGGAATCCTAGTCAGTCACCCACCTTGGTGTAAATCATGGAAACCAACCAGAGGCAGCCTTTTCAAATTACTTATAATTGTTACAAGATTGTTCAACTCAAAAGATTACCCAGGACTAAATAATCTAATCTAAACTAAACTAAACTAGTCTAAACAATCTAAACTAAATCTTATTTAAAATGCATACATTCCTTTGGACTCAGAGGAAAAGGCCACTTGTGCCTTACTTAACCTCTAGGTGGGTGTCTGGGACAGTTCCTTAGTCACCTTGCAAAACAATTATCTCCTTTCCCTAGCAGCGGCCCAGGCCCGCCTGTGTGTTGGATCCAGTGTGGAGATTTTCATAGGGACTATGGATTATATACAAAATAGCAACCTCAGCCACAGTGATCCTAGGTTTGATAGCGGGACATGCTGGCTCTGTCACTCCCACCCACTGGTTGCAGTTTCGTGGACATGCACATTAGCCTGACAAATACGTTAACGCACGTAGGATGAGGTGGCGTTCATTAGGATGCAGGCAGCCCTCGTGGGTTGGTTTTGAGGCATAATCCGTACCTTCTACACAAATGCGTTAGTCTCCCTCAGAGCAGAATCAAACTTCCAAGGGCACTTCTGTTTCTCCTAGTTCTTCTCAGACTGCCCCTTCCCAACAAGCCCCTTAGTGAGTGGGGAATGCAACCAGACCCTAATCAGTTTCCCCCAGCTGAAGACAGAGCTTGTAAACATCTGGCGTGCAGGGACCAAGTCTGCCTGGCTCCGGCATCCCTAGCATGACATCCCCTGCAAACAACTGCACAGGGATGCAAAACGGTTCTGGATGACAGTGGAACCCCATGTCTGCTACCAGAGTCCCACATGGTCTGGGAAAAGCTGGCCTAGAACGGGCCAATCATTGTACCTTATCCTCCTGCCATCGGGATTGGTTTACAAAGGGACATGTGACCAAATTGTGGCCAAACATAGGCTTCCCTGAGATTAACTGGGAGAGAATCTCCTTCATCTGTAGTGGCCAAGTCAGGAAGGTAGGAGCGCAGGGCAATCCGCAGCCCTAGGGCATGCATGCAAACAACACAAGCAGGGGTGGGCTAGGCCAGAGGGAAAGAGAGAGAGACCTTGAGAACCTTGTGTGAGCAGTTGGATCTAGTTATGCTTAAAGCAACAGCAACCCTGTCATGTAAGCAAATAGAGTTTGTATTTACAAGACAGTTTGGTTTGCAGAAGTTCTGATAATATGGTTGTGTATTCGTGCTTTTATTTTCCTATCTCCTTATGGTGTTCACAGAGCCAGTGATTGATAAGTGTGGGCTGACTCGCTAATTAAGGATGACATATAGTAGCTAAAGTTCTTCTACACCTATGTTGCCCTCACAAGGCAGCTAAGCTAATCGCTGGGGGCCCAGTCTACAGGACAGAGCTTCACAGTCTGCAGGTTACCGCAGCTCCCATTCCACTCTTTTGACATGTGTGCCTAGAAAGTGTCCAGAGGTTGCCTGGACAGTCTTATTACCTGCTCACTTATCAGTTGCCACCTTGGCCACCCACCGCTGTGCAGTCAGATTGAAAAAAAGGAAATAGTTTGCAGGATGGGTCCACCCAGCTTGTTATCACTCTGCCACTGTCTTCTAGAGCCCAACACCAGCAGTCACAATCATAGCATACTAATGTCACTCATTTACACTTCTCTAGGTATTTTAACACATCGTCTGATTGCTCAGGTCAGGAGGTCCAAGCATCCTGAATTCACCAGGGGTGATCAGGCCTCAGCCAATTGATTTACCCGAAATTCCAAAGAAATGACTCAGGAAACCAGAATGACTATTTATATGTATTAACTTAGAATGAGAAATATGGCACTTGCTATTTAAATGACAGGAAGAACAGAGAACTTACGTTGTCCACTCTGAACATGGTCTTCCTGGTAAGAAAATCTACTTGAGAAATTGAATTGAAAGGGTCACTGGGTAACTATGAAACAAGGCGAATGGTCTTGGATAGCCACATTCTTTATTTTCATCACGCTGGAGTAAGCAGATGACTCATGCTTGTCCAGTGGTCAGATGGCCAAAGCACCCTCTCCAACAGGCCGCCACAGTCTTAAGAAATCTTTACACATTCACATACCAGTTCCCTTCTCACCTCCTTCGTGTACTCAACTTGTTCTCATCGTTCAAGGCCAATTTCAACAAAAGCCTCAAAAATGGGTAACCAAGAATAAGAAGGAGGTGGAACCCATCTCTGGTAGACACTCCTAGTTGTCTACCCAACATCCATTTCTTCTCCCTCCTGACAAAGCTCCAATTTAGTTCAGCTATCATGTGCTTCAGAGAAAGTCAAGTTTCCACCAGCATTAGGAGTAGGTCTGATGAGTCTCAGGTAACTCTCACATCCTTTGAAGTAATTGGTTCCAAAAAGAGCATGTGACCTAATTTGTGCCAATGAGATGCATGGCTTCTGGAAATTCACCTGACGTTCTTCCGGCAGACGTTCTCCTACCTGACCATGAAGCTGAATTGGGGCTGCCAACTTGTACCAGCCTGAAGATGAAGCCAGCACCCAGAGGAGGGGCTGAGTGAGAGACACAGCCAGAGACTCCGGATGACATCCACCCAGACAGGCACCCATCCTAGGACTTGAGTATGTGGCACCGTAGCTGTCCTTATGGCTTAAATGAGTCGAGCTGTGTTTCTTATTCCTTGCAGCCACGGGCAGCCTGGCTGAAGCGTTCCCTCATTTGAGGAATATTGGGAGAGACAGGCGTGTTTGGTATCCTAGGGCAGAGCATAATATGCTCATCTCCTTTAGCAAATTTATTTGATTAGACTCCAAACCAATGCAGGTGGAACCAGGACCCTCGCTACCAGATTCTAATTACCTAACTCACAAACTTTATTTCCTCCCACTCATAAGCCAAGAGAAAGAGAAAAGGAGGGAAAGATGAGATAATAAGGCTAGTACTGGGGAGAGGTTGAGAGTTTTACATAAGAGAGCTTGGCCATGCGGGTGGGATTGTCACACCAGCCTACCAGCAGCTCCCCAAATGGCAGATTCAGAGCTGGTGGGGTGGGGTGGGTGTCTCCAGGCCTGGGCTGGGCTGCTGCTGCTCTGTGTGGAGTGAGATGGGGCAGCGGGGGGAGTGGGAAGGAGAGGAAACAAGAATTACAGCATTCTTAAAAACTGGCCAAAGTCAGCCCCCAAGGCACCCAGAGCCTCATTTCTCTGTCTCCTGGATTCCTGCCTCAGCCTTCCTTTTTTGAAGCACAAAATATAAGCTGTTAATATCTCCCCAAATATCTTTAAAATGCTGTAATATAGAATAAAACTGGGCAACAGGGTAAAACAAAACTGGCTCAACAGTGTACATAAACCAATTCTGGGAAGGAACTTCTGTTTCATTTCTTAAAGACATTAAATGAGACATTATCCATGAACTTCAGGCAGAGAGCTTCCCCTGATTCTACCACAGCATCTGGCCTGGAAAAGAGAAGACATAGAGAGAGGTCACATGTGAATGATGGCCTTGGGGACTAATAGTTGACTTGCTGTGTGGCCCTAGAGGGCAGGAGTTAGTCCTACCACGCTTTCTTCTCTCTGCCTCCTGCCCTCTCCCCACCAGATCACCAACTAACACTCTGGCTGGAAAAACAGCATCTTTGTGATAGACACCCAACAGGCAAAGTTCTTGGTTCACATGGTGTTGCACAGATAGCAAAGGCGGGTTCCAGAGCAAGTCCAATGAGGGCCCGTGCCTGCACCTTCCCACAGTGAAGGGAGAGGAGCTTGGCTGAGCAGAGAGGAGGTTCTGAGAAAAAGAGAAGGAAAGGTCATCTGGGCTAAGACATGAGAGAAGGAAGCCTGGTAGACTTCCTTTGTAATCTTGGATGAGTAAGTGTCTTCTAACAAAATTCAGAAGTCATAGAAGAAACTATTGGTGCCTAGAAATTCAAACGCACCAGCTAGGGGAAGTCATCGCAATTCCTATCTCAGACAGAGGGTTAATCTCCCTAATGTGTAAAGACCTCCTAAAAATCAATAAAACAAAAACACAACTCAAAAGAAAAGTAGGCAAATATTAATAGACATTTCACAGAAAAGGGCAGTATGAATGGCTCTTAGGCAGGTGAAAGATGCCCAACTTCACACATCACAAAATAATGTAAATTAAGCCCTGACTGGTGCGGCTCAGTGGATTGAGTGCTGGCCTGTGGACCAAAAGATGGCAGGTGTGATTCCCAGTCAGGGCACATGCCTGGGTTGCAGGCCAGGTTCCCTAGTAAGGGATGTGACAGAGGCAACCGCACATTGATGTTTCTCTCCCTCTCTTTCTCCTCCTTTCCCCTCTCTCTAAAAATAAATAAATAAAATATTTTTTAAAAAGGAATGCAAATTAAATCCTCATGGAGAAATATATAAAGAACTCTCATAACTCAATATGAAGAAGAAAAACAACTCAATAAAAAAATGGGAAACAGATTTGAAAAGACACTTTACAAAAGTTTACAAATGGCCAAGCACATGAAAAGATGCTCAACGTCATTAATCATCAGGGAAATGCAAATCAAATCTACGATTAGATATCACGATATAGTCGCCAGAATGGCTAAAACTTAAAAGACAGTCCACAGTGTTGGTGAAAATGTAAAGCTACTGGCACTCTTACACTTTGTTGATGGGAGTGGGAAATGATGCAGCTACTTTGGAAAGCAACTGGGTAGCTTCTTAGCAAGTTAAACATGCATGTTGTATGTAACTCAGAAATTCCACTTCTTGGTATTTACTGAAAAGAAATGAGAACATATGAACACAAAGAGATTTATTTGTACATGAGTATTTTTTAAGATTTTATTTATTTATTTTTAGAGAGAGGAAAGGGAGGGAGAAAAGAGATGGAGAGAAACATCAGTGGTTGCCTCTCACACACCCCCTAATGGGGACTTGGCCTACAACCCAGGCCTGTGCCCTGACTGGGAATCAAACCGGTGACCTTTTAGTTTGTAGGACAACACCCAATCCACTGAGCCACACTGGTCAAGGCTCTCCATGAATGTTTATAGCTGCTTTATTCAGTGAAAATTCAATGGCACTTGGAGGAAAAGGTGTGTTCATTCAAGTCAAGGAACTACAACCTCCTGGAGGTCAGGAAGTCAGGTCTGGAAAAGGCAAGACAGCCATCTCTGGTTCTCATGAGCCAACTACCACAACCCACAGCAGAGGGGTGAGCCCCAGAACAACAGGACAGATTGGTACCCAGGGAGTGGAAGTGGTAGGAGGCTGGGCACCGCCATCCTGCAGCTTCCAGACACCAGGGGGTGCTGCCATCCTGTGGTGGGGACAGCTACCACCATGCCCTGCCCCAAGACCCTGAGAGACAGCTGCCAGACCCTAACTGTCTCCATCTCTGCCCAGACCTGTTCAAGGAAGACTGGCAGCAGAGGTCCTGGGGCAGGGCGGGGTCTTCCAGGCTGAGACCCCGCCCTCCAGAGGAGAGGCAGGCGCCAAGACCCCACACCTGCTCCATTGTCCCTTTACTCTTCCTTACAAAAGCACAAATTCATAAAATTACTAAGAAGGGCCCCATCCTGGATCTCTGGAATCAGAATTATGGGAGTGAGGCCCAGGAATCTCTATTTTTACACCTCACCCTCAAGAGTCTTCTAGAACCTAAAGACTGAGAAGTCCTGCCACGGGCACTGAGTGCAGAAAGCACAGGGTGTGGTGCTGCAACCGGCCTCCTCGGTCCCCATGCTGCTGTACACTTCCCTTGGCAGCACCCTTCCCGTCCGTGGTTGGGTATGGTGGCTGGCCAGACGACCAAGCCAGGACCGTATGAGATTGTGTCTGTGGACAGACCCAGCTCCTCTTGCGATTTTCATGCCAAGCCAGGGGGACCTGGTCCCTCAGGCTACCCCATCCTGCAATGCAGCCCAGGTCCTCAGCCCTGCAGCCTGGAGGCTCCACTGAAGAAGTGTTATTTCCATTCTCCCCTTCCTCCCAGATCTCCTTGCCTAGAGCTGGACACTCTCAGCAAATAGGGTTCATCATGGCATGGGTGCCCATCTCCCTCCGCTAGGTGCCCGGCCTGTTGAGGCCGCTACTGATCTCCATCTTCCTGAGGATCCAGGCAACAAGGCAAAGGGCTGGTCCTGACCCTCAGGCAGCCTGGGGTTAGCCAGGGGCGACCTCTGACTGGTCTCCATCCATACTTTAGAGCCCTCTGAGCAGCCAAAGAGGAAGGAGGGAAGAATGAGCATGGGGAGTCCCCAGAGGACACTTGTGGCCCATGAAGTAATTTTGTCCTTAGATGTCTCCCGGAGTTTTATGCAAGCCTGTTTGCGTCTGATAGGATAGGGCAGATCAATAAGGAAGGCTGACACTCCCTGGGGGCTTTGCCTCAGAAGAAGGGAGTGTGGGCTGCTCCCCAGGACCCCTTGGCAACTGCCCAGGAGCATGTTGGTGGTATTCGGTGCTGTGACTGGAGAGATGGGTGTTCCCAGCCCCTCCTTTCTCAGTTTTGTCTTAGAGCCAGGGCCTAAGGCTTGGTAAGATTTCCATCAAGGAGTCTGGGCCACATCCATCACTCTGAAGGGCCAGCCATTCCTAGCTCCCACCCTGCCTCCCCACCCCATCTGCAGGAGGGTGGACAATGCAGCCCCCTGCCCAGTGCCCTCCCTGGCTCTCTGACCCCAGTGTTTCTCTCCGCTACAAGCCCAAAATGACAGAAACATCCCCCCGCCCCCCCCCTCTGATCTCAGCTCCTGTTTGCCCTTCTGTAAAGAAAACTCAGAGCCGTGAAGCTCAGCTCCAGGGGTAAAAACGTCTCCCATCCCCAGTACCCCGGCCAAGAGGAATGCCTGGCCCTGCCAGAGGTAAGCCAACGCGTCCCTCCCTAGGATAACCTAATTTGACTTGCTTTCTGGTTCAGCACTGTCTCCAGCAGGGACGGTGCCTCCATTAATATGGTAGAGTCTGGAGCCCGCCACTGCCTGCCAAGCCTCCAGCTAATTGGAAATTGATGCCGGCCTCTGGGTAAGGGATAAATAAGCTTCTCTAGCAGCCCGAGGGCCCCAGGGCCTCACCCTGGGCTGCGCTCCACTGGTCCTGCAACCTCCCCTGATAGACACCATGTTCGTCTTTCCAGCCACCCTTCTGGGGACACATGGATACTCCCTCAGGGGGTGCATGGGCCCCAACAGGGAGCAGCCCAGCTCTCGCTCCAGGCCCCACTGTCCTGTACAGTCCCAGGTGTGCAAGGCAGCATTAAATTCTTAACAAGATGACCTGGACAGCCCCTTTCCTCACTATACGCAGGTTTATTTTTTTACTCATTTAAACATCAACAACACAAAAACCCTTTTAACTATGGTCCAATCAGAGGAGTGACTCAATTTAACAGTGAGCCAATCCAAACTCCGGCATGCGAACTATAAATTTTAAGTATGTCAAGCAAGGGCTACCTAACCAAGCAGTTGTTCTATTAGGGGCATCACAGACATCCCCCAACCAAGAGGTGTTTCTGGTTCATGTTGGGATAACCTCTGCCCTCTCAGAGCCATCTGGAAGCAGAACTGGGGACCCCAAAAGGGGGTGCCCCTGGGGAGTTAGGATGATGCATCTGTGTTTGGGCATCTGACTGCCTGGGAAATGGGAAAGGGCTGCCTGAGGCCCCAGCCCAAGGCACCCTCCATGGTGGTAGAAGAGAGCCGAGCATGCCCTAGGCAGCGGTCCACAGGCCCAGCTCACTGTCACCACCCCTAACCAGCTTTTCCACCACACTGCCTGCGAGACTTCATGGACAGGACGGCCATGTGGGGGGAATCTGTGGTCCTAGCTGGTGTCCCTACTGGCAGTTCCTGGACAAAGGCCCAGATACCTGCTGATGGAGAAAGAGTCAGCTTTCAAGATGGGTCCCCATGACAGCGAACACTCCCTGCTCTGCCATGGCCCCGCAGGGACCCCTGCTCCTCTGTCGTGAGCTGTGACTCCACAAGGGTCAAGACAGAAGTGTCAAGCCCCCAGCCAGGGACTGCAGCTTGGGCCCCAGGCTGAGGGCCCAAGGCCTCCCCACCAGGTCCCATCCTCCACCCAAAGCCAAGGCTGCTGTTGGGGGCACACTCAGACTGTGCACAAAAGCAGAATGACAGAGAGCTCCCAGGAGCCCCTGCCTGCAGAGGTTTTTGTTGTCTGTGTCCTCAGGGCTGGGATCTTCGATCCTCAGGACAGAAAAGTCTGCCTCAGGCTCTGAAGGGCTGACACAGGAGGGGCACTCAAACACCCCACTTTTCTCTAAGGATGCACCTGTGCTGAGAGGTCTCTATCCCCATCAGCCCAACCCCCAGTGGCAACCTCCGGGGGCTGCCTGCCTGTTGCCTCCCTACATACCTCTAGCCTCCACACCTCACACAGGTGTCTTCTGTCCTAGCCTTCCAAGGGGGGCTCTCTTCGCTTGCTGTTGCACACACCCCCGTACACTTCTTTCCTCTCTTTCTCTGCCCCAGAAATGTCTCTTGCAGAGACAGCCCTTGGAAGCTTGTGCAACCCTCTCAGTCTCTAGATCTTTCCATCTCTCCCTGACCCTGTGCTCACTCACTCACACTTCCCCAAATACCTCCCCCAAAACCCTCCACCCCCATCTTCTCTCCAGGGCCTGAGAGTCTCTCTACCTTGGCTCTTGGGTGAATGATTGAACACTCTAATTTATTTGCTAGGAGCTGTCTCTGCAGCTCTGGCCTCAGTAATTCACGTGCCAGTGGTCTACTGGGATGTGTATAATTCAGTGTTGAGAGGGCTCTGGGATGTGCTGTTTGAGATTAAAAGAAAAAAATGCCATTAAGGAGGCTTAGAGCAGATCAAAGCAGGCTGGGGAGAAGCGGGGTGGGAGGCAGGGCCCTGCCCTGCTGCTGTGAGTTAGAATCACCAGGGGAGCTTTCAAAACAGATGCTCCCTGAGGCCCAGCCCAGCCCAGTTAAACAAAGCATCAGGATTTTTTAAAAAGCATCCTTGGTGATTCTAAAGTTCACCCAGAGAGTGGGGAGGGAGAGAGAAATTGGGTGCACCCTGAGTCAAAGAGGTGTCAGGCCCACTCCTCACCTCCCCTTTAAGGCCATGCAAGTGTTCAATGCCAGAGGACAGGGGGCAGTACATGCACCTGGCTCTAAAGGTGGCCCTGCTCAGTTTGGTGGTTCTGGAGGTAGAGTGGGGACTCCAGCTGCTCAGACACCCCAGAGGGGCTCCAAAGCAGCCTGGGCCTCTTGATTTTGTCTCCCTTCTTCCTGATCGCCTCCCCTCCACCCCCACCCCATGCCTGCACCACCATCCTCACTGTCTAAATCCTCCCAGGTCAGATGGCACCTCCTATTCATTCAACAAGCAAATGCATCACACCTACTGTGCACCTGGCCCAGGTTTCTACAGCAGGAAGTGGAGACATGCTTCCTGCCTGAAGCTGCTCACAAGCAGAGGGACCCTGGGAATCACAGACTGTGTGGAACGTGCCATGGGGGTCCTGGGAGCCCAGAGGCAGGGCTCTGAAATCAACCAAGGTCTGCCCAAGGGGGCTTGCGTTTTTCTGGTAGGATGGGACACATGAGCCAAGCTTTACGGGGCACTGGGATTCCCTGGATGTTTTCTCAGTCCCTCACAGCCTCAATTAACAATACCCTTTTCCCTGTGACCACGGCATGCTGCCCCATTTCTCTACGAGGTGTCGGGCAACAGTGTGTACACGGCTGCATCTGCAAACAGAGGGGAGGCCCTTGGGTTCAAGGAGGGTGTCTCACTCACCTGGGTAATCCCAGGCCTCGCACAGTGCCTGGTGCACAGTAAGTGCTCAAAGAATGGTTGTTGAACTAAATACAATTATGGGTCTCGCTTTCATTGGGGAGGGAGCAGCAAAGCCAGGGCCCTCCATGTGACCACATACTTAGGCCTCCGTGGGCCCAGGCCCTGCATCTCCCTGCTGTCAGGACCTGTGTTCACTCCAAGCACCAGTGAGGAGAAGACGGGGCAGCTGAGGTTTCTGAAGCTGGGGCAGCTGTGAGGCCTTGAAGAAAGCCGACAGCGAGAAGGAATGAGGAGGGCTGCGAGGCCTACAGGCAGGGTGAGAGGCAATGCAGGTGCCCTCCCCGCGAGGAGGGCCAGAAGCTAGAAGCCTGCAAGGACAGCTTCTCTGGAGCACACTTAGTGGACAGGGCTTCTGGGGGTGTTCTTAAAGAAGAAAGGGGGGTAGGAGAAAAGACAGCTCACTGGTGTGTGACTGATGTGAGTGATTAGAAGGTCAATGTGGAAGAGAAACATGGCCCGAGGCCACTGGGAAACCTTGAATGGCCAGCATGGGGCCAGGTACCCCTCACCGGACAAGCCCGCTTAGGCCTTAATGCTTATCCCACCAGGGCGGGGGGTGGTCAAGGACCCACCTGTGATTTTCTCCCAAATACAGTGGCTCAGGCCCACCTGTCCCAGAGATTTTGATCTGGGCAGGAAGGGGCCTTGAGATGTATGGGGGTTTTTGAGGGGGGGGGGGTGCATTGTTGGAAATAAAGAAAATTAATATATGCAAAGTGCTTACAAGGGCTCACATAAGCATTCAATAAATGTTAACTCCTTGTTTATTATTATCCAAAAAGTATATATTGAATATCTACTCTGTGCAGCACTGGAAATATCAATACTGATAAGCCAATACCACTGCCCTCTTGGAGTAGACAACTTGTAAAGGGAGAGGTTAAAACTAGTGGATTCAAAGAGTGCTATATCCCATCCACCATCAAGGTCTGTCTTTCCTGCCCCCTAAATCCATCTACTTCTCTCCATCCTCATTGCCTGCAGCCCTGGTCCAGACCATCATCCCTTCTTGCCAGGATGGTTCCCTGGTTTTCTCTGCCTCCAGTCTTGCAACAGAGTTACAGGGGGATTGCCTAAAGGCACCTCTTCCTCCTCTTCTCCTGCCAGTTCCCAAACCTCTCCTAGAGCATGCTGCCAGCCAACAAAACAAGAGAAGCAAATGGGATGACCAGATCTGGTGGCTTTCTTTCATTAACCTCACGCCTAGTGTGGTGCGGTTCGTGATGCGTGTGCAGGGTGTGTGTGTATTGGACACCACCTAGTGGACAATGGGGCAACTTTTTTCCAGGCTATGAATAAACTCCCCAAGTCCTAGGCCAGCTTCCTAATATCCCAGGTTTAGTACAGAGCAAGATTTAAAAATTAAAGATTACTCTTGACCCCACAATTAGGTCAAAGTGGCAAAGGAGATTTATAGCCTACAGGCACCCTGCCTATCACTGTGCTAAGTAGAGAGTTTCAACAATGAGCCAGATGGCCTTTGACCTCAAGGATTCCCAGGTTAGATGGATAAACCAGCTATGTGAGTAGATTATTACAATACAGGATTTGGCATAGAGCTGAGGAGAGTCCATGAGATTAGACTAGGCTCTGCACAGCTTTGAGAGAAGGCTCCTTCCGTTATGATCCCAGGGTACAGTCCCTGATTTTGGAGAGGGCCCTGCCCTCCATGCCCCATCTGCGGTTAATCCAGGTGACTGAAATCTGGCTCCCTGTGTCTGAATCATCACCGACCCGCTCACTGCCACTTCCTGACACCCCTGCCCATGCCTTCATCTCCCAATTAGAGAATGCCTCTTTCCAGAATATTAGCCTTGAACTCACATAAAGTAATTATGCTCCTATAGGGACAGCATGGGGAAAGGCATGGACGAGGCCAGCTGCACTCTCTCCCACTCTGCCACCGGGCAGCTGTGAGACCTTTGGAAAATCTCATTACCTCTGGCCTCAGTTGTAAATCCAGGACACGGCCCCAAGATCTCTTCCCCTTTAGAAAGTCTGGAGTTTTTGCTGCATGTTATTATATTCCAGGGAATTAAATTCACCTCCATTATTTCTCAATAAGTCAAATAACAAATCACAGCACAATAGGGTT
The DNA here is from genome assembly GCF_022682495.2 of Desmodus rotundus. Lineage (NCBI taxonomy): Eukaryota > Metazoa > Chordata > Mammalia > Chiroptera > Phyllostomidae > Desmodus > Desmodus rotundus. The sequence continues at coordinate 11,793,347 of NC_071396.1, read as the reverse complement.
CTACTATCATTCAAATAATCAAATCTGAAAACAATAAATTGTGTGCATTTAGTTCTAACAAAATTTCCTGCCCTCTAAAATTGTAGAGAAGGGAGAAGCACAGAAAGTTGATGCTATTTTTTTTTTTAAAAGAAGAATGTTTGAAAAACAAATCATAACAGTTGAGAAGTTCCTCTGTGGGAATATGGTTAGTAAATCCGCACTCTGATTAGAATTATGTAACAATTTACAAAGCCACTCTGTCACTAGCAGCAAGACGCTCAGCTGGATCATCATGGCACTGGGGCCTGGTGAAGCAATTTCCCTCTTGAACTGGTGAGCTGTCTGTAGCTTTACTTTCTTCCCTTTCTTCCTTTATATGTTAAAAAAGAAAAAGGACTAAAATAAGATCAGCCAAGTCCCTAAGAGTAGTTCCTGGAGCCAACTCACAATCACCTGTCAGACACAGGAGCAAGTACGCTGGCCACAGCTGTAGCTCACTAGTCAGCCTGTGGAACAGACATGGGTTTTATCTGCAACTTTTGGACAGAGTATATGGGAGCCAGAATGTTATCACCAAGTGGCCATTTAGGGATGACAGTTGTCAACCCAGAGGCCAAATGATTGTGCGTGGTTTGGTTACTCTGCAAGTAAATTCTCTTATTTGTTCCATGATATAATCCACTCACTCTATTTACCTTCAATGTATCTAACAGGCACTAATTTCAGATTCTTGCCTATGTCTCATAATCTGCTTGCCTACTCAACGTCCACGTCTCTTAAGTGACTAGCCTTCTTCCTCTCTACGCTTTAGCAAGTTTTATGAGTTCCATTCACCCTATTTATTTTTCTTGTCTTCTATAGCAGAGTTGAATATTCTCAAACACAGCACACGCCGTTATAATAATGTTTTCAACAAATAGAATAAAATGAATGCATAGGATTGAAAAGAAACCAGTTATAAAAATAGAGTTCTACATTAAATAATAAGATCTGGTAGCAGCAGGTCTTTTAACTACTGCAACTTCCAAGTAGTGATAAGCTTAACAATAAATACCGAGTTGTCTCCCACACCTGTGGAGTGATATGAAAACATCTGGGATGACTGGCTGCCAAAGTCACAGGTACTGTTCATACTCCCGGGGTTTGTATTCATGCACTTAAATTCACAATAAAGGCGATGCTAGATTTCAGTATTTGGTCCCCACGGTCTGCAGACTGCACCCCGCCGAGGGCCAGCCGGGTTGACCTCCCTTGGGCAGATCAACCACATTCCCGAGTCGGCCCAGCGCCTTCCAAATCTGGTGCCCTCGGGGGACAGAGGACACGCTTGTTAAAAAGGAGTGAGGGTAGAATTAACTGGGAGAGCAATAAAGCCTTCCAGGGAACAAAATGGTTAAAGGGGTGGTGCCGAATCCTCCTAAGAGATACAGGCTCAGAGCAAGCCCAGGCTCTGCAGGCAGCAGCAGCAGCAGCAGCCGCCCGCCTAACTCACGCAGCCGCAGGCGCCGCGGAAGCACCGCCCCCCGCCGCCGGCCTCCGGCGCGCGCGCCAGAGGCCCCGCCCCTTAAACGCGTGCGCCGGAGGCGTTCCGGCCGCCAGGCATCAACAATCTATCCGGGAGCGGCGGGTGGTCGACGTGACGTGCTCCGGCTCCTGAGCGGGGGCGGGCTGACGGACGACGCACGCACGCGAGGGGCGGTGAGGCGGTGGCAGCGTGTCCTCAGGTGGCGGCGTCGGTTCTCCGTGCTGCAGCGGGACGAGTGGGAGGATGGCGGAGTCCTCGGATAAGCTCTACCGGGTCGAGTACGCGAAGAGCGGGCGCGCTTCTTGCAAGAAATGCAGCGAGAGCATCCCCAAGGACTCGCTCCGGATGGCCATCATGGTGCAGGTGCGAGCGAGAGGGCCGCTTTGTGCGCGGCGGAGCTTCGTGTCCGGGAAGTGTGGGGGGAGGGCTCGCCTGGAGGAGCGGGACGACCCGGCCCCGCGGAGCCCACTCGGGGCCTGTGGGCGCTGCTGCTCCGGACCTTCCGGAAGGCTTTATTGATCTTGAACGGAAAGCCCGGGAAATAGAGTTGGGAGCTGGGGGTGCTTTTTGCTTTGTAAAAATAAGGAACCGTTTCTGTTAACATTCGCCCCGGGGGCGGGGGGCGCGGCACGGAACGTGTGCGTGGTCTTTTGAGGCTCGTCTGATTTTTGCCTAATTTGTTCTAGATTTTTTTGTTCTCCATTGATGGTGACGGCTGGCATGAGAGGATTTTTTTTAAATCTATTTTTGGCTATCATTTCAACACCCGCTCACTTTCATTTTTTTTAATTATGCAAAACTGCACGTCGGTGTCATTTTTGTACTGTGCATTCCCTTTTAGCCTGATTTGTGGTTTAAAATAACATTTCCCCAAACTTTTCAGGTTCCTAGCCGAGTTCTCTTGATGCAATTTGCTGCTCTCGGGTTTAAGTAAGAGTGGCTTTGGGGGTTCCTCGCGGGCACTTGTTGACAGATTGAGGATCCCCCTTCTGCGTTCCCTTAGGCTTCGGAGATGCCCGTGGCTGTTGGTGTTCCCCGGGGCTGGTGGGACTGAAGGCCCCTGCCAAGGGGGTTCCTGCCTTCTCCAGCTTCCATTTGGCTCCTGTGTGCCCGTGCAATCTGGGTTCTCTCCTGCCCTGTCTCCCCACCTTCAACGTAAAGCCATCTGTTATCCAAGCTTAGTACTCATGGTCAGGGCAACTTGATTTTTCCTCCCTGCAGGGAGGCACTGATGTGTTTTAAATGACGGGAGAGCCCTTACTGGGTTTCCAATACTCAACGGGTGGAGGGGAGTGGCTCTAAGTACTTTCGTGACCCAGCAGGGACTGGGGCTGTTATCTGGGTATCCTCAGGGCTTACCTAGCTCAGTACCTGACACAGTATTTTCTCATTCAGTACACACTTGCTGAGCGCCTGGTGGGTTCCAGGCTCCTAGGGGCACAAAGAGAGAGTCGGCCCTTCGAAGCTGAACTTTGGTTAAAAGGCAGGTGACAGGTAAACATTGCTGTCCAGGGATGGATGCCACCTGATGGAGCTGTGCCCTACGCATTGTGTGCCCAGGATGGGAGCTTGGTTAGGAGTCCTTGTTCACGAAAGTGCAGGAAGTTGAGGGTGGATTGGCAGATCTGCTGCCCCAAGAGCCACATTTCCCTCCCCGCCCCCTCGGCGTCTTGGAACCTTACCCAGAATGTATGGGCAGGCTGGTGTTACGAAGCTCTCTCCTGCTGCAGGGGCTCTGAACCTGGGGTCTGTGGGTCGTGGGTAGCAGGTCCCTGAGTGTAGATGAGAACTAACCTCTCGATAGAAGTCATTGCCTTCAGTTACAAGCATAAGCCCCAAAGGCATATTAGCAGGACTTGTGGTTTTTGTCACCATCGGTTATTACAGGTATTTTCCTATCACTTACATTTGTTGGGAATTGTCCTACATATCATTTACGCTCATCACTGCTTCAAGATTACTGTAGTTAGCGCATGGGTTACTGTATTCCAGTAAGCTTTTTAAATGTTTTGTTAACTATGTCAGTATAGTTGGTTCCCTTTGTGAGCCTTTGTCTTTTGTCCTGCATTTTTAAATATAATTCAGAGAAAGGGACATCTGTAGGCTTCACTAGGCAGCCAAAGAGGATCCTGTTCTATTGAGGACAGACAGAAAACCAAAGTGTAGCCAGTGTGATGAGCAAGGACACTGAGGATAAAGAGGAAACATGGGTCTGTCTGGGGGAATGTGGGATGGCTCCACTGAGTAACCAAGTCCTGGACCTACTAAATTCTAATATTCTGGGCCCTCTTTTGACATACTTGATAGTGAAGGAGATTCTTTATTATTAAAAGTAAGTTTGGTTGTCGGTAATTGTAATTAGGGAGGGGAGTTTTAATTCAGAAGATAAAGTTGGTTATCTAGACTGCATGGGTGGAGGCCACAAAAAAGAAGCCATTCTTCTTCCACTTGGATTTTAAAACCTTCTTTTACATTTGTATGGGAGGACTGTTCTGGGAGTATCGAATCCCTGAAACTTTAGCTGATATGCCCTGGAGCAGCCTTGAGGGGATGAACTGGGCCGAGGTTGTGGCGAGCCTGAGCTCTCCTGTCTGGAGAGGGTTAGGGCACGAGAAGTCCTCAGAGAGGGGGTGATCACCGTCCATCCCCTTCCTGGGGTGGGCGGGCAGTGGAGTGGCTGGGTGAGGACCCTGGGATGGGGTAGGTGCTACGAGAGCCATGTGTCTGCCAAGCGATAGCCATAGTCTTTCGACCTTGGTCTAGTTCCCTTCCTGCCACATCATTCTAGATCCTAAGGTCCACGGTAAAGCCTTGCTTTGGTCACACGTTCTTCCTCTTGAGGAGGATGGGGCCCCCGATCACCCATGTGCGGGAACACAGCGGCCAGACCGAGGTTGGGGGGCAGGTGTGAGGCCTGGCGGAGCTGAGAAGATACGGCACAGTCATGCGTTTCAGAGTGGGGACAGAGCCACTGAGCCACGTGTCCTCCTTTGCATGAGCGTAACCAGAACATGGCAGAGGAGGGGTAGACAGGGGTACCAAGGCAGGCGGAGGCCACCGCAGGTGTTGTACAAGATGGCCTGATGCTGAAGGATGTGTCTGCTGCCTTGGTGAAAGTTTAAGGACCAGAACAGAAGTCTGCTTTGGAATGCCATTTGTTGTCTAGTTTGGGGATCTCTTTTCCACAGCAGGGACCACCCCCCTCCTTCCTTTCCCCTTTCTTCCCTCCAGACTTAGGGCATTCTACAAACACCCTGAGTGCCCACAGTGAGCAGGCTTTGCCAGATGCCAGCAAGGTGGGCATCGTGCCTTTCGGGGAGCTTCTAACCCAGTGTAAGACGAGCCTTGGTTAAATAATCACCCAAAGGGATTGTTCTTAACTGGGAAGCGTAGGAGGGGCCTTAGGGGACACTGCTGTTTGCTCTGACTAGGGCTGGGAGAGTTCTGGGCTGGGGGGGTGCTGCTGCAAACCAGGCTGCCTGATGCGGAGAGTCCTTGACATGCCCGGCCTTGACCTTCCATTTTAATCTAATTAACTCTAGAAAGAGGCTGCTCACATAGTGGGTGAGGGCTAGGTCGGAGACCTTGTCACTGCTTTTCCCCCCGCTATTTCCCCTGTCCCCACAACTCTGTCCTGAAAGTTCTGTATGCTGCTTACTTTTAACAGTGTTTCAATATTTTCGTGTCAGGTGTGTAACACTGGGCTTTCTGTTTTGTAAAAGCAGGTGTTTGAGGCCTCCCTTGGTTCCATCAGAACCGTTTGTGTATTTTTAAGTAGCCCTTCCTACCCAGCAGTGTAGTGGAAAGAACTGAGGTGTCAGTACCCACCCAGAAGCAGTGGTGGGTGCCACTGTTCATCCCACTTGGCCAGTCACTGTCACCTCCGCTCTGTACAGCCTGGGAGTGACTGGCACTGTGACAGTGAACGGCCTGGTACTGTCAAGGCGGTACCAACCCAAACACGAAGCTTCAAAGGGTAGTAAGGCTGCCGTGAGAGGTGCCCCCCTTCCCCACGTGGCCCAACTCCCCAGGACCTACAGCAGGAAGTGAGCAGGCTGGCAGTCCAGCTACTGACTCGGGAGTTCTGCCCTCTGCCCTGGCTGGCCTGCTTCCCTGACCCGTTCTCTCTCCTTCTCTCTCTCTCTCTCTCTCTCTCTCTCTCTCTCTCTCAGAAGTGAATTCATTCCATCCACATCTGTGTGGCTGCTGCGTGCCTGCCACTTGTCTGACACATTTTCTCGGCCTTGCTCATTATCTGGAACTAGCTCCTCATTATCCTAAATGCAGAGGCACTTCCGGGGCCCCTTTGGGGCCACGCAGGCCCTCTGAGCCCGGCCCTGCCTCTCCCGGCAGACACAGTGGAGTCAGGACACAGGACAGGCATCCCGTGTGCACTGTACTGTGCTCGGAGGTAGAGCCTGTCACTGAAATGTAGTGGTGTGTGGTTAAAAAGGTGCACAGGCAGAATCCTGTTCAAAAACGCCACCGTTCCCAGGGGCGTCCCACGTCCTGAGAGTGTGGGCTTTAGCGGGCAGCAGCTTTCTTAGCTGTGAGGGAAGAACCTGAAGAGAAATGTGGAGCAGGGGCTGCTGTTTCTTGTCCGTTTGCAACTTCTCCCCAGCCGCGTGGGGACACGGGCAAGCTGCCCTTGTTTCACAGAGAAGAAAACGGGCTGTGTTTTGCTGTTGTAGGCTGGGCTTGAGGCCGCATTGGAGATCAACTCAATGTTCGTTTACCTCCCTCTGATTCTCATCCTTCTAGTCACCCATGTTCGATGGCAAAGTGCCACACTGGTACCACTTCTCCTGCTTCTGGAAGGTCGGCCACACCATCTGGCAGCCTGACGTCGAGGTGGACGGGTTCTCTGAGCTCCGGTGGGACGACCAACAGAAAGTCAAAAAGACTGCGGAGGCTGGAGGGGTGACAGGTACGTACACAGCAGGGAGGCAGCAGGTGTTACCACCAACCCCAGAGCTCACAGGGAACCTTTGCCAAGAGAGCAAAGAAAAAGTTCTTCAGCTTGCCCCTCCCTGTTTCACGCATGTGCATACAGGGAACAGGCCTGTGTTACTTAGGCTGCACCTCATCAATCCAGCTCCGTCCTATTGCAGGATATTTTATCTTTCCAGATGCCTGAAACGTGGCCTTTAAAGTTGTTGTTATTTTAATAGACTGTTTTCTTCAGAGCAGTTTTAGGTTCACAGCAAAATTAAACAGAAAGTGAAGAGAGTTCCCTTATATGCTCTGCCCCCACAGAAGCATGGCCTTCCCCGCGTCAGCATCCTTCACCAGAGTGGGGGTTTGTCTTATTCCTGACCAGAGGAGAAACAGTCAGCCTTGGGACTTACTTAAGAACTTTCTGCAGCAAGCGAGGGGGCTCCAGAGGAAGAGGAGAGAGGTGGAAAGTGAGGCCTCCAGACATTGTGTTGTTTCAAAGAGCCTGTCTGAGAAAGGTTTTTATTTTATTGTCAGAAAAGAAGCTCTGTTAACCAATCACAAGGTTAGAAATGGCGTAGATAAGATGAACCAACCGTGACCACCCAGAACACAAAGTGTCCTGGTAGATGAACCTCAGGGAGGTAGAAGTGGGGAGGACAGGGACACTGGAGCTACACCGATGCCCTTGAGATGAACTGCGATGTGTCTGATTCTTCAGGCAAAGGCCAAGGTGCAGTTGGGAGCAAGACGGAGAAGACGCTGGGTGACTTTGCAGTAGAGTATGCCAAGTCCAACAGAAGCACGTGCAAGGGCTGTATGGAGAAGATAGATAAGGTGAGAGCTTAGCGCAAAGATCTGACTCTGGATTGCTCGCCTTGGATGTCACTGGATATCTCAGAAGAAAAGAAAAACGAGTTTTAAGTGTGAGCTCAACACCACTGGTTAAAAATAAAGGGAAGATCTTAGTAGAGACAGGAGGTGACACTGACTTTTCTTCCAGTCAGGTCTGGCCCTAATTACTCATGGTCCAGTCTTCGTGACTTTAACTGTATCCACTCCTAGGAGACGGGGCTGGGGAGATGGGATTGGACAGCATTTACACGAAGGTCTCTTCTGGGCTCAGCAGTGGCTGAGAGAGGCTGATGGTCTGTTTTACAGCAGGGTGAAGTTTAAGGAGTGAGTTTCTTCCCTAGAGTAAGCCTCCGGGTTTCTTCTCCTTCACCAGAGGAACGTCATTCACTGCTCTTTCCTACCAATTGTCATCCCTGAGGGATGAGAGCCAGCTGGGTGGAGTGGCTGCTATCTGAGTAGCAAGGGGACAAGGGTGGCAAGATGGGCCTGTGCCCTCCAGCCTCATCACTCTCCGCTGCTCTTAGTTTCAGGTTCCTGCCTCCTTGGAGTATGGTACCAGAAATTGGAGGGGAGCCGGTGGGATTTAGAAAGGAAATCATGACATTGCTAGATCTTCTTCAGCTACCGTCAGCCACTACAAATTTAAGGCAAAACTTTAGGTTCCCAGGGGAATATCAGAAGCTATGTGCTGTTGCTTGGACAGAAATGGAGTTTTGCGTAGCATGGGCACCCCTCATGCAGAGTTGTCCGGGTCTAAGACTCATAGGCACGGAGCTCTCCTAGGAATGTCAGGCGTGGGACTGTGGACCGGGGCAGGGTGGCAGGATGAGGTTCGAGGGAACAGAGGGGGGTGGGGGCAGAAAATCCCTGCTGGGGGGAGGGGCCTGCAGTGTAGTGTCCCAGTGCAGCTCCAGGCCGCAGCTCTGCCCCAGCCTACTGTATTGGGTGTTCTTCTGCCTGTTCCAGGTCAGAAGAACATCCTCAGGAAAATGTTATGTTAACCAATGGTTGTTGGTGCCAATTCAACACCAGTAGGAATCCCAATTTGGGGTGCGGTGAAAAAGGAAACTTCATTCAGTGCAAACAGCTCAATGGTGATACAGCACGGCTGTGAAAACAGCACTGTAGAGCTGGGGAAATACATTCCATCTTCGGTGGTCTCCCAGCCAGAGGGGGCTCGAATGGACAGAAATCCTTGCCCCTGCTCCATGATTGTTGCATCCTCATGCAAGTGAAGACTCCAAATTCTCACAGTTTGGTCCAAAAGGCACTGTCCTGATTGGTCAAAATAGAGCCGCTCTGATTGGATGGGGAAAGCCTCATTTCTATTGGTTGAAATAGAACTGCAGGAATTCTTTTAAAAGGGCTGACTCAGGTGGCAGAAACAGTACAGGCAGGCAGTTCAGTGCCGGCTTGTCTCTAAAGTGAAACTTGTGTGAGAGGCCCCTCTGTAGAAAGAGCTGCAAGGCTCTGGGGTGTTTGTTTTGTTATTTTAATTTGAGCCTAGTTAGCCACCAAGAGCCCTTCTAATAGGTGTCTTCTTTCTCAGGGTTCGTAGTTACCACTTCTTTGACTTGTCCAGGCAGGTAGGTAGGTAGCTAGCTAGCTAGCTAGTTGAAGTTGAGCCCATTTACAAGGCGGGTGCTGGGACTTGAAGGTAACACACAGTTCCTGGTGACATCAAAGAGCCAAAATCTCCCAGCAGTCCTTGCATTGCCCTTGGGGTGGACCTGAGGCCCCTCTCTGGACAGGTGGACTTGGTCACCCCCAGGCCTTCGTGTGTCATCATCCTTTCTTGTCTCTCTCCCACAGGGCCAGGTGCGCCTCTCCAAGAAGATGCTGGACCCTGAGAAGCCGCAGCTGGGCATGATCGATCGCTGGTACCACCCACACTGTTTTGTTGAGAACAGGGAGGAGCTGAACTTTCGGCCCGAGTACAGTGCAAGCCAGCTCAAGGGCTTCAGCCTACTTGCTCCCGAGGATAAGGAAGACCTGAAGAAGCAGCTCCCGGGAGTCAAGAGCGAAGGGTGGGTGGAAGGCTCTGTGGGTTCTGAGGGGAGTTCAGTGAGGGGCCCAGAGACCCCACAGACTACATACCACTCCTGTGTTTCCTCCTTGCTGACCTTGAGAAAGCCAGGCATGCCGATGGGGGGACAGTGAAAGCTGACCTCTGCCCTTCCCTAGCCATGGTAGCAGAGGACTGCAGGGTACTCCTAGTGGTCTGATCCTGTGACCCCTGCATGACCCACTTCCCCGTCCCCATGGCCGCCTCCTGTGTGGGTATGTTCCTTTGTGATTGGATGTCTCTGAGAAACGGTGCTTAGGAAGATAATGACAGTTTTTTAACGGGGTGGGGGGGCAGTCAATAAGGTAGTCCCTGGTTTAGAGTTTAGATTGTTGTGGATTTCATACGGTTTAGGATGGGAAGCCCTACCAGTGGCTTGTCTGGAGTCCAGGAGCACTTCTTTCTCGTTCCAGTTTTTCTTTTGCTGGTCCAGACAAGCACACCAGGGGAGATATGGCAGGGCCGTGAAGTGCACTGTGCCCCTGGGACGGTGACTGCACTGTGTTAGGGTCAGGGCGACCCTGACATCAAGCAGCTATCCCACATTGTTTGAGTTCACTGCAAAGCACGGGTGGCTCGGGCCTCTGAGAAAACCGGGAAATCGGGCCATGGATTAAATCGTCAGGGCACTGCAGCACGTGATGTGTGAGCTCTCGTGTGTGCCGGAACAGCCACCAGAACTGTTGGGGCACGTGAGGCACTGTGCATAACACTTACAGTGGGATGTGTCATTTAACCGTCACCACAGTCCTGCTGGGTAGATGGTATTCTTGTCTCTGTTTTCAAGGATAAGGAAAAAACGCGAGGGTTTGGCCCAGGTCTGTGGAGCTTACACAGCTGAAATGGAGTTTGGCCACCGTGGCTCTCCTGCCCTGTTTTTTTAAGGGCTGCTGATGACCCTCAGTGCCCTCCTCCAGGCAGGGATGACACTGCTGAACTTGGTCGGCCATGTTTGCTGACCCAGCTGAGGCAGACTGTCACTTATTTGGGCTTTTAATAGCACTACAGTCTCACCCCAGAACAGCCTCTTGGCCTTTGGAGCAGCCCTGTGTTTTAGCTTGAAAGGCTCAGCCCCTGACCCTTCTGCTTTGTCTTTCTGCCCCTTAGCTGCGGACTTTCTTCCTACCAGGAACCCTCCAGGCTGTCTCGTTAGTGTCAGGAGGTACAGGGGGGTTTTGGCATCAGATGGAACCTGAGCCTTGGATCCTGTGCAGTGTTGTTCCAAGGCCCTGGAGCAACGCCAAGCCCCCTCCTTGGCAGCAGAGTGTGTTCCAAAGTGGATGAAGTCAGTGCAAACACTGCCTGAGCAGACAGGAAGCAGAGCCTGCAGAGAAGAGTTGAGATAAAATACTGTGGCACCCAAGCCACTGGATTTCAGAGTTTTTGTGGCTCTGATTCTTTCTTTTATATCCTGTGTCTCTTTCAGAAAGAGGAAAAGCGACGAGGTAGATGGAATAGACCGAGTGCCCAAGAAGAAATCTAAAAAAGAGAAAGACAAGGATAGTAAGCTTGAAAAGGCCCTCAAGGTGAGTTCTGAACTATGTGTCTCCTGCTACTCTGTCTCAGTTCTTTTCCGTCATTCTGGGCAGAAAGGTCAAGAAGGTGTCCATGTCCCACTTACCAAGACCTTTAGGAATTCCCAGATTGATAGCTGTTGTTGAAAAGCATGGTTTTTTCCCCAGATGGTTTTCTTCCCTCCTCCCAAAGAAACAGTTATTTGGAGGAGAACCCACATTAGACTCCAGGTGCCAGACCGGCAGCCAGGCTCAGGCAGGAGCCGAGAGGTCAGTCCCCACCCACCAGCTTCCCACTGAGCTGGTGGGTTCCTGCAGCAGCCGCACAGTACATCACTGCACCTGGACCTGCAGGGCAGTTTGAAAACATTGGGAACTATTAAATTTAAGGAGGCAGAAGGTTCTTAGCATAGGCAAATGCCTTGAAGAGACAAAGTTTCGTATTTTTTACATGAAGGTCTCTAGTTCAAAGGGGGAAAAAAAGGAATAGAAGGCAATACAGTGAAGAAGGGAAAACTACCCATTAATCAGTAGTCACTGATTCATCAGATGATCAACAGATTCATCACTGTTGATCACACATACATTGAAGCAAAGTACAGATTATTAATCAGAAAATGCTAGGTGTTTGGGGAACTGGGGGAGAACATTTTCTTTCTTTTGGGAACTTGATTTCTGTGAGCCATCTGCTTGGCTCTCTTATGTGAGCGTTCAGTTTCTCCCAGTGGTATAAAAATTCGAAGCAATTTCTGGTGGTTCCAGTTGTTTGATAAGAATGACAGATTTGGTGTGGTTGCCCTTTGTAAAAAATGTGTCTGTTATGGTCCGAATCTGGCTGCCATAGAGCTGGGCGCTGTTTTGCACTGAGGAAATAGGCGCGTGGACATCCCCCCTACACACTCTCAGATTGGTGGAGAGCAGCCATGCCTGCCTCCCTTAGGTACCAGATGTCGGGCCAGTAACCTGGGTGCTTCCAAGCTCTTTCCTGTGTCTCCTGGAGTTTGTTTCTGCGGGGTTGGTTCCAGGGACCCTTGTTCCTGGACTGCAGCCCTCCGCCCATCCCTCAGTGGTCTCTTCCCCACCTTCCACAGTGTGTCCCCTGAGAGACCGCGCTCTGAGTTTGCGCTGGCATCCCCAGGAGCGGGACTGGGAACGCACTTCCCTGTTGATGGGGCTGACTCTGGAGGGCAGCTCAGCTAAGCATGTGGTGGGAGACAGGACCACTGGGATCTCTTCCGGTTGTTGGGCTTCTTTCTCTGAAAAGAGCTGGTTTCTCAGCAGCTGGGTCTTGTCCGTAGGCCCAGAATGACCTGATCTGGAACATCAAGGACGAGCTAAAGAAAGTGTGCTCGACGAACGACCTGAAAGAAATGCTCATCTTCAACAAGCAGCAAGTGCCCTCCGGGGAGTCGGCGGTGAGCTGCCTTTGTGTTAAGTGAGACGCGTGTGAGGCAGCCTGGTCGCTGTGGAGTGACTGTCCTCTCGGACTATGGGAGGCCCTCCGTCTGATCGAACACCTGCTGGTATTAATTGGGAGGAGTGACAACTCCATAGTTGTGTTGCATGGTCATTGCCATCGTGGTCACCATTTCCCAGTGGCACGAAGGGGAAGTTCTCCAGGCCCTTCCAGACATCTTCCACAAGGTAGCCCTCGGTTTAGAGTGTTGGTGAGGGCTGAGGTGGGCCTTCCATTTGCCTTGTATATTTATGCCACAGTGGCCTGAGGAGCCCTCTCTGCCACCCTCTGCCCAAACTGACCGAGGGCTGTGAGGTCTGCGGAGGGAGTCGAAACCACCTTGGGAGACCAGTTTCCCCAGCAGGCCCTGCCCTGCCATTTCCCTCTGGAGGCGAGGTCAGCTCTGCTCCTTATGCAGAAGCAGCGGGTGCTCTCTGAATCACTGAGGGAAGCGGGAACTGCAGGAACACGCGTGGAATTAGAGTACAGAAATCGAAGCGCCACTCGTAAACCCACTGGCGGGGGGTTGTCAGTGAGTCTCAGGCAAGCCCTGTCTTCTGTGTCAGTGAGTGGAGCCTGGGCAGATCCTTCATCCCACATCGCTAGCGTCATCTCCTGTGGCCGCTTCTTTCTGACGTGTCTCTTCTCTGGCCTCAGATCTTGGACCGTGTAGCTGATGGCATGGTGTTCGGTGCCCTCCTTCCCTGCAAGGAGTGCTCGGGCCAGCTGGTCTTCAAGAGTGATGCTTATTACTGTACTGGGGATGTCACTGCCTGGACCAAGTGCATGGTTAAGACACAGACACCCAACCGGAAGGAGTGGGTGACCCCAAAGGTAAGGGGGGACGACCCTGGGGTCTGTTGGCAGAAAAACATGACAGTTACCATGACTGCAGGGCGGTGTTCCTCAGACTTTTTCACGTCTGGTCCACGCTCGATCAGAGTATGAAGTCATGTTATCGGTTCCATGTGTCTAAGAACCGCACACCGCCCTGGCTGGGGTGGCTCAGAAATCCCCCAGCGGGGAGATGAGCTGTGCTCCTGACGGAATTTGTGTTGCATACTGATTGTTCATGGCCTCTGCAGCTGTGTTTCCATCTAAGGAGGGTAGGGAGTTGCCCTGATGTCCATCTGAGTGATGATCTATATCCCAGTCTACAGTCCTGGGGGCTTTTGGTAATGGGGTGGACATGTGAGGGGAACGACTCCAGAACGAGGCCTGGAGGTGGTGGCCAGGTTTCAGCAGTGGTCCATGGGTTGTAACTGATTTTTCTTCAAGCAATATGTTTTTTTAAAGCATCCACAGTACCAGCTCTACGATAAATGCAGAAGCGTTAGAAATAAGTACCATGTTTGTAATTACTTCATACTAGAAGCCTCACATTATCTTATGTTATTCTTTATTATGAAGAGAAAAAGCAGATTCTTTAATTTGGACAAGAAAAATTCTCTTTATCAAGTGGTTATTTCAAGGGAGAACTGGTTTCTTAACTGAAACTTCAATTCTTTAGGAATTCCAAGAAATCTCATACCTCAAGAAATTGAAGGTCAAAAAACAGGACCGTATATTCCCCCCAGAGAGTAGCGCCCCAGTGGTGGCGGCCCCACCACCTTCTGGAGCCTCGGCGCCCGCTACTGTGAACTCCTCTGCCCCGCCAGGTAGAGCTCTGGGGGCACCAGGGGTGGAGGGTGAGCTGGGGTCCTGTTCCTTGGGGGAACAGGGTGTCTTTCTGGGTTCACTGCTGCTGATCCCGTGAGGAAGCCCTGTACTGCTACCCCAGCGGTAGATGGAAGGTTGGGAGGGAGGCTCCTAAGAAACTCCAGGCAGGTGGCCTTACCTGGAATGGCAGTGTGCGCTGCCTAACTGTACTACAGAGCATCTCTCCAGGTCTCACTTGCCTGCCTCGGGGCGGCTCTGCACCCATCAGTCATCCTGAACCTGATGTGATGCTGGGGTCTCTTGCATACAGAGAGCTGCTGTATAGATTGCCAGCAGAGGAAGTTACTGATCCATTGTTGTTCTCCACACCAACAAAGACAGATCAGTTTGGGCTTTTGTCAGGAAAAGAGACCCACTGCCCTTTTTACTCAGGGACATGTGGAGGACTTGCAGGACTTTTCCCTAGGGCAGCTCTTGTTCTCGGAATGTTCACCAGCACTGCATCCCATCAGCCATATGGCGCGCTCCTGTCCTGGGGCTTTCTGGCCTTGTTTACCGCTGGATACATGAGACGCTAGGGTTTTCTTTTTGCCTGGAATGGGTCGCTCAGGTCATTGTGATCAAAGCTTTCAGTGACTATCAAGTAAAATTTTGTTCGCTAAGCATTGCATGAGAAGTTGCACTTTGTCTTTAGGTGAGAAATGGGAGAAGAATAATAAAAGTAATTGGGAGTTAACGTGACCTACCTCTGTGCTTCCCATCCACTGCCAGTCTCCTGGTCCCTGATCCCTGGTCCCTAAATACAGCCTTTCTGTGCCCAGGGATGAGTGCAGGTTCTCAGGTGACACTTTGCTACCCTGGCCTCTGCTTTCCCCCTAGCCCTTTACTTCTATTTTCATAGACTTCCCTCCGGAGAAGCTAATGAAAGAGGGGTGCTGAGGCTGAGTGGGGCCCCGCAGGCTGTGCTGGCTTTCCCCCGGGAGCTTGCTGCCTGGTTTCCTGCTCCCGCTCCCCCTGCCTGCCACCCTTGCTGGGAGCAGCCCTGCTTCACGGTTCTGTCCCCCCTCCCATCCCAGATAAGCCGTTGTCCAACATGAAGATCCTGACGCTTGGCAAACTCTCTCGGAACAAGGATGAAGTGAAGGCCACGGTCGAGAAACTCGGGGGGAAGTTGACAGGGACTGCCAACAAGGCCTCCCTGTGCATTAGCACCAAAAGTGAGTTTCATCTTACTGGTAAACCCGAGATAACGCTCTCTGTCTCTCATCACTTGATGAGCATTAGATGAGGTGGAGCACTTACTTGCCACGGTGTCTCCCAAGCAGCGCCGCTGCTCTGGGTCTGCAAGGGGGCCGCCAGCGTGTGTGCCTTGTGCTGCGGTCCTGACTGCACCACGGCCATGCGCCTTCTGTTCCCTGCTACAGACTGCAGGCTCCTATTCTCGTCCCTGGCTCCCTGCCACAACACGTTGGTAGGTTTGCTGCCAAAACAAAAGTTGACAATTTAAGTATATTTGGGAAGTGGAGTAAACAAAGGTAAATAGGTTTCTTTGCAACATTATTACACGAGGAATCATTATAATAATTCTCCAAGACCAGAAAAATAATATACATCATTTTCCGAATATATTTGACCTCAGTGTCCTTCTGTGGAATGGTTATTAACATCTCATTCTGTGGAATGTTCTAGAGAAGGTGGCATTAACTTACCATACTTTAGAGAAAGGGGAATATGGCCGGTAAGAGAGAGCTGTGAAAATGTCCTAAGAGCACTAGATTTGGAAGGGAAGGAGAGCTGTGGGTTATGAGGGTTTGGAAGTAATCAGTAAATATAACTCTAGTAATTTGAGATCTAAGATTAGCTTTAAACTTACTGTTCAGCTTTTCTTTTTTTCCTTCCTAATTTGAACAGAGGAGATGGAAAAGATGAATAAAAAGATGGAGGAAGTAAAAGAGGGCAACATTCGAGTTGTGTCTGAGGATTTCCTCCAGGACGTTGCCGCCTCGACCAAGAGCCTTCAAGAGTTGATCTCAGCCCATGTCTTGTCCCCCTGGGGCGCCGAGGTGAAGGCGGAGCCTGTTGCAGTTGTGGCTCCAAGTGGGAAGTCGGGGGCTGCAGTCTCTAAAAAGAGCAAGGGCCCCATCAAGGAGGAAGGTGAGGCCCTGAGCTGCCGTCCCTGGGGCCCGTCCTGTCACGGGTCATGGCCTGTCCCTTGTCTGTCTGTGAGAGCCTCACCCTTTGTGCCCCGAAACAGCCTGGGGTGGGGAGAGGCGCACAGATGCCATGTTGGCACACGATGCAAGTAAAAATGACCCACTTGCCTTGCCTTCCAGCTTCCCCTTTAAAATTTATTTTTCATTTAATGTTCACATTTCTTTGTCCCCTTCCAAGGAATCAACAAGTCTGAAAAGACAATGAAATTAACTCTTAAAGGAGGAGCTGCTGTCGATCCTGATTCTGGTAAGCAAATGGGAGTGATGTGAGTGGAGTGGGGCCTACCTTTGCTCTCGTGCCTCCTTAGAGTCCTTCCCTGACCCCCATCCTGCCCTGAGAATACACGTATCTCCTGGGAAACCTGAAGGTGCTGGTAGAGTACCCAGGCCGGTGCCGACCCCCTGCATGCAGACCCCTCTCCCTGAGCACACCAGCCCCTCTGTTGGGGAGGAAGCTGTAGGAGCCCTGCCTCCTTGACAGGTCTGGAGCACTCTGCGCATGTCTTGGAGAAAGGCGGGAAGGTCTTCAGTGCCACCCTTGGCCTGGTGGACATTGTGAAAGGAACCAATTCCTATTACAAGCTGCAGCTCCTGGAGGATGACAAAAGCAGCAGGTGTGTTCTGGGGGTGGGAGCATGTCGGTGCTGCATGAACGGTGTGGGCCTGTTTTGCTGGGCTGTCAGCCTCACAAAACCCACAGTATTCTCAGGACCGAGGGAACTCGGTCTCCTCACAAAGAAGATGGCAAATAATGAGGCTTTTAGTGAGCGAGGGATGAGCCATCGCTGCCAAACAGCCTTGCTCTTGTGTCCCGTCGGGCCATCTTCACAGGGTGCGGCGTCACACAACACAATCTCCCAATTCTCCTCTTGTAGCCGCTTGCAGATTCTAGATTTTCCGATACCTTTACACATACATGCTCTTAAACCTCTGAGTAAAGTTTGGCGAGAACTGAACTTACTCTTCAGTGTTACTTCAAACTCTTTAAAGATGTTTTGGGTTTTCCTTTTTTGCTGTTTTTTTTTTTAACCTGGTAGAGCTAGGCAGGGCCAATTCTGGGGTGCTGAGGGCCTGGGCTGGCTTTTACCGTCCACATCTCCACTGGTTCATCGTCCCTTATTGCAGCCAACCTGAAATGGGAGCTATGTGTAGGTGGGAAGGTGTGTGAAAGGAACTCTTGCTGAATTCTAATGGTGAAAAGACATTTTTAAAAATCACTTTCATATGTTAAACTTGAACTTTTCTTCTTAGCACTGGACAACCATTTACTTACTGGAACTCCAGAAGGTCCAAAAAGGTTTACTGGTGGAAAGGCAAAAACCCCCATGGTAATGACAGCCCAAGGTACTACTAGTTAGCCCCTGGTCAGTCCCAGCCTCGGGGTGTAAGCTCCCACCAGCAAGGCTGAGGTTCTTCACGCCCCCTCATCTTTTTGTCAGACCTTTCCTTTCAAAAGTGAACATTGGAGGTGACCGTGAAGAGTACAGAGTATTTGGTAGGCTACTAGGAATTTCTGAAGAAATAACCCTTACCTGTCATTTAGTTTATTACCTACTCTTGTCAGAGATTTAAGTCAGAAATGGCTTCTTGCTTGTAAAATGCACTGTCCAGAAGCTAGATATACATTGTACTGCAGAGGAAGGAATAGGGTGTAGAAACACGTGGGGTGTTGCGGTCTGTTACATGACAGGCAACGAGAATACACTTTTCCCCCGCTAGCAAGAAATTCTAGTGGTGACTGCCTGTGTGGGCATTTTCCTGGTGGCCTGGATTTATTGGTCTTCAGAGTGAAAGAGCAGTGTGGGCTATTAGGGTCGGAAACTGTTTTTCAGGATAGGTCAGTGTGGTGTTTTACAAACATTTCCAGGGAAACAACCCAACAGAATAAGTTTATACACCTTTGAGCAGGAGCCCAAGAAAACAGCAGGAAACCCCAAATTTTCTTTGAACTCTGGTTTTACCTTAAAAATGCATACAGTCTTATATTTGGGTTTCTAATATTACACTTGTGGTGATGTAAAATTTCACTTACTCAGTAGTTCCACTAAGAAAAATTAATTTAGCCAAAGCTGGGCAGCGTAAGAGCCAGAGACCACCTACGAGGTGTGCCCTGTGGAGATGGCGACACAGTGATAGCCCGGGCCGGAGAGTGGCCAGTTCTGTGTGCCACTGTCCCACCCTTCTCATTTCCCCGCACCTCAGCCTCTGACCGGAACCACACCGAAACAGTTCTTCCCTGTTTTCTAGGGTATGTTGTTAATGGTCGTGTCTCTCTAAACACATGACTTCCCATCGTTACTTTCTTTGGGGAGTGAATTAGGTATTTTAAGGAAATGTCTGTAGACCCCCCCAGGGTTTGGTCCTCAAGCTTGGCTACCAGGTCCAAGCTTAAACTATTCTTGGGCACTTTATACAGTCCATTTGAAAGGACATTCTTTAATTACTTTAAGGTTATTACAACCCTTAATTCAATAAAAGTAAAATAAAGGTCCTTTATTATAATGTCAGTTCCTTTGTCCCTCTGTGTCAGTCACCATCGTTTTGGAGTGCTTGCCATCTCTCTCAACCAAGTGGAATGGCAGGGAAGGGAAGCTCCTCCTGGAATATGACCAGCTAACCCACAAGTGTGCATCTGATGCTCCTCCTTTCCCTCCCCTGCCCCCCTCCTAGGTATTGGATATTCAGATCCTGGGGCCGCGTGGGCACGATGATTGGCAGTAACAAACTGGAGCAGATGCCGTCCAAGGAGGATGCCATTGAGCACTTTACAAAACTATATGAAGAAAAAACCGGGAATGCCTGGCACTCTGAAAATTTCACAAAACATCCCAAGAAGTTCTACCCCCTGGAGATCGACTACGGCCAGGTGATCACTTAATTCTCTCACACCATCTAGTTACAGTAAAAGAGGTACCACACTCCATTCAAAACATGCCGCAGATCAGACAGCATCACTGGTGAGTGCTACCAAATATCTAGAGAATTAATACAAGTCCTTCACAAACTCTTCAAAAAAATAGGAGAGAAAGAGACACCCCCAACTCATTCTATGAGGCCAGTGTCCCCCTAATACCAGAACGGATAAGGACGTCACAGGAAAGCCCTAACCTGTTTGACTTGGTTGGTTGAAGTGTTGCCCTGTAGACTGAAAAGGTCACGGGTTCAATTCCCGGTCAGGGCACATACCCAGGTTGTGGGTTCGATCCCTGGTTGGAGCATGTATGAAAAGGCAATTCATTCTCTCTCTCTCTCTCTCTCTCTCTCTCTCTCCCCCCCCTCCCTCCCTCCCTCTCTCCCCCCCCTCTCTCCTCTCTCCTCTCCCCAGCCCTCTCTCTCCTCCCTCCCTTCCCCCCTCCCTTCCCTTCTTTCTTTCTCCCCCTTCCTCTCTAAAAGCAATGAAAAATTGTCCTTGGGTGAGGATTTAAAAAAAAAAAACTAAAGATCAATCACCCTTTGAATATAGATGGCAAAACCCTCAACAAAATACTAGAACTGAATATAGCAGCACACAAGGGTTATACACCACGTGGAATTTATCCCAGGAACACAAGGGTGGATCAACGTACAAAAATCAGTGTAATGTAACATGAATAGAATAAAGAACAAAAGCCACATGATCATCCTAATAGGCAAGGAAACAGCATTTAATAAAACCCAATACCCTTCATTAATAAGATCCCTACCATGAAGTATGAGATGGAAACTTGGTGTGTTTTTAAGACCCTCAAAGAGGAAGTCTTTGAAGTCCTTCCTTAAACACAACAGGGAGCGATTGAGATTCCAGGTAAGGTTTTTTTTAACTGAGCCTATGTTCATCCTGGATCATGTGACCGGGTTTATCATCAGAATAGAATTATAGTGACATGCTCTGCTAGGTCCCAGTTTTCTTGTTTGATTTTATTGTGATATAATTGGTATATGACATTAGTTTCAGCTGTACAATGCATTGATTCATATTTGTATGTATTGCAGTGATCGGCACATTAAGTCTAGTTAACATCCATCATCTGACATGTAGTTATAAAAAGTTGTTTTCTTGGGATGAGAATTTGTGAGATCCACTCTCAACAGCTTTCAGATGTACAATGCTATATTATTAACTGTAGTCACCAAGATGTACGTTACACCCCACGGCTTATTATTTTATAGCCAGAAGCTTACGCCTTTTGAACTGCTTCATCCAATTTGCCCACCCCACCCCCTACTTCCTGCCTCTGGCAACTGCCAGTTTCTTCTCTATGTCTGTTGGCTTGTTTGAGAGTTTGGGGGTTTTTTCCCTTTACTTTCTTTGTTTCTTGTTTGGGGTTTTGTTTTTGTTTTTTAGATTCCACGTTTAAGTGAGATTATGCAGTATTAGTCTTTCTCTAATGAGTTATTTCACTTAGCCTATACCCTTAATGTTGAAAATGGCAAGACTTTGTTATGGCTGAATAGTAAATGTGTATATAAATCATATTTTCTTTATCTGTTCATCTGCCAGTGGATGCTTAGGTCATCTTCATGTCTTGACTATTATAAGTAATGCTTCAGTGAATGTGGAGGTGTGTGTGTGTATATATATACACACACATCTTTTTGAGTTAGTGTTTTCATTTTCTTCAGATAAAGACCCAGAAGTAGAATTGCTGGGTCATGAGATAGTTTTATTTTTCATTTTTTGAGGAATCTTCATACGGTTTACTATGTGGCTGCACCAATCTGCATTTCCATCCACAGTGCACCAGGGTTCCCTTTCCTCCACATCCTTGCCAACAAACAGGTGTGTGCTAATACCTCATTGTGGTTTTGATCTGCATTTCCCTGATGACTAGTCCTGTTGAGCATCTTTTCATACAACTGTTGGCCATCTATGTCTTTGGAAAAATGGCTAATCAAGTCCTCTGCCCATTTTTTAATCAGATTGTTTAGCTTAGGTGTTTGTTTTTGCTATTTAGTTGCATGAATTCTTTATATATTTTGGTTGTCAGCCCTTATCAGATACATATTTGCCAGTATTTTCTTCCACTTGCTATATTACCTTTCATTTTGTTGTTGGTTTCCGTTGCTGTGCAGATAGGTTACAGCTTTTAGTCCCAAAGTATTTCCTGATAATTTCCTGAAATCTATATTATCTATATTTGAAGCTTGGCCATCTCCCTCTGTGTGTTACCAGACATCATTTGGGCTGATATTTTTATAGCCATTTGTTTTGACAAAATGCTGGCTTTTTATTTTATTTACTTATTTATTTATTGTATATTTTTTCCCATTACCATTTATCACCCTTATACCACTTCCACCTCCCCTGCCCCCACAATCACTACACTGAAAATCTATTACCTTTTTTTTTTTTTTAGATTTTTATTTTTATTTTAGAGACGGGGAAGGGAAGGAGAAGGAGGGAGAGAAACATAAATCCATTGCCTCTTGTACGTGCCCCGACCAGGAACTGAACCTGCAGCCCGGGCATGTGCCCTGACTGGGATTTGAGCTGCACCCTTTCACTGTACAGGACAATGCTCAGCCAGCGGGGCTGCGCCAGTCGGCGGAAAACCTACTAATTTCATAATGGGGTGGTACATGTTTATTTGCAAAAGGAAAGAAACTTGTAGATAGGTACAGATTTTAATTCCAAACCTTTGAGGGCTAGCACGTCTCGAAGGGAGAATTCCCTGGTTTATAGTGCCATGAGCCCTCACCATTGAACACAGGATTTAACACTTGTATAGTGTTGAAGTTGAGACCTTGAACTTTAGGGTTGGACATACTTGGTCTGGCTCAACAGCACCCCCTACTGAGTTCCCATTTCAAAAAAGCTTTAAAATTTTTTGAGAAAAACAAAGGGTCAAAAAATAAAAATTGCCCAGAATGAACCACAATGAAAGAGACATGGTATATGTCTTTTACTTCACAGGTAGTTTCCACACCATAAAATTGGGAGTTTTTTCTTACATACTGTGTTGTGCGGTTTACAGTATTTTAGTAGCTACATTTTGAAAAGCAAAGGAAACAGTGAGGTCAATACTGATCATTTATTTAACCCAATATATCCAAAATGCTATTTCAACATGTGGTTGATAACAACAAAATTATTTTTATTTTTTTCTTTGAAATCTAGTGTATTTTTAACCCTTACAGTACATCTCAATTTAGACTGGCCATATTTCAAAACCAGTGGCTACTGTATTTAATTGATCTAGAGAATCATTTCTTAGGCTCTGTAGAATTCCATCCTGTGGGTAGTCATAATTCATAATTTACCAAACAATACTACATGGATTCCCCTCCAATTAGCAATTTAGATTAGCTTTAGGTATTTGATACAACAATACTGATACACACATAAATATCTATATCTCTGTGGTTGTTACCATTAAAGGTGGAGTTCCTGGCTCGCAGGGTAAGTGCATTTAAATAAGTCTTTTTGACACATTAATAGTTTGTCCTTGGTGGGGTTGGAACCAAAGATCGATGCATTTAAGGCTCGGTGTTCCAGTGTCCAGATCCACTGTGACATTGGTGGCAGCAGCCGTGGGCACTGGCGCAGCACAGGCTTCTCTCTGCAGCTTGGTTCAGCCAAGCAGATCCCAGGGTCAAAGCCCAGCGCCAGTTACCTTCACTTGAAGCAAACACCAAACACTATTAGTTGCTAAGGACACTGATGGACAGCACAGTCCCTGTCCTCAGTTCAAAAGTGAGAAGAATTAAGGCATTTCCAATACAGTGTGGTCTTGACTTAGCCTGGATTGTCCAGACAGTGGGGGCGTCTCATGCTATTGTAATTAGGATGTGCAGTCACTCGGAGGGGGGGTGTGGGGTGTGGGATGAGGATGGGGCAGCAGGGAGGAAGGGCTAATGTTAGGATGCACTTAAACACTGTCAAGCTACCTGGCAGGAACTGGGACTGGTTGCTTGATCCTTTGGGACTGTAGGAAAGCTTATATGAACTTAGTCGGCTCTGGGATGAGGCAGTGCAAGAGAAGTGGGGGAGAATTTGCCCAGTGTCCCCTTCATCCAAGGTTTGCCCCCATAGCTACCCAGCACTTCCAAGTTGGGCACAAGTGGGCACTGGGCAAATCCCCATGCAGGGCACCAGCAACCCGAGGGTGGGAGACAATGAGCAGGAAGTGGTGCGGGTATGAGGGGAGTGCAAGTGCCTTCAGAGTAGCCTGGACAGGACTGGGCGCTGCAGTGGCCGCTGAAATAAAAATCTGGAGCAGCAAAGAGGACTAGGGGGTGCACTGGAAGTGTCTGGTCGCTCTGTGAACCCACGTTCCTCCTGGCACCTGCCCAAACCCTGTTGACTGACATGTGACCCTTTTGCTAGTGACACTCCATCTGCAGCCCAAACACCACCACCACCTTGGATCGTTTAATTGGGTCTCTTACTGATTTTCTTTTCCTTTGCAACATATCTTTTCCCCCAAAGGATGAGGAGGCAGTGAAGAAGCTGACAGTAAACCCTGGCACCAAGTCCAAGCTCCCCAAGCCGGTGCAGAACCTCATTAAGATGATCTTTGATGTGGAAAGTATGAAGAAAGCCATGGTGGAATATGAGGTTGGTGCGGTTTATTGTCCTATCTGCGAACATCTGCTGGGGTCCACAATTAGAGTGCTGAGTTGGTAACGAGCTCGGCGGCTATTCTTGCTGGATTCGGCCGCCCTGCCTGTCCTTAAGCCTGAGACACATGCAGGTTGCTGAGACTCGGGGCGCTTGCAAAGCATTGTTGGACTTGCTGTGAAATGCAGAGTGTGTTGCAGAGAGCTGTCCCCTGGGTTCCTGGTCCCCCTTTTCTTGTCACCACGGTAGGGTCTGTAGCCAGCTTCTTTGTGGCCAGACCAAACAGGCCATCTGGAGTTGTCCTGGCAAGTCCAGGACATAGCCCACTTTCAGTAAAAGAACTGCTGTGACCACCGCCAACAGAAATGCAGGGGATTTCGGACACTTGCTTCATCAGATGAAGTTCATACCAGCTGTTCTTAGGAAGGAGTTGGTTCCCAGGTTGGGTGGGATGGGGTTGCCAGTCGGGGGATTCATCCCACTCTCCTACCCAGGGCGGAATATCCTACATGTCATTTCCAGCTTCCTGTGTTCTGGTTTTTCTGTGACTCAGAAGTTCTCAACTTTCATCAGACCCAAGTCTCTGAAATGACGTCTTAATGCTGTTTTTCACTCAGACAAGTAACTAGTTTCCTGGGGATAGAAGGGCCAGAGCCCTGCTGCTGGAACAGGTTGGGGTGACCAGGTGGAGAGTAAATGCCGGAACCCTGGCAACTTTATCCCCAATACGGGGACCTGTCACTCCCTGTGAGGAGGTGAATCCTGAGCCCAGAGCCAAGTGCTGCCAGGGGGAGGGGTGTGCTACATCCAGAGCCCGCCCTGCAGCTCTAGAGGCCTCCCTGTGCTGCAGGTGTGGCTCCTGGACCCCACGGCATCTCACTTCAAAGTTAGTTGGGAATTACGCTGTAACCTCCCAGAAATGCTGGGCTGTTTCATATTATAACATGGGTAGGGGTGCGCTGGTTGGCTTATCCGTGCCATATATGAAGTAGCAAGAATCTTCCCACAGACTCACAGCCTCTGTAGTAGGGGTCAGGCTGCGAAGTCTGCATCTTCAGGAAGACCAGGCAGTGCTCTGACTGCTTCCATCAGGGCCCCACAAGGCCTGAGAAGGTGAACATCCGCCTCTCCCATCACCATGCTGCACAGTGCGTGGCTTTCAAAGGGGAAATACCCTGTCTCCTCAGATTGACCTCCAGAAGATGCCCTTGGGGAAGCTGAGCAAAAGGCAGATCCAGGCCGCATACTCAATCCTCAGTGAGGTCCAGCAGGTAAGCGAGGGGCCGGCCCCTGCTCCGTCTCAGCTGCCCAGTGGGTCTCCTGGGCCACCCTCTCCTGGCTGACCCCTCACCTAGGGGGTGCGGCAGTACATTTACTGGAGGTTAATGGACATACAATTCATGTTAATTTAGATTTTTGTTAGTTCAACAAGAATGACAAGTGCTGCCACTTGTGAAAGAGGATCACAAAACTTACGAGTTAATCAGTGTTTTCAGTGATCAGATATGTAATAAACTTCCTGTAAACTTGATGAGGAATTTGGTTCTCCTACCTCATGAAAATCTTATTTTATTTCGTGTGCCCTTAAGAGTTAGGCTGAATTTATTTTGCAATTACTGAAAGTCATCAGTTGGAAAGCTAAGTAATGTCTTACTTTCATTCATGTTCCCCCCATCCACAGAGCATTCAAGCTGTGCCCTGGGGGGCTTCACTTGCATTTAGGGGTGGTGGGGCAGGCCTGGCTTATGAAGAAGAAAAGCACACAGGAAGCTGAAGTCGGGCCAGGGAAGTGGCCTCTCTGGCTAGAGCTGGAATAGGGGCCCTGAAATGTAGGAGTTAAATCCACTTAGAGCTGGTCTGGAGCACTGTCCTCTAGGTGCTACCCACCGTCTGAGATGTGAAAGGCTTTCCTCAGCCTAAGCTCTTTCCTGTCCCAGAATCCCCAGGCGGAAGGGCTGGTACAGTGTCCTTACCCATTTGCACAGAGCATACTGCAGCAGACAGAGTTTTATGACCCGGAGAAGCTGATGTCCCTGTGAGAAGCAAACGTGCAGCTTTGAGCTTGCAGGGTGCCAGCACGCTGCCTCCCCCAGCCTTGGCCCACCCACTATGTCTGCCGAGTATGCAGCATTCTGGGGTCCAGCCGCTCCATCTCTGTGCATTTGTTGGACACATTTTGCATATAGAGCACTAATTGCCATTGTGGCAGGAAGGGGAGCTTAGCCCTTCTGTGCCTGGCCACCTGCACCTCCTGAAGATAAATTCCCTGCCTTAAAGATGAAGCTCAGTGGGTGAAGGGGGCCAGACTGAATTTTACAGCAGTGAGTTTTTTTCCCTTTTAACATTCTATCATGGAAAGTTTTCAAACATACAAAAAGTTGAAAGAATTTAACAGCACTTCCTATGAGCCCACCGGATCTGTAACTCCACAGCTCTTTGTACAAATGAAATTTTACGGGAAGCTGATTGTGTGCTGAATCTCACAGTTTGAGAATGGGGAGCCTGCCACTGCAGGCTGGTGTGACAGCAACAGGAAGGTGGCCGACTTGGAAATCTCCCCGCGTGCGACCTTGGGACTCCACGCCAGCACCCACTTTCTAGAGGAGAGAGCCCAGCCACATGCTGGGGGCTCAGAGCACCTGCCTCAGCCTGTGTTCCATCTGTCCCCTCCCTTAAAGGCATTGTCCCAGGGCAACAGCGACTCCCAGATCCTGGATCTTTCAAATCGCTTCTACACCTTGATCCCCCACGACTTTGGGATGAAGAAGCCTCCACTCCTGAACAACACAGACAGTGTGCAGGTTAGCACAGGGGTCCAGGAGGGACCCTCGAGTCTGCTGGGCTGTGGTGCTGCTCAGAGTGTTGCCCCCTGCGACTCCCTTTTCACATCACAGCCCCTAAGGGCAGGGGTCAGTTCTGGAAGGGCCACTTCTATGTCGTCACTTTGCAGTGGGGTTCCTACCCACATGGGCGGACACCGGACCACAGGTAGAACAGATGGTTTTTCCTGCCTTGCTCCCCCTCATCAGTCTTGGGGGGAAGAGCCATGGGAGTGGGAGAGCCTCTCCTATTCTTCTCCCTGGTCTCCTTCCCTGCCTCACCAGGGAGCCTGTGGTTAGGGGCCCCTTGTCACCAGTGTGTGCAAGAGGGAAGACTAGTCTTACCATAGGCTCACGGCTTTCCCTCTCTCCTTCCACAAGGACCCTCCGTAGCCTTCCAAGAGAGTCTCAGTGGTGTCACTGAACGGATGGCAGGCTGTTCCTGACCAGCCAGGAGGTCCCTCCTTCGCTGCCCATCTGAGCTGCTGTCCACATGTAGATTTTCTGTCCCAAAACTAGGCAGATCTTTCTCCCTTACTTTGGTACCCAACTCGGCGTTTTTGCTTGCTCCTCTAGGCCAAAGTAGAAATGCTGGACAACCTGCTGGACATCGAGGTGGCCTACAGTCTGCTCAAGGGTGGGTCTGATGATAGCAGCAAGGACCCCATCGATGTCAACTATGAGAAGCTCAAAACTGACATTAAGGTACGAGGGCCCACCCTTTCTGAAGCATCCTAACCGCTCATTCCAAGAGCTGTGGTCCCCAAACTTAAATGTGCATCAGAATCTCCCGGAGAGCTTCCTAAAACTGATGACTGGGGTCCAAAATCAGCCTTTCTATCAAGTCCCAGTTGCTGTTGGTGGCCCTTTGAGAACCTTAGGTATCTCTCTTACCTACAAATAAGCACCTTGTTCACAAGGTAGGCTGCGTCTCGGTTTGGCATAGAGACTGGGTTTTGAGGGGACTTACAGAAAGGTCTCTTTTTCCTTAACCTTAGAGAGGATCACTGTTTTTGGAAACTTGTGGCAGGAACCCTAGGAGGTTTGTTGCTGGTGTCCCGTTTCAGAAGTAGCAACGCCTGATGGGGCGTCATAAAGACGCAAAGCCTGCGTTCGTGTTCTCCAGTTGAAGTAGCTGTGTTGACGCACAGGGTCCCTGAACTTCTGCGTTGGAGGCTCAGGCAGAAGCCACCCTGCCTGGGCTGACGGGAGGAGAACCTTCTGCCTCAGCTCCTAGCGTGGGCCTGGTCTCATCGCCCACGTGCTGCACCTCGGGCCCTGTGTCCTTCCCTGCGGCACTTCAGGGTGTGAGGTCACTGGAGCCTGGTGAGCCTATAGGGCCCGTTTTCATCACTAAAAAGAACTTTTGTTCCTTGCTTAGGACAAAGCATAGGTCTGTGGGTCTGAGCAGGCTGAGACACTAAATGGCATTTGTTTTGCCCCTATGGGCACCTTTGTGATGGAAATGCTCTGGGATCAGTTATTTGTGAAGGGGTTGTTATTGTCCCCAATTGTAATTCTGAAGCCTTTTAATTAAGAGCAGAATTCCTAGATTTTTCTGAACTTCGGATAAGAATATGAAAATAGGATACACAGCCTTTCTCATAACACACTCTGGTTGGTTTAGTGCAGATTACATTAGCAGATTGACAGGTAGGTGGGCCAGTGTTCTGAGCCAGTGTGTATGGCCCTGAGGAATCGAGATGGAGCCTCCAAGCCCGTCCTCAAAATCCGTAGTTGAATGGGTCCTTGCTGCTTTTGATTGCAAGTCTTGGCCGTGGGACGTCTCCTGGTCCATGTGTCTTAGCTCCATGAACTTGACTGTTACCTGGGAGCTGGTGCCTAGTTCTAGAGGCTCTCTGTGGGACCACTGGCCTGGGACCTCCCAGCTGTGGGGCCTCAGACATGGACTCTTGGTCCCATTTGGGCTTTTCTGAGCACTGTGGTATGATGTGTACGTCAGCCGAGCTTGTGGCCATTCTTCCTACCTCTGTGTGGCTCTCCTAAGGTCTTCTTGCTCTAATTCCAAGACGCCTTCCCCCTAGGTGGTGGACAAAGATTCCGAGGAAGCCAAGATCATCAGGAAGTATGTTAAGAACACTCACGCGACTACACACAATGCATACGACTTGAAAGTCCTCGAGGTAAGAATCTCTTCTCCCTCCTCCCTCCGCCGGCTCTTCCTGCTCCTTCCTCCAACCTGGACCTGGTGGGAAAGAGCAGTTTACTTTGCTTGAAATAACCAGAGGAAGGGGCTCGTTTATTTGTTGAGCTGAAAAATTAGTCTACTCTCACAGTTTGGGGGTGGCTTTATTCTGTTTTAAAGGACATTTCTATCCTAAAACTGGTCTTAGAATTGTAAATTATTATTAGAGATCCAAAATGAAGTGCCTCGGGTCTACATCCGCTGCACCTGTTACTTATTTTCGTAGCTCGTCTCTGCTAGATGGGACCTTGACCAGTCAGGCTGTTCCATCCAGCCTGACTGGACCACGTTACACACCCCAAGGTCTGTGAGATATTCTGGTTCTAGGGACAGCTGCTCGATTCTCCTGTATCTATCTGGTCAGGTTCTTGGATTGACCCGAGTAACAGATGGCTTCTTTCATCTCTCCTTTACCTAATCCTCCAACCAGATCTTTAAGATTGAGCGTGAAGGGGAGGGCCAGCGCTACAAGCCGTTCAAGGAGCTGCATAACCGGAGGTTGTTGTGGCATGGGTCCAGAACTACCAACTTCGCGGGGATACTGTCTCAGGGTCTCCGGATCGCCCCCCCTGAAGCGCCTGTGGTACGTGCCTGCCCTGGAGAGAGTGGGCAGTCCCTGTCCCTAGTAGTTGGTTCCATAAAGAGCTTTATGGATACTAAGGTGATACATCACCTGCCCCAGTACATCGGGCCTTGTTTGAAGAGGTAGGTGTTGGCTCGGCTGTGGCTGACGGGTGGCTGCCGCCTGACATCCCTCCCCAGGTCCTGAGCACAGCCCCAGGTAGCGCCTTCACCACATTCTCCTGGCCCAGACTCTGTTGGGGCGACTACACATGTGTCAGACATAGTTTCTGGAACAAAAGAAGTAAGGTATTCAGGGCCTGCTATGCCTGCTTATTGGGGTGTTGGCATGCAAAGAACAGACTTTGGCCGTGGGCCAAGCTGAGTTTGCACCTGCCTGTACCACTTCCCAGCCAGATGACCTCCATGAGCTCCATTGTCTTCCTCATGAGAACATGGTAGCAAATGAGTAAGGCCCTGCCGGGCTATGCACACACAAAGGATTGTTAGGTCACCACAGGAGTGGCCAGCTGGACAGTTGTCACCGGACAGCTACTTAGAGGTGGTCTTCCAAGCCCCTCAGTTTAGGGTTGTAAGAAGTGGGGAGGGAAGAGGTTTAATGACTCGCCAGTGCTGCATGGTAGCACGTGGTTCGGTCAGATGACCTAATCGCTCTGAATCTCCGGTTTCCCTCACAAAAGGGACTAAAGATAATAGCCAGCATTTATTGCGTGTTTACATGTGCCAGGTTCCAGTTTAACTAGCATGTATTAACTCATTTAATTTTCGCAACAGCCCCATGAGGTTCTTTTCCCCGGGACAGAGAGAAAGAAAGTGGGGTCCAGGAGATTAAGTAGTACTTGCGGCCCCTCAGTACCTGGCAGGCCTGGGACCTGGACGGATTGTCCTGGAATTCAGGCCTCGGTGCCCTGCTTGGGGGTGTTGACAAAATGGGAAGTGGCTGTTGCAGTGCTCAGCCTGGCGCCTGGCTCACTGGCACTTGGGAATAGGTGGTGCTGCTCATTTCCCTTTGGAAGGTTCTTAGCTTTCCCTTTTCCAACCTTCCAGACAGGCTACATGTTTGGCAAAGGGATCTATTTTGCCGACATGGTCTCCAAGAGTGCCAACTACTGCCACACATCTCAGGGAGACCCAATAGGCTTAATCCTGTTGGGAGAAGTTGCCCTTGGAAACATGTGAGTATGCCTGGCTTTGGGGCCAGTGGCCCTTGGTGGGGTGGAAGGGGTGGGCTCTAGGAGAGCCCCCCTGGCTGGGAGGTGACCCCAGAAATTCCCCTCTACAACAACAGGACCCACCAGTTAGGCGGTAGGTAGCAGAAAACCATTTAAGTGAAATGAATGAGGGAGATAGAGGAAGGCCTCACCAAACCCAAAGACCAGGGTATAGCCAGGCCTTTGGAACTGGCAGTGTCCTTTTTGTTTTTCTGGGGACTGGGAAACAGAGAGGTTGACTTGCACAAAGGATGGTCACCCCACAGCCCCCTCCCCCTGCTGATGTTTAGAGACCAACTCAGACTGAACTGGAATCAAGCCCAGTTCTAAATACTTTGATAGAGAAAGTCTGATGGGTCCAGCTTGGATTGGTCCACTTTGGTTCCATCAGCCGTAAGCCATAAAAGCAGGTTATGTGATAGACCAGGGGTCTGGGGATCATGGACTGGACAAAACCCTCCAGAGTGGGTAGCCACAACTCTAAACAGAACCTTCCCTTAAAAGTGCCTCCAGAGCGATGATCATCAGCACAAAACTGTTAAGAAAGAAGAGCACCTTCAGTTTCTAAAGCCAGAGCAGGAGGGAGCTCCTAGCAGTGAAGCTGGATTCGATTCTGTGGAGTTTCTCTTTCTCTCACTTGACCTTTTCTGCAAATCAGAAGAGCCCTGTGTCCCTGGGGGCTCTTCTGAGACTGTCCTCTCTTTAATAGGTATGAACTGAAGCATGCTTTGCATGTCAACAAGTTACCCAAGGGCAAGCACAGTGTCAAAGGTAATGTGTTTCCAAAGCTGCTGGTATATCCCCAGACACCCTGGACAGCACAGGAGGGAGCTTTCTTTCCCCAAAAGACTGCATTCCTGTGGCTAGCTGTTAAACAGCTGGGGATTCATTTAAAAAGTTTCACTCTCTGTACACTCTCTGTGGCTGCAGCCAGCATCGCAAATGCCATGGAGAGCCTTGGTCTGAGCACCAGTAACCAGGGACGCTGGTGGTGTGTTTTAACCTGACTTGCAGCTCTAGCACTGGGACCTCTCAGGACCCAGTGGCACCTGCAGCATCTTGGATTGTGGAGCACACAGCACCTGATGAGTTGGGAGCCCCAACCGCATGACTGAAGTGACTGCTTTGGAATTCTGTTCAGCAGAAATAATCACTTAAGGCTGGTGCCCTGGGAAATTGATTTATAACATAGTTTTTTTATCTGGAAGAAAGAATATAGAATTTGTACATCTTTCAAGTGAACATACAAACCCAAAATAAATGGATCTCATCTCCCTGGAACATTCTCAACACCTGTTCTCACAATTCATCTCACTCCTGCCTTCTGCTTTGCAGGTTTGGGCAAGACCACCCCCGACCCTTCAGCTAGTATTGCTCTGGATGGTGTAGAGGTTCCTCTCGGGACTGGGATTTCGTCTGGCGTCAACGACACCTGTCTGCTGTATAACGAGTATCCTTTCACAAGTGGTCTCCGTGAGCCTGAGGGGTGTTCTGGGACTAACCTGTGCAGATGGGTGAGAGACTGTCCTTTAATGGGTCTCATGGTGAGTAGTCCCCTCACTAGTCTCTCCCTTTACCGGGTGAGAACCTGATGCCCTCTGTCCTACAAACCCAGCGTACAGGGCGTGACCAGCCACACATTCCGCCAAGTTTGGGGGCGCATGCGCACTCTGCGTCATGAAACCATTTGCTCCTTGACACACTTCCCCTCCAGGTACATTGTCTACGATACTGCTCAGGTAAACCTGAAGTATCTGCTGAAGCTGAAGTTTAATTTCAAGACGTCCCTGTGGTGAACTGACGGGTGGCCGAGTCGCAGCCCAGTGACTCTGGTATGATTGTGCCTGGTGTGCTTTGCACTGGCTGACCAGGCAGAGACCTCAGCTGGGTTGCCGAGGGCTCACCTTCACTGAACCTCCTTAGAAAGATTGGAAGGAACACTTGGTCACATGTTAAACAGTTTTTCCCAACTTTTCAAATCCATTGTTCAGGTTGGTCTTGGGGTGGGTTATTTGGGGATTTTTATTTTTTCCCTGCCAGCCGTAACCCTGGTAGGTACAGCTAACAGTAGAGGAGAAATTGGGGAGAGATGGGGGGTTTTGTCTAGACTAGTCCTAAGGAAAGAGCTAAGCCACATTAGAACTTCCAACTTACTGGTTTCCCCAGTAAGGGAAGGAAAGAATAATCTTCCACCCTTCTAAGTTTTCATCCTTAGCTTTGGTTTTGGAAAAATGTTAAGCATTTATTTTAAGGTAAAAATAAAAACTAATTTCATAATATTTAGATTTTTTTCTTTTGATTTATTGTCACCTGTTTAGCTTTGGGGGGTGGTGTTTGTTTGGTGGGAGGTGTGGGAGACCAAGAGAAGGAACATTAACAGTTTCTCCTACTTAGAAACAAAAGGTGCTTCCTTTTCTAGAGACACTTGAATGTGGAATTTCTCAGAATACGTAGTATAGTAAATTAAAAGTTGCATTTGAAATTCTCTACTTCCCTACGAGTAGTTTTGTCTTCCAAATTAAAACTATATTGCTGGTATGTGTAAGGGCTGATAATAATTCTCAGTTAATAGGAAAATGACTTCTGTATTTGTGTGATGTGTTTGGTCTCATTCTGACTGGGGACCTGGTTAGTCTTCACGGTGCAAGGTCCACAAAGACTTTGGGAAGATGGTGTCCATGTGTGTGAAAACCCCCAGTGTGCCAAGCAGCAGATAGGGCATTGTCCAGCTGAGTGGCGGAAAACCAAAGCCCAGAGAGCACTCTGCCTCATTGCATCGGACACGTTATGGTGGTGAGCTCAGGTCAGCATATTGTTCTGTTCTGTGGAGCGGTAATTTACATACATATTCCAGATTGCCCCATATACTGCTTTCTTTGGCTGTGATGGTTAAATGTTTATGTTAAGTTCCTTGAAAGCTGAGGTGTGGTATCTTACAACATTTTTGACCTTTTACAGAAAGAGAATGGGGCCCTGGCCAGTGTGGTTCAGTTGGTTAGAACATCGTCCCATGGATTGAAGGGCTGCCGCAGGTTCGGTTCCCAGTCAGGGTAGCCCACAGCGCGTGTTCGATCCCCAGCAGGGGTGCGCACAAGAAGGCAGCCAGTTGATGCTTCTCTCTCACATTGATGTGTCTATCTGTCCATCTCTCTCTGTTTCTTTTTCCCTCTCCCTCTCTCTCTGTCTCTGAAAGCGATAAAAGAAATGTCTTCAGGTGAGGATAAAATAGGAAGTTTTGGGGGTTTTTTTCTTTAAAGAAAGAAAATAGGAAGTGTGGGCCTGAAGGCAGGGTTATGGACAAGTGAGCCATTGTCTCAAGCCCAAAAGCTACACTGGATTTTTTGGCAAGGGAGACAAATGGCATATCCTTCAAGACAGGAAAGAAGAAAACCGTGTTTTCTCTGAATTGAGCTACATATAAGTGATTATAACAACACATGCCATTTCTGAACTATGGTTCTGTCCTATAGAAGCCGTGTTTGTGCCTGTATGCAGTTAGTATGAGGGCCACACAAACCTGAGTTAAGGTGTTAGATACAGATACAGAAACACAGCAAGTCAGCTTGATGACAGTGCAGTTCCTAACTTTTTCAGTGTCCTTAGTTTTTATGAAAATCCTTAGCACCTTTGACCCTGAGATACCTGCCCCCACCCCATCCTGATCAGCCAGCCATTCGGTAAGGCTGTCAGGCTCCCTGGATCCCAAATATTCTGTATCCCCTTTTTTATCAGCACAGAGAGGCAATTACCCTCACAGTACCTGATTAAACAAAGTATTTTTAGGCTAGAGTGATTGCTTGGTGGGTTCTCTGTAATCATAACTGATTTCTTAAAGAGATTAACATTTCTTCATATTTTTCTTCTGAAAGAGGTAACCCACCATATAATGTTTCAGTATGCACATTTTGGTTTTCTTTCACTTTAAAAATTCAAGTCCTATCTGGGTACGGCTGAAATGTGTGCACCCTGAGATGAAAATTTGATTTTTAAAAAATTTTTAAAATCCCCAGACGTAGTGTGCTTGGATGAGACGAGGTGCCGCACTCTACCTCCTGGTGATCTGCCTCCCTCCCACCTGTGCCTGGAAGTGCCCGTGGTGGACAGTAGCTGCCCAAGGCCGTGTGGCTCAGACCACACCATTCCTCGCAGGGACCACGTGCATGGTTTTAAATATTCTAAGCGTGCTGTTAACAGATGGGCTTTGCATTGGCAGTTCTCTCGCTGCACGCAGCGTGGCCCTCCTTTGGAGGTGGAAAGAAGCTCCTTCAGCCTTCCGGGGCACATCTGAAGCTGCTAGGGAGAGATCTCTCCGGATCCCCGCCTTGGCCAACCCTTGGCACTGTGCTTTTAGGCAGTCCCCTGAATGAAGTCCAGGGGTAGCCTGGCCCTGATGGTATGCGTAGTACATCCTCTGTAAAGTATTAACACTGAAAGCCTGCCAGGTGCATTGGCCTTTGGCCTCCAGCAGCCACACTCTCCGTAGTGTGGGAACCTGAATATCAGGAATGGTTTACCTCCGACCTGTTGGGCTGGTTTTGTTACCCTGCAATGTTACCCAGGTACCTTCAGGATTTTGTATTTCCCAAAGCTGTGTCACTTCCTTTCCCTTAAGTTTTCTGTTTCGTCTCCCAAAAGATTGGGATTTACTGATTTACTCATTTGTTTTACTTTAAGGAATGATGGTTTTTTTACCACTTCTTCAGGTAGGGCCTTTCACACTGAGACTCATTTGGGGCTAGTTTATGAGGTCTGGTACAGCAATAGCATCCCGTTGCTGCCTCACTTATGTCATTTAATCTTTGCCTGGAATTACACAGCAGCTTCTGTTTGTCCCTTTTTAAGATTTTATTTATTTATTTTTAGACAAGGGAAGGAGGGAGAGGGGGAGAGAAACATCAGTGTGTGGTTGCCTCTTGCATGCCCCCTACTGGGAACCTGGCCCACAGTCTAGACATGTGCCTGCTTGGGAATTGAACCAGGAACTCTTTGGTGCTCAGGCCAGCGCTTAATCACTGAGCCACACCAGCCAGTGTTTACCACTTTTGCTGGCTTAATAGGGCAGTGCCAGTTTTCTTTGTTCACTAGTCTCTGAAGTAGGTGACCTAGGTTATAAGAAGAGACCATTCTGTGAGGGGTACTGTCACGTGCCCCTACCCCACCCCCAAATACAAGTGATGGGTGAAGCAGAGGTCAGGCCCCGAAGGAGTGAGCCCTGTATTCCAGGGGTCATCTGAGCCAGGGCTCCCATCGTCACGTCCTTTCGGCCAAGCTTCTGACGGCAGGAAGATGAATCAGACCTTTCCGAGTCCCTGAAATCTTTTGGTACCTACCTCTCAGCTGTTTTGAGAGTGAGTGCTAATCCCTGTGGTTCCTGACCTTGATGTTCCCTCAGTAATTCTCAGCCGTTACTGCTAACATCCCAGGGGATGATTTTGCTAGTGTGCGAGTCTCCAGATAAAAATGGAGAAACCGGGAACTGGAACAAAGAAACGATCCTGTGCTTAGTAGGGAGCTATTGGGCAGTCTTGGGAGAAAGCATGAGGCTGGCCATCCGGGGGATCTTATGCCCGGCTTTCCAGTTTCCTGCGAAACCTCGCTATGAAACTGGTTTTCCCTCACAGTGTGACTTCATCCTCCCAATCCTCCCCGTCATCTACCTTGACTGAAGGGACCAAATTCTCTAACACTGTCCCCCAGGCCCAGCCTCACTTCCCAGGAAGGCCTTCTGGGGCTCAGAATAGCCTGGCTGCTGTCTCAGCAGATGGCCAGGCTAATTTTAGCCATGTGGTACTCACCCAGGGACCAGGCTGGACTTTTTGGATTTGAATAAGCCAGTGTGCAACTTTGGTTTGGAGCCAATAATATAGCTAGTTGTTGTGATCTGTGTGTCTGCCTAGAACTTTACAGACATTCCAGAAATGTAATTTTTAAAGAATTTTGTTTCTCTGAACCAACAAAAACCAAAACTATAGAACCAGCAGGCAGTGAAGGCTGTGGGGTTCTGAGGACAAGCCAGGGGGACCACGAGGAGCAGATGGTGACTCCAGCTCCTGCCCTGCTGTTACTGACGGCAGGCAGGTGGCAGGTCCTCAGTGTCCTGGGTACACTGACCTCATTGTTCTCTTTGTCAACACAAAAGAAGAAAGCCAGCCCATTAACTTCCCACTCCAACCTCTAAACTTTCACTGC
This sequence comes from Desmodus rotundus, assembly GCF_022682495.2. Taxonomy (NCBI): domain Eukaryota; kingdom Metazoa; phylum Chordata; class Mammalia; order Chiroptera; family Phyllostomidae; genus Desmodus; species Desmodus rotundus. The sequence continues at coordinate 11,756,596 of NC_071396.1, read as the reverse complement.
TGGAGGATGGGCTGCCTTTTGATGCTGTGGAAGAACCGTGATCAGGAAGAAATGGACTAGAGATGCCAATGAGAACCTCAGGACAACCTTATATGAGGTAGGGAGATACGGAGACGAGGCTCAGAGAAAGAGGCCATTCAGGGCCCCAGTACAGGTGGGAATTGAGCAGCTTGAAAACCTGTATTTCCCAGAATGATGTTTCTTACTCATCACCACCACCTCCCCGTGTACGAAACTTTCCCAGCAAGGTGGAGATCTGTTTTCCAGCTGCCCTTGCCTTTCTCTACGCTGACAAGTCACTGAAGAAAACTGAGGACCAGAGAAGACATCAGTAGGATGAGGAGACCAGACTCGAGTTCACAGCTTCCTAAGCTGGGTCTGTGAACTCACAGAAGATGCTTGGTGTGGGCATCAGGAAATCTTTCCGCTGCAAGAAAAGGGAAGTCCAACCAACAACAGCTCAACCATGAAGACACACGTGATCTCTTGTCAAGAAGTGGACGGCAGCAGGATTAGCTGATTCAGCTCAGTATTTCTCTTGGTCTACCCTTCGTGGTTGCAAGATGACAGCTGGACTTCTAGCATCGACATCCAAAGGCAGGGAAGGAAAGAGCCTCTCCTCCTTCTCTTTGTTCCAGAGAGAAAAACTGTCTCCATCACTCCCGGTGGACCAATCTCATTGGCGAGGATTGGGACACATGCCAGCGACCCAGCTGCAAGGGAGCTTGGACATGGAATACCTGATACTTTCAGCCTATTTAGGGGAAGGTGGGCTCTGTCTACCATTAAGGACCAAAAGCGTCGAGAATGGCTGAGTACATGTCACCCCCACGAGCGCAAAGACTTCCAGAAACGCAGCCATAGAGAGTCACTACGACTCCCTCAGGTGCTCTCACATTCTGTGATTTTTATGAAGAAAGGTGTAAATCATCCCAGAAAGAGAAACAGTTACCCAGAATAGTTTCAATAGCAATGCTTAGTGCTAATCTCACAGGCTTCGATGACACTGCTGAGGCCATTATCAGGCGCCCCAGGGACAACCAAACTCAGCTTTTTCTCCTTAGGCTGTTTTTGTGGGGTTTTTTGCTTTGAACCCTAGCGTCCTTGCCCAGAGAACAGCCCGGCCTTGCTTGTCTGGAGTCGAAATCCTTTGCCAGATTCCAGTGGTACTGGTGGTGATTCCATTCCTCCTTGGGGTGGTGCCCAGAACACTGGGGAACAGCTCCAGCTGGCTGTGGCAATCAGATCTCCCAGGGCTGCAGCCTGGTCTCAGGCACCTCCCACGCTCTCCCCACTGCGGGGACCACCTCCGGGCAGGCCCTGGCTTGGGGCAGCAACTGAGGAAACATTGGACATCCCTGCCAAACTAACGGACGCTTGACAAAACCTGTCTCATCTACATTACGTTGACCAAGCACAACTTTGGATCAAAACCATTGATTTTTTTCCCACTGCCCTTCTAAGATTGTTCAGTGAGGGAATCTCCTGTCACTGGCAGGAAATTCTGCAGGCAGGCCCTGTGACTCTTCCCCTCTGTAGAAGGCAGATGGTCTTTTACACCCACGGTGACTAAGATTCAAACGGTTTCAGCCCAGCACAAGATCACAAACAAATCTCTGAACCTAATTTAGCATTACCATGACTCCCTCCCTTGGCGCAGCTGGACCTGCTTCAGGCTGGAGGCCTGCGGTGGGAAAGAGGCAGTTGCTCTCCTGTGTCTCGGCCTCTCAACTTCCTGCCCCAGTTTCTAGGCAGTTTGGGGGCCCCTGGGAGGTGAGGGGGGCAAAGACTGGGCAATAGGAAGGATCTTCCCTGTACTGACCCCTGGCTCATGCAGGTAAAGCCCTTAGGGTGCTTTCATCAGCCTTTCAGGAGGTCCCTACTGGACCCCTCAGTCTGGCAGGTGCCTGTCTTGTCACCTGTGCAGGTCTTAACGCCCAGGCATTCCCCTCCAGCTTCCTGCCTCCAGGCTCCCTGGGTCACCCACACATCCCCTGCTCTGACCACCTCCAGGGGCATGGCCACTCCCCAGTGCCATGGCACTCCCAACCTCTCCTGCCAAGCAGGTCAGCCCCATGTCTCTCCCAGGAGAAAGGCAGACCCCGGCCCCCCAGGTTCCCAGCTGAGAGTTACAGATAAGCCCTCCAAGGAGACAGCCACCACTGCTCCTTGGTAGAGGCAGGGGGTGGGCTCGTGGCACAGGTTTCTTCTAAAACAGCCTTCTTACGAAATGCTGTCTCCACACGCTGACCCCCTTCCATCCCAACCCGGCTGAGGGCCCTCAGTCCTAGCACTCTTCTCACAGACTGCTTCCTTTTCATACATGTTGTGTTTTTTTAATCCTCACCCTAGGATATGATTATTGATTTTAGAGAGAGAAACATCAGTGTGAGAAACATCCATCCCGTACACACCCCAACTGGGGATTGAACCTGCAACCTAGGTGTGTGCCCCGACGGAGCATCGAACCCGGACAACACTCCAGCCAAGTGAGCCACCTGGCTGGGTCCTCACACCTGTTGTATTTTGAAGTCTTCTTCAGCTTTCCCCATGACAAACTCTGGGTTCCCTCAGCCCCAGACAGAAGGCACTGTGGCCAGGCACACAGGGCCTATGGGTGGCTTTCTGCTGGTGCCCCTTCACCAAGGCAGCCACCTGCTCGCTCCTTAGGCACTTCAGCACAGGCAGGGCTGGTCATCTGCAAGCAGCTGCTGCCTTTACTTCCAGAATGCACTGAAAGACTGCAGTGGGCCTCCCTTTCTAAGAAAACTGTCCAGTCTCCACCGGCCCATGGGGTGTGTGGCCCACCAGAGGGAAGCAAGGGCACTCATTTTCCTCCCCAACCACTCACAAAGGACCGACTGCCTTTTCCAGCTGGGAAGTTGGCTTTTAAAGAGAAAAAGTTCCACAAGGTCAAAGGTGGACTCCAAGGGGAGGGACTCAGTGAGCTTTGCTGGCTAAGTAAGGATAAGAGAAAACCAGACGGGTGGGGGGGGGTCCCCACTGTAAGACCTTGGTGAAGTTCCGGAACCTTGGGAACTCTTCCACATCGGCCCCAGCAGTTAAATGTTTGTTACCTGCTCCCATGATGATTGGTGGGAAAACTCTTGAAATGAGAAAGGGTCTATTTGTCTTAATAGTAGCAAGAAAGAGGAAAGCAAGGGAGTCTGGGCCCCCATCCTCAGCCCTCCAAGGGGAAGAGGTGGAGAGGCCAGCCCAGGCCTCGCTCGGAGGGGAGGAGGCCGGGGTAACACCAAGGATCTCCCCCCTTCGGGTGCTGTGTGTCCAGTTAACGCCCCAGGCCCTGCTCTGCTACATCTTCCTTCAAGCTCAGGGATCAGTGGTGCCCGCTGTTCAGGAGCAGTGGGGAGCCCCCACTGTGAGGACACGCAGAGGCTTGATTCCTGCATGTGAGATATCAACAGGTGGTATGTTGTGTCCGCCGCCCGAGGAGCTGGCTCGTTGTTCATCTTCTGCGGTGTCTTCATGCCACAAACCCCGTCCGCTCCCATCCCAAGAGGACCTGTGATGGCAGGCCCCTCCCACAGACAGACCCCATCTTGCCAGCACCTCCCGTTAAAACTCAAATCTCCGAGGAAACCAAGGCAATGGCTGAGTGCGACTGTCCCCTTCACAGCCCTGCTTGTTCCAAAGGCGATCAGAAGGGCCACCGGAAGTAAAGTCAGCGTTTCCAGGTCGGGAAAAACGCCTGGACCCTGTATTAAAAGCCCTGTGCTCTGTTGGTATTCTGCCCCAGTGCTCAGCTGAGACATTTCAAGGGCAGCGAACACATAGATTAGATTTTACCCCTTGGATCCATCACAGCACTGGATCGAGAAAGCCTTTTTCCATCTAGAAGCCTTTGAATACTTTAAATACTTCCCTCCCCAGTTTGAAAACAAAATCATTACCAAGAAATGATTTTGTAGAAAGCCTTGAAAAACACCCAAGAAGAAAAATTAAATCTATTTTTATTGCAAGGAACCGTCGTGGAATCACAACCTTGGAAATTACTCATATTTAATAGAAAGCACATAAATGGACAAATTAAGGTGTCGGGGACCCAGTGAATGAATCGGAGTGCCTCTCTTACCCAGCTGTCCCTCATCTTCTCTGACTAGACCATAAGAACCAGCCCTTACTTGCAATATTGATGGTCCTGCTTGTATTACGTCTCAAAGTGCGCAAGGTCTCGAAACCTCAGCCAGTCTCTCTCTTGAATGGAGTCTGAGTTCCCCATTTGTCGATGCCGGTGGCTGGGCACCTCTGCTCTCCTCTGGGATGAAATACAATGACAAAGTAAGTTGCAAGGACCGTGGATGGAAAATCCAGAAGGAGGAAGAGAAAGGTAAACTGTGAAAGCAAGGGCCTGAACAATGGCTGGGGTGGAATCAAGACTTTTGTTGCTTGGCCGGTTTTTCCCTGTCCTTGCATTTTCCCTAATCATGGGCTATTAGATTGTATCTTTTGGAGATGGAAGGAATCTTAAAGGTATTTAACTTAGTGATTCCACAAAGGGCATCTGGAATCTGTGAAACCTCTACTTTGACATGTAAAATTTTGTTGCATGTGGGTGTGGTGATTTTAACGTGTCCTCAATTTTTGATAATTCTCTCCTCAAACAGTGGAAGTGAATTCCTCTCCCCTTCGGTGTTGTCTGTATTCAGTGACTTGCTTCCAGTACTCAGGTCTTAAAAAGTGTCGTGGCTTCCTCGCCTTCCCTCTCTCTTAAACCGTTCGCGCTGGGGGAACCCAGCTGCCACGGTGTGAGGGATGCCATCTGCCCTCACCAGCCTAGGAAGGAGCCAGCTTGGGAGGGGATCCTCCAAACCCACTCAGGACTTAGGATCAGGGTCTCTCAACCTTGGCACTATTAACATTTGGGGGGGCTCTCGTGAGCCCTGTAAAAGGTTTAACGGAATCTGGCCGCCACTTGCTAGATGTCTATACACCCTTGGTGACTGAAAAAAATGTCTCCAGACATTGCCCAATGTCACCTGGGGGCAAAGTCACCCCTGGTTGAGAGCCACTGTACTGGATGCCTCAGGCCTTCATTAACATCTTGACTTGAACCTGGGGAGCCAGAATCACTCAGCTAAACTGCTTCCAAATTCCTAACCCATTGAAACTGTGAGATAAGAAGCCACTAAATTCTTGGGGGTGATTTATTATATAACAATAAGTAACCAATTCAAAGGGCATGTGAACTTTTTCCAGGAAAAGAAGGGTCCTTACCTTTCTTCATCAGTTCTCAGGGAACTCCTGACCCTAAAAGGTTTAAGACCCCCAGATCTGGTCCAGCTTCCTAGCCAATGTAAAAATCCTTCCCAAGCACCCGTGGGTGTTGGTCAATTCCCGGAAATACTCATGCGGTGTTGGTTTGACCATTTCCAGTAATCCTGCTTCAGGAGGTCACTGTTACGCAGAAAAACTTGACAGGTAGTAAGCCAAAGTCTCCCTGAGTCCACGTGTGTAGCTGGGGACCTGTGTTTTATTCGGATTGCCTTCCCAGCAACTCAGTCCCTATCAGAATTTAGTTTTTCTGTGCCCTGCTATTTTTTTTTTCTTTCTAAGACCATTGCTACCTAGTGCACTAATTCTTCCTCTGCGGGTTATCGGCTAGCAAAAGGCAGTGCATAGTCTGTTTAGCAATTCTGGAAATGAGCGCAGCAGGCAGCTCAGTTCTGTGACTGGTCCCTACTGGTGTACACGGTCCCTGCCTGTGTGCAGGGGCGTCAGCCACTACCCGTTGCTCGTCCTTTCCATCCAGGTGCCCTGAGGTCATGTCCATCAGTCCCCTGGACTGCAGTGATGTTTAGGATTTTCTTCGTCAAGTCCAAGGACTCCCACCAATCCTTACTTACCTGTTGATCCTCCTTACCTGGACTGCTTCCTTGCGGGCCTCTCTCTGTTCAAATCCAACATGATACTTTTCCTTTGCTGCTTTGAAATGGGTCCAGCGCTATTAATTCTAAAGCAGGCCATCGTGGGTCAGAACAACTTGCCAGAAACAAAATAGGTGCAGAAAGAAAGGCCATAGAGGAAGGAACCCCACCTTTGCAGAACTCATACAACCACGGACAATGCGTAGGATGGATATCCATTGGCTGAGGGCTTAGGCAGTAGGAGGCGCTTGCTCGTGCTCATTGGTTCAGGGTGCACAGCACAGCTTGCTCTCATTGGCTAAAAATGCATGCACAGTACTCTCAGAGCAAAGAAGGTTATTAATAAAGTACTGTGAATAATTGTGTTGGTATTATTTTTAAAGGAAAGTATTTCTAAAGACAAATAATCTTACAATGAATTAGTGCTATGCAGGATGGCATATATAAGGGTATGCATACGTATTCTCACTCTCCTAGCTAGAGAATAAAGTAAGTGAATTAAAAGCATTTATCTCCTGTAAAGGTGGGAAAATTTAATTCTTTAAAGATTTTCTTTTTTGCTTTTAGAGAGAGAGGGGAAGGGAGGGAGAAAGAGAGGGAGAGAAACATCGATGTGAGAGAGAAACACGGATCAGTTGCCTCTCATACATGCCCCAGCCAAGGACCAAACCCGCAACCCAGGCATGAGCCCTGATGAGGAATCAAACCGGAAACTTTTCACTTTGCAGGGCGATGCCCAACGCATTGACCCACACTGGTCAGGGCTAAAAATTTAATTTAACTTTATAACTTTCCAATGCCTTCTACTGTCAGCCCTGAAAAACTTGATAAACTATCAAAAAGCAGTTGATGTGACTGTGTTTCCCTCTTTTAGACTGAATCCTGGTGGGCAGGACCCATGTCCTTTTTGTCTTTGTATTCCTCAGGCCTCCCTGTACAGTTAGTGAGATTGTACGCTGCCCAAGGCTGCCCTCCAAGGGGACAAATGACAGCTGGAATCCAGCCTGCTCTCCCTAATCCAGCTCTGTGCATTGGGGTCCTTCTCTGCCTGGAGGAGGTGTGCTTTGTCTGTCTGACCTGTAACTTGTTCTCATTCCCTGGCAGTGCCCTTTGGTTTCTCCTGAGCATTGTGGGAAGCCAATAAATGTTGTTTGGGAGGAAATGAATCAATGAAAGCATGAATGGATGTACTTTGCTTTCTTTTTTTTTTTTTTTTAAACAGATCAGTTATTTAATTAGGATTTTCAAAAGAAATGTAGAACTTCATTTTGTGAGGATAAAGGCCATTTGTAAGAGCAAACAGGGAGTGGAGGTAGCCCTAGACCTGGGGAACAGCTTTGATTTCTGGCAGAATTTGCGAGTCCATGGCTTTCTGATCAACCTGGCATTGCTCTGTCATCTCGTATTTCTCTTCCTCGGTGTCGAAGATCTCCCCCTCCTGGAGTCTGGGCTCGTGCAGCTGCTTCTTGAAGTAAGCATCAGTGAGATGCTTGGGGATTTTCGCACCACTGATATCAATTTTGGTGGAGGTGGCGATGACAAATTTCTGGTGTGTTCTACGCAGAGGAACTCCATTAAGGGCCAGAGGTCCAGTCACAAGGAGCAAGCCACTGCTCAGCTGCTTCAGGAAAACCACCCTCTTGCCTCTGTGGCGCCCAGTGAGGATGATCAGAATGGTCCTGGGAGTGATGCTGGCCCGCAGTTCCTCACCTGCTGACTGAAGGGCTTCTTGCTGTGGCTCAACAGCTTTCCAGGCATGTCTTCAGTAGGATAGCATCTAGGCATTTTGCGAAGTCGAACCACTCGGGTACCACCATGCTTGTCGCCACCAACTGGTTTAGTGACAGTGGACATGACTTCCTCCTTTTTCTTTTCAGTCCTGGATTTAGCTGCGGAATGCTTCCTCTTGTATGTGGCCTTTGGGGAATACATAGCTGACCAGGAATACCTGCCAGTTCCTCTGACTAGGACAAGGTTTCAGCTGCAGTGGGGCTTCCCCTACTTAGGCATCTTGGCCTTGAGGTGACCTTTCCTAACCTTGCTTCCAGCATCAGCCTTCTTGCTTCGGGTTTCTTCTTGGTATCCGGTTTCTCATTTTTTTCACCTGCCATCTTGCAAGATGGGAAAAACAACAGACTTTGCTTTCAATGGAGGTGAATGAGTGAGATAGACACTATTTATTTATTTATTTTAAGATTTTATTTATTTTTAGAGAGAGGGGAAAGGGGGGAGAAAGAGAGGGAAGCATCAATGTGTGCTTGCCTCTCACATGGCCCCCACTGGGGACCTGGCCTGCAACCCAGGCATGTGCCCTGACTGGGAATCGAATGGCGACCCTTTCTTTGGTTCACAGCCCACGCTCAACCCACTGAGCTACACCAGCCAGGGCTTTTTTTTTTTTTTTTTTTTTGGCCAGCCCAGCAATCATTCCTGTCTTTCCTGGCCCCATTTTTTTTCTGGTACCCACCCCTCCTCCACCCCTACCCCCAAACTCCAGGTAAATCCTGAGGAGTCTAAGCCAGTGGTTCTCAATCTTGGTTATACATTACAATCACCTAGGGAGACTTACAAAGTCCCTATGCCCAGGCACCTCCCAGACCATTTCCCCAGGTGACTGCACATACATGTCCGTACCTGGTTGATAACCTGTTTCCACTGATCTAAGCCATACGTGGTGGCCCCATTCCCTTTGCTGGCATGTCAGTTAGGAAAGAGCACATGGCCCAGTTCTGGCCAATGACACATGAGGGGAAGTCTGCTGAGGGCTTTTGGAGATGAGGTCCTCACTGATGAGAAGTAGAAGAGCTAACTCCTCCCACCGGGCATTGTGGTGCCTGGATGCCTAGACTTGCTCTGATGGTCAGTCACTCGGAGAGGAGCTCTCCAGGACCAGCTGATGTGCTGGGAAAGGCAAGGCAAGGATAGAGAAGAGCCCCAGTCCCTGATAACCTCCCCAAATGCACAGCCTCCTCCAGGAGGCTCATTACCTGAGACAGTACCGTTTCTTTGTTGTTTCAAGTCATTCGAGTCGGTGTGTTATGTTACTTAGAAACATATCAACAAATAGTTAAGAATCTCAATACATAAAGGACTTTTAAAAGATTTTCCTCGTTGGAGGGAAAGTTCAGTGATTGTGTGTGTGTGTGTGTGTGTGTTTCCCCCCCAGAGAAACAGCCACCTGTGAGAAGCAAATGCAACAGAACATGAGGGCAGAGGAGGAGAGAGACATAAAAAGCCAACAGCTAAATATAGACAAAATTCCATATACATAGTTTGGGAGGAAATTATGCTTTAGAAGAGGGATCAGAATGATGCAGGAAGAAGTTAAAAATGCTGATGATTAATGAGGACGTAATATGGTTGGCGGAACACTCGGGCCCAGGGGGAGGATTAGAGTGAAAGAACTAAGGTAGTAGGAGACAACACAAGTGCCAGGACCGGGGTGGGAGCCAGTACACGCACAGATAGTTAGTTATTAAGTATCTGCAGCATTTGTTCACGCAGGTGACAGTACATCCAAGAACACCTGCAACCAAAGTACGAGGTTTGCTTTCAAAAGGCGACTGGAGAGCACGCTGTCCCACATGTCAGATGCACAAATGAATATTGCTTGAATCAGCCGGCACACTGGTTGATCGAGAAGCAAATTGTTGGCTCAGGACTGGCATGCCTTTGCAGTGTGGAGAAAGGGAAATCAGCACAGTTGCTGGAGTAATTCTGGAGGGGACTGGGATGCAGAGGAGCTGGATCTTGAAATTTACAGAGGATGTATTTGGGCATAGAAAGTGCAGGAGGCTGAATGACATCATAGTGGGCGAATTCTCAGTGCCTGCTCCCTGGCAGTTGCTGCAGGCCAGCTCACTCCTATCACGGAGACAAGTACCTTATTGACGCAGTAGAGTCTGGTGTGACTAAGTGTGTTTCGTTTGAAAATGCAAAGCATCCCATCCACACAGAAGAATGTATGAACTCGAGAGTGACCAGTGTAACCCAGCATCACCCTTTTCGATGTTGGCAATTTTTTACAGATTTTATTTATTTTTAGAGAGGGGGGAAGGGAGGGAGAAAGAGAGGGAGAAACATCAATGTGCAAGAGAAGCATTGATCAGATGTCTCTCAGATGTGCCCCAACTGGGGACCAAACCCACAACCCAGGCATGTGCCCTGACTGGGAATGGAACTGGCAACCTTTTGGTTCACAGGCTGGCACTCAACCCACTGAGCCACGCTAGCCTGGGCCAAGGTTAACAGTTTTTATATTTTTTAATTAATAAATGGGCATCACGTAGAAGCCTACCTGAAGGCTTGGTGAAGCTTGGCGCTCTGGCTGTTGAGAAATTGGAGCTGTCACGTCATTCTGCGGGAAGAGCAGAAGCTGCCTGGCCCCTCCCACTAGCCAGCTGTGCAATCCTGGAGAGTTTCACAGACTCTTGGAACATGAGCGAAATGAGGATACTAATGCTGCCTCTCTTAAAAGGTATGAGGATTAACTGAGAAAAATGCAGGTACCATTAACTGGTGACTCGTATGTAGTGGGTATTGTGTAAATGTGAACTGCCAGCTATTACATAAATGCAGAATTACCGCAGATATGCAAAAGTAACCTAAGGCCGAAAATCAAGTAGGCCAGAAAAAGAAAAAAAATAACCAATAATTACCAAATTATAATCTGATAACCAAAACTAGCTACTATTAACATTTTTGATATGTTTCTTTCCAGTCTTTTTTTATATACATATAAAATGTTTTGGTTATAACTCTAGTGTATCTACAATTTTGAAGTTTACTTTTTTGGAAGGAATTTTTAAAAATCCACCACCTTTGGCCCTGGCCAGTAGCTCAGTTGGTTAGAGCACCATCCCGATACGCCAAGGTTATGGGTTCAATCTCGGTTCAGGGCACATATAAGAATCAACCAATGAATGCATAAATCATTTGAACAACAAATCTCTTCTTCTCTCTCTCTTTCTCTCTCTCTCCCTTCCTTGCTCTCTCTAAAATCTGAACTACAAAGAAACACAGATGGAAGGTCATCATTTTATGGTATCAGTAAACTGAGGCTGAGCTTATCTGCTAATTTGAAAGCAGGTGTATCTGTTTGCCTTGGCTACAGTGAATAATCAATATGGTCACTTATTTATTCAAGAATGAACATGATTACCCAAAAGTAAAATAGAGATCTGACCCATTTTAGAAAAGGTAATCTCAAAGAAAACAGAGTAGTGTCTACTTAGTTGTCTTTTTTTGTGTGTTTTATTCATTAATCAAGTGTTTTAAAAAGATAAGTACTAAAGAGCCAAAGGAAGGAACGCCCACATCAACGGTATGTTAGTACATGAAATGTTGAAAACTTTAATTATTGAGGGGGACTTCTCTTTCTATTCATGACAGAGTAACAGGTACCATGTATGCTCTCCAGCTATAAGGAAACTAAGCGAAACATAAGAAACAAATGTTCTTATCCATTGTACAAAGGCAACACAAAACTGTGACCCTTGAGAGGGGAAAGGAGTTACATGAGCCACAGGATCACCTAGGCTTTCTGCCTGGAGACACCCCCAGCCACTGTGGTGCAAGAAGAGGGAACCTAGCAGGTGTCAGTTTCACTGGGTTGAAGGACAGAGACTGGTGTCAGGAGGCTAAGGTTGCTGGTGTTTGCAAGGCAAAGTAACACAGAGAAAGGAGCCCAGAGAAAGAACCCAAGAAATCTGTGCAAGGATCTCTTCGAGTCTTGTGCTGAGGAAGACTAACCTGTCTATATCTAACATGAAACTATACGAAGCCAGGAAAAATAATAATAATCACAACCATGGGAGAAATGTAAGTTGGACAGTTCCCAGCGCTCACGCTGTACAGAGAGATGTTTGAGTTCTGTCTTAGTACATCCATGTTGCTATAACAAGATATCATAGACTTACAAACAATAGAAATTTCGTTTTCACAGTTCTGCAAGCTGGGAAGTCCAGTATCACTTCCTGGTTCATAAATGTCTGTCTTCTCTCTTTATCCTCACATGGCAGAAGGGGCAAAGGAGCTCTCCAGGGTTGCCTTTATTAGGGCACCAGTCCCCTTCATGAGGGCTCCACCTCCGAACACCATCCCACTGGGGACTCAGTTTCAACATCTGAATCTTGGCAAGATACAAACATTCAATCTATGGCAACTTCCAGCCAATCAGAGGAACAGAAATAGCAAAGAGGTAGAGTTAATAAGTCAATAGAGATGGATAAAACAGAATCATGAGAAACAATCAAAAGGCAACAAAAAAGAAAACAAAAAGAATAGATGAGAACATACAGAAAACAACTACTAAGTGGCAAACTAATATTCAACCATACTGATAACTGTGTTAAATATAAACAATCTAAACATTTCAACTAAAGGCAGAGTCAGACTGATTTAAAGAGCAAGACCCAACTACGCTGTCTAAAGAAATGTACTTTGAATATATAGACACAGACAGATTTTGTTCATCCATTCAAAAATATACATAGCCCTGACTGGTATGGCTCAGTTGGTTAGGCATCATCTCTCAAAGCAGAAGGTCACCGGTTCGATTCCCAGTCAGAGCACATGCGGGTTTGGTCCCTGATCAGGGCACATGCGAGAAGCAGCTAATCTATGTTTCTCTCTCACATATTGATGTGTCTCTCCTCCTCTCCCTCCCTTTCCCTCCCTCTAAAATATAAATAAATAATTTAAAAAATAAAAAATATATATAATAGTCCCTTCCTTATCCACAGTTTTGCTTTACACAGTTTCAGTTACCAGTGGTCAACTGCAATCTGAAAATATGAAATGAAAAATTCCAGGAACAAACAATTCAGAAGTTTTAAATTGCCCACTGTTCTGAGCAACATGATCAAATCTCGAGCCGCCGTCCAGCTCCAGCTTGCCTGGAAGGTGACCCACCCCTTCGTCCAGCATGCCCCACCCCTCAGTCACGTAGTAGTTATCTCAGCTAGCAGATCAGCAGTCCAGGTGTCAGTGCTGGTCTCAAGCCACCCTTATTACACTTAATAATGGCCTCCAGCACGAGAGTGGTGATGCCGGCTATTTGGGTATGCCAACCAGAAGCCGTAAAGTGCTTCCTCTAAGTGAAAAGGTATGTATACATAGGAAGAAGACAGTATGTATAGGGTTTGGTACTGTTTGCACTTTCAGGCATCTGCTGGGGAGGGGTATCTTGAAATGTACTCCCCACAGGTAAGGGGAGACTACTGTAATATGCAGACACGACTCATAGGTCATTTAAATTAATATCAGACAAGGTAAACTTCAGAATAAGGAATACTACCAGAGATATTTTTTTAATAATTTCATAGTGACAGAAGAGGCAATTCATCAAGAAGAGTTCTAAGTATGTTTCTAACAACAGAGGTTCAAATTACAGGAAGCAAAAACTGACAGAACCAAAAGGAGAAATAGATAAATCCACAATTACAGATGCGATTTCAACAATCATCTCTCAGTCATTGACAGAACAAGGAGAGAGAAAATCAATAGGCCAAGATTTGAACAATATCAATCAACTTGACCTAACTGGTATACAGAGAGCACTCCAGCTAACGGTCACAAAATACACATTCATTTCAAGTGTGAATATAACATGCACCAAGGTAATCAGTCCATATCCTGGGCATAAAACAAGTCCCACACTTAAGAGGATGGAAAGAAAATAGAGCATGTTCCTCGACTACAAAAGACTCTAGAAATCATTGTCATTACACATATATCAGAATGGCAAAACCAAAACAAAAGCCCTGATAATACCGGGTGCCGACAAAGACACAGAGCAATGGAACTCTCAGACATTGCTGGTGGGAATGTCAAATGGCACAATCACTTTGGAAAACTATTTGGTGCATCTGATAAACATACACCTACCATATGACCAGACATATGACTCCTAGGTTTTTACCCAGGAAAAAGTGAACACATAATCACGAAGAGACTGGTGCACGCATTTTCGTGGCAGCTTTATTCATAACACCCCAAACAGCGTGCATCTCTACATGCACGTAGATACGCACACTGTGGGGAGCCCATACAATGGAATGCTCCTCGGCAATAAAAAGGAGCAAACTATTGATACATGTGACTATGTGGACAAGTCTCAGAAACATTATTGTGGAGCTAAAGGATGTAGATCCCCCCAAATGGCAGGAAGCAGATCAGCAGTTGCTTAGCACCAGGAGGGGCGGGAGCACCAGGAGGGGTGGGCCTGAGTGCAGAGGAGAATGAGTGGAACTTTTTTGGTGATGGAAATGTGTGTATCTTATGGTGATGTATACACAGGTGTCAGAGTTCACCCAACTGTACACTTAAAAGGGGTGCGTTTTATTTTTTTTAAAGAGTGCATTTTATTATGTATTAGTTTTACCTCCATGAAGCTGATTTTTTAAAAAATTGTCAAGATGTTACATGTTTAAGATTTGGGCACTTTACTAAACATACATTAAGCTTCAATGTTTTAAATCTCAAAATTGATGTGGTACAAACTGTTTAAAGAAATACAAAATAAGACAAAAATTCCCCCACCCCACCCCCTAAGTAAATGAAGCTGTTCTCACCTTCCTTGCCCTCCACCCTTGGCACCTGCACGGTTTAGTTTTACTACAGCATAGAAATAAGGTCAGTGGGGCCTCAGGTTACAATTGACCCCGGGACAGGAGTACAGGCAAAGAAAGGGAACCAAGCCCTGGGTGGCAGGTGGAGGAGAGAATCTCTGCTGTGACTCTCTCCTGCTCACTCGCCAGCTTCCTGGGAGTTCACCACTTTCTCTTCTTTGGGGACTGGCTGTGTCTGCTTTTCCTCGCCACAGGGCAGAAAACAGAGGCAGAGAAAAGGACAACTTTCTGCCTTATTGTGTAGCCACTTGGAAAGTGACTAAATCCACTCTTCTGGATCCCATTCCACAATCCCTACAGGAGAGACTCACTGACGGAGCTTCCTATCCTTGAACCAGCCAACTGCAGCAAAGAGCGGGAAAGGACATCTGGGGCAGGCTCCAGGGGAGACGCAGTTTAAGCCCGGCAGCCTTCCCTTCGTTCTTGCTGTCTGATGCAGCCACGGGACCCTTTGCTACAGCCAGATCAAGGACATCTAGGACAGAAGAGACTCATGTTAACATGCCTGAAATAACCGGTGACAGCTTTGAGGAGCAACAGGTCCATTTTCTTGACAGCGATGTGTATTCTTATTGATGAAAGTAACAATAAAATCGGACCTATCACCAAAACAAATTGTCACTTGAAGGAAAACATTGAGAAAAGACTATTGCATCGAGCCTTAAGTGTCCTTTTATTCAACACAGAAAATAAGCTACTGCTGTGATGCTAAACTTTCCTTTTCGGGTTGTTTTCCCACTACTGGTAGTTATCTGTTAAGTTTTCCAGAACTGGAAGAAAATAATGCAATTGGACAGCAGGAGGAAGAAGGACAGCACAGAGCCTTGTGGAAAACGGAGTTAAAAATTCCCATGGGCCCTGCCGGTGTGGCTCAGTTGATTGGAGCGCCCTCCCGTAACCAAAAGCTTGTGGGTTCAATGCCCTGTCGGGTTGTGGGTTCCATCCCCGATCTGGGTGCGTGAAATCTCCAGTCCAGGCACGTACAGGAGGTAACCGATCAATGCTTCTCTCTTGCATCGATGTTTCTCTCTCTCCTTTCCTCTCTCTCTAAAAGCAATGGAAAAAAAAATGTCCTCAGGTAAGGATTAAAAAAAAATTCCCATGGAACAGGTTTCCCCAGAAGGCGTTAATTATTCACCACAAATTCCCTACAAGGCTCAACCTGAAGATATATTTGGGGTGAACGTGACATTGACTACATTGTATTTGGGAGGAAGACTAACCTCAGACCCAGATGCCTATGAGATTAAGAGCTATTGTTATCTGTCAAAGGGAGAATTAGAACTTCTGCGAAAAGCAGCCAGTGGTTAAATCACAGTAACGTCACGGTCTAAAATGACTGCACAGACTTCTCTTTACACGGTGAGACAACTTCTTTTAAAATCAATTTGTTGAACATGAAAAAACATGAAATGTGGAGGCATGGTTGAATGATTGTACAAGTAACTGAGAAAGATTTTTAAAAACCAGACCCAAGATGTGACATCCCTTAGTAGTGGCACTAATCTACACCGTCACCACCCCAGGATTTGACTTTGTTTTTTATTCTCTATTTTGCGGGGAAGGGCAGAGGGGAGTTTCAGAGGCAGCCAGTTACCTGTTTAACCTTTCCCAGTACTGTGGCTGTTACCCCACAGGCCGAGAACTCAGTGAGGGAGGGGCTTTCTCCACACCCCAGGTTCTAGTCTCAGAGACTGTGGAAATGACCACCAAGTGTGTCCACAGACCCCCCAGGCCTATTGCAAGCCAGACTTTAATCAGGACTCCATTTGTTACCTCCTGCCCCCACCCCAACTTTAGAGGGGCGTTTTGATGACTGCAAGCTGATGACTGTGGATGTGAACTCAGTCCTTAACATACCTGGGCACTTCCCTTTCCTCAGGGTTCAGTCACCTGAATAAATAGGTCCCTTTGAGGAATGACATAACAGTGTACACTTGCCACCCTGTTGCAGGGTTCTTCCTCCTTCTAGGGGCCTGGCCAGCTTTCATCAATGAGTACCAGAGCCGTGCGATCGTTACAAATGATGAACTCACGTGGACACATCATCCTCTCGGCCTAGTTTACATCAGGGTCCTCTCGACACAGAACCAAGGATGCACACAGTGCAGAAGTAACAGCAGAAGTTATGCAACAACAGGGGCTGGAGATCTCTGGCACGGGCGTCTGTGCCATCCCCCTGCTGGATCCCACAGGATCCCCTAGGGTGGGAAGCTCTCAGAGCGAGCTGATCATGCAGGCATATTCCATCTCCACCACCAGCCTTACCCGGTAATCATTGAAATCCCCAAGGTCCACCGAAAGCTACAATTACTAAACAATGCTGACAAGCTGGTATATCCTGCTCTCTGAACAATCCACAGAGCAAATGGTCACAGAATCTCAGAGTTAATACGTCCTATAGCATTGGCGGCGGGTCACCATCGTGTTCAGGTAGCTCTGCAGGTAAGCATGCAGCTAACCCAGACCATGGTGTGCAGGAGCCCCGGGGTGAAGATCGCCCATAACGGGAGACCCCTGTCGGGTGCAAATGGCCTAGCTCCAGCAGCTCTGCCACGCTCAGTTACTGCCACGGAGCAGCCTGGGGAGGGCATGGCATCGGCGTGAATGCTGTGTCAGATCTTAGCGTGCAGCAGCTGGAGGCTGTCCGCCAACTGCACTCCTCACAGCGGGAGAGCTGAGAGCCATATCTCCATAGCTACCAAAGCCCACTTCAGGAAAAGGTTTTTTTTTTTTTAAAAAAAAATTTAATCTTTATTGTATTTTTTCCATTCCCGTTTAGTCCGCTTATACCCCCTCCCCCCAAGGAAAAGTTTTTAAATGTTCCCCCCAACTTTTGTGTGATCCCTGTTTATCACTCTACACCTACCTCTTGCCATTTCTTAAACTCCCCAGCCGCCCTGACCTACTTAGAGTCCCTGGAATAAAAGTCATGTTCTTTCTCACCTCTGGGCCTTTGCATGTGACCCTCTGCCAATAATACCACTTTCTTCTTCCCTTCCTTTCCCTAACTTCTGCTCATTCTCCGGTCTTAGTTCAGAGACCATGTGCCTGAGGAACCTTTCTTGCTCCTGGCCCCCACATCTGCTCCTTAAAGCACCCTGTCCTCAACACTACTGTAGCACTCATCACACGAATTGTACTGCCAATAGAATTTGTCTGTGTCTTCCGTTAGACCAGGGGTGTCGAACTCATTTTCATCAGGGCCACATCAGCCTGGTGGTTGCCTTCAAAGGGCCGAGTGTAGTTTTAGGACTGTATAAATGGAACTACTCCTTAACAGTTAAGTGAGAGCTCGGCGCTGCCACCGGGTAGAAACAAGGTGCCAGGCGGGATAAAACAAGGTGGAGGGCTGGATTCAGCCCATGGGCCTTGCGTTTGCCACCTGTCCATTAGACCATAAAATCTATGAGACTAGGCACTATGTCACATTGAATTTTGCCTAATGCCTGCCATAGGTAAAATATTTGCCGCCCAGCTGCTGGATAACTGAGCTGGATAATTGCTCAGAATGCTGGGGGTGAAGAAGAGGAAGAGAAGCCAGTGACATCCAGCTGTTAATGTTTCCTTACACATCCAGGTCCTGAAGGAACAATCTGTCTGGCTTGGGCAGCCCTGACGACAAGGCCGTCCCCCCTGGGGAGCCTGGTCACATGTGCCCCCTAGCTGATGTCCCCTGATTCATTCAGGAAACTCTGGACAATGATTATGTTCACATGTGGGGGAAATAGGGCTCTCTGCTTTCCTTCCCATGGGATCATCTGTCATAACTATTTCATTTTCTTTATGCCAGATATCTGATGAAGGAGGTTGCTATTATTCCTTAAAGGACGTGGGGTTTTTCCTTAACTTTGGCTCTATTTTGCAGACTGAAAAACAGAGACCTCCACAAATGACCTGGGATACACCAGTAAGTTCTGCAAGCATACTGTCTTTACAAGTTGTGTCTTGAAAATAAAACAACATTTAGTTCCTTCTGGGTACCATTTAGGGAAATAGGATACAGCAAAGAGTGGTGGTGGGGATGGAGCTGGGCCAGGTATTTTACATAAGTGATCTCATTTAATTCTCACTACTACCTTAGGAAATAGGTTTAACGATCCCTTCTTCTTTTTTTTTTTTTTTTAATAAATGATACTTTTACCTGAGTTTCCGGAGAAACAGGTATTTGATGACCCTCCTAGGGGTTGGGTTATTCTAAAGAAAAAGAATCTGTCGAGAAGGCAATGCGCATCTTTCTGCAGACACTTGGGTCCACAGGAAGGACAGGCTCTCTTTCTCAAACAGTTTACAGGATAGTAAGGAGAATGTTTGGCAGAAAAGATAGAGTGGAAAGGAAGGCAGTTTGATATTGGGTTTTGTTTTGTTTTTGTAGCTATTGTTTAAAATGGCCTAGCAGAGCCCTGACCAGTGTGGCTTAATTGGTTGGGCATCATCCTGCAAAGCAAAAGGTCACCGGTTTGATTCCTGGTCTGGGCATATGCCTTGGTTGCGGGTTTGGTCCTGGGTCGGGGTATGTGTGAGGGGCAACAGATCAATATCTCTCTCCTTCTCTTCCTCCCTCCCTTCCCATCTCTCTACAAATAAATAAACAAAACTATGAAGTGGCCCAGCAGAGTGCCTTTGACTTTGCATCTTCGTTATCTGGCTTAGAAAAGGATTCTGTAAAAAAGTGAGTACCAAAATCTTTAGGTTGAGACGAAACCTAAAAAGTCTGAAAAGTAAGATTTTTCTTGTAATAAAAAATAAGATTTTTTTTATTGAGATGTAATTCTCACACCACACAACTCACCTATTTAAAATGTCCTGTTCAACGGTTTGTAGTCTATGCAGAGTTGTACAGCCATTATCAGACTCAGTGAATCTGAGAACATTTTCTTCACACCAAAAAGAAACCCTGTACCCTTTAGAAATGACTCCCACTTCCTCCCCAACCCACCGCCAGCCCTAGGCAGCCACTAATCTAGTGTCTTTCTATGGATTTGCCTATTCTGGACATTTCCTATCAATGAAATGAGACAATAGGTAGTGTTTTGTGACTGGCTTCTTTTATTTAGCATAATGTTTTTAAGGTTCATTTAAGCTTTAGTATATATCAGTACCTGGTTCCTCTTTATGGCTAAATACTATTCCTTTATATGAATATACCTTTATTTCAATAGCTGCTTTGTATTGTAAAAGCAATGAATGTTACTGTAGAAAAACAGTAAATACAGACACAAAGAAAATAAAAATTACCCATAATCCCACCACCCGGGTATAGCCACTACTGGATATCTTTCGTTCTGGATTTTAATCCGCTGCATATATATTTGTAAATGGGGTTATATTGTGTGTACTGTCTTTGCAAAGGAAAATGTTTTATTGTGCTAAAATATACATAATATAAAATTTACCATCTTAGCCATTTTTCAGTGTACAGGCCCGTGGCATTAGGTACATTCACCCTGCCATGCAACCATGACCCTCACCCACCTCCAGACCTTTTTCACCTTGCCCAGCTGCAGCTCCGCACCCACTAAACAGTAACTCCCAATTTCTCCTCCCCCCAGCCCCAGGCAACAGCCATTCTTCTTTTGCCACTATGAATTTGACTATTCTAGGTACCTCGTACACATGGAATAATAAAGTATTGGTCTTTTTATGCCTGCTTTATTTCATTTAGTATAATATCCACAAGGTTCAATCCCATTGTAGCATATACCAGTTTCCTTTCTTTTTAAAGCTACATAATATTCCATCATATGTGTCTACGACATTTTATAGATCCATTCATCCGGAGATGGACACTTGGATTACTTCCACCTCTTGACTGCTGTGAATAATGTTGCTATGAACATTCAGGTGTACAAATATCTAAAGACGCTGCTTTCAATTCTTTGGGCATATTCAGGTGTACCTCTTTTTATTGCGCTTCACCTTATTGTGCTTCACAGAAATTTTTTTTAACAAGTTCAAGGCCAGCTCCTCCAAGGAGAAAAATTATGACTTGCTTTATTTTTATACTTGCTTTGTTGTGGTGATCTAGAACTGAACCCACAGCATCTCTGGCATATGCCTGTATTCAGAAGTGAAATTGCTAGATCATACAGTAATTCTGTTTCATTTTTTGAGGAACTACCATAGTGGCTGCATCATTTTATGTCCCCACCAGCTGTGGACAAGTTCCAATTTCTGCACCACTCTGTCAACACCTGTTATCATCTGTCTTTCTGGTTATAGCCACCCCAGTGGGCATAAAGTAGTATCTCATTGTGGTTTCGATTTGCATTTCCCTAGTGACTGATGGGGAGCATCTTTTTGTGTGCTTATTGGTTTATTGTACATTTTTTGGAGCCTCTCCCCATTTTTGAATTGGATTCTTTTTTTTTTAAATTATCAACTTGTAAGATTCTTTATATATTTTGGTTATAAATCCTTTATATATTTTGCATATAAGTCCCTTACTGTATATGATTTGCAAATATTTACTCCCATCCTGAAGGTTGTCTTTTTGCATTCCTGATAATGTCCTTTGAAGCACACAAGTTTACAGACATAACGCAATATTTGATAAATGGGCCATGGGACTGGAAATGATCAAACCTGATATGCCTAAAATATGGCTGTTTACTTTTCTTATGGTGTATTTTATCTAGATTTTCTATGACTTAGTACCCTTGTCCAATTTTCTTCTTAAAGCAATAACTCTTATGCAATCATGTCATTTGTAAATTGAAATACAAAATTTAAAATTTAACAGTCCTGTGGCGGACTTTATCATCACATCACAGAGGAAGAAAATGAAGTGAGAAAAGGAGGCCAGAGCCTGATTCTATCATCTGGTGGATGTTGTCCTTGAACGAGTTACGACATTTGGGGGAGAATAGAGTAAGCCAAAGATTTAAAAACCCCCCTTGTAAATATCTAATAAAGAACCTCATTGAGAATAATCGTTAAGGGCTTTGTTTGCAGGCACAGCTAGTAAGTGGTAGATCTGCACGGCGACACAGTTTCGGGCTTCCGAGTGTGAGAACTCATTTAAGGTTTTGTTTAAAATGCAGATCACCAGAGGAGGGGCCTAAAGATACATACTTAGACAGCAGACCTGCTACCGCTCGTGAAAACCGGCTGAGCACAAAACCTGGTTTGTGTCGCTCTGAAGGCGCCTTGACCATGGCTTACACTTAAAAGTTTTACTTCCACTCCCCTAACCTGCTTTGTGTTTGTTTGTCTCTCTCCTTTCCTTTTCAGAGGGTTGACCTTTCCTTGTATTCATCTCCAAACTGATAGTGTCCTACTGCCCACCACCCCCCAGGGGCTCACTACAGGGATCAATTGGTCTTCATCTTCTCAGAAGGTAGATCAGAATGTGCTTAAAAGGCACAGGAGGGGGTAAGTCAGCCAGGAAGGATTACTTTGTAAAACTGAATTTTTAAACCTCTGCTCACATCCTGCCTTCCCCACCCCGCCCCCAGCAAGTGGCAGCATCCAGCTCACCCGAGGCCCAGAGCTGGCACCACCAATCACACTCCCTGTTCGAAAGTAGTGGTGGCAATAGCTAACCGTTGAGCCAGAATGGGTGCTACAAAGTATAAGGTTTTTACATCCATCAACTCAATTAATCCTCAAAACAACCGTGTTACTACCTGCATTTTACACAGGAGAAACGGAGGCACAGGGAATTCAATGCAGAAACAAACTCGCCTGACGTTACACACCAGCCCCCAGAGCCCCAGCCAGGCCCTGGACTGCAGAGCCCCCTCTCTGGAGCTGCAGGGCAGCCCGCCTCGACCTCTCCCCGTCGTCCTCGGCCTGCGCACCCCAGCAAGCTTCCTCCTGACCGGTTGCCAGGACTCTCGTCGGCTCTCCCTCCAACCCATCACCCACATGTTTGCTCCGCAACACACGCGGGAACGTGCCGCCAGCGCAATTTAAAAACCGACTTCTCCGTGGCTTCAGGGCTCCCGGGGAGTTCGCCGCCGCGTTGCGCTGGCCTGTGTTCTGCTGTCCTCATGCCAGGCTACCACGTAGCCTGTAACTTTCTGGTTCTCGGCGTTCACCCTCGTGGTGTTTTCCACGCGGGACGACCCTGTTCCCCCACTCCCGTTACAGCCCTGGGTCGAGGGAGCTGGAACTCCTCGCGTGCTTCGAATGAACAGTGGGAAGCAACAGGGCTCATCACTGGGCAGTGCTACGGGCGGGCGGGCGGAGTCTCTTCCCCGGCTGCTTCCAGAACCGGCGGCCGACTTCTCACCCAGTAACACGCCGATCGGGGACCGGGCTGCCGCGTAGTGCCCCTGCCGACTTGGCTCCGCATCCCCCCCAAACCTCCGTCGCTGCTTTTGTAATTCTCTCCCAGCTCCTGCCTCGTCTAGCGCCGACTGGATGAAAGGGCCCAGCGAAACAGTTCTGGAGCTGATGACCTAAATGGCTAACTTCGTGACCTCTCAAGGTCTCTCCTGCAGGCTGGGATCCCGACCTTAGGGAGGAGGGTGTCCCCGACCGGAACCCGGAGTCAGGGACGTACCAGCCGTGGGGCTGCGGCCTGAGCCCTCCTCCCCGCTCCCTCCCCGGGCTTTTCCGGGTAAGGGAGGGGACGGCGACGCCGGAGAAACGTGGGTTTCGGGAGCCGTGAAAAGCGAGTGGGAGCAGAGCCCCCCGCGGGTAACGCCACCCGGCACCGGGGGCTCCTTTCCCCGCGCGGGGCCCACAGGTGCCGCCCCCCTGCCCCGCCTCGGCGCTCCCGGCCTCCCTCCCACCTTCCCTCCCTTTCCCACTCGGAGCAGCCTGCAGTTCCCGCAGCCGCAGCGCGAGACGCGAACCGCGAGCCGGGAGCGAGCCCCTGAGGGGGCGGGCGGCGCGGGCCGGGAGTCGGGCCGGCGGGACCCGGGAGCTCGCGCGGCTCCCCACGCCGCGCTCCGGCGCCGGGCCCCGGCAGGGGCGGCGCGAGCCCGGCCGCTCGGCGCGGCCTCCCCGCCGCCTCCCTCGGGCCGGGCCGGGGGCGCAGGGGCGAGGCGCGGCCCGGCCCCGCGGTGCCCCCGCCCCCGGCAGGCGCGGGCGGAGCCCGGCCGCCCCCCAACCCGGCCTGCCCCCCTCCGCCCGCCGCGGCGGGAGCGGCGCGCCGCGGCGCCGCGGGCAGCGAGCTCCGCATTCGAACCTCCCTCGCAAAGACAGTCTCCGCCCCACAATGCACCGCGGCGGGCAGCCTTTGAAAAAGCGGCGCGGCTCGTTCAAGATGGCGGAGCTCGACCAGTTGCCTGACGAGAGTGAGTAGCACATCAAAGCACCCCCCGCTTCCCGCCGGCTGCTTGCCGCCGGGCGGCACCGGCCGGGACGGGCGGCCGTGCCCTCTGCCGGGCAAGTGGGCCGACTGCCAGCCCCGCCGTGGCCCCCTAGGCGTCCCGCCCCGGTGTTGCCGCCGCGTCGCCGCCTTTGTTATGGTGTCTGTGTGTTGGTTTCTGAGGTTGTGGGAGCGCCAGGGCCGGAACTGAAAGCCCGGGGGCCCAGCCCGTGCGGGGCGGAGGCGGTGGCTTGCTCCCCGGGCCCGATGCCGGCCCCGGGCCGAGGTGGGGGGCGAGGGGCCCCCGGCCGCGGGAACTGTCCTCGCTGCCGGCACCGCTCGCCGAGCGCGCAGAGCCGCCCGGCGCGTTATGTAACCCGCCTGTCCCGGGGCCGGGAAGGGCTCGGGCTGCGGACGGTGGGCACAGCCCCTTCTTGTCGCCGCAGCGTCCGACCTCGTCCTGTCACGGCCCCTGCCCCTACGGGCACTTGCGATCCCCACGGTGCCCCCCGCCCGCGGGCGTCCAGCCCTGGAAGTGTTTCCGTGTCAGAGGGCTGGCCCCTTCCCCTGGGACCACAGGTGGCCGCGGACCTCGCCCGCGATACCGCAGACGCGGGTCGCAAGTGTGCGGGGGGGGCCCCCATCCCACCGACTTTCTTCCGTGCGAGCGTCTTCGGACTCGCGGGGACGCCTTTACCCACGGACGCGGCCGGCCCGGCGCGCGCCCGCCGTGCCTTCCGGACACGCACCCCGCGCGTGGCCTCGCCTCGCGTGCGGGCTCGCCCCGCCACCTCGCACCTGTACGCTCACCTGTGCTGAGCAAGGAGCAGCACTGGCTCCGCGGTCCAGCGCGGGGGAGCTTTCCCGGACTGTAATTTTCCCTGTTGTGGAAAGGACACAGAAGAGGCGAGTCATTTCGCTAACGACACGGAGGTCCTGACCCCCGCTGCTCACTGTTCGGTGCGTGCAGTTCTGTCCTGTCTGAGAGCCTCAGTGTCCCAAACGCAAAAGGCTCACGGTGAAGGCTTATCCGGGCAAGAGGCAGACAGACGCTTGCAAAGTGAAAGCCAGTTCGGTTTGCGTTGGGATAGACTCTTCGTGTGCTATAAAGTGAAAATAAAAGTTCAGTCGCCGGGCTGGTGAAAAGTTGCATTCAGAGGGTTCACGTCTTTACCTTTGCTCCGGGCCAGCGCTGCGTCCCAGGGGGGCTTCCCCCGTGAAGGGGGTGTTCTGTTTGGCCACCCCCGCGCCGCTGGCCGGAGTGACCGAGAAACCGAATCTTCCGTTTTATTTAATTTTCGTTCATTTGACTGTAGGTCGTCGCTCGTGGCTGGTGGCTGCTGCATTGGATGGGGCACCACTGTAGAGCATCCAGGGATTTTCTTGGCTCTCGGTCGGAGCAGACAGTGGGTTGTGATTTAGGGTGCTCCGGGGTAAGGGTGGGCCTGCTGAGCACAGTGTATTTGTCACCTGAAGATCCTTGCCATCTTTACCACTGATGTGTCATCACTTCTTAGGCGTCACAGCCACCAGCGCCGTCTCTCGGTTACTGTAGTCATCCTGCTGGACGGAGAGCTGTGCCAAGTGGTTTTCCTACAGCTGTCATCTGGAACCTTCGCTCGTCGTTCAGCGGTCAGCGAGGACTCACCGTGGATCTTCGTAGGGACTTGGGGCTCATAGTAGGGTTAACTCCAGCTGCACTCTCAGATTGCGCGGCATCACCTGTGCTACTTTGTGGCGTCTCTGGTACGCTGGTGGGGGGCGTGCGTGCGTGCGTGGCGTGCATCTTGTTCCCTAGACCACAGCTTGTTGAAAGCAGGGACCGCCGTACCTGGTTGTCATAGTGTCACACATCAGAGACACGTGAACACTGGGCTGACATGGGATTGAATGTAGGGGAAGAGGCATTGTTAATGCAGCTGGAGCTGAGTCTTGAAAAGGGATGCAGGAAATAGCAATGTGTTTCTTTGCCAGTTTTAGTCAAGGGGAACCACTAATAAATTTGCCAATAGCTGGTGTGATATCATCAGTGTTAAAAGCTGCCGTTTATTGAGTACTTAGTATAAACCAGCTGCTGTACAAAACATATGATATGCGTTTGCTCACTTAATGCTTGTTTCAGTTGAGGTAAGTACTCTTGCTAGCTTAATGTTGTATACGAGGAGACTGAGGCTGTCTTCAGCCCAGATCTTTCCCCCGAGCTCCTGTTCTTGATATCTCTTGCCTGTTTCACCTCTCTTAGCTGCCTGGGGCCCCTCAGACTCCTTCCCAGGACAGAGATACTTTCAGTGGTTCTCGTCTGGATGAATGGCTTCCCTGTGCATTCAGCTGAAACCTAGAGGTTACATTCAGAACTTCCCCCTTTTCTACTTTCCGTATTAAAGGCTTTACTAAGTCTTGTAACTTCTACCTTCCAAAAAAAAAAAATCCACCTGCTTCTCACCCTAGCCCACGGTGACTGACAGCATCTCTTCCTTGACCCAGTCACTTCAGCCTCTCAAAATCCACCGGCTCACCCCCACCACCCCACCTCGGCCCACAGAGTGATCCTTATAAAAACATATATTTATGTAAGTATTAAAAATATGTGTATATGAGTAAACATATACTTGTATATATTTACATACTCACATATAATGTCGTCCTACTGCTTTAGACACTTGAGTAGCTATAAGACCCTTCGTGGTCTGGCCACTCCCCACCTCTCCGGCTTCATTTTATGCCACTCTTCCTCTTATTCCATCCATTTGAGCTAAAGTGGATCTTTTTCATTTCCTATACTCACCGGGCTTTCTTTTTTTACCTTTTTTTTGCAGGGCCTTTGCGCATGCTCTTCTCTCTGCTTGGAGTGTTCTTCCTTCCCCTCACTTCTGGTTACCTTCTGCTTATCCTTTAGATCCCAGCTGTTTTCTGTCCTCCCTGACAAAGATTACGTCTTCTTATTAAGTCTTTGCATACCACTGTGTAACTTCTAAGTGGCAGCTGTCACAGTTGCAGCTTCACATTTGTGAATGTAGTTGGACAACTTGGGTTAGGGTACAGTACTGTTTTTCTTCATGTGTGCGTTCCAATCCTGTGTGTAACACCAGGCCTCTCTGACCTTTTTTCATACCATTTGCCCCTCCATAGCTACTCCCCAAGCTCCATGGCCTCCCTCCCTCCCTCCCTTCCTTGAATATGCTAAACTTTCTATTTCAGGGCCTTCTTACCTACTGTTCTGCGCAGACTCATTGATTTGACCTCCTGCTCTCTCATGGCTGGTCCCTCAGATGTTCACTCCTCAGAAAAGCCTTCCCTAACTACCCTGTGTGAAGTGACTTCCCACGCTGAGATCACCTTCCTTTATAACAACTGCCACGAGGGTGGCTATTTTATGTGCTTATTTACTGTGTCTCTTCCTAGAATGTGTCTCTTCCCACCGGAGAGCAGAGTCGTTATCTTTTCCTTTTGCTAACCTGGGTCTTGAAACAGCTCTGTGTCAGGTGCTCAGTGAGTGTGTGTTCAATGAATGAATGAACACACCCAGTTAGCAGGTTTCTAACTTGACGTCACCTGCCTGTAAAGTCCATGTTCTTTTTTTTTTTTTTAATTTATTTTTAGACATAGGGGGAGGGAGAAAGAGAGGGAGAGGAGCATCAGTGTATGGTTGCCTCTTGCATGTCCCTGTCTGGGGACCTAGCCCGCAACCCAGGCATGTGCCCTGACTGAGAATCAAACCGGTGGCCCTTTGGTTTGCAGGCCGGTACTCAATCCACTGAACCACACCAGCCAGGGCTGAAATCCATGTTCTTAATCTAATAGATTTCTTTTAATTGATCAAAGTAATGCTAATAGCATAATATAAAAATTAGCCATGTGCTAATGTGCACTGTTTTCTAAGCACTTTTACATGTATAAATTAATTCCCATTTTACAAATGACGAATCAGCACAGAGAGGTTAAGTAACTTGCTTAAGGTAACAAAGCAAGAATGTGACAAAGCCAAGACTGCTAGTCTCCATCTGTGCTCTCAACCACTGTGCAACACCATCTCTCAAAAACGGAGAAAGGTTAAAAGTGGTGGGTCAGAGTCCCCAAGATGTAGCTCCTGTCTTCATGGGGCAGGGATGGAGATCCTTGCTGCTCACCCCTCTTCCTTCAGATGTCTGCTCAAACGTCATTTTTTAGAGAACCTAATCACGAGCACTTTGTAGAAAAATAGTCTTTCCGCCCCAATCTCACCCCACCTTCTCTGTTCTTATTATCCTGCAGTATTTTTCTTCAGGTGGTATTTGTTTGTCTCCCCTCACTAGACCATACATTCTGCCTTCGGCTGTGTTGCACGCGGTATTCTCCCAGGTGCCGCCGGCAGGGGCTGGGGGGCCTCCGGCAGCCCGTGGTACTCGGCACACGAGTGCACTATTACTGCTGCGTCTCCAGTGAGCCGAAGTTCTCGTGGTAGCCACGTGGGTGTGTGTCGTCTACTGCTGCTGCTTCCCAGTCGTGTTGTGTCACTGGTTTTTTGGTGAGACTTCACAGCATTTCTCCCTGACTGCTTTCCCCACAACGTTCCTGCCTTTGGTCATTGAACTTCAGCTTGCCAAACAGAAGCTCTTGCGTTGTCCTGTTAACCATTCTCCACATCCAGGAAGAGAGTAGAGTGAAAGCAACAGTGGCTTTGATGTTGATGGGTTGTCTGTTATTCTATAAGCCGCTCGGACCGCCCTGTGGAGGAAAAGTCAATTGAGGTTTAAGGATCTGAAATGCATAAAAATGTTTCATAGCCAGAACTGCAGTACTTTCTCTGTTGCTTTTCATTTAAGGTCTGTTGTCCATTTATGAGTTGTAACTCTGCTGCTTTTGTTAAACACCAAGGAGAATTCATCTTTCTTCACTGATTTATATGTAAGTTCATGTTCTTCTTTATCCCCTGAGATCATCCTGTATTTATTGATTTTTATGTGTGTAGTGTCATGATGGACTGGCTCCTTAAAGATATTTACTCACATTTTGAACATGCCATTTAAAAATTTGTCTTTTCTCAATGCAAGTAGCTGACCACGTTTCAAATAACTTCACTATTGCCTGATCTTAGATTATAGTCTTTCAAACATAAATGGATATCACAGTAACTGAGATGAGAAGTAGCTGGTTGTGGCTCAGTGGGCTGAGTACCAGCCTGCGAACTAAAAGGACACCGGTTCAATTCCCAGTCAGAGCACATGCCTGGGTTGCAGGCCAGGTCCTCAGTTGGAGGCATGCAAGAGTCAACTGATTGATGTTTCTCTCTCTCGTTCCTCTCTCTATAAAAATAAAAAGTAGCTGTCCATGGCTGGTGTAGCTCAGTGGATTGAGCACAGACCTGTGAATAAAAGGTTGCCAGTTCAATTCCCAGTCAGGGCACATGCCCCGGTTGCAGCCAGTTCCCCAGCAGGGGGTGCGAGAGAGACAACCACACATTAATGCTTCTCTCCCTCTCTTTCTCTTTCCCTTCCCCAATCTCTAAACTAAATAAATAAAAATCTTTATTTTAAAGTAGCTGGTTATAAAGTAAAATAAATTTGAAAACAAGTAAAGATAAATAATTTGACTATAGTAAAAGAAAAACAAAAGGTGTTCGAAACAGTTTTTAAAAATTTATTTACTGAGTTGAGAGAAATGGGGGAATGGGGGGGGAGAGACATTGATTGTTGTTCCACTTATGTATGCATTCATTGGTTAATTCCTATATGTGTCCTGACCGGGTATCGAACCTACAACCTTGGCGTATCAGGACAATGCTCTAACGAACGCAGCTATCCGGCCAGGACTAAACAGTGTTTTAAATTTAAAAGAAAATTTGCTCATGTATAATTCTATGAATAATTTCTCTTTTGTAGCATAGAAAGGTTTTTTTTTCTGTTAATTTCTCTTTAAAATTGCGATATAACTGACATGACATTATATTGTTTTAGGTGTACAATACAAGTGTCCCATATAAATGACAGAGATCACCCTTTATTATTTTTAGAGTGACTTGGACTTTTTTGCAACTCACGTACACAATCTAGAGGTTTTCAATTTAAAATCTTTCCTCTTTCCTAAAAACTTCTATTGAATCTCCTACTTCCCCTCACCTGTAGATCCTATCCTTTATTCACACCAGTGGCCCCGCGTTTCCCAGAGCGAGCCTGAGGGTTACCTGCAACAGGATCCCCGGAGGACCTTTATTAGTTGTACCTATTCTGAGTGTTTGAGGAGCTTCCTGGTGATTAGTCAGTGATCCCCTCCACCTTGATGCCAGTCCCTCCTGCCTGTTCTGAACGTCTTCTGCCGCTTGGATCTGTAAGTGTTGTACACGTCTGCATTCTAGACATGCAGGGGACTTACTGCCGGCTAGGACAGGGCCTGGGTCATTTCTGTCTTCTCCACCCTATTACCACTTCTGAATTTTGCCTCAGTAAATCCTGGTTCCCTTTCTCTCTTCCTTCTCCAACACCAGCACACTTCTGGATGAGGATCCAAAATTGCTTCTGTCCGTAGTCTTCCTCTTTCCTCTCTTTCTACACTTTTCTCCCTAGGAAAGGTCTCCATTTCTCACAACTTCAGTAGGATTTCCAACTGTCTGTCCAGTTCTTCTTTACCTCATCTGAGTTCTGGTCTGTAGCTTAAATTGTCTACTAGTTATTTCTGATTACACGTCCCACCCTCACTTCAAAGTCAGTGTTGCTAAAACTAAATAGATCATCTTTACCCCCAAACCAAGTTCTTTTTCTGTCACTTTGATTGTGAAATAATATGGATTTGTTTTCATTGCAGGCTCTTCAGCAAAAGCCCTCGTCAGTTTAAAAGGTAAGATGCATAGCATGACTCTGTAGGTGTGGCACACACTAGAAATTTCAGTCATCGAGTTAATTCGGATGTAGCGTTTCTTTTTCTGTTACGACATTATAGCTTTTAATTATTGGTTTTCACTGATGATAACTTTAAATTCATATGCTGCTACATGAAAATTGGTCCTTGGTTGTTAGAATTACTAAGAAAATTTTTCCCTAGAATTACTGATTAAAGAACTTTCTTACTAGATTGAAAACATCTCTTTTTTTAAACATTTCTTAAATAATTGTTCTGACCTGTGTTTTTGCATAATAGTTTATTTAAGAATCTTGCTTTCTCAGTAATAATGCAAGTCTCTTAAGAATAAAAGAATGATAGTAATTTTCTTTTTAAGAGAAAAAGATGTTCCTTGGTCTTGCTATTTTGTTATGTAAGTAGTATTAATTAGACCAAACCCTGTTAATATAGTTCATTTTTAAATTTACCTTGAGCAATATTCTACTGGGTAAGAACATTTGGAACCAAGCTAGAAACTCTAATGTTCATTAGTACTTTTACTTTTAAAACTATTTTGTTCCACTTTGAGTTGGTGACTTACCAGATTCAATCCTTCTGGCTTGAGAACACTTGTCTTCCAGTTACCCTAACTTATTTGCCTACCAAAATCAACACCATCCCACCTCTTTTTTAAAAAAAGATCTTATTTATTTATCTTTAGAGAAAAGGGAAAGGAGGGAGGAAGAGGGAGAGAAACATCAATGTGTGGTTGCCTCTCGTGCACCCCCTACTGGGGACCTGCCCCACAACCCAGGTATGTGTCCTGACTGGGAATCAAACCGGTGACCCTTTGGTTCGCAGGCTGGCACTCAATCCACTGAGCCGCACCAGCCAGGGCTGCCTCTTTTCTTTTGTACTTATTAAAATAAACATTTGAAAAGCATTTCATTATTTTCCCTCAATATTAAAATCATTTTCTTCAAAAAAATATTTAAGTGATATAAATTTCTAATAGAAAAAATTAGAAAATGCTGATATGCAGCTAGAAGGAAATGAAACTAACTATATTTGCCTATGTCTCTCTCTGTATAAACATGTCCTTTTTGTAGAAATTAAACTCATCCTTTTCATAATATGTCTAGTCACTTGTTCGAAGTTTTTCTGGTTTCATACAACTCAAGACATTTCTTTAAATTAAGGAAAACAGAAATGCCACACATTTCATTTTTTGATATCAAGGGTTTTAGATATGGAAGCAGAAAACATTTAGATATAAGCTTTAAATTTAAGGTTAGAAGACGCTTTTTTCATTGCCCTGTTTTCAGTTAGATTGTACTTATGAGATGGTTCTCGGAAAATTAAAATGGAGGAATTATTAAAAACCAAAAAGAAAGAAGCCACACGTTTTAATAAAAAAAGTTTAATATTTTCAAGATACATTGCCTTCCCGAATTATTTAGAGTTTGACAGAAAAAAGAAAAAGAATTTTCATTTGTAATTAACTAAAATTATTACGGTCAGTGTATTTTTTTCATATTGGTAAATATTTCCATATATATTGCTGTTATTAAAAAGGCAGTGTTCACAGTATGAAATCCTTTGAACTCAACCTAAATCTTATTAGTAATAATTATTTATTACAGAGGGAAGCTTATCTAACACATGGAATGAAAAGTTCAGTTCTTTACAAAAAACACCTGTTTGGAAAGGCAGGAATACAGGCTCTGCTGTGGAAATGGTAAGGAATCAGTTCTTCTCACACTTTAGAGTATGAACCAGACTGTCTGTATTATTGTCGTGTGCAAGTGTTTATAGCACGGTAAACATTGTTCACAGTTTTCCGCCAACCTCAAGCACTTGAATCTTTTTCTTTTTTATTGATTGATTTGAGAAGGAGAGGGAGAAACATCACATTTGTTGTTCCACTTATTTATGTGCTCATTGGTTGCTTCTTGTATGTGCCCTGACCAGGGATTGAATCTGCAACCTTGGCATGTTGGGATGATGCTCCAACCAACTGAGCTACCCAGCCAAGGCAAGCATTTGAGTCTTTAAGGGTCTGTGAGCAGTATATGATCATGTATAGATAAATAATCTGTAGTCTGCGATAATTTGGTCATTATTAAGCATTTGTAGTTTTTTTTTTTTAAATAGGCAGAAACAGAGAAAAACTCCAACAACCCAAAATCATACTATTATTAGGTACTAAAAATTTTACATGGTTCTGGTCCCTACAAAAAGATATATAAATAAGTGGTAAGATAATAAAATCTTTTTTTTAAATATCTCTGTCTCCTTCCTCTAAAAACAAAAGATTTTATTTATTTATTTATTTTTAGAGAGGGGAAGGGAGGGAGAAAGAGAAGGAGAGAAACATCAATGTGCAAGAGATACATTGATCGGCTGCCTCTCCCATGCCCACAACTGGGGTCCTGGCCCACAACCCAGGCATGTGACCTGACTAGGAATTGAACCAGTGACCTTTCAGTTCGCAGGCCAGCACTCAGTCCACTGAGCCATCCCAGCAAGGACAAGATAAAATCTTGTGTAGGTCAATGGCGGGTACATTTAGGGGTGGGAAGTAGAGATGAACATAAAGTTCGCAGGACTAATGATTTGGGGCATCTCTGCTCCTCCCCTGCCCTCTTAGGTAACCATGAGGCTTTAGGGATCATTCATGACACAGGTCCGGAGCTGGGGTAGACAGCAGTGGACACAGTAACCTGGGCATCTGGCCACAGTTAATATGCAGGACTTTCTACACTCTATCAATTCAATCGCCATCATTCTCTTCCTCCTCTCAGCAGGGGAGGGAGGTACTTCCTGTCAGGGCTATGGAGTGTTGAGACTCTCTGCAGATTTAATTTCAAGGACCATACCTCTAACCTTGACCCAACTGGATGCTGTCCATATGTTGCTAGCCCTCTGTACCTGCCTCCCTTCCAACTAGGTATGAAGCTCTCTCTTGAATAGTGGAAGAAGGATTTGAAAAAGGATGCAGGTACTATTGGGATATTATTTCTGTCCTTTATTAATGAGACCTCTGAACCTAGAATGGGCCATAAAATTTTTCATATTATAGACCCTTAAGTATATGATGTACTTTGGGTACTTAAATTTTTTTTTTAGTTCTACAGGCATTTATCAAGTATCTGTTATGGGTATCTTGTATTTTTATTTACAAATAGAAATTCAGTTAACAATTTTTGACAGCAGATCTAGTGTAATACTATATACATTTAGATCTACCCTCTAGAATCATCTAGTAACTTTGCCCCAGACCAGCCCTATGCTAAAGGCGTATTACGTGATACACCCAGCTGGTGTTAATCCAAACACCAACATAACAAGAACTGGAATTTCCAGAATTTATTTTCCTATCTTCATTCCAGGCTGCCAGTGTACTAAAGAGATTTGAATTCTAATTTTAATCATCTGCTAGGTGTTTTACTTGTAAACCAATTGTATAAACATTTATCTTATTACTCTTTAAATCTAAGATCATTTGTATTTGACCTTGCATACTTTGTATTACCCATACTTCATCCTTCTGTAGTGCTTGCTGATAATCCAGAATTAGCTGTATTCTCCAAGTACAGAATTATATTTTGGAATAAAAAAGGGAAATGTTCAGTCTTTTCATGTAATAAAAAAATTTCTATCATAGCCTTTCAGAAATTCAAAACGAAGTCGACTCTTTTCTGATGAAGATGATAGGCAAATAAATACAAGATCACCTAAAAGAAACCAGAGAGTTGCAATGGTTCCGCAGGTATGTGTGTGCTGACATTTTGTTTCACGTGAGAGGAAGTAAGCAATTGCTCAGCGCAATAAAGTTTATGTTAATTCTGTTACATTTTGAGTAACAAGTTCTTTTCTTTAAATCAGTGCTCCAGCTCAGCCCCTATTTTAGGTACCTAGAAAAGACCATTTCTACTCTGGTTTCAAGTGCATCTTGAAACCAGAGTACAAAGCCAGTCCTCAGTCTTACACACTTTTCTTTTAAGCATGGAGATAGTGGACCTTAAGCAAATGGATTTGACAGTATGGAATCAGTTCGGAGTTTGGCATGGAGAAAATATATAGCATGAAATTATATCTCCTTTTTCATTTTTGGCATCTTTTAAAAAATTTTAGTGGATATGTAAGAAAGGAATGAATGAAAATTGGATAAGGAAGTATTAAAGAATAATGTAATTTTTCTCATCAAATTTATAATTTTTGGTATAGTTATTTTCTACTTCCCTGTCATTTTTTTCCCCAAAAGTGTTATAAGATTTTCCAGTAGGATGGGCCATAGTAGAGGTGATTTTTCTCAACCAAGGATTGGGCATCAAAGGAATTAAAGGTATGACTAGCAATTGACCTACCCCGCCCCCCGGGAAAAAAACCCTAAAAAGTCTTACATACCTTTATGATAATTACAAATAGTAAAATATGTTCATGTTCTGTAAAATAAACAAAAATGTATTTTGAACTTTTTTTAATATCAAGGACAAATGTACATAAGCCTCTAAAATTCAGTTAAAAAATTGAAACTAATACATAATGTGCATTGTTTGACTCGGTAGGTGTTGGATACAAGGTTACATGAATATAAGAAATAATTAAGTAACTTATATTAACTTTAGTAGAGCTTTGTTATTAGTATAATTTGAATGACTTAACTCTACTCTTTAGTTCTTAAAAATTTCTAAATGTGGATTTTTTTTTAATTTCTTTTTTTCCCCTCCAGCTATTTATTAGGAAAATTTCCAAGCATACAGAAAGCTCCAGTCTCTATGACTGTAAAACCAGCCTGCCCCGACTCCATCCACTGCCTTTCTCTCCAGGCACATCATTCCTGCTAGGACTGTTTTTCAGAGCCCTTCCTACTTCTGAGCATAATACGAGACTGCTAGAGTTCCCTTGTTTCCAGCCTTAACATGCCTAGTTCTTTCAGTCTTCATTTACATGATATGGCTTGTTCCCTTCCCCTCCTAATCACACCCTCTGAATTCTTGTATTCTGTCTGTGTTTCTTTTTTATTTTATTTTATCCACCCGAGGACATTTTTTATTGCTTTTGGAGAGAGGGAAAGGGATAGAGGGGAATACCAATGTGAGAGAGAAAATGGGAAGATCAAACTACAGCCTAGCCATGTGCCCTGACTGGAAATCGAACCTGCAACCCTTTGGCTACAGGACATGCTCCAGCCAACGGAGCTACACCGGCCAGGGCTGTCTGTGTTTCTAAAAAGAGCACTGTCCAAAGCTGAAAAATTATAAAAACCAACTTTTATTGAGCTCTTAGTACACAGACCTTGTTCTAAGCACTCTTGTATTACTTTGATTTAATCTTCAGCAGTCTGATGAGATAAGTTACTATTATATTATCTTTCATTGTTTCAGATGAGGAAACAGACACAGAAGTATCTTGTTCAGGATTACGAAGCTAGGACCTGAAGGCTGATTATAAAATGGCAGGGATCCTGTCTCCAGAGCCCTGCTTTTTCTATTTGTTTTAATTCACATATCATGCACCTCATCTATTTACAGTGCACTGTTCAATGGGTTTAATATAGGCACAGAGTTGAGCAACCATCAGAACCAATTTTAGGACGTTTTCATCTCCCCAGAAGAAACCCTGTACCCAAGTACAGTCGTTCTCCATTTTCCATGTGCTGAATAAACCCTAGAAGCATAACTGCTGCTAGGGTATTAACATTTAAAGTTTAGAAGACACTGCCAAAAAAAATGTGTTCATAAAAGTTGTAATAATTTAAATTTCC
The DNA here is from genome assembly GCF_022682495.2 of Desmodus rotundus. Classification (NCBI taxonomy): domain Eukaryota; kingdom Metazoa; phylum Chordata; class Mammalia; order Chiroptera; family Phyllostomidae; genus Desmodus; species Desmodus rotundus. The sequence goes on along the minus strand of NC_071396.1, from coordinate 11,720,257 downwards.
ACTAATAATTTTAATATATTTCCCCACACTCAACAAGGGATCTTTAATACAGTTTTATATCTAGTAAGCCATCAATAACTCACTTAAAAGTCTGAGTCAGTAACTCAATGGAAAGAAGCATAGCACTTTTTCTGATAGTAATATTTTATAGTAATTTGGTTATTATTTTATGCTTAACTATTTTTGCAATAAAAAGTACAAAAATTTTTTTGCATTAAAAAGTTAATTTTTTAAGTACAGTTTGGATTCTGGGACAGAAAAAGGACATGAGTAGAAAAACTGGAGAAATCCAGATGAAGTCTGTAGTTTAATTAATGGTGGTGTACCAATGTTAATGTCTCGATTTTGACAAACCTTGGTTATGTAAGATGTTAACATTAGGGAAAGCTAGGTGAAGGGCATAGGAGAACTCTGTACTTCGCTACAACTTTTCTGTAAATCTATAACTTTTCCAAGTAAAAAGTTTATGATAAAAAAGTTAGTAGCGCTTACAGCTCTTTTTGAATTTGTCTAGTACATCTTCCTGTCTTTACTGGAAGACCCACTAAAAAAATAATGAAATAAAAATAAAATGTTAATTTTGACCTCTACCTACCCTCCAGATCTACTTCCCTTATCTACTGGTAACCACTGTAATTAGCTTAATTATTCCTTTTGACCTTTTTAATACTTGTAAAACTATATATTCACAGAAAATATGTAGTATTAATATATGTAGTTTTAAAATTACGTTTATAATTTCAATTTCATGATGCTGTATCATGCATCATTCTGTAACTTATTTTTTTCACTCCAAACTTTTTGAGATCTGTCATGCTGGTTGATTTAGATGGATGGATGGAATGGAAGGATAGGCGGGCCTTACTATTTCATTTTTTTTACTGTTAATAGTGTTCAATCTTATGATACCATAATGCATTTACGAATTCCCCTATGTGGGCATTGAAGTGGTGTCTCAGGCTTTACCATTACAGACAGTGCCGTCGCGAACACCCGAAGCATGTCTGTGCGAATGTGCGAGTATCTCTTTCTAGGGCGGACGCCTGCAGTGCGGACTTGATGCATCACAGGACGTGCACATTGAAACATCTTTTTTTACTATAGGCATTTACACTATAAGTTAACATTTCCTCCAAGCATTACTTTGGCTGTTTTATTTAACTTTTGGCATGTTGTATTTTTTCAGTGGCCTCCTCTTTCTATTCTATTAAGAGTTGTTTTAATGGATGTTGAAGTTTATCAAATATCTTTAGCATCTGTGGAGGTGGTCATATGATTTTTATTGTTTTGATTTATTCATAGTGGCAAGTTATATTAACAGTTTTTTAGTGCCGGACTACCTTTGTATTTTTATTTGGTTTGGTTGTTTATTATCTTTGGATTTTTGATGTAAATTCCTGTTGGTTGTATTGTATTCTTTTGATGTTTTGATGGTATTTATCTGGTAGCGTTCTTTCTTTTTTTTAAGCTTTTTAAAAATCAAGATATAATGACATGAAACATATTACTTTCAAGTGTGCAATATAATAATTTGATATTTGTATATATTCAAAATGATCACTATAAGAAGTTAACATCTGTCAACACAGTTACAGACTTTTTTCTTATAATGAGAACTTTTAAAATCTCTCTTAGCAACTTTTAAATATGCAGTACAGTATTAACTATAGTCATCATACTTTGTATTACACCCCCATGACTTACTTATTTTGTAACTGAAAATTTCTGCCTTTTAACCTACTTGGCCTATCCCCCATCTCTTGCCTGTGGCAACCACCAATCTGTTCTCTGTATCTATGAGTTTGGACTTTTTTTTGTTAGGTAGCATTTGTTTGATTTAGATTATACATGTAAGTGAGATCATAAGGTATTTGTCTTTCTCTGTCTGACTTATTTCATTTAACATACTGTCATCAAGGTCCATCCATGTAGTTGTAAATAACAAGAGTTCATTCTTTTTATAGCCATTGTGTGTATGTATGCATCACATTTTATTCTTTTATCCATGATGGACACTTAGGTTGCTTCCATATCTTGGCTATTGTTAATAATGCTTCAGTGACCATGGGAGGCATATATCTTTTCAAATAGTGTTTCATTTTCTTCTGATAACTAGCCAGCAGTGGAATTACTGGATAATATGGTGGTTGTACTTTTAATTTTTTGAGGAACCCCCATACTGTTTTCCATAGTGCCTGTACCAATTTACATTCCCACCAAGGGTACACAATGGTTCCCCATTCTCCACATCCTTGCTGACATCTGTTATTTCTTGTCTTTTTTATGATGGCCATTCTACTAGATGGAAGGTGATATCTGATTGTGCTTTGGTTTGTGTTTCCCTGATGGTTAGTGATGTGGAGCATCTTTTCATGTACCTGTTGGCCATCTGTATGTGTTCTTTGGAAAAATGTCTGTTTAGATCCTATGCCCATTTTTTAGTTGATTTTTTTTTGCTTGAGTTATATGAATTCTTTATGTATTTTGGATATTGACCTCTTAGCAAGTATATAATTTGTAAATATGTTCTCCCATTTGGAAGATTGCCTTTTAATTTTGTTTTTTGTTTTCTTTGCTGTACAAAAGCCCTTTAATTTGATGTAGTCCCACTTGTTAATTTTTATTTTTGATGCCTTTGCTTTTGCTATCAGATCCAAAAAAATATCACCGAGACCAATGCCAAGGAACTTACTGCCTGTTTTCTTCTAGGAGTTTTAGGGTTTCAAGTTTTACATTCAGTTCTTTAATACATGTTAAGTTAGTTTTTGTATATGATGTAAGACAGTAATTCAGTTTCATTCTTTTGCGTGTATTTTTCCAATCTTCCCAGCACCATTTATGGAAGATACTGTCCTTTCCCCATTGAATATTCTTGACTCTTTGAACTAATCTATCCTATGTATGGGTTTATATTTGGGCCCTCTATTCCATTCCATTGATCTGTGTGTCCGTTTTTGTGCCAGTGCCACACTGTAGCTTTGATGACTGTAGCTTTGCCATATAGTTTGAAATCATGTAGCACGATGCCTCCAGCTTTGTTCTTCTTTCTCATGATGCTTTGGAGGTTTGGGGTCTTTGTGATTCCATACAAATTTTAGGATTACTGACTCTAATTCTGTGAAAAGGCCATTGGAATTTTAATAGAGATTATATTAAATCTCCAGATTATTTTGGGTATTATGGACATTTTAACAATACAGGGTAAGGCAAATGTTTGTTTACAGTTGTGAGTATGCAAAACACAATTTATTCTTATTATTTATTAATTATTGTGTTATTTTCCATACAAACAACTGTATACCTACGTTCGCCCCACCCTGTATTAATTTTTGCAATCCATGAGTGCAGAATATCTCTCCAAGCATTTTTAAAATTCATAGAAATGAATGATATTTTCTTTTATTATACTTGGGCAGATTTTATTATCTGTGTTATGTTGTCTTTATAAAAATAGTTTGGAACATATTTTTCTTCTTCAGTGATTTGAAACAATTTAATAGCATTGGAGCTCTGGTTTGATATAGAATTCACTGGAAATCCTCTGGGCCTAGTGCTTGCTTGCTTGTTTCTTCTCTCACTCTCTCAAGAGTAGCAGAGTTCTTAGGAACTTTTCTGGCCCAAGATCTCTAGGAATATTTCTTAGAGGTAGCTTCTTGCACACCTTAACTGAAATTGCACTGCAGTGCAGACATGGTGGGGCCAAATGTTCCACCTTCCTTGTGAGAATATGTTTCGAGACTGGAGGCTTTAACTTTGTTAGGATTAATCAGAATGTTTATTAAATAGTAACAAAAATTTCATGTTGAATATTGTTGAATCTTTTTGAGTACTTAACCACAATCTACCATTTTACAAATGTATTCAATGTTATAATCTTTTTTACTTAATGGGACTATGATTAATCTTGTTTTTTTTTATTGTATAGAAATTTACAGCAACCATGTCAACACCAGATAAGAAAGCCTCACAGAAGATTGGTTTTCGGTTACGTAACCTACTCAAGCTTCCCAAAGCACACAAATGGTGCATATACGAGTGGTTCTACTCAAACATCGATAAGTATGTGTCATGGCTTGTGGCATGAGTAGCACTTGAACAGAACATTTACGTTTGTCAAACGTTATGAGCTACAACCTTTCTCTAGGTCCCTTTTGATCCTATTTTGTCCTAAATTCCTTTCTCTATTCCTCTTTCTGGTTTGATCTCTTTCCATTTCTCATAGTTTCCTTCCCCTTTTCCTCTTTTGAAGAAGAAGGTACTATACATTTTAGTGAAAAATAAAATGAAAGTGTAATTTCTACATAATTTGCAAAGACTGAAACACAGCACCATTATTTGCAATGCAGGGAACTTGTTTTTTAAATCTTGCGATCTTAAGTGCTAGTATGATGGTAGAGAAATAGTTGATTCAGTAAGATTGTTAGGGTAGTCTTTCTCCTGTTGTAGTACTTATGTACTTTAGTTACACATAAATGTTTAAATAACACATTAAGAAATTTGAGTGAGATTTATTCAATAGAATTTACTGAAGAAAATCCTGATTTCTCATCCAGTCCAATCTAATCCATGCCAGCTATTGGCACTTGCTTTTCTGGCTACTTACCTTTATTTCCCTTCTCTGCTTTCCAAATTAATTGTCTAGTCTGAAGCTTGTGAATCTAATGAATGCTCATATTTAAGTCCAAGATCTTTGTGTGTTATTACTGGTTCCTGGTTGCCCAAACTCGTGAATAGAATTGTTTTATTTTTGTCCACAGATTTTCCATAGGTGTATGAGCAAGCTCTGAGGGTGTCCTAGTATGGCATGCATGAGTCCTAATCTAACTCCCTGGAGTTCTCCAGTTTTCTAAAACTGGTTTAATCTCAAAGAGGACTCCTTGATGATGGTGTTACCTTTGGGACAGGTGCTTTGTAGCTGACGTTGTGTATCCTTACCAGATACAATGCCAGTGCCAGGATAGCCCCCCGGAGGATAGACTCCCCATAGGAGATTTAACAAAAACCAGTGTCTCCTGGACATCTCAAGCACAGATATTATTTCTTGAGTAACTTTTACATATTATTTGTTTCATGTATGCCAAGGATTTAATTTAGCTTTAGCATTTTGAATATGTACCTGTTGTGTTTATGTTTTGGGTAGAAGGGAAAGTTTGGGATTTTGTGATTAGTTTGATGTTGAAAATTGAAAAGCATATTTTTAATTTTATGTCTCAAGTATCACATTGTATATTAACCATTAAAATACCATTTCTATTTTATAGACCACTCTTTGAAGGCGATAATGATTTCTGTGTATGTCTAAAGGAATCTTTTCCTAATTTGAAAACGAGAAAATTAACAAGAGTAGAATGGGGAAAAATCAGGCGGCTTATGGGAAAACCACGGAGGTAATAATCTTTTTGTTTAAAATAAAATCAGTAAGTTGGTAATACCATTACTACATTGATTTTTTTTAATCTTCAAGAGGACTAGTACTAAAGTATACGTTTTCAGAGTGATTAATTATTTGTTAAATATATTCTATTAAGCAACTTTAAAGTAAGGGCTTTATATATTTACATATCTTATCATTAAGTGTGCAATTTCAACTTTGTTCAATCACAGGCTTTGAATATAATTTTGTTACATATAAATATACTCCACTGTGTTTCAAAAAGTATTTAGGAATGCACCAAAAAGTATTTAATGAAGCTGTAAGGTTATATGTACATCGTTATCTTTTGCGAAACTACCACAAGAGCCTTCCCACAGACACATATTTTACTTTATATAACAACAGGAATCAAGTGAGTCTAATATGTTACTTTCTGAGAATTACTTTTCATGTGAAATGACTTTTCCTTTTCCAGTGTTATCCTGCTTTCTAACACATTACACAACCTTATAGTACTTTAGTGGAATCTTGAAATATGTTAGAAGAATTAGATCATTAGTTCTCATATTGTGTCTCCTTGCCTAGTAAAAAAAGCATGTGTAAGATTTTTTTTTTTAAGTTTTAAATAGTAGGAAAATTCAAGGAAGGTCTAGAAATTACAGTTTCTTGTACAAATAGAAATGGAAATCAGTTTTAAGAATTTGTGGAGATAGTAGATGAAATGCAAGTGTGAATTTTAGTTGAACTGGCAAATTTTGTTTCATCCTTTGTACTTAAACACGATTGCTTGAAAAGTAAAAATAAAAAGACACTTAAATGAAAAAAGAGATGATCTTACTGATAATGTTTTTAATATTTCCCTCATTTACAAGAACAAAATCAATATGTGATATGTTAATGTGTTCCATACTTGTAATTTATGGTCTTTGGTAATTACTCTAGGCAGTTCCGGGAGGCTCTGTTGTGACTTACATGTTTCAGCAAGTTGAGTTACATTGTTTCTAATTGTCCATCAGAATGGGATATCGGTTACTTCATTGTACTGTTCTGTTATGAATCGGCAGCTCGTGTAAGATTGTCATTGTATTTCTCTTGTTAGTTTTTCCTCAATTATCTCACCATAACATTGCTTAATCTTATAGTTCTTTATTTACTTTATTAAGACTAATTAACAATTAAAGTCTTTATTTTCAACAGAAGTTTGTAGTTTTTCTTTTCTGAGGAAGTCCAGGTACAGTACAAATTATTGATACAATAAACTTTTCAAAATATTTAAAAAAAAAAAAAAAGATGAAATTCCAGGAAGGACTTAACAGAAAATGTGCAGGACACAGATGAGGAAATGTGAAACATACATGCTCTTGCATTAAAAGACTCAGAATCCTAAATTAACCTGTAAATTAAAATCTGCCCTAATAAAAATATCAGTAGGCCATTTTTTTTTTAACTGGATGAATCAGTTCTAAAATTCGTGTTTAAAAGAAGAGAAATCAAGCAGAAAGATCCAGGAAAGTTCTGAAGAAGCAAAGTAGTGAAGGAAAATTACATTTATCAGGTGTTAAAATTGATTATAAAGTGCTCATAATTAAAATGGTGTGGTAGTGGTGCGTGAATAGAAAGATGAACTGAAGGGAGAGAAGGCCCAGGTGGAGCGCGGATGTCTGTGGGAATTTGGTGCATGTAGCCGTTGTCGCATCTCAGATGCTTGAGGGAGAAGGGGTCAGATCATTGATTTAATGCATATGGAGATGACTGTGTGGCCATTGGGAAAAAACAAGTTGGTTTCATACCTCGCACCTTATCCCAGGGAAAATTTAACAAGGATCAAAGAGTTAAATATTTAAAAAACGAAACTACTAGAGCAACCTATAGGAGAGTTTTGCTTAATTTTGAATTGGAAAAGTTCTTTCTAACAGGCTCTAATGCTAGGAACCATGAAAGAAAATATCGATAAATTTTACTTTATTAAAATAAGAACATTTTGCTTTGTTCTCCCCAAAAATTCATAAACAAAGTTGAAAGAAATATTTACAATGTTTATTACAAAGAGCTAATTCCCTAATGTGTGAAGAACGACTATGAATCAACAACAAAAGTCAAGCAGCCCATAATAAAAAGGATTATAAACAGTTTATAGTAAAGGAAAAAGAGATGTGTCTTCTAAGTATAGGAAAGGAGTTCAATCTCACTCATGACGAGAAACACAAAGTATGCTGACGTACCGTTCTCTAACTCTCGGGTTGACAGAGTTCACAAAGCTTTAGTATGTTGGGTTGGCAATGGTGTGGTGAGATAGTCACTCTTGGTGGTGAGAATTTACATTTGTATAATCTCTGTGGAGGGCAATTCGGTAACATCTGCTGTATTTACAAGTTCCCATACCGCTTGACCTAGTACTTCTATCAGTTTATATCACAGAAATACTTGTACATGGGTAACATTGCACGTACACAGTTACTTATTGCAACACTGTTTGTAGTAGCAAAAGATTCGCAACAACCTAAATGTCCATTAATAAGGGAATGATTAATTAAAATATGGTAGCTCAAATATCACAAATGTTTAAGACTCAGCACAGTAAGTGTTAGTGAGGGCAGAGGGTGACGTGACTCTTACACACTGCTGACCAGGGAGGGGGTGACGTGACTCTTACACACTGCTGACCAGGGAGGGGGTGACGTGACTCTTACACACTGCTGACCAGGGAGGGGGTGACGTGACTCTTACACACTGCTGACTGGGGAGAGGGTAGGAAGTGGCACAGCCACTTTGGAAAACTGTTCAGCAGTTTCTTTATTCTTTTCCTTTTTTTTTTTTCTTAGTGCTTAATTTTTTTAGAGCAGATTTAGGTTCACAACAAAATGGAGAGGAAGGTACAGAGATTTCCCACCTACGCCCTTGCCTCCAGGCAGGCGTAGTCTCCTCAGTTACCAACACCCTCCGCCTCGGTGGTCTGTAATCACCGAGTCCATAGTTTGTGTTAGAGTTCCGTCTTGGGGGTGTCTGAATATATAGTGACGTGTTACCCACCATTATGATATCACCCAGAGCACAGTCACTGCCCTACAAATCCTCTGTGCTGCACCTCCTCCCCCTCCCTCCTTTGTCCAGCTCCTGGCAACCACCAGCCTCCTTATCCTCTCCGTAGTTTGCATTTGCCAATGTCACATATTGGAATTATGCGGTGTGTAGCCTCTTCAGACCGGCTTCTTTGACTTAGTGATTCGTACGGAAGGTTTCTCTGTCTCTTTTCATGGCTTGGTAGCACGTTCTCCTGGCAGTGAGCAATATTTAATTATTTAGGTGTACCATTCACCTACTGAAGAACAGCTCAGTTGCTTCCAAGTTTTGATAATTAAGAATGAGCTGCTGTAGACATCCATGTGCAGATTTTAGTGTGGACATAACTTTTTAGCTCGTTCGTATAAATACCAAGGAATGTGATTCCTGGATCATATAGTAAGAATATGTTTAGTTTTATAAGAAACCACCGAACTGTCTTTCAAAGTGGATGTACCGTTTTACACTCCCACCCGCAATGAGTGAGAGTTCCTGTCGCTCCACATCCTCACCAGCATTTGGTGGTGTCAGTGTTTCAGATTTTGGCCGTTCTAATAGGTGGGTAGTGGTGTCTCATTTTATTTGCATTTCCGTAATGACATATGATGTGGAACATCTCTTCATATGCTTGTTTGCCATCTACATATCTTCTTGGGTGATATTTGGCTTCTTTGGTTTCTTAAAAGGTTAAACATACACTGACCATATGACCCAACCATTTTATTCCTAAGTATTCATTCACTTTAGAGAAATTGAAGTATATGATTATATAAAAGCCTATACAAAAATATTCATATCAACATTGTTGTAATAACCCAAACATGCACCGACAGGTGAACGGATAAACTGTGTGTGATGCATGCATAGAATAGAGTACTGTTCTCCAGTAAAAAGGAATGGACTGAGGCATGACAACTTGACTCTTAGAATAACTTCGCTGAATGAAAGAAGCCTGACAAAAGAGCACACACCAGATGATTCCATTGATATAAAATTTTAGAAGCTAGAAATGATAATGACAGACAGCAACTCAGAGGTTGCTTGGTGAGTAGGAGTAGAGAAGTGGACGGAATGCCACTTCTCTAGGAAAAGGAAAGTGGCACAGGGAAGCTTCTAGGGATAATTGATACCTTCGTATTTCATTCTCTCAGCTGCGGTGATGGTTTTGTGGATATATATTTGGTGGTATGAAAATTTGAAAATAGAAGACGCACAGACCCTAAAGAGTAAGTTCAGTATTCACACTCCGAGGCAGGAAGAATGTTTAAAAGCTTACACAGTGGCAAGTCTCATCTTCAGTTGCTATGTTACTACGCTCACTGGGTGACGGAAAGCGTCGTGTTTTTCTGAATAGAATATTAGAATTGAACTTTGTCCTTAGGATAAGACCTGGGATCCAGCTACAGTTTTGTCAAAGGGTGTAAACAAATCCTTCTGCTTTACAGGAAGGAATAATCTAGACTTGCTTATATGTCTTTGAGTTTTATAAGGCCCTGTGTTTTAAAAGATGTAAAAGTAACTTATTTTGAAAGGAAAGGATTATTTCTAAGAATTTGTTTTTAAATAGAGTACTCAAGAGAATGAGGGGAAGAAAGAACAATGAGATGGATGGTTTGATTTGAAGTTTTTGTATAGGATATTTATTTTATATTATTTTTATAATTTATTCTAGATGTTCTTCTGCATTTTTTGAAGAAGAGAGATCAGCACTAAAACAGAAGCGGCAGAAAATTCGGCTCTTACAACAAAAGAAAGTTGCGGATCTTTCACAATTCAAAGATCTCCCAGATGAGATTCCCTTACCCCTGGTTATTGGAACCAAAGTTACAGGTTAGTGAAGATAAGCTTGTTAATATTTTGACTTGAAATTTTTCTCCAAAATAGCCTCTATTAGAGAAGTGGCTTTTAAATTTAAAAGCTTAAACTATACTTCTACAGCAATATACTGTAGAGATTACTGTTTCTTCATCGATGAATCGTTTAAATTTCAAAACTTTAAATTATTCTGTTTTTTTCCTTTTCTAAGCAGTCTTTTCTGGGTGGTCCATAAACACCATAGTTCCTATGATCCTTGGGTCTAGAAATAGTCTATTTCTGATGATTCAATAAAACTGAATGATTGATTCACTTGGTAGTTTACTCAAAATTTTCTGAGGGTGTGAATTTTGTCAGTTTATAGATGTGATTATGTATATTCACTTCAGTTATAACATGGAGGGAAAGTACCACCAAAGCCAAGTTGAAGTTAATCTTAAAGAATTTGGTAAACTAAAATCGCAACTTACGTGGTACAAGAAATAGCAGGGTTTTACGTGAGTGGGTAGGTTAGTAATTGTACTGAAAGGTTTTGAGAAACGGTTAATCAGGGAATGTTTTCTGGAGGAAAGGGAGCCTTAGCTTTTACTTTTGACCAGTCTCTCTTAGGTATGCCCCCCGCTTCCACGTAGTTTTCCTTAGCCCGGGATTTATGGAGAGCTTACGTCAGCCCTTTTATGGCTTTCTAGTTTCCAGGATCTCCCTGTTACGTTTTTGGCTATTCTGCCGTTCAGCACAGCCAGGCCTACCCTGTGGGCTTACAAAAGCTGTGCGTTTTTCTTTTTCTTTCCTGATTGAGTTCATCACTTTTAACTGGCAAAGTCACAGGTTTTTACCCACTGGTCATGACAACATGACCAGTGTGATCTACCTGCAATTGCACCAGCACTGCTGGTGTTTTTGTGACCAGCTTTTACACTAGTAAAACCATCTTTACCAGCCAAGTGGGTGGTGGTGCTGGGGTGTGAGTAGCCTCATGCCACAAGGCCACTGCCTTCCCCTGACCTGAAGCTCTGGCAGTTTTTCAACCCTGAACATTTCTTAAGTGTTCTCTGCATTTGATCCACTTCCAGTACCCTGAAATGGTTGTCTTTGACACTCTTGTACAGGTTTACACTTGTCTTTCACAGAGAAGAATTAAAAACCTCTTCATACTGCCATAGAACTGGAAGTCCTTTTCTGTATTTGTGTTTGTTTATTCAACTTTATTTATTACTTATATCTTCTATATACCTGTTTACTTTTCCCTTAACTGATCTGTCAAAGACAGAATATTTTAGGCTCCTACAATTGTGATTTTTTAATCAATTGATTCTTTTAAACAGTCTCACATAAAATATTTGTGTTCTATTATAATGATGTGTGTATTGTACTTTTTTATCCGTATAAAGTGTGTCACTTTGTCTAGTTTAATGCCTTAAATGCTGTTCTTATGTTTTTCACTCATGCTGGGTGTTTGCTTGGATTTTCCTGATGTTATTTCAGACTGCGTTTAAATAAGAGTGACATAAAAGTTCATCTGTGTGAGGGGTCCCCCGAGTTTGGCAATTCACTAGGAAAATTCAGAAAGCTCAGCACTCATCTCATGGCCTTGGCTTATTACAGAGAAGGATACAGAGCAAAATTAGCAAAGGGAAAGGTGCGCAAAAGCTCAGAGGAAACTAGTTCAAGCTTCCCAGAACCCCCTTCCTGTAGTGTCACACACAACTTGCTAATTACCTCCAGCAAAAGTAATGATACACTTGAGGTGTTGTCTCCCAAAATAACTTGTTAGAGATCCAGTCCCCAAGGTTTTTCCTGGGGGCTGGTCGCGTAGGCACCCCTGCCTAGCGCATGCTGCAATCCCAGACGTCTGAAGGAAAACAGGTGTGCGGCATAAATCACATTGTCCCAGACAGTGTAGGCACAGGGAACCGCCTTCACTAGAATGGGAATAGTCTGGGAATTCCAGTTCCCAGATACCACCCTTGTGGTCAGGCCTCTCCAGGGAGAGGGGTCTTGGGCCAGTATCTTCATTGTTTTCTTCACCACATCCTTGTCTTTTTTTTAAAGTTGAACTACACCTGTCATTTCAGTCATTAGCATAATGACCAAAGTTATTCTGTTGACTTTTTCTTTTTGCAGTTCAGAATTTAAAGCAATGATTTAAAAATATTTTCTTTTAAGTTTGGTAGATATGTGATTTCATATATCAAAATAGGGATCATCATTTATGTTTTTTGTTATGAGTTTTGTTTTTTGTTTATAATTTTTTTCTCTAAACTGAAAATAAAGTGCATACTGTTTTTTGAAACTATAATAGACAACAATACTGTACTTTCTACATTTTAAATTAGATGCTTGGAGCAGTTTTATAATTGACAGTTCTTTGTAACTTCCAAACATCACGATGCCTTTTTTGGTTATTTTCTCAGCGCGATTACGCGGTGTTCATGATGGCCTGTTCACTGGACAGATAGCTGCTGTGGATACTTACAACGCCACTTACAGAGTGACTTTCGATAGGGCAGGGCTTGGAACCCATACTATCCCTGACTATGAAGTTCTCGTAAGTGTTTCTTATATGTTTGTGTATCATGCCTATTAAATATGCTATATAGAATTTTTTTAGTGATTGTGTTATACAATAGAATCAAGATTTCAGGTCACAGAGGAAAAGATCCTCAGGGGTTTCTCACTCCTGCTCATGGGACCCCTGGGGCAGAACTATACTTAAGTCTTCCACATTTTTGAGAATCTGGCATTTCTCTGTTGTACCTTAACCAGTAGCACTTTAGAGTGCAGAACCGATCACTCCGGACTGCGCGTAATCTTGGGGAATAAGCTACAGAGCATTTTCATTCCAGCTCTTTTGTTATAGTTCTCCTGTGAAACAATTTTTAAAGTATGAAGTAGCATCTTGCACTTTAACATTTTCTCCTGTTTCATCCCCGGAATTACATAGGGTAGGAAACTGAGACATTAGGAATTACAAATTACTGTAAGTAATGGGGCCAGGCTGTGGAGCTGGTTTCCGGACTGTGAGACTAGAATTCAGATCTTTCGAATTTCTTTGCAGTCCATTCAACTACGGGGTCCTTATTGCATGGCCATGGCTCATTTAGCAGAGTCATGGAAGTTATACACCTTTCTAATGAGTTAAAACAATTTTAAGAATGAATCTATGCAATCTAACAAAGTTTTAAAACAGTGAATAATGAACTTATTGTAACAAAATTATTTGCCTCTAAGCATTATGAAAATTAAATTGTTCCCCCTTAGGCTCCCTTTTTCATTTCTTTGTTATAAACTTGATTTGTAAAGTTTACGAACTTAAAATTAAAAATCAAAATTTCTTTATCTCCTTAGTGCAAAAATAGAAGAATCTTCCTTTTCTGATATGAACTTGTTAAAAACTATAACTCTGTTTATTGAGAGGGTTTCCTTATCAAACCTAATTTTTAGAGGACAAATAAGAGAGAAGGAACATTTGAACTAAATACAGATCAAAGTACACAACCTTAAGTTTTTTCATTAAAGGATGAAATCTTTCAACCTCCCTTTTCAAAAAAAAAGAAAAACTGGCCCTGACTGGTGTGGCTCATTGAGTCGGTCATCGTCGGCAAACCCAGTGGTTGGCTGTGTGACTCCTGGTCGGGCACGTGCCTGGGCTGCAGGCCAAGTCCCCAGCGGGAGGCGTGCAAGAGCAAGATGTTTCTCTCCCTCTCTCTCTCCCTCCCTTCCCCTTCCTCAAAAAATAAATTAATGAAATCTTTTTTAAAAAAGGAAGATTGCTTTCTGTTTCATCAATGTGATTCCCTTTATGAGATCACCTAAGTATTTCTCTCTGGCCAGAGAATTGACTTTAATTATAGTAGGTAATATTGAGATAGTCTTTAACACACAGACAACCAAGGGTGGCCATAGAACACTTTAATATTCCATATTAATCTTTGATCCTCTGTTTTGATCTTTTTGTCTTTTTCTTTTCTTAATTCCCTTGTTTTATGTGTTCAATCTTTTGGTAGCAAAATAGTATTTTCATACTCGGACTTAAGTTCTAGCCCTTTGATCTTTGTAGGATAATATGTCCTCTGATAAATCATAGCATATGAGCTAGTGTATATTGTGCAGAAATATGTAATGATTGGCAAAGCTCTACAAGTCTTGTGGACTTTCTTTTTTTCCAAAGAGTAATGAGCCTCATGAGACAATGCCAATTGCTGCCTTTGGACAAAAACAGCGGCCTTCTCGATTTTTAATGACTCCACCACGGTTACATTATACTCCTCTTCTCCCGGCACCAACCACGGTAATGTTTTTAAAATGTCAGCAGTGATTTAAATGATTATTATTAACGTGAACTGGGTATACATCTATTACAGCAACTTCAGGAGGTGCCCACATTATTTTGAGTTGTCAGAGTTTAAATAAAGTAAATAGTTGCTTCAACTCTGGAAATTTTTTGGTAGGATTGTTTTTTTTTTTTTTTTTTGTATCCAAAATGTGTTTATTGGGATGGTTCCCCACTCATCTTGATTCAGGATACTTTTAGTGCTGCTACCTTCTGAAGGAGCATCCTTCTGTAAGCCTTGCTTTTCCTCTGTAGGCTGACAGAGGACAGTGGAGCAGCCAAAGCATAAAACTACCGTTCGTGCATGGCTAAAGACGGTGGTGATTTTATAGCATCCTGGGCATTTCACATCCATGAAGTAGGAATTGGGGCCCTGCACCAGGCGCTTCTTCTTGTGTTTCCTCTCCTGCTCTTCTGGAGAGGGATGAAGGAGATCCTTTGCGAGAGGCATATTGTCGTGGGCAGGTCGTCACTGCTGGAAAAAGTGGACTTTTAATATAATATTAATTAGAGCAGAATTTACTCTTCACCAAAATATCAGATACTTCCTTTTGAACAGTCCGTGGTTAAATGATTCTTTCTTATACCCACAGGATAATGACCCTTTGTTAGGACAGTCACCTTGGAGAAGTAAGATTGCGGGCTCCGACACCGAAACCTTGGGTGGCTTTCCAGTAGAATTCCTTATCCAAGTGGTAAGAATTTTTCTGAATATCTTGACTGGTCATTAAAAAACTCAATGTCTTTTGTGTTGAAGTTGAAACTTTTCCTAGGACCTAATATTTAAATATTTTTTTATCATTGTATTGGTTTTAAGAACTTTGTTATTTCCACCAAAGCTTAAAAATAAAAGTTATAACAGCCAAAAAAAGACTTAGAGGTCTGTTAGGCTTTTGTTGGGCTTGATTATTATTTTATGTTAAGGACTCACATTCTAGCCTGTGCCCTGTGAAACTCTGGATGGTAAGCTGTTAATAACTTGTATAAGCATAAAGCTTTTATTTAGTAATCTCAGTGCATCTTGCCATTATCAGTCAGCCGAACAGTTGCCACGTGTCGGCTCACTCTTTGGTTAGGAGGAACTTTCTGAGACTAGAAATAGCTATTCATTGAGAGATCTAAGCCTAAATTGAAACAGGTGTAGAATTATCATATAGAACAGTTTTCCTAAATAGCCTGACTCTTAAGAATGTAGTGAGTCGTTTGTTTTGAAAATTAGGTTAAATTATTTAGTTTGAATCATAGTCTAATGTTTGATTGAAAAGAAAAACTAAAAAAGAAAAAAATACTTCGGCTTGGGACAGTCTTTATATTTAAAAAGTTTCTATGTGCTATGTTATATAGCATGACCCATTAAAATATTCAGTGTTACCTTTTGCAGTTGATGTTATTTTGAGGGAAAGTCTTGTCATTTGTGTACATGTATATACTATTTTTGTATTTCTCGGTCATATGTTGTTAAATTTCCTTGCAATACAGAATTTTATTTTGCCTTTGGCTTCCAAAGGTAGATTAAGATATTTTTATATAAAAAATTTAAATTATGAAAAGAGCCAAAGGTTATGCTTTTCACAAATAGAACACTTGTTCACTTGTTATTTAAAGACATGCTTTCTTTAAATAGTGAAAGTGAAAACGAAGCTGAGAGAGATTGAGAGATTGAGATTGAGGCACCAGCAGGGGGAGCCAGAAACTGAGTACCACTGGACTAAAGTATTGATTTTTTTTTTCTTAAGATTGTATTTTTTTATTTTTAGAGAGGGGGAAGGGAAGGAGAAAGAAAGGGAAAGAAACATCAGTGTGTGGTTGCCTCCCACACGCCCTCCTATTGGGGAACGGGGCCCACAACCCGGGCATGTGCCCTGACTGGAAATCAATCCGATGACCCTTTGGCTCTCACATCGGTGCTCAATCCACTGAGCTATGCCAGCCAGGGCCAAAGTTTTGATACTTTTATTGATGTTTAGATATTTGATTTCATTTCTTAACTTCATAATCTACATATGTTAAGCTTAGTTAAATCATGTAGTGATTCCAATCATTATTTTAAGCTATCTGAGAGGTAAAAATAAAAGGCCTTTTTGTCTTTTATAGTATGTAAGGTTTTATGAAACTCAGGTTTGTTCATGTAAGTATTAAGCTTTGAAGTACATGGATAAGTAGATGGATATGTTTTTACTTTTTCTGTTTCTAATATTTTTCTTATAACAAACATTAAAATATTTTGCAAGTTTCATAATTCATAGTTTACAGTGAATTTTCTTTTTGAGGGGACATTCTATGCCTGGGGTTAGGGATTTGGAAAAATCTAAAAATATCTATCCGCTTTGTTATAGAGAACTCAGGTTTGAAAATAATTAAAAGGAAACTGATTTTCTATCAAAAACAAATAAGCAACACAAAACTAAAACAAACAGAAAAGGGGAGAGAGAAACAGACTGTTACCTTCATCCCATCTTTTACTGCTTCCAAGTCCAAAAAAAATCACACAAATTTCCATAAGAACTCAGTAACTTAGAGGAGAAGGGAGAGCAGTCCAGAGCTCTGGACCTGCTGAGCAGTAAATTCAGGTCTGTGGGAGCAAGTTTGTAACATACCTCACCAGGCCAATTTTAAAGAAATTTTTGTATCAAAAATTTAAAGAACATAAAAGCAGACAGAATTGTATAATGCGGTTCTGTGTATCCATTATTGGCTATAACAGTTATTAACAACTCCTGGCTAAATTCAATAAAAATATATTAAAAAAAAAAAAAAAAACTCCCAACCAGTCCTATTTCATCTTTACCCCCACCTACTTTCTCCCTTTTGTGTTATTTGGAAGCGAATACTAGACAGCATATCATTTATCTGTAAATATTTTATTATGTATCTCTAAGAGATAAGGGCTCTTATTTTTTAAAGAAACATAACTGTAATAGGTACCATTGTTAAATCAAAAAAAATTAACAGAAATATCTTAAGAGTATCAGATATCCTGTTGGCATTTAAATTTTCCATTTCCCCTCAAATGTCAGATGCTCTGTTTCCCCATACAATTTATTTTTTAAAGAAACTGGATTATTTGCCCATAGAGTCTCCCATAGTCTGGATTTTGCAGAATCCTTGTGGTATCATTTAACATGTTCTCCTGTTTTTTGTATTTTATGTAAATTGTTCATTGGATATATAGTTTTAATTAGATTTGGGTTTTTTATTCGGTTGGTTTACTTGTTTTTATGTGACTGGTTTTATAGGTGGTTATGTATTCTGATAGGAGACATATTTTCTTTTTTAATATCATGGTAACTGGCACTGTTTATCAGTCCTAGGTCCATCATTATTAGGATTGTAAAATAATGCTATTCTCATTCTATCAACCTTTCTTCACTATTAACTGAAAGAATTCTGTAAAGAAAGATTTCCCCTCATCTATTATTTGGTTACCTAATGGTTTAGTTTGTATACAAAAGGCAGAATAAATGTTTAATTCTTTCTTTGTTTTTCAGTTTATAAAATAATGACTTTAGTCACTAGCATTCTCTAACAGAAGTTAACTTTTTTTTTAAAGTATCAGTATGAACTCATAGGTTTGAACATATTTGTGCTTCAACCCATTGCAGTTATTATTCTTTTTGGTCCACAAATTGTCCCATTTGTTCAGGTGGACTCTTTAGTCCTTTTGACATGTCCTAGTTACAGTGGATTTTACATATTTTCTTGTCAGCCAATCAGATTTATAAAACAAAAGGCCTGTGCTATATTTACATTGAAACACTAAGATCTACTGCTAAAATGTCTTAGTGAAAAGTTGGAGATTTGGTGTCTGCTATACTTAAATGCCTGTATTTGTTCCAAAACATCTCTTCTTTCTCTATAGACCAGATTATCAAAAATTCTCATGATTAAAAAGGAACATATCAAGAAATTAAGGGAAATGAACACAGATGCAGAAAAATTGGTAAGGTTTTTCTTTTTTATTTGTCAAATTTTAAAATGGTTAGAGGCTTCTGTATCTAAAGATTTTTAAATATTTTATGGAAGAACACCCTGAAATAAATGTTATTTTTAAATCCTCGCTTGATATCACTATGTCTTGTCACATTGAACACATGGTGAGCGAATTAGCAGTTCAGTACAGCTCATTAACCCACACCTTGTTATGCACTTGCCTGGATAGTAGAATAGGATTCATTCTATTCTACAAGTTTATTAGGTTCTTTGACAGTTTGCATGAGTATAGAATCCCTAGCGTTCCTCTAACTAAGGAAGTCATGTTAACAGAGGTTGTTAAAAGTGATGCAGAATAAATAAATCAGGAAATACATAAGTTGGCATCTTCAGGTTATTTGGACAGTTTATATCGTACTTTACTAGCCTAATCAGTCCAGAAATATGACAGTTTTATTCATAAGAGAGATTTATCAGAGTTCTTTATTTTTATATAGAAAATACTCACCAAGAAAGTTCTTGAAATTTTTTTTTGGCATTTTGTTTTGTCTTACTTATTTTTTATTGAACTTATTGGGGTGACATTGATTAATAAAATCATGTAGGTTTCGTGTTGAACTGTGTTGAAAGTCGTAACTTGCTCATGGATTTATAGGATGGTGAATAGAGTTCATCTCAAGTACCTCCCCATCTCCAGGAGATTGAAGATGACTGCATGGAAACACGAGAGTGAGGGAGAACTCAGTGGCCAGACGGGGGGCAGAGTGTTACAGCTGATTACCAACATCTGTCACAGTGCGGGAGTAGGGAATTGTAACATTAGTCATCTCCGGGAGGGAATGAATGGTACAGGGGCGGCTAGACAAGTGGACATGTAACTGAATGAGGAGCAATCCTCTTTCAGGGTTGTAGAATTTTTAAAATCTGAATTATCTAATTCAAATCCATCATTTTATGCAATTAGAAACTAAAGACCAAAAATGTCAAGAGATTTTAGTCTAAGATCATACTGTTATGTACACGTACCAAAACAGGCTTCTTGGTCCCTATTTTACTCATTTAGGCTTGATAATGAAATTATCAGATGAATAGGCTATCAAAGATTGAAAAAATTAGCCATAACATAGTGACATTATGTATTTTAAACATTAAAATGTTCTGTTTGCTTCTTTCCTACTGGACTTTGATTCTTATCTATCAGTTCTGTTTCTTTTTATTCTATATTCCTCCTTTATATTTTCTCTGATTAATTGTATCATCTCTTCCATCTTTATGCATTTCACGTTCATATCACTAGCTAGGACTTTGCCCACTGGCCAGGTTTCATGCCTTAAAGTATTGGGCTTGCCTTAGCTCGGTTAGTGTTACCTACTCTTTTTTTTTTTTTTAAGATTTTATTTATTTATTTTTAGAGAGAGGAAAAGGGAAGGAGAAAGATCGATGATGAGAGAGAAACCTCGATTGGTTGCCTCTCACATGCCCCCACACCAGGACCTGGCTTGCAACCTGGGCTTGTGTTCTGCCTGGGAATTGAACCAGTAACTTTCCATGTGCAGGACAATGCCCAGCCCACTGAGCTACACCACTCAGGGCAGTGTTACCTACTTCTAAATAGAGGCCTGTTTTGATGTGTTGGCTTTTTGGCATGTGAGAACTTTGTAGAAATCTAGTTGGTTTAATATTTTTTATTATTTGTTTTGTTTTATTTATGGTTAAAAATAATTTCTGTTATAAAAATTCAAATCTTAGAAAACTATTTAATAAGGAAAACAATTCTTTACAATGCCTCTCCTGTAAACAAATACTATTCAGTTTAGTATATACTATAAATTTAGGATATAGGTTTCTTCCTCTGTATATACTACTATCACATGTGGTTTTGAAAATCATTCTCTAACAAAAATGGAATTATGTCATTATAAACATCTCAGTCTTTTAAAATTTCTGTATTGTACCATCAATTAAATGATCCCTTAGTGGATATTGGGGTTATTTCCATTACTTTACTAAAACAGTGCTGCAGTAAATACTCACATCCATACAGTTTTGTGCATTTGTGTGTGTCCGGCTATAGCACAAATTGTTACACAGTAGAATGGCTGGGTCAAAGTATTTGAACATTTTAAAGATTTAATGAAACTTCTAGTTTAAGATGGTAGGCTGAACACATTTTCATCCTAACCCTTACAATTTCACTTAGAATAAGTACAAAAGGAATAAATAGAATAAATGGAAGCAGATATTTAACAAGGTATGAAAGATTTTTTAAATTTCTCTGACGCATTGGATGAAACAAAAACCAAGGCTAAAGGCTGCGTGTTGGAACCCTGAAGAGGCTCCAGGCACAGAGCTGCACATACGAGGGAGGAGTGCAGAAGTGAGATGCAGTAAAGAAGAAATTGATCCAATGTCTGCCTCTTCATATCCCACTAGATTAGGTGATCTGTATTAACCTTTCCTTCTTTTTTAAAAAATACACTGTCATATATCTTTTTAAAGATTTATTTATTTTTAGAGAGGGGGAAGGAGGGGGAGAAAGAGATGGAGAGAAACATCAATGTGTGGTTGCCTCTTGTGCGCCCCCAAGTGGGGACCTGGCCTGCAACCCAGGCATGTGCCCTGACTGGGAATTGAACCGACAACCCTTTGATTCACAAGCCTGCGCTCAGTCCACTGAGCCACACCAGCCAGTGCTGAATTAAACTTTCTAATCCAAACAGTTTCCTCTGGAATAAAACATAAAAATAGCCTGCTTGAAGACACTGGAGCATTAACCAGGCATTAAATAATTACAGGGTAGGTTCTGGGAAAAGATGTAAACTCAGAAGGGGAAGTCTGGCTTTTTACTCGGGGGCTTCTGCAAGTTTCAAAAAAGATGGCTTAGAAACTGTGTCACATTCTTGAGTGGCTTACAAGGGTAGGGAGGACAAAAATTAGAGTCCAAAGACCCACCAAGGGTTAGGAGAAGCTGGCAAACCTTCCATGTTCTGGGTTGGAACCTGGAGCATGGAAGCTTCAAATTGTCTCATCTCTGAAACTGAATTAAGAGATTATAGAACTCCAGGGCCTTAAGCAGCCCACCAGAAGTAAATATGCCCTCTTTAAGGAATACGACATCATATTAGACCTCTAATTATTTCCACAATATTCAATATACAGTGTCTAACACTCCATTTTAAATCCCAGACACAACAGGAGACACGATAACCCTAACAAAAATCGAAAGAAAGTATAGACAATTGACATATTCCAGATAAAGGAATTTTTAGGCATAGATTTTAGATGCTTAATTTGTTTAAAGATACTAGAAAAAATGGATGAGGACTGGAAACTACAACAATAAAAAGGACCAAATGAATATTCCAAAAATAGCCCTGGCTGGTGTAGCTCAGTGGATTGAGGGCGGGCCTGTGAAGCAAAGGGCCGCTAGTTCAATTCCCAGTCAGTGCACATGCCTGGGTTGTAGGCCAGGTCCCCAGTAGGGGACACATGAGAGGCAACCACATATTGATATTTCTCTCCTTCCCTCCTCTCTCTCTAAGCATAAATAAAAATAAAATCTTAAAATAAATAAGCAATACATAATGTCATGCACGCAAGAAGTATGTCACTGAGTGTTGACAGTTTTAATAACCTTTGGTTGGTACTGGATAAGTCAGACCTCTTATTAGATCATTGAAATGGCACTGCTCAAAAAAATTCTTACCAAAATCTGATTCTTTTCTTCTCAGAAATCATATTCCATGCCCATTGGCATTGAATTTCAGCGGAGGTATGCAACCATTGTTCTAGAGCTTGAACAGTTGAACAAGGACCTAAACAAAGTTTTGCATAAAGTTCAGCAGTTCTGCTATGAGGTAGGTAATTTGCAGGAATTTCCCTTGAGGGGGCTGTGCCCTCTACACTTTTCTTATTTGAAGCGTAATACTGTTACCTTTACGTTTTAGAAAATCCAAACTAAGCCAATGTCTTTATAAAATCTTTTAGCAGAACCATATTTTATATATTTGTATTCCTTACAGCATCAGTGTCATGGAGTGCTTTATATCCAGTGAGCTTATCATTTGTTTGGATTACAACTGGTATAGCACGCCAGAAAAATTTAGAAAAATAATCACTCTTAATTCTGTTACTCCAAAGACTGTATTTTGGTTTACTTATCCTTAGTTTTATATATATACATATATATATGTATGTATATATATGTATGTATGTATGTATGTATGTATGTATATGTATGTCTATATGTATGTATGTGTATGTGTATATGTATATATATTTATATTTGTATTTATATAATATATAAATAACTATATGCTATGTATACAATTTTGTTTCTTCCTCCTTTAAACTTTACATTAGGACTGTGGATTGTTGAACTACAAACACATAGATTATAGGGTTATTTGTGAATTATTATCATGCACGTAAAATTGTATACTTGAATGTGGTTCAACAGTTTCACCTAAAATTTGAAGTAAATGATTGAGATGAGTTTAGAATGTGCCTGCGTTTATTTTTCTTCTTAGAGGTTTCATGTTTTCGGTAAACCACCTTTATTTGTGATATGAGATTCTTAAACAGTTAGCTTTTTAGGACACTAGCCTCATCAATGAGTCCAGTATGTCGGCGACAGGTGATACTGTCAATCCACTGGAACTGAACTGAGGGAAGTGAACTGTGGTGACCCTCAACTAAACTCTGAGTATATTTTACTCATTCCTCTAGCCATCAATTTTTTTCTTTAATTTTCCTAGTAGTTATCACATACTACATAGCAAATGTGTTGTCCCAGCAAATGCATTTCTCCCTCTGGACTAGCAGCTATTATGAGAGGTGCAGACCGAGCGAGTCAGGAAGATACAACAACACTGACGGTACAGCGGAAGTGGGCTCATCCACCTCTTTGTATAATATCATTCATACAAGGTCCCTTGTGACAGGCTCATTATCTAATGAAGTAAAATTATTTACTTTTCACAGTACTCTTGTGGAGGTATGATACTGATTTTAAAATAAGAACATATCAGCGAGGACATTATAACTAAGAAATTCTGCTCCTAAGTATATACCTAACATACATGTGGACAGATATGTACCAAAAGTGTACACTAGTGTACGCAAAAGTGTCCATAGCATCACTGTTCAGTGTAGCCAAGAATTAGAAATCCCTCAAATACCCATCGATGTTAGATTAAATCCATAAACTGTCATAAAATTATACAATAAAATATTATTCAGCAATGAGAATGAATGAATTCAACTATACACAGTCCCATGGATGAACTCACAAATATAACGTCGAACAGATAGAGCCAGACACAAAAGAAGAGATATATAATGGATGATTCCATTTACGTAAAGCTCAAAGCCATCCGAAGCCAGTCTGTGTGCCCGAAGTCAGGACGGCTGTTACCCTCAGAGGATTACATTGGGAGACTTGATTTGTGATAATTCATTAGCCCATACACTTTATGATTTGTGAACTTTTAAGTATTGATGTAAAATTTCATTTGAAATTTTTTTTAGAAAGTGTTAGAGGACAAGGCTACTCATTGCAGCATTACTGGTAATTGCAAAATACTATATGAGACCTAACCGCCCAGACCCAGGGGCTTGGCTAACTAACGTCTGGTGCATCCACACAGCGGAGTACTGTGCTGCTGTCAGAGCCAACCAGGACACGCTCCATTTACTGATGGGGGGTCCTCCCCACATCGGTATTAAATGAAAAAAGTAATGTACAAAAAAGTACATATAGTAAGTTACCTTTCGGGTAAGCCGAAATAAAATATACATGCATCTGCTTCATTTTTCAAAAACAAACACGGGAAGGATAAGCCAGAAACTATTATAATTTGGGAATGGGGTAGGGAGGGGGAAGTGAGAAGGAGTGACATTTCTCTAAGTGTTTGTTTCCCCAACAAATATGGGTAAACTCCGAAACGCAATACAAACCAGTGAGCCTGACTGTATTTCAAAGGGATGGCCTAAACACACCGAAGGGGGCAAGGCGAATCCACGTAATTTTGACGCAGCATTTTGGCTGTATACCCTGTAAACCAAACTTTAAACAAATATCAAACTCTAGTTGGTACAGTTTCTCTCGTAGTGGTAAAGGATTAGCAATTCTGAAACTGTGTTCTAGGATTGAGCAGATGATTAAACAAGTATGTTGAGAATGATGGGAGCCAGGTCTTCCCCTGTCAAAGAAGGGGAGGACTAGAACGAACCCCGTGGTTTGTTAGATTAGATTAGAACAGGGAAGAATCTGTATGGATTCATGGTTCATTTTTATAATATGCGTATAGCTAAGTGTGGATGTGTGCCGAGAGAGCCTCGAGCAACGACACCCCGATGCACTCCCTGAGCACACCTCGCACCCAAAGCCCGGTCTCTAAGCACTGTTCTCCAGAACAAGGAAGCAGGGCTTCTTGCAAAAGAGATGATTCCAGAGCTAGGGCAGAGAAAGTGGAATATGAGCCCCGACCATCTCATTGTGCCAGGAAGTAAAGTGTGCCCCTCAAATAAGGGATATATCAAAAGGAACCAGCTTGACGGGGTCTCCACTGGCCAAATCTGGGACATTTGAGCTTCGGCATAAATAATTATAGGAAGAGATTATAACCCACTGAATAAAATAAGACCCATGAGTCCACTAATAAGTAATTAACCAATTTTTAAGGAGAAGTTCTTATAGTAAAATACCCACTAATGAATGTAGAAGGAACAATAAGAATGAGAAAGACCATTGGTCAACCATTGTAGGAAAAATTGTTAAAGGCAAGAGTCATCAACAGATGCTAAAAGTAGTGGATAAAATTTGATGAGAAACGAAATCTTTACAGAGCCTCAAAACAGCCCTTCACAAGCACTTAGTAATTACTAATCCTTTACTGTGGGGAATCTGGCAGACACTTAACACCCTTAACCGAGCGGGCAAAGATGACATCACAGTAATGGGACAGGTCAGTACCCTGTCCCTCGAAGCAGCCATCTCCACTGCGTGTGCCTGCCCGGACCACATAACCTCAATGAGTCGTGGGAACAGGCAAACCCACACTGAGGGGACTGTACAAAATAAGTGGCTGGTGCTTTTCAAAAATATCAAGGTCGTGAAAGACTGGCAGGGTTGCAGAGTAAAGGAATCTAAAGAGACAGGACAACCAAGTGTACTCAAGGGGAAACATCGCCACATGGAGGACAGTGAGTGCAATTTGATGACAGTCTGTTAGAAAATGGTATTCCGTCAGTGTTGAATTTCCTGAGTGGGATAATTGCACCACTCCTATGTGAGAGAATATCCTTGTACTTAGGAAATGCAAATGAGTATTTAGGGATAAAAGAGTATAAGGGAAAAGAATTAGATACACACAGAGAGATCAAATGTTGAGTCAGATGGAATAAGCCATAAATAGTTAGTGAATCTGGGTAAAAAGTTATCTAGAATTCTCTTTTCTCTAGAAAACTATTATAGGAGTAAAAAGCTTCTAAGGTAAGAGTGCCCCTCCTTTTTGTTATAAATGCTAGTTTTGTAAAAATCCAGGTCTGAAAACAGGCACAACACACAAATGATACGGCCTTATAATGTACATCTTATGTTTCCATCGTCGTACGCAGCTTGCTCCAGACCAGGGGCTCCAGCCCGCAGATCAGCCCACAGATATGAGGCGACGGTGCGAGGAAGAAGCACAGGAAATTGTCCGGCACGCCAACTCCTCCACGGGACAGCCCTGTGTCGAAAATGAGAATCTGACAAACTTAATCTCCAGGCTTACAGCAATTTTATTACAAATTAAGGTATGTTTCGGAGGAAATACTTCCTTAATTTTAACACCTAAACAAACTTTGCTAATTTGTTGCTAAAATAATTATAACATAGATTATGTCAGGTATTTTCTTGTCTGTGTTGAATTGTAATTCAATTAAATTTTGAAATATTTTTTTCCTCTAGTGTCTAGCAGAAGGAGGAGACCTGAATTCCTTTGAATTCAAATCACTCACGGATTCACTGAATGATATCAAGAGCACAATAGATGCCTCTAATATCAGGTAATTCATTGGATGCACCCTAACAATTTTCATGTTAAATTCATAGTGATTTCCAGTACAGGTTTTAAGGATTATGCATATTTGTGAAGTGTTGGGTTGGCCAAAAAGTTCATTTAGTTTTTTTCCATAAAAAAATAAAAGACATGTTTTTCATTTTCACCAATAACCTTACGGATTTGGATATTTTGAGTATGTCGACTATCTGAATTAATGTCTTGATTTGATTGCTATCAACTGTAACTAGTCTTCCCGACTGTGGCGCGTCATCCAGCAAGAAACCTCCAGCACCAAACTTCGCAAACCGCTTTTGACACGTTCGCTCAGTCACAGCGCCTTCCCCATACAATGCACAAATCTTTTTTTTCTTTTCAGTTGCATTTTTACCTTTATTGAAGTAATAAAGCATAATATACAGAAAACGTTGTGTATATTTTCCATTTTCAGTATTAAAATGACTATACAGCCCTGGCTCGTGTGGCTCAGTGAATGGAGCACCGGCCTGTGAACCAAAGGGTCGCTGGTTCAATTCCCAGTCAGGGCACATGCCTGGGTTTCAGGCCAGGTCCCCATTTGGGGACGTGAGAGGCAACCACACATTGATGTTTTTCTCCCTTTTTCCCTCCCTTCCCCTCTAAAAAGAATAAATAAATCTTTTTTTTTAAATGACTATACAAAAAAATCACTAACTTTGATTTTTTTTTTTAAATGCCTGCTGATATGACACCTGTCATAATGCAATCTAACAAAATTGTTTGGAATGAAGTTAAAGACAACGACTAAGCACGACTAGAGCCATCTTACAGAAAAAAACAAACTTTTTGGCCAACCCAACATTTATATAATTTGTATCCTTTAAATAAATTGTAAAAGAGCTTTTCAGTTATATTCAGTCTGATAGAATAGAAACTTCACATGGGGTTTTTAATGTAAAGGAATTAGAAGACATATAACACTTAGGTTTTGGATTAGCATGGAGGTTCAGCTTAGAAAGAGAGATTCCCCAATCAAAGAGTCCGTCCCCTTGCCAGCACTCTTCGGCTCCTTCTCCTTTGGAGCATACTTTCGCGATGACTTCTGACGTAGAGTTAGGGCTCATGTGAAGGGGAGATTTATTTCTTCCCTGGGATCCTTCTTAGCTGTCTCCCAACTGACATTAAGCTCTTCCTTTTTAAAAATTTGTTTTTAATTTTGTGAAATAAAGCAGTTAACCATGTTTCTTCTTTCTTTAGTTGCTTTCAGAATAATGTAGAAATCCATGTTGCACATATTCAGAGTGGCCTGAGCCAGATGGGAAACTTACATGCCTTTGCAGCAAATAACACCAACAGAGACTGAGGAGAAGACTGAGTTGTCCCAACCGCACAGACATTGTGTGCGAGAAGTTCCTTTCCTTTCTGTAGGCTTCCAACACCCAATAACCCAGCTGCTGGAAGACAAGGGAAATTTCAGCCTCCAAATAAGGCATTTTACTATGCTCTACTGCTTCTTAAACCAGCATTGCTGACCATCATTATATTTATTTTTCTCTCATTATTCAGCTGCAGTAGCATTGCTTGTATTATGTATGTTTATCAGTCAGTAGCTTTTAAACTGAAAATGTCCGAACATAATTTCATGGAAGAATACATTGACCCTTTTCTTTAATGTGCATGAATTCAACCCTACACACACAGACAACTGTATCGGAGAACACAAAGAAACACGGGCTTTTCGTGCACACGCATGGCAGTGTGGAAATTCCATGTAGAACATGAAACCTCCAGTTCATTTACTGACCACCGTCTCAGTCTTCGGAAGAACGTCTCGAGGTCGGGGAAGCCCCAGCCTGAAGGAAGGCACTGGCGTGTAGACGGGGAATACGGACTGTGCAAGTATATGGGGTATATGCTTGCAATGTGGCGTGGTTCTGTAGATCATTTTATAATAATAAATATTTTAATTTATCATAATTTATAAAAGAAACTTGTTTGTTGAAAGAAAATGAAGGAGCAGGAAAAAAACGTAACTTGCAAAATGCTAAATTTCAGCAAGTGAGTTTGGCATGTCTTTTCCTGTCAATTCAGGGCAAAAGCGCTATTGTTATGAGATTTATTGAAAAAGAAAAGACTGATAACACACTATTTTCGTATTTTTTGTTTATTTGCACAAATTTTGAACCAGATTGCTGGTTAAAATCCAACAGTATACCGTTTATAAAGTAGAGAGATTTTATAAGGAAAACATACAATAACCAGTGCTGTGAATACAGAGAAAGGTTTGTATTTGGTTGTGGTTTTGTTTTCTTGTTTTGTTTTTTAAGGAAAACCCTGCCTAAAATGTTAATCTTGTAAAAAGTGTGTATTTGGAATTCTCTTTGTTTTAATATAGAATATTATAAAGTCAAAATATAATAAATTGTTTGCAGATTTGGAGTTTAAGATATAGCTGTAGAAGTGGCTTTAATTCTTTTAGATGTCTCATAAAATGAGGCTTTTTATATGTTAATGTATAATAAAACTGAAACAAGATTATTTTCCATTTGAAATTTTTGTATAGTTTAAAAAGGCTTCCAAATTCTGTGCCACTGCAGAACTTAGTGCAGAGTTTATATTTAGCTCAACTGTTATGTTAATTAAGAAGAGCATAAATCTTTTATTCTTAATATTTGTAATGCTAAATAAATTGATCTATGAAAATTCATATTGTCTACTTTTTTTTTAATTAATATAAGCTGATAAGTATTCCTTCTACTTAGGAAGTTTTAATAAATTGTAGTTTCTACTAAATTTTATTTTTAGGGGAAACAGTACAGATTAATTACCAACTCATTCTGAACGACAGTGCCGTCCGGTATTACCTTAAGGAGGATTTTTCTTCCACCCTGAGTAAGTCACTGTGGAAAACACTAAGCAAGCAAGCACTGGTCTCACTGGAGACCTAGTGAAAGGCCAGTTCCAGCACGTCCTGCCCAGCATTGGGTGAGTGTATTTTGCAGTGTTTTACACTTTACGTTTCTTAAGGCTTACTTGTCACACTTAAATCATACTCATTTTGCACATATCCGAGTGCTGTCGATGACTTCCAGTGCCATCACGTATTGACGGCAGGAACTGTGCCTAGGAACATGTTTGCATTTTATTTCTGTTTGGGGAAGACGATTCGGCACAATCCAAAGTGGTCCTTTTGGGTTGTCTGCACGTGAAGTGGAGTGAGACTGCCACTGCCTGACAGCTTT
The DNA here is from genome assembly GCF_022682495.2 of Desmodus rotundus. NCBI lineage: Eukaryota > Metazoa > Chordata > Mammalia > Chiroptera > Phyllostomidae > Desmodus > Desmodus rotundus. The sequence continues at coordinate 11,690,479 of NC_071396.1, read as the reverse complement.
TTGCAGCTCTAGAGAAAGCCGGCCAAGCCAGATTGAGCGAACAAGCAAGCACATCATGGGTTAGGTCGGTTTGGTTCCAAATTGCTTGTAACTAGTTCAGATATCAGATTCGCTTGCTACCATGGAGAATCTGCCAAAAGATTTGCCTGTCACACATTGTCCCTTGAATTCCTGCACCGTTCTCCAGCTTCATCATCACTGCGACTCCACCCAGCTACGGGCACCGCTCGCCCAGCACACTGCAGCCGTCTCCTGCTTTATCAGCTCCCAGGGTTCACTCGGTCCCCCTCACACAGCAGCTGTCACTGAGTGACACTTTAAAACACAGAATCACTCTTGTTTCCCCATCTAAGTTCTTAGGGCTCTCGGGACAAATCCAGAACTTGTACTCTGGAGTTCAAGTTCTGGACTCACAGAGCCAGGCATGGCCTGGCCTCCCCTACCAATTTCTCCATCCTGCTCCTCACTCCCCTGGGCCTGTGCACGTGCAGGGCCCCGGGTTACCTCTCTCCCTCACCTTGGTAACTCAGCGGCAGCCTACTTACCTTCAGCATCACTTCCTCAGAAGCTTCCCTTGGCTACAACACGTCACCTCCAGGCCCTCGTACCGTTCCTTCCAGCACGTGTCACATTTGCGATTTTATGTTTCTTTTGTGTCCCGGCTGCCTTCTTTGCCCAATGAGGGGAAGAACCATTTCTGGTTTTCTCATCATTTTATTCCCAGGCCCTGGTAAAACATCTGTTCATAGGCACCGAATATTTGTGGGATGAATGAACAAACGAGGGTCTCAAATGAGCTCTAACATTAGTGGCACTGGAATAAAAGTATGTTCTCTCATGGTGATTGCTTTGAAAGACAAGACAATAATCAGTTGGATGTAGAAATTATGATGAGGGGGTTGCCTTTAAAGCTATGATGTCATCACTAGTCCAGATTTAATAAGGCCAGGCCAGTATAGGAGGCATTACATGGTGGTGGGTAAGTGATGGAGTGAGTTACTCTTAGGTTTGAGTCCCGGCTGTCATCTTATCAGCCATGTGGTTGTGAACCACTACTTCACCTCAGTTTTCTGATCTTTAAATAACAGCCCCTACCTTATTTGGCAGCTGTGAGGACTAAACAGAGAATGCGTGTAACACACTTAGCAGTTAGGGTCTCTTAGGAGTTTGAAAGAAGTGCAGACTACTGTTCTTAGCAGATCCATGTAACAAAATTTTAAAAAGTGTTCCCTGGGGAAAACAGCAGTATAAACGCAATACTACTATTAATAAGCTAATTGCAAGATTTGCTTTTAAATGTGATCCTTAGTGGACTCTCAGTTTAAAGTGTTCTGTCATGTAGGTGAATGTACCTCCTTTGGCCATGTCACAAGTCTAAATGCAAAGGAAGGCCTGTGAGCCCTGCCTACCCCCACAGTCCACCCTGAGCATGATGTTTGGTACACGGCCAACACTTGAAATAGTTGCTAATGTTTATCATCTCATTTGTGGATTCCAGCAGTTTTCAGGGTTCCAAAGTCAAGTCCACTGCTAAAGCCTGAACTGTGTCCTTGTTGCTTTTTTTTTTTTTTTTTTAATTTTTATTGTTATTCAATTACAGTTGTATGCCTTTTCTCCCCATCCCTCCACCCCACCCCAGTCCTTGTTGCTTTTAACAGTGGATTTGCTACTCTGGGAAGTGCAAGCCATTTGAATACCACCTCTGTGAACATTGGGGCAATTGGCGTATATAACCTCTAGGACATTCCACGGGACTCAGACCTTCCTAGTAACCGCCGAACTCGAGTCCTGGCCCTAGCCACAGCTTTTCCTTAGCCTTCTCCAAAGCGCAGTTTACAAAGAAACCTCTCTGCTGGCTACCTCACATACAGTTTCCTTTGGCCTTCAGGAGTTTGAAAACCCTCAAAATAGCAAAACAATAATTTATCTCAGGCTAATTTAGAAACAGTAATTTACATGTATTCTTAATGTGTAAATTGGGATAGAGAGATCTGAAACCAAAAGACTCATGAGACTAAATTTGGACCAAACCAAAGATATGTTTGTAACCAAGTTAAATTTCTCTACACAGTGGCCTATGGTATAAGAGACGTTTTTCTTTTGGAAATTTTTTCAGGGCCCCATAATGTATTACACTGAACAACTCCGGAGCAAAACACTGTCTAAAGGACAGAAGTTATTTAAATAGAATCACAATGAGACATTTGTGGGAAACATTTAATAATTCAGTAAAGTTGCATAGGGGTACAGTAACAAGTGCCAAGGATAATTAACATTGGAGTGACTGAGTAACGGGTACAAAACGAGAATTAGTGAAAGTTTCAGACTTCAGAGACAAGGGGGTCTCCGGTGTTTTGAAGGAGGTATTTGTTTCATTCCAGAAACTGAAAGGAGTGTCTTTGAGACGGAAGCATAACTTGTGGAGGGGTCGCCTTAAGAAGGTCCGCGTACCTGCTCTGTGGGTCGTAGCTGTCATTTACCTGAGGGGTTCCCGGAGGTTTTTATAATTTAGTAGCAGTTGGAGACTACTACAGATTTCCAAGGACAGTAATTTTTGTTTCACTTTTACACATGTGGTTTTATTATCTTTTGGATATGTGACTTAAAGAAGTCCATGAACTTTTCTTTTTACAGTTAGTATTTTAATTTGGTCTTGAGGGTGTTTGAGTCTTTATTATCCCTTTTGCATTGATTTGCTTTTTTCTAACCAACTTTTAGCTTTACTTTCTAAAAAACTATGTCGAGTTTTTAAAATCAGCCTTTTCACACTTTTTGTCCTAACAATTTTAAAAACCACATCCGAAACTCTGTATTTTAATTCAGTAGCCCAAAAATTTACTCCTAATTTGCAATTTACCTATCTGACCGAATGGAGTAATTTCTTGGAAACTGAGAACCTAGATGCAGGGAGCTCTTGAAATAATCTGGACACAGAATCATTGAAGCTACAGCCGAGTGTAAAGGTGATAGACTGAATTAAAAAGTAGCAAATCTTGGTGATAGGCTGACAATTGATGGAGACGGATTAACTGCAGGGGTGTCCAACCTGCGGCTCAGGATGGCTGCGGATGCAGCCCGACACAAAATCGTAAACTTACTTAAAACATGAGATTTTTTTGTGACTACACGTCACAATGTATTTAATGTGCGGCCCAAGACAACTCTTCCAGTGTGGAGCAGGGACGCCCAAAGGTTGAACACCCCCGGGTTACAGTTTAAGGTAATAAACCTTCAGGAGGCATGAGAAGACGGCAGCTGTCGCGTCCAAGGGGAAACCAAGTCAAGCTGAGGCATTCTTGTTAAGAAGATAACGGGTTTTTTTTAAAAAACCAGCCCCAAAACAAGAACAGCGCTGGCGAGAAGGAACAGGGATAGAGACCGAATTGAGCGTTCAGGTTTGGAGCTGTGCAGGTGAAAACAAAGCCAGAACTCCCGGGGTGGGGGGTGTGCTCCAGAGGAGAAAACGGGAGCTGGGCCGAGGCTCCCAGGCAAAGGGCAGGAACCTCCCCAGGTGACAGATGACTGTCAAAACCACCATCAAGGTTCACGTGCATGCGTCCTTACCACGGACGCCAGAAAGGACAGTGGTCTGACGCGTCTCCCTGGCTGCCAGTCAGTCATGGCCCCTCTGAGCCTGTCCTGAGTTCCAGGGTCCTCAGGAGTGACCGAAGGCAGAAAAGATGTGTTCCTCCCAGGAGTCCAGCTTTGAACCGATGTCTTCCGGGAGCGAGTAGGTTTCACAATGCTGCCCTTGGAGGCTAGGGTCGCAGCTGCCCCGGCCGACCCCGTTGGAATCGGGCGGGCAGCTGGCATCCACCTCGAGAGGCAGCTGGGGCCGCAAACGTCTGGCTTCTGCTCCGCGGGCAGGGTGGGGGCGGAGGGGCTCCGGGCGCGCTGCGGGCTGGACGGGCTTCCCGCTCTGGCGCCGAGACTTGGCGCGCCGGTTCTGGAACCACACCTGGAGGGGGGGCCGAAAACAGCTCTGGTTGGACTCCGCGTCATCAGAAGTTCCCGATTAAGATGCCCCAGCTCCCAGCTCCACGTCGGGGTGCAGGAGGAAAAGCACTTGTAGCTGGGGGAAGCAGCGCTAGTATGCTTACAGATGACAGACGGTAAAGTGGTTCGGAAAATGAGTTTCTAAAAGTACACGTACTCCCTTGCCAAATCAATCGAGGAGGTATTTTGCTCAATGGCCTTCGCTTTTCTTCTCACTGTTTCCCAACAAACACCAAAGGCACCCCGCTTAGGAAGAAGCCTCCGCGCCAGCTATGGAAACGTTCACAGGTTCCCGGGCGCAGAGCCACAAGTCCACTCTCTGCCCGCGTTCCCGTGAGCGCCCCCCCTTAAGGCTGCACTGGGACGCATGCTTCTCATCCCCACCAGACTCGGGACTCTGGGCTCAGTTACGCAATGACGGCACCTTGCACTCGATTTTGCAAATTGGGACAAGCTCATCTGCTTCCAGCTCTGCCCCAAGATGCTACATCCTTTGGAACCAAACCTCGAGCCCCAAAACCTGCCAAGACAGTGGCGGGGGAGGCGGGGCAGGGCTCAGGGGTACCTGGGTGAGTCGGGCCTGCCCCCTCTCCGCTGCCATTCCGCTCTCCTGCCCGAGGGAACGCCCAGCCGGGCCTCATCTGCCTCTCTTTCCAGGAGGAAGTGTGAAATACTTCCTATGAGCTTCCGGCTGAGGATCTACTTTCTGACCATTTCAAGGGACCAGCCAGCCGGCCTCCTCCGAGGGGCCCTAGTCGTACTTAGCGATGACGGAAGTCACCGAGGGCACCCCCGAGTTGCGCTTCACTGAAGCCTCGCAAATCCCTGCTTTAGAGGCGAGGTCACCGCGGCTCAGGTCCGCGCGCGGGCACCGGGACGCTGCCCCGGGAACTCTGGCTGCCGACCCCCGGGGCCTCTACCCAGGGCGCCCCGGCGCCCCGCCGCTCACCTGGATCCTGGACTCGGGGAGCAGCGTGAGCGCGGCCAGGCGCTCGCGCAGGTGGATGTCGGGGTACATGGTCCTGCGGAAAACCAGCTCCAGCAGATGCAGCTGCTCCGGGCTGAACGACGTGCGCTTGCGGCGCTGAGAGGCCGACGGGGCGGCCGCGCCTTTGGGGGGCGCAGGCGGGTCCAGGCCTGCGAGGGGCAGTGCAGAGGGTCCCGGGCCCCTCCCCAGGAAGCCGGCAAAGGCGGCAGGGGCCCCGCGATCCGGGCCGGGGCCTGAGGGGTTCACGGGGAGCAGGGCGGTGGCGGGGCTCGAGGACGGCAGGAGCGTCCCGCCAGTGTGCGCGGGCCGGTACACCGGGAACACGGCGCTGTCCCCGAGCTGGAACTGGCGGGACCCTGCCGCGGCCATCGCTGCCCGACTCTGGTGTGCCACGGAGCGGGGCACGTACTACGGTTATACGGGCCCCAGGGCCCAGGGAGGGACCAGGGTGGCGGGCGATCAAAGGGGTGGGCGCAGGGAGGCCCGTGGCTCTCCGGGTGTGAGCCCGCCCCTGGCCCCGCCAGACACCGGTGGGAATAATCGCTTCCGCTGTCCGTGGGATGCGGGGAGGGAGGCGCGAACTTGGGCCCGGACCCCCCTCCCGGCCCCTCCCCTGTCCCCCAGTCCATCCGCCCGCCAGCCCCGCTGCCGCAATCAACATCCCCGGGGACGCTTGTGCTCTGGAGGGGCGGCCGGGGAGCCTGACCGCCTAGGCCAGTGGGGCAGAGCGACCCCTCCCTCCCCCAGGGGTCAGGTCACCCACTCGGGGCGGGGGCCTTGGACCAGCCTATCTGTCGCAGGGCTTGACAGTGAGCCTTGCCCGCTGTCCCGCCTGTCGTCTTCAAAGGTATTTATTTACCCCCCCTGCTACGTGCTAGACCCTGGGCCAGGTTGGTCAAACAGCCGGCCCCTGACCTCCTCAAGCCTCCCTAACACATCCTGACTCGGAAGGAGGGGTTGCAGATAAAGGGACCTCAAAGGGAGGCAGTAAACTCACCCTGGGGAACGGGGTGTGTGGGGGGGGTGGCAACCCTTTTGCCTGGAACCTCGGTGTGGGCATAGGAATAAGGATTCCTTAGGCAGGCAGGGTTGAAAGTACAGTGACATTTAGCAGGGCATGATTTGGCCTTTCTGGAGGCCTCCAGCGGCACTCAGGACACATCCTGCTGGAAGGGAGGAGATGGAAGGGGCTCCAGAAGTTTCCACTCCCTTTTGCCTCTACCCTTTTGGCCTCGTTTAAGGGTCCCGTTTCATCTTAGAAAGCAGGAGCCCATTTCTCTCACTGAGGTCCATGAGGCAACTCTCTTCCACATCCACCATCACGCCCCAGGCACTTTGCTGCCCCTCCACCAACCTCTGGCAGCGGCTGTCACAGGATTCACTTGCTAGGAAGGGAAACAGGCGGTCCAGGGCGAGCCTCAGGAGAGGGACTCAGAAGACCAGGTTTTCTTGCTCCCAGAACCTGAGCCCGGATTTCACCAGCACCTTGCGGGCACCATCCTTTCCACAGTGCTACAACCTCGGGAAGAACGTGGGCGCTTTCGCCCTGGGTGGACATTCCAGCTGCCAAAGCTGGAGGGATTCTGAGTTCAATTTTCTCCTAGCGGGGTGGAGGTGTCAGGGACTGTCCGGAACTATCCCAGACTGTCCCAGACCCTGCACGGCCCCTGAGGCTCTAAGAGGCAACCTGATAACGCTCACCGCCTGCCTCTCCACCTACCCCAAGCTTCCATCCCTCTTTTCTTTCTTTCTCCCTCTCTCCTCCCTTCCTCCCTTATTCTTTTGCCTGTTCACTGGGGACTTTCAGGCAGGAGGATATGGGATGGGGGAAGACCCTCTATTTTTCTGTGCTCTTTCATCCTTTCATGAGCTCAAAAGCCATTTCTGAAGTGTCCCCATGTTAGGCCATGCTTTAAGTGTGTTTCTATAAATCAGGTCTTTCTGTCCCATCTTTACAGATCAGGAAAGAGTTCACCATCTAGATGGGCCTGCTGCCTCCAAAGCCACTGTGCCAGGCTGGCCTCCAGACACGACTCCAAGCTCACTGCTGAGTCCCCTGCCACCTCAGGAAGAAGGCAAAGCCCCCTGTCCTCCCCACTCCAGGGCAGGGGGGCGGTGTCCTCTCTCAGGCACATGGGCACATGGGGCTCCTTAGGTTCCCAGGAGCAGGCGGCGGTGATGGAGCCAGATCGCTGCAGACCTGAGTTCTGTTGCTGTAGTGACGAGGACCAGGAAGCCAGCCCCAGGAGGAAACCAGGGTTTGCTGGCTGCTGGCTGCTGGCTGCTGGCTGAGGTTTGACAGCCAGAGATGGCCCAGCAACCCAGAAGCTCTGCCAAGGGTCGGGAGTCACGGGGGTTCTCCAGCCTGTGTGGAAATTCCCGAGGCCTGTGGCCAAGCCTCACTCCTCCGCTGCTTGGGCTCGCTGGTGAGGCCCCAAGAGAGAGGGTCTGCTTTGCAGTAGGCCAGGAAAACGGACCTGCAGAGTCGAATGGATTAGCTGGCCACACATGGAAACTGCGGGTGGCCTGATGAGGCCGTCCAGCCAGGGACAACGACAGCCTTTCTCTGTCTTTTAAACTGGTGGTAAGAAATTCCAGCGTTCAGTTTGTGGCTCAATAATTATCCAAACTAACTAAACAAGCATTAAGTTTTTATGACTTTTCCTGAGAGCTTGTGCGGTATCATAATCTCTACAGAAATAAGATTTCAGCCTTTCCCCTTCTCTCTTCCTTTTGCTTAAAACGAAGTTTTAAAAATAACCTATAGTGGAAACCCAGAAATGGAATTGGGAATGAAGGGTTGGAGAGGGACTCTTTATTCCCTTTGGTGCAGCTTCATTATTATTTTATTAACTCATGTGCATGCATTAATGTTGTAAGTATTTTTAAAACCTAGTGTTTTGGTGACTAAATGCGATGTGGTATTCTGGATTGAATCCTTAGGAAACACTAGTGGGAAAATTGGTGAGATCTGAATTTTTTTAAAAAAACTGAAGCAGAGGGTACAATGTCATAGATCTGGAAAGAGAGATTACTTCACCCCGGGAATAGATTTCCAGTGCTCTTCGGGTTTTCCTCGGTGAGGGTTAGCAAGATGGGAGCCTTTGCTGGTCTGCAGAAGCTCTGACAGGCACGCTCACTCAAAACTCAGCTTACCTTCCCACTTCTCTTTGGTTTGACAGACACCTATAAAATCATAACTGGTTTGCACTGAATGCAATTTCTAGATTCCTTATTCAATTACCCTGCCACAAATGTACAATGAATAATTTGTTAATTCTCCTATACCCGTATCCCAAATTGGAAAATGGAAAGAGCCCAATTTGGGGCAATATCTTAAAAAGCAATTATTGCAATGTACTTTCCCCAAATAGATAATCTGTGAAATTGAAGTACATTTCAAATTGGCTCTATAAGTAGTTTTTTTTTTCTATCAAAGTAAGCCAGTGTGCCAGTTTCAGGACAGCCAGATGAAGTTCAGGGCTAGCTGAAGACCCTGTCCCTGAGGTCGGAGGCAGGGGTCTCCTCAACAGCACCTGGGCTCACTGGCTGCCCACTTGATTTGCTTTGGCCATTGTTGTATTTGGCCTCTCTATTGAAATAGGTACAAGGGGAAGGTTAGGGTAACATAGAAGACAAGGCTCAAAGATGCTTTCCGCAAAATGGGGAAAGGCCAGTAAGTACAAGTAAAAAAGCAGTAGAAAAGCAGTAAGCTTTAAAAAGAAAAAAAAAAGTGTTATCTGGAGCACCCCAGGCTGGGGAGGGTGGAGCCATTCGGGGCTACTGTCCTCTTCTGTACCCTCAGCATTTCCCACTACATTTCCCACCACGGTTCCTGGCTCCCCCAAATCTCTCAGGGGCCTGCCTTTCCTCTCTAAGTGCTAAGTACTCTCTTCCCCAGATCTCTTTGTTGTTTGAGTTAGTCCTTCTGTGCTGCCCTGGCCCTGGCTCAGGAGCCCTGGCTGTTCATTAAAAAGAGAGCCAGGAAAGGCAGCCCAGGGGAGTCGATGGCTCTACTTCTTTCACCCTGAGATCCCGGGGCTGTCTGCCCCTTTGATCCTGACCTTGGCTTTGATTTCATCTCCTCTCCTGCCCAGGCCTCTTCAGACTCCGAAGTTTATTTCAGAACCAGTGGTTGCAAGAGATTGAAAGACAACACCCCCCCAAAAGGCATTGATGTGCCCGGAAAGTGCTACATGTTAAGAAGCTTCTGTTTGTGGTTTAGTGAAACCCCATATACATTCAAATAACAAACACAAAATAGATCTTGAACCCAACAGGTTGAGTTGCTTGTGACTCCTTTCCTTCTTTCAATTTTTTCTACCCAAAGCTTCCGAGTAGGGAAGACCCCCCCCCACCCTGGGTGAGCCTTTATATCATCATCTGGCAAATCACTCTCTTTTCTGATAATTTTTTATATGGAGATACAAAGAGGTATTTAATTGGCATAAAATCATACACTAGGTTTGAATGCTAGAGTCTCACTTGTATGGTTTCAATAGATCTTCGGGTCTGTTTTCAAACCAGGCAGTCGTAACTCGACCTGTGTGCCACACGTAATAACGCTGCAGCATTTGCAAGTGGTCCGTGTCCAAAAGGGACCTTTCGCGCTTACTATAAAAAGTTTCTTTAATGTTGTCCCTTGACGTAAACCCCACTTCATTTGATAGCTTCGTTCTCTTCTAACCACACAGCGAAGCTAACTCTGCTTCAGGAGCTCTCCGACTTTCCCGGGGGGGGATGTAACGTATTGAATGAGTGTCTATCACATATCTTCCATGAGGCCCCACTGAACAAGAAAAAGGAAAGAGAGAGGCGTCAGAAGAACACAGCATCTGCCAATACCTGTCCTGTCTGCCCCCAAATAATTTATGAAAGTGTCAGCTGATACCCAGAGTAACCTAAGATCAATTCTGGACTCTGTGTCCCAGTCAGCATGGCCTGGGTGGGTATTTTCAAAGATTGCCTTGTGCTGGACATTCGAAGCCCACCATGGCTGAGAGGCCCCTGGACGTGTCAAACACCGCCCTGAACTGGCCCAAGCAAACACAGATTCTTGGAGGCCAAAGGATGTAATAGGGCGCTCTCAAATAGATTCTCATCCATTTTAGCGTATGCTGATGTGGAGGGTTAAATAAATGGTCCCTGTCTCTCAGGTGATTGGGCACTTAGCTTTCATAGTAATCTGACCTTCCAGCACCCGTTTGCACAGAAGAGGAAGTGACACTGAGTGCCAGCTCCGCACCAGGCACCGTGTCTGGGCTGGCATAGCTAGTCCTACCCGAAAACCTGAGAAGTCTGGAATACTTAGTCATATCTGAAAATGACAAAACTATTAGACGCTACAGAGGTGGCACTCTCAAACAGGACAATCTGAGGACCAATAAGGATCATAAAAGCAATAGATTGAAACACATCAGATACATTAAAACCCATGAGGTCACGGTGATCATTGAGAAACAAAAACCGCCATCTCTGGAAGGTTCTAGGGAACAAGCCCTTTATTCTGGCGAGCAAAGAAGGAAGCAAGCATTTATCCTGCCTTTTCTATATGACTGTAACAGGGTGAACTGCTTGATAAAGAAAACTTTCTCCTTATAGAAGTGTTCTGCTGATAAATGCAGAAGGCGTGATGGAGTCAGAATATGCCCATTTTGCAGCCTCTAATGAAATCGTGAACCTAAGCAGTGGTCCTTACTGCCTTGTAGAAATATACAGCACACAGCAGGAGGAGCCCACCTCTGGGCCCTGGGCAAGAGGGGGTGGGGGGACACAGGGGTCTTCTCCCGGTGGTGTGACCTGAGGAGCCCACCCCAGGAACTTTCTCGAGTAGGGAGGACCGCCTTTGGTTCACAGCAGCCCGAGACCCTGCTGTTGCGAGTTCTCCATGTTGCCTACTGCAGGCCTGACCCAGGACTGCCTGGAGGTCCCGGGGGGAGGGGCAAGGGGCGGGGCCTGTGAGGCACTGGTGGCTGCAGGCCTTTGCGAGTTGGTCTCTTGGAGCCTTTCCTCCCCGTGGGTGGCTCCGTGGGTGAGTGGTGACTGGAGGAGGAAATGGGCCCAGGAGGCTCAAGGTCCCTGGAATCAGAGCTCTCTGACCAGTCCGGGGCTTGCGCTCCCCCTTTAGGCCATCCCTTCCCTCTCCAACCCCACTGGTCCACTACCACCCACTACACACTCCGGCTCAAAGCTACTTTGGTCCCTTCTCCTGATACTCTGTCCACATCCTGCCACCTTGCCAGACCATGTTCAGGGCCTCTGTCTCCTGCAAACCACAGGTCTCTCTCTCTCGGGGGGCGGCCCACCCGCCCTCAGCTGCCCCTCACAGTTCCGTGGTTTCCCAGGCATTTCATGGGAGTCCTAGTTTCTGTAGAAATCAGACGTAAACCACAGAGAAAAGGAAAAGAGCCGCAAATAAATCTGGTGGCTGCTCTCAACTGAAGGTGAAACCTTCATGTGAAACCTTTTCTGTGTGTGTATATGTACCTGTGTGTGGGTCCACACACATGCACACATGTGGGTATGTGCTTTTTATATGTATAGTTAATATACATTTCATGTCTATGAAACTAATGTTTCCATAACCTGAATATAATTTCATTGTGGGTATGAATATGTAATATTAGTTTGTCCAAACCACCCCCCCCAAGAGCCTGGCACACGAGAATATTGTAATAGGCTCTCAGTGTGAATCAGATTGATTCATTGGACAGCTGACAACCCAAAATCTGTGGGTATGCCCCCCTGTGGGGAAAGGGGGTGGTTGAATGCAGAGAGGGGCTTTCACAGTTCCCTTTTCATGCTTTTAAAGTGTCTGTATTTATTGTATGGCAGTCATTCTTAAACTCTCGAAGTCTGCCACGCATTCTAGGTTTGGCAGGACTTAGGATGTGCCCTGGAAGCCAGTCCTGGGAAGACCCCACTTTGCCGGAGTGGGACCTGCTCAGAAAGCGTCCGAGGGTGGGGGGGGGGGAGGAGACGGAAGTCGTTTATTTCACTTCAAGAAGGGCTGGGGTGAGATCTGGTCCGAGCTGGAGCCTTGGGGACAGCCTTTGTCTGGGCCCAAAGAGGTTCTGAAAGCCCTTGGGTCAGGAGAGGATCAGAAGCCTGACCCTGCTGGAGCCTCCGAGAGGAGTGAGGTTGAGTGGAGAGTGTGGCTGGAGGACCAGGGGCATCTTGTACTTGGGGGTCCAGGAGGCACCTTGAGTCTGCAGTCTGGAAGGGTGGATCCAGGCTTCCAGCTCGGGATGGAGAGGGGCTGGCTGAGGCTGTTTGGAGAGCATCCTTCCCGGCCTCTGAAAGGCCTCTCCCTGGTTTAGCCCCACGGCTTTTCCAGAGCCATGCCTGGGTGCCGGTTCACAGCCCGGAGCCAGACCGGTGGCACACACAACCCCATCTGAGGGACTCTCCCTTCCTCCCACTCAGTTGCCGGCGTTTCTGACCTGAGCTAGGTGGCCTGGGGTTCTGTCCCATATAGCAGTGTGGGTGTGGACCCACAAACAGAGCCCTGACCCCAACACTAGGCCAGGGGCTTCTGGGGAGGGGGCACAGAACTCCCAGCAGTCCTCCTTACACACCCTGCCTTCCAGACTGGATCCCTGTATCACTGTCTCCGTCCCTGGGACACCGACAGAGGCCGAGCCCTGGCACCAGCCCGGGGTGCTTAACACGGGTGCCAGCGCCCAAGGCTCTGGCTGCCTCCGTTGCTGGTGCACTGCCTGAGGGCAGGCCGTTCCCACCCTCTCAGGGTCAAGTCCACAACCCAGGCTGGGCACAAGCTCTTGAGTTTGTCTTCTCTGTCGTCCCTCATCAGCTGTCTCTGAGCTTTGCTTTTCTCGCCTGCAGAATGTGCCTTTGAGGAGCCGAGGAGAGCACCTACGACAGGACTTTTAAAGCTGGCTAGCCCATGCGAGGCCCATGTGTGTGCAGTAATGAACACCGAAGTAATGAACGCCACAGCACACTGCCCTCAGAGCATCTCCGTGATCCTCAGGACGTTCTGGCGGTGCTGCGGCTTGAGTGAGGGACCCTGGGCTCTGTCCACACCCCTCCCACCCTCCGGGGTCCGCACCTGGCCGGGCTCCTGGCCGACACCCATGCTGCAAGTCTGTCGCATCTCACTCACTGCTTTGCAAAGTCAGTATTTTTGCAGGTGTGCTCATCTCGGATCCCATTTGGCCTGTGAGCTCCCGGTGAGCAGGGTCCCAGGTGTGTGCTGAACTCAGGGACCAGCTCCAATGGTGGCGGCACAGGCCTGGCCATACAAACCAGGTGTGAGCTCCCAAGGGTGCCAAGGTGAGGAGAACAGCATCCTTGTACGGTGCCGAGGCACTAGAGATTACAGGCCCACGTCCATGCAAGAGCAACTGTCTGGGTCAGCATCTCTTTCTAGAAGGCTCTCAGTGGGGTTTCTTGCAGGCTCTGCAGGTTTCTGTCAACTGATTTATCTCAAGAGGAACAGGGAGGGATCCACCGGGGCACCTGACAGCGGCTCCCAGAAGCCTCAGCTTTGCCAGCAGTGAAATGGGGAAGGTGGTACCTGCCTCCCACCTTCTTCCCGGGCTCTTTGATAGTTGAAACTTTTCACGGCCCTTTAAAAGGCTCAGATGAAAGGCACTGATGGGATGAAAGGGTCTTGGGGCCGCATTAACTTTCTGAAGCCTTGGAGAAGCGGCTGGAGGAAGTGGTCAGCTGACAGGTACTTGTGAAGCCGCCCAAAGGTGAGGCCGCTGGGGAATTAGCATGCCAATGAGCCACACCTAGGGCGCGAGGGCCCTGAGGGGGACAAAGATCTGTCATTTCCCTGAGGAGGTGGCCTGGGCTAATGTGCTGAAGAAACTGGGCCCAAGGGGTGGAGGCTGAGCCTCAGTTTCCTGGTGTGTGGTGGAGGAAGCTGAGAGCAGGAGGTCCCCAAACTTGGCTGCACATCATAATGGCCTTGGGAGATTCTTAAAATACTGACTCCAAGCTGCACCTCAGAGGAAATAAAGTCTGAGCCTCCAGGTGTGGGACCCTGGTGTCAGAAGTTTTTAAAACACCCCAGGGGATTCCAAAGTGCCTGTGTAGTTTGAGGACTGGAATGGAGGATTTCTAGAATTCTCTGAGTCAGTTGCTAATCAGAACACACTTTCCCACCATGTGAAGAGTCTCTCTGGGAGAAGCCGGGCATTTGGAAACGCAACCTGCACATCCGAGTCTTTTGAAGCACCTTCTGTGTGCAGAACTGTTATGAATATATTCCCCACCACTGCTCCATTGCGCATTAGAAGACAGGATAGGGCGGAGCTGGAATCCATATAAAACCTTTTTTCCAGTCTCCTCCTTGACCCGCTCTTTTTTTAAAAAAAACAGACTTGCCAGTCGATTATCCCAGGAGGCTAATTGGAGCTTTCGATGTTTTCATTTCTCCTGACCCTCTTTAGTGGAAACCACTGACAACAGCCAGCGGCCAGGAGAGAGGAGGGGTGGGAAGGAGCCCCAGTCTCAATCACCAGAACTGGGAGGGGTTCGAGCTCTCGTCCGGCTTTTCTCTGCCTGGGAGACTCCAGATCAATACTTGTGCCGGCCAGGACGACTTGGAAGGACACGGGTTTCAGATTCCCACCGTGACGGAGCTCTGGGCCTGCCCCAGGACCCTGGGCGTGCAGAAGGAAACTGTAGTGCCTGAGGATAGCAAGGATTCTCTCCTGACCGAACTGTAGTCAGGCTCTGGAACCTTCTCCTAGGCCCACCTGTGCACTTCCTGGTGAAATCCAGTTTTAACAAGAACCCCTTAACCTCCATAACTGATCCAATTCCTCATCCTCCACCACCCCGCAATGATGTCTGACCACTCACTCTGGCCCGTCTTCAGCAAGAATCCTATTAGATCACTTTAGCCACAGCCCCCACTATCCCGATGGAGTTTTAGTAGTTTTAATGTAATTTGACTAATCACCTCTCAGTAATTTACCATCCGCTGTCCCCCACCCTGCTGCTTGGCTGTGAAATCTCACTTGCCCATGCTGTACTCGGGGTTGGGACCAATCTCTCCCTCCCCTGCAGAATTCTATGGTAGCGGCCCCTATGTCTATCACCACAGTCCTGAATAAAATCTGCCTTGCCACCTTTAACAAGTGTCATTGTTTCTTCAACACAGAGTCCACTTCAGAGAGGAGAGGGCCTCAGGGGTCTGACAAGTTCCCACCCACGGTGCAGGGGCCTCCGGATGCAGAGTGGCACCCAGGCCGTCTGCCCCAGGCTGCTGAGGGAAACGGAGAAAGACTGAGTGCTGTGTGGGACAGAGGTGACAGGTAGAGGTGGCTACATGCCCAGCAGGTGCTTCATTGGTCCCACCACCTGGCTCGGGACTGTGCGCATGTTCTTGGGGGTGTTCACCCTGGTCCCCTCCCCCTGACACAAGAGCAACTATAGCTGGGCTTACCGAGCAGTTCAAAAATTGTTAGGTTCTTATTATTTTTTAAAGATTTTATTCATTTATTTGCAGAGAGAGGGAAAGGGAGAGAGAAAAGCATCGATGTGCAAGAGAAACATTAGTGGGTTGCCTCTCACACCCCCCCAACCAGAGACCTGGCCTGCAACCCACGCATGTGCCCCAACAGGGGGCCGAACCTGTGATCTTTCAGTTTGCAGGCCAGTGCCCAATCCACTGAGCCACCAGCCAGGGCTGCTTTTGAAAAATAAAATAGAGAGCTGTCACCTGGCACACAGCCCCGTGTGTGTGCCAAGGGGGTAGGCATGGCTGGCATACTCTTGGTACTTCTTCTAAGGTGCTTTATTAGAAGGGTATTAATTTGATTAGCACCTTTCTATCTGCCTCAGCCAGAACCCTGCTGTCTGACACCTGGGAAGCCAACACCCTGTCCCTGCTCTGGGGTCCGCACACCACACTTTTTCTGGGTGTCAGGGCTTCCTACTGTGTGAAGATAAGCAGTGTGACTGCCCTGCAGAGCTCCGGCCTCTGGGGCCTCACCTGGCTGCCCTGGACCCAGTGTTCTTCTGGGCCGGTGTCTCCCCTCCAGGCATTTCTGCTTTCCTCAGCCTTGGGGACAAGGGCCTGGTGATCCGGGGGTGGGGCCAGGGGCACAGGATGCCCTATCTGCCCCAGTCCGTTCACCCAGTTTCCCATGTCCCACTGGATGGTCGTCTGCAACCATCTGCTTTAACACACCCTACACTGTTTGCAATTTCAAACATCACCCCAGCAGCAGCCATCCCATTTGCCATCCGCATCTGTAGTAGCTGCTGCCCAGGTGGTTCTGTGGACAGGAGCAAGCACCCCACTGCCTCATTACTGTCCCGGAAGTCATGCCCAGACACCCCCAGCTCTGTTATTAACCAGCAAGTGTCATAGAATGAATAACTTCACTCTGAAAGCTGTAGGGGGATGTTAACACCAGCCCCTTGCTCTGTCCTACGCATATAGTAAGTGACAAATGAAACATCATAAATGCATGTGTGGAAATGGTCGAGATTTTCAGGTAGAAGAGGGAGACTGCAAAGGTCACATTTGCAATAACCTTGTCACTTAACCTGCTCTTCAGGGATTGTGGGGCTGAGCTCTGTTGGTGCAGTGACTTTAATTCTGGAAATAAAGGTCAGAAAGAAATGCTTACAACCTACTCACCAAACTTAGTCACTGAAATAGGCGTTTATTTAGTATCTACTCTGTCACAGATACTAGGAGGGGTAGCGGTGACAGTAGCAACAGCAGCTGCCACCTCAAAAACTCCTACAATAGGCTTTGAAAAAAAGATGCATTATTTAAATACAAGAGTAGTAGATTATTTTTAATATAAGATTCATGTATTTTTAATGAGAGAATACACAATAGAAAAAGTTTAAAAACTAGCTATAATCTTCCTTTCCAGATAATCCTCAGTGATATTTAAAAAATAATGTCCATATAAAATTAGAAATTTCACAACAGTACAGAAAGGTAGAAAATGAAGGTTAAGCCCTGGCTGGTGTGGCTCAGTGGATTAAGTGACAGCCTGTAAACCAAAGGGTTGCCGGTTCGATCCTCAGTCAGGGCACATGCCTGGGTTGCAGGTCAGGTCCCCAGTGGGGGTGGGGGGGCGCGTGAGAGGCAACCACACATTGATGTTTCTCTCCCTCCATTTCTCCCTCCCTTCCCCTCTGTCTAAAAATAAGTAAATAAAATCTTTTTTAAAAAATGAAGGTTAAAGCCTCTCTGATTTCTCTCATGTATACTGGTTTCTTTAGCTATACAAATATTTTAACCCAAAGGACTCACGCCGTAAACGTGACTCTCTGCACCTTGATTTTCTACTGCAGTAACATATTTTTGTGATCTCCCCATATTGGGGCACCTTTATAATTAAAAAAAATGTTTAGAAGATCTTATTTATTTTTAGACAGAGGGGGAGAGAGGAAGAGAGAGGGAGAAAAACATCAATGTGTGGTTGCCTCTAGTGCACCCCCTAGTGGGGACCTGGCCAGCAACCCAGGCATGTGCCCTGACTGGGAATCAAACGGGCAACCCCTTGGTTCACAGGCCAGGGCTCAGTCCACTGAGCCACACCAGCCAGGGCGAGACATCTTTATTAACAGCTGCTGGAACGCCATCGCATGGACGCACCCCGAGGTATGTTGTTGTTCCTTGTCGCTGGGCACTTTGGTTGCCCCTGTTTCTTCTGCTATAAGCGCTGTTGTAATAAAATAGCCCTGTGTTTGCACCTTGGTGCCCTTCTGAAGGACTCAGAGCAGCCCTTGACAAACAGACTGAATTCAGATCTCATCCTCGCCTGGCCAGGCAAAGCCAAGGGGCCTGGGGAGGTGACTCCATCTCTCAAAGAGCGGTCTCTGCTGGGCTGGGCCAGGAGGGCGCCCCTAGGAAACAACGCTAAGACCCTCAGTGGAACCGGGGTTCACAGTGGCTCTCTGGGGGGCAGAGTTCTGCATGAGTATGTTTTCTTCGTACTCATCCACGTCGACAAAATTTTCTATCAGTACAACGAACATGCATAGGCTCCATGTGCAGCAGCTCAGGTGCAGGGGAGGAGCTGCGCTTTGTCACTATGTTTTGGAGGTTTGGGGATAAGATTTTTCTTACCTCCTTGCTGACTCAGGATTCTGGAAGTCTTCGGCAAAAACTATAAAAGTACTACTAATAAAACAGCTGGCACTGGTGGAGGTTTCTTCATTTCACAGAGAAAGATCTCTCTCTCTCTGTTACTTTAAAAGGGAGGTGAGGATGATGTTCCGCTGGAGTCTGTACACTGGGGAGTTGGCGGGCCAGCGTTGCCACTGCACATGCGCACAGACGCGAACACGAAAGTAATCAGGCTGTCTCTGCGTGTAACAAGCACGGCGAAAGGACAGCACGTCGTTCTACTGCGCTGGGTTTCTAGTTTGTCTCTGCGGTAGGTCCTGGTCAGCTGGAGCACCCCCCAAGCCCCCAGAAAAATCATCTTCAGGGCAAAAAGATGTTGATCAGGATCTAGTCCCCCAAGCAGTATCTATTTTATTCCCTTATATATACATCCGCCACCCTATCTGTCTCGCTCCAACCTCCTTACTGCATTTTTGTTGACACCGGTCGTTTATTATCACCCATCCCTCAAGTTATATTTACAGTTGAGCGGAATTGGTACGTGGCGCAAATCGGCTCAGCTGTTAGTGTCCAGAAGTCACATAGTCCCCACTGTGCTGAAATTCTCTCTCCGGCTTTGGGGAAATAATTAGATGTTAATTTAAACAGACACGGAGGATGTTTCTGAGACGAACATAATGCCTGATTCTCATTTGGTAAATGGCTTTGTACCTCTCAGCACAGTAAAACATATCTTTGGAAACTGAGAACAACTGAATATTTAAAACAAAAACAGAAAGTCACACATACTAATCACACAATAGATCAACTGATGCATTGAAATTCTCAGTGCATCAGTGCACCAAAAGAGATTTTCAGTGAGGCTTGTCATTTCAAACAGGGGAAAAAATCCTAAAAGGTGTAACCTCCTCACAGGGCTGTGAAAGCTGGATGCTCTCTGTTATTCAGCAGACGTGGGCTGGGCATTTCCTGCGTGTCAGGGAATGTGCGGGCCCTCCAGCACCACTGAGGGTCAGGCCGAGGAGGCCCTGAACGTGGGAGAAGCACCCCTCCTCGAGTCAGGAAAGCTATTGCTGTCTCCTTGACAAGCTTCTCCCCCAGCCTCAACTCCCCTTTCCCCTTTCCATGTAGCTGCACTTCTTGCTCTTGCTGCTTTTTGATTTTATTAAGACTCAGAAATGTCCCTCCTCCAGGAAGTCTTCCCAACCTGCACCAAACAATTGTATCGCCCCTTTCTAGTCATCCTGTCAGCATGTGGGGGCCCAGTTTCCAGGCTTCCTATTCGTTTGCACGGGCCAGTTTTCTGGTGCGTTCTCACTCTTCTGGAGAGCGACTCAAGGAGATGGAAAACAGCACCCCTGAGCCACCACCAGGATCCTCTAGGAAACCTTGGTCAGTCCTCCGCTTGGCCACCAGGGAGCTCAAGCACATGGTGGGTAGGCTAAGGAAAGTCACACTGTGCCAGTGAGAGAGAGTGTGGAAGGAAGTGCTGGCTCAGAGTCACAGGACCAGTGAGTGACAGAGCCATCCCGGAAGTCAGGCCTCTGGCTTTAGTTCTGTGCTCTTCCAAGAGCAGCCCTCGAGTACACCCACCCAAGCGAGGGCATATCCAGAACCGGTGGGGCCTGAAACTTACTGAATTATGGGGGTGGGGGAGGGCAGTTCCTTAAGAAAAAGAATAGAAAATTAGGTACAAACAATTAATGTTTATTTAGAATGAGAAATAAAACCACAATGATCACAAATGTTAAAAAAGCTGACTAATACGACAAAACTCAAAAGACAGTAATAATAACAGCTATTATTAATTATTATTATCATTATTTGACTTACATGTCTCTACTTTTATTTATTTTTCCTATATTTTTTTGGCTGCATACACCTTGGTCTCCATATGATATCAGTTCCATGATTTAGTTTTCTATTGAGAGGATAGAAAAATAATTCAGTCTTCTTCTAGCATAGTTAATCAAATTTTGGGTTTAATATACATCACTTAGAAAAGTTTCATCATCCACAGCGTCTTTCCTGGGGCACACCCACCCAGAGCTCCAGCTTTTGTCCTGGCTCTGCAGCTCCGGGGCAGATGCCCCCATCCCTCTTCCGCCACCCAGGAGACGGCCACCGAGCCTGGGATGCGAGGCTGGCAGTCCCAGGAGTACCGGGCCTGGAGAGTGAGCCCATCTCGGGCAGCGCTACCGCCGCTGGCCAGCAGGTGGGGATAAGGGGTCCTGACGTTTAAGCACTGGTCTCAGAGCGGGAGGAGGCAGGCGAGAGGCAGACAAACAGATGGGGGACTGTTGCGAACTTGAGAGAGATGTCCCTCATGGGGAGACAGCCTCTGCTTCGCTCCAGGCCACTGCGGTCTAATACCAATGCCGGGCCACTGTCATCAAGTTTCGTAATTTTTAAAAGGTAACTCAGAAATCTGGATGGTTTTGCACTAAAATTCCAGCTTTTAAAATGCTGGCAACCAATTCAGATGTAAAACACTATAGAAGCCAACTCTTTTTCCTCCCCATTTACAGGCATTTATTTAGGTAAGAGATCATAAGGTACATTTTTTATAATACACATAAGGAAAAAACATTTAAATGCATACAAGATAAAATGGCAGGAGGTGACAGAACTTAGTGTTTATTTTTGGTTTTTTAATTAATTTATTTTTAGAGAGGGGAAGTGGGGGAGAAAGAGAGGGAGAGAAACACTAATGTGTGGCTGCCTCCCACATGCCCCTCACAGGGTATCTGGCCTGCAACCCAGGCATGTGCCCTGGCTGGGAATTGAACCGGCGACCCTTTGGTTCACAGGGTAGCACTCAATCAACTGAGCCACACCAGCCATGGGCAGAATTTAGCTTATAAATGAGACCATCAATAGCTAACAATTCAAAGTGTACTTAAAAGTTGGAGACCATGCTTTACAATATTTTCTAACAAAAATAAAATTTTAGGCTTTTCAAGAAAAACATCACTTAATAGTTTTTGAAATGATTTTATAACAGATTTTATAACAGATTCTGGACACTGTCATACATGGACATGAAAAGTAAAAAATGTCAAGAACTTTGGCAAGCAAAGTGTTATTAGTCCACAGCAGCTTGTAAAGTTTACTTTTTTATGTAAAGATTCTTCCATTTACACTTTTTATTTTTATTTTTATTGTGTTTTTTCCATTACCATTTATTCCCCCATACCCTCTGCTACCTCTTCTTCCCTTTACATTTGTAGTTGTTACAGGAACAAAAAGAAACTAACATGCCAAATATATTTGAGGAGTCTGTAAGCTATATAGCAAAACTGCTTACTTTTAAAAGCCTATAATCTATGAAAATACGCACCACACAGCATTATAGTAACTGAGCAAATGTAGACCAGGTGATTGTTAAGTCTTCTAAATAAAACATTTGGCCTAGGGGCTGAGAGACCTTGTACGCCAAGTGAGAGACACTACTGGGCACACTTACCTGTGAGCCCCCAGAGTATAACGGCTCTTCTGCATTTTAACACAACATTGTACATGATGGCGGCCAGCGTTTGTTAAACACTCACCGTGTGCCAGCCAGGACCTTTTCTAGGTGATTTCCCTGTATTCACACATCAGGTCTTCTCTACGACCCAAGGAGTGGATGCTATTGTCATCACCGTTTTACAAGAGAGGAAACAAAAGTTAAGTAACCTGGTCAAGGTCAACGCCCTGGTAAATCCATTCCAGCACTGGCAGCCCCACCCTAACATAGGGCTTCTCACATGGTTTCATCTACTGGACCATGACACCTAGACACCACAGCCAGTGTCTGGAATACAAGGCACTCTTCAAATGTACAGTGAGCTGAACTGATATTGCATGTAGTAGATACAATTATACCTTCATTCATTCACTCAGTAAAACATTCAGAGTGCCTACCGTGTTTCCTGTTCTGTGTGAGGGACCATGGGAGTCCAGGGGCATGGCCTTTGTCCCCCAGGTACGCACGCTCAAGGAGCAGAAAATAGTGATCACTGCTAAACTGTACCGCATTACTAAATAATACTAACTGCAAAATTTTACCGAGCGCTGCTATTAATTCACCAGATAAAGCAGGAGACATATAATTAACCCTGGTCTCTGTCTGATGCTCTAACAGCATTTCCCAAGGCAGATGAAAATGTGTGGAGAGAACAAAGGGAGAGGGTGATTTTAGGGAAGAAACTTCAGAGAGCATTTCGGAAATGGTAATACTCCTTCTGACAGCTGAGTGAATGGGATGAAGCGTAACTGAAATTCACGCAGCAAAGATGGTTGGTTGAAAAGTGCTCTCTTTTGTATAGGAACAAACTGGGGGAAGATATTTGAAAGGTTTCAGAAAATAAACCTTTTTGCTAACTCTGCGTGCCTCCTCGCAGAGAAAAGACCAAAGTATGGAAACACAGGCAGGTTCTCTGAGCTGTTTATGGAAGTCAGGTTCTGTTGTGACAAGCACATTATGACAAATGTCTACTGAAAAGTGTTGGGGAAGGAAGGGATTCAGGAAGAGATTACAGAAGGGGTGGTGGATGTATTTGTTATCTTGATGGTGATAATGGTTCCACAGGTACACGCGCATGTCAAAACCCATCAAATTGTAAACTTGGAATACTTGCAGTTTATTGGATACCAGTTATATCTCAATGAAGCTGTCAAAAAAGTTTCCTAGACTCGTTATTAAAAATGTGGTCTATAAATATCTGTCGCAGCCCAGAGAGCTTATCAGAAACGCAGACTTTCAGGCCTCTCTCCTGACTCCTTTCTGAGTCACTATCTGCAATTTAACAAGACCCTCACCACGTGACTGTCATGCACATTACAGTTTGATCTTTTATTGTAGTGAATGTCTGGAATTCATTTCTCACACTGCGTTGTTAAAGGGAAGCTATAGTCCCTAATATTTTTCAGGTCAGTAAGAGCAACTACCTACAGGACATTCCTTGATAGTTCTATTAGAAGAAGATTTCAATGTTTGATCTAGAGGACGAGCAAAATTTTCAAGAATATTCAAAATGTACCCCGACTGGTGTGGCTCAGTTGGTTGGGTGTCATCTCCCAGAGCAAAAGGTCGCTGGTTCAATTCCAGGTCAGGGGACATGTCTGAGTTGCAGGTTTGGTACCTGGTTGGGGGCCGTCGATATTTCTCTCTCACGGCAATTCTTCTCTCCTCCTTTATCCCTCCCTTCCCCTCACTCTAAAAGTAAATGAATAAAATCTTAAAAGAATATTCAATATGTTAAATTCCATAAGAATAAAAAAAGCCAATGATGATTGGTTTATCCTGTTTTACCTGTCATTTTCCCAGGTGTATTCTATAGCTTTTAATATTCATACTGTTTTAGAAAACATTTTTTTCTGATTACAAAATAAATGCTTAAGTAGGAGACTTGGGAAATAGAATCTATAATTCCATGAAGTATTGTATTTTCCCATCTCATTTTACCTTCAAACGTTATTGAATACTAACAGTAGAACACTGAGCTAGACACAGCCAGGTAATATATTTATGACTTGGAGGTTAGGCCTTGTAATATGCATATTTTAAAACTAATTAAAGCTAAATCTAAACATTGGAGCTATGTGGAAGGAAGTCACTTGGCTTGGAGTAGTAGAATTAGTTTGGAGTCCCCTCCGACTAGAGGTGGGATACCATAAATTAATGAAGCTTAAGCTTCAGGCCCCTCACTTACACAGGCCCCTCCAAGGACCCTGGAGGAGCACTAGCAGTATATTCACTTGGTCAAATGTTTCTGTAAAAGTTTCTAAAGTAAGACGTTTAAGACTTCTTTCTTTCCATTTCCTGCCCCCCCCCGCCCCACCCCCAACATTAGGTGGTATAGGAATGGCCATGGGCTTTTTTGGGATCTGGCTAAAGGGACAGTGATTGAATTAGGGACACGTTTAATTGGGGTTTACTGGCATGCATTGATGTGGTTTGCAGTCATTTCCGCATACTGGGAAACGATTGCTCTCCGTGGGCGTAGGACTGGCTTTCTGGGATACACCTACTGCCCATTACACCGACTCAGCCAGCACCCTGTCACAAAGGTGCAGGGCCGGAGGGCAAAGGAGCTCTGTGGTGGCTGGCACAGGAAACGCATGGGTAGTAGAGGAGAAACAGTGTTTGAAAGAAAGGGAAAATTAGTCCATAGAAAATCCTTCCAACCATCAGAAGTAAAAAATTACAAGTGAAGGACCAGTTTCCTCAATGCCTAATCTAAAAAGCCTAACCTAAAATGGAGATTTTCACTCATCGGTAAGCTGCCTGGTAATGTCATATATACATTTATAAATGCACCATACTTATTTTTGTTTTTATGTGAATCATGCTAAGTGGAATATATTAGAATTCCTATTTATGGGACACAAACTTGTAGCTGAACCACAGTGAATCTGTCTGTATGTGAAGTCACGTGTTTTATTCATTTTACTGGATCAGACCTCCTCTTCCTGTAGCAGACAAATCTTGTCCAGATAAACGCTGGAGATCCAGTAAAAACCATACACAAGATTGCCATTGAAGCAGTAATGAGTTGTGAAGCTGAAACTTATAAACAATTAAAAACTAAGAAAACTGATTTTTCAGCACCATGCTAAAAAAAGACCAATCTATTTTCTTTATAGCAAACATTACCAAAAATTGTCATAGAAAAAGGTGATCAAAAGTATGCAGCTGAAAAATTTGGGGAAATGATCATAAATGGTGTCCTTAAGTCTTGAAACACAGGTGAATTTGCATAATGTCAAGGGCATTTTCAATCTTTAAAAAATAAAACGAAATAAAGATGTTTCTGGACTTTTGGGTGCCCTATAGAAGTGTTCCAGGCATTTGATAGAGATGTTATGGTTATTTGTCTGATGTTTGTGGGTTTACTTTTCAAAATGTCATCTGTGATTTCTTTCTCACTCGAAATACTTGCCTTTCCTAATTTTTGGCTTGTAATTTTTTTTAAAGATTTTATTTATAAAGAGGAAAAGGGAGGGAGAAAGAGAGGGAGAGAAACATCCATGTGAGAGGAGAAATACCCACGGGCTGCCTCCCTGCACGCGCCCCAACCGGGGACCTAACCCGCAACCCAGGCATGTGCCCTGACCAGAACCGAACCGGCGACTTTTGGCTTTACCGGACGACGCCCAACCAACTGAGCCACACCGGTTAGGGCTGCTCGTCATTTTTTGTATCTTTTTCCTAATGAGGGACACCAACTGTATGAGCCTGAGTATCTGCAAATCCAGTATCTGCCAGTTTACAACCAACGCAGAGAAGCCACTGAATTTCTCTGCTTCCTCAGTATCCTCTTTTTTAAAAAAGGTATTTGCCCTGAATTTCCTGACTTGCTGGGAAGACCATACTGAAACCGTGGTGTAAGAGCTACGACAACCAAACTCCCCACTGATGGGAAGCGCCCCTTCCTGGAGGGTAGGACGCTAGCCTTTACAGTCACCCTCCCTGCCCAAACAACATGCAGGGCTTGCCTGCCGCCGCCCTGCCGGACACCGAAACCCGCGGGACAGAGCGATGCGGCGGGGGCGGCGGCAAGGGCGTAGCCTGAGCCCTCGGGAGGAACAAGGGCCGGAGGCGAAGGAGAAGGTTCCTGTGACCCTCCTGAGCTGGGGGGCGTGGCGCGTGGTCGCAGAGCCCGCCCGACGGAAGGGGCCGAGGGGGCGGGGCGCCGGGATTCCGCTCCTTTCGCGGAGCGTTGCTGCCTTCTCAGCACCGGAAGTTCCGGTGTTGGTAAGTGGAAGTCAGAGGTCAGCAGGAAGTCGATACGTGGCCGCCGCCTGTCCCCGCCGAGGAGGCGCAGCAGCCGGAGATGGCGGCGGTGCTGAACGCTGAGCGTCTCGAGGTCTCCGTCGACGGCCTCACGCTAAGCCCGGACCCGGAGGAGCGGCCCGGTGCAGAGGGCGCCCCGCTGCTGCCGCCGCCGCTGCCGCCGCCCTCGCCTCCCGGGGCCGGCCGGGGCCCTGGCGCAGCCGGGAAGCAGCGGGAGCCCGGGGAGGCGGCGGCTGGGGGCGCGGCGGAGGAGGCGCGGTGGCTGGAGCAGCGCTGGGGCTTCGGCCTGGAGGAGCTGTATGGCCTGGCGCTGCGCTTCTTCAAAGGTGAGCCCGACCGGCCCTGCCCCGCCGCCCCTGCCCGGCTGCGGGAGCCCGGCGGGGCTGTGGCTCCCAGGGGGACTGGACCA
The DNA here is from genome assembly GCF_022682495.2 of Desmodus rotundus. NCBI lineage: Eukaryota > Metazoa > Chordata > Mammalia > Chiroptera > Phyllostomidae > Desmodus > Desmodus rotundus. The sequence continues at coordinate 11,664,231 of NC_071396.1, read as the reverse complement.
GTCTTACCCTCGCCGTACCGGGCCGCGCGGCCACCGGAGCAGGGCTCCATTCTTGGAGGTACCTGAAGTTTGTCACTACCAGCTTGGCCACTGGGTCTGGGTCACACCCTTGAGGGGCTTGGAACCTTGGTTTGTCCGAGTCCCGCCTCCCCGAGGTTACCGGGGCATTTTAACCGATTTAGCTTCTAGGGTTTCTGTGAGCCGGGATGTAAGAATGAGTCCTCTCTCTCCCAGAGGATCCCATTCTAGGATTTTTTTTTTTTAACCGTTGCATTCCTTTTTCTGTTTCCTATAGCTTGGCACATCACACCCACCGATTTTTACCCTTTTCCCGTAGTGGAAGAAGTCTTCCCACAGGTTCCTGCATACCTTTTGCAGTCAGAGGAACCATACACTCGAATAGGGTTTGATCTCCTTGCATTGATGTGGCGGAGAGGAGGACGTATTAAGCTAACACATCCCCTTCTGGCTTGTCAAACTCTAAAGGGAAGGGATACCCACTGTGTCCTAGTTAGTTCTAGAAGGTTAAAATTTTACTTTGTAAGCAATGTGCCAAGAGTGAGTTCTCAGAGTAAGATTTAAAAGTGCCCTCTGTGCTTCTCGCAGAATTAATTGTAAAGTGCCTTTTGCCTTAGAGCAAGATTGTGGTGTGTGGGTTTAATTGGGTGATTCACTTGGTCAAATGGTGGTCATACCTGTCACATGATCTTGTCAGTGGGAAAGGCTGCCGAGGGGCCGTTAGTTTGATCCTTAGACATAGTTAGATCTTCTGGGCCAGATGGGCAAGGAGAGACATCAACAAATGCAGCTTTAAAAGTGGTTACTAGGTTCCCTGTGGGTTCCAGAACAGCATGTTTACGACACTTTAACCAGAGGGAGTGTCTTTTGAAGTACATATTCTACCAGCTGAAGTTGAGTAGTTCAATGTAGTGATGCATGCAAACGTTATTTGCTTTTCCTCAAAATACGTTGTGCAAACTAATGGAAGTCTCTCTTTTTTTAATTTTCCAGAACAGTTGATCATTCCGCATTCATTGCACTTTGTGTTAAAAGCTCACCCTTGAAATATTCATCATCACGGCACAGTGAGCCCAGCCCTGCACGCCTTCCCTCGCTTGGGAAAGTAGAAACGACTAATGGGCTTTGGACCACTTGACCCTTGAATTTGGCATTTCCTGTAGTGATGATTTACTGTCACTTAACATAAAATTCTGGTGACTTCTGTATAATTCTTACAACTACATTTTACCATACATTTTTATTCCTGGAACTTATTTTTCCAGATTCAATAAGGTTAAAGTGTATTACAGCAGAAATGTGTAAGAATAGAAAAGAACCAACTTCTAACCCTAGCTTTTGCCACATGACTAACAACAACAACAAAAAAAATGGGTGACTTCATTTTCTGAGCCTGTCTTATTTGAAAGTAGAAGTTAATACCTTCTTTGAAAAATGAAAACACTAAGTAGTGTGCAGTAAACTCAACACTGCTTTGGGGTCAAGAAGCCCTGGATACCGCCTAGACAATTGCCTTTTCCAGATTCATTTTCTGCCCATTTATATATGTGGAGCTGGATTAAATGAAATTTGATGATTCAGATTTAAGATTTCCTGGTCTAAACCTAATATTTTGCTGAGTGGTAGGACTCCTCAGGGAACCTGTAATTTGAGGGTCTAGTTATCAGTGACCTTAGAGGGAAAAGCTACGTTGATAGGTATGGTTCACTCACTTTCTGAGTTAGGCTTTGAAAGCAATATCCAAGTACTTAAAAGGAGAAATAGCAGTGTAGCAATCAAAGCTACTTTATGCATGGATCATTACATAGCTAGCAGTGAAGAGGCTGTTGGTATATGAGATGCCTTTGGGGAAGGGGGGAAGGAAGGACCTAAAAGCAGTAAGAAGAATTATGGGAAGTGGAGTGGGTAATGTGTTGTTGACTTTGGTTTTTGGGGGGTTTTTTTGTTTTTTGTTTTTACTTTTAGAGAGAGGGGAAGGGAGGGAGAAAGAGAGGGAGAGAAACATCAATGTGTGAGATACATTGATCAGTTAGTTGCCTTTCACGCACCCCCTAACTGGGGCCCTGTCCTGCAATCCAGGCATGTGCTCTGATCAGGAATTGAACCAGCCGACCTGGTTCACAGGCTGGCACTGAGTCCACTGAGCCACACCAGCCAGGGCTATGGCTGACTGTGTATTAATTTGTGCATATTTCCCATGTAATATTTGGCATACTTACCAATACATCATTTCGTGGTTTTTTACTAGTGTTTCACAAGAATTAGAAATTACATTATACTTTATCTCCTGCTGTGGAATAAATATGGATCTTGAAAGCATGGATATTTTGCCATTGAAAATTACTTGGGTTGGGAATCAGGAAGCCAGTTTCTCATTCCACTCCTGTCGGAGTACTCATAGGCCATTATGTCTGCCACTTGCCCTTTTAATCTTAGAAAGGTAAAAGTAAAGTAATGGATGAAAATACAAGTAAATGTAAGTCAGCGTTTCACCACCTAAACTTCAGACATTGCTCAGTTTTGTGTGTAAAGTTTCATATTAGGTTAACGACATGAGTGAATAGTAACTTCCCTTTTGCTGGCCTGTAGGAATTCCGAGGCTGGAGGAGTTAAAGACCCAGTGACAACTGCAGGGCACTGTGGAGAATCCGGGGAGCAAATGCCATTCCAGAGGGTGGGGGAGAGGCCAAGAGCCAGGCTCAGGGCCCCGAGGCACACGTGTCTGGGAGATGCAGGTAGGAGGAAGTAGTGTGATGGGGGGGTACAGGGGTAAGCTGTCAGACTCTGGACCCACTGGAATGCCCTTGTAAATAGCCTTTGTGTCAGCACACAGTGAGGGGCCACGGCAGGTTTTTAGAGTGAGGGACAAAGTTGTTCAATTCTCTTCGGGAGACCGAGTTGGTTTTCTTACCTCTGGGTTAAGTATTAAGTCGGTTGGCTTTATGGTAGCCTTCATACTTTTTGGATGCAGTTAACTTGGGGAGTTGTATTTTGGTTTTGATAGTTCGTAGGGTGACTTTTTCGTCCTCCAACACTTTATTGCCTCATCTCATTAAGCTGGTAGATGGTCACATTAACTTAAAATTCCAGGGTAGTAATTGCCCGCAGTTTCTGAGCAGATGCTCACTAAAAGTCTGGGACCGTGCTGAGAGCTGTATACACTGTGTTTTGTTTAATCCTTCACAAGCCCTTCAGTGAGGGTGTTAGCTGGGCTTCTTAGCTGAGGAACGCACCCCAGGCCATTCGGTCATTGTCAGTAAGAGGCAGGGTCGGTCTGGTCTCTGTGATTCCAGACAGGTCTTCCCCCAATAGGAGATGGACAGCAGGTAGGGACCCTGGGTGCTGGTGGTGGTCTCAGGAAGGTATTTTAAAGTTCCTACCCTGTAGCCTTATCACATCTTGGAACTTACTTGATGTACAGGGTCCGGCAGACGTAAGGCCTGCTTGAGTGTGGTTGGTAGGGTAATGATATGAGTGTAATAATTTATAGTTTTAGATTGAACATTTCACCTAAAACATCCTATGGTGTGCTTGAGTGTGATATTGTTAGGTTGCAGAATTACATGCTTCTCATTTTGTAAGAAAAGATTTTGTAGTGAAACAGGGGGCGTTATTGGTACCAGAACCTGTATTTACTTTGAAAACTTTGAGGGCTAATAAAAAGCTTCATTTTGGATTTTACACAAGATCACTTTATTGAGAATTGCTTCAGATGTCTGGAAAAGTAAAGCATGACAGAAGCATCTGCTCTGAATTGTCAGGTAACAGTGCTGTCAGGTTTGAAATAGTCGTAGTGGGGGGGGCGGGGCGGGAATCCCCTCCAAAGGGCGGAAGTGTGTGCCCGGCAGAAACACTGGAATGCGGAGTCCCATTCCTGTGGACACGCTAGTGGACCTCGGGGAGGCCTGCCCTTCGCTAACCCAGCGATTGCTCTTTACTCTCGCAAATTAAAAATGGGCGTGCTTTAATTTCATTGGGGATTAAAGAGTGGTGAGACTCTGGTTGTCTTCCCTTCACCGTAATGCTCTTCCTCATAGACTGTGTGGTTTGGGGTTCCATTCAAATAGGAAAGGTGGGTGCTTTTTTCCCTTTATCTATTCGTTTCCAAAGCAATGAGTGTCCTTAACAGCCTCAAAAAGTGACAGTTTTTTAAATGTCATTTATGTACTCATGCTTTAAACATACTTGATTTTTTTTTTTAGCTCTTACTATTGATGCTCACATTGTAGCATCTTTAGAATGTGGGGGCCTTTTCAAATTGGCTCCTAAGTTCCTTTGACGTGACTAGTCGGTCGCCTTGCATGGCTTCCGCACTATCTGGTGTGATGAGCTGCCCCAGGTGCGTTTGTAGGAGGTGGGCAGGTGCCCCACATGCCCAAGGAGACTTGGTTCCATTTCGTGGGGCGTGACATGTGCCATAACCTGGGTGCTAGGAGCTGGGTGCCCATTGCTGGACTGGTCATTATCTCTAGGCTTTTGCAGCAGGTGGATCTGGGGCGGGGATGCAGAGGGAGTATTTTTGAGGGTGTGATAGGTAGAAGGAAGCTAGCTGAATTTGGAGGAACTTCAGTCTCGGACTCAGTTTCTGCTGTCTTGGCTGTTGATTTCACTTGGTTATATTACTGATAGCAAGGAAGTAGTCATCTGGTTGTGCTGAAACGGTTTCATTTCCTTTTGTCTTCCTTAAACGTAAACATCTACAAGAACTTTCATAAATGGCTCCATTAATGGTTTTTTTCTTTGCCTCAAAAAGTGACATTTATTCAAAGGAGAAAAAAAGGACAAGCTGTCCATCCCTCGGCTCCTGTCCCTCCCCTCCCACTCAGCCCCACAGGCTGGCCCCTGGCTGGGGTGAGTGGCGTGCCAGCCCCGCTCACATGAGGTCAGCAACGTTGAGGGGCATCTCCTTGATGGAGGTGTTGCAGAGGGTTTCGATGTCTCCCAGAGCCTTCTTGTCCTCTTCTGTCACCATATTACTAGCCACACCCTTGGAGCCAGAACGTCCACCCTGACCGAATCTGTGGTCATTGTTGATGACTAAAGAAACCCGCTGCACATCAGCGCCCCTGCGGCAACAAGAGGACGACTTCAGCGCCAGCGCGCGAGAAGAGGGCGCAGTCCGTCCAGAAGGAACCTGGAACTTAACGTGTAGGCGCCAAAGGAAGGCGAAGGGAATGACACGTGACCCTCTGCCCTGAAAAGCTGAGGCATGCCGGACTTTATTCCAAGTTGCTACTTTCCCCCATTAGTGTTTTAAAATACTGTACAGCTGTAATTTATTCTTTGGTAACATATATAATTAGTGTATGCTTCCTGGACTTAAGTGGCAGCCTTAGGTAATTTCAAGTTTAATTGTTACCGTGGAATATCTATTAAATTTTGAGCTTATTTTCCCCCTTCTTTCCTTATTGTCTTCCCCTTTAGACGTAGTGTATGCTAGTGTAGGAGGATGTACAAACCTCAGGGACGCGTGTAAGAAAGAAAATCATAGCCACCAACAGTAGTGATGCTTCACAAACATCTGATTTTTTAGTTTGCTAGGTTATATTCAGTTTGAGCTGAACTAAAATTTTCCTTTGAAGGCTGTATTCCAGGATATGTTTGTGTGTGTGTTTAATGTAAACGATTTTAACATTTGCCAGAGGCCTCCCATTCATTTACCGGGCAGGCAGAAAAACGCTCCTATTGTAAGCGGATAGCTTGCGGCACTTTCCCAAAGCGAGCACACTCGGTGACCGCCCCCTAGAAGGACGCCGTGTTTACTGTTAGCGGTCACTAACGTGAGGGCGGCTCTGGCTCAGCCTGTAGGGGTCAAGCTCGGGGTCAGCAGCGCCTAAGGTGCTTTTTCCCAGCCCTGCCACTAGTTATTTAAGCGCAGTGTTGTCAGGGTTGTAAGAAATTCCATCTGTGAACTCAGCAGAGTGCCTGGCGACTGGTGTTCTGCGTCTGCGGCTGAAGAGATTGCTGAACTTTATTAGGGAGCGTGTTGGCTCCATGGGGGCAGAAAGTGAACTTTTCGTTGAGCACTCTGTACACATGGGTGGTGTCCAGTGTTTTTATGTTCAAGGACGCAGTAATGCTGCGTTGCTTTACACTTTCTCGCAAGTAATATAAGAATTTCAGTTGTGTTTTTTCTCAGCCCGGTATGGGGGAGATGTGGTTTCAATTTTAATATTTCTAAAAGATGGATTCTACTCAGAATGTAGGCCCTGTGAGGCAACAGTGTGGTGAGGGCCATGGGGTGGCATTACGGTCCCTAGGATGGGGTGGGGGGAGTTTGCTCCCTCTGCACAGCTCACACAGCCGCTGGATAGGGCTTCTGGCTGCAGCGCCGTCCCGTAGGGCAGAGACAGGCGGAGCTCACTGGGAGAGCCACTTGTGCAGTAGGGGAGTTAGGTCCCTGCCCTCCGAGTCGAGCGGGCTGCTGTTCAGCCACTGTCTGCTCTGCGGGCGCTATACCAGGACTTTGGGCCCTCTTATTTCCAACCCGCACAGGAGCTGCCAAGAGAAGTTAGTTTCCCTGCTTCACTGATAGCAGCACTGAGGCTTGGGAAGGTGGCATCCTCTGTCCAAGTTACGTAGTTAGTGCAGAGCAGAGCTAGGGGGTAGGAGGTGGGAGCGGAAAGGCTGTGGACGTGCAGCCTAGGAAGTAGAGAACTCGGGCAGACACAGTGGGTGTCGTGAGGTCCAATCTGATGGCGTGTTTTCTTTGATGCTGAGGACTAGGAATGGTCGGTCCTGTAGCTAGAAGGGAGAGGGATGAACTCAGAGTGAAGGAGTCAACCCACAGCTCCCTGACGATGGCGTGAGCTGCGCTGGGACTGCAAACTGCCATCTCCAGGAAGTGTTCGGGCACAGGGTAGCAGTTATTAGGCGGGCGCTGATTCCTTTTGTGTATCTGCTGCAGGTTTGGGGGGGGTGGTTATTGTGGGGCTTACATAAAATATTTTATGGTTCTGCCAATTTAAGCTCATAATTGCCACAGCATACAGAAATTCTATACTTTTGTATCTCCCTCCCTCCCATTTTAGGTTAGTTATTGATGTTACCGTTTACATCTTGTTTATATTGTATATCCAATAACAAGTTACTGGAGCTTTGGTTGTACAATTCAGTCCCCTGTCTTTAACATATTTTCCAGCCCATACATTTTATGGCTTTCATTTCATCAAATACAGGCTAGATGGGACATTGAAATAATTTGTTAACATCCTTTACTTCCAGACAGAAGGAGAAAATACTATTTCTCCGTAAACTTACTCTAGCAATTAAGGTGTGAGACTAATAACCTTGTGTATGATTGATTTCAGATGTAAGAGACTTAATTTTCATCTTTCAGGCCTTTGGGCTTGGTCACTGTGGTTATAATACTCTGTTAGATTATATATGCTGTGTTATTAGGGCTGTAAATTTAACTACTTATGACTTGAATGAGAACAAAATCTATTGTAGAAGCCATTTCTATTTTTAATTGCTTGGGAAAATGTGTTTTGTCTATTGTATTGGTTTTCTGTTGCTCCTGTAACAAATTACCAGAAATTTAAGTGCCTTAAAACACCACCCCTGTCGTATTTTGGAGGTCAGTTCAAAATGGGTCTCACTGGGTTAAAAAGGGGGGAAGGTCGGCAGAGCCGTGTCCCTTCCAGGGGCGATAGGAAGGAATCGGTTGCCTTGGCTTTTCCAGCTTCTAGAGGCCCCGGGCATGCTGTGGCTCATGGCGTCTCCAGAGGTAGCAAGTGGCATGACGTCCTCAAGTTTCCCTCGGACCCTTGCTCTGTTCCCGTTTGTAAGGGTCCATGGGATTGTGTTGGGCCCACGTGGGTCGTCCGGGATAAGGTCAGCTGCGGTCTTAATTCCCCTTTCCGTGTCTTCTGACATTCCACAGGTTTGGCCACGGGATGTAGACATCTTTGAGGGATTGGTGTTATGCCTGCCACGCGTGTCATAGTATTTTAAGAACTGATTACTGAAATTCAGTGTATTATGAATCTACTCATTAGACCTTTTTAAAAATGGAAAGCAAAGCAATTTAAAAAGTCAAGTTGCACCATAAAATTAAAAATTAAAAATAACCATCCCATATATCTGGGGAAAGGAGGGTGGGGGAAGCTGCTTACCACTTGCTAGGGAAACCCTCTGTTTCGTTTCTGTTTCAGTCCTGCCTTTTCCTCCCAGCCTGGTATCCTCCCGCCTGGAGCACCTGGGACTCATGTTCTCTAGTGCACACCTAGGCCTCTGCTGAAGTCCAGCAAGGTAGCCGTCTGCCTGCTGGGATGGCCAGGCAGAGCGGGGGCAGGGGGCTGGAGAACCTGCTTCTTAGATTTGGATTTACTTTGTTTTGTTTTGTTTATTTTGTCCGTTAGCTTGCGCATATAAGTGAGATCATGTAGTACTTGTCTTTCTTTGACTGGCTTATTTCACTTAGCACCATACTCTCCAGGTTCATCCATGCTGTTGCAAAAGATAGAATTTCCTTCTTTTTTACCACCAAGTAGAATTCCATTGTGTAAATGTATAACAGCTTTCTTGTCTATCTGCTCATCTACCCATGGGCTACTTGGGCCGCTTCCAGATCTTGGCTGTTGTAAATAACACCGCAGTGAACATAGGGGTGCGTATATCCTTTCGAATTAGTGTTTTGGGTTCCTTCAGATATAATCCCAGCAGTGGAATTGCTGGGTCATAAGGCAGGTCCATTTTTAATTTTTCGAGATCACTCCATACTGCTTTCCACTGTGGCTGCACCAGTCTGCATTCCCACCAACAGTGCACCAGGGTTCCCTTTTCTCCACACCCTCACCAGCACTTGTTGTTTGTTGATTTATTGATGACGGCCATTCTGACAGGTATGAAGTGATATCTCATTGTGGTTTTAATTTGCATTTCTCTGATAATTTAGTGACAAGAGCATCTTTTCATATGTCTCTTGGCCATCTGTATGTCCTCCTTGGAGAAATGTCTATTCAGATCCTCTGCCCATTTTTAAATTGGATTGTTTGGGGGGTTTTGTGGTTGACACTACATTTGAATGTTGGTAGTTAGGTCTTTCCAGGTCCAGCTGACTTCACTCTTAGTTGCCCTTGGAAACCTGTCAGATCTAGCCGTAACGTGAAGGAAGGAAAAGGATCAAGTGGTTATCATTATTAATAATGCCTGTTGCCTTACTCTGCTGATGAGTCAGAGAGCGTTGTGGTTCTGCATCTAGGCAGTGTCTGAAGTGAGGTGTAAACCCAGGCTGTCTGATGCCAAAGCCACTCCTGCCACATCCTACGGCCTCAGTGGGATGGATGTGTTTTGAATCTGGCCTTTCGAAGTATATGTATGGTCATATTGAAAGGGATTGATACTAAGCTGTTTTTCAAAAAAACTTTTTTACCTTGGCTGGTGTGGCTCAGTTGGTTAGAACATCCTCCCATAAATCAAACGGTTGTGGGTTTGGTCCCCATTTGGGGTATGTGTGAGAGGCAACCAATCTATTTGTCTCTCTCTCTCTCCCTCCCTCCCTCCCTTCCCCTCTCTCTAAAATCAATAAGCATGACCTTGGGTGAGGAGTAAAAAAAATGTATAAAAAAACTTTTAAAAACGGTTGTTGAACATGCTTTGTATGTGTAAAAGATGTCAGTGTTACACTTTGTGTGTGTGTGCCTGACTGTAGCTTGACTATTGGGTTCTCTGTAGTAGCTGTAACATAAGTGTTGGCACTTGGCTTCGTTGTTTTTTATTAATTCAGCATAAAGTCTATTAAAATTTACTATTTGGTGCCCTGGCTGGTGTAGCTCAGTGGATCGAGCTCAGGCTGTGAACCAAAGGTTGCTGGTTCGATTCCCAGTCAGGCCACATGCCTGGGTTGCAGTGGGGGCCATGTGAGAGGCAACCACACATTGATGTTTCTCTCCCTCCATTTCTCCCTCCCTTCCCCTCTCTCTAAAAATAAATAAATAAAATCTTTAAAAAATATATATGTTTCTAAAAAATAAAAATGAAATTTACTATTTGGAAAAAAATCTCACCGTAATAGTGTTTATATCTGTCCCAGGCAGTTTGTGACACCTGATAGCAAAACTTCAGGATACAGTGCTGAAAATTATTTATTTTTCCAGTACTAATTATTTTCTTGGTGTTTTTATCTCTTACAGAAAAAGATGGCAAAGCATTTCATCCAACCTACGAAGAAAAACTGAAGCTTGTGGCGCTGCATAAGCAGGTTCTCATGGGCCCATACAATCCAGACACTTGTCCTGAGGTTGGATTCTTTGACGTGCTGGGGAATGACAGGAGGTAACTGCGCTTGCTGTGTAACTAGTTTAGTGCGATTACTGTTGAAAATGGTACAACATAAACCGGTTAAGATGTAAATCGCTGGTTCATTAGCTTAGAACTGAAACAAACATTTTTGCTTGCAGCTTCTGGAGTCTTCAGATGTTATCTGTTTTTGGCTTGGAGATGTTTATGGCTAAATATTGTGGAAGAAGCTTACTCATCTGGTTATGAACCTAAGACAAGTACAGCTTCATTTGATTTCTCCTCATAATATTTAAAGCAGCCATTTAAAATACATAGTAATTGATTCCCATATTGGGGCACAGAGAGCTGTGACAAAAAGAATACATTGACTGTTTTTTCCAACTAAGGCTGAAATATAAGTAAAACAACTTAGATATGCTTTTGCTAGTATGGAAATTATCAGCAATGCAGTTACATTGTTGTTTATGAAGTACGTTTGGATTGTACCTGTGTACCTAATTTAGTAAATCGGTACGTGCTTGTTGAAACTTGACATTCTGAGCCTTTTCTTTATACTAGAATTATTCTTTATTTTAGTAATGACTGAGAATTGTTCATATTCAGGTTTCAGTTAAGTCCAGTTCTCATTCTGTTAGGAAGAGGAGGTAACTTTCGGTGTTCTTCTTTGCAGGAGGGAATGGGCAGCCCTGGGAAACATGTCCAAAGAGGATGCCATGGTGGAGTTTGTCAGGCTTCTAACTAGGTGCTGCCATCTCTTCTCAACATATGTTGCATCCCACAAAATAGAGAAGGAAGAGCAAGAAAAAAAAAGGTGAAGTTTGAGGGCACGAAACTCTATGTCCTTGTACAGCCCAATATACTGATGCTTTGCTTTATGGAGTGTTCTCGATCCGGTGTCTAACTTCCCTTGGATACCCAGTGATGGCAATTGCTCAGACTTCCCGATGTGAGCAGGTATTTGTGAGTTTGGGGAAGAGGGGGCTTGCCGCCTCAGTTCAGCTGTAGCTTTAAGAGGAACCACCCATCCATTATGCAGCATTTCTTTTGTGTCATTACACTAAACTTTTTAAAAGATTTATGTATTTTTAGAGGGGGGGAAGGGAGGGAGAAAGAGACAGAAACATCAATGTGTGGTTGTCTCTTACGCGCCCCCTACTGGGGACCTGGTGGGCAACCATGGCATGTGCCCTGGCTGGGACTCGAACCTGCGACCCTTTGGTTTGCAGCCAGCACTCATTCCGCCGAACCACACCAGCCAGGACTCATTTCACTAAATTTTTGAACAAGCATCATAAAGTCTACCACCACCCTCTCCTCCTTATCTTCTGGTCTAACACACCTTTGGTGGATGTCTCTCTTGAGTTTCTAGAATATTCATACTTTGGATCATGGTTATCAGCTGTGCTACATGTCAGGCCTATAGAATTCCATACTGGCTCTGGCTTCCAGATAGCTTATTCGCTATTTCCAGGGGCCGGCGGGGGAAGGGGGCACAGAATGCACTGTTTGTGTTTATGGGATTCTCTGTCATGATTGTGGACGCAGCAGAATTGTAGTTAGCACCATATTTATCTAGAGGTTATATCTTCAATAACTTTGACTTTAAATTTTCTACATAAGGAAAATGTTGCTATAAAACCTATTTTTTCTCAGATTATATTACACTTTAGAAACAGCTGGTTCTCTGGTTTCTCACATGAACCTGAATGAAAGTAATATGTGAGAAGAGAAAATAGCCTGGTAGTGAGGGAGCAGCCAGAAGTCCTGGAAAGCAGACAGGACAACCCGAAAGCGCGTCGGTCAGCGCCCGTTTAACGAGAGGGCGACGCCTCCATCACTGTGTTAGGGCACAGGCAGCTTCCGTGTGTGTGGTTACAACAGACCAGTGGGTATAATTGGTTCCTGTTTCAGAGGCTAGGAAGTAGCTTAATACATTTTCTTTCCTTTTTTTTTTCAATGAGCACGTTTCAGTAGTAAACGTACTGAATTTTTAGGAAGTAGCTTAGTACATTTCCGAAGCTTGTTTTTATCCAGAGGAGGAGTTTCGATTTCTGTAAGCATGGAATGGGGTTTCTTTACCGGAAAACTGCCCACGTGCTGCCGCCCGTTGTGTGGTGCTGCGGCACGGCGAGGGGCAGCTCTCGCGTCTCCGGAAGCATGCTCTTTACGGTCCTTTTTAAGGAGACGTTGATAGTTAAGTTACTATTCAACATAGAAAACTGCACTTTTCCTTTTAAAAATATACTTTTTCATGAGATGATGTCCACCTTGAATTCTTTTAAAGCATTTAAAGACTGGACTTCCTCTCTCCTAAAGCTTAAGCACTGGCTTGTGGAGCAGCTGGCCCTCTGTACCCGCTGTGAAACGTTAAAAGTAGGCCGCGTTATGACTGCATTTTGCATCTGGGCTGGAGTTCAGGTGTCGATGACTTGGCAGGAGTCAGGGAAGAAAAGGGGGGTGAGGCAGACAGTGCTCATGGTAGGACCAAGGAACAGTGTCTTTTCTGAGACTCTTCAGAAACCTGCTCTTCCATCCCGCCTGTGGCCTCCGGGCCTCCGCCCCACTCTGACCGGTACTGTTCCTGGCGCCGGAGTCGGTTCTCCCTGGGAAAGGGGCTGCGGGCTAGGGGAGAGCTGGGTACGGGCTGCTCCATGATTACCGAGTGTTCTTCTCTTTCTTAAACCAAAAGCTTTACAATTATGTTTAATTTCAGAAATAATACACAAATATATGCAATAGCAATTATTTCCATATATGAGGCACACACTTAAACCTTCCTTCTCACCTTACCATTACTCTCACCCTTCTCTCCATAGAGAATAATTGACAGATTTAAGGTCTATCTTTGTAGCCCTTTCTCTGTGTACTTCCCTGCTTGTTTTATTATACAGATGTGTTCAATGTCTTTACACACTAGGCCGTTCGTTCTAGCCTGCCTTTATGGCTGCTTGGCGTTTCAGGATGGGTTACTCATTTCTCCCCAAGTACATGACTGCTTGTGCTTTCCGGCACCGTGCTAAGCCCTGAAAACGTAGAGGTGTGAGGTAGGCCGTCCCCGCCCTTATCGCTCCACTTTAGTCGCAGTCACAGCAAGTAGTGTGAGGGGAAAGCTAGCGGTGCCTGAGCATGGATGAGAGGCTCGGGTACATCATCGCGACTGGCGGAGTGTCCTCCTGAAGGCGCCTTTCTCCGTGGCTGTGCAGCAGTGATTGTTGTTGCTGGGGCCACGCACATCATGTGATCGACTCCGTAGGATGAGCGTGTGCATTTCAGATTTCGATATTGCTACCTAGTTCTCCAAAAAAGTTGTGTCAACTTTCACTGTAAAACAAAGTCTGAAGTTATTTTTAAACAGGGTTCTTTGTATAGGGCTCATTCTCTCTGTCCTGTGCTTCGTAGGAAGGAGGAGGAGGAGCGAAGGCGGCGTGAAGAGGAAGAAAGAGAGCGTCTGCAGAAGGAGGAGGAGAGACGCAGGAGAGAAGAAGAAGAGAGGCTCCGACGGGAGGAAGCGGAGAGGAGGCGGCTGGAGGAGGAGAGGCTTCGGCTGGAGCAGCAGAAGTAAGCTCGCTGCGTGGCTCACGTGTATGAGTGAGAGGTGGGCCACCATGCTGCGGGGACTGACGTTTTATCATTGTGCGCCTTCAAATGATGGCGTGATTTGTGTGACTGGCAGAAAGACCAGCATTAGCTACTCACCATTTACGCCCATGATGTTACCAAAGGGGGCTGCCCGCATCTTGAGCATCATTTGGTTGCAGAAAGAGGAGTAAATGCATTGGAAGGGTTTTGGATGTGCTCCCAGAACCCAGGGACTAGGACAGAAGCAGAGCATATCACTTGCTCCCCATCTCGGGGTCGACATGATCTCGTCTTTGCCTTTAGTCTTCTGTTCTCTGCACGTTGTCTGTCTCTGCTTTGGCCCACACATGCTAGTCCGTCCTGGATGTAGGTGTTTTTTGTTGTCATTCACCTGACAGACTGGTTGGAATCCGAGAGACCCAGTTTCAAGTTCCCGGGACAGGGAATCTGGTTGGGCTCTCCTGCGTTGGGTGTCCTCTGGTGGAGGACTTCGGAGCTGAAACCATTTCCTGTGAGGGCTGTGAGGGCGGTCGTCTCAGGGGCTTCTTCAAGGGGGCGCTCTGGGCCCCAGGAGGAAGGGACTGGCACCCGTGAAACACTGTGGGAAGAAGGCCTGGGACCGTCAGGGGGGCAAGGCATGTGGGTTAGACCGGAGCACGCTGATTTCTCCTCATTATTTCTGAGTCGCTCCTCAGGAAAGCTTCAGCCCCCCCCCAGGGCCTCATCCTACTTGGGAGAGAAACCAGGAACGCTGCTCCTGCGGGGGTGGGCCCAGTGCCTGGTTCCATTTGGGAGTTTGTGAGACTTCGCTTTGTCGTTTGCCTATTAATAGATGGCTTTGAGGTCTTTGTTCAGTTGGTCATATAACTCAAGCACGTGGTTCCTCTGTGACAAAAAGTAAGAGAGACTCGTATAGTCCACAGAAGGTAGTGCCTTTGATAGAGCACAGTGTGTGCAGGTGCTATTTTCATCGTGCCTTTCTCAGGCAGGCCTAAAATTGAGTGCTGAGCACCCTCGCGTTCTCATCAGCTTCCCTGATCCTTACCAGGGCCGCCTGGTAACATCTTCAGGCTACTCATCTGCCTCTTGCTGCTTTTCACGTATGGAGGTAGAGAAGCCCCGGTCAGCAGCTGAGTGCCACAGGCGACAGCCCCTCCTCTCACCGCGTCCTGGTTAGAGTCGGCAGGCTGGAGCCAGGCTGCCTAGCTTCAGTCCTGGCTCTGACGTCCATCTACTGGCAGGGCATCTCTGGCAAGTGACCGCATCTCCATGTCCTCCCCTGTGCAGCCTGCCTATGAGGGCCACTGGAGAGCGGGCGGGTCAGGACAGCGAAGCGCCTTGAGCACTGCCCAGCACATCGTCAGGGCACAGAAGGGCTCGCAGATGTGATGGCGACAGTGGTCAGGACGGTGGTGTGCTCTTTATCCCCTCTCTGCAGCTCATTCTCCTTGGAAACTCTCAGTAAAGTTATTAGAGACCAAGCTTATTAAGTCTGTCTTCTGGGCCTGGGGCACATGCTGATCAGCATACATTACTAGCTTTATCATTTTCAAGAGTCATACATGAGAAAAATAAGTAAGAAGGACACTTTATCTCGTCGCGACCCATCTCCTGCAGTCAGACGAGTGCGTGTGTGTTTCCAGGCAGCAGATAATGGCGGCTCTGAACTCGCAGACGGCCGTGCAGTTCCAGCAGTACGCGGCCCAGCAGTACCCGGGGAACTACGAGCAGCAGCAGATTCTCATCCGCCAGCTGCAGGAGCAGCACTATCAGCAGTACATGCAGCAGTTGTATCAAGTCCAGCTCGCACAGCAGCAGGTATGCCAGCCAGCCGGCCCAGCGCCCGGCCTCAGCGAGGGTTTCAGTTTCCTTGGAACCCGAGCTCTTTTTTAGCAGTTGCTGATGAATTTTGCATTAGCCTGTCAGGTATAGAGTAACTTTCAGGTGACCTGTATTAGGGGAAACGTCAGTGTCGTACTGACAGTTACGAAAGAAAATGTGCGATCCTAAAGCAGCAGGTGATGTGGCTGTTACTACATTGTCCCAGGTGTGGTCGGGAGTTGTGTGGACCGAGTGTCCCTCCAGTGAGTCTGAAGTCGATTCTTACAGTGGTCCTGGCAGCAGGAGGACTCGGGTGACGAGGGACGTCCTTCGGGCAGGGCACTGTCGCCGGCCCGGACAGCTTCCACTGGGAGGACCCCGGCCCCCAAAGCGATCAGCTGGCTCTGCAGATCGGGGTCGGGTCCACCTTGACCTCCGTGTTAAGTGCAGGAGCTGCACAGCACTCCCCCACCACGCGAGGGCGGCCTCCCTCCATCTCCCGCCCCAAGCAGTGTGCTGCTGCTGTGAGTGGGCGGTTTGGGGACAAGAACGTGCAGCCAGATCGGGTGACCCTGGCTTCTCTCCTGCCTTGGCCGTTATCTGGTCTGAGCTCAGACAAGTTCCCTACTGCTCTGATTTTCCTGCCTGTCTCCCAGTCCGTTGGGAGGGATGTGACATCCTGGTCGTGTCCTGTTGTCCTCACAGGACCATCGGAGGGGTAAAATGAGGAAGCAGCTCCTCTGCGAACGGGGTTTCTGCCTTTGGAAGGTAGCTCCTTTTGCCATCTTTGGTGCATCTTGCAGAGGCATGAAATGCCTCTTTAAACTTGACCTGGCTGAGTTTTACTAAAATAATTTTTATTTATAAAGTAGTTAACATCTGTCAAACACCCAAGTGAAGGAAAGTGTTACCTTATAGTTGCTCAACATTTCTTGTTAGATGAAGTAATCTTTGTTGTTTTCCAAGCTATTTAAATTCCTTGAAAATTAATATCTTTTGTTTGTTTTAATTTTTTTAGATTTTATTTATATTTTTTTTAAAGAGAGGGGAAGGAAGGAGAAAGAGAGGGAGAGAAACATCAATGTGTGGTTGCCCCTCACATGCCCCCAACTGGGAACCCGGCCCGCAATCCAGGCTTGTGCTCTGACTGGGAATTGAACCGGCAACCCTTTGGTTCTCAGGCCGGCGCTCAATCCACTGAGCCACACCAGCCAGGGTTGAAAATTAATATTCTTACTTCAAATACCTTTTCCCCTGAGTCTTTTACATTAAGAAGCACTGCAGGGTTAGAGTAATCCATGAGAAGAGGAAAAAGATGTCAGCCCAGAGCTTATTCAGGACAGGGTGGTGTTTTTGAAGGATTTCTTTTCTGTACTCTAAGGCCTGTTTATACGTTAGCATCATCACTCCCTTTTTTCTGCTTCTTTGATGGGCATTGAGATGATTTTTTTTTAATAAGATAGCTCTCACACATTCCTATTTATTGGTTGCCATCACTTAACAAAAACAAAGTCAGTCAAGGAGGGCAAAACCGCCAGGCGGTGAGGGACAAATACCATATGATCTCACCTTTAACTGGAACATACTCCGCAAAAGGATAAAGCAAGCAAAATATAACCAGAGACATAGAAATTAAGAACAATTTGACAGTAACCAGAGGGAAGGTGGGAGGGGATGAGGGGAAGGGTTTTCAGGAACTACTGTGAGGGACACATGGACAAAACTGGGGGTGGGAGGGAGTGGTTGGGGGAAAATGCAGACAACTGTAATTGAACAACAATAAAATAATTATTAAGAAAAAAGGAGTGCAAAACCAAGAAGCTTTGGGACATAACTGGAAAGCCAGAGTTTAGATTGCAGTGCTCAGCCTCAGTTTATCAAATCTCTGGAAAGAGAAGGAAAGGGGCTGGAAAAAGAACAAAAGGAACTTCAGCCCCATGAAGTATTAATTTTTATATAAATACTGAGCAAAATGACAAAATGCAAACATTTGTTAACTTGAGGGTATAGTTACGTAGGTATTTGTTACATTGTTCCTTGTACCTTTCCATGCTTTTAAAAACTTCCCAGAGTAGGAAAGAAAGCTGATATGTGTGAGTAACTACAGTCTGCGAGTGGTATGTAATCGTGCACATCCACGGGCAGTGGGGTCCCAGGGAAAGGAGGCTCTGCTAGAGCTTCAGGAAAGGTGGTCGGGGAGGGGCCGTCTCACTGGACCGACTCATCACCAACAGAAATGCTTGTTCTGCTTCCCTGTCATTGCCCACAGTGCAGTGAATATTCTCAGTGTGCTGACTTGTTTGGGTTGTATGCACTTTTTCTGGAAGCTGGTGCTCTTTCTAGAAAACTCACATGAAAATTACTGAGAATCTAGGCCTTGGAAAAGGTATTTTAAAATCTTCAGTGTGCTACTAGCCTGCACTGGCAACAAAGAGACGTGTTGCTGTTTAAGTAATTGGTTTGTAAATGGTAAGTTAAATAAAATGTGTATACAGATATGCCAAGATATGTCATTATCCCTAAACCATGAGATTATAAAGGCGTTTTTCCATATGTATATATTTTTACTGTTGTAAACAGGCTCGCTTATACTTAAAGAGTTAGACTTGAATGCCCAGCTACACAGCAGTAGAGTGGATAAATGAATTTTGTACTTTCACAATGGAATATTCTGCAGTAAAGCAAACAAACAAAATGCAATTATTTGTAATCCCGTAGGTGAAATGTCACAAAAATAATGTTGAGTGAAAGAAGCCAGACACAAGAAAGAGCCTATGTTGTATAATCCCATCTATATAAAGTTCAAAGACAGGCAAAGATGCCTATAGTGTTGTAAGTCAGAATAGCTGTTATGCGGGGGGTGGGGGAGCAGGCGTGGAAAAGGACACCAAGGACAGTTCTGGAAAGTAGATAACGTCTTGATCTGGGTGTTGGTTACATGGGTATGTTTGATTTATGAAAAATGATCAAGCTGTACATTTACGATTTGTATCCTTTTCATTTATGTATAATTCAATTTAAAGTTCCCCCCAAAGTTACTGAGGGTATTAGGGTTATTTCAGTATTTCTAGTAATACTAATATCTATTATCATCTTTGAGATAAGAGAGGAATATCCCAAAATAATTGTCCTTTGAGTTTAAGATGTTTTTACTCCCATTTTGATTTCATGAATACACATATTTTAATTATAATTATGTAAACAGTGATGAACTTTCATTGAGAAAGTATTTTGACCTCAAGATCCATTTTATAAGCCTATTTAATTCTTAGGTCGATATTTTAACATGATTAACAGTTTTCAATTTGATCGTGGTAAGAATTTTTCTGTCTGTAGTTTACAGTGAAGTTTAATTTATTGGTTATTTTTGTCCATATTGGAATAATTGTCCATATTTGGTTTATTGGTTTCTTTGGGGGCCAATATCAGATTTTACCAATTACAGCCTTTGCCTTTGTGAATTTTCTTCTGTGGCCATTTATTTCTAC
The DNA here is from genome assembly GCF_022682495.2 of Desmodus rotundus. Taxonomy (NCBI): domain Eukaryota; kingdom Metazoa; phylum Chordata; class Mammalia; order Chiroptera; family Phyllostomidae; genus Desmodus; species Desmodus rotundus. Next base: position 11,645,080 of record NC_071396.1, on the reverse strand, counting down.
CAAGTTTCATTTTCCTGATTCAAATTTTATATACCTGAATTTTATCAAGATCTTCTCTATGAATTTTAGGAACAAATGTTACTGGGTTCAGTTTTTGCCCTTAATAATTTTATTTTGAGTTGATTATTTCTACGTACTTAATTTTTCTTTGTTAGTTTTTCTATCCTCAGATAACAAAAATGTGATTCTCAATTACAGTTTTTCATCCATGTTGATTTTTTCATCACTTTTAGCTGTGGATTCTGTTAAGTCCATTAGGGATAGGATAAAAACTGAAGAAGTGTATTAGTAATTTCTTACAGCAGAATGCTTGGGTAGGGTAAAAACACGCATCAGAATGCAATCCAGGGCCGATGTCTCATTTGTTAGCCTCCCTGGTCAGTGTGTCTTCACTGTTTCTTTACTTGCAGGCCGCGTTACAGAAACAACAGGAAGTAGCAGTAGCTGGGGCTGCTTTGCCTACGTCGTCAAAAGTGAATGCAGCCGCACCAAGTGATGTGATGCCAGTGAACGGACAGGCCAAACCCCACACTGACAGCTCTGAAAAAGAGCCTGAACCCGAAGCTGCAGAAGAAGCCCTGGAGAATGGACCAAAAGGTATGACGTCCCGATGGCGTGATTCAGACTCCATGAAGGCAGAAATCAGGAGGTCAGGTGAACTGCCTCTGAGAGCAGTTACAGCTTTGCGAGGGCTGAATGCATTTTCACTCTTTGCGGTCTGACTCTGATGCTTCTGGTGACCCGATAGAATAGTGCAGGAGAGCAAATCAGATGTCCTTCGGACACCTTGGGTTGTCTTACTGCGTATACACGCCGGTTATCTGTCACTATGTGACAGATCGCACCCAAATTTTGCAGCTTAAAATAATAGTGAACTTTTACGTCCCGCACTTTCTGTGGGTCAGAATTCAGGAACAGCTTAGCTGAGTGCTGGTGGTCCTGGTCGCTTATGCAGTTGAGCTTGCATTTGAGGTGTTGGCTGGGACTGTAGTCACATGAACGCTTGACTAGGACTAGAGGCTCTGCTTCCAGAAGGGTTTCCTCAGCTGACCAGCAGGATGGGGTGGGCTCTTGGCAGGAGGTCTCGGTTCCTTGCCTGGTGAAGCCTCTCTGTAGAGCTGCTGAAGTGTCCTCAACACAGTGGCTGGCTCCCCTCCAAGCATAGGATCTAAAAGTGAGTGAAGCTGCCCTGGCTGGTGTGACTGAGTGGATTGAGTGTCAGCCTGCAAACCAAAGGGTTGCCGGTTCGATTCCCAGTCTGGGCACATGGCTGGGTTGTGGGCCAGGTTCCCAGTGGGGGGTGCACAAGAGGCGACCACCCAGTGATGTTTCTCTCCCTCCCTTCCTCTCTCTCTGAAAATAAATAAAATCTTTAAAAAACAAGTGAACAAAGCTGAAGTGGCTTTGTTCTTTTATGCCAGCTTTGGAAGCCACACAGCAACATTGCCGCTGCATTCTGCGAGTCACACAGGCCAACCTTAATACATTTGGGGGGTGACTTTGCGAGAACATGAGCACCCGGAGGCAAGGATTCCGGGGGGCCGTCTTGGAGGCTGGCTACCATACACTGCAGTATGTTTTTTGAGACTAAAGTGCCATGTTACCCAGAAAGATAACTTAGCATTTTCAGAGGTCTCCTGGTTTCTTATGGGCAACTTAGTCATTCATTCAACAACTGGTTGGACACGTTCCGTCCGTGTGCTCGCAGTCGGGCGGTGAGGTGGAGTAACCCACATAAACGTAAATCGTGGCCGTGGTGAGTGAGTCCTTTGGTGGAGAGGGAGGTATCTTGTGGTTTGAGAGCGTGTGATTTTGGGGATGTGACCTCTCGTCAGAGAGGTCAGTCACCAGAGGCTGTCCTGGGAAAGGGTCACTTGAACTGAGAAATCTGAAGCAAGAGCAAGAGTCAACTCAGGAAGAGGGAAGAGAAGAGCATTTCAGTGACAGTGATGGGGTAGGGGTTTCAGATCCTTGTCTTTTTAGAACAAGTAACAGAGGATAGTTTCAGAAAAGACCTTGAAATGCCTTGACTTACACTCCCCCACCCCCCTTTTTCCTATTAACAGTTGTGAATAGTTTCAAATGAATCTTTGTCAAAAGCTCTGTGACTTGACTGGAAAATCCATTGAGTAGTCTGGTGCACATGGATGCTGCTCAGTCACAAGACTTTCCTCCTCTTTGCCGAGCCCCTAGCAGCTCCATCCTGCCCGAGTTTTTCTGTCTCTTTGAGTTCCTTTAGAACAGCTGCTAGAACCGTGGGGTACTGAGAGGTCAAGGCCTCCTTTCAACAGAGAGACCGAAGTCGGAGCCCAGCTCTCTTTGTCCACAGGCAAAAGTGAATTTATTTCTAAGTCTAGGTCTTTCTACTTTGCTATGGATAGGATGAAAACTGGTAAAGCTCCAGTTAGGAGGTGTCCAGGGTCATTCTTAGATCCCCACATGTAATTAGAATGTTAAGAAAAAGCACTTCTAAGATTATGGATCACTTGTCTGACTTGAAGTGGTATGGTGACCTCTGAATACTGGAGACGTTACTCGGTGTGGTTCCCTGCAGGCTTTCATGTTTCTCCGAGTCCATGATCTGGGGAAGACCGTGTTGTACTTGGTGCCCAAGTTCAGCTGAGCAGGTGGTTCTGTGCAAGTATTGCTGCCCACAGGTGAAGACTCATCCTCTGTAGCTTTTGTAATTCCTGTTGTCTTTAGAATCTCTTCCAGTAATAGCAGCTCCATCCATGTGGACGCGGCCCCAGATCAAAGACTTTAAAGAGAAGATTCGGCAGGACGCGGATTCCGTGATTACGGTGGGCCGAGGAGAAGTGGTCACTGTCCGAGTACCCACCCACGAAGAAGGGTCCTATCTCTTCTGGGAGTTCGCCACAGACAGTTATGACATTGGGTTTGGGGTGTACTTCGAGTGGACAGATTCCCCCAACACTGCTGTCAGCGTGCACGTCAGTGAGTCCAGCGATGACGACGAGGAGGAGGAAGGTGGGGACGTCGGTCCACGTTCGGTAGCTGCTGGGTTGTGTGTCGGCGAAAATGGCAGCAGTCAGAGGGCAGCCAGCCTGACCGCTGACCTGTTAGCACTTCACAGGCAGGGGTCACGCCCGTCATTGGTGGGATCTGGGGCTGGAAGGGCTTTGAGGGAGACAAGCCTCCTGTAGGGGACTGATGCCTGAACTTGAACTTTCTGAATGCCAGGATCTGTATAGCCGTGTATTTTCTGCTTTCTGAATATTTCTTCCAGCCCTGTGTGTGTGAAAAGCTAAGTGTGCAAGGTCATTTTGAAAAATTTTAAAGGAGAAAGTAAGAAATTCTGCCAACTTTGGAATTTATCTAAATTCTACTCTTGTTAGCTTTTTAGGTCATTATTCTAAATTTTTTAAATGTAAATACAGAAACACACTGGAACATCCTACCTAAAAAAAAATTTTTTTCACTCTTCTCTATTTTACTAAAATGTAATTTTTTATTTTCTCTTAGTAGACAAAATTGTTTTCAAGGAGAGTATAAACTGCCTTGGTCTAGGAAGTAGGTTATAACATGTATAGCTTTATTAATTGAGAAGATGGTCTCCTTAACATTGTTAGCTAGAGAATTAGAACTCAGGACTTGTAGCCCCTGTACCTGGGAAGCACTTAAACGTCTGTGGCCGTGGTTGCCAGTAACCGGGAAGGCAGGCCTGATGGAGAGAAGGGCCGGACACCCTCTCAGTTCTGGGAACTTGCTCTCAGGCAACTCGTGAACAGGCTGCTTGCTCCTGAGGAGGGCTGGGAGGTTACATTGGGCTGAATTTAAAGAGGGAGTCAGCTGTCGGAGGGAGGAGGCTAAATGCTCGGCCCGCTTCGGAGATACACGGTACAGTCGCATTGCCACACCACGCTACAGCCGGGCCCACATGGGTACGCGGGCCACGGTCATCTAGGAGCTGCATTGTCTTACGTGGCATTTTGTTTCCAGCGGCCTCTATTTCTGAGTACCAGTGGCAAGGTAAAGCATTGTCCACACACCCTACTGACCAAACCAGAGGGGAAAAAATACAGGAGTGGAAAAACAAAAAGGTGAGAGGGAGACCCCAGCTGAGCAGGGGCCCCTCTGCACCATCAGGACCAGGGACTGGGCTGGGCTGGCGTTTCTCGTGCATCACGGGGCTCGTTAAAACCAGACTGCTTGCCAGTGTCTGGAAGGAGAGTTTGTGCGCGTGAGCGCAAATTATTGTGCTTGCAAAGAGCTTCGTGACTCACATAGGAGAATTCTCTGTTCAGAAGTAGGTGGTGTGTTTCTCCTGGCTTGCCTGCTGGAGATCCTCTAAAAGGAGGTTACTTCCTAGCCTGAGCCCTCGGCTGTTACCATTTCTGGGTTATGGTTATGGCTGTCAGGGGGAGCCCTGGTGGAAGGGGCTGGAGTCCAGGACTGGTCTAGAGGGAAGAGCCCTGCCCTCCTGAACCCATAACACCCCCCAAATGGAAGATGGCTTGTCTGTCCTTGTGCTGTTTTGAACCTAAAGACAATTTGCAGCCAAAACTAACCCATTAAAACCTCTTTTAACAGTAACCACAATGAGCATTTATTGCTCCTGAGAAGTGTTTGCTAGGAGTGAGCACAACTTTCTCTCGTTGGGAGATGTAGCTCACCGACCGCGTAGGTCCACATGCATTGGCCTCCTTATCGAGGCCGCGGGCCACTGCGTCTTACCCATGTTGTGTGTTTTGTGGGGGTCCTTTCAGCTCAGGAACATGGAAGAGGAGTCCAGTGTTTTTGTTTGCTGCTGTGGTTTTTTCCCCATGAGGTCTCGAAAGACAGAGGGGTTGGTTTGCTCTGAAGGAGCGTGGGTGGATGGTAACCCACCCTCCTCCTGTGACTCCCCATGGTCTGTCTTGCTTCCAGATTCTGAGTCTTCGCTTAAATTGATGAGGCATTGTTCATCTATCCTAGGAACCTCGAGTTTTACAGATTTTGAACAAAAATTGGACCTTGAACTAATGGACCAGTAATCAGTTGCGTGGAAGTCCTCGTAGGCAGTAGTGGGCATTTTGAACGGCTGTGTGTGTGTCATCTGTGCATGAAGGGCGTGAGATTTTCAGTGCTGCTGTGATCACGCAGGTCTGATTTGGGCCTATTTATAAGTGTCATCTGCTTTTTTAAACAAACTTTTATTTGAGAATAGCTTTAGACTTATGAGAAAAGTTGCAAAGACAATCATGGAGTTCCCGTGTGACACCCCCACCTTCTCCTCCCCTGCACCCAGTTTCCCCCGTTGTTAATACCTGACGTCGTACTGTGGTCCATGTGTCGTAACTAATGAACCAGTGACACAGCAGCATTTGTAGTTTTTGCCTAACGTTCCAGGATCCCATCCAGGGTGCACATTACGTGTAGTTCATTATCATAGCACCTTCAGCTCCTCCAAACTCTGAGAGTCTGTCGAGCTTCCCTCGTTGAAACCCCTGGCAGTACCACTGACAACCATCACACAGCCAACAACTAACCCAGTCACCAGCAAGCTCTGCCACGTTACAACCCTGAAAGTCTTTTTTCTTCCATGCTGAACATTCCCTTGACCTGTTTCCCTTGAGGCTGTTTCTATTTAATATTTTCTCATTCCTGTAGGTTTCTAGGGGTATTTTTTCCCCTAACCTTATATCATAACAGTTCAGAAAACTGTTAACTGGGGCAAACCTGGAATCAGAGCTCATATTTTTGTCACTGAGCTCGTCCCTAGGTTACACAGGCCCAGTGAAAATAATTGAATTTTTAGAGTGTCTCTGAATGCCTACCTCTCTCATGTGTTTTTCTCATTTTACTCCTTATGTTTAAGGTAAGTAGAAAATAGCAGTCCTCGTAGGTTGTTCCCTTCCGCCCTAAAACAGAGGACTTCCAGACTGTTGAGGAGGGCAGGGGGGATTTCGGTGGTCTTGCTCAGGTAAACGAGAGTATTCCTTCGGGAGGAGTCGGGAACTGAATGGATGTGGAAGGAGAAAGTGGGGCTCAGAAATCATAGCAGTGGTCAGAGAGCAGAGAGAGGGGCTGCAGCCGCATCCACCACCAGATGTTCACCCCCGGGCTCCCAGGGCCCAGGGGTGCTTGGCGCACAGCAGCGGCTCAGGTGTGTGAGCAAGTGAGCTAACCGCCCAAGCAACGTGCGCTTGAGTGCAGTAAGGCGTAGGATGGGTCAAGTGAGTTTCTTACGAGAAGTTTCCGAAAGGATGGAGTTTCAGTGCTTGGTGCAGTGTGGTTTCCCTAGGTCTGTCCATGACTTGTCTCTGTTCTTTCTCGCAGAAAACGCCAGTAGTGAAGAGAAAGCCAAAAAGAACGCCAACAAGCCTCTGCTGGATGAGATTGTGCCTGTGTACCGACGGGACTGTCATGAAGAAGTGTACGCTGGCAGCCACCAATACCCAGGGAGAGGAGTCTACCTCCTCAAGTTTGACAACTCCTACTCTTTGTGGAGGTCAAAATCAGTCTACTACAGAGTCTATTATACTAGATAAAGCTGTTACTGCAGAGTCTGGCGTCTAGGGTTGGGCAGAAGATGGCGTTTAATTTGGAAGTTTCTTTTGACTTTGGTGGAGCATTGCAGTCGGCGTTTACCCACTGGTTGTGGTCCGATGGGTTGTGAACTCTCGTGGGGAACCAGGCTTTCCTTGAGACTCTTTAGCATTAATCCTTTGGGGTTACAGGGGTTCCTCAGACTCATCCAGCCCTTGGGTGCTGACCAACAGAGTCACTAGTGGATGCTGAAGTAAAATGAGCTACATGTTAAATCTTTCAAGTCTCCAGAATAAACATCCCAAGGTCGGCCCCAGCTGGCTGATGGTTAGTCCGTTGCTCCCTGCTTGCGGTGTTTAGGAGAGCTCACGGTTACAGGGCCCTCTTGTTTTGAAAACCCGATGTTACAGTCTACACGAGGTGCAGCTGACATTGAAGATCCCCACTTCTAAAACTTAAAAACTTGAGACCTCATGGATTACAATAGGAAAAAAAAATATTGCCTCAATTTAATCTGGTTGTGAATGACCCAGAATGTTTTTTGCTTTGGGTTATAGCTATTTAGTTCAGAGTTATGTTACAGAGAGTTATTTTCTGAGATAATCTTAAATAGAATGTCCAAACCTGGTTGAAGTATCACTATGCCTAGAACACCTCAGACATCCGTGTAAGCAAACCTCCACAAGCTTGCGGTCCTTTTCTCTTCGTTTGATATTTATGCTACCAGTAGCGAAGCAAAATCCACTCACTTTTGTCTTGATTTGGCCTCATAGAGCATCTCAAATTGAAACTTTTCTACACAAGCGTATAGTTAGGGATTTTGTAAACGCAAATTGCCACCTATTGGGTAAAAATACACAAAGTCATTTAAATACAATTCAGTGTGTGGAGAACAGCGTTGCACTAATGTGGAAATCACTGCCAGAGACGGTCCGTTTTTAATGCTACTCCTTAGACACCAACCCTAGCCGGTTCCCGTTCGGAATTGCTTCCTGGAGAGAATTGGAAATGCGTATGCCCATGCTTAAATTTTTTATAGCTTTAATCTGTATTATGTCTTTATTGATGGGAAGAGGTGCACCTTTGTTTTCTTTACTGAAAACAGATATGGGTTAATTAATTGCCTCAAATACGTGTAAGTGATTGACTAGTCTAGAGATTCTTGTTTTCAAAAGGGAGGGTAGTACAGGTAGAAAATGACAACAATGGCAATACACACGTATGTTGTTACTATATGTCGTTACTGAAATACGTAGATTTTTGAAGTTTCGAATCATCACTTCTCGTAGGAGGGCTTCCCTGATTAGCTGCAGTGTCTACAGTTCACTACTTAAGGACGGGGCTGTTTGTTTGGTGTGCCGCATTTCTGTTTTTTAATACCTGGTTTTGTACATACCTAACTCTGTTCTCTCTTGTTTAGAAACTGGATTATTTTTCCTAAGAAGTGCTTAATCTGTGTTTTTTTAATTTTGATTCCGTAGTCTCAGCTCACGGGCGTCCACACTGTACGGCAGAGCACTTGTCAGGCTGTCCCTCGGGGAGACCACAGGGTTCGGCACCTCCTGGCTTTTTTTTTTTTAAATACTGTATTTAAAATGTAAAATAAACTTTTAAAAAGCAGGCACTAATATATATTTCTCCCAGCCTTTGATTACAGACCTGTCCTTGCACATGTTAAGATGAATTACCTTCTAAAAATACCATTGTTCTTGGGAGCGGTGTTGGTCACTTCAGGTGGCAGCGGTTCCTGTCACGAGTCCACGTCAGAACGTTCTGGGTTTAAACTTCTTTTACACTGCCTTTGGCTGTCCATTAGTACAGTTCAAATGCGATTTCAGAAGGATCTTAAAGATAATATATTTAATCAATTAAAATGTTTATCTGTAACTTGTTGATGTTTCATTAATACAGTTCCTCTCTGAAGCCTTAGTTCTGCATTTCTTCACTTGGGTAGGACAAGAAGAAATGTTTTAAATGATCTTTTTTTATTTTAAAAGGTTAAGGAAAAACAGCAACAAACTCTTTCTGGTTGATTATTTAGTTTTTGCTGTGAATTATCCCAATGAGTTAAAACATTAAAAATTTTCAGATTTTTAATGGTGGAAAGGAAATGTCAACTTCTTACTGACAGTGACGTCCATAAAATTGCCGCCCCCTCGTGCCCCCCCCAAGCCCCCGCCGTCCCCCCTTGTAGTTCTAGGCAATGGCCTACTTTGGAACGCCCCCAAGGGGTGGCATCCCCCCCCAACACCGAGTGCCCCGCCCAGAAACTGATGTGAACGTGACCCCGCTGAAACGCAGGGTCTCAGACATTGATTTTTTTTTTCTTTTGAAATCTGGGGAGAGAGGAGGAAGCCATCCATCGTCTTGGTTTTTGCTGTGCTGGAGAACCAGGAAGCCAGACCGGAGCACAGTCCCGCCAGCTGTTGCTGTAGGAGCCGCCTCGGAATCCGTGCGGCTGAGTCTGCGCCACCTGTGGGAGGGAGGAGGAACAGCAGCCAGTTCAGAGTAGTTAAGGATTGCTTATGGTTTCTCGGGGGAGTGCAAGTCTACAGCCAAAAGCCATCTTTGCGTCTGTCCCAACTTTTTCTCAGTTCGACACTTCTGTCGGCAACCTAAAAATGTGTGCATGTGTACCTGCGAGGAGTAGAGCAGATCCTTCTTTACATTTACTAACTCTTCAGAATGAATGAGATTGGTTTTGGACTCAACCCGCATACATTTGCCCAGGATTCTTCAACTTCCTTACTGAATGTAAGTTGTTAAAGACCAAGTTGCTTATTGTCCTTTTTAACACCCTTATTTTGAATTTACTGCACTGTCATTATCTCAGGTGCTTATAATTATTCTTGCTTTGTTTAGTAGTGAAGAGGGGAGGCATTAGCTCTGTTTTATTAGTAGACACTCATAAGTTGTGATGTGATTAGAGTACTTAATTCAGTAGCAGGAAACTAGGTGGCTGAGTTTTCCAGAATTGACATGGGCATCGGGCTGTCAGGCAAGGGGGGCTGAGGTATAAATTGGAGCAGCTGACTCATCTCTCGCAGCTGTAGCAAAAGTTTGTGTGTGATCGCCCCGCTCAACCTGCCAATGAATGGTGACTGCAAATCTGTTTATGAAAAGAGCAAGTTCAAATTGATTACAAGTGCTGATTTTTAAAAAGCCTTTTAATCACATCTATACAATGATAACAAGAATTCTTACCCTTTGCCGAGATTAATTTAAATATCTCCAGTTGTAGGTACATAAAACTAGGGGGGAGTGCATGGCAAAATGCAGAAATGTCAGTATGTTTCATGTGGGCTGCGTTTTGAAACTTTTAAAAGTTCCAGGTTGTATTAGGGAGAATGTTCCCTGTTATAGTATAGGTCTGCTGTGTTCTGCCAGTCTGCTCTGTGTTCTGTGGAGTGGCTCTTTGGTCATTTTTCTGTTACTGAGCATTTTAGGTTCCTTCCCAGTTTTTATTAAAAGTGGTGTTCCAGCGATCACCCTTTTTTTCTGTCTTTCTGCAAATCTGTGTGAGCTTTTTAAGAGTAGATACCAAGAAAGGGAATTGCTGGATTATAAGTTCTGGGCGACTTTAATTTTAGTAGATCCTGTCTAATTGCCCTTCACAGTGGCTGAACTCATTTCCCCTCCCATTGGTGCTGTATGAGGGAGGAAAACAATGCTTTTTCCCTGTCAACACTTGATATTATCAGGCTTAAATTTTGGTCAGTCTGATGGGTGAAAGGTAAAATTTCATTGTAATATATGTTTACCTGATGTGTGGTAAGATTAATCATCTATTTTTTTATCCTTACCCAAAGACATTTTTTCATTGCTTTCAGAGAGAGGAAGGGGGAGAGAGAGAGAGAAACATAGATTGGTTGCCCTGACTGGGAATTGAACCCATGACCCTTGAGTCTACGGGACAATGCTCCAACCAACTGAGCCCCACTGGCCAGGGCAAGCATCTATTTGTATTGGTCATTTGTATTTCCTCTCTTAAATTTGTCTGCGTCCTTTACCTATTTTTCAATCGGGTAATCTTTTATATTGCTTTATTAGCATTTAAAAAGTTTGTATACTACTCATACATTGCATATAAGTCTTTCCTCCCACTGTATTGTTAGTCTCTTAATTTTGTCAATGGTGTTTTGTTTGTGTACGTGTGTGTTTGGTCATAAACTATGTTTTCAGTTTTATTCCATTTTTTTTCTTATGACTTTGGCTTATTTCCACATATATATGTCTGATTCTGAATTCTGTTCCATTTACCTGTTCTATACTGTAAATTACTATCATTTTAAAATATATTTTTATACAAGCAGATCCCCTGTTCTTTTGATGCTTTTCTTTGACCGTTTTTGCACCTTCCTTATGAATTTAGCCATTAGCTTGTCATAGTTCATGAAAAATCTTACTGAGATTTACTTTGGAATATTGCATTAATTTATAGATTAATTGGTGGAGATTTGGCCGCTAACTTTTAATGTGAGCTTAGGTCGCCTTTTTAAAAGGTTGATCGTTCTTAAATGGAGATACAGCCTTAAGTGGTCTTTGCTGCCGTTTCCGGCTCGGGTGCTGGCTAGTCTGGAACAACAGAGACTGGAAAAATAAGGCGGCTCAGATAAGATAGTCTGAAATCGTGAACAGAAGAACGTAAAAGACAAGTGGAGCAGGGCAGGTGGGCTCCGCAATTTCACAAAGTGGTTGAGAGCCCCGACTTCTCTCAGTTTTGTTGCTGTGCCATCCTAAATGATGGTATTGGTTTTGTGCTCGTGGTTAGAAGCCGGCCTGCCAGGGTGCCATTCCTGGTTCATCCAGGGTGGGTGGGAGGCCCAGTTTTAACAAGTAGGTAGTGACCTGGCCCCTTCTGGCTGTACTGTCTTGCTGGGCAGTCATGCCTCGCCAAATAGCGGATAGCCTGCATTTTTCAGGTGAGGCCTTTTGTATTTTTCAATCCTCACCCAAGGATAATGTGTTGATTTGAGAGAGATGGAGTGAGAGAGAGAAACACCAATTGGTTGCCTCCCATGCATGCCCCAACCAGGGATTGAACCTGCAACCTAGGTGTGCACCCTGACCAGGAATCAAATCTCCAGCCAACTGAGCCACCCGGTCTGGGCCTGTCAGGTGAGTTTTAAAATATGTAACTTCCATTGACTTTTTACATTATAAAAGCCATACCCATTTATTGGAGAAAACTTAGCATACGTAGGTGAAAAGAAATCTAAGTTTATAAACTTACCACCAAGACAGAAGAGTTACCATTTCCTTCTAGTCTTTTTTTCCTACTTTTCAGTGACGATTACTTCTAGCGTACAGGGAAGTACAGAGCATGAAACGAGCGCCCAAGCACCGATCGCCCCCCCACCCCCACCCCCACCCCCGCATTGATCACGCTTGCTGGAAGTAATAAAGCGTTAATGTGCGCTTTTTCCCAGTTACCATTCCTCTTGCTTTCTCTCAAAGATAATTATCTTTTTAAATTTGTAATTTAATTTATTTGTTTTTAGAGGGGGGAAGGAAGGGAGAAAGGGAGAGAAACATTGATGTGCAAGAGATACAGCAGATCAGTTGCCTCTCGCAGGCCCCCAACCAGGGACCTGGCCCGCAACCCAGGCATGTGCCCCGATTGGGAATTGAACCAGCGGCCCTTTGGTTCACAGCCCGTGCTCGGTCCACTGCGCCACATCAGCCAGTGCCCCTTTACCTTCTTTCAATTGGTCCCTACCCCCACCCTCCACCATATGGCATTTGTAACAGTCTATGTTGCCGGAAAAGGAGATAGTATGGTTTTGCAGAATGTTTTTGAATTTAATGTGAAATGATAGCATTTCAGTGCTTTTTTCCTGATCTACATTGTTTTTGTGATTAGCGTCATACAGCTCTGCTCTTACAGTCGCCCATTGTGGGGACAGCACCATGTCGTCATCCTGCTGTTGGACATCAGGGTTTTTCTCCGGTTCCCACTATTGAAGTGTTCTCGCGCACGTCTGTCTGTGCCCATGTGCGAGAACTTCCCTCGTGTTCATACAAAGAAATAGAGTTGTCATAAGCTATGTAGATCTTCAACTATTCTAACAGATAATGCAAAATTGCTCTTAAAATGCTTGTACCAACTAAACTCTGGAAAGCAATATACGGGAGTTCCCGTGTTCCACATCCTTACTGACAGATTCTGTCACTTTACCAGTTCAGTGGGTACAAAACAATCTCATCTGTGATTTAGTTTGTATTCTTGTAACCAGTGAGGATCAGCATCTCTTCCCGTTGCTGGCCTTCTGTGAATGGCGTGTCTTGCGTCCTTTGTCCGTTCTGTTGGCCTTTTTCTTGACTTGTGAGAGTTTTTGAGTCATGTTCATCCCCAGTAACTGGTGCCACTTCCGGTCATCCTTTTACTTCCTTTAGAATGCCTTCTGTTGTTTAGAAGTTTTCATTGAAGTGGATCAAATTCGCATGCTTTGTGTTTTCCTTCTCTTCTTTAATAAGTTTTTCTCAGCCCTGAGGATATAAAGATATCTTCTCTGTTTTAAAATGTGCTGTGCGTTTAGGTCTCAGATACCCTGAAATTTATTTTTGGTGTGAGGCAGAAGTTTGATGTTACTTCATTTTTGTATAGGGGTAACTAAATTTATTCCACTAACGTTCCTAGACTAGTTATCCTTTGTACAAAGATTTGTATATTTCCTATTTACAAATAGGCAAAGGATATCGTTAATATTTTTATCTATATATTTATGAGTCCCGTGTGCTCGTGTGTGTCTGTTTCCGGGCTCTCTGTTCTGATGAGTTGTTATTTTTTGTTTACTCCTGTACCAATGTCACACTTTCTTAATTACTTTAGCTTTAAAATAAGCTTAGTATCTGGGTGCATTAAGTTCTCTTCTCCCTTTATTTTCCAAAATTGTTTTGGCTAGTGTTGGTACGTGGGTTTTCCATGTGACTTTCATTTTTGTTCCCCTCCTTTAACATTCACATAGTTCAAAATTCAAAAGGCTCCTATAAAAAAGAGCCCCCGTCTTGTCCCCAGCCACCTCGGACTCAAACTTTGACCTCTGGAGGCAAGCCGTGTTCCCAGGACCCTGTGTGGTGTGTTTATAACCAGTAACTGAGTGCAAACCCGTAACTCCTCCCGCGCCTCATACACCACGCAGCTCTTTTCACCTAAGAACTTGTTTTGGTGCCTTTCTATAGTCAACAGGTAGAACTCATCCTGGGATTGTTTTTCTTTGCATTAGGTGAAAATCATGTGCCATTAACCATTTTAAAGTACAATTCAGGGGCATCTAGTGCACTCACAATATTGTGCGACCACCACCTCTATTAAAACTTTGTCACCCCAGAAGAACACCCATTAAAAACTCGCTTCCTGTCCCCCCTTCTCACTCCCCTCTCCTGCCATGCCGGGGCCACCACTAGCCTATTCTCCATCTCGGTGGCTGTGCCTGTTCCGGGTAGTCATGCGCAGGGCATCACAACGTGTGACATCTTCGTTGTCTTTCACTAGTCCAGGGCACAGCACTGACAGCACCTCATCGCTTCGGTGACTGAGCGACCGTCAGTCCTGTGGGCCCCGAGGGACTTGCGGGTGGTTTCGGTCTCTTGGCCTTTTGTGAATAGTGCTGTTAGGAACGATGGTGGAGAAGCGTTTGTTTGAGTGCCTGTTCTCCCTCCTTCTGGGTGCATGCCTAGGAGCAGAATTGTTGGGTCCTGTGATCATTCTGTGTTCACGTTCTTGAGGAGCAGCCCAGCTATGTTCCTCAGTGGTTGCGCCATGGTACATTTCTCACCAGGAACAGGAGGAGGGTTCTCAGCAGGAGGGTTCCTTTTCTTCCTCCACAGCCCCAGGTGCTGATTTGTTTGTTGGGTGGTTGGTGTTCACAGCCATCACAATGGTTGTGAAGGGCTGTCTCATTTTGATTTTCATTTGCATTTCCTTTGTAACCAGTGATGTCGGCATCTCTCTGTGCACCCAGAACTGGGATTGCTGGATCTTTCGACAGTTCTGTTTTCACTTCTTTGAGGGGTTGCTGTGCTGTTTTCCACGGTGGCTGCACCGTGGTACGCACCCACCAGCGGCACACGAGAGTTCCCGTCCCTCGCCGGCACTTGTTTCTATGTGGTGTCTCGTTGTGGTTTCGATTTTAATTTCCTTAATGATTAACCACATTGAGCATCTTCTCGTGTGCCTGTTGGCTCTTTGTGTATCTACTTTGGAGAACTGTCTATGCAAATCCTTTGCCTATTTTTAAATCGGCTTGTTTTCCTGTTGTTGATTTCTATAAGTTCTTTATGTATTCTGGACATCAGTTCCTTGTATGATTTGCAAATATTTTCTCCCATGTTGTGGGTTGGGCACATTGATTGTTAAAAGTGTTGTGCAGCATTGTTGAACCTTTTAATTTTTTTTTTTTAAATTTATTTATGAGAGGGGAAGGGAAGGAGAAAAGGAGAGAAACTGATGCCTGGCCCACAACCCAGGCATGTGCCCTGACTGGGAATCGAACCAGCGGCCCTTTGGATTGCAGGCTGGCACTCAATCCACTGAGCCACACCAGCCAGAGCTGCCTTTTTTCTTTAAGATCCTTTCTCAGCAGTGTATGAGGAGACTGGGGGGTTTCTGCCTGTAGGGTCCCCCACAGGGACTGTCAGGGACTCCTCAGGATTCAGCCTCTTCTAAATAAGGTGACCAGCGACAGCCTGAAGCCTCAGTTAATTCTCTGGGAGCAGAGACGTGTCCCCAGAAACCTGTCACGGTGAGCTGGCTGGCTGGGAGAGCGGAACAGAATCTTCCCTGGAGCAGAAGACTCATTCAGCTCCTCAGCATAATTCAGTCCCTGATGCAACTTCCAAACCCCGTGGCAAACACTGTATGCCCCGTGCTCCAAGGACTGCTGCCGCCGAAGGAGCCGTGCAGCTCTGGAGAGCCCTGGGAACAACCTGCACCTTGCAGGACACACGGAGGACGCAGGTAGCCACCCACCCACCCTGGGAGGTGGCCTGTCACAAACACGAAGGTTTTGGTTTCTTCTGGCCCGAAAGTGGGTCTCCCACAGAGTCCGTTAAACTTTCTGGCTCCGAGTTCTGGCTGCTGATGCCTGAGTGGGCCGCCTCCCTCTTTCCTCAGCCTCCCTGTCTCCCCAGGACTGTCCCCCGTGTGGAGAGCGAATGCTGCCACCAAGACACGCAGCTTCTCTGGGCCCAACTCATTTCCGTCCTGCGGTGGGAGGGGTGGGCGAAAGGAACTGATCTCTGAGATGCGGCAGAGCCTTTCCTCCGGTCCTTCCTTCCTGCTCTGGACATGTCCCGGTGCCCCTGTTGTGCAGATGGCCGTGCTGGCCAGAGACAGCCCAAAGTCTGGGGACAAGCTGAAAGAATAAGTGGCCGAACAAGCTCCAGACTTGCAACAGTCCTTGGGGACCAGGGTGGGGGAGGGCCAGGCGGACTGCAGTCCCGCTGGGGACGTCTGTGGCGTCAGAGCCACCGGGCTGAGCCCCACAGGCTGTTCTAAGCTGAAAGTCTGCAGCTGTCTTGGTCCACCCCCTTCTAACATAAGTGGGCAGAGCGGGGTGGGGGGGACGGAAACACTGCACCGACCTAAAAGCATATAATCCCTTACGGCAAGACCAGAACTGAGCTTGGGGCTACCCACTCATCTTCCAGGAAACGTAATTTCCTGGTTTTCACCAGCCATTTTTGAGGGGCCTTGGAACGTATGCTTGGGTGAGCTAGTACACTTCTGCCTGTAAATGCAGGCCCGAGACCCCCTTTTTATTCTTTTGCCGGCTTTTGTGGGAAGTTTCCTCCACGGTCAGTGTGTTTTGCTGTTGAAACCGGCCCCCGTGGAGCCACAATACTGGCACGAAGGACAGGGCTGCCGCCCCGTAAAAGGGTTTGCAGGAGGAAAGCTAAACCCTGGGGCCTGTTCAGACCCGTGGGCTGGTACGTGCTGATGGAGAGCGCCTCCCTGTGCCATCTCCAGGGTCCTGGCCTGGCCCTGTCGCTGCAGGGCCACTTGGCTTCCTTCCCTAGCCTTGCAGGACCCTCACTCCCCCACAACGGCTATTACAGGCCCAGGGCCCCTCCTGCAGGCAGATGAGAAGGCCCACCTCCATCTGCACCCTGCATCTTGCCGCCCCACTCCAGCCCGGTCTGGGGGTTCTCCCTGCACCTCTTACACCCTCTTCCTGGCCATCTGGGCAGGCTCGACTTTCACCTTCAAAGCTGGCACCCCCCAGCCCCATCATTAGCTGGTGCTCGGTCTCCGTTTCTTTACACGTGCAAGCTACTTGGGAAGAGGGGTGCGGCCCCTGTGTCTACTGTCTCAGCACTGGGTTGGCTTCTGCCCCTCCAAAGGTTCCCGACAATTTCTGTGGTCAAAACTGGATACTTTTGCACCCTGGGCTGCTTTGCGATATTTGACCCCCTTCACTGCTTCCTTCTCAAAAGCCTCCATTCCACTTTGCTCCAGCTACCTCTGCTGACTTCCTGCTGCGCCTCCAGGCCCTCTTCCACCCTCTCCTTGGCCTCTGCTCCCCACCATCTGTCTCCTAAGGGCCAGTTTTCCTAGGACCCTGACCTCAGCCCTCTCCACCCCCTGCGCCAGGGGAGACGCCCATGAGGGTTCATGGACTTCCTCTTTATCTTTTTTCTTTTGGGGTCGGGGGGGGGGGGGTCTTCCGCTTTTGTAATCTTAAGAAAAGGGCTCCTCTGTGCTCTTCCTGCGGGGTTTCTTGGCAGGTTTCATGAGGGCGTGTGTGTATGTGTGTGTGTGTGTGTGTGAGAGAGAGAGAGAGAGAGAGAGAGAGAGAGAGAGAGATGCCTTGGGCAACCAGGAAGCAGTGTTACTGGTTAGAGGATCTGGGTGAGGGATCCTGATCTGGCCTGGGGCCCCTGGACAGGCTGTGGCAACACACGGACTCCCTGGAAACATGTGAACCTTTTCCTCCGCTTGCACCCTGTTCTCAAAGGACTCTGCAGCTGAAGAAGTCAGTGCTCGCGGCTCTGTGCTCCGGATGACCACCTCCCGCCTCTGGCTCCCACCAGCTCCTGTCTGCAAGCCAGCCCAGCTGCAAGGAGGAGGAGTGGGTGGCTCCCTAGCAGAAGTGTCATTTCCCCAGAGCAGGAAGTGGGGTGGACTTTGGCACGGAGGGGAGAGGTGCTGGTGATAAGCAGGCCCTGATCCACACTGGCTGGGAGGGGGCAGACCCCCTGTGCAGATCAGCTGTGGGCGCACTCAGAAGTGCCGGGAGTCAGTCCATCACCCAGGGTGACGCAGGATCATCTCACCCTCAGCGTGACACCTGTCACTAGGTGCGGTCTTCAGTTTAGGGACAGGGCTGTCACCAGGCTGCCCACCAGGGCTAGGAAGCAGTTTGGACTAGGAGCTCTACAGCATTTTAATTAACAATTCATTGAACAAATAGTCCTTGTCACCTACTCTCCTCTCGCCAGACGCTGGTCATCTTGCGGGCATCCAGCCCCAAGGGCCCTGTTCTTGGACAGCTGATGTCCCATCGGTCTGACAGTCCCAGTAAGCAAGGGGAGGAGAGAATGTCAGGTAATGAAAGGGTGAAATTCTGTCAGGCCTGAATAAGTGCCCCCAAGCCCACCCACCATGGGCAGAGCCTTCCTAGGAGGGAACAGCAAGTGCAGAGGCCCTGCTGTGGGAAGTAATGGCTTGTGTGTGAGGGAGGGGGGCCAGGGTGCGGGACCTGAGAGCTGAGCAGAGTAGTGGGGCCAGGGTCAGAGAGGAAAGGGGGGACCGGTCCGGTAGGGCTTTGTCAGCCAATGCAGTGGGAGTCAAAGCAGGAAGGGCATCAAACCGAGCAGCGACACAATCTGGCTTGTGTTCTGAAAGGTGTCCTGGTTGCTGTCGGGAGTGGGGAGGCAGGAGGAGAAGCGGGGACAGTTACGAAGCCTCGGCAGTGGCCTGGGGCAGGTGGTGGTCTGTGGGAGGCCGTGGTCCGGCTGAAGCAGTGGTGGTGCAGGAAAGGTGGGGGCTGATGTCACACCACTGTGAAGACAGCGCCGACAGGTGACCAGAACTGTCCTGGGCAGCAGGTTTGCAGAAAGACAGCTGGGCCACAAAGTATTGGGTCGGCCAAAAAGCCCGTCACGTTTTCTCCGTGTGATGGCCCTAGCAGTGCTCAGTTGTCTTAACCTCATTCGAAACAGTTTTGTTGGGTTGTGTTGTGACAGCTGTCGCATCAGCGTACATTTTTAAAAACCCTTATCAAAATTAGTCAGTTTTGTGCAGCCGTTTTAATACTGAAGATGGAAGAAAACATGCAACATTTTTGGTGTACGATGCTTTACTATTTCAAGAAAGGTAAAAATGCAACTGAAACACAAGAAGAGATTTGTGCAGTGTGTGGAGAAGGTGCTGTGACTAATCGAAGTGTCAGAAGTGGTTTGTGAAGTTTCTTGGCACTATTGACATTTTGGCCAAGTAATCCTTTGCTGTGGGCTGTCTTATGCATTGGGAGATGTTTAGCAACACCCCTGGCCTCTGCCCACTAGAATCCAATAGCGGGAGATAGCCAATATACTCAAAACATCCAAATCAGTAAAGTTATTGGTAAAAATGAAAAATGTGTCTTTTATGGGAAAAATGAAACGGGCTTTTTGGCCCACCCAGTATGCGGAGGGTCACCCCACCTGTCAGGGAGGGGCCCTGCACAGTGTTAGCGAGTCCTTGGGGTTCTCTCCCAGAAACCGGAGCTAACTTGTGGCTTTCCCCCACTCCGGCTACCGCACGCACTCCCGGGACTCTTGCGGATCAGAAGCAAGCAGCCCCTCCTCTGGGCTGTCAGGGCCTGTCCCACATTCTGAATTTCAGCCCCCCACCTTGGCCAGAGCCCGTGGGCAGGGCTCACCTCTCGAACCATTCATGGCTGCCCCACCCCAGGTGTGTAAACGAGGCAGCCCACTGCTTAGGAGAATCTTGTCCAGTGGTGTAGAACTAAGGGGTCCCATGCTGGAACCTGTTAGGCAGCAACTGGGGCTCTGAAGCCAGGGCCTACACTTTCTGACTGTGGCGCCACCTAGTGGACACATCTGTACCTGTGAGGACCATAGCCCTTCTGGCCCAGAAGGAAAACCAGCAACTTACCCGGTCACACACTTGAGTCTGGACCTTTAAGTCTCAATCCACAGGCCAGACACTCTCCCACCCAGCTCAGCATGCATGGCACATTGCCTGTTCTACACCTTCACCTTCAGACCGACAGGGACTCAAACTGGGACCTTCCCTCAACTTCCAGCCCCTGTACTGAAATTTGTGCACAAAAGTAACTATTATTATAACAGAGCAGAATGCAACAATCCAAATGGCCGTTGAGATGGTAAACACTGACTCTGGAATATTAGGTGATTATATTGTGAGTGTGCTGCTCTGGGAGCATCTCCAACAAGCATGTTAAAGAACAGTGTTTAGCCCTGGCTAGTGTGGCTCAGTGGATTGAGTGCCCACCTGAGAACCAAACTCCCCCATTGGATTCCCAGTCTGGACACGTGCCTGGGTTGGGGGCCAGGTCCCCAGTAGGGGGCGATCGAGAGGCAACCACACATTGATGTTTCCCTCTCTTTCCCCCTCCTTCCCCTCTCTGAAAAGAAAGAAAATCTTTGAAAAACAACAACAACAATATTTACAAGTGTGATCCAGTCTCTAAAATAAACAAACCCAAACACCTGACCATAAAAGAGGTCACACATAAATTTGAAAATTGCTGGCGGCGGGGAGGGGGGGGTGCTAGTCTGGACACCCGCCTCTGGAGATGGAGGGGTCAGGGAAAGGTGAGGGAGGCCTTTCCTTTTACAAACCCATACTGTCTACCTTTCTAAGTTTTTAAGATCAAAGGTAAACTGAACAGGTGAGACCCAGCTCTGGCCGTGGCCGCCGGCCCTCCCCATACCATCATCTGCCACCTCAAGGAGGAGCTCTAGAGAAGACCGGCCAACTGCCTGGACAAACATATTGCTGGGGATTCATTGTTTGCACTTATTGTAGTAAATTGTCACCTTTACAAGTAGTAAGCTTCAGTGCTCATTTCGCCCAGCCTCCACCTGACCTGAGTGGGGCACTCACGGGGCCCCTTACTACACCCTCTGGGGCCCTATGCCAGCCCTCTGCACCCTTCTCTCCAAGGAGACCCAGTCTGGAGCCTCTGCTCCTCCAGGTGGACCCTCGCTGCCCTGTAACCCCCTAAGCTCCTGCCAGGCTCCAAAATAGCCCCTCCGATCCTTCTAGCCCTCTCTGCTCAGCCAGAGCCCACCCAGCTCAAGTCGCACCGCCCCTTCGAAACAGAGATTAGATGCTTATGGAACACCTACCACGCGCCAGGTTTTGGAGAGTGCAGAGGCCCTGGCGAGGGGCGCCCTAACCCCATCGACCCCGCCCCCTTCCTCAGGAGCCTTGCACTGCTGGACCCGCCACCTCCTGCTGCTCCCGCCCCTGGGCTGGAAGGCAAGGCTGGCCCTGCCCTGCCGTGGTTGCAGCGGACTCTCAAATGTAAGTGCCTGTAGCTTCAGGCCGGCAACACCCGGGAGCCGCACCATGTTACCCTGTCTGTTCTGATTTGTGGACCAGAAAGCGGCGCCTCTGACCGGCCTCTGCAAAGAAAGGCAATTTTTAAAACTCAGAGGATGCTGGGGATTTATTTATCCAGCTAACTATGTCCCCTGGCGACCTGGCAGCCCTTCTCTGACCGCTGGGTCTCCGACCCGGCAGGTGCAGGGGCCGATCTGGGGTTGGGGGCCTGGCTGTGCTGGGTGACTTGGAGCCAGTCCCCTCCCCTCCTGGTGAGGTGTTTCTCCGCCGGGGAGACGGACGAGGACGCCCGCCTGCCGTCTCAGCCGCGATGGATTGGCTCCCAGTGCGCCCCGCAAAGCCGCAGCAGGCCTCGGGCGGGGCGTCGCCTGCGGACAAAGAGGGGCGGGCGCCCCAGCGGCCTCGCAGGGGGTGGAGCCTCCGGGCGGTGCCCGCCCGCTGCCCCCTCTGCCCGCCCTCGGGTGGGGCTCCTCCGCGGCCGCGCCCTCGGCGGGCAGCCGGCCGGGTACTGGAACCAGGGCCGCAACGACAATAACCCCAACTTCCTCCTGCCCTGCACCCCACCGCTTCCGCCGCTGGCCTGGGGCGGGAGAGCTCTTCTCGCTCGTTTTACTGATCCGGTGTCCCTATCGATCTTATTGATTTTATAGAAGTCCGGCTTCACCATCAATATGCTTCCTTTTTGTAGGAAAAAAAAAAGCCTGCAGCCGCGAGATCTTGTCGCCCCCGCAAGGAGGGGTCTCCGGTCCCTTGCCGCCCCCGCTTGGCTGAGAGCCCGGGGACGCCAGGCTACCGGCTTCTGCGCACGGCGGCCACCAGAGGGCGTCCGGGCTCCGTCCCCTCCGCCTTCTGCTCCTGGCTGCTGACACCCCGCCAAGCACCGAATCAGCCCGTGGCTGGGGTACCGCGGGTCTTCGACGCACCTGCCACACCGACCCTGTGCACGGCAGCCAAAGCCTGCTGGTAGGGAAAGGCTGGGGCATGTGTGAGTGTGTGTGTGTGTGTGTCTTGGGGGGGACAGTCGAGTAGTCCCTGTCCCAGATCCCAACTTCCACATGCCACCAGGCAGAGGACGCAGCTGGGTGGCTGGGTGGCCTCCGGGCAGGTGCTGGCCCTCCCTGTGCCTGGATCTTGGAGAGGGCACACGGCCCGTCTGTAACGCAGCGCCCCAAGAGGCCCCATGGGTGGGCTTGCCCAGACCAAGCCCTGAGGAGTCCCCTCATTCCCAAGTGTACCTACTCCCAACGCTGTGAATTTTGTCATTAGTCAGTACAAGCCTGGGACATCCTGAAGGGCCCTTCCTTTTAACATCCTCCCTAAAGAGAAATCTGGCTGACCCAGGAGACAAATGTGCCCTGGTAAAAATGGATACAAGGCCAAGGGCAGGCATGTGATCCTGGGGAGCTGGCTCAGGGCTCACCTGATGGGTGCCAAAACAGGCTGCAACGGGCCCCATTTTCTCCTACTCCTCTGTCCTCCCCAGCAGGGAGCCAGGGCTCTGCCCCATCCAGCCTGGGGATGCTAAAGCTGGGCCCCTTCTTCCCTCAGGGCCTCTGCACACTCCCTACTCCACCGCCTGCCCCCAACATGCCCCCTGCCGCATTACTGAACTCAGTGAGCCATCTCCACAGGATGGAGGAGGTGGAGCTTGGCCTCCAGGACTCCAAGTGAAGTGGGGCCCACATTTCAGTCCACCAGCCCCAGGCCACCCTGAGGCAAGGAAAGGCTCGGCTGCCCACCATGGTGAGCGCTGGTCGCCCAAGCCTTGTCCTTCCCTGGGCCATTTGGTATTGGGCAGGGGCCACCCGTTAGCAGATACCACTGGGTATTTGCTGCTGGTAAATTCCCTGAACTTTGTGACTTTTTCATTAAGTCCGAAGAGCTGATGGAACACACAAGCTCACCAGCCTTGGCTGAGGAGGGAGCAGAAGTTGGTGGATGCTGGGGTAGTGGGGTCCTCTTTCCTCCCATTTAGGCCAGAAGGCCCGGGCCCTCCTCTGGTGCTGCCCTGCCCACCCTGGCCAGACGGTGAGGGCTGGAGCCCGGGAAGCCTGTGGGGAGACCCTCAAGGCCTCAGGTGGGAACCACCCGCTGCCTTCGCCACAGCCCTCTCTATGCTGCCCCCCACCTCGAACCCCTGTGACCTGGGATGGGCTCATCCGGGGACAGGGGCTCCATGCTCTGGGCAGAAGGCACCCCAGGCGGCATTTTCCGCTTGCGCTTCATTTCTTTGTTCTACCCACAGTTTTGACCCCAACTTTGAATCAACCTCTCCAGGCGAGATGCAGTGGGGCGGAAAGACATGTCTTTATAGGATTCACGGGGAGTGCTTCTTACTCCTGATCAGGGGTAATGAACTCTGACCTCACTGATTACCAGCTGTGTGACCTGGGGCAAGGCACTCGACCTCTCTGAGACTCCGTTTCCTCATCTATGAAGTGAGACCCAGAGAGCCCTGCCCAGAGACCTCCACTGCGAGACCCTCCGCTAGGCTGCGACAGGTCCCGGTGTGCCTTCCTCTGGCCACCGCAGAAAGACAGCCAGAGGCTCTGGGGGCCGGGACATAGCCCGGACCTTCTTTCCAGAAGCTCCTTGGTCTTTCCTCCATCTCCCCTTGCCCACCTGAGGCTCCTCCAGTCCGAGGGCTGCTGCCTGTTGATTGACAGAAGATTAAGTGCCACTGAGGACTCCCATCCGGGACAGGAATATCTCACAGGAGAGAAAGAGCTCCCTCAGCCCCTCAGGTCAGGAGCCCCATCCATGTCCCAGCTCTGCCACCGGCTGCTGTGTGCCCCCTCTTGTGGCCTCACCCCTTCTGCTGAGGGCCTGCACTCACGCCCCTGCAGTCAGCCATCAGCCAGGAAAACGTGTTAGGCTAGCTGTCCTCCCTACCTCCTCCACCCACCAAAGCAGCTCACCCAAGAATCTGGCCTCTGAGGGAGAGCCGACCCCACTTCCTTTGCCCCCACTGCCCCCTCTTTCTTCCTCCGCAGTGGTCAGTGGCCCAAGGTCAGAGGGGAGACAGACAGGGCACAGCACCTCCCCTCCCCCACGGCAGTTCTAATTACCTTGAGGAGCCGACCGGAGGCCTTCAGTTTTCTCCACAGCCCCAGCGAGGCATATGGCTGAGCTCGCCCACATTCCTCATCACTATTCTTCATCGCCTCTCTGTGCCTGTCACGGGCTTCCTTAATGAACCTTGAAGCTGCCACTGCCCCTCAGGGAGTGATCCTCAGGGAGGGACATTCCCTGCTGGAACAGATCATCCTATGAGGGAGAGTCCCCCAACTTCTGACCTAGTTAGTTCCCCGACACTACAGGCCCCTGTGTGTGCCACCCAGAGTACAACTGGCATTTGCTCCCTTCCCAAATCACAAGACAGGACCCCCCCCCCCCGCCCCCGCCTCAGGGACGGGGTCTGTCCTCAGAAGCTCAGTGCTGGGGGGAGTCGGAGACCTGGAATAGAGTTCCCTCACCAGCTTGAGCCGGGCTTTGGGACACTCGGGGAAGACAAGGCTCAGTGACCCTCCAGGCCCAAGAGAGGGAGGAGCACTTATGTTCACAGGGAGACAAGGTACACACAAGGCCACCAGCACCTGTCCCCACTGGGTCAGCCAGAGCCATGAGAGTCGGAGGAAGGGGAGAGTCAGGACACTGCCCTGGTTTGGGCCCAAGACGAGCCCTAAGCACCCAAGGGCCATCGAGAAAGGCTGTGCGTGATGGTGGGGCCCCAGGTCACTGAGGCTCATGCTTCCCCAACAGGATGGCACCCCCAGCCCAGGGCAGGCAGGGACACAGTGGCACAGCCCTCCATTCCCTCGGACCTGGGCAGGGCCCTCCCCTCATTGCAGGGGCCCCTCCTCTCAGCTAGTCTGCAGGCTTCTAACCCACCTCAGTCTCTCCTGTGCTCTGTCCCAGTCAGGACACGTGCCCCCTCCTCCGTGTCAGCTCACAAGGGCCCCGCCTCCTAGAGGACGCACTACCGAAAGGCCGCATGTGTGAACTCCAGGCAGGGCCCTGTGGTGAGCTGCACTGGTGGTGCAACAGGGGGGCGCAGGGAGCAGAAGGGGGAGACAGAAGCAGGGGGAGCCACGGATGCTCCTTCATCCTTTTGGGGCCCAATATCTGCCCACCCACACTTCCACCTCTGGTTCATCTTCTGCTCCATCCACCTCCTGCCCTTCTTGGTCAGGGCACCCAGGAAATTGTCCTGCAGCTAGTCATTTACCTGGCTCCCTTCCCCCCACCCGACCCCTGTTTGTTTATTGTACCTGAAAACCATGTCTCAGCAGTGGCCTGCTGAGGACGTTAGTGAAGGGAAGTGAGCAGACCATGTTGGATTGCCTTGGGTGCATAAGTCTTCATTTTTTAAATGTATTGACTCTTTAGAGGAGAGAGAGACATCGATTTGTTGTTCCACTTATTTATGCATTCATTGGTTGATGCTTGTATGTGCCCTAACAGGGGATCGAACCTGCAACCTTGGCACATCAGGACAACACTCTCACCAGCTGAGCCACCTGGCCAGGGCAGCACAAGTCCACTTGAATGGGACTTTCAGCGCCAAACCAGAAGTGGTTAGGAGGGCTCCTCCAGAAGCCAGGGGACAGACGTACACATAGGAAGTGCAGAAGCAAAGAAAGGAAATTGATGCTTGGCTGGAGCTAAAAGCCTCATTGGCTGTTTGTGATTAGTCGTCTTTATTGGTGTGATTTCAGAATCTGGAAGCATGCACAGGCTTCGGTTTGGGTTGCTTTTGTGGGCCCCCGTGCATTACAGCCACATCAGTCTAACGGCCTCCTCTCGTTTCAGTAATTTAACAGCTGATCCCCCCAAGGGCCTCTGCCACCCTTGCTTCCCTTCCGAAAAGGTAAGCAGTGATGCCCCCAGGAGCCCAGAGCCGCTCTAATTTGCTCCCTCCCAGCAGGGGACGATGCTAGCCGTTTCCCAGGCAGGTGCTGGGCAAACATCTGTTCTCCCCACAGAGGGCTGGGGGTGGGGGGGAAGGCAGTGGGAAGAGGTCTCATCACCCCTATGAGCCTCTTTAGCTACCGTGTCTTAGAAGTGGTGCCATAGTTCTATTTAATGCAAATCACCCTCGGAGAAATGGTTGTTGGCTCTTCCTCTTCTCCCCTCTGTACCCTCTGACTGTTCCAGCCAGTGATCAAGATTGGGCTGTGGGTCCGCAGGACATGGGTGGGAGCCCTGACAATGTCCAGGGTGGCGCCCCAGGGAAATGCAGCTCCCATGTCGCGAGGGGAAGACAAAGAAGCCAGGAACAAGGAAAAGAAAAGGTATTAAAATAGGCTTAGCTACTTTGGGGTTTTCCTTTGTATGTATTTTTAGCAAGGATTGTGTGCCTAACTCTGCATTTAAATAGCTGATGCCTCCAGCCATTGTTCCAGGCCCTGCACCCTGCAGCCTGGCAGGCTCTCTGCAGCCCCAAGTGAAGGCAGCTGGCAGGGCCCGGCCCACCCAAGCCGGGGAGAAGGCATTAGTTTCCAGGACCCTCCTACCAGAAACCTCAGCAGCTGGAAAGCAAACAGAAGCAGGGCGCTCGGGACCTGACGCAGGGCTGGGAGAGGAAGCTCACAGGAGGCAGCCATGCCGGAGCGAAGCGTCCCCTGCTGACTGAATCCAGCGGAGGGCTGACATTCCTCCGCCGGATCACCAAGCCTGGCAACCCAGGAAGGCAGCGCTCCTTCGCACTGTCAGGGCTTTCTTTGAGCACTTTTCCTAGGAGATGGGGGTCAGGGAAGACTTTCTTATCACCAGGTCCTACCTGAAAATGCCTGCACCTGTCACATCCTCTTCTCTGGTCTATGGGCTAGTGGGGCTCTGGCCACCTGGGAGGAGCACGTGTGGCTGGGGAGGTGGTGAGAGTGTGGGTGGGGGCGGGGGGGGGGACCTGGGGACCAGAGTGAGAGGTTCATGAGGCAAACTTGCCCTCTGCCCGTCTTTGTCCAGGCGGTCAGCGAGCTCCACGCAGAGTAGGGCCCATAATCCTGGGCAGGGAGGTCACCATAGTGTCTATGAGCGACTTTGGACTGGGGATGAGGCAGTGTGATGTTGCTGTGTGCGATGACTTACACTTTTTACCCTGGGGACAGTTAGTTATCATTTGAAGTAGCCTGGGCAGCAGCCCACCCTCCAGAGGTGGCTATGCCAGCCCTTCAAATGTGCGCCTGATGGGTGTGAAAAGGAAATTTTCTTTGGCAAAGTGATTGGCGTTGCAGACCTGCGATTGGCTAGAAAGCCTGAGCTGGCTCTGCAGAGGCGAAGGAGAGGGACGAGGAAAACCCGGTCCTCCGAGTCCAGAATCCTCCCTATTCCTGCGGTTCCCCTTGGGGGACCATCCTGTTGGCTGATACCACGGAATACCGTTGCACGTGCTTCCGGGCACCCTTTTCTTGCCAGATGTCTGTCCGAAACCCGCGACCTTGCTGTTGGGCAGCCGCAGTGACCTCGTGCAGGTTAACTTCTCTGAGCGACATTTCCCGCTTGTCGATTGAAGACGATAACCTTGCAAGGTGGTTGTGAGGCATCCAGTTGCTTCCAAGGGTCAAGTTTCTGCTGCAGCGCCCTCCCGCAGCGTGGCCGAACCAAGGTCAGAAGTGGCGTCCTGGCACGCTCAGGCCCCAGCTCCGGCTCCTGGGAGGGCAGAGGCGGCCCTCGCTCGCGGGGCTCCACCTTCCGAGCCTGGGTGCTCCCAGCGCCCCCTCCCCTTCCTCCCCCGCCCGCTAATCGCGGACATCTGGCGGCCGGCTGGCTCTCTGCGCTCCCTCCGTCGCCCCCGCGCCGGGAAGCCTGGATCTGGCGCCCTCGGTTTCGTCGCAGCCGCAGGGTCCGCCTCTCGCCCCGAGCGCGTCGCTCCCGAGGGCGCCCGCCCGCTCTCCAGCGGCAGCTGCCGCCTCCCACGGAGGGGACGAGTCTGGGAGGCCCCGGGGCTGCCCCTCGGCCCCGCCGCGGCAGGCCTGGAGGGAACAGCCCGCCGCGCGCAGCAGCGCCCCCTCCCGCGGCACTGAACTTGGCCCTCGCCCCTCCCCCAGCACTTGAAGCAGCTGCCAGGAACTGAAATATTAATAGGCACAAACAAACTTCCTGGAAAGATTTTCGACTCCGACATAGATGACTCCGCCTTCCTCCATCAAAATAAAGAAATGGAAGGCAGCTGCGGGGTCGGGCGGCAGGGGAGCCGGGGACGCGAGCGGCGGGCGGGCAGACGCTCCCCGCCGGCTCTCGGAGTAGGCAGTGGACGCCCGGCGAAGGGCTCTCCTTTGTAAGCACGGCCTGGGCGCGCGCATCCGGGCACGCGCCGAGCAGCCTCGGGTCCCCAGGCCGCGCGCCTGGCCCCCAGCGGAGGCGGTCTAGGCCAACACAGCCCCCGGGGGCCGGCAGGCGGCGGAGGTCCGGGAGGATTTACGTGCTGCCGTGCGTCTTTGGCTATCCTCCCCAGCCTCGCCGCCCACTGCCCGGCCCCACAGTCCCTTTTCGGGGACGGCGCGTCCCGCAGGGTTGGGGACCAGGTGGTCACATGACGCGCGCGCGCCTCCTCCCGGGACAAAGCGCAACCAGCCCTCCGCGTTCCGCCGCGGGGGCATTTATCACTCAGGATCCTCCAAGCAAGTCCATCCCCCACCCCACATCCTTGCTATTTTGAAAATGCATTTTGGAGTATCGGCGGTGCTGCCTCCCGGGGTCCTCCGGGCGGGGGGCAGTTGCAGCGAGGGAAGCCAACCCGCCTCTCTCCTCGCGGCTCCGGAGGTGACAGGCCGGCAAGTGCCGCTCCACCCGCCGCTTTTCGGGGCGCTGCGGTCCTCGCGCTCACTCCCCCGTTTCAGAGAGAAAGTTCCGGCGCGGAGGGTTGCGATGCCCACCCCAGACCACTCCACTCCCCCCTCCCAGCTTGGGCTTCCCAGCCCCAGCTTCAGGCTTCTGAAGACAGCAGCTGCCGCTGGATTTGCTCCACCTTTTCTCCCTGCCTGGAAGCCGTTCGTTCCTTCCTTCATTTAAAATATTTACTGAGCGTCTAATAGGTTCCAGGCATTATCCAGACACTGGGGATAGAACAGCAAAAACAAACACACAAACCTCTGCCTTCCCGGAGCTTATATTGCAACAGAAGAGGCATAACGGAAGTAAAATTTATTAGATGGCGATAAGGCCAAGGGAGAGAAAGGGAAGGAGGGTGTGAAATGTGCACTGAGGAGAAGTGGGGTTTGGGGTGATCGGGAAAGCCTCACTGAGAGGTCGGCAGTGAGTTTTGAATAAAGGCCTGAGGGAACCGAGTGAGCCAGCCACGCAGATTTCTGGCGACCTACTTTGTTCCCGGACAGCCAGGAGGCCAGTGCGGAGGAGGCGCCCAGGAGAACGTGGGGACGGAGAGGGCAGGGTCAGCTGTTGGAGCGCCTTATGGGCCACTGCAAGGACTGGGCTCCTCTCCTGCGTGACATGGAGTCCTGCAGGGTTCTGAGCAGAGGAAGAACTCGGCTGACTTCACGTACAAGCAGCCCCCTGGTTGGAGAACAGATTGCGGGGGCAGGGCCAGAGCAGCGAGACCAGTCCCGAGGCTCTGGCGGCAACTCCGGGAGATGACGGGGCGTGGCTTAGGCTGGTGGCCACGGAGGTGGGAAGAAGTGGTGGGACTTTGGAAATACTTTTTCGGCTTTATTATCAGGCCAAATATGAGGAAGGAAGGAGAGAGAAGAGTCAAGGAAAGCACCAAGGTTTTGGCCTGGGCAACAGAAGAAAGAGCAGCTGTTAACCGAGATGGGGACAACTGGCTTTGCTGGTTTGGTGGGTGGGGTTAGCCTCTCTCTGGGGCAGTTTTGAACAGGTTACGTGGGAGACGCTCATTACACAGCCAAGTGCAGGGTTGAGTAGACACTTGTTAGACGGGTCTGCACAGCAGAGGGCATGCGCTCTCCGGAGGTAAATATGGGAGATCATCAGCACAGGTTTACTGGTATGACGATGCACAATTTTCTGGTGTCATCCAGCTCGGCGCTGACCAATGCAGGAGCCACTAGCCCCATGGGGCCGCTGAGCACTTGCAATTAGTGGAAAATGTGCGACTGAGTAGCTCAATTTTAATTAACTTGAAATTTAAAAACTGCTATTTGATTCACTTACTGGAAAAAAATTCAGAATGTTTGCAACAACTTGGTTATATGAATCTACTTTTTCAACTGTGGAGCTTATCAAACTAAAAACGGATCGAGAATTTCCAATAAAAATTGGGTGTCCGATTTGAGATCTGCTGTGTCAAACATATACTTGGATTTCCAGGATTTAGTCTCAAAAGAGTAAAATATCTCATTAATAATTTTTATATCAATTACATGTTTTAGTGGTTTAAATTGGCTCTACTGGGTTGATAAAAATTGTATTAAAATTTTGTGCCCTGGCTGGTGTGGCCCAGTGGATTGAGCGCCAGCCTGGGAACCCAAGGGTCTCCTGTTCCATTCTCA
Organism: Desmodus rotundus; assembly: GCF_022682495.2. Taxonomy (NCBI): domain Eukaryota; kingdom Metazoa; phylum Chordata; class Mammalia; order Chiroptera; family Phyllostomidae; genus Desmodus; species Desmodus rotundus. The sequence continues at coordinate 11,614,582 of NC_071396.1, read as the reverse complement.
GTCAGGGCACGTGATTTGGGGCCAGGTCCCCAGTAGGGGGCGCGTGAGAGGCAACCACACATTGATGTTTCCCTTTCTCCCTCCCTTCTCCTCTCTCTAAAAGTAAATAAATAAAACTAAAATTTTTTTTTTCTTAAAGATTTTATTTACATTCAGAGAGAGGACAAAGGAGGGAGAAAGGGAGGAAGAGAAACATCAGTTGTCTCACCAGCCAGGGCTGGTATTAAAATTACCCGTTTTCCCTTTTACTCTCTTAAAAATGGCTACGTGGAAGTTTTTAGTTCCACACGTGGTTCATGTTAAATGTCTCTTGGATAGTGCCAGTCTAGGGGAATGGGGGAATTGAAGCCGGTAAGATGGGGAGGGCTGAGCAGAAAGCCTGGGAGGAGCAGAGAGGGGAGGCAAACCGGGCAGGTGTGTCCCCACAGCCCCTCAAAGGGGGTGTGACCAGGAGAAGGGAGTGTGAGTCCTGTATCAGGAAGTAAAAAAAGACACTGTTGCCCCTGCCAGGAGCCCATAAAGAGCAGCTTTATGGGCTTAGAACCTGAGCCACAAGCAGATTCGAGAAGAGTCACTATTACTTAAGAAACCCACCACGTTGAGAAATGATTCTAGACATTGTACATCTATTTTTATAACTATTGAATCATATTGTACACATTGTATAATTCACTCATTTCCGGCATACAATTCAATGAATTTTTAGCAAATTTACCATGTTGTGCAACCAGCAGCATAAATCAGCTTTAAACTATTTCCATTACCCCAATAAGACCCCTGGTGCCCATTTACTGTTAATCCCCATTCCTTCCCTGCCCCAGGCCACCGTGACTGTCCCTGTTCTCTCTGCACGGTTTTGTCTTCCCTGGCTGTTTCATAGAAACAGAGTCACACAATGTACAGTCTCTTGTGTCTGACTTCTATGCATGAGCAGAATGTTTTCGAGGATCAGCTCCCCTCCTTTTTCACCGCTGAGTAGTATTCCACTGTGTGGATATACCCCCTTCGGTCTGTTCACTCCCAGTTGATGGACATTTGGGTACTTTCCACTTTTTGGCTGTTAGGAATAATGCCGCTTAGAACATTTGTGTGTAGACCCCTTACATCTGTTATGTCAAATCCTCACGATCCTGTGAGGTTGAAATTATCATCCCTACTTTATAGATGAAAACACTGAGGATGATAGAGATGAAGGCTGTGAGGGCACACTCAGCTACCATATTTCATCAGCACTAGAAAATACTCTTTTCCATATTTTCATGTTTCTGAAACCAGGATGCATCTTGCAGTCAATGGTTTGTCAGAGTTTATTTGGCAGCCTCTTCCCCTTTCTTGGTAGTACGTAAATATTAGTGTATCTTACAGGCAAGGGTACCCTAAATTTGATGAGCTTGAGCTATGGTACGACGTAGCCCCTCTTACAGTTCACCTTGTGTCATCAGGACACTTGGTTGTAGGTGACAGATAAGCGACTCAGAGGGGGATTTACTGGCTCAGTAATTGGAAGGGTTCCGGGACAAGGTCATCGGACTGAAGGAAGAGAGGCAGGGACTCTGACACCGTGAGGTCCCCGTCCGTCTTCCATCTCTGCTTGTCCTTGCCAACAGGCTCTCTTCTTCCATGGGGCAACCCCAGCTTAATAGTTCTGGGAGTAAAACAACCCCCCAAACCTCCCTTCCTACCTCTGTGCATCAATCCAAGGGAGTAATTCTGATTGAACCCGCTTTGGCCACATAAGCACCTCTGGTCCAATCACTGTGGTCTGAGCAATGGGATACTGCCTGGTCCAGGCCTGGCTGGCATGCTCTTCCTTGTGGCCAGAAAGTCTGTCGCCAGTAGAAGCGGGGTAGGCCTAGTGAGCTGGGCACCACCACCACCATTGTTCCCTCAGGCCACTACCACATGGCATCACCTGGTGTCCCTACAGACATTACAGACTAAGGGGGTCTTCAGAAAGAACATCTCAAGTTTATGGTTCATTCATACTGTTGTGAGGTGATGTTCTAAAGAGGTTAATTATACTTGCAAGAACTATGTTGTTTGAAAGATTTTAAAAAGCAATGAAATATGCATGTAATATACTACTAGATGTAATTATGCTTAAACTTCTCATCAAGTAAAGATTTGTTTGCAGACAGTTCTCTAATAAAAACAAGAAAAAATCATTTAGGATACTAAACCTGTGAATTTACCATGTTGAATTTAAGCCCCAAAGTACGGGCTTAGGCAGGGATGTCAAACTCATTTTCACCAGGGGCCACATCAGCCTCGAGGTTGCCTTCAAAGGGCCGAATGTAGTTTTAGGACTGTGTAAATGTGACTACTCCTCAACAGTTAAGTGAGAACTTAGTGTTGCCACCAGGTAGAAACAAGGTGGAGGGCTGGATAAAACAAGTGGAGGGCCAAATTCGGCCCCTGGGCCTTGTGTTTGTCACCAGTGGCCTAGGGCTTATGTTAAGCTCTCCCTTTAAACTCTGTACCATGTCTTTGCCACCCCCCCCCCAATAAGGATCACTTTCTACCTCCACCCTTTGCCTCACTTTCCCATCCTCTGAACCCCATTTGCATCCATCCAAACCTTCAATTTAACCTCAGTGTCTCTGCACAGTCTTCCCTAATAGTTCCAACAGAGGGGAAGTTCTCCCCCTTCTAGGTTTCCATATCCCCTTTGCTAGGACGAGTTAGATGGCATCCATCCAAGTAGACCTTATGGTGGGATCATTTCCTGAGCATTAGTGTGTTTTCCCTCCCTGCGTTTCCATCTTCCCCTTTTAGGGAGTAGCTGGGTTCTCCCTTGCATTTGACTCAGGGAAGGGTAAGTCACAGGGCTTGAGACACTTCCTTCCAGTATTATCTGGGTAGAGGCTAAGCTGCTTCAACAGCGATATCCAAAAATACAGTCATTCAAACAAAGTAACAGTTTACTTCTGTCTCATGTACCAACCCTGAGGCAGACAGCAGTGGTTCAAGACGGATAAGCTGCTCTGCTCCACATGGTCACTCAGGCACCCAGGTTTCCTCCATGCTGTTGTTCCTCATCTCCTGCTGTTATCCTCCTGCTGCAGCTGGGACAGCATCTCATCTGTGTTCCAGCCCGCAAAAAGGGGCGAGTTCAGTGAAGTCCATGCCCAGTGTCCTACGGCCGAGGCTTAGAAAGTGCACGCCTCACTTTCACTCACATTCCATTACCTGGAATTAAATTTCATGGATATAGCTAGCTGCAAGGAATGCTGGGAAATGTAGTCTTTAGCTAAAGCAACATGTCCTAATCTAAAACTCAGAAATTATAGAGGAAGGGGAGAAGATATTTGGAGGCATACCTAGCAAATTAACACATTCTCCTTTCCGGCTTTCCTGTGCCAAAAATGGGTGTCATTAAAGAGATTATGCTGGGTGCTCCAGGGGGTGGGGAGAGGTGACAAGCAGTGAGACCCAGAGGAGAGCGCCTGGGGAGGAAAGAGGAGCCTGTCCACTGTTCTGTGGCTGTGTAATGAAATGTCCTGAAATTCGTGTTCAACAGTGACACCATTTCCTTTGCTGTTTGGGTGGTGTTTGGTGGGGACAGCTCGTCTGCTCTGTTCAGCGTCAGCACGGCCTTGGACTTGATGTCTCGGGCTGGAATCACCGAGGGCTCGCTCACAGGCCTAGTGGATGCTGGCTTTTGGCTGGCACCGCAGCTGAGCCTGTGGCCCAGCCATCCACATACGGCCTTTCTGTGTGGCTGCTTGGCTTTCTGAGAGTATGGGGCTCGGGTTCCGAGAGAGAGAGCTGAGCAGAAGCTTCTTGCCTTTTCTAATCTAGCCTCAGAAGTCATGCAGCATCCCTTCGGTCACACTCTGTTCACTGGAAGCAGGTCACCACGGATGGCCCATGTTCAAGGGGAGGGGAATGAGACTCCACTCTTTAGTGGGGGGAGTGGTTGAGAATTTGGGGACCTGTTTCAAAACTCCCACAGGTTCTGGGGGGCCTATTTGCTGTCAGTGCCTGGAACGGGGGCAGGACTTCAGAAGGCTGGCTGCTCAGAACACCAGGGAAGGCAGCACCTGCAGATGGGAGCCCCCACTTCCTAAGTGGGTTAGAAGCAGCAGAGCCTCTAGACTTGTAGGGGCCACATGGGCTGCGATCCCCGGAGTCCCAGCTGACAGCGCCACGGACCTATGACCAAACTCAGAGACCGTATGATACCCGGGCACTTCAAACAACCCCGTGACCCTAGGAGGTGTATTTGCTAGGCTGCTTTCCACTTCAAGTCCTGGCAAGTCCAATGTAAACCGACCTAAAAAACAAGGGGACCTACTTCTAGGTGTTTGCTCCAGAGAAATGAAAACTATATTCACATAAAAGCCTTATAGATGTGCTGACCGCAACTTTAATAAGTCATTGAAAACTAGAAGCAAATGTTCCTCAATGAGTGAATGGAGAAACAAGCTGAAGTTCATCCAGAGCATGAAACCCTGGTAAAACAAACTATGATACATGCAACATGGAGAATCGCAAAGACATCATGCTGAGTGGAAGAAGCTAACATTGGAAGTTACATACTGTTGGAGTCCATTTATGGCATATATTCCGTGTATATGGCTTTGTGGAAAAGGCACAGTTATAGGGATGGAGAACAGATTGGTTGCTGTTCAGGGTTAGAGGCCGGGAAGAGAGCTGAACCCCAAAGCAGAACATGAGGGATTCTGGGAGGAGGGTGAAGCCGTTCTGTATCTGACTGCAGTGATGGTTACGTGAAGCTAAACAAAGGTTAAAACTCTCAGAAGTGTGCACACACACACCACACACTCACACAAGGTTCCATTTTTACTGTATGGAAATTCAAAAAATAAAGTATAATTAGGCTTTCAAAAAAATATATATAATTATGCTTTCAACAAATGGCACTGCAAAACAAAGTGACTATAGATCAGACGCTTCACCAACATGAACTCTATTAGCAATAATCGCGCCTCGGATAAACCTCATTGGCTACGATACTGCCACTGCGCAAAGCTACCAACATGAACTCTAAATGGATCACAGACCTAGATGTCAAAAGTGAAATTATGTAAAATTCCTAGAAGATAACACAGAAGGAAATCTGGGTGCCCTTGGGCATGGCGATGACTTTCTGGATGTGATATCCAACACCACGTGTAACGGCCATGAGAGCCCGGGCTGGAGCAGGCTCAGAGGGCGCAAGGTGTGGGAGCAGGTGACTCGGGCGCCTTCAGCCGTGACTGTTGCTTCATGGCCTCCTTCCCGTCATCCTAGGATGTCATAGAAAGTTCCTGTGGTCCGCTGACTGAGGAGGCACACGTTCAGGTCTGGTGTGCAGATGGCTCTGCACACTGTGCTGGCACCAGCCAAAGTGCACAGCTCTAACCTACCGCCCCTCTCCAGGGTGGCCCTGAAGGACAGGGAGAAGGAAATCTTCCCGGTGGGCAGAATTTCAGAGACACATTCGTGCCCTTCACTCAGACTGAGAGATGCCTGGAAGTATGGCTCTAGACAGATTCGTTGGCAGGGGATGTGGAAGGAATATGATGGAAACGCTGGCGATGAGGAGGTCTGGGGAAGGAGCATGCGGGCAGATCTCTCCAAATGGGCATGAAATGTGAGGATGTCTCCGTCCCATGCGACTGCGTGTCAGAGGGTATCCACGGCAAGGGAGGTTCTTTTCAATCATCGGGTGAACAAAAGATGTTCTGTGGATGTCGGGCAACCTCTTTTCCTACCCTCCCCAGTGCTGGCTTGATGGGCCCATGTAACCAAGTGGCAGGGTTTAAGGCTGCGCATGGACGTCCCCTCACCAGCGCTGACTAGGCCATCTACTGTCTAATCTGCCAGCAGCCGAGACCAACACTGAGTCCCTGCTGTGGGCCCACTGGGGGGCCAGCCAGCCATCTAGTGGCAGATTGATGGCACTGGGCCCTTATATGTATGTATGTATGTATGTATGTATGTATGTATTATTTATTTATTATTGATTTGAGACAGACAGAGAGGGATAGAGAGATTTGTTGTTCCACTTATTTATGGATTCATTGGTTGATTCTTGTATGTGCCCTGACTGGGGATCAAACCTGCAACCTTGGCATATCAGATGACGCTCTAACCAACTGAGCTACCTGGCCAGGGCTACGCTGGACCCTTTCCACGATGGAGGGCCAGAGATTTGTCCCCGGCGGAATACACGGAACTGGATAGGACGTGCTTTCTCGCTCACAGTGTTTCCACGAGGATCATCAAGGATGGATTTGCGGAGTGCCGTACTCACTGCCTGGTATTCTACACAGTAGGGCTGCTAACTGAGGCGGTCACTCGACATCAAAAGAAGAGCAGCAAAGGACTGACGCCTGTGGCTTTAACTGGTTTAACTGCATGCCCCGCCCCGTCACTCAGAAGCAGCTGACCTAATAGAAGGTCCAAGGCCCTACTGATGCCCCGGTTATGGTACCTGTTGGGAGACCCCGCTTTGAAGGGATGGGCTGCCATCTTACAGGGCACAGCGGATGCTTTGAATCAGACACCGTCACGTGGTGCTGTCTGCTCCAGAGCCACAGCACACGGGCCTGGGAGCGGAGCGCCAGAGTACTTCCTCTCACCCTGACCTCACCTCCTCCCCCGCTGGTCCCATTTCCGTCTCAGTTAGGGGCCAGGCAGCAGACAGAAACCACACTAATTGTCTTAATAGAGAAAATTTATTTTGAAGAATTGTTAAGAGCCCTGGCTGGTGTGGCTCAGTGGATTGAGCGCTAGCCTGCAAACCCAAAGGCTACTGGTTTGATTCCCACTCAGGCCACATACCTGGGTTGTGAGCCAGGTCCCCAGTAGGGGGTGCACAAGAGGCAACCACTCATTGATATTTCTCTCCCTCTCTTTCTCCCTCCCTTCCTCTCTCCCTAAAAAAAAAGAAAAGAATTGTTAAGAGTAGCTTTTAAAAATGTTAACTAGTGCCCTGACTGTTGTGGTTCAGTTAGTTGGATCATTGTCCCATAACTGAAAGGTCACAGGTTCGAATCCCAGTCAGGGCACATACCTAGGTTGTGGGTTCGGTCCTGGGTCTGAGCATGGATGAGTGGCAACCGATCAATGTTTCTCTCTCACACATCTACATTTCTCTCTCCCTTCCTCTCTCTCTAGAAATGTAATGTAAAAAGAGCCCTCGGGTGAGGATTTAAAAAAAAAAGTTAACTCGTAGCTGAAAGAGTGAGATGGAAGGCATCACGGAAACAGGAAAGCAGGCAGCAGCTACTCTGAGGACTAAAGAATGAAAGTGGTTGCAACTCTGACAGCCCAGCTGAGGGGGAGGCCCCGGTGTAAACATACGGGCCCTCAGGAGGGGCACCGCTCAGCTGGAGCCAGTGTCCTGAGTGGGGAAGAGGGGCCCTGTGGGTCTGGGACCCACACTTCTGAGGAGGGGACATCACTTCAACCAGCACTATTATCTCTGGTGGCCAGAGGGAGGTGGCTGATGAGGAAGCAGGAGAAGCCAAACTGAACTAAATGGACTTAGTACGGCTACAACTGGAAAAGTTGAGGCTGGGGTGATAAACCTGGAAGCAGATTGAAAGCCCATAAAAGGCCCACAGGTGGCCACCCCCCACCCCCCACCCTCTCAGTGGAACCTTCTAGGGAGCCAGGGGAAGCAGACATGGCCCGTGTCACAAAGCAGAACCAGCCCAGGACACTTCGCAGCCTAGGACTCTGGTCATTGTGGCTGGGACAATACTACTGACTAAAGCCAACGGGTGGGGGGGTCCCTGTTAGTCCTTATATGCCTCACCAATCCTAGCTAACACCCCATACATTCCTCGATGATGGAAACTCATTCTGCCAACACTGAAGTGGAGACCTGTCTTATAATTCTGCCTCTGGCCCTTTAAACCTGTGGGACAGGGGCCTGTCATTTCATCGCTCCAAGCTTCAGTTACTGGATTGCTTAAATAGGGAAAACAATGCTTATTCCTCAGGGTCGCTCTGATGGTATGAGAATACGAGCTTAGCATGGCGCTTGGCGCGTGGAGAAGATATTCAAAAACATCTGTTCACCCTGAACACGAAGCCAAATGTCCCCCTTTAAACTGTTTGTCAACTGTTTTCAACATTAAGTGCCAGGGTCCCTGGAAATTTGGGGCGAAGCAGTTTTTTTTTTTCCTTCTGCACAAAGCTTTATTGTTTCCATTTGGTTTAAGGCATGGGAGAGGCTCCGGGGTGGTGAGAGGCTGCCTAGTGGTTGCAGGGAGAGGCTCAGGCAGGAGCCAGACCCCAGGGGGGCACACCAGGGCCCCTCAAAGGCCTCTGGGCTCCAAAGGCTCCTAGTGGTGCTTGAGGGTGAGCCTTTGGAAGAGATAATCACCCAGACCAGCCTGCGGAGGTGAGCCAGGTGTCACCAGCTTTTGGTGGGTTTCACCTGCTCATCCAGGAAGTGGTTCTCCAGGAAGTCAGAGCTGAGGGTCTGCATGGGCAGGGTCCAGGGGTCTGAGTCAGGTTCTTCTCCAGGGCCACGGTGGCTTCCACGGCGTCCTGAGTGTCACCCCACTCATCGTGGGGCGGCCTCAGCACGTCCTGGAAGAGGGCGCAGCCGCCTCGCTAGTTTTGTAGTTTTAAGAGATGGTGGGCGCCTCGAGCATCTCCTCGGCCAACTCTCGGAAGAAGTGGCCCCCGCCCTCCAGGCCACATCGTGGGGATGGAAACAGAAGCCCAGAGAGAGGTAGGTGATGGACGCCTGCAGATGCAGGCTGACCAGGCAGGCAGTGGACGGGGCCTCCACCTGCGTGGAATGATTCTGACAAATTTGCGAGCTCCTGGTTGCTCAGAGATAAGGAGTTAAGCTCAAAAAATGATGTTGGCTGGTCTGGGATGGTACCAAAGATGGCTACTGGAAAAGACGTTGGAGGGTGGGGGGTTGTCAGAGGCTGTAAGAAGGGGCATCCCTGGGTCTATTCTGACACTGTTGAAGCGAGAGACGGATGGAGGGGACTGTGGCGGGCATGGAAAGCGGTGGTTCTTTATTTCCCAAGTGTGGGAGAGCTGGTAGTCTTCCTAAGTGACCCCCCCTCCAGTGGAAGGGAGGAGGGACTCTGAGGAGACCCCAGATAGAACCTAGCTGAAATCCCCAAGAGAGGAGGTACTTGAGAAGAGAGGAGAAGAGGTACTCTTGCTGGATGTGTGCGGGGAAAGGTCTCAGATTTATTCAATGGTTCTGTTAAAACTTCTGGGGAGGGCCCTGGCTAGTATAGCTCAGTGGATTGAACGTGGGCCTCCAAACAGTTGCCGGTTGGATTCCCAGGGCACATGCCTTGGTTGTGGGTCTGGTCCCCAGTAGGGGGCGCGCCAGAGGCAACCACACATTGATGTTTCTCTCCCTCTCTTTCTCCTTCCCTTCCCCTCTCTCTAAAAGTAAAAATAAATAAAATCTTTTAAAATCCCCTGAACTTCTGGGGAAGGGATGCAAGCCTGGGCATTTGTCCTAGGGGTCCCCTCCCCAGGCCTGCCCCAGGCTGCTCCCTAGTCAATGGGAGAGGCCCAGAGGGCCTTAAAGGTGACTTTTGGAGAGAGCCCCCATCCAGACTGATGGGGGTCGTCTAAACATTGGTGTTCCCAAGACCTCACTCCTCCAGCACTTGGATTCCCTTTTCCCTGCCGGGGGCAGCTGCTCGGGCATTTTGGTGACCTCAGAACTGATCCCTTTGGAACAACCCCACAGGACTGGTACTTAAGCAAAACCTGATCCTGAAGCCTCCCTGGGCGTCTCTGGTCCTGACCTGTATAAATCCTGCTCAGCACGACGCCATCAGAAACGCCAACCCGGCGGACCCTCCAGTCCCTTCCCTCAGCGCCGGCCTCCCGCCCCTGAGGGTCCCCGAAGGACATGGCTCCCTAGATTGGGGATCTCCTGGTCTCCCATTCGTTCATCAGGAGCCCGCGGTCAGAGGCGGCTGGGGGCGCAGCAGCTATCCCCTTGGAGGCCCACGGCGTCCCGGTCGGTTGCAGCAGGTCCGGGTGGGGTAAAGTCCGAAGCCCATCTGCGTGGGGCAGAAGGGACAGGGCTGCAAAGACACTGCGGGCGCCGCCGACCAGGACCTACTGCTCCCGAAGAGCTGCGGCGAGAATTAGCGCAGTATTTACATGTTAATGGATTCCCCGTTCATAAATATTACATTTTCAGCCATCTACTCGGGAGGCAGCTGAGTGCGGGCCACCTTTGTTTTCCAAAGGGCCAAGTGTAGACCCTCGCCAGACTGTGCTGTGCGGCATCTTCAGGGACGCGCGGGGCTGCAGGCGGCCACGCGGCCTGGCCGAGTCCGGGGAGGGGGCGGCGCTCGGCTCGCAGCCCATCACCCGGCAAAGGGACCCCCCATACCCTGAGGGCCAGGAGGAGTTGCCGGGACAGCGAGCCGGGGTCCTGCCCGCGGCGAGGCTGAGACCTGAAAGTTTCCCTAACCTTGGGCACGTGTGGTCCGGGCGGGGACGGCAGAGGCCGCCCAGGGTCGTGGGGGGCGCCCCCCCCGGGGGAGCGCGTTGGAAAGCCGGGGTATGTGGAGAGATGGGAATACCGTGAACTGTCCCGGAGCCTAGCCTAGCAGAACCGAGTGGCTGGCAGGACCCCGAGGAGCCACATCGGGGGCGTGGCTATCCAGGGGGCGTGGTGGGACTCCGGGGGCGTGGTCTGAGTGGGCCGCCCCCCTCTGACACCCGAGGCAGCCCTGGGTGGTGCAGGGCCGCGACGCGATACGCGGTGGGGAGCTGGAAGGGTCAGTTTTAAGGTCTCTGGCACCCGAAGGTGGAGAGGGCGAGAGCCCCGGTCAGCCTGCACCGGACAAGGAGGGTCGGGGATGAGCTCCAGAGGCATTGGGGACAGGGCTCCCGGATCTGAGGCCGAGGACGCGGGTGCGAGGGGCAGGGAGGACCCTGAACGCTCAGTTCTCGAGACCCTGCCAGCGACGTCCCCTCTCCGGGCTGCACCGGAGGACGGGTTGGCGGGGGCAGCCTTCCTCATCCCCGAGTTCCCGAGACTGGGCAATGCCCCTCCTGAGTCCGTCCTCGGCGGGACGACGCTGCGGGTACTGAGAGCCTCGAGGCGCCAGGGATGAGCAGTGAGGCCTGGGGGTGCGGCCATCTGCTGACCATCCTGGAGCCAGGGTGTCGCCTTGGCTCGCCTGGCAGTCACCTTTAATCTGAAACATTCCCTGCCTGTGTTTCCTTTTGTGAAGGCCAGTGGGTTTGCAGGATGTTTCACCCTTGGGATTTCCCGGGTCATTTCCTCCTGGTTACATTCAGGTGCAACGTTGGTTAACGTGAGTCCCCAGTGTTTTCCAGCAGGAGGCTCACGACGCCAGCTGGTCGCATTGTTGGTGATGCGAAGTGTGATTACTTCAATTTAAAGCCCCAGTCTCCGTTGGATCCACGCTAGTCACATTTTATTCCCTCTATTCCACCAAAACTGTTCTCATCAACATCACCAATTACCTCCACGTTGTCTAGTCCAATGGTAAACACCGGCACCTGGCTCTACTCGACCCCCTAGGATTTGACAAGCAGACCGTGTCCTCTCTTCCTTGGAGCACTGTGTTCTTCTAGCTTCCCCGGACCCCCTATGTCTGGCTTTCTTTGTTGCCCACTCCTCAGTTTCCTCTGGAGTTCTCCCTCACTCCCTAAACTCTAAATGCGGAGTGCCTCCATCTCTGGGCCTCTTTCCTAATTTCCTCCCACACCTGCTCCTTTGGGGATCTCATCTAGCTTCTTGGCTTTAAGACCAGGTGTTTGAGGATGTCTTCTAAAGTACCACCTACAGCCTAAACCCATTGCCTAAACCCATTTCCTAAACCCCAGGCTCGTACCCACAATGGAGGCGAACTCTCCTCTAAAGCCTAAGCATCTCCATCGTAATGTGTCCATAACTAAGCTGCTTGTCTTCTCCAGTCCTGCCCCCCTCAGTCTTCCTTGTCTCCGAAAACAGCAACTCATCCTTGGAGTTAGCTGCTTAGGCCAAAATCCTTGCCACCCTTTGCCCTTCTCTTTCTCATGCCCACATCCATCAGCAAGCCCTAACCATCTGCTGCCTTTAAAAACATCCAGGATGCACCCTGACAGTGTGTGGCTCTGTGGGTTGGCCATCCTCCCGAGAGGTAAAAGGCCACTGGCTGGATTCCCAGGCAGGGCACATGCCTGGGTTGTGAGCCAGGTCCCCAGGAAGGGGGCGTGGGACAGGCAACCGATGGTGTTTCTCTCCCTTTCTCCCTTGCTTCCCCTTCTCTAAGAATAAATAAAATCTTAAAAACCCAGAATGCCACTTCTCACCGCCACCACCCAAGCCACTATATCATGTCATAATTAGGTCACTTCTCTCCCTGCTCTCCCCTTATTTTCCACAGAACAGTCGGAGTGATTTTGTTAAAAGGTTGGAGCACTCTATCCTTCTGCTCCGTGGAGGCCTCCTCACTCAGTGTCCTTCCCAGGACTTACCAAGCCCTGCGTGGTCTGGCTCCCCTTCCAGCTCAGACTCCCCCCGCCCAACTTCTCTGCTCACTCATTCTGCTGTAGCCACATCTGCCTTCCTGGCCAACACCTCAGGCTTGTCCCCAACACGACCCCCAGGAGGGCCTGCGATACTCTTCTCACACACATCTGTGATCCGTGCTCTTGTTTTCTTCAGATCTTTACTCAAAAGATAACCTCAGGGATGCCTCCTCTGGCATGACTCCCAACATCCGCCACTTTCCGTCACACTTGTGATCTGCGTTTTCTGGCCTTGAACACCTACCACTATCTAATACACGATGCATCTTACTTCCTGTCGTCCGATTCCCTCCCTAGAAGGTAGCTCCACAGGGAGGACAGGGAACTTGTTCCCGTCTGTATTGGCACAAAGTGCCTGGCACACAGGTGCTCTGTACTTGATCGGAAAGCGGGAATTCATTCATTCTAATACAAATTCAATCGATCTTTACTCAGGTGTGCCAGGTACCAGCACTGGGGCCTCGTAGCAAGCGCTAGTGGGGGTCGTCAATAAGGAAGTAAACAACTAATTTAGAAGTTGACAACTACAGGAGACAGAAGCCAGGGATGTGACAAAGGGTAGGTGGGCAGAGTTTGGTTGCAGCTTAGTAAGCGAATAGTGGCAACAGGAAAGATCAGCCAGGCCAGATCCCACAGGCCTCGTGAGCCAGCGTTCAGATGGTATATAGTGTGCAGTGGAAAGCCACCGGATGTTTTTAAGTGGGGGTGACCTGGAATGGTTTATGTTTTAGGAGCGTTTCTCTGGAGGCTGTGTGAGGGGCCAGAGGGAGTGAGAGGGGATGGATGCAGACCTAGCTATCATTGTAACAGTTCAGGTGAGACAATAGCAGCTGGGCCTAGGACCTGCAAGTGGTCAAGTGGAAATTTTTGGACGGACTTTTGAAGAGTCAAGATTTAATGGAGCTGAGGGAAACGATTTTGAAGGGGCTATCTCAGAGTGAGCAGGTGGTGGAAGCGTGTTTTCAGATGCAGGTTTTCTTGTCTTTTCCCCTTGCTTGTTACCACTGTTGACCCATAACTCTAGCACGCCCACCCCAACAAAATTCCGGTTTATTTCAGTGAGAGCATGGGAGTTAAAAAGCAAGGCCCTGGATATAGCCTGCCAGGGAACAAATTCCATCTCCATTTACTGTGATCTCAGCGTTTCTTCTCCTATGAACAGGGTATGCTAATCATTCCCATGTCATAGGTTGTTGAGAATTAAATTTGAGTTGGAGCACCTTTATGCCTAAATGGTCAGCATCTAGCAGATCCTAAATATATTCAAACTTGCATTTCCTGTTTCTAGGCTGTCAAGATCAGAAGGGCAAGAACTTGGGACACTATCAAGTGCTCACCTCACTGTCAGCCAAATGAGATTCCCCCAATTTCTTGAGTGTGTCCAAATTCTTACATTCTTCTGGCTACGGTAATTCCCAATTTCTCCAAGACCTACCTACCTAAAATGATCTCACCACATAACTTAATAGGGCTTTTTTTTTTTTCCATTTGTAAGTTTAGACTTTAGGAATATTTTCTGGAATTTTAACATTACTTAATATCCCAAAGCTGGTTCCTTTGTTGAAGATGCTAACAACATAACACAGTATGCTAGTTTATACTCATCACTCTGGACCCAACACAAATAGTGTCTTTTCCTGGGGAGGGTTGTTATGCAGCAACTCCAAAGCATAGTGGAGGTTATCAGCCTGTAACTAAGGATTAACCCAAGGGATCCACAGGGTGGCATGACAGTTCATGCATCAAAGGATAGTCCCAAGTTCAACACTACTATGCATATTGTCAAGACCTTAAATCAATTATAATCCTCCCAAATTAAATTGGCTGGTTTATAAATTGGACTGAGCTGCTGGCTTTATAGGCATGAGAATACATGTCAAATATTAACAGACCATGGTATATTGAAACATGTACTGACATTTATCAGACATTTATCCAGTGCCAAATTTTTCTCTAACTGCCCCACTTTGTAGCATGACTTACTGCATATCAGTACCTAGACAGCGAGCACCTACTACTCGAAACTTGTTTAACAAACCGAATTGTTAGCGACCATTTCATGGGGAAAAAGGAACGTAAATTAAGACCACCTCTAAGAACTCAAACGGTGGTATCTCCTATTTGGAAGTTACTGGTCCACACAGCTTTTAGCAGGTAACTTTACCTACCCTAGACTTCCACAAAGGGGACTCCTGTGTGTGCCTGTACCCTGCAGAAAACCGAACGGGGGACATTCCACTTAACAATGGACTTTGAATAAAACTAGAGAGGTATGATAGGTCTGAAAAGGTTCATCCTCCTTACTTCACACTGGCTACTCCAAGGCGAAACAAAGCAGTCCTAAGAACTATTGGTGCTTGACCACTGACTTCAGGGTCAATACATGTCTTAAAATAACCAAGTCTCCAATGCACTAATTTCGGGGCTGGACTTACTATATAGTATGTTTATAAATGTACTGCCACCACTTAAACAGATTTAACTATTTCCATATGATTCTCTTGGCTGGCTGGGTTTGAGAATTATTGGTTTACAACACAACATATCCAAACATTTAGGATATGGCTTTGGCAAATACATTCACTATGTAAGGCTTATACTTCCCCCATCTCACAGAAGTCTTGTGTTTCAGATATAAAGTGACAAAACACTTGATGCTACATTATTCTGAATATGGACATTTCAAGTGAAGGATAAGGTCGATAATAAAGACCAAAAGCAGGTATAGTTTAATGTATTTTAATAGCAAACTTACAGGAACAGCACAGAAGACAGACAACATTAAAAACATACTTGCATGTAGGACAACTCAGTTAGAAAAGTATAGTGAATGGATGGAATCTACTGTATGATAAAAATGCTACAAACACCATTTAGTTGCCATCAATAAGAAATTTACTTGTTTTAAAAAAATCCAAATGCTGGCATTGTCCAGAAAAATTTAACAGGTTTATTTATATTGTTATAAAGTTGAACTGCTTGAAACTTGTTCACTGAAACACCTTGACTTGCATTAATGCTTTATGTCCCCGCATTTATATTAAAAAAATTCACACACAAATGAAAATGGAAAAACGGCCAATACCTGATTTCTGTCCCCTATTTTCCACTTGCAATCATATACTTAGGTACCTTTTTGACCCCATGGAAAAAAAATATCTAACGTTCAGAACTACCAATAACAGGAAGAAGAGAATTTTTTTTTTTTTTTTAAAGAATGAAATGTTTCCCATCATAGTGGATTCTTAAGCACGCTCTCCACGTATGCGGCGTGCTAGCTGGATGTCTTTTGGCATAATTGTTACACGTTTGGCATGGATAGCACACAGGTTGGTGTCTTCAAAAAGGCCAACCAGATAGGCTTCACTTGCCTCCTGCAATAGGAATAAAAAAGAAAGAAAATTAATGGTATTCCCAGTTACGATACATCGGTACCAGTTAAAAGGATGAGATTACTGAACCCTTAAAAACTTACTTCAGAAGATGCTTACTATTTTACCAAAATGCCTACATTTCAAAACCCGTGGGACAAAGCTAAAAGGTGGCTTATGCAAAATGCAAAGCTCAAGTATGTAAATCTTTTTCAAATTACACACATCAAATTATTTCATTACTAAGTTTAATATTTCTAATATTAATGATTTCTAGCAAACTGAAATGTCTTTAATAAAGCGAAGAAATCTACTTTAAACTCTAATATTATCACCCTTACAAAGATATAACCAATCCAAATACTCCTTCCCTACTGTTGTCTCCTTATTCTGAACCCTAATCATGCTCCAAGATACACCTGAACCTTTGCCTTGCCAAATGTAATGCAGCTGACAAGTGGTTTCCATCCTATGGTCTTCATCTACCTTTCCTTTTACACTTCAAAATTAAAAAACATTTTTTTCTTCTATTGAGGGTGAGAGGGTGAGAGGGAGAGAAACATTCATTGGTTGCCATTTGTATGCACCCCAACTGGGGCCCCAAAATGCAACTCAGATATATGCCCTGACTGGGAATCCAACTAGCAACTTTTCAGTTTGCAGGATGCCACCCAACCAAACGGAATCAGACCGCGAGGGATACACCTCAAATTTTATTGCAGGAGTGTTACAGGTTCCAGAACATACCTTCTGACCTATTTTTCCTAGGAAATGTGCCCCCCCCACCCCGTGTACCTTCCTCTATGTACCCTGATCTGTTATGGCATGTATTATCCTCTAGTTATTAAGATCGACTTGTCGGGTTTTTTCTATCACACTGTAAGGTTCTTTGAAGACATCGTCTTAACCCTACTATCACTCAAAAACTGCTGGCTGTGTGCGTCATTCATCAACACTTGGCATATAAAGAAGAAAAAGGGGAGCTTCTACTTATACCTAACTCTTAAATACATTTTGCAGCTGTCTGTAAAGTTGAAGGATCCTTTAATTTAAGTTAAAACATGTTTATTCATTTTAAAATGGATTAGGAGCATTAAGTGAGTTATTTGGCTTTCTAGCATTATCTAGAAGGAAAATATTTCTCTATGTTCCAGATATATTTAAGGGAAAAAACAGACTTTGTTATAGTTGGTATTCTGTCCTAATTTAAAAAATTACTTCCATTTTCTAATATTAAGGTAATGATAAAACTAAAAAAACAGAAATACTTGAGCAATTCAAACCCCATAACATTACATTAATACATAAGAACACACAGGACTAGCCAGAGTTGCTTTTTACGATCATTGACTCTGTAATAAAACCACGAAGATTCTGCTTTTAAAAGCATTAACACAGCAACACTTAATTCAAATAACTTCACTTTTTTCATCGTATGAAAAAAATTATTCCTTCACCTTATACCCTTTGCCTAGCATCTCCTATAAAAACCTGTTTCACCCAGATTTTACTATGCCTACATAGTAAAAATATGCCTACATGTCTTTCTGTAGCATCTGTTCCCAAAAGCCAGGTCTCACTGGCCTAGTCTTTAAGACCTAGCTCACGACTGTAACATGCAGGAGAATGCAGCCACTCCGTCTGCCTCTGGCTTCCCAGGTGCATATAACCCCAAACTCTTCCTTCCTGAACACCCATTAGTCTTGTACACCAGCTGTCTTTTAATACCCTTCAGGTACTTAATAGAGATTCCATTTTATACCCATAATGCCTTGCTCAAGTAGATGTTTAATAAACATTTGTTGGTTCATTTTCACATTTAACCCTAATTTAAATCTACATCTTTCCTATACAATTAGCCCTGCATACCATACCTATTCCAAAGACTGTATTAACAGAAAAGTCCTCCCTATTCAGGCAATCATTGTTGAGACTTTCCGGAAATGGGTAACAAGCCTGGAAAACAGGCCACACTGTAGCCTACTCTTAGGGGTCTGCAATGTGCTTCAGACACTAGGACAAGTTCCTCAGGGAAGAAAGTTTGTTTCACCCATTTTATCTCAGGATTATGCAAAACATTAATGCTTTCGCCAAATGCAGCAGTGAGCTGCTACCTGGACAAGCCCATGACTCTCAGAGGCGCTTTGTTTGTGGAAGAGAGGGATGATCCACAGGCCCCCCACGCGCACCCGGTCACCAGCTTTACAGGGCTCTGCCTGCTCAGCTCTGGGGTAGATTCAACATGCACAGGGACTCGACTATGACCCGTGTTTCCCATTCTACAATCAATGTCCGAAAGACTCCTAAACATTAAGGCTGTAGTGGGAATTAAAGACTGCCATGTTACTTTATAGCTAAATCAACATAACTGAGATGACAAATAGTATCTTACAACTTGAAATATATCCAACGTCTGACTCCCCTTCCATTTCAACACACCTATGTCCATTTCTAACATAAAAACACCATAGTTCAAGCTTTTCGATGTTAAAGGCAAAGGCTAAACTTTAAGTTAGTTAATTCTTAATTATCTATGGCAAACCTGGACTAACTTTTCTACCACCCTTGTTTAGCTGTTAGAAAAGTTGTAAATGGTGTTAAATTTCTGTAGATTTCAACTGCTTTCTTTTATTATTCTACTTCCATTAGCAAATTCTCCATCTCTGTATCTTTAAAACAACTGAAGTGTATGTATAAAATAAGAAAACAAAAGACTTGTAACAAAAATGACTCTTTCCAATAAAAACAAGAGCTATCTAATGCTAGAATACTACGGGCAGCAGAGGTGAACATTTTGCTCAGAACTATACAACCACAGTTACAAACAACAGCAATAATCTTTTACACATGAATTAGAGAGAGACAAGTCTTTTACGCCGATCGTCATCTCAATTTACAAGGCTGAATACATTTACCGACAAGGCTCTATTATAGCACTGACAAATCCACAAAATGTTGAATTTTCATGTCTAATCATGTTCTCAAAAGCATAGCCCTGCTCTTAACTAAGAAACAAAATTAGCAGCTTTGAATCAATGCTAAGATTCTTAGTAATATTTCTGTATTAAAATAGCACGGAAAATGTGATTTGTAATTGCGTAATAAATGAAATGGGAGGCGAAGATAATCAGGGATTAAAATGGAAAATAAAGTTTTAAATAACAGCACTAGATCTTAGTTTGAAATTTCAGTTCACTGACAACTTAATGGATGCCTACTCCTGGAATTCACCAATCAAATGAAGTTCTGACTAACCATAGAAACAGCTCAACCAATTATACTTCAGTGTAGAATCCACCTATCAAATCCTCCTCACTTATAAAACAAAAGCTTGGCACAGCAACAGCAGCCTTGAAAATCATCCAATGGAGTGTATGTAGACCCTAGATCCTTCCCACAGAGGGATCCTGAGTCAGGTCTGTCCTAGGAATCTGCACTTTAATCACCCTTAACCCCAGGCTCTGAGGGAAGAGGTAGTTTTACCATATTTTGAGACTGATCAAAGAATGCCAACCATACAATACAAAACAGGTTTACCTAAGTGATTGATGTTAATTATTCACATGTACCTAATCAAATTATCTTTCTTGTGGGCATTTCCAGTTTTCATCTCAGCATACCACAAATATTTCAAATACATAACAATCCCAAAACAGAATTCCTCAAAGTCCTGACACCCTAGAGCCAAGATTAAATTCAGTATGCTTCCCATTTAAATGGAAACCCCTAATCCCCTTTAGCAAAGGACAAGTCTTCAAACCCTTGTTCCTTTACAAGCTGGCTATCACCTTTAAGCACACCTTTTCTCCCCATGCCAATCCTTACAACCACCCCCTGCTTCGTCTATCTCATCACACAATTCTTTAATAGTGCCGATTCCCACCCTAGCTATTACACACTCTCTACTTGCGCCTGCCTCTTCAGTTCCAGCAAGACATATATTCTAACATTCCTTTTACACCAGCCACTTTGGAACTCATTACCAGTAAGACCTTTAGCCCCGCCTTTTTATTATCCTGCAGCACCCAGAAGCCAAACCAGAGGCTGCTCCCCCCCACCCCGCCCCCCATAAACAGCGATTTTAGTGCAAGGTTTACAATTAGCAATAATCATGCCCTGGATAAACCTCATTGATTATAATACAGCCACTGCGCAAAGCTTTTTTAGTGCAATGTTTAAAATATTTAAATGGTTTAATAAGATGCATACTAAGCTTTAGAGTCAAATGGGTTCAAACTACATTTTCTGTGTGTATGACCTCAAGCAACTTAACCTTTCTGATATCTCAACACTGAAAAAAGGGTATCTTGCCGGCTCGTGATTAAATTATCCACACACGTGCAAAGATTTAGAATTATTCTTGATGCACAGGAGGACCTCCAACTCTTAAAGAGACTTTCCTACCAGCCATTTTACCTGCAAAGCACCAATAGCTGCGCTCTGGAAGCGCAGATCTGTTTTGAAGTCCTGAGCAATTTCTCGCACCAGACGCTGGAAGGGAAGCTTGCGAATCAGAAGTTCAGTGGACTTCTGATAACGTCTAATTTCACGAAGTGCCACAGTACCAGGCCTTAAAAAAAGAAAAAAAACGTAAACAGTTACAAAATACATAAAAACCACAAAAGGATTTAAGTGGTCAGTTTCAAAGAAATGCAGTCATTTCCCCAAAACAAACTGCCCAACTTTTCTTCAGCTTTTGAAATAAATTTTACATCAATTTATAACCCAAATATTCAAGCCTATCAGAGAGTAATATGTCTTTAAAGCAAAAAGCCTATTAAGATTCCTGACAATACCATTGATTTTATTCAAACATCACTAAACTTCTGTTATAACCACAGCTTAGAAAGGTATTAGGCCACTAATAAAGAAGTCAAAATTGTTCAGACTTTTCTCAATTCTCAACCACCCTCCTTCTTCCCACCCGCAAACCTCAATTCTTCTGTAAGACCTACCAATACCACCCAATGAACTTCATTTAAAAATACCTTGTGGTATTTAAGTTTGATTTCCCAGAATACCTTTACTCCGACTACTGACCATCCCTCATGATTCTAGATTGTGCAATTACAGTTTTTTAAAAAACTAATCTTGAGTAAGAAATTACCTCAACTGACTTATTTTATTTCTCCCACTGCATGAGCTTTTATTTATTTATTTATTTATTTATTTATTTATTTGGCAAAGGTTACCTAAGCACAGACAACTTCTGCCCTCTAACGGCAGATGCCCTTAATAACACTGCTCAGGGCAGTTCAAAAGGAAATAGGTTCTTAGAAGGAAATAAACCAATTCAAGCAAATGAGGGATGGGAACTTTCTAAAACAAAATGATGTCTTAAGTTATTATTTTGCCAAAAACAAGGGTATCCTCAAAATGTATCTACATATAGCACTTTACTATTTAAAAGTACATCTTACAGCTAAATAAAATGTTAAGCCATTAACTTCATTAGTGATGTAATAGATTTCCTTTGGGCTATGGGTAAGATTGTGGCTTCAAAATTAAACACGTTCCCAATAAAAACTAACACTGAATTTTATATAAATTTTCAAGTACTAAAGGCAAAACATCAATTTCTCTGAAACAAAAAGTTTGCTTATTTCATACATCTTTTTGTTAGATTATATAGATACTGTGGTTTGGAGCTTTGTTCCATTATTTCCCTCTCTCTCTTTTTTAACATGGCAAAAAAAGAAGAAAAAAGTCTGTGGATGTGCCTCACCCTCCCCCAATTCCTGTTATGATTTGATAGCTTCCCCAAACTGGCCATTATTTTCCTCTTATTTTTTAATACCTGTAACGATGAGGTTTCTTCACCCCTCCAGTAGAGGGCGCACTCTTGCGAGCGGCTTTGGTAGCCAGTTGCTTCCTCGGTGCTTTACCACCGGTCGATTTGCGGGCAGTCTGCTTTGTACGAGCCATGGTATAGGGACCTCTTTACTTACCTACCAGCATCAAAAAACCAAAAATTACCATTAATGACAAGTTTTCCTGCCACTACCACCCCCCCGAAAATCTGGAATATGATCAGCATTAAAAAAAAAAAAAAAATGTCCGTAATGTTATATAATTCGAAAGGGTCCAGATTACATTTACCACCCAAAAGCTATTTCTTGAAACAAACTGTAGTACTAGAAAATTGTTACCACTGAACACCAATCATCTCTCAAAAATGCCAAATCTGAGCGACAAACGGCAAAACAAAAAGACCCCTAACAGTCTTTGCTTCAATTTCTTTAATTAAAGCAGAAATTAGAAATGTCTGTAAACATTCGACCCATAAACACGTCAAAAGAACCTAGCCACAAACCACAGAAAGACCGAGTCAAATTACAGCAAAAATGGTTTTTAGCTCCCCCCTCTCCCGTCACCCTCCCCCTTGCGTCTGGCAGTTGATAGATTGCTGTAAATATCTGAAAACATTCCTGCGTTAGCATCTCTACAGTTATGTTGACAAAAAGGCCTCTTGAAAAACGAAAACCGAGAGAGGAACAACAGCTACCACCAGCGAGCATTCTACAAAGCACCGTCCTCAAGGCAGTCCAACCAGGCTTCGCAATAAGAAAAAAAAAAAAAAAAAAAAGTGCCCGCACCCAGGCTTTAATTAACGCACCGGCCGACCGGTCCACCCCAAGCACCACATAAACTTTTGGTTTCGCCTCCTCCGGCCCCTCGGCTCGGGGTCCCCAGCCTCCCGCCTCGCTCCCAGCGTCTCGCGCAAGCACAAACTCGGCTTCTAGACCAGGACAAAATGGAAACAATCGCAAAACGTATCCAGTTTCCTTCCAAAGAGACAAAACACCAAAACGCTCGAAAATACCCCGATCCCCTGCCACGTGCCGCCCTCCAAAATGCAAAAGTTTTTTTTTTGCATTTGGGATGCATCAAGTTTCCGCTTCTCCAAAAAAGGAGAAAAAAATGTCCTTCTTCAAAGAATTTTCCTTCTTTTCTGAAATGGGGAAGAGAGAAACGGGGGAAAAAAATATGGTCGGTGACCAGGGAAGAGAGACAAGATGGTGAAGCTTAGCAACAACTGTGGGGAGGCAGCAAAAAGCGAGTTACCCCACGGTGGGAAGCGGCGGCGATTTCCACCCTTTTCCCGCCCGAAAACTGGGGGCCGGGGCCCGGGGGCGGTAGTTAAGAGGCCCGCGCGGGTCGTGGTGAAGGTTTGGGGTCCCGGGAAGGGGCGGCGGGCGGGCTTTCACCGAAGAAAGAGCAGCCCGGGGCGCGGGGAGGAGGGAGAGCAGGCTCGGCGCCGCGGCGGTTGCTGCTGTTGGGCTGAGGCGGCGAGAGACTGGGGAGCCGCCGCCGCCGCCTGAGGGGAGAGGGAAACTCGCTCCTCACCTCCATTTCTGGGCCAAAAAGTTTGTGGGCCAAACCGGAGGGGCTGCGGGGCCCCTTCCCGCACCGCCTGGGCCCGGCCCGGGGCTGACGGCAAGCGCGGCTCGGTTCCGGGGAAGCGGGCAGACGGGGAAACTTACCCCCCTTCTCCTTCGGCTGGAGCTCGGCGAGCTGTAGGAGGTGCTGGCGTTAGAGAGCGACGGCGGCTGCGAACACAATTGAAAGATGGCTGACACCGAGGTTATCCCCCAACACACGCCGCCCCGCCCCCGCGCCGCGAGCCAACCAATCACACACAATGGAGGGAAGGCTCGGCCCCGCCCCCGCTTGCGCCC